>NC_141687.1:1019461450-1020661450 GCF_964263255.1 Lissotriton vulgaris | reverse complement strand
CTAGTTGCAATTTTTTGTGAACATTATATTTTGAAAGCAAAAGATCATCAATGTTGCTTTCAAGCTTCTGCAGATATTTGCATTTAATTAGAGCATTCTGGGAGCATTGTATGTATCCTCACATTGTTAAACTTTGCAAATGCATGTACGCATTTTTACCACGGAAGGACTTTCAGTAGTAAAGTTTGAGCGTATAGTTCCCTAGAGCACTCACTCAAATAAGATAGGCTTTGTATTAATGAACAATAAATACAAGTTGGAACTGCATTACCATATGGACACAAATATTACCTTAACTTCAGAAAAAGACCTTCCCTGATTGATAATGTGAGATTGTAAACTGGCAGCCAAAGGGTTTATGCTACAGGGGGTTGGGCTTACTTGACCCAAAGAAAAAATAAACATGAAAAATTGTTGTCTTTGACCCCAAACAATATTCTGGGAGTTGCACTATAAGATGTCCACACCCCTGTAGTGCGACGCAGATTGAGCTTAGAAAGAACGCTGTTTACCTCAGGAACACAACAGCAATTAAGACATCAGAACCGGATATTATTTTGGAAAGTCCGAACTCCTCGCTGCACTGTACAGAACAACTCACTTGTGGCATGACATAGAGCACCTTACTGCAGGCTAGCTAAACGTAATGCAGTTGCGGTAACCTGGGTGCACCTGTGCACTGATTAGCATGAGCACGCTTTCTCACCAGATGCCTTTGAGTGCACTGAACATTGAGCACACGGTGTGCACTGCATCTCCATTCTTGCAGCAGGAGCACCAGATAGCCCCTCAGTGTGATGTTTCACTCTGGTAGATGACAGGACGGGGTTGTTGCGTGCTCTTGGTATAGGTACTTATGTTGTCAGTCAATCAATATGTATCACTTCCGGCAATATTCTGAGCTCCATCTTAGACTAAAATGGCGAGAAACCACTTAATTCACCGAACATTCAAACAAGAAAAACTAGATTCTGCCTTGACGCCAGCATCCTTGTTTTAATGGCTGTGAAAACCAGGCGAAGTGAAGCACATAGGTAAAAACACATCGTAACCAGTATTTGTGAAAAGCGCTCTCAAATAAAAAAGTAGGGCAGAAATAATGCAATAAAATGGCTGTGTGTATTGTTTGAAAGAAGTAGGACCGTGCACTCGAGGATGACTAAACACCAGAAGAGGGATGACGTATGAATGCACTTAACAAATGTGGAGAACGACAATTGGAGCAACGATTGTTCCACCCAATGGGAAGCCTATGGGTGGGCTGAAGCCCACAACAGTAGGTAGAGCATGTCTCGGTTCGAGACAGCGCGCTACTTGTATTAATGTGATTAATGTGGAGATTTTTTCACCGGAGAGCACTGAAATAAAGCCATTAATTCTACTAAATATGAGGTTTCTCACGCCGAATTCAGGACTGTTGGAATAGATTGTAGGATTCAATCTACTTGTTTCCACTTCATATCGCCGCAGGAGGTGTTTCTTAGAAATCTCTAGTTTAATCAAAAAGGGACTAGCTGTTTTTAGGGGGGGGTGTTTGACAAGATTAGTATTGCAATCTAAGTGACTCAATCTTGTTTTGTCAAGGGGGTTGTGGCACCTGATGGGTGTCTTTATAAAGCCCTCACCCACCAACCTAGTTGGTGGCATGCTTCATCATCGGGCCCACCCAGTGACACCTAACGTGTCCCGGGTGTGCTACGACGCCTGGTTACAGCGGAGCAGGTATGTCACTGTGTGTGCGGTGAAGGGTGAAAAAGTTTGTGAATTTAAAACGGCTTGGCGGAGGTCCCAGTACCCGGAGGGTAAAGAAACTTTAATGCCTGGGCCTCCGTCAGTGGTTAAAAATAAGGCAGAGGGACGTTAGAGGCGAGTTACGACCTCCCACGTCCTTTAGTGAGTCAACATGTTTCAGCCAGTGCCTTATGAATATGCTGGCTTTCTTCAGGACAAGAATTAAAAAGTGTGTGCAGTTAAAACTAGTGGGTGTGTGGTACAGACTATGTGTCTACACGCCCTAAAGTGTATCTATGTGTGCGAAGGAGGCACAACAGGTCCAAGGCAGGCTCTGGCCAGTAATCCTGACCAACCCCTTGCCACTTCAATAACCTTGAGGAGAAAACTTTCTAAAACTAGCGTGGTCTTGAGAAGGGAATCCCCCCTCTCACACATAGATACACTTTAGGGCGTGTAGACACATAGTCTGTACCACACACCCACTAGTTTTAACTGCACACACTTTTTAATTCTTGTCCTGAAGAAAGCCAGCATATTCATAAGGCACTGGCTGAAACATGTTGACTCACTAAAGGACGTGGGAGGTCGTAACTCGCCTCTAACGTCCCTCTGCCTTATTTTTAACCGCTGACGGAGGCCCAGGTATTAAAGTTTCTTTACCCTCCGGGTACTGGGACCTCCGCCAAGCCGTTTTAAATTCACAAACTTTTTCACCCTTCACCGCACACACAGTGACATACCTGCTCCGATGTAACCAGGCGTCGTAGCACACCAGGGACACGTTAGGTGTCACTGGGTGGGCCCGATGATGAAGCATGCCACCAACTAGGTTGGTGGGTGAGGGCTTTATAAAGACACCCATCAGGTGCCACAACCCCCTTGACAAAACAAGATTGAGTCACTTAGATTGCAATACTAATCTTGTCAAACACCCCCCCCCCTCCCCCCCTAAAAACAGCTAGTCCCTTTTTGATTAAACTTCATATAACCGGGGATATGGACTGGCTATCTGGTCCTCTCTCTCCCTCTTGATACACGACCATCTTAGAAATCTCTCTCATCTAACCTAGAGGCCTGATAGGATGTCATGGTCTCCAGTCTGTAATCCTGCGACCGTCATTACACAAACAGTAATAGTGATATAAAATAAAAAAATACTCACTACAAATCGCACCAGGTTTTCAGTTTGAACTAGTTGTTTCAGAGGGCTGTATAGATAAGAGTGACAGTCTTGTTGTGCTTCACACTGTGCGGAATATTTTTCAGTCAATGGCCACAATCTGACTTTATGACAGTGTTATGTTACAGTTATTTCTATAGCGCGCAACTCACCCAGGGGCATCTCGGCGCTTGACTAGAATTTTTTTTGCCTGAGACTTGAAACCAATAGTGTGATTAGAATAGAAAAGACAGTGGTCTCCATTGCGCTCATGCCATACTAAAGGAGAGAGGATGTGGATTTATGGCTAGAGCAGCTGAGTCTGAAACAGCTGAACCAGGTTCGAGTCTGGTGGGTCCTTCAAACATCCTGCGATTCTGGGCAAAAAAACAATGAATGTGTCAGTCTATAATGTCAGTCTATAATGCAATGGGTGCTCATGTAAAGTGCTCTGATAAATTTGGGTCTAGTTACCTCTATATAAAACTGCAAAATAAAAACTAACCTAAACTTTGCGTAACATTAACTTTTACAGGCTGTGTGGTGTTTTTGTGCTTGTGTCTGCATACGTTCCCCTACACCCGGGTCAGGCTTAGAAGCCTAAAATGGCTTCAATTTAGCTGTCTCCCGCTTGACATTGTTTAACTTGAAATCAATGGGAAATCAAAAACAAAATCTCCCACTTTCCTCATCTAAAATCTGTGCTTTAAATGGGCCAGTACTCACTGGTACTGAGTACCGGCACGTTTCAGTTTTCTCCCCTAGAGTACCAGAACTTCTCCTTGTGTCAAGAGAGTACCTGTACTCCTAGAGGCAAGCTGGAGTCAGACTGGAGTATGGGATTTCATGCAGAGCAGGTGCTCCTGAATACCTTCAGGGAAACGGGTCTGTGAGGCGCTCTGACAGTCAACAGTGAGTGTATTCCAGCGCTGGGTTGTTGCTGCTGCTGCTGCCTTACACTCTTGACAGCATGACAGGAGTAAGGAGATGTGGCCTGTCGGACAGAGCTACACACATTGGAACGTTTGCATTGTCAGTTAGAGTGTAAGGCTGTTGCGCTGGAATACACTGTCAGCGCACAACGCCTGTGGCCAAGTTCAGCTCATATGTACATTGCGCAATTAGTACTTTTTCGCAATTATATATATATATAGGGCACACTTGGCAGGAAGGTTTTAAAGCACTTTAAATGAGTAGTGCAAGTTCTGCACAAGAGCATACTTTATTTTGATTTTATGGCACAGAGAGCTGAAATCCCACCTTCTGCTCAACATCCTGTTATTTTGGGTGCTCTTCCCGTACCAAAAAAACAAAAAAAGATGTTTTTATTTAAAACTTCTGCTTCTCAAGTAAAAAAACTTTAATGCCCTCTGGCCAAGTTCGCGCAATATGAAACTGCAAAAAACACCAATTACGACGTGCACATATGAAGAAACTTGGCCGAAGGACACTAGAGCGCTTTTGCATAGAATAAGTAAATGCCACCACTGTTAAATACCTGCCTCGAAGCCACGCCCCTACGAGACCCACCCTAATAAATTTGGAGAGTATCGGTACTGTCGAAAATGTTGGCATGTGTTCGTCTGGCAGTTCTCGTGCCTTCTTCCAGCAGGTGGCAGGCAGGGTGGACTGTTGCGATACAGCATCCCTCTCTGGAGTTTTCATGGTTTCTTTATTATATCCGACAGTAAAACGATGCTTTTAGTGATTAAACGTACACTTCTTGTAGATCCAGCCCAAGTGCGGCTGCGTGATTACTTCCGGTTCATAACTCTAATGTTTCAACTGGGACTGTGTCTTCCTGGATGGTGAACTTCATTTTCCGGGGCGTTCCACTTTCTTTAAACCAATGGCAAAATTTATG
This sequence comes from Lissotriton vulgaris, assembly GCF_964263255.1. Taxonomy (NCBI): domain Eukaryota; kingdom Metazoa; phylum Chordata; class Amphibia; order Caudata; family Salamandridae; genus Lissotriton; species Lissotriton vulgaris. The sequence continues at coordinate 1,020,656,693 of NC_141687.1, read as the reverse complement.
GGGAAGTACTGCCATCAACACCCGCCTACAATCGTGCCTTCGCCTGTCAATCACTGCAAAAGTATTTTCACGAGTATCCCCATTCGAATTCATTTATTGAAGTTGTTTAGAGTCGAAAGCGAAGCACCTTCAGTTGGCAAATTAAGTTCTTCTGTCCTGTGGGGGAGGTAAGACCCAAACACGGAAGGCTCCCGTCTGAATTGGGAGGGTTGGCTTGCTTGTATGAAACAGTAGCAACTTCCTTGGCGAGAATGAATAAATAGCCGGACGCCCTTCTCGCGTATCAAACGAAAAGGCTTTATTTAGTAAGAAAGTAACACGAACGACCCTGTGGGGAAGAGGAATTACAATACAATTAGTATAATTTAGTAATGCCACTGCCCCTCGGCAGATATGTACCAAGAACAGCAAGCCTGATCTATGTAAACTTTGTAGCATTCGATTCCCTGATCACAAGATCTGCGATTCCAGAAATCTGGAAACTGCTGGCTTGAGACGTCAACCCCGCAATCTTAGTTTTTAAAACTTTTAACAGTTGAAATCAATCAATAAAATATACAGCACATCTATGGGCTACATGTTCGTTTTATTTGAGGGGGCATTTGGTAGCTCTCAGTAGAAGCCAATGTCGTATCTGTCAAGGCAACATTTAAAGCGTGAAAGTGCCAGCCTTTAGCTATTTAGCCACAGTTGTAATGAAGAAAGCGGAACTACAGGCCCGATCATAAACATTGTTATTGCCTTAACAGTTAAGCTGAGGTTTCCATAACATGGAGCAATTTGGTATACTTCTCTTTGACCCGTCATCTCCCACTACTGTTATGCCCGAACTTTTCCATCCCTTCTCTTAGCTTTCACTTACCCATCTAAGTCAATTGGTTTCAGAACTCTCATTTTGATTTTGTGAGACTCTCTTAGCGGTGTCCTCGTTCTATGCACCAAACGTGTTTCATGCTCCCAATGAAGTCATTTTCTTTCTGGTGCAATGTATAGGAGCATTGGTGGCTTGTGCGTTTTGGGTGTATCTATTGAGTCACCTGTTGTATGTATGGGATGTATGCAGAATTGGGGAGTGACCTGAAAGTCCAAAACAAACACCTTTTGTCAATTCATTAGCTATTAATTCTTGTGGATTTGTTGGATATTAGGTTAGTCTTGTGCTCCGAGAAAACTGAAGAATTTCCTCCATTTTCAAGTGGCAAAGTAATATGTTAATCTGACTTATGTGTAATTATTACGTGGAAAAAGAGGGATGAGGAAATCGGGAGTAGGAGGTTAAATATTGCGAGATAGGAAGGAGAAGTTAAACAGAATGAGAGAGACATTGTGATTTATGGGAACGGGATAAGTAACTAAGTTTTGATGTCGCGGAAAAGTTACTCCAAAGGAAACTGTATGTTTTGTAGTGAGAGGTATGGTTATTTTGCTGAGATTTAGTAGAGAATAAGGTGGCAGGGATGTGCAAGGATAGGGTAAACTCGGAGGAACAAAGGTATATAAAGGAAGGATTTTTAAGGAGAGTCTCGTTCACGTAGGGGGGGGGGGGGGAGCGAATAATCCCTAGCTATAAATAATTTTATTTTCATGCAGTTTTTTGGGGGAATGTTGAAAGACGATGCGATCTGAGGGAAGTAGAAAGAGTCGAAAGAAAAGACAAAAGTTGATTACCTGTGGATAGGTGATATAAGATGTTTCGTCTTAAGTTAGGTTGCTCTACATAACCCCTAATGGCGTCAGCACCATTTGTTCTCTTGCATATAGCCATTGAATATCACGGAAACTGTCAAACTTTGTACTTGTTTTTTTTTAATGTAAGATACGTCTGAATAGTGAGGTTAGGTATGTCTTTTTAGATTATGAGGAGTAGACAATAAGTGGGATTTGCTTTGATCATACTGGTAATATGAAAAAGATGCAGAGTGTTGAGTTTCTAGGGGCTCCCTAATTTTTGGGGTTGTTTGTTGAGGGAATCGCCAGTTTAGCACTTCTTTGATGTTAGAGGGTTCTAGAGGATATCACAGGAGGTGAGATTGTGTGGATTCATTGTTCGATCACATTGGAAATAACCGGATGTCAACCATCCCACAGAACTCTTAAGCGATTCTTAGTGGGTTTCATCTTTGCTGGTAGCAAAATTCAGAGTTTTACTGCTTGCACAGAGAAAGTAGTGCCACCAATGTTGTTCTTCCTCTAGGCAGGAATTATTAAGTGTGGTGCTAGTCTGGAACGTAATACGTTACTGGGTTGGGAATATTTTGTGATTTTTGCATCAATTAATTTTGGTCCTTTGCCATTAATAGCTCTGTGAGTGATATGCAGTAGTTTGAAAGAGGATCTTCTTGCTGTTGGGAGCCAGTGTAAAGTCTTCAGGACTGGACAGTTAGTGCTTGCAGGTATAATAACCATGGAGGAGAAGTAATGCCATTTGATTAAGGTTTATGTTTTAACTTATGTGTCACTGGGTCATCAGGGCGATTCAATTCATCTTGCAAAAAGAACAGGTGATTGACGGAATGCTGAACAATGCAAACATTCGCCCCCAGTCACGGATCTGGGTTTAATCCATCGTGTTTTTGCTCACCACACAACCGCAGTTTGGACCCAGCCATATGCAAACCAATCTTGACCCTGCTCCTAATGGGAACAGGCCAGCCCAAACTGTGAAGTCAATACCTCCCTGGACCAGAAACAAGCATCCCGGACCCGGTTTCAGGGTATCACCCCCTCATCAGCCAGGCTTGCTTCAATCCAGAAGCATCGTGAGCACGGATTCAACCTCTGGGCATACCCCTCCCTCTTAGGGCGACAAAAGCAAAAAGAACAGATGATGGATGAAATGCTGAACAATGCAAACATTCACATCTAGTCACATATCTGCTTTTAATCTATTGTTTTTTGCTCACCACGCCAAATCAGTCTTGATGTTTACCTGGACTGGAAACAAGCATTCTGGGGCCGATTTCGGGGTATAACCCCTCATCAAACAGGCTTTCTTGAATCTAGTGGTACAGTGAGCACAAGCGCGATAGAGCGGGAGAGCGAGACACGATTGAAGAAGCATTTAGCAAATTCGAGCGAGACCTATCAACATTGGTAAAAGTGGCTTCGTGGTGAGGAGGTTTTCCTCTTTCGTTTCACAGACCCATAATACAGCGTAAAAGTGGTTTCATGTTGAAAGGGGGATCAGGAGACACAAATAAAAAAGGAGATCACGAACTTTGATTAATGCTGCCTCTATTGTAGTTTATGAAGTGCAATCCCCTGATGAAGGTGCATACCGAAATGCATTGGGATATGACTTCACTTGTGTAATGATGGAGAGTTGATTGAAGAATTCTGATTAACACTTCTTCTGATAATTAAGAAGAATAAAAGCAATCTTGAAGGAAAGAAATACACCCATCGGTTTGATGAGTCATTCATATTTTATTTACACTTTGCTTTGTATGTTTTACATGATGGTTACATCAGCAGTCTGATTTTGAAGACTGCTGATAAAAGATTCATATGAATTTGTTTTGTGACAGATTTTATATGCTGAGATTTGATTATTTTTGTATGAAGAAGAAAGAAGAAATTATCACGTGTAGTGAGCTAGTGAATAGTGCTTCCCATAACACAGGTTCTCTGTGAATTGTGTCCACAGTGAGCACAAGACCCACGTCTGGACATACCCTTCCCACTTAGGGCTACAAAAGCAAAAATAACCGGTCCCAGGATGCCTGTTTCCGGTCCAGGGCGGACGTGGTCTGGCAGTTTGGGTTGGACTGTTCCCATCGGGAGCAGGGTTAAGACTGATATACATATGGATAGGCCCCAACTAGGTGGCATGGTGAGCAAAAAAATCAGTGGATTAAACCCAGATATGTGACTGGGGGTGAATGTTTGATTTGTTCAGCATTTAGTCCATCATCTGTTCTTTTTGCTTTCAGTTCATATTGGCCACAGTGCAATTAAAGGCGGCATTGTGACCAAGCTAGCCTACCCTGTCAACCTATGCTAGGTACCCTAGACACTTTTAGGTAGCTAGTATCATTATTTTCAGGTCTTGGCTGCAGACCACGTAAGCTGTTTGTTGGAGATCTACTGTTTCCAGTACATTGCGAAATGCATTAAAAGATGGCCTCAGCAGATGTGCGAGTATCTGTGGCAGTCATCTTTCTAGGGGATTTGTTAAAATATAGTACACTACATGAAAAGATGGCACCTTAGATGTACGAGTATCATCGACAGATGAATAGTAGGGAAATCAGAATAAGCGAAATAAGGTTCACCAGTGTGGTCACATATAAATTAAAAAGAGTAGGACTCAATGCTGATGTCCTTGAACTTGGATTGAAAATGGGCAATGAGACACATCGAGACCTGTTGGTCAGGAAGAAGTTGGAACCAAGCGAGGGCATAGCTCTCACCTTAGCTGCAGTCAGGCATGCAATGAGGATGAGATGGTAGACAATGTCAAAAGCAGCAGAGTGTTCCAATGAAATAAGTAGGGCAGAGAGGGCAGCATTGAGAGACATGGATCTCATTGAAGAACGACACCAGTAGCTAAGTTAGTAATAAAGTTAGCTCTAAAGCCTGATAGATGAGTATCAAAATAATTATTGTGCCCAAAAAAGGTGCACAATTGGTTATTGACACTGGATTCTAGAATTTTAGATGATAAACAGATTAAAGAGATGGGTCTAAAGTTGGTTGGTACTCCAGCCTCCGCTGAGCGTTTTTTTATTTGGAGGTGATAATCATTGCATGTTTCTACAGGTTGGGAAATAAGCTAGAAGAGAGGGGATACTTTAGAATAGATGTAAGATATGTGGCAATCAAGAGAGCCCAGTGTTTGACATATTTGACACGACAGGCATCCAGAAGGGACACAAGTGATAATAGAGATTCTTGAGGCTCTTGTATTGCTAAATGAAATTGGAAGTCCCATATGTATTTGTAAATGCAATGAGACAACAACTTGGAGTAGAGAAGTCACAGAACAGTCATCATTAGCATGATGTTATAGGAGGAAACATTTGGAATTATTTCGAAAAAAGTCTCTAATATGGATTCTGGTACATCTACATTCATATGTATCAGATGAATGTTGGAATTTAGAGGGTCTACATTCAGTGTACGATCAAGAGAACTTCAGTTTGATTTTCGGGGGCCAATCTGGCAAAAAAGACTAAGATGGAATGTCCCTGTCTAGTGTAGGGAAATTATCTGCAACAACTATGCGGGAGTCTCACATTTTTTGTAAGGGTATGTTGGGGCTCACAATTCATGCATATTTATTTCTTTGCACTCTTTACTGTTCATTAATTTACCCTACATACATCCTCCTCTGGGGCCCGTTACCAAAATAAGTGCGAAACACGAAAAACCGGACACCACAATTATATAATACCTGTTACTTATATAAGACATATGGGCTACTATAGAAGTATGTTGTGTATTTACATGGGTATAACTTTCTTAGTTGATATAGACTCCAAAAATTGGACAAAAGTTTGGTTGTTGGCAGTTTCCTCAATTACTGAGCTATGCCCATTTGGAGATAAAGTCCCCTGATACCAAGAAATTCTCTGGTTGTGTTCCCACTGTATCCATAGAAATCCCATCTTAAGGCGCCCTGGAACGTCAGAACTCCCCCCCCCGCCCCCCCCAAAGGCGCTTCAGTTGTTCAATTTACATAAAACGCAATAACATAAAGGGCTTTTATAATATTGCTCATTGAATTTACTCAGCCAATCTCTGTTGGGTCAGGGGCACAACTTGTTGTTGTACTGTTCGGCAGTCTGCCTAGGTTGATCAGTTCGTCCCTGATATACCTAAAGGGGGAAAATCTTCTCCATCAGTTGAATTCTTTTTAGCCAAGCCACTAAGCATTCAATTCTTAATGTATTTTCACCGTTGATACGTTTCACTAGGCTTTTGCTGTTGTTTTTCTGAAGAGGCTGCCGTAAAAGGAATATTTGCATATTATGCTGCAACACTGGCTTCCTCCTCCATAACACTTTGCTCCCATTTACTAGCTAATTGTGACCTGGACAAATAGCTGTTTTGTTGTTTAATGCTGTTAAGTACTGAAGGTGGTGGTATCGTTTTAGGAACCGCATGGGCATGCTTTGGATTAGCCAGCTGCATCTCTTGGTTGTTAGAGTATATACAATGGATACCCATTAGGTATGCCAGAAGATTCCTTTGAATCAGATTACTTAGTTTCAGTGTCAAGTCAATGATCAGTGTGCGAACACAAGGCATACTTCCAGACTGACAAAGTAGATCCTTTAAGAAAGGGTATAGAATGATTAAAAAATACCTACCATGCACCCCTGAAAGGTGAGCACTAGTATGGCAGGCGTAACTAAGCAAGGTAGGTTCTTTTGTAGGAATTCAGGGAAGACATAGTTTCCTGTGGGAGGAAGACTCCAGTATAGTTGTCCTCACCATAAAGGGGTAAGGATATAGATAAAAACTAATGATGAAGAGAGTCAGAGTGGTCGTGTACAGAAATCCTTTGGATATGCCAGTATTGCAGAATAAACAACTTTAGCTAGCTTAGCTGTGCAGTTTTGTTCCCCTACCTTACAGTATGTTTAGTTTTCGATTCCCTCTCTCATCAGATAGTCGTGTGCTGTTTTCTTCCATATCCGTTGGGAGTATGGAGTAATTGGCCGCATAAGCTATTTTGCATAGCACTCGCCTTCTCTGCCATTATTGTCCAACAATATTGCCAATGGATAGTGTTGCGCTACTAATTTGACATATTCAAGTTTTTTTACATACTCTAAAGGGTGTTACAGCACTGTCCATATAACGTTAACAGCATAAGGCAGCTATGTTTGTATAGAAAAATTAGAAACTAGCGAACTCAGCAAAGGGCAGGATTAGGCTGCAGGAGACCGCGAAGAGTGATAGTGTGGGGATAGTGCGGTGAGGAGACATAGTGTTTGCAAAATTTAAGTGATCATGAGCCTGGCAGGACTGGGGCAATGGATGCAGAGAGGATGAAAGGTTAAGTAAACTACAAGTCATCAGGCGCAATTTAGATGTGCGTGCTGATGCAAAATGTGCTGGAACCTGATAGATGCTGTAAGTCCACCATAGTGATTTCTGCTGTTTGTATTGTAGCACCATGTTTTGGTATGGTGGCACTAATTCAGTGGTAACCATGCTGACTACAAATTTACAACAACCATCACTGACTTTTACATTACTGGTAAGCCATGAATCTGCGCTTTATCTGATAGCAATTTACCTTTTAGCCTTTATTTCACATGATCCAGCCACAGCAGAAAGCATTATGCAGCATTTACTCCCATTCATATGAAGAAAGCTATATTATATTGCAGTGTTAGGTGCCTAATTCTGAAAATCTGCTAGTGACCTGCAGGTCATGAGACTACATTTTAGGTCAACACACCCTTCAGTTCTATTAGGGTTGAAATATGATTTCCAACATTGATAGTTTATTAACAGTTGATTGAATTCGGATTAAATGGATAGCAAAATATTGTTATTTTGGAACTTTCATCTAAATCATTTACAGTGGCATAGAAGCTAGCCAGTTTTGCGCAGTAATCACCCCATTAACATAAGAACTCCAAATACAAACTTTTAGTAAGGGGCGGATGTGCGTGAGACAGTGAAAGGGTTAAGAGATGAAAACTAAGTTGCATAAGGGCTCATTTTAGGAAAAAGCTGACCAAGAATTTATAGTAGAATAAAAATTGTGTGTAAAAACTGTTCGCAGTGCATACTCCTAAGCCATGCCATGAGTAGAGGGCCCAGTGTCTTTAAAGAAAGAAGTCCTGGTTTTCTCCAAACATGCGTATTCCATGTCTGTGTTCATGTAGCTGTGTTTCACAGATTGCATTTGTGGTTTCCACACCTTATTTGTGGAAGACAACCTGAAATGTAGCAAAGTATGAAGAAAGGATTTTTGGAATGTATGTTGTTAAGCCAGGCAATGAGGTGAGCAGTTCAGATGAATCTGGTGGAGCAAGTGTGCCATCCATATCCATTAAGTTGCGAATATAACAACTGGCTGTGCTGCAGACTTTGTAGAGCATATGATGACATTGCATGAGGCAGAGAGCTGGGGAATCCTTCTGGAAAATGCTTTGTGATTTAGAGTTCATGGTATAATGTTAAAATCAATGATTTAATGGTAAGGTATTGCTTGAAACAGGGGGGGGGGAGTTTTAGTTTGGAAAGCTCCTGCATGAAAAGGCTCCTGTCTGAGGATTAGAGCCAAGGAGTCATTTGAAACAATTCAGAAACACTGGTTTCTGACATCAGCGTACATGTGGGAACACAGAGAAGCCTTGTGATGGTAGTCATGGAAGTGGCTCAAGTTAAAATGGGAGCCTGAATAAGGGCAGAGGATACAAGTGAAAGAGTAACGAGAAGAGACATCTGTTTTGAAATGTTTAAAATGGATGAATGATTATGACAGTTGTATACTGCACTAATATAACTGAGGTTGTCTTACATGCTTGTGATGAATTCTCAGAGAGAGCTATGGAGGACATTATCCTCAGATTCCAATTTCCTAAAGCCATAAGCCTCACAGATATCATCCTTTTGTGAATTTTTGAAGCTGCACAGACATTTTTCTTGTCCTCCCCGATTAGAGCATATTTCCATATTTCCAAGAATCAACGGTGGACCTAAGATCCTGCACCTCATTCCATGTTAAAGCAAATCATGGTCCTGTGCACTGTAATTCCTGTACCTGCCGTTGATTGGTACCGCTGCTTCGCAGATAGAAACTAATATTTCAAATGGAATGGTGCACGAGGAAATTTTTCAGATTCAAATGATATTCCAGACGATTAGTCTCAAAATAGCAAATGTATTTCTTATTTTCTTCTTATATGATCGTAGTATACATTTATGACATATAAATAAACAAGTCGCTCAGCCAACACATTTCGTTCAATCGGAATCCCGTGGAGGGCAATGTGAATATTGCAGGCTTACTGGATTTCCCTTTTCTGTGCATTTGAAATACTGGGTACGCTTTCTTCCAATAGAATATGGATTAGTGGAAAGAAAACGAATTTACGAGCACATGAGGATTGGATCTTTATTGAAAAATATTGGAAGTTCACTTGAGCCAAAAGTTTACAATTGACTTCGAGCAATAATTAAGAGCCCTGAGGAAGTTCAAGAATTTCTTATTTGAACGAAACGCGTTGGCTGAACAACTTGTATATTTGTATGTCAAGAAATTGTACTACGATCATATAAGAAAATAAGAAATGAATTTGCTCTTTTGAGACGCATCGTCTGGAATATCATTTGAATCTGAAAATTTCCCTTGTGCCCCATTCGATTTGAAATATGCATATTTCAATATTGTCGCTTAGAAAGGTCCATTGTCCTGCTAAGCATGCCTCCCATCTGAAGGGAGATTAACTTAATACACAATAGTAAAACATTACTTTTTAACAGCAAAATTAAACTGAACATGCACAAAATGGCGTGGTTGAGGAATACTCTCTTTTTTGCACGTTCGGGAAGAACCAGCAAAGAGGAATGTTTTAAAGAGAACATTTGTTTGGTGAATTGACCTCTTATCATAGCTAGGATAACAGTGGGTTTCCCTAAATTGAATTGAGGTTTGGTTCATCAAGGTTTGCACTTTAAGCAATGCAACAAGCGTGTCAAAAGCGTTTTGTTACTGTTCATATGTATTAGAATTTGAGTGTCTGTTTAAGAGTGATATATAAGTTTATGGAGATATTAAATCGATGGCTGGGTATCGTGCGAACCCTGTGGCACCCTGCAGGATAAGGCCAAAAGATAAGAGAATAATTTACATAGCCTATCTTGCTGGCATCGCTTATTAAGAAAAAAAGAAATATATATCAGGAGATTCTCTAATGTCTGAAGTACACCCAAGACAAGTTATAAAAAAAAACCTTTACCCGCTTTGTCGAAAGCTGCTTAGAGTTTCATCAGAACTGAGAACCCTAGGATCCTGCATCAATGGACTATAGATTCATCCACTTCTGCTAGGGAATCTTGTTTCCATATCCTTCTCAAAAACATGATGGCATCAGGTCGAGGAGAGAATGTAAGTCACAATGGCGTAATTGACCTTACCCACCCTCTCTAGGATTTTTTAAAATAATGGATGCCTGGCAGTGGTCTTCGACAGATCGATCAAAATAGATTTAGATACCCTTTTTTAGGAGGGAGAGATAGTAGCCTGAGTAAGTGAACAGAGTCCCTAACCTAAAATCAGTGACAGAGTAACAAATATTAGATGTAATAACTGGTGAAAAACACTGGGATCTGGTACCAATGCATTAAATGGGTTAAGATTTCTGCTTCAGGTAAAGGGGCAGTACAAAAGTCACAAGGCAGAAGTCTGTATGGAACACAGACATAGAAATCCAACTAGAAAGAAGACGTCCCATCTAGTGGTCAAAGAGTGATAGGTCAATAAGGTATAGCAACATGTTCTTGATTTACCTCCTTATTTTTCAAAATTTTTCCCACAGGTTGTCCATTGTGTACACAATTCCAGAGAAAGGACAGAGTGTGAGAATACATATCTGTGTATAGATGAATGATAACAGATCTGTATGGCTCCATGGAAGATTCCAGAGCAGAGTCTGGTGTATTGCGCCACAAACTTCTCTTAGTGTTATCAACCAGCATAGGAATATTGTCTTTGTAAACGTTAAGATCATTTTGGCAATACGTCTCTTAGTCAACTTTCTGTGAAGATGCTGGCTTCTTTGTTTTAAATTGTGTAGCTCTGAGGAGGACCCAGCTCTCACAATAGATTTGTAGTTGTGTATCTGAGTTTGGGGAACATGGGCGCAAAGGCGTTAGTGCCAGTGGCCATATCGTTCTCTGCTGGTTCCTGCAATAAGTAAACCTGGCTGAGTTACTGGATGTGTTTAATTTTAGTAATCTGTTTGTGCTTATATTTTTTGCAGGTAACTGGAAGTGTAGGCTCCTTAGGTACCAATACTGGAGTAAGAAATCTGCAGGAATATCCTTGGTGATCGACCGCCTTAGTGGACACAATTCGGTATAGGAATCCCAGATATTCCTGGTAAGTACAAGATCTAAAGTGTGGCCTCAGGTATGTGTGAAATAGAAGAACAGAGGTTCCCTAGGAATAATTAGGTGTATTCTTTTGAACACAATTTAAATAACTCCCGTTTTAATTTTCAAGAGGTAGTATTACCTGCGTGTACCTCGCCTTCTAATAAGAGTGCTGCTAGACATTTTGTTTTAGTTTTCATATGAACAGTGGGCACCAGAGCACAATTTTTAAAGTATCAATGAAATGTATTTGCATGCTTTTTTTCGATATATATTTAAAACAATTGGTAAAATGCAGATCGTGCAGTGCTCTGAACTCTAAACAATTCGACCATCTAACAGGATGCTAAACTAAATGTCTGAAATGCATCATGAGTTGATAGGTGAGCGAAAAGTTGTCTTGGTCCTCAAAAGCTATTTATTACTAAATTCCAGAAAAAGGTTCACTCTATAAGAGTTGCCGTTTCCACCCAAGATGTAGGATTTTGAGGACTCAATTTAGGGGACAGCTGGACGTTAACCTTTGAAGAATGTTTGACAAGAAGGTCAGCCCGGCCAGACACATTAGGCACATGGATGAGGACTCGATGAAGAAACGTGCTACTAAGAAAACTAATGGGTTAGAGTTGTTTTAAGATTTAGGATGGATGCTCATCTAGATTAAGGCCTAGAGAGACGTAACCAAGACCACTGTTTCTCTTTTTTGGATGTAACTACTGCCTAGCCCTGCGAAACTGGTGCAAATACAGTATGTCTTTTCACATCCTCGATTTTTGTTGATGAGTTTCAGCCCATCAGGAATGTCTCAAAGGGTCTCATCTGTACACTAGATTACCATCTGGCTCCACCGTATGTTGAAAAATTAAAGGTCACCATTAGATGTCCTAGTCTAAGTTGCTCTACCTGCGTCATGGAACTGTGAAAAAGGTGGTGCCAATGATTACTCAGTCATTTGCAACTATGGCCTAATTATGATGGTGGTGGGTTCGGACCCACCAACATCTGCTTCTTCGGTCTGGCCGCCACATTATAATTGGCGGAGGCATCGGGCAGAGGGATTGTCTGCAGCGCTTCCAACGGGCACCGAGCCCGCCGGTGAGTCGGAATACCTACATAATCCCTTAATGATGGCGGTTCTGCCATCAGGATTATGATGTTGGTTTCCGGCAGCCATTCCTCAACGGAACAGTTATAGGGCTCTCTGGCAGGGCAAATAATTGATATAGTTAGGCCCGATTTGGGGGGCTTACAGAGATACTAAGCAATAACTGTTATGGGTGTTTACCAATGCTTTCTCACGGTCTTACCTATACTGGCCCTACAATTCGAGCACCATGTACCCCTCTTCAGCACTTGATGCACCAAGGTATATGTGGTTGAGCTGTCCAGTGCTTACTCAGAGAGGTGATATGGGTTAGATGCACAGAAATGAACACTGCAGACAGTAACCCAGCATTAATTACATTTACCACATATTTGATATTAATAAACGATAAGTAGTTTATTCTTACAATAACAATACTGTCCTGAATCATAATGATTAGAGGAAAAAGGCTACTTCACAACAGTATCACAACAGTAATGTGACATTTTTTCTTTTTAGTCCGTAGCATACAAATGGGGAATTATCGGGTCAAGCTTCACATAAATTAGGAGGTGCTTAGGCTCTCTCCCCTCCACCCCACCCCCAAAGTTGGTGACAATTAAGTCAGTCTGGTTTCAATGTGCAGAAAGGTCTGTCTGCAGTTTCCCCTGTTATGCCTTTACTCTCTTTGTGTCCTTATTTCTTTCTTTCTTTCTTTACTCTCTTTCTCTCTTTCTCTCTTTCTCTCTTTCTCTCTTTCTCTCTTTCTCTCTTTCTCTCTTTCTCTCTTTCTCTCTTTCTCTCTTTCTCTCTTTCTCTCTTTCTTTCTCTCTCTCTTTCTCTCTCTTTCTCTCTTTCTCTCTTTGTGTCATTCTTTCTCTCTTTCTTTCTCTCTCTTTCCTTCTTTCTTCCGTTCTTTCCATGTAGAACAAACAAGACAATGAAGTGAATTAATTAAAACGAAACAAGAATAACAGAAAAGAGCAACATGGTTACATTCAAATTCATTGCAGTTTGTCAGACCGCCTATACCCATGACACGAAGTGGAATTCGTATAGGACATGTCGACCTTTCTTGATGCATTTGAGTCTTATAGTTTAACCATTGAGAGCAGTTAGTCAAATCAGTACGCCATGTTAAAGCTTGGCGCTAGCTCCTGAGGCAGAAGCCGGGTGTACTAGTTTGCATTTTTAAAAATTGGTTACTTTTCTTTTGTTGTGTTGAAGTTTTGTTATTTTTAAACAAAATTGCGTAGACCTACCTATTTGATCTGTCACCCTGCACACTCCCCCCACAGCCGAGTAGGCGCTGGGACGGGGAAAGAAATACGCCGCCATTTTGGGGGTAGACTGGTTTGCGCACTAGTTGTTGGGACCTCCCGACTCCACCGGCAGTATTTAAATCGCGCTGTGCACCACGCGCGCTGTTAAAGCTTGGCGCTAGCTCCTGAGGCGGAAGCCGGGAGTACTAGTTTGCATTTTTAAAAATTGGTTACTTTTCTTTTGTTGTGATGAAGTTTTGCTATTTTTAAACAAAATTGCGTAGACCTACCTATTTGATCTGTCACCCTGCACACTCCCCCCACAGCCGAGTAGGCGCTGGGACGGGGAAAGAATACGCCGCCATTTTGGGGGTAGACTGGTTGCCGCACTAGTTGTTCGGCCCCTCCCTCTACCTCTACATACAATGAGCACCCCATGCCGACCACGCAGCAGACGCGCGCAGCCAGACTCCGAACCAGATATAGTACAAGCACTACCCCCGGGCTTTCAGATTATGCGGAAAGACCGTGCCTTAGGGAGAGGAGGGGGCGTGGCAATCCTCTACAAAGAACAATATATATGCCGATGTACCCCTGACTCCATCCCAGACTGTGAAAGCCTAGCCTTTTGTATTGAATTTTCCCCTAATAACTGCTTTTCGGGCATTCTTATATATCGTCCCCCAGGCCCCCTAAAGCAGTTTCATAAGGCTCTACCGCCGATTATGGCCGAGTTGGTAACAACCCCTGCCAACTTTACGCTGTTAGGCGACCTTTGACGCTGTCTCTGACCGCATTGCAATGGAGCTGTCAGATGACTTAGATGCACTGCAGTTGGAACAATTGGTCGATTCCCCCACTCACACTAAGGGCCATCTATTGGATCCAGTTTTCAGTAACTGTACTGAGCTTAAGGTTGGTCCACTACTTGTCTCCCCTGGACCGACAATTTACTTATCCCTCTTACATGGTCTATATGGAAGGCACCCTCCTTGATTCCCACCCCGAGGAACTTCAGGAATTGGTCCAGACTTCCAGTGGAACAGTGGACCAATAGTCTTATGACTTCTAGACCCCTTCCTAATGGGGATCCTTCCGCAGCCAATAAGGAATATGGCGAGTGGATTCTGAATTCTCTTGACGCCACACTTCCGCTTTGAAAAATCACTATGAAACGGTCACGGAAGACCGCCCCCTGGTACTCAGCTGAACTAAGGGAAAAAAAACGTCATTGTAGGAAATTAGTAAAAAGGTGGCGATTGGAATACTCCTCTTCTGATAAAAACTTATACAGAGAGGCAATAAGAGCCTACAAACAAGAGATAAAAAGTACTCAAACGACCTACTTCACAGGACAAATCAAGCGGGCAAAATCAAAACCTAAAGAAATTTTTCAAATAATAAAGAACCTCACCAAACCCCCTCCTCCCCCCGTGCCCACTGGTAAATCGACAGCCCATTGTAACGATTTGGCAGAGTTCTTTTTTCAAAAAGTGCACCAAATCTATGTATCTGTCACTGAGTCGGACCTAGCTCCTGGTACCCAGGAACAGCTAATGCCGTCAGCAGCCTCCCCTAACAACCTTGGATCATTTCCCTTTATTAGAACAGGAGACCCTTGAATCACTAGCACGGCAAGTAAAGTCAGGCTCCCCTTGTGATCCAGCCCCCCTAGATGCATTGATTGCGGTAATTCATGTCGTTCTCCCCACTATTATGAACCTTCTTAATGCCTCCATATCCTCCGGCATAGTCCCTTCCACCTGGAAGCAAGCCATGGTGCGCGCACTTTTGAAGAAACCGAACTTAGACCCTGGCAACTTCAGTAACTATCGCCCCATTTCCCTGCTCCCTTGGGTGAGCTAAATTCTCGAGAAACATATTAACATACACCTCATGGATTTTCTCGAGGGCAATCAACTGCTTGACGCCACTCAGACGGGCTTTCGCCCTAGACATGGGACTGAGACTGCCTTACTGGCAGTCACTGAGGAAACCAGAAGGATTTTGGATCAAGGGGGATGAGTGGCAGTGGTCCTCCTTGATCTGAGCCAGCATTTGACACAGTCAATCATGATGCATTGCTGTGTCGTCTCTGATCTGGGAATATCAGGGAGGGCAATAACCTGGCTCAAATCCTTTCTGAGCAACAGGACCTTTCAGGTCTTTGAGGGAGATACTGTCTCCTCTAGTAAACCCATGAGCTGTGGCGTACCGCAGGGCTCATCTTTGAGCCCTGCGTTATTTAACGTCTACATGAGACCACTGGCTGAGGTCGTTCGCCCATTTGGTATTAAGATCGTCACATATGCGGAAGACACTCAGCTAGTGGTCTCCCTTGCCCAGGATGACGGCCAATTGGCACAGAGTGGGCTAATGAAATGTCTGGAGGAAGTAAAAAGCTGGATGACGACATCCTGCCTTAAGCTTAACGGGGACAAAACTGAGTTGATGTTTCTGGGTCCCCCTACATCAACTAACATCGACTCCCTATGGCCCCCAAGCCTGGGTTCACCACCTATTCCTAGGGATAATATGAAAAGTCTGGGGGTATGGTTGGATAAGTCCTTGACCTTCAATACCCAGGCGACCAAGCTGTCTGCAACCTGTTTTGGTCTTCTTAGGATGTTGAAAAAAGTCCTTCCACTTTTATCTTTGGAAGCCAAGCAGATAACTATTCAAGGTCTGATCCAGTCTCGATTGGATTTTAGTAATGCTCTGTACCTGGGTGCGCCCGATTACACACTACGGAAATTGCAAATTATCCAAAACTGCGCTGCCCGCACGTTGCACCAGCTTCCGCGCAGAATGTCAGCAAAACCTGGAATCAGGTGCCTACATTGGCTCCCGGTGCGGGAGAGAATCTCCTTTAAAGCAATGTGTATCTCTCATCAAGCCCACTGGCAAAGGGGGCCGGCAATCAGCCGTGAGCTGATTATACCGTACCATCCTAGCAAACAACTCCGCTCAAGCCAGGCCTTTTTGGCCACAGTCCCCAGAATCAAGAGAACTAGAGCTGGTGGCAGGAATGTTCTTATAACGCCTCCAAGTTGTGGAACTTGCTCCCCCTTCAGCTTAGGGCTAATCCCAATGTGCTTTCCTTCCGCAAGCAACTAAAGACTTTTCTTTTCAATGCAAACAACTAGCTCTCTGAGCTGACCGTTTTCAGCAGGTAGCACCATTCTTTTGTAGCGCTTGGACGCCCCAGGGCAGCAATCGTGCTGTATAAATCCCGTTTTCATTTCATTTCAAGTCAATACCGCATTTAGCCACAACATCCTCTCACATCTCTTCCCAGTGTTGTCTACATTAACTTGTGAATGGTTCCCAAATGTCCTTGGGTCTATTACAATCCGGTATGAGCATATGATATGTTTCGGTAAGTGATACACTAGATCACATCTTCCACCCAGTCTATCGCTCTAGAGTACAGTCCTCTCCACCAACCCAAGGCCACTCACCTTTTCGCTACCAGTAGCATTATGGCTGCAAGGTTGCAAATCGGCTTAGACAGGTCTGACACGTATCCCAATAAAATAACTAGTGATGAGCAACTCACCTCACAAACTAGCATTTTTTCCCAAGTTCTGCAGTCATAGCCTCCAATAATCAGAGATGACTGGGCAATGAAAGCTAAATGCTTGAATTCCGCATATGGGGAGCCTATCATTGACATAAGTGATCTTTGCCTGGGTTCATCCTATGCAGCAGTCCCGGGGTCAGGTAGGTTCTCCGGAAAAAAGTATAATGTATTAGCCAGTACCTGCAGTTAAAGATAACCTGAGCAGTCTGACCATTGCTCACCTACATCAAGTGCCCATTTCTCCATAGCTGATATTCACACAACTGCCCTATGATCCGCAAACATCCTGTAAGTGTTGTCAACCGTCCTCTAGTTCCTTTTTACCGAATGATACATGTAAGTGAGAGTATTTCGGCCAGTTCTACCGGGAAGGAGTGATACCTAGCTTTAGCAGCACTATGCAACCTGAACCTGTTCAGCCTTTTCCACTGATGAAGCAGTTACAGCTATACCCAAAACATTGGCACACAAAGGAGGGGAAAGGCTTCACATTAGCCAGTTTTCTTGCTTTTGCCTGTAGTACCTCTGTGTGAGCAAAAGTCAGTACATGCAGAGGAACACCCTTGTATTTCAAACACTCTGCTTTTTCTTGTCCTTTAACTCCTAATGATTTCTCTAACCATCCAAAAGGCTTGGTCTAAGTCAGACTACTGCAATTCACATAGCCCATCTCTAAGGTGACTTCCAGCCTCTATTTTATACACTATACAGCCGCAATTAAATAAAAATAGATACCGCAGTGTCCAGAGACTAACATGGCACATATATTTCTTGCACACTTGTAACTTACACTAAACAGAGAGTTTGTATGCTCAGAATAGTAAGCTACTCACCTCTCTGGGCACCAGAAAAAGTCTTGTCCTACAACTAACAGGTTATGCTGCCACAAATATCAGTACCTTACATTTGGGTGAAGGGACAGTAGTTCTGCTTTGTATGTAAAGCACGCTTGGTGTGTCCCTCTGGACTACACAACCCTCTTTAAAGTTTCTAGATACAGAGGGCTCTAGTATACATGGATGATTGTCAGTGTGCCTAAACCAAAGCAAAAATGCAAAATTGGACAGAACTCATTTGTGTGTTAACTTAGGGCAGAGACTCTGCCTGCAAATCATGCAGAGGATATTCAATTCCTTGAGAATACCAGCTTGCTTTGAGGAGGGGTTTCCGACCTTCCTAAACCCCTGTAAATGTTTTTGTTTTTAACCACTGGTTTTTGGGCCTCTGATGTGAGTGAGGCTCACTATTTGGGTTTTACTTATGGTAAGCTTCTGATAAAATGGGTTTAGGGATAACGCCCAGAGTCCACCTTTTCAAGTAAGGCCCACTGCTGCACAGCCGGGCCAAGAGGCTATGTGCTGGTTACACATGAACACGTATGTATGCACAGACATGTGCATGGATGTAGATCAAGCGAGGAAGGCTACTGTCTGCAATAGCCTGGTATCTGTAGAAAGATACCCTGTTGAAGATGGGAAATTTAATACATTGGTTATGGCTTGTGCAGGCTTCTAATTAAGTTGGGCAATCAAAAAGCAATATCTCCATTTCTTTTTAACTAGAGTGTGAATCTGTTGTGCTCAGTGGTTGCTTTACTTTATTCACACTTTAGATGGGACTGGTCCAAAATATGAATTTTGAATTGGCTCAACATACACAGATGATTTAAGGCACTTTCTCTACGTTTAAAAATTTTTTGAGTAAAAATATAATATTAATTTGCCCATATTTGTGCTCCTTCTCGTACTTTTGTAATATTTCCATATGCCAGTCCCTAATGAGTTTCGACTTTTGAACTAACCTGCTCGGCTAAGTTAATTATTCTGCTGGCCAGCAGGCTGACCAATGCCTCCTGAGAGAAAAGGCCTGCTTGGAGGGGCTAAACCTTCTCCTGCTATATCGAGGAAGAGGGTGTGGGTGAAATCTGCAAAGGCTTGTTATCTTGATACCTCACTACACAATCTAGGCATTCTCTTCACAGACGAACAATGGGCAGCAGGCAGACATCTGGCACCAGGGACTTACTTTGAAGTCTTGGAGGAAAGGGTCCAGCTTTTTAGTGACATTTAGGGGTGGGGCTAAGTCCCAAGTGAAAGTTCTTGCAAACAAAAACGTGATTTTGTCATTGTGGAAAATCTCAGGTTGCTGTTTAAGGACAGGGTATACTAGCCTGTGGGATGCTCCAAAAGGTGTCTGTTAGAGGGTGGATGGTTGATATGAAGTCTTTGGGTGGGAAGGGAAGCCCACTTTTTTTAGTACCTTTCCACTTCCACCATAAAACCCATGGACGAGGAAGAAACTCTGAGAAAAAGAGCAAATTTAGAGGAAAAAGAAAGGGCCACCCAGTGTGGACGAACTCCTGTCTGGAGTGGAGGGACAGTCTGGGCTTGTACTTGAAGGGACTCTATTGACTCCACACCAAACCCGGTAGAGCTAAATTCCCAATCCCTCTGTGGGTCAGTAACAGGTGGACGTGCTAAGGACCCTAGTGGAGAGAGTTTCTGTTTAATATCTGTAACCGGTTCTGAGAAAAGATTCCCTAGGTGTTACCCCAGAATATTGCAAGATATATGGGAGCCCTGATAGTGGTCAGGGTACCTGGGGCAAGCAGGATGTGTGATCTCGGATGAGAGCTTTGGGTTGCTGCTGCTTGGAGACGCGAGTCCAAAGACTCCACTGACGAGCTGAAGGGTCTAGAGTACAGACCGCTGAGGTCTCTTGCATGACAATGGCCCATTAAATGTAATGGGGTGACCCTGGGTCCCTCAGAACCTGGGTACACAGTTATGAGCTATAAACAGTTCTGTCGGGTAAAGGAATTGTAAATAATGTTATTCATTAAACTTTAAATACTGGAAGGGTCTATAAGTGTACTCATTCAACTTCTGGGAAACTTCTCCTTACTCAAATAACACCAAATCTTTGAAGAAAATAATATCTTAAATCCACCAACACAACACAAACACGCAGGAGGACAGCAGGCAAGAAAGGTGCTGCTGCTGGTCACACTCTAAATTTAAAAACAAATTAAGCCACGATTGGGCCAAGAAGACACAATTGAAGGAGGATAACTAGTTCACTTTATTTATTTGCTTGTTTAGGTAATCACTCGTGGTACATTTGCAGAAAGTTAAACATTTGAGAAGAGCCTATCGACAGGAACAATTTTTTTGTGGCACAGGGTTTGCAACTACATGAGTACATGTACATGTAAGTTCTGTTGGTAGAGGCTTTAGAAATTTTGTAGGTTTTAGTACCCCATCAATATCTTCCCAACCAAAGTCACAATGACCTTCTGTACATATGCATGAGCCAAAACATTAACACATCTTTTGATCAAGTAGAACGCTCTTTTAATGTGTCCACACATCATTTGTTTGCATGGCACGCACAGAATATGACATCGGTGGAAGGCCACTTAGCAGGACTGATCTCCTGAACTAACTGTACCGAAGATCATTAAATGTGTGACTGTCAGAACTCATTTTCCACACACACAGAAGATCTTTTTCTTCGTCTTTAAAGTCACATTTTTCTTTGTCTCAGCAAATCCTTTTATAAACTTCACTGGTTCAGCAGTAAAAGCTCCAAGCTTTATTCCAGTTTTGTTCATAGCCTCATCTCCAATAAGAATATGTTCCTTGATAAGGAAACATTTTGAACAGTCCACTCAACATGTGACACAACACGAAGGTTAGCTTCCTCCGATTTGCTACTAATTTCTTAAATAAAATCGCCCGTACCTTTTGAATATATCTCTGCAGGCACCAGCTCCTCTTTGACAATTATTTCACTTGCAATAATTAGAAATTCAGTGTTCACTGAAGCATCAGCAATGTTTTGGCGAGTTAACATCACCATGTTCATCTTCAATGTTGATGACCAGAATTTCTCAAGTTGCACAAATATAGGTGTCGAATTTTAAATGCAGGCTAGGTCAATTGTTCCACTTGTAGAAATGTCTGATTCTCTCACATTCTTTGACAGATGGTTCATGATAACTGTCAAAGACAATGTGTAGTTGTTGCAAGGTGCACACTGACTTTGATATCTGTAGAACAACCTGAACGACCTCTCCGAAGTATTTGATGGATGAAATCTTGAACATTAGCAATTGTGACATATAGTCCACAAAAACAGCAGTTTTCAATGAGGTCACCTTTTTGAATTGAAATACTTCAGGTGAAAGGTTTTTTTTGAGCTCTTGTGCAAGTTTGTGCTTTACTGGTTTGGTTGCAGCATCTCCATCAAATGATGCGTTTGTTGGAAAGAAGATCATGCGACAGAATGTCCTTGATAAATTCACCCCTTTCTTTTGCCACATCAAGCACTCTGTGCTGTCAAAAGTTTTGTAACCTGTTTTGTAGTGGCTGATTGGATGAAACTCTTGCTATGGCTTACAAGGTGTGGAAGTTTAGTTTTAGTGATTGACAAACAGCTTTTTCTCTTTCAATACAAATCTCTCCTGCTTCAGTTCTGCGTATAGTTTCGATCCATGTTCCAGGACATCCAGTAGACGTGTGTTTACATCATTATCCATATATTGTTTGTTCACGAAGTTGTGTAGTTGCACAGGCTCAGTCATTTCAAAGGGGTTTCCTTGCTGCTGCATGACGTGAAGAAGGCTGTCATCATGTTTATTTAAAAGTTCCCCTTTCTTTCTCACATGTTCATGATGTGGAACTGTTTCACAATGGTCCATTCATTTTGAATTTGTCATCTTTCTAAAAACATTGCAAATAGAAAGGACTTAATGGTAAACTAGCTGCCATTGAGCAACATATTCGCTTTTACTTGTCTGACCAACAATTCCCATGGAGCTTATCTGTGATCTCTGGATTGTCTTTTCCAGTTTCATATCTGGAGCCACAGCATTGATCTTCTCTCTCTGTTTTTCATCACAAAATGTCTTTGGATGAATTTTCTATATAGGTATGGTTTTTCCACAGTCTAGCTCCTTCACTCTTTCCAAATACCAGGACCCATATCTCAGGTAGTTTATGCAATCGAATTTGTGAAACGCAGTAATCAGGGACTCCACAGTCTTCATGTGCAGCTCCCAATCACCTTCCTGATCAGCATGTACCAAGTTTTCGCTATCATCTGTAAAACTTTTCCCCAGTACTTGCAAAATTCTTAATTTTCTTCTCATTTCTTTGATAACCTGAAAACCAAATATGTAGAGTTTTTCTGATTTTGACCTGAGTGTATTGAACATTGCCTGGCTTTGCATTACATCTTTTGAATGAAGGCCCCCCTGTGCCTTACTCACTTGTGAAATAAGATATGCAAAACTTAATTTGTCATTCTTGTTCCAGAAAGTATTCCAACGCGTTTCTATAGCCTCAGATATAAGCATACCTTGTAACTAACAAACATAATGAGTTCTGCTCAATACTGACTGGACAGTTTTGCTTCCAAAGATTTCAGCCTAAATAAGTGCATCATCTATGCCACATCTACTGAGATAACATCCTGCACACTACAACACAACATAACTTTTGTCATGTGGAAAACGCCCATCATTGGATACAGATTATCAAATTCTACTGGATTGCTCATAAAATTTCAGCTACAATACGGAAAACACTACAGCAGAACATTGACAGGATATGCTGCTGATCTTTCAGCTGAGCAAGCACATTTTTGAAACTTTTTTGTGCGGTCTATACTGTTGCGTTGTTTGTGACTGGAGAAGGTATTACTGGTAAAAACCCAACCTTCTTTGGCGGGACGGTATTCTGGCAGATCAGAGCATGAATTCCAGCCCACTGAGGAACTGGCTTTTCTTCATCTTTCAGTCTGTGCTGAATAAGTGATTTGATAAATTCGGTTAAATCAGCTTTGCGGACCACAGCATCGGGTTGAAGAAGATTAATGTCCTCAGCCACTTTGA
The DNA here is from genome assembly GCF_964263255.1 of Lissotriton vulgaris. Classification (NCBI taxonomy): domain Eukaryota; kingdom Metazoa; phylum Chordata; class Amphibia; order Caudata; family Salamandridae; genus Lissotriton; species Lissotriton vulgaris. The sequence continues at coordinate 1,020,633,807 of NC_141687.1, read as the reverse complement.
AACTTTCTGGTAGACTGGGATGTGTTGATGGCTTGTATTGATTTTGCACACATTGACAAGGCAATTGGCAAGGCAATTGGGTTATAAGTGTTTAGCTTAGTTTGTTTATGTCTACAGCTGACACAACTTGTTTATCAGCAGCTACTTCATTGAAACAGTCTTGAAAAAGCACCATGGCAGTATCATGTGTGCTGGATGTTCCAGATAAAGAAGAGCTGTTTTCAAAATCAAAATGATCAAGTGTAGCAATTGTAAACCTTTTCGTGGTAAAGTGACTTGGAAGTGGTCTGCTGACGGATTCACAAGGTTTTATAGCATTAGCTACTAACAAGTTCCTGATCCGTCCTATGGCGTTATAACTTGTGGTACACCAATTCCTATTCATTAAAGTGATTAGCTCTCTACTTTTGCACTTGTCATAGATTGTGTGGCTGTCATCATGTGTAGAGGAGTTTTCTTTTAGCCATGACAGAATTAAAAGCATGATTTGGAAAAGACAGGACATTGCACGGCATAATCCTGTCACTACATGGTATTGTCTTCCACTTCTCGGCTTATACCTTCAAAGCCACCATCAGTGTTGTTTGCTTCTGCTCCTAACTCAAGAATTTTAGTTTGTAACAGTTTTGCTTTGCTGGTATTAAACAATCATGTAAAAAATGTTAAAACAACATCAGGCATTCTTGTTGACTCCCCATGATCTGTGGAGATCGGGGGAAGCACAAAATAGGTCATAAGTTCAAAATCTAAATCTTTCACGACGTTTCTTAAAATGGTTCCTGCTGATCTTACTACATCCCGTGTTCATATTTTGGCTGAAAGAATGTCAGAAGTCAGATCAGCTGAGAACACCAGACAGGGCTCTTTCGTTTTGTTAGATTGACAAAAATTAATTCTGTCATTCTCACCAGAAAATTTTGAATTTCATTATTATGGATCAATACAGTTTCATCTATATTGACCATTGTTTCTCTGATCTGACGGATTGTGAACCCGTAGCCAACACTCAAGAGTGGCTTTAAAACTTAATTTGCTTTTTCAAAGAGTGCAAACTTAATCGAAGGCTGGCAGTTACGTTGCTGCTGGGAGCTCATTGTATGTTCATATTTTCGAATGTATGCTTGCATGCAATTCGGGTGGGCATACAAATCTGCTGGATATACATTCACCTTGTTGTTTAGATCAGCTGCTCGGCTGAAAACCTCATCTTGGAGAATCTAGCTGAACATAAAAACATGTTTACCCTTTAGAGCTCACATACTCTGTACTTTGGTCTTTTGTCAGTCCCTTTGGCCCTTGTTCTGCCTAAACCACAGATGAGACATTGAAGATCCTTTGCTTTCTGAAGAGCTGCTGGAAGTAGATCTTCTAAGTTGATGGGCATTGGGTGTAGTGTCGTCCCTTTCTCAGAAGACTGAGATTCTTTTTGTGATTCACTGATTTCTGCTATTTTTTTACTATTTTTCCCAGGCTTTTTCTGTTGTATACGACTTGTAGCACCTGTTGTTACAATGATAAAATATTTGATCCACTTCATCCATCAGTTTCAATCTTTTGTGAACTTAGTCTTGCCGTATTTCTGCAGCATCTCAAACTCTCCTCTGTCCAGCCGCAGTTGATGTTAGTTTTTCTTTCGGATTAGTTTGGCATATACATATTTAAATTTGTTGACGGAGTCCTCAGATTTTGCAGTTACCTACACTCTGTCAGGAGGTGAAGATCCTCTGCTACCACCTGCTTCGCTCATGTTAACGAATTTGAATCAACGGAAAACCTGAAGAAAAAAACAATATTACAAATCAAATAAATTACCAATATGATGGCTAATAACACATCATTATAAAGCTGCCATTTTGGAAAATGTGGAAGTGCTGCTCTGAGAAGTTAATTTCTGACTATAGGACTACTTGACCCCCAAAACCTATGTTTTGACACCAAAATGAAGTATATAGGTCTCGTGGTTCTGAAATATTACATCATCACTGCAACACATTTGCCATTTAAAAAAAATTTGTCCAGAAAAATGTGGCTGGGATAAGCAATGTCTACTCAAACTAAATTACTTCTCTAATGATACAAAAACAAACATTTCTGGACAACAACTTTTTAAATTAGGTATATCAAGGGGACAGGATTAAGAGCTCTGCTTTTTTAAGAACTCCTAGAGCTGGGATTTTTGTCAAGAGGATCTGACTTGATCTACTGCCACACAACTCTGAGTGCAGTTCTGCTTTGTTTGTTTCTTGCACAAGGAGATTTTATTTTAATTCTTTTTTTCTGAACCATTTGTCAAAGAGCCAGCCGCTTGTTAGGCTTGTCATCAACTCATCTGGTTGTCAGGAATTCTTAGATTTGCTTTTAACCTAATTTTATTGATTTAGGTGGCCTTGGCAATGTTTGTCCAAATGATGACTCTATCCCAAATTTGAAGCTTGGGGTTGAAATGTCGCGATACAGAAGGGGATGATGGATGGAGCGTTTGAGCAAATCAAACACTCACCCCGAGTCAACTGATCTGCGTTTAATCCATCGCCATTCTTTAGCTCACTCTGCCACCCCAGTTCAGACATGGCCATATGCAAATCAGTCTGACCCTGTACCTCATGGGAACAGTCCAGCCCGAACTGCCAAGCCATGTCTTCCCTGGACCAGAAATAAGCATCCTGGGACCGGTTTCGGATTCACAATCCTCATCAGCCAGGTTATCTTGAATCCAGTGGCAAAGTGAGCAAGGGACTCACGTCTGAGCATACCCTGCCAACTTAGGGCGAACAAAGCGATACAAAAGGGGAAGATGGACGGAGCGTTTGAGCAAATCAAACACTCACCCCCAGTCAAATGATCTGGGTTTAATCCATCACCATTCTTTAGCTCACTCTGCCACCCCAGTTCAGACGTGGCCATATGCAAATCAGTCTGACCCTGTGCCTCATGGGAACAGTCCAGCCCGAACTGCCAAGCCATCTCTTCCCTGGACCGTAAACAAGCATCCTGGGACCGGTTTCGGATTCATAATCCTCATCAGCCAGGATATCTTGAATCCAGTGGCAAAGTGAGCAAGGGACTCACGTCTGAGCATACCCTGCCAACTTAGTTAAAATGTCAGCATCCTTCAAAAACCAATAAATGTCTAAAAAAATAACAGAGCCATATACATTGCGGGCTCCTTAGCAAAATGAGTGCATTTATTTTTGAATTGTATACATTTTGTTTCTGTGCCTCCTTATTGTCTGCACTGTCACACTGCACAATGTTTCAAATGATTGCCACCATTGTTATGGATGTTTTCTGGTGAATTATCGATTACTGGTCAATCTGCCATATTAGCATGTATGTAAATGATAAAATGGGAAGGAATTTGACAGCACTGGTTTCATAGCATTAATTGCTTATATTAGTATTGTTTTTATGAGGTCATTCTCAATGCTTTTGAAAATGTGTTACATGTTCTCCATGTGAAACACAATGCCCCTTTTCAGAGTGAATAGGGTGCATGAACGTGGCTTGTTATGCCCTGTGGTTGCTTTGCAACCTTTGTAAGTGTATAAGAAAGATTCAAACGAAGTGTCTAAATGTTGAAAACTTTGTGTGTTTTGACAGTTTATTTCTTTATATGAAAGAAGGGTGGTATTATCTTGAAAGGGTTTCAACATTAAATTCCGATATGTTCAAGAGTTTATACTTTGTATTTGATTGATAGGGTTTCACCCTGGCAACGTGAGTATACCGGACTTATTATTCATGCAGCCCATGTTTATCCTGTCGACCATAATAGAAACCACTGAAGAGTACATAAATATGCATTATAACCCAGCGAAACGTTGGGTGACACTTCCTCTATTGACTGTGTTAGCATGTTCCAGTTGTCCACAATTAAAAACAAAGACATAAGTCCTTAGGCTGTGTAGAGTGCACAGGTCGTTTAGCTTTTCTCATTTAGGCCACTCTGATGTTAAGGGAGTGTAATACTATGGGGAAGTGTACCTTGGAGCTTAAGCTGTCCGCCTCTCACTTGAGAAATGTGTTAGAAGCCTAGGGCACTAGAGAGATCCTCACTACAGAGTTAGGTAAGACAACTGTTAGTAGGGAATAAATTAAGAAAACAGAATTGTCCAGTTTAAAAAGTAAAGTGACAGTCCCCAGGGCAATGTTCCACTTCCTACAGATATTTCCACTTCCTACAGATACTCTACTACAACCCTTACTTGAAGAGGTCAGCTTTCCCACTATTACCAGTTCCATTACTAGCTTGAAAATTAAATATTACACCTTACTATTGTTTTATATTTCAGTAGCTAAGATTTTAAGAAACGGACCCAGAGTCTCCTGTACATCCAGGTTGCAGAAACCTACATTTCTTGACTGCATTAGCCAGTATTCAATTTAAGATCCTACATTTGAATGGGGCTGGCCCCCTACTTAGGGAACTGGCATAGATCGCTCCTTAATGCAAGAGCTGTCAGAAATTAGGTCTGTAAGACCCAGACCCCCCTCCCCATGAGTCAGGCTGTTGTGTCCTCAAGGAGGCTACAGACTTTCTATTGTAGGACTATTTTCGCTCTGAGTCTCGCATGAATGGGGTTATACCTGAAGCCGAGGAATTTGCTGGTGCATTAGTACTTGGCTTTTGAAAGGGCGAAAGAGCTGGGATACCCCAATAAAACAACCTTCATAAGAAAACTTAAGACTCTAAATGAAGGGGATGGCAAAGGAACGTAGATTGGGAGCTATGTCTGCGAGGGTAGCTGCAAACACTGCAATCCAGGCTCTGTTGAAGCGAAATAGCGGGGTAGAATCCTTCACTGCTTCTTAGCAAGATGCTAATAATGTGTTTGCAAGTATATACAGCACCTCACCAACTCTAATTCCAATGTAGAGGATAGCGTGGAGTGACATGAGTTCTTTTAATTCGTAAGCCAGTTCCCTACAGTCTCTCATCAGACTGCCTTTGAGGAGTATGTGTGACAAGGAAAAAGGAGATGAAGCAGTACTTTTGGCAATGGTTGATGGACCCAGCATGAGCTGTTTTTCCTTTGGGTGACCAGGAGGTTACAAGCTTTGTACCTGAATAGAAGGTCATTGTTTTTTGTGGCGTGTGTTCCAAAGAACTGCTGATTATTATATTTTCTCCTTTTCTCTGATTTCTTGTTCTGTGATGTCATTGCATACAAACTGTGTATTGAGAGTTTTGTTGTAACTTATGAGATGGTTTTAAGTTTCTTAGGAGAGGTTTGTTTCTGATTGGCTGACCCTGGAGCGGCTGGTTGCAAGACTATTCTCTCTGATAGAGCGGATAAACTGTGATCGTTGAGATGCCTTTTCTTACCTGCAGTTCATAATCATAGGAGTGAGTGATAACAGTTGCTGTTGTTATTGTAAATTACTGCTTGTGTATGACCAACCTGCTTTTACCTGGCAAATGTAGATGCACCAGTATCTGTTGGTAACAAGTGTTGTTGAATGCCTTAAAAGTCAATTTATTGCATATTGGGCTATGTTGGGATTATTTTCAAAGTTATGTATTATTATGTATTATTCAACATTGTGAAGCATGTTGGCACCCAACTATGTGGGATCTCTATGCGGAGTAGTTTGTATTTAGTTTTATCTCTTGTCTTTTGTAGGCGATTGTGTTATCGTTGAGTGATGTTGGGCTTCACAGCAGCAATATATAGATAATAGCCTGATAATTCAGGAGTGCCTCACTTATACACTATAATGAAGGGTGAGCATATGTTTTTTGAGTGTTAAAAATATACTGCTCAACAGTAGCTGTGCTCTATCAGCATAGCTCCTCCACTCCTAGCATCTCCGATCTAGGGGTTAATTCTGATAAGGATTCTATCAATAAGAGATTTATCTCTCAATGGAGAAAAATATACATTATTTTTTGGGCTGTAGCAAAGATGGATTAGTCAGACATTGGTATTAGTATGCTCAATTCACTATGGAAAATACAAATGTGACCCTATTATACAGTTTATACAGCTAATCCAGTGTAAAACATTTCAAGCAAGAATGATTCAAAGTATTACTTATGTGCCTGCTAGAAAAGCGAAACAAATTAAAGCCCAGTGTGTAATTTTCCTTGTTTACTTCTTAGATTTTCAGACATATGTCTGTGTGGGCAAAAAATGCATTTTTGCGCATGTGGGATTGCCCTTGAAACCGTTTGGAAGGGGGCCATGAAAATTAAAGGGTTATCTGTTTCTGCTGTAAAGCATCACACGATGCAATTTGTTGTCAATTATTGACAACGTCTTGCCTTTTAATGGCATTGAACATGCACTGCCGGATTTGAGCTTTGAACATATGGAATATAGCAAGGCAACAGTTCCCTCCATCATGTATAATGCATTTTCAGAAAGCTAGCTTAAATAGACACTATAACCGTAGTATTTATGTCCTTGGTGGCTTCAAAACATGAAAGAAGCATGGCTTTTATATGTGACTGTTGAGTATTTTGGTGTAATTTGGAACCATCTACCTAATTGTCTTATGGTATGGTACTAGAGCGTTAGCTACATGGCTTCAGCGCTTATAGAATATATCATATGAAATAAATCAATGTGATGTGTTGGCACTGCCCTGTGATTTAAATAGGGTTCCTAACTATGGTTGGTACATAATATGGTACCTTAGTGAAGTCTTCAGTGATGTGAAAGCATGTGATCTGGGGTTTATGTATGAGCTAGGACACACAGTGATGATGGGCCACCAAACACATATGGTGAAAGCCTCCCTGTAAAGAGCACCTTTATATATAGTTTTATTAATTTAAACCTTAACTCAACCCAGGTAGCTTTGGCACAGAGCAGACAGCCTTGACATAGGAACACATGTACAGTATTTAGCAGTAACAAAACACAAACTCTTGAAATAGGACAGTAAAAATCCAACAACCAGTTTATAAAAATAGAGAAAAATGTAATGAGACCAAAAGGAGAAAATTCAATAAGGGTAATTTTAGATATGAATTTCTAAAGTTTTAAGGTAAAAAAAGGTAATAAAAAGTAAAGCAGCAATTAGTAGTCGCTGTTCGCATTTGACTGGGGCCTAAGTGAGAGTTCAGGTAGACTGCAATGGAGCGCATGTGTTGGACACATCAACCAAGTGGTCCGGGTTATCAAATATTTTATGTTCTGTATTATTTTCTGAAATGGAAGTCAGACTCCTTTAGCAGGACAGGTTTTCAGGCTGTATCCACCAAAGTCTTCTCAAAGACAGATAGCTGTTGGACAAGTTCCGGCTGAAGTGGTTGGTTTTAGCCCAGAAAGGTAGGAGCTTGAGAAATTCAATTTTTGTGACACCATAGTCCTCTTGTCAGGCGGATTGTTTTCACACCTTAGTTTGGTTAAGAGGCCTACCTTTGGACTTTTTTATGGATCTCATTATACTCCTGCGGGGCAACATTGGAGATGTGTTCAACAATGTCCTCTCTAATTCGACCACAGTTGGGGGCGTGGCCAAGCCATCCACCAAAATGGACGCACGGCATTGAAGCTCCGGTGCCCGATGCCCCTGAAATAACAGAATTGACGTGATCCGGTAGACCATACTACTGGGAAAGCCACAGAGAGAGAGAGGGAAATGCTGTGGTGATGGGACTGGGGGTAAAGAACCCTGCACAGACCCCTTCATTGGCCTTCCTTCGGTTCTGCAATGGCGGGCGGAGGCGTGTGGCGACCTAGCCTACCTCGGAGGCCCCGTGGTGATAGGGACCATGGGTGAGAATGAGGCTGGAGCAGCAGTGCTTCACTGGGTCCCCTGTCTGCCCAGGCCGCCCAGCCGGAGAAAAAAAGAGATTTGCCCTCGCTGTCGCGACCAGCCTAATCTGAGGTGCAACACCCATTAGAAGGGCTCTGGTGAGTGTGGGGAGACGGGCCGCAATGCCCACGGCCCAATAAAAGCGCTCATCGCGGGGGACCCGACATAAGAGGGTCCTCAACACGGAGATCACCTGCGCGGTTCCCCGTGGATCGTGGGTTGAAGCCAGGTGGAAGTACACATTGCAAGGACCCGGCACGGATGGCCTGTGCATCCCAAGGGCGGAGGCGCCTCCCGTCCCGGGCCCAGAAAACACTCTCCGAGTCCCCTGCTGCACCTGGATTGCGGGTGAAGACACAGTGGAAGGGATCAGCGCAGAGGCCTCTGCAGCACAAGCCATCACCGCCTCCACCCCTCCCCCCCGCCAATCCGGGCCCAGCAGTTTTCCCACAGGCCCACCCCTGCGGGTGCATGCCCCTTCGCTCTGGAGACAAGACACAGGAACCGCGATAGGAAAACTTTTAAGGGGGGGGGGTTGCGGATACAATTCCAACACACCAGGAGAAGGCTTCCCACACCCGAGCAGCACCAAAATGCGCTGGTCTGGGGGTGCGGGCCGGACAACTTCCAGAGGAGCGTTGGCACTTCAGGCCTGCGAATTGGCCGCCTTTAACCCAGCAGGAATAGTACATGGCAAGGGGAGCCGGCACCTCGGACCCTGGGGAGCCCACATAACCAAAAGCACCACCACACGTAACTGGGCGGGAAAGCCGGGTGCTGCGGACTGACGTGTCGGCCCGAGCGGGCCAGATCCGACATCGCATCCCTTACTCAGCAGCGCCTCACTAACTCAAGATTATAAAGAAGAAGATTCAGTTTTGATGAGAGACCGGTTTAATCAGTTAGCCTGTATAGTAGAACTTTGACAGCGCCTATTCAAGCCATTATCCCCTTGAGTACAAGCTCTTCAGTGCCTAAAGACACTGCACTTGAAAAATGGGTTCCATTGCTTGTTTTTAACTTCTCTGCCCGAAGACGCAGAATAAGAGTTGGGCTGGTATCTCTCCCAGATCGATGCATGGAGTGAAAGACCTATTTTTGACCTGGTTCCCGATATCACTTTAGAAGCAGGTGCAAGCTTTTGAGGTTGGGAGCCTTGGTGCGGCCAGATTGTGACAGGAGTAAAGTATGGCTTGGCATCACAGACATGTTTGCATTTAAGAATGGACAACATATCAGCAGTATAGTACATAAACAAATTAGGAGCAGATCTTTCAAAAAGTTTGTCGGATCAGGCCGGAGAGTTTTGTGATTTTTTTTTTTCCGGACAGGAACATTACAGTCAGTGCGGAGTAATTGCAGAGTTAGCAAAACTCAGTAGTAAATTGGAGGTCTTGGTTTCTTCAGGACAGGAGTGACTGGGTGCTTTACATATCTGTATTCCTTGTACTTGATCAATTGTGGGTTCCTCTACAGATAGATCTATTTGCCTCTTGCCTGAATTCCAAACTTCCTCAGTTTTATAGTTAGAGGCCGGATTAAGAAGCTGAGGCAGTGGACTCTTCCCATCAGTCTTGGTCATATCTAAAACATTACGCTTTTCCATACTTTGTGATGATTCTCAAAAAATTGGTTCAAATCAGGAAGAACAAAGTCACTCTGGTCCTAGTCACACCATTCTGAGCAGCACAGTTTTCACACTTATTCCCTCTTTTCTCCCTTTCTAGTAGACCCCTCCGGAGATCTACTTGAGTTGGTGTTAGCAGGTCATCTTCCCCTGATAGCATGGAAGGTGTCAGGGGATCATGGAATATCCCAGGCCTTTAGCAGGAGGCTTTATCTGTTTTCAAAGATTCCTGGTCTCGGGCCACTAGAGCAGGTTATGAGTATGCATGGTCAGTTTGGGTCGGCTAGTCTATGGAATGGCAGGTAAATCACGTTTCAGCTTCTATGGTGCTGGGAGTTACTTTTTTATCGATCCTTTTTAGCAGGGTAAGGCCTACAGGGTGTTTAACTACCTATTAATCCCAGTTGGTCATGAGTTAGTTCAAGAGGAGATGTTTAGCAAACAATTTTTGGGGTGTAGTGCATGGCGATCTATCTACGTTAAGATTCCTCATGGGCTAAGATATTCATTTGTTTGTGATGTAAGATTTTTTTGAATTTTCTGTTGCATTGAACAAAGCAGCTGGTTGCGAAGCTCACTATGCTCTTATGTTTAATGTTTTTTTAGAAGACTTTCAGATGTTAAAGCTTTCTCCACAGGGTGTAATATTTTTATGCCATAAGGAAAATTAAAACTATGTCCAGTCTGTCCTTTTTTCCTGATTGTGAAAAGCTTTATGTAGTTCAATGTTTGAAACTTTATGAGGTCCAAAATGTTGTTTCAGTCTTCATTTGACTTTGTAGTTCTTCATATCTATTAAAAACAACTTTATCCCTGTCACCTTCTCTACCTTGGCTAGATGGGTGAGATTGATCCTAGGGGAGGTTGGGCGAGATGCATCGATCATTGGAGCCCATTCTTCTAGAGGACAGTGGCATCAAAGACTAATGGAAGACCTCAATGAACGTTGCAGACTGGTTTCAGGACTCAGCCTTTACATGCTATTATTTTAAGTTTACTGTCCGTGCTTCTCACAGTTCTGTTGATAGCATTTCATGTCATAATTTAGCTATCTTGACAGAATATTTAGATTTTATTAACGATGCAGAGGCGAAGATTATCCCACCCTTCATCTTCCTTAATTCATTTTTGGTATGTTTTTCTTTACCTACAGTTCAGTAAAATCCTGTTAGATGCTCCTCGGTAAATTTGGAGGATATGCTGGCAGTTGGATTTTTTTTCTGGACTCACAGGAATGTAAACAACGGTTTCATTATTGCGGTGCATCTTTTGATTTTGTTCACCGAGACTGTCTAATGCTTATTGCATGGAGCTACAGACAAAGAAGAGGAAGTGCTGTCTCAGTCAGGGCTGTTTTAACTTGAAACTGTTATGTCATCAGGACCTTTACAATGTAATGTTCTTGTTCATCTTTTTGGTTTTGCAAGCTACCATTTTTTATCTTATTTTTTTCATTATGTATTATGTGTTTTTGAGTTTGCCGCTAGAGAACACAGTAAAGAAGGTTTGTCATAATATTCGCCTCCATGTCTTTAATAGAATCTAAACCTCCTGTCATAATAGAGGGTGAGTTTTTACATTGTCAACAGGTAGTCTATCGTCCTTTTTCTTGGGAAATGTGATAAGTGAAGATTACTTCCTAGAATAAAGCTAACAAGGATAATACTGTATGTACAGCCTATATAAATAGGTAATGTGCCATTGTACAGCTCAGTGGTAGTTGACCTTCAGCTTCTTCTGTCATTGGAAATCTGTTCATTGAGGTTTAATACCTATGGAAAAGAGGCATCACATATAATGGCTTAATCAATTTCTGAAGGTGGAAAGAATCAGAAATTAATAAAGGATATGATAATAGAAGGATATGTTAGAGTCATTTCAGAGCTGTTGCTAGCACACACAAATCCTTGATAGGAAAAGTTCAGTGTTGTCTTCACACTCTCAAACCACTAATCCATTGTGTTATTTCACACAGTCATTAAAAAAGGTTTCAAGTAGTCCATCCCGAGAGAGTCTTGCACAAATGAAGGGTACAGCAAAGGACTCAGTGAGAGGCTGAGTTTTTATATTGTTAAGAAGTTGAGAAACACTAGGCATCCAAGATCTGAGTTTAGATGATGTATCAAAGACCAAGATCGTGCCAACGTATCCTGGATAGGTGCTCACAAGGGTATGTCTTTTGTTTCTCATACAGATTGGGCCTATACCACTGATTCTGTCCTTCCATCAGTGGGGCACTTGGGCTTGTTGGTTTCTTCACTGGATTCAGTGAGGAATTTAGATTTGTTGGTTACTTCACTTGCTTCTGTTACGCAGTCAGGATTACTTTGGTGTTCTCCCTCTTCTGTGTTATTTTGTCAGCTGGAGAAGCCTCATTATGATAGTGGGTGCGTTAAGAACAATAGATAGTATTAGTGAAGAGATTCTGAGTGACAACAAACAGACAACAAGAGCGAAGTTAGACTTTTCTTTGATTTCATCCAGTATTCTGAGGTGAAAACCATCCCTCTTATTATCTATTATCCTTCTACAATTTTATTTTATGTATGACCAACCCAATTTATCAGCCCCTGCTTTCAACTGCTGTGTGTGGGTAGAAGATTCACTTTCATGTACATGTACTATATAACCCCCAGGAAGGTTTACATCCTGTATTATATCCACAAACGTCAGGGTCCTCCTACAGCAGCTGAGTGCGTACTTGGGTATGCATGGAAAACAAAAGTGATTCACTGCCAGCTCCTTCCACATGTTCCTTCTGTTTTCTCTACTGCACCAGATTTTCTTCCTTGAGCCAGTTGCAGGCCACAGTACTTGCTTTTTGCCTTCCTATCTCCTTATATATGTAGCTGGAAGATATGTTTATCAGTAAGGTAAATGGATATGGAATTAAGAATAGTACATTTATAATTGGCAGCACACTGTTAATGTGATGTAGTTTTAGTCCATATGGGGCGCTCAATTCTGCTGCACTCAATATTGTGAAAGGGCGCTGCAGCTGCTAGATATTCTAATTCCTTCTGAACCAGAAAACAAAATTTCCATGTGCAAGAGATCATCCAAATCCAAGGAGACTATTAATATAAAACAATCTTTCAAGAAAGTACTTTTGAGGCACCATAATATTAGTTGGCATGACACAGAGACATTATGCAGTAATGTCACTCGTACAGAAACCTATGTTAGCTTGGTTTTGGGAACAACACTCTCGCAGTGGGGTGCCTGGACTAGACCAGCATGTAGCAAGAGACCAAAGGAGTCTTGAAGTAAGTTGTTGGTGCTGTATTAACGACTTAGCAGCAGGATGCCGGTTCTAAGTGCCTTACAATAGCTTTGTTGGGGAATCAGAAAGCTAGTTGAAACTCAAGGCTAATGATGTTATTAATGGTACACTTAAGTTCATACCCTCAGGATGAAATCCTTGGAAGATTATTAAATATCATATGAAGCAGTAATTGGTTGTCCGTCTGAGATTTTAAGTTTTGTTTTGAGGTTCCTGAGGCTCTCCTTATTTTGGGAGAGAATAATTGCATCTTGAAGGACGGATAGATAAGCAACATAATTTTGGTCCCATGAATCGAGACATTTTCAACAATCTAAGGATTGTGAAGATGGAAACTTATATAAATATATCTAAATTCAAAGAGAAATCCAGGAGTTGTAGTATGTGCATATGAAGATTAAATGTTGGGAATGTTCAGAAGATTATTGTACTGCATACATGAACCTTACTTTTTTATTGATGTTGTTATGCTTCTCAGTTTAGGCTTTGAGACAGTTTGGGAGAAATGCAACTGTGGCACAAATAATTTGCATACACATATAAATTTGGATATTTGCCTTAAAACCCCTTTTTGTGGTCTTTCAGATTTCTGGGTAAGACATCCTTTTTAGTGATGATAGAAAACTGGGAAATCTGGAAAAAGCATGGCAGAGACACTTAACAAGGCATATGAAGCTTTCCGCCTGGCCGTAATAGACAGGGATAATGCACGTAAAGAACTTAAGCAGAAGGTATGTATATGTTTAAAACTGATACAAATTCATATTTATACATCATAGTAACTCACATGGTACAACAGTACAAGTTTTCTTTACAGGTTCATGCAGTCTCTAATGTTTTACAGATTTTGGAAATGGTGGTAAAAGTTTGAGTTCCTAATCTGTTGTTTTACAACATTGTTCCTCTAGATATTGGTGAAAAACCTGTCCTGTTAAATGGAATACAAGACTCCAGCAAACTAGAATATGAAGTTTTAATCAATGTATGTATGTGTGTTTATGCAACTTATCACAAAGATAGCATAGAGAAAGGCAAATCGTACATCCCCTAATAGAATTATACAAAGTAGTGAACCAACAAGAAGAAATGGTATCTCCATCTGTTCGTTTTTCAACATGGTGCATCACAAACCAAAACACTCAGCTCCCTCAGGTGTTACCTATGAGAGCAGAAGATACTGTAACCCAAACACAAATATAAACAAGAGTTTGGAGCACACAAGGTTGCAATACAGCCTGATAGTAATTGTTAGGAAGTGTCCATAGTACTTGAAGATTCTAAACGAGAAGTTGTATTGTGTTGGTTTGAAGAACATCAAATTGTAACCATGGGTAGAGTTGACCAGTCTTGTGAGAGCACAACAGCCATCTGTTACATCCTCAATGGGCTTTTTCAAGGCTAGTTTATCCAAGATATAGAAACTGTCGGAGTCCCGGGCACTACAAGAGAAGGTTGGGAGGATGTTAGATAACTGCTTATGAAGTGAGCTATAGGTTATATGTTGTGAACATGGTCAGCTTCTTCACCAGAGTTTTGGAGTGAACGATTGTTAGAAATTGGGATTGTTGGTTGACTAGGGTATGAGCCCAAGTCAGGCAGCAACCACATTCCTAGGGTAAGTGTAATCAAACCCTAAATTAACCTTTGGTCACCCTCTGCCAGCGTGGCTCAGAGCAGTCCGGCTTAACTTAGAGGCAATGTGTAAAGTATTTATGCAACACTTCAAACATTAAAACAGTGAAAACACCACACAAAAATAATTCACACCAGATTTGTAAAATAGAGTCTAATTTATTAAATAAAACAAGACCAAAACGACATAAATCCAATAAGTAGAACTTGAGATCTAAATTTTTAAAGAATAAACTGTAAAAAGCGCCTATTTGGGCTATCTGATCGCGCTGGAACGGGGGAAAGCCAAAAGTTCAGGCTGACTGCGATAGAGCGCGAGCTGGATCCAGGGACCCACTTGAGCGGCCTGCTGAAAAAAAGTACCTTGATCCTGGTTTGCGTTTAGGAAGATGTGGGCTGTAGCCAAAGCGATGCATCAGTTCTGATCCCGCAACAGAAGGAGAAGCGTCGGTTTTCTCCAAGCAAAGTCGGCAATGCATCAGTTCACGGGGCAATGCAGTGGTCTCGAATGCAATGCAGCAGTTCTGCTCCTGATGCAGAGGATGCGCCGATTCCGAGGGGGATTTGCTGGTTCTGAAGGTGATGCACTGGGTGCACTCCACATAACGACGAGGTTATGCCGGTTCCTATTCACGCAAAGGCAAAGGCAGAGAGGCACCAGTTCTGATGCCCGCAATGGCGAAGATCCGCCGGTTCTGATGAGGATGGGTGGCTGAAGAAGCACCTTAGGCCTTACTTCCAATGGTCCAGGACTGGGGTGGCACCACTTGGCAGGGCCAACTCATACATGGCAGGGTCCCGGTGCAGAAACAGGTAATATGGAAGTCTTTCATGTCCCTGAGACTGCAGATCAGGAGGCAAGCCCTTGGAGTCACTCTGGATTCAAGTGATGCAGTTCCAGTCCTTCTCTCAAAGGCAGCAGGGGAGCACAGCAAGGCAGGAGTCCTGAAAAGCAGCAGTCCAGCAGCGTGGCAGTCCTTCTGCAGCACAGCCAGGCACGTAACAAAGGCCCCCGCAGCCCCCTGGGTGCGGGGGTCCCCCAAGCTCTAGGGGGCCCCCTCAGCACAGTGCTCGGGCATTGGGTGTGCGCGCAATATCGAGACAACCGGGCGGGGCCTGCTGCCCTCAGCAGTGGTCGCTTTGCAGCGTTCTAATGACTGTGGCGCCGCGGGGGAATGTCATGTGACCTCACGTCCTGGCTGGTCCTGGAAGTGAGGCCTGATCGGATTCAGGAAGCGGGAAGTAGTGGAGATGTGTTGCGCGCTGACAGTTAGCACCATAACAAGATAGGTACTGCCGACCAGGCCTCATGGACAGAGTTGGGCCCGAGGAGAGGTCGAGACACAGCAGAGGGAGTGTAGGCAAGAGAGGGGCTGCCAATTACACGCCCCACTGCCTTCCCTAAATCATTTCCGGCAGCTGTATTGTCCTAATGCATCATTAAAAAACATTTAAAACAAATAAATCATAGGCAACTCAGCTGACACCTTCTTGAAAAAACCTGCATTTATACACTGGGTGGAAATTTAAAAGCATGATGTATGCATATGTAGAGTCCAGTACACACGACTAAATTAGAAGACTACTGTACTTTCACTTTACCTTTAGGAATCACTCACTTTAGGCCTGCATACTACATCCTATTTTCCAGACACCATCGAGACGGTTGCCTCGAAAAAGAAAGCATTGTTGTGACTGCTGTGTTTGGTGGTTCATTTTGTTTGCTTGATCTTTCCATGCGTCTATATTCAAAGGGGGTCTAAGAGTAGAATAGTTTTTTTTTCGCCGTTTGTATTTCACTGTGGTCAGAACATTCTAGTAACAACATCCTACCGACAATAGCTTCTCTGTTCATTCTTCTAGATTATTCCATCAGTCTTCTCAGGATCCTTCATTAAGAATGTCGTCATCGCTCGAGCAAAACGAGGCAAATATCAGCAATTACCATTATTGAAAGTTTATGCAATCCTGTAGGTGTTTAAATGAGTCCCTTCACCAATCTGTTTACTTGAATGCTCTGCTGCTTTAGGTAGGGGAGGTGACTCACGCCTCTTACAGTTCCTTCCTATGATGTCAGAAAGAAAGAGGCAGAAAATGCCACAGTTAGATATAAAAATGCAACAGGTCTAGTAGTTCTCTTCATTTGCTTTGTTGTGGATTTGACAACCAAATCATCACAGCCCTTCTTGACACGAAGAAATCATCTGGTCGAGCTTATCACTTATCTTCAGCTTTCACTAGTTCAATAAACCGTATGGTTATCGTAAAACGACCATGTGCCCCAGCTTAATTAATATATGAGACTTTTAAATGGTAGGTGTTAAAATTTGAGTCTACATATAGGCTCGTTTTTTTTTTTTACTTTAGTGTTATATTTATATACTATCATGTTTCTTTGGATTATTTTAAGCTGACACGTTTCACTCATGTGGCTGCTAAATTTTGACTTTTTCAAGGCTGTGGCATATATTTTGGTCTTATATCAAATTGAAATTCTGAGAGCATCATAACAAAAAAGTTTGATTGCAATGTTTGTAACTGAAAGCTTTTGCACAATACACAAGCGCATGCATATTATTCCTAGTCATACTTGATCCTAATAGTGTTGCACACATTGAAAAACTATTGTTAGACCTGGCCCTTTTTACCAGTTGCCTCCTATTTTTCTGACCCTGTTTTTGTTGGTTATAGGAATATGGGCACTTTGCCATTGCTGATCAGTGGTAGAGTGCATAAGTTCTCTGTATAAATTATGAAAATGATTAGTTATCCATGATTGTGATATTTGATTTACTGGTAAGTCACTAGTAACGTGCACAGTGTGCCAGAGCCTGTAAATCAAATGCTACTAGTGGGCTTGCAGCAATGGTTGTTCCAACCACATGAATAGCCCTGTAAACATATCTCAGACCCTCCACTCTACTGTCTTCGCGCGCAGTTGTCAACTGCCACATCCAAGCAAGTGCACCCACTTGCCAGGCCCAAGCTTTTCCTTTCCTTACATGTAAGACACCCCTAATGGGTGAGGCTAAAGTACCCCAGAGCATGGTGTATCTTATGTGAAAGGTAGGACATGTACTGGTCTGTGTAGCATGTCCTGATAGTGAAATACTGTGTATTTCGTTTTTCACTATTGAAAGGGTATCTGTCTCAACGGGTTATCATTGGGGTTGCACTGTAACATTTTTAAATGTGTAGCTTTTTAGAGGGACAAGATAGAAAAATTGAGTTTAGGCTCTCTGAGCTCAGAATGTATTAACACACCTTTTGGTAAAGGTGATTTTTAAGTTCTGTATTTGAAAATGCTACTTTTAGAAAGTGGTCATTTTCTTGCTTTACCATTCTGTGGGCCTTTGGCTGTTTGGGTATTCAATGTCTGGTATTTAAGTGACAGGAGGATTACATTCTTTTGGGAGACCTCAACTTTCACCTGGAAAAGAACAACGACTGCAACGCCACCACCCTTCTGGACAATCTCGCCAACCTCGGACTCAAACAACTTGTCACTACCCCCACCCACACTGCAGGTCACACACTCGACCCTATCTTCACCTCCAGCAAACATGTCTCCTTCAGCCACACCACAGCTCTCCTTTGGACGGACCACAGCTGCGTTCACTTTACCTACAATAAGACCACAACCCACAACCATCCTCAACCCACTCTGCGAAGAAACTGGAACAAAATCACCATCGACCAGATCTCCTCATCGCTTCTTCAAAACCCCCCTGCCCACTCCTCAAACCCCGACCAAGCAGCCATTAACCTCACCCAATGGCTATCCAACAGCGCCGACATCCTAGCACCGTTGAAAAAACGTCAAATCAAACTAGGCAGCAAGAAGGCCTCCTGGTTCAACGATGATCTTAAGAAATCTAAGAAACTCTGTCGCTCCCTTGAGAAGGCCTGGAAAAAAGACCCAAACACCAGCACCAAGGACGCCTTCAAAAACGCCACCCGTATACACCACCAACTGATCCGGACTGCCAAGAAAGCCGCTTTCAAGGACCGATTAGATAACGCCCACAACAGCAAGGAATTATTCAACATCGTCAAGGAATTTACCAACCCCTCAGCCAACTCCAACAACATCACCCCCTCTCAAGCCCTCTGCAACTCCCTAGCTTCATTCTTGCACAACAAGATCGCAGACATCCACAACAGCTTCGACAACCGACCCGAAGACCAACCCACCCAACCCTCTGCAGGACCTCCACCCCCCTTGAACATCCTCAATGACTGGAACCCAATCTCCACTGAGGACACCATCCGCCTGATGAACTCTATCCACTCAGGATCCCCCACAGACCCATGCCCTCACCACATCTTCAACAAAGCAGACTCCATCATAGCACCGCACCTCCGAGACGTCATCAACTGCTCCCTCAACTCCGCCACCTTCCCGGAAAATTGGAAACATGCCGAACTCAGCGCCCTTCTGAAGAAACCCACAGCTGACCCCACCGAACTCAAAAACTACCGCCCCATCTCGCTCCTTCCATTCCCGGCCAAAGTCATCAAGAAAGCTGTCAACAACCAGCTCGCCGCCTTCCTCGAAACCAACAAATCCCTCGACTCTTCACAGTCCAGGTTCCGAGCCAAACACAGCACTGAGACTGCACTCATCGCAGCAACAGACGACATTTGAACTCTGCTAGACAATGGAGACACAGTCGCCCTCATCCTCCTCGACCTCTCCGCAGCCTTTGACACAGTTTGTCATAGCACCTTAATACAACGCCTCAGAAACATCGGAATCCAAGGAAAAGCACTGGAATGGATCACCTCGTTCCTTGCCGGAACAACTCAGAGAGTCCGCCTTCCACCATTCAAATCAGAAGCTACCGAAGTCATCTGCGGCGTGCCACAAGGATCTTCACTCAGCCCCACCCTCTTCAACGTATACATGAGCCCCCTCGCGGCCATCGCACGCCAACACAACCTCAACATCATCTCCTACGCTGATGACACTCAACTGATACTATCACTCACCAAAGACCCTAACACCGCCAAAACCAACCTACATGAAGGAATGAAAGAAGTAGCTGAGTGGATGAAGCACAGCCGTCTAAAACTGAACTCAGACAAAACAGAAGTCCTTATCCTAGGTACCTCCCCCTCCGCCTGGGATGACTCTTGGTGGCCAGAGGCCCTTGGAAAAGCACCCATCCCGACAGACCACGCACGAAACTTAGGTGTCATCCTGGACTCCTCACTCTCTATGAACAGACAAGTCAACGCCGTTTCATCATCGTGCTTCAACATTCTTCGCATGCTCAAAAAAACATTTCGCTGGATCCCCACCGAAACAAGAAAAGCGGTCACCCACGCACTGGTCACGAGCCGCCTGGACTACGGAAACACCCTATACGCCGGTACCACCGCAAAACTCCAGAAAAAACTCCAACGCATTCAGAACGCTTCAGCCAGACTCATACTAGACATCCCGCGTAAAGACCACATCTCTGGACACTTGAAAAACCTCCACTGGCTCCCCGTTAACAAGAGGATTACTTTCCGCCTCCTAACCCACGCACACAAAGCACTTTACGAACTTGGACCCGAATGCCTCAACTCAAGACTTTCCTTCTACACCCCCTCCTGCCAGCTACGATCCTCCAACCAAGCCCTTGCAACTGTACCTCGCATCAACAAAACCACCATGGGAGGCAGATCCTTGTCCTACCTGGCAGCTAAAACCTGGAACTCACTTCCCACTCACCTTCGCCTCACTCAGAACCACCTTACATTCAGAAAGCAACTTAAAACCTGGATATTCGACAAGTAATTCCCCACCCTTCCTCTAGCGCCTGGAGACCCTCTGGGTATGTAGCGCGCTATATAAATCACTTGACTTGACTTGACTTGACTTGACAGGAGCTGGGTTCTGCATTCACTCTAGACAGTCACTAGGGGGGGTTGAGGTGTGCCCTGCCTTGCCTGGGTGACTCATCGCAGGGCTGAATAGATATGGTCTGCATTTAGAGTGGTGAGAGGAGTTATTCTTGCACCTGAAAAGGCTGTGTCTCCTTTTTCACAATGCTGCCTCAGGCCCGTGGTCATGCTGCACCAGGGAGGACAGGACTAGTTTGGACAGGGTTCAGAGACCCTTACTGCAAAGAGAGAAATGACAATTTGTGGTATAAGTATTGCACCTAAAACGTCAGGACTTTAGATTACTTCCAGGAACAAGAGGGCCCTGCCAAGAAAAAGAGCAGAAGAACTGTGTGAGGAGCGCTGCCTTTTTTGAGTGAGGGATGGGTTGGCCTGCAGTTGCTGCTTCTGTCAGTGGTAGAAGAAAAGGACAGACTCCTTTTGCCCTGCTTGGGAAGACAATCTGCAAGGGCTTGTGTGTGCTTGCCTCCTATTGGAAGTCTCAGGAAAATCAAAGAGTTTATGGATTGATCTTTGTTGGATCTCAAAGGGAACCTGCCTGGAAGGGAAACTGCAGAACTGCATGCGGAGCGCTGCCCCTGATGCCTGTTGGGTGGGTTGGCCTGTAGTTGTTGCTCCTTGGTACAGCAGATGAAGGACTGGTGTGCTCTTCACCGCGGTAACAGAAAAGTGCACGGTGAGCAGTTTAATGATGCTTTTCTCAGAGCGCAGTTGAGCGCTGGACTTGTTATTCCCAGCTGAGGAAGTGCTAAAGCAGTAACTAGTGCGTGGTAAGGGCTTCTATTCTTTATTAAAACGTGAGTATAGCCCGGTGAGCACTTGAAAGTCTGTGTCCCGAGCCAGAGATGTGGGCTCCTACTGCTCCGAAGAGGGAAGGATGGCACAGGCTGCTCACCAGAGCTCTGCACCACAAAAACCCCCTTCATCACAACCCCCTTCCTCTGGATAGGTAGGCGCATTGTAATGAGCCAGAGAGACAGAAGGAATGTTGCCATAGCAACTGTGACACACTGACCAGTATGTGGAGGAGCTCTGCTGTTATCCTGCTGCAGACCGGCAAGGTCGGCCAAGCCCGCTCCCCAACCCGAAAGGATCTCAGGGCAGCCACCAACACCAACAGCTGTGTTCTCTCCCAGAAGGGAAAGCAACAAGCCTGCACAAGGGACCTAGTCCCGTCCCAGCGCAGCACTCTAAGTGGCGACTGCCAGCTGTGGGGTCATCTCACTAGTTGGCGGCCCTGAGAGGAGGCGGAAGAGTTCTGCGTCCCGCTATGGGCAGGGTCAGAGGGCAGTTGGTAGTATGGTGAAACTGGGAGCCCTTTGAGCAGCTTGAAGCATTGCCCAGTTACTGATCAGTCACGACCAAGTTTGTTCCCCAATCTCCCACTTTGCAAGAGTGGGCAGTGGCGCTTTTTTTACTGGTGGGGGCATTGTTCCTTTATGACATTGCGGGGATGACCTCTACCGAGACCCCCTACCCCCGAATCACACGGAGAAACATCACCTTAAGGGTAGAAGGGGAAGTGCAAGGGCGCTGTCCGTATGAATTCTCTGTAAAAGTCATGCCCATGTCCTTAGGTAAAGAGTAAGTTGGTGACTTTGGCATAAGAATATGGGGTGATTGATGATACTTCCCTACATTTTGTTTTGTGTGCCCTGATGTTGTTCTTTACATTTGTTCCCAAGTGTCACCTGTGTTTTACATATGATACAAGGAGTCTGGTAACTAAAGTGCAAGTTATGAGTATTTACTTTATTGCACTAATTGGTATGTTATGCATAATGTGTTCATTATAGTCTGCTGACATGCAACTTATGAGAGTGTTTACTTTAATCACTTCTGGTGATATAATGACAAAGGACTAATTGGCATAATGATTTATGATCTATGTGTATTATGACAAGTGCCTGATTGGTAGAGTGATTTATGTGACTGTGGTCTATGTGTCTTATAAATAATACAGTGATATTTTCATATAACCTTGTGTGGCGTCTCTTCCTTTTTGTAGTGTGCCTAGTGTGTCACTGGTGTGTGTGTGTTGCGCAAACTCTTTACACATTGCCTCTAGGATAAACCTGACTGCTCTGCTGGGCTACCAAGGGGGTGAGCAGGGGTTATATTGGGTGTGTTACTCCCTTACCCTGACTAGAGTGGTGGGTGCTACCTGGCTTAGGTGCCAGCCACCCTAGCCAACTAGAAAGCCCATTTCTAACAGCCATGTATGCTATAATAGTGACAAGAAAAACATATAGAGCCGACATATCTTGAGTATGTGTATTTCTGTCTTTAGAAGTCTTCACCTCTGAAGTATTAGGCACATTGATATGTCCCCCATCCACACAAGGTTTATCCAAATACTCTTCTCGGGCAATGATCGATTTATGGTGTGTGACTGAAGCGGTCATAGATCCTGTCTCCAGTAGTTGGCTGGATCTCAGTATTTTGATTTGTGGTGTTTCTGTATCCTCTTCCTCCACTGCTCTCTGCCGCACTTATTTGCCTTTGATCTTCTTCTCCTTCCCGCTCTTCCTTCACTCTTTAGTGTCGCCATCATGCTCACTTACTGTCACTCACTCCTCTCCCCTGTTTCAGGGGCGTAACACAGGCTCCCGCAGTGTGGGGGCCCCTGAGCTGCAGAGGGCCCACTCAGCACTGTACTCATGCCAGAGCGCTCCAGATTAAATCTGAAGGGGCCCCTCTGTGTACCTTGCAGGGGGGCCCCTTCAACTTTCGTTACGCCACTGAGCACAGCAATTCTGCTTCCTGGCAGAGACTTCACAGGTACAGAAGTGTTGGTTTCAGAGGTCCAGCTTACATCCAGTTGTGCTTTTGAATTGGGAGAGATTTCAAAGAAAGGTCTTTGAAATGCACAGAGGTCCTCCCTTCCTGCCCTGGCTGCAGATACAAGGGTACTAAACTTGAAGTACCCTTGTTATCCTATGGGAGAGCTAGGCCTTGCAGAAGTGATAGATCTATTTGAGAGTTTTTCACTACCAGGTCATGTACAACTTAAAAGTACATGTACTATATGTATAAAATGAAGGTTTAGGCCTGGCAAGAGGTTTATCTTCCAAGGTTTAAGTGGCAGTGTAAACTGCACACACAGGCTCTACAATGGCAGGCCTGAGCCATGGTTAGAGGGCTACTTAAGTGGGTGGCACAAGGCATTGTGCAGGCCCACTGGTATCATTTAATTTACAGGCCCTGGGCACATGTAGTGCACTTTACTTAGTGGCAAATAGGTCAATTAAATATTCCAATTGGAGATGAACGAATATTACCATGTGTTAGAGGGAGAGCACATGCACCTTAGCATTGGTTAGCAGTGGTAAAGTGCTCAGAGTTCTAAGGCAGGAACGAAGACAGCAGCAAATCGCAGGAGGAAGGCAAAATGTGTTGGGGGTGAGGCTGTAGAGAGGGCCATTTTTCAACAGTGATAATCCTAGAAACTAGGCAGGAGTCAGCAGACATGGGACTGGTGTGCAACAACAACAAAATGTTGTAAATCAATAAGAAGTCAGAGGCAGACATAGCCAAGTCAGTTCTACATGTGTGTTTATACAGCTCCCACCTTACTACAGAGCAATGGAGCACTATACTCTATATTGAGATTTCAATCTTTGAATTACATCTCACATATTTACAATTGCATTTCGTACATGTAGAATGTTAGGAGAATAAATGATTTGTGCAGAATCACATGCTTTTCAGTCAAATGCTAATGCAGGGATTAGAATCAAGGTCACCAGGTTTCAGGGCGGGCAACTTAGTCAGTGGAACATATCTCCCCCTGATGAACAAATGAAACTACAGACACTAAACTATAAACACATCTTGCTTCTGAAGGAAGTCTGATAGTTGTCGTCAGTGTAACAGAAATTGCCTTCTAATGACTCAAAAATAACATTTAAAAATAACATTCAGTTTTTTAGCCAGCACCTAATATTGTCAGAAATGAAAACTTTACGTGAGACTTGATAACTCGACTGTTTACATTTACTTTGTTTCTCAAAAGACTTCTGTTTTTCAGAAAGGCTGGATATTGACTTTGTTGAGACTTGTTATCACCAATTATCATTTCCATATCTATTTTACATTGGTTTTTTTTAGTGGTAGGTGCAGATAAAACAGTCATTCAGTGAAAACAGTCCATCAAAATGAAGGCTCCCTGTTTTCCATTTTTGCTGATTTTTACAGATAAATACAGACAGAAAACCATGTATTTTCTTGTCTGTATTTATTTTTTTAATGTGGATAAAAACAAAAATTGGGTGCTATCTGAGTGATTCTAAATACACTTTGCCATGACTGTCAGGCCAATAACTGTGTAGATTGATAGGTAAGGGTGTTAAAAAAATGAATTTTAGTAAAGAGGCTTAAACAGCAGTGGATATGCACTAGGCTTATACTGAAATGTGCATATTTTGAAATAAGTGGATTGATTTATCTTCTGCCGTGTTCATATCACTGAAACCTGTCAGGCATTCAAGCATGACTGCATATTTATTGGTTAAATAAATGCAAATATACCAGCATCAGCGTAATTTTTTTGACAAAACCCATAATAAATACGGATAAATACAGATAAAATTGACAAAAAATAAATATGGATAAATACAGACGGAAATGTGAAAAAAATAAATACCATACAACCGGGAGCCCTAATCAAGATACATCAGTATGATTGTATTGCAAGTTATTTTATTCATCCAAGCAGGTTTTCAGCACAATATTTAATATTTCTCTATTGATCAAGAATCAGTGTTAGGATAACCACAAGTGCTGCTAAAAACATATGTATGAGTTATAATCATGTTGAGAGTTGCATCATATGGCATCAGTACAAGGCATGTAAGCATTCAGATAGTTATTGGCCTTTCTCTTATCTTTTTGAAAGGAAAGTGCGTAGTGGGCCCCAGATATCTTGAGGGCCTGTCGATGCTTTGCATTAATAAATTACCAAAGGACTGATTGGCTTGACCAGGACTGTGAGTCCCAACGGATTAGAACCCAAGGCAGATAAAAAAAAACTTACACAGGACAAGATTAAAAGTCCAAGCCAAGAAGGTTTTTTCAAAATTAAGAAAAACTACAGAAAGCAACCTGCAATTAGTTAGTAAATTCAAATCAGCAGCAGTATATATCCTGAATCAAGAGAAAAGCTGTAAGTTTGGTGTCAAATAACAGACTGCCATGGAGTCTGTCAAGAAGTGAGCAAAAGATATGGCAGACATCAGAGACATCATGACATGACACATTTACTGCAACAAAACTAGGAATCGCTTCAGAATCCATAATTAATATGAACGATTAATCTAAAAACAAAAGAATAACCCTACATTTTTTCATGTATTCAATATAATAGCCCCTTCATAGCCATGCGGCTAGGATATAGCTGGTACAGTAGTTTTGATCCATCCAGTTTCTTATCCTGAAAAATTCCAAGCATCCTTGTTCACATTATGCTTTAAATCAGGAGGCAAGTCTTCCTCTGTGAAAGAGTTGAACATATTAACTCTTTACACTTGTGATTTTATTTTAAAACCAGAATCTTCATCTTTTGTCTGAATCGCAACACCATCTGGTGTTCAATTTGCATAGCAAGTTTCTTCCTAGCAAATTAACTTTACTCGTCTAACTAATAATGAATTGGTGATTATGTTTAATTGGTTTAATTTTTACTGAGACATTAGCTAACAATGTACTAGTCACTTGTTTATTTGAAATGCATACCATTTTGGATTGGAAACATAACAGATTGAGGAAACCCCACAAAGACGTAAATGTATAGGAACTGTGGGAGTGGCAAAAATAAAAATATAAAAATCAAAATCAAAATAGTGGACATTTAAGAATCCACCATTGTATGGATTCCCACCTCTTCTTATCTTGTGGTGAACATCTGTAAATGTATATTCCTAAGGGATACCCACGGGATTATTGGAAACCCCCTTCATGGGTCCATTCAAAACACTTGATGTGTGAAAGAACGCTAAGTAAGACCTCCCCCTCATACTAGGGCACAATTGAGCTATTGTTGGTAACCGATTGTGTAAATTGCAACTGTGTTCCAGGAGATATTGTCATTTAACTCTCCTTTATGATGGATAAACTGTATATTCATCTTTGTTCCTTCACGAACAATATTCTGTATAGATTTCTTCAATAATGACCCACGGCAGGTCGTTTGTTGCGTGTCTTATCGCTAGAAAGTGTTATTTCATTTATGTGGTGCATCTTTTACAACAAAGGTTTCTTGGATGCTTGCAGATTCTCATCTTTATTTTTCTGCCAGTCATGTCAACATAACGTAGCTCACAATTTATACTAGACAAAGGACCTTATTGTACAGCTATTGGGCTTTCTTGACAATGCAGAAAGTGTCTCTGAGTATACAAGTCTCTTTGCTGGAGAGGCAAGTCTTCACAAACTAATCTTAGTCATATTCTGTTAACCGACAACACAGCAGTAAAACTCTGAAAAATTGTCTCTGAAAGTGGTTCACTGATCTTAAATTATTACATAAATCTATTCCCTGCACGTGTTTTATAAGATCTCTCTGCATTGTTACACTTAACACCTACATATAAGAAGTGGCCTATTAAGAGTTTGATGTTCAAAAACTGGAAGTCTTATTCATTAGGGCGTCCTAAATTCTGAAATTGTCATCCGTCGCTCTTCTGGAGAAATTATACTCTTGCATCCACAAACAGACAATCTGGGAAATGGGGGAATGGTTTAAGTGGGGCATGATAGTTGGACTCATTTGAAAAGCTCAGCTAGCCGCCTCTCACAGTGTGCAGCTCTTCATGTCATGTATTTCCTGTCAATCACTGCATAGCATTACACTTAGCTCTAATAAATCCGATGTTTTATATGTACTTCGCCTGTTCTTCATTCAAATATGTTTATATCCCTCTAGAGCTGATAGTGACTACAACATTGCATTCGTTTTTCCAATTAATATTCACATTAAGCTATATACCTGACCTGCATCTTACTCAAACGGTTTATAAATTATGCAAATCTCCCAAAAACTTAAATGCCAATTTTCATGATACACAGATAGATAATTTCTCAGTTGTAGTGAAAAACAGGAATGTGCTGTGGCAAAGGAGGAGGGGGGAGTGCAGTTTTAGTATTGAGTAATAGCTTGTGCACTTATAAATCGAAAATTAATTCCTGGAACTGACCCACCCATTAATTAAGGAAGTTTAATCACACCTTCTAAATCTTGAGAAATGTAGGCATGCAGGCAGACCAGGATGTAAATCAACCTAAAGAAGTGTTTTGATATTTACAATTAGATCATTTGTGGGAGTGTGGACACTTAGCCCTCCTAAAAGACCTCAGACCGAGAAAGGCTTGGCTGCTTTAAGAATGGAGTGCCACAGATTTAAAGTATGGGAAGGCAGACCTGCAAGCAGCAATATGAGATGGATGAATCCAAATCTTAAAGGTAATAAGGCAACAGTAAACGTGCTAAGAATGAATAGGTTAGTGAGGGTACAAAATCAGCATGTCTCATTGCCAGGATACAGGAAGTAAATTTCCATACCATAGAGATATTTTAAGTACTTATATACGTGACAAAGGTTTGATCATTGACTGAATGTTGTGATCCCTAAGAGGAAGCTATGCCAGTCCAAATTATGTTGGGCTTTTTTGTTCACAAAATGTCCTTGATATTAGAACGAAGATCTACTTCATAAGTGCCAACAGGCAGAACGATGGGTCACATACACTTGTACCACCCATGTCAGAGAGATGTGACCTCCATTTCCTTGATTACTTTCTTCCAGTTCACTTTTTACTAAAAGTAACATCAATGGAAATTCAGGACATCATTGTGGGACATGGACTCCACCAATTGCCCTGGAGATACTGAACCATTACTCTGATAAAAAAGCCTTTAGATCCCTTGAGAACTTAAATTGTAAAGTGCTCCTTGGAAGATGATCATATCCCAGTTAGCCTGAAACATGCATAGATATCTCCTTGTTTAAAAATTCCCTTTTAGACCCTAAGATCCTTGTCCTTATGAAAATATAAGAGTAGGTGGTCACCAAACAACTGGCAAAGTATTTGGTACAAGTACAAGGCTGCTGGGAGATTTGCAGTTGTGTTCAGGCACTCGCGCAGTACAGAGATAGCTCTGCAGGAACTAAGACAGGGGCTACTTAAGATTGCTGGCCAGGGGTATGCTACAGTATTGGTGTTCCTTAACCCTTTGGCTGCTTGTGATATAATTAAATTCACCACGCGGCAGGTGCATATGCATCGTCTTTTATGTAGTTTACATCCTTTCGTTTTAACAAAACAACTCATATGTCCAAAAATTAGATTTTTGACGCACATGCAGAGACAGTCTGTGAAGTACCCATGGCTACGTTTTGTCCTCCATGCTCTTAAATATGTATACAATCCCATTGCATGATCTGTGGGAAGCACAAGTATAGGTTTTCATACTTACAATGATGACTCTCAACTGCTAATATCACTGAGTGTAGACTACCTTTTTGATGCTACTACACTGATCATCACGGTGAAGTACCAAGTGAGTGTGCGCAAGGAAGTTGGGTGAATCGCAGTTCTATTAAGACAGAAATGTTACCAATGATTTTAAGGGCCGCAACAAAGAAGTTGAATGAATTCCGTAAGCGCTGGACCTTTAGCAATGTCCCTATCAAATGAAGTTCAAACTTAAGAGTGAGTATTGTATGATGGCTTCTTGACCGCAGAAAGGGGGAGAGTAGAAGGGCTCCAGTCAATCAGCCAACAAAACACTTTTGCCCTTATATTGGCTTATAGCACTTGTTAAAACTTCATTCTGTGAGGAATACAGAGATACCGTTGCTGGGTCCATAGTTGGTTCAATACTTGATTACTGTGGGCGCCTGAAAGTATATTCTGGGGCTCCTTGCAAAGATCTAGAATTGCAACACCAAAATACTTGACAAGTTGAACGGTCGAGGACATGGAAGCCCCACACTTTTTTTTCTCATCTCTTTATTTTTAATGTCCCTCTGGAGGGCAGGACTGAAATATTTTACCCCCGGTTGAACTTTGGAGTCACATCTCTCAAGAATTGTACATGGTTCACACTGGAAGGTAGGCTTTTCCATGTCCCTGGGCCCAAATAATGAAACAACCTTCCATAAGACATACATAATCACACATGACTGATAGAAATCAAAAGCATGCTGAAAACTCCCCTTTTCTCTGTGCATAGCTTTTTTTTTTTAAATCAGGCCTTCTTGTTGTAGTGTCTGCACTTAGCATTTTAGTGCCTTAAAAATACTTGTGACTCGACTTGATGACTAGTCAATGTGCTATGTTCCCTGGTCTGATATATCATTCAGAATTATGTCTGATCCCAACAGTGCTCTAACCCTCGCCGCTTTTCTCTTGCTTTCTGTTTCCACTACTTCCAATATCTTTACTATAGTCCTCTCTCTCCCATGCCGCCATTGTTTCCCTTCTTTTTGTATTTATTTAGTAGCTCCGTTTACAAATACAGAGCAGTCTCAGATCTCATTATATTACCTTGCCATGTTACCTACCCTTAGCATTCTCAAGTCCAGGAATTCCCTTTCACTGATCACATCGAGATTTCTATTATTTGAGATTCCAGCATAGAAATTAGACCACTGTGAAAAAGAAATTGATTTAAGTTAACAAAAGCGAGATTGCATTTTGACCCATTTCTATCCACCAAGCTTAAGTAGATGTCCCTAAGACAAAACGCTGACCACATCTGGGCACTAAACTGAATATTAGAGCTCTAATGGAGCGTTCAAGACAACATTTTGAAGCATAGATTAAGGGCGCGAATAGTCCACTACTAAACAAGAAGAGATTAAATTGATTGATTAAATTGTTATTGCTGACTAAGCAGCGTGCAGCTGTGAGAGTTGAAAAGAAAATTGGTACTTATATAGAGACCACAACCTCTATACTTTGTATCACTAGCTTCCTTTTCTTTTTATTTTATCAATGGCGAACTTTGGACTATCCTACTCTGAAGCAGAGGTGGATGCATTATTGGCTGATCCCAATCTCTTTGCAGATCCAGAAATATCACAAGCAATCTCACACACTTCTGAATGGGAAAAACTAATGGAACAAAAACGCAACCGAATTAGGACAATACTACATGGGACTATACTAAAACAATACTTAACAATCAATACCGCACCAAGAGGCCTCCTTGTAACTAATGCCCCACGCATATTCCTCATTGATGCCACGTTCCGAAAAGAATGGGCTATGATAGCATGTCATTGCACTTGAGATTGGTTGGTTTTAATTATAAAAACTGCATTACGCCTGTCTGAGGCACTAATGGTTGAAATCCAACAAACCGAGTCACATTTTAAAACAACTAGAACAGGCTACAAAAAGAGGTTGGACGAAATCAACAAAGAACTGGCTGAATATAAAGATTCATTGATGCAATCAAAGGTCACGAAATCTCAAAAAGACCTTAAGAAATTTCAGTTCAATAAGGTGTATCCTTACTCAGATCCAGATTACACTCCACGCACTTTGAACATACGAAACAAGGGGAGACTTTGGAGAGCCTCCTGGCCTCCTTCAATCTTTATGAATCAGGCTGCTGCGTAGATGGGCCTAGACCCTTCACGTTTAAATGAAAAGACACAGGATCAGTTATATATTATATATTTTTTATCTTCTCTTGTTTTGCCTATGGTATTAAACTATAGGGTAGAAGATTCTACTTTTAGTGACCATAACCCGGTGACATTAGAAGTTGCCCTAGGGGGGTTGTTGGATTTTAAAGACATTCATGCTTCTTGTGTAACGAACCTGATACCAAGAGATCAGGGCAGG
Organism: Lissotriton vulgaris; assembly: GCF_964263255.1. Taxonomy (NCBI): domain Eukaryota; kingdom Metazoa; phylum Chordata; class Amphibia; order Caudata; family Salamandridae; genus Lissotriton; species Lissotriton vulgaris. Next base: position 1,020,602,749 of record NC_141687.1, on the reverse strand, counting down.
AGGTTGAAATGGTCCAAAGTGACCCCGGTCACTTTTTTACAAAATGTTTTGGCTAAGGTTGAAGTGGAGGTCGGTATTTGTTTAGATCATGATTGCTCTAATATCAAGAAAGTTAACGCATTTAACACAATATGCCAACAAGTGAATATAGACTTAACAGTTAAATCCAAACCAGGTGGGTTAAGTGAAAAAAGGTGGTTTGACTCAAACTGTACTAAGGCACACTCCGCTCTCTTAAAAGCACTTAAGGAAACACCTAGAAACAGAGCACACATAGCATTCCTTAGGAAGCAATATAAACAGGCCATTCAGGTTCGTAAAACCCAGATTAAGGAACAGGCCTGGACCGACCTGCAATCAGATGAAGTTCTGCGGGACAGTTCTAAATTCTGGGCGGTTGTAAATCAGCCCTATTTCTCGGGGGTGGAAAATCAAGGTGGGGAATGTATCGTTCCAGATGAGCTGTGGCTAGCCCATTTTGGAAGTATCTATAGCCAGCCAAATCCAGGACCCACACAGCAGTCTCTATCTTTCGACCGTGTAGGGCCAGTTTTGGCCTTTGGGGAGGAAGATGTGGAAAAAGCTATAAATGAGACACTTAAAAATAAGGCCCCGGGCCCAGACGGGGTCACTGCGGACTTATATAAGTGTGCACCGAAACTCTGGGCCAAGATATTGACCAATGTTTTTAATGCCTCAAGAGAAAACAACATTCCTGAGTCTTGGGCAAGGTCCACTAATATTCCAATCTTTAAAAAAGGCCAAAGGGGGGATCCTGCCTGTTATAGGCCTATTTCCCTAATAGACTCTGCCGTTAAAATCTTGGGCAGAGTCATTTTAGGTAGACTGACATCTTGGCTAGAAGGCAGAGGAACTCTGTCTAATGCCCAGTATGGCTTTAGGGCTAAAAGGAGTACATTGGATCAATGCCTAAATCTTCAAATGCTTATTAGCAAATATACAATTGTGAAGGAGGGGTCCTTGTACATGGCCTTTATGGACTTCTCCTCAGCATTCGACCTGGTCAACAGATCGAGGCTGTGGAGGGTCCTTTTGGACATGGGCATCGACCCGCCACTGGTTGGTTTTTTAGCTGACCTTCACTGGGGATTACAGGCTTCTGTCAGAGTCACTCGTGAAGGGAGGTGCACCAGCCACTTTAATTCGGAGAGGGAGGTGCGGCAAGGGTGCATCCTTTCCTCCCCTCCTCTTCACATTATAAATAAATGCCCACGAGCCAGCCCTGGCTGTCTCAACGGTGGACGTTCCGCGTGCAGGGGAGACCAATATCCCGGTCCTCTTGTACGCGGACGACGCCGTTCTTCTGGCACGCACAGGTGTGGCCCTTAATAGACTATTGGCTTCCTTCAGAGACTTCATGACCTCATTAGACCTGAAAATTAATACTCAAAAATCTCAGGTCATGATTGTCGGACCGACCAGCAGAAAAAGGAAACAAATGACTTTTTCTTGCACAGTTAAAGAAGTAAAGAGGGTTCCAATTTTCACCTATCTGGGGGTCATCTTTGATGATAGAGGAACCTGGGGTCTACAACACAAGTCAAAAAGCAACGCAGTAGTACGTTCGGCTGCAGCCCTGTTAAGCTTTGCTAAAAGGATGGGGGCCCGACCAATGGAGGCTATCCTTAAAGTATATAAAGCCAAATGTTTGGCTACAGCCTCCTATGGTTCAGCTATTTGGGGTTACAGTAAATCTGATAACACCCAGAAGGTGGAGAACACATTTTTTCGATCTTTGCTCTCTGTTCCCCAGTCCACCCCCACTTTTACAATACATTCAGAGCTAGGTATGGGGTTTGTGACAGACTTAATAAAATCTGCACCTGTAATTTGCTGGTTAAAAACATGGCTTAACCAGGAAATTTCCTTAAATACCTGATTCTTAAAGGCTGCCTTGCTCTGGACAGAGCCCATAGAGTCCCATGGTTGGTTTATGTTAAAGCAATGCTTATGAGTGTGGGGCGCATTGAGTTGTTTCATTTTCCAGAACGTATAAAAAAAGAGGATGTCTTGGAGATAAAATGCGCACTGGTAAACCTTTTCATGGTAGAGCGGGAGGAGTTAGAGATGAGAAAACCACTTGTTAGAAGGAACTATGCACTTATAACTGTTCCAGGTCCTGAACCCTATCTTGTTTTTGTAACTAGACCATTTCATCGTTTTCTACTAACTAGATTCCGTCTCAATTTGATACATTTTATGTTGGGATCTTATCCTAACTGGGATACTCCATCAAATGCTAATCCATGCGATTGCGATCACTTTTCTATACAGGACACACTCCATTTTATTATGTTCTGTGAACACTATGCACGGATTAGGAAAAAATATTTGTTACCTATCTTACGGGAGGCGGGCTTTCTACAGGTCAGGCCAGCACTCCTGTTTTTATAACTTTTATCTAGTGCGCGCATAACATTTCACGTGGCAAGCTTCTTAGTGGCAGGTGTTCGAATTAATAAGAAGCATTCTAATCTATGACCTAGACTCATTGCAATCAATTGATCTTAGTAGCCTTGGTGCCTTTTTAAACTTTGAAGCTGATTTTTAAATGGAAATATTTATATTTTTTAAATGTTTTATTGAACACATGAGATATGTTCATTTTAAATTCGATATGTCTTTACACCTTTTTTCTTTGTAATTGATTGTATTCATATGTATCGTTGTATTGTATTAATTGTGAATACTTGTATCTTGTGTCTTTTTCTGATTTTTATTAATCGAATAAAAGTGATTGACTGACTGACTAAAACAATACTTAACAACCAATACCGCACCAAGAGGCCTCCTTGTAACTAATGCCCCACACATATTCCTCAATGATGCCACATTCCGAAAAGAATGAGCTATGATAGCATGGCATTGCACTTGAGATTGGTTGGTTTTCATTATAAAAACTGCATTACGCCTGTCTGAGGCACTAATGGTTGAAATCCAACAAACCGAGTCACATTTTAAAACAACTATAACAGGCTACAAAAAGAGGTTGGACGAAATCAACAAAGAACTGGCTGAATTTAAAGATTCATTGATGCAATCAAAGGTCACGAAATTTCAAAAAGACCTTAAGAAATGTCAGTTCAATAAGGTGTATCCTTACTCAGATCCAGATTACACTCCACCACGTAGATACCCCAATAAATCAGATGATTCTGATAGCAATTCTTGTAACAGCAGTACATCTAGCAATCACAGCCAGAAACAGAAAGGACGACGAGGGGGCAGAGGCAAGTCTAACTATCACAACCATCAACCTTAGTGGCCACCGTATGGAACACCAGGGAATAGCCCACCACCCCTATTTTTCCAACAACAACCGCCTTTCCTGATGATGGGTTGGAATCCATACATGCAGTTCCACTTTCCCCAGAACCAACACCAGATGCCTTTTTTAGAGAGAGGCGGGAGGGGAAGAGGAAGGAGACGAGGCAACAACCAAGTAACCTGGGAAACGGAGGACCCAGTTGGGAACCACATCCGCAGCAAAACACTGACAGCGAGCACGAGTGCCCAGGGAGTTTAATAACTATCCTCACAAGCAAGATATTAAGTCCAACGGAAATCAAGGTTCTAGAGAAAGGCCTCGGATTTGTCCCCACTGCCAGACCAGACAAATTTAAACTCCATTGCGAGTTATCCGAGTTCTTCAGGAAATTGAAACTGAAAGCATTTTTAGAATCGAAAGAAAATTCTACGATGGAGCCCCCCCCCACTTTTTGACACCAACCTGAGATTAAAATCAACTTTTGTCCCACCCCCACACTCCATTCCAGCTGAAATAACAGCATTTGAGCAGGCGGTTTCTAATGACATGGAATCTCTGCTAACACCAACATCCTTCAAAAATGTTCCTGCCTTAGAATAACAAGCCCTCGAGGATCTGAAGAACGATGAAGAAATCACCATTAAGCCAGCTGACAAGGGTGGTGGCATAGCGATCCAAAATACATCGGATTATGACAAAGTGTGTCTGAACCTCCTGAACAATAGGACTAATTACACTCCCCTCACAATAGACCTGACACCAGAACTAAAGTCACGTATTCAGAATTTAGTCAAGGAAGCAGAAGAGAATGAACAGATGGCATACCTTATGGCAGGTGGTATCACAATACCATATTTCTACACCCTGCCAAAGACCCACAAGAATGTAAATCCACCTCCGGGCAGACCAATTGTGTCTGGGATCAGGTCACTCCTTGAACCCCTCTCGACGTTATGTGATCATTATCTAAAACCTCTTATACAGAACACCTCAACTTATCTCAAAGATACTAAAAATCTATTGCAACTGCTGGAACAGGTAACCTGTGAGGAAGACTCTATCATTTTAGTCACACTTGATATTGAGAGTCTATATACAAGCATCCCTCAGGACGACGCTCTGAGAGTCCTAGGGACAGCTTTGGACTCCATTACGTGGGAATATACAACACCCAAGGAAATTATACTGCAATGTGCCACCATGGCCTTAAAAGAAAATTACTTTGAATACCAAAGAAAGCTATATCTCCAGAGCACTGGAACTTCTATGGGCAGCATGTTTGCTCCTAGCGTAGCCGGACTCTATGTCCATGACTTTGAGTCCAAGTACATTTTGCCCACCAGCAACCCCTTCACCTCCTCCATAGGATTATGGAGGAGGTATATTGACATTTTCCTCATCTGGGAGGGTGACGAAACAGCTCTTGAGCAGTTCTTGACCTGGGTCAACACCTTAGACCCATATCTAAAATTTACCCATTGCTTCAGCAAGGAGGCAGTAATATTCCTGGACGTGGTCATCACAGTAAGTGGCACAGTTCTAACCACAAGGACACACTATAAACCGACAGCAAAGAACAACCAGCTTGAGTGCTCAAGTTTCCACCCTAGACCTCCCAGGGAAAACCTGCCCTATGGCCAGTATCTTAGGATATGGAGAAATTGTAGCGACATCAGAGACTACAAAACCCAAGCCAATGACCTCACCCAGAGATTAAAATCAAGAGGATATCCTACTAAATTTCTAGACAAAGGGAACAAACGTGCAAGAAATCAACCGCGAGAAGCACTTTTGGAGGAAACCATCAAAGAACCTACAGACATGCCACTCACGTGTGTTACCACTCACAGTTGTCTATCAGACGCTATGAAAAACTCAGTCAACAGACACTGGAAGATTATCACGAGTAACAAAAGAACCTGGGATAAACCACTCTTTTCGTTCAAAAAGGGTAGGAGCCTGAAGGACTCCCTGGTACATACAATGCCGAAAAACGGAGATGTCCAACTCTCCCAATGAGAGATCGGTTACAAATGCTTGGGGTTTACCCCCAATTATTGGACATTACCATTGTTCAAATTGCAGTGTGTGCCATCTGACGACACACACTAAACAACTCTCCCTGGAACCAGGCAGGACATGGACACAGAGGACACATACAAATTGTAATTCCACCAACGTGGTGTATCTCATTACGTGTCCGTGGCAAAAAAGATATGTCGGAATGACCACCCGCAAAGTAAAACAGCGCATCTGCGAACATCGCAGCAACAACAGATGCCGGAAAATAACTACTAAGATGAGTGAACACTTCCTCCAGCAAAATCATACACCCAATGACCTCCACTGGACCATCATTGAGCAAATCACCACTGAGAGAAACACAGCCAGTGTCCTTTTTGAAAAAGAACAACGCTGGATATACAGATTGGGGACGCATCTGAATGGTCTCAATGATCAGATCCCCTGGTCATCAGTACTCAAACGTTAGGAACACTAAAACGTCTCCCATGCTTGTCCTTCTAATAATCAACTTCTGCAAATCCACTACTGATCACCTTTGCTCACCTCGCAACCCTCAATTGTGCTTTGACCTCCAGTCATGGTACCAATGTCTACTCATTGTTTAAACAGCAAAGCTCTCGCCCACAACAAGCAAGGTATAACAATAGTAGTTACGCAATAAGAAGCATTGTAAGTATATAGCCAAAAAAATGACAGTTGCAATGTTCGTATGATTTCTTAGAAGATGGGTAGTTTAATGATTCCACAACCAGCCGACACGTGTTTTAATGATTCCACAACCAGCCGACACGTGTTTTGTCATGTGGGAACAACTCACAACGACTCTTCAGGGTTGGGAAAAAAACATAAAAGGATGTGTATGGAATATTGAATTACATTCAGCGCATACGAAAGACACATTGTTGAATCTGACTCATGCACTGGTGGACCAAGGTGAATTTGCATAGTGAACAGGGTGTTGTGGTCACGAATAAGGCAACCGAATCCCACGAACCACGAGTGGAAATGATTTGGCAAACGTGATCCGAGTAGTGGTTAGGAGAAAAGAAACTAATGGTGAAAAAGTGATATGTGTCCAAACATATTATTTCTCCTTTCGAGACACGATGGTCAACATTACTATTGTGGGAATTGTAGCGGTGCCTTTTATCATAGATGTCGTGTTCTGATACAAGAGCGAGACAAGTCTGTCACACAAAGGTCTCATGCGAGAGCGTGGTTTATACCGTGTGAAATAATAGTAACTCATTTGTGGAGTGGGTACATGCAAGCCCAGGTGAATAACATTTGGAAAGAGATTGTTGGTGTCTAGGGGAAAATGCCTACCTTAAGACACAACCTACACTCATGTAGGTCTGGTGGGAAATATTCAAATGGATCTGATCTCTGTGGTAGGGGAGAAGAAACATAGAAGGGGGCAAGATTAGATAGGAGAGCGCCAGAAGGGCAGAGAGAAGAAGAAGCACCAAGAAAAAAGTCTGGAGAGTACGAGAGTTTAAATATACTAGTTATCCATGTCTCTGTTATAGCCTATGAGATATATCAGTATGACTACCAAATGGGCATGTGTACCTGTCAAATTACTCTCACCGTGCAGGATTGTAATTATTCTCCGTCATAGACGTGCACACATGTTGATGGCAAAAGAGGGAACATATACTGGAAAAGTATCAAAGGGTTCCCGGTGCATTGACAGTTTATTAAATAAAATAAACAAACAGATGCGGGGTGTATATCTATGGTGAGCCCAAATATCTGCCTAGTATTGACGTGTTGTAAGGGTCACAACTCACCGTAAATCAGAGTAACAGATGCAGAGGTTTGGTTCTTGTCTTCAATGTGGAAGTGTTATTAAATCCATAGTGATCATGAGCACATAGGGTCAAAGTGCTATACGAGCCGTGCTAAAAGGAAAGGAAAACAGTGTGTTACGGTATTTCAGATTTGCTACAAGAATCAGCTTATGGAGCGACATGAATTATCTCTCTCCCACAAATAGTTGTAAATTTAGTACCTTAAGAGGTGTGCATATTAAGCCTAAAACCGGGAGGGGATCCACAATTGGGTTCCAGATCACGCGGGTACAGCTTGAATCGTGGAATTATCTGCCGGAAAGAAGGGGGGGGAAACCGACAACAGCCGGCGTTAATGGTGATATTGGATCAACCATGTCGTTTACGATCATTTTGTCCAAATACTACTCGTATGAAGCTATATTTGCGGTACTTACCACTAGCGTGGCATCCCTCCTCCTTTGGTTCCCGGTCGCCGTTTGCCAACAACGGACACGTGACCGGAAGGAGGAAGCGAATTTGAACGTTTGTTCGTAGAAAGACTAGACCGTGACTGTCAATAGTGAACGCCGCCATGGTTGGAATCATTGTTATTGTTATTGTTAAGTAAATTTATTCAGCGCAACAGCTACCCGTAGGTTTCCGGGCGCTATAGAACGTCACAACAGAGAGGAAGAATGCCAGAGAAATAATCTATTGATTCTATATACTCATGACCATCCCATGTACTTCGCAACCCTCGATGTACTTTGACCGCCAGTCGTGATACCACCTGCCGACTCATGACTTCATTGTCACTTACATAATATGTTTTAAAGAACATCATTTGTTCTTTACACTACATTCCTTATGACTACTTATATTTCTTCACTGTCCTTACAGTGTATGGAGCACATATTGCCATTGCTCAGGAAGTTTTGTGCAAACATACACTTTTATTAAGCCTCTCTCTGCCGCTTTTGTTCCACCTGCAATGCCTTCGATTTCAGAAGCTAATAAAGTTTTTTTCAGCTTTAACCCATTCCCGACGCGAATGAAACTCTGCTTGTGTTCAAAGCCTCGTCTTCACCTCACTAGGTGATTGGATCTTCCTCCTCTGACGACACAGAGTGAAGAAGCTTGCTTCCCAAGCCTCACTCCCATGGCAGTGTCCGGATTGGCTATCGCTCTCTAACAGTGAACCCTTCCCCCGCCGGCACTCTACTTTAGCGTTTTCCGGGCACCATCCTCGAGGTCCGGTTGTAGGAGACGCTAGGTGCTGAGCGGGTGCTAGGCGTTGCAGGCGTAAGATCCATTCCTCCTACTATCACAGAGCTAAGTAACTTACGATTCCGCTAATTTTATTATACATAACCCTCACTTCGCATCTTTGATTGAATGTCCCCTTGCAGGGTGTGCCATTGTCACCTCCACCCGCCTCCCGAGACCTATGGGGTGTGGATCTTTTATTTAACAAGTGAGAATTCCTTACTATATGTTTTTATACTCGCTAGTCATATTCTGTAGCTCATGTTGCACAGACTTCTCCACTGGCCCTACCGTCTGGCCCATTGATCGCTAACCACGAGTGATGTTACAACAGCCGTCCTTTCAATCGGCCATTCTTTATGCCATAGTGCATGTCCACACGCTTGTCTGGCCCCCAGAACAGCGTTTTCTTTCACAAACGTGCCTTCTATGGCACTACGGTCACGCTTATTGACTAGCCTTAAGCACTTTCAAACAGCGATCAGTCTTGCTGAATGCACTATAGACCGATCCCACTAATTAAGTGTTTGTCTTCTATGTATGTATGTTTCTTTTATCTCCAGACTATACAGGTTCCTCTAAAACTGAGGCAAATCCCACAACTTAATGGTTTGTTTTTTGTTTTTTGCACCTTTGAATTTTTACACCGTATTTTAACTTTCACGTTCTCCGGTAAGGGTGGGCCTTAGCGCGCCCACACCGCCGGGGTACACTACTAACGGTCCTGAAGAAAGCCCAGTAAAACTACACATAAACGGGCAGAAACATGTCGACCCCACTTTAAGTGGAAACATCCAAAACATAATTTGGTAGATTTCCCAATACATATTTTTAACCATGTCAGGCTGACCATTGAATAAAATTTTGTATGGTACAGTCCCTTGACATTTTTAATATCTCTAACTTTTCACTCTATTGTCACGAAAAACCAGCTCCGCAGCATCCTGGCGTTGTAGCACACCGGGGAGGCATTCGGCTTCTCCTGGTGGGCCCGATGATGAAGCATGTCACCACCCAGGGTGGTGAGTGAGGGCTTCCTAAGAAATCCCTAATGATGTCCAATGCAAATTATTTAGGTTCATTCTCTGTTTTTGTGCTTACACATTTGTTTCTTTTGACACTCTTTTGTTGTTTGACAAAGATTGACCTGGGGGACTGAGAGTGTCCCGGTGTTTCCCTCTCTCTCAAATTGTTATTGGTGCTTAAATTGAAGCAGCCCTGCACAGTGTTTTACTTCCTATGTGTTAGCGCTTCACCCACCGCAGTTCTCACTTCTCCCGGGGCTGACTGTTGCTTGTAATGGTTAAAGTGTTAGTTGCATTGTAGTTGGCTTCAGCCGTTACTGTGCCTTTTGTCCTCGCTGTTGTAGGCTTTTGTTTGTGCGATTTATTATGGGAAAGGATCCACTTCACGCGTGAACATCGTGCATCATTAGCAAAATCTGCTGTTAAAGACGCTTTTGAGATGAAGTCTAGTGCTTACGCGATTATGTAATGACCATTATACCTAAACGGTAAGTTGCAGGTGGACGCGCCAACGTAAGGCCGTTAGTTACATCATTCCGCAGCTTCAGGCGTGCACTTGCAGCTTTGTAGAACACTGGCAAGAGAAGTATGGTAGGGCGCCGAATTACAGATTTTTAGAATATTTTGTAATTCTGTTTCTTTTGTGTATTCAATAACTATAATCGTTAAATAGATGTTACATGTATTCACTAGTCTCCTCAATCAAACTCACAAGCTTACGGTTGGTCTAAACCGAACTATTTAAAATAATTCCATTCCTGGCTGTAAATAGACTTCCGTTTTAAAAGGCGACTAATAGAACTATGGAGCTTTTCACTTACAAATGTAGATGCAAATATTGAAAACGCATACGTTTTCATCAGAAAATGTAAAATGCCCTGGTTTATGCAAATCCTGTCTGGTTCCTTCTCTGGCAACGACTCCGCCCCGGTTCAGCTTGTTGCCCGAGCTAATTGCAGTCTGTTGACACTGCACGAGCCTGCCTTCCTTTCTAAGCATACGAAAGGTCATATAAAAGCGGAAGGGAAACGCAGGACTGTTACAGACGTAGTTTTCAACTAATTCTTTCTCAGTTTGCTATTTTTTCAATTGCTCATTAATGATGGAGTTTGGTTCCCTGCCATGATTTTCGCATCAGGTGTGGCATGCCTCGTTGCCATTAAATGGCCATTCTGTTTGGTGTCAGAATACAATGTGCATATTATCAAAACTAATGAAACTGAAAGCGCCGTTATCCCTGCAATGTCTTCATGGCTCCCAACAGCAACTGACAATCCGTTCCTGCTTTTCTGCTGCGGATATAAAAAGAGTGGCAGTTGGCATGAGAGAGGGCAACAGCTGGCAGCAGAAATTGGCATAAGGGAGAACAACAGCAAAACGTGTTAAACTGTAAAAAATCTCTGGCCTTTACAGTGCCCCTTTCAGATGCAGTGAGCTGAATGTGTCAAACAAAGACGAACAGCAAGCCTGAAATCTAATGTCTGAGTATACATCTTAAAAAGGGGCAAATACAAAATAAACCATAAAGAGAGATGAAGGAAAAAGGGATAACGGCACGATATGGTGGGTAGTTTCTATAATAAAATTTAAAAAAGTGAGAATGTTAAAAAGGCACCATTGTACCTGTGAACTATATTTCTCAGGACCAATCTTATGTTTTCAATAGCATGCTACGTTTGTGTGGTCTATTTGAAATAACTATAAAATAATTGGTAAATTAGCAGTTACAATAATGCTAGCCACGGAATTCGGAAAACAGCTTTGAATTCCGATATAAATGTCTAACAGGCTGCATTTTGAATAAGATGGTATGTACTTGCACTACTTCCTTCCCCTTCTCATATGATCTTTGTACACAAGAGAACATATCATCAGTAGGGGAATATTTACATTCCTATAGGTTTCTTAATTATTTGTGCCTGTTTTAATGCAAGCTGACAATGCGCAGCTACGAAATAAGTTGTCTTTTTTGGGCCTTCGGTTATCGTCTGTGTGTCATATCTGCTTCCCCAAAGCGCCATACCCAGGTTTCAGCGCCTCTTCCTACCTTCTCTTCGTAGACCCTTAAAGTCGGACATTTTTTAAAAGCAATTAACAGTAGACTTTGAAATCTAGTTGCATATCTGACATTGCTTTACTGGTCTCTACCCGCCTTGCGAATATTGCCCTTCCCGAAGGTGATTATCTGTCCCGCAGGAATGGCTGAGATTGTGCAGCTTTCATGTGCTAATATCACTCTGCATTTTTTGTCATCATCTCGACACTGCATACGCCCAGATATTTACTCGTGCCCACTGACATCATTTTCCTTGCTTTTGGTCTTCTTCAGGGAATACCAGTGCTCCATGTGCAGTTCTTTGATGCTGTCACCCACCACTTGCGATTACAGACTTCAGGACCTGAATACCCATGCATATTGGTTTCTATTGCTTCTCATCTGCAACAGCAGAGGACCATTTACTCTGATGGTCCTGGATTTATGGAATGTCCTCTTCATGGGATTTCAAGGGCACACTAGAATGACTGAATTAATAAATGCAATAAATAAATAGAGCATATGTATGAGTTGAAAATGTATGTAGCTGCTCAAATCTGATATTTCCAATTGCTGGAAGCAAAGGCGCAATTGACAATTTTTTTTAGTGGCCCATGGTTTGGTTGTCTGTTCTACCTGTCAAGTTGCCCTGATCAGGAATGTACTTGTGCAGCCACAGGTTGCACAACACAAGTGCCCGTGCCATTGCAAGCAACTCTTGAAGTGCTAACTTGGCCTAACTCAAATGTGTTCTCACTGTATTCTTTTGGCCCTACAGTCGGAAGGCTCTCAAGGTTGCTCTATGGCCTTGCACCAGTTGGTTGTTCACATGTGCTCAAAACAGCAGTCGGCAAACAATTCCAATAATACTTCTTGACAATAAAGTTTCGGCTTACAGGGACCATACACTCACTAGTTCCGAGACCACATTTGAATACCTCACACTCAGTTGTGCAAGTATGGCTCTTAAAGGTGCAGAACATTATAAATGTACAAATGTGTACAGTAATGTGTGCTGGAGGCCTCGTTCCCCACAAAATCAGCCTTGAATTTAAACCACAGAGCTTGCAAAACTAAGATCAGTATTGCAAAATTGCAGCTTTGGTGGATGGAACATTTACATGTTGACCAAAATCCACAGGAACTTGCTAGTCCCTCTTCTTGGCATACCATTTCGAATGTTTACACCATTCATCAAAAATGTGGTAAATACATTGACTCATTTCACAAAGTTATTGGTTCAAACACCATTCTAAACCCTTGATATGATGTTTTTTACATACATTTATGCAATAATTCTAGAAGATGCTATCAAAATCATTTTGTGTTTATTAGATGTTAATTCACTTTATATAGCTATCCATCATAATTAGATTATTTAACTAGTTGAATGACTAATTATGTCTAGGCATCATCAGTGCAAAACGTATTTATATCTCAGTTATTATACTTTACCTTACAATACAATTTATTTTTGCTGTTAATTTTATTTGTAAGTAGCAGAAAATGGGATTAATTTAAGTGGTTTTCTCGTGCTTCCAAATATTTTTATGGCCAAGCTTGAACAGGCTCATACTATTAAGAGTGAATAATGGTAGATAGTTCTTCAAGCATAGTTCCGTAATTTGGGTTGGTCCCGAAAATGAACTGATAATTGAATATTCAAGAGCTCAACAAAAAACATGGTCGTATTTTATTCACTCATACTATTAACTGTAAACAAATTGAGGATGTAGACTTGTAAGGGTGATATATCATGGGCAGATGAATGAATGAATATTAGACTTCTAAAGCGCAAACTTCGCCCAGATGGATCATCTGTTCATTCAGTAAAGTGTCAGAAAGTAAAACTGTATTAACTTCTAACAATAATCATAATCTGGTGAAAGAAAATGTTCTGATTACACAGTTGATTCAGCTGAAACGTTGTCTATAGTAGTTTAGCGCATACAAGGCTGAAGAAGTACAGATGTGCAAAAAGTTTCCAAGCTACAGGATAACCAAGCAGAAATATAGTAAGACTATCTTTTTTGTCCAACGCCATCTAATTAAAGTTAAACCTCAGAAGGAATCAGAAAGTCTTGTTTTCATTCTGAAGTTGTTTACACAAAAAACAGTATCATATCTTTGGTAAATAATGCAGACAGAGACTAATTTCAAAAATGTTTTCAAACTGAAACCTAAATTAGTGTTTCAAAGGCGTCAGAATATTATGTTTAGAATGAACAAATTAGCATGATTTTTCCTGATTGAGTTGAACTCATTGCAAGAAATTGATAAGAGCACAAATGGTCGTACACCCATAGACAGGGGAAAATATGTGAAAACCACTTGCAACTTGTAATGATAATTTCGATCTGTAACTCTTGAGAAGTCCCAGTGAATGTTTATATTGAGAAGACTAAAGAAACCTTAAGATTTAATTAGTTGAGCATAAAAGTAGATTAAGCATTGGCACTAGAATATCGCCTAAAGTCTTAACTGACTGAACTGACTTATTGTAAATAATCACGCAGTACATACAAGATTTCAAGAAATTGATGTGAATTAGATGGGAGTTTTTCCATGTTGCTCTATTTGTGTAAAGCAAAAGCCCTGACTTCAGAACACCCTCCCCTTGGTTTCTGACCCTCTTCCTGGAGAAGTATCGCATCAGCGCTTTGTGGGCCACAATGGTGTTGATAATACACTGGGTGAAGCTTCACCCTTCTGCTTTTCCTGCCTAATATGGCACTTGAAAATTTGTCGTGGTAGTGTTCTTCTTTCTAGAATCATTCGGTGGTAGTCTTAGGAGATAATGCTTAAAAGACTTTCCAGCAGGACATCTGCCTACTAAAATCTTGTGATTTCCAGGTACGGGGTCCTAATTTGGCTGTGTCTCAAACGGAGATGGCTTACCTCAGTAGTTCTATTTTTTATTAGAAGTCCACTGTTATCCCATAGAAACCTTTTAGACTGCTAACTCAGCTGGAAGTTCGAAATTCAGTTTCATGGACCATAACTTTTTTTTTCTTTTTATTTACCTTCATTATAAAAAAAATCAAGAAGCTCATCTTTAAGATTGTTAGACATGGTTTCATTCGCCACTCTTTGCCTACCACATTGTGATAACATTTAGGTAACCCTATTGCTCACTTAGAGAGTTAATTGCCCAAACTTAAGGAAAGAGTCTATGGATGGTTCAACTTTCTGTGGCCATTGACGGAGAGGAAGGCCGAAGGCTTATATTTCATAGTATAAGTTGCATTTGGTGGTGCACCCCAAAGTGTTGTGATTTGCAGGAAATTAATGATAGCTACGCAAAGAAAGAAAAGACACAGAACGATGACATTTGTGGCTCAGCTAATATCTATAACATATAGGAAGTCATGGCCTTTGGAAAATAAACTGACTTAATAAAAGCAGGGTGGTTAAAATCTCCCCTGCTTTCAGTACACACTGGAATATTTGAGGTCTAGGTTGCCCCATGAACCCAATATTAGGTTAGTAGGAGCATATGAATCAGACGATTAGGGAAATGTAAATGATATTTAATAACATCCAGTAAAAGCAAGTCATTTCTTCATTTTTGTCACAGTCGCAAGTTAAGAACAAAGTTATGATAAAAGGGAGTTGATGTTCTCTCATGCATCAAGCGAGCCTTGTGTGCGTTCTCTCTCAGGACGAATCTTGAGCAGTGGAAACAAAACTCGTTTTATATTCCGACTATATCTACATCTCCGGAGTGACTGATCACTAAACTCCTAAACGAGGTGCAAAATCATCTCCGTTAGGCAGGAGAATGTGAACTTTCCAACTAGAATCAGGAAAACGTTTTTAATTAAATAACCTTCGTCCAGGTATTTTTGTCCTACCGAAATTCGTGCAGTTTTTTGCGTGCCTTCTTGGACTTCACGTTCCTCAGCGGACTATATACTGATACGAGGCCCTAATGCTCTGTAGCAGCTCGATAGAAACAGTAGTTTGGGCAATAATCCAACATTCATAAAGGAAACGCAGCACAGCAGTATATACTATTTTAGCTCTAGCTTAATCTCAAAAGACTTCGTGAAAATTTCGAAATGAAGCACAGTGGATACATGTGCGTTCTAGTAATCCAAAGGAAAACACATTTTATGTGTTAGAAATACTGCAACCTATTGCTTTGTACGCCTCAGTAATCAGCTGAGTAGCAGCACCCTTGGTGAGTGTATTACTAACATTTCAAGTCAAATAAATGTGGCCTTTGACGGGAACTGGACGTGCTTGTTTTTACTCAAGCGAAGTAATTTTCGACCAGTATGAATGCGCCTTTACTCGCTTTAAATGGTTGCTTTTGTTTAACGGTGATATAAAGCCATTTAACACCAAGGTGACCTTTCATTAGTGACTGTTATCTCAATTACATGATTCAACTAAACTGTGAATTTCCGTCAGGCATCGCAAAAGAGCCTGCTTTTATATTTTTTAATATTTAAAATAAGTTCCTTTTATATCAGGAGTGGAGTAAATATAATACTTTGCATTTTAGCGAGATTTCGAGGGGTAGCCAATTTGCTGTTTGGCACCTTTACCTCTATTTTTTAAATAGTCTGTTCCGGTGTAATTTTGTAGTAAGGTAATTGGGTATGTACAAGCGGGGATAATTCAAAGATTTGTTGTTTGTATGCAGTTGATATTTTAAATAGTTTTAATGCAGGCTTTTCTGAGCTCACATGTGATGTTTTTATTTTTGTGTGGCCCATCTATTGGTGTGGCATTTTTATTGGAATTCTTATTTTATGGTGTATATTAGTTTGTACGCTGTTTACTGATTTGTATTTTTTGTGCCATTTTCTGGGCTCTATGTACATTAAATAGATTATATAAATAGTTAAGGAGCACTTACATTTTGAAATGCTAGATATTTTATTGTGACTCAGGTGGGTGCCAAAAGCGGTTACTTTTTTATATGGTATAAATTCCGAATATGTAAGGGAACACAAATGTTTTGGGCTCTCCTTATGTGCCATGTGACCCTGGAACCATTTCAAACTTTTTTTTTTTATAAAACCTTTATTGATAAACATGAAAATACAATAGCAGTCATATAGCCACTTCGGGTCGGCTGGCAACAATTCCAATATCATATCAGGATGAAAGAATACACAGCCCATCAGCCGACAACCCTAGGGCCCGGCGGCAATTAACCAATCATGTTATGTCATACTTCACTGTACAGGAGGAATAAGGTTTTGATTTTATATTTTGAAAAAACCAACCAACCAAAAAAAAAAAAAAAAAAGAAAGAAAATAACAGCAGAGGCTAAACGAAAGGCAAAAACATAAGTAATCCTTCTGGGGAGGGGAGACCACATCCACAACTGTACATAGCGAGAACAGCCGGGAGGGGGAAAAAAAAGGGAACAAGAGGTAGCCAGCAACACATAAGCAAAATCCAGACTAGAAGTAACGTCATGTTAAGGGGATTGTAACACCTCCGGTGGAGGTTCAAAAGGAGGGGTACAAATTTCACCACGATATTGGTTCCACTGACTCCATACCCTCCCCCATTTCCTGGGCCTGCCCCGAGCAATGTAAACAGTTTTTTCACGGAACATGCACCAGTCCATGTTCCTAGACCAGGCCGACAGACTCTGTGCCCTAGCCGACCCCCACATTTGAGCAATGTCACGCTTGGCAATCATATTACCCAAAGTGGCCCACAGCGTCTGGGCCACATTATAATCATTGGGCTCCCACACATTTAAGAGACACCTTCGGGCCTCCGGCAAAAGCGAAACACCCGTCACCTCAGACATAACACCATGCACACGATTCCAAAAGGACGCAACCACAGGACATTCCCACATAATATGAAGGAACGTACCCACCAAACCACAGCCACGTTTACACAAATCATCTGAGACATACCCCATACGCAACAAGCGAGGACCCGTCATGTACACTCGGTGTAGGATTTTCAACTGCACCAATCTCAAACGGGCCGAGATTGCCACCTCCTTCGGGGAGGATATTGCCGCCTGCGAGTCCTCATCATCAAGTTCCAGTCCATCTCCAGTCCAGGCCACGCAAAGCTGTAGAAGAAGGTCCGCTCGGTCGTTTATCAACTTTTTGTATATAAGGGAGATCGTACTGTCCGGGACGTGCCCATCGAGTACTCTGTCCTCCAGGGGTGAGGATTCTGGAACGGGCGTGCCCGCCGGTATAGCAGAGGAAAGGGCGTGTCTGACTTGTAGGTACCGAAAGTATTCACGAGGATCGAGTTTAAATTCTAGCTGCAACTCCTCAAAGGATTTTATCTTGTCCTTCCGCCAAAGGTCTCCCACCTTACTAATCCCAATAAGGTCCCATTTAACGAATCCCTTAGTAGTCCACAAATTGCCCAACCTCTCAGCAGCGTAGAGTGGAGTCGCTCGAGTGAGAGTATCCTACCAGCCCATAGCAGCATTAGCGTTGTACCAGACCCGCACCGCAACTCTGGTAGGCCCAGTCAATGCCACATCTGACCGTTTTGAATAAAGCGCCCTGTTATAATCTCTGCCCGGAAGCAGCCATTTATCCATAGCAAAAGCCGGGTTAGAAGCCGGACCATACGTCGCATGATTAACCAAGCTCAGCTGAGAGGCCCAGTAATATCGCCGTATATCCGGCAACACAATACCGCCATCATACCAAGGCAGCGTAAGCTTGGCCAAGGCAATCCGGGGACATCCGGCCCACAGCAGTTTCCTTTGTAGGCACTCAATCTCTTGAAAATAGCTGGAAGGCACTAGATCTAAAGTATTCTGAAGGGCATACAAAAATCTGGGAAGGGACATCATTTTGAATAAGGCTGCCCTACCCACCAGGGATAGGGGCAGTCTGCTCCAGGCTTTCACATCTGCTTTTAAGCGATTAAGTGGGGGGGGTAAGTTAAGCCGATACCTGACAGCCGAATCACGCGAAATATGGATTCCTAAATATTTAAACCCGGTGGATGATATTTGTATAGGACAGTTACGCGGTACGAGTGGTGTATCGTCCGTGAGCTAGTACACACAAGTCTTGGCCCAATTGATGACCAGTGCTGAGTTCCTTCCAAAGGAATTAAGGACGTCAAACAGTACCCCCAAAGATTTCCGGGAGGAGGTGAGGTAAAGGAGAATATCGTCCGCATAAAGTGAAATGCGATCCTCAAAACCGGGGGCCCACCTGATACCCTTGAGGGATGGCTCCCACCGCAACGAAGCCGCCAAGGGCTCTAGAGCCAAGGCAAAAAACAGCGGAGAAAAAGGGCATCCCTGACGCGTACCCCTTCCCAGAACAAAGGGGGCCGACACGCGACCGTTGACGACCACCTGGGCAAGGGGCTCCTCATACAGTAATCGGACCCAGCCGATGAACACCGGTCCGAAGCCAAACTTTGCCAGAGCCGCCCATAGATATGGCCATTCCACTGTATCAAACGCCATGGTGGCATCTAACGAAACCAAAATGGCCGGCTCACGCAACGTCTCCGCCCTCGCCAGCACGCCATGAAGACGGCGTAGATTCAGCGCGGTATTATGGGCTGGAATAAAGCCAGATTGGTCCATGTGCACCAAATCTCCGATCACTTTAACCAGACGGTTAGCTAATATTTTCGCCAAGACTTTAGGTTCCACATTCAGAAGTGAAATAGGTCTATAGGAGGTACAGAATTCACGGGGTTTACCATCTTTAGGGAGCACCACAATAGACTCTAAGCGCTGATCACGAGGAAGCAAACCCCTCTCCCTGGACTCCAAGAACATCGAGCGAAGATACAACGCCATTTTGTCCGCACTCAACTTATACAGCTCGATGGGTATACCATTTTGGCCCGTAGCTTTTCCAGAGCGGATGGAGCGAATAGCGAGCGCTACTTCATCAGTGGAGAAATCCGCCTCCATTAGCTCTCTATCAAAATCGGACAGGCAAGGCAAGGCAATATCCCTAAGCAAAAGATGAGAGTCCTCCTCTGGCCGGTCCGAGACCGGCGCATACACCGTCTGAAAGTGACAAGCAAACTCTTCCACAATCTCCAGCGGACCCGTCACACGTACACCATCCACTCGCTCGATCACAGGCACCACACGATTCAATCTTTCCCTTTTGTCCAACCAAGCTATCAACTTCCCCGCCTTGTCGCCCACATCATACAAACGGCCCTGTTGTTCTCGACTCATAGCTTTCGCGGCATTCGTAACCAAGGCTTTATAATCAGACTGCTTCAGTTGCAAAACATGCACTTTTTCACGCGTGACCCCACACTCGAGATCCCTCTCCAAAGCCACTATATCGGACTCCAACTGTTCAACCTCCTCATTGTGGCGCTTCTTAGAGCTGGCGACCAGTGACAGCGTTTGGCCCCGTATCACCGTTTTAAAAGCTTCCCAAAGGGACACAGAGGATGATACGGATCCCACATTATCGGCGAAGTAGTGATCTATAGCTTTAATCACCCCCGCCCTAGTCTCTGGAACACGGAGATGCCAGGGATTAATTGGGGCGACCCGGCCCCCTGCGTCCAAATGGAGATCTATATGGGTCCATAGCGGGGAGTGATCCGAAATGCCTCTAGGCAAATGTCGGGCCTCTCGCACCATCGTGGCCTGGGCTGCGGGCACAAGGAGATAATCAAGTCTGGCAAAGCTCCCATGGGCCCCGAAGTGGAAAGTATATTGGGTCTGTCCTGGGTGAAGCATCCGCCAACAGTCCACCATACCAAACGTTTCCAAGAAACCACTAAGGCAGGACTGCGATGGTGTAAGCGCCCTGGGGGGATGTCGATCTACTAGGCCACCAACCACCGAGTTGAAGTCCCCTCCAACCACCAGAAGCCCCTCAGGAAGCCTCAGAACCAATTTCCCCAGGTCGACAAATGTGGTGGCCTGCAAACCCGGGGGGGACATACACCGAGAGGATGGCCACCGTTCTCCCCTCCCACCTCCCAACAATCGCTGCATACCTACCCCTGTCATCCAATATTGTTTCATCAATCTCCAAGGGAAGGGAACTACGGATCATAACACCAGCCCCTCTGGAGCCAGAAGTGAACCCCGAGTGTGCCACCAACCTGTAGCCCCTCCGATTCATTGCATGGAACGTGTTCCCCACCAGATGCGTTTCTTGCAGTAATACAATGTCGGGAGAGTGGCGCTTCACATATTGGAGTACAATTCCCCGTTTTATTTTGTCCGCCAAGCCGTTGACGTTCCAACTCAAGACTCTCAACCCCCTACCCCCCATCCCGAAAGTAAGCAGCCGGGTCCCCCAAACCCCACGAAGGAAACACAAAATAAGCAACAATACGTAGCCTCAAGAACAATGCAAACAAGAAAAAGAAGACCCACCCCCCTCCCCCTGGTCACCAAAACAACAGCCCTCCACCCTGCACCCCTGCGATAAATCAAAAAACCACCCCATTCAGCAGTGTGTCTGTCGCCCTACCCCAGAAACTAAACTACAAGTAGAAAAGGAAAAGACCCCCGGAGGAGGAAAAGTCCCCGAACTCCCCGCCGCCCCAGGGCTTGTCTTGAAGAAAAGGTCATCGACCCAAAAAAGGAGAAAAATCCACTGTAGCAGAATACGATGGTAACACACACCGGTGCCCCTACTCCTCCTGGTCCCGTTGGCTACCTTCAGCACCTCTGGATTGTTCCGAATTATCCTGTGGCAGAGATAATGTGTCCAACCAGTCACTGACCATCTCAGGCATGTCAAAGAAGAGCACCCGCTCATTATGTTCGATGCGTAATCGGGCGGGGAAAAGCATAGCATACTTTTTGCCCAGTTCTCTTAATCTCCGCTTCACTCCAGTAAATCCCAGTCTCTGTTTCTGCTCCGAAGGGGTAAAATCAGGGTAAAAGTTGATGGATGCATTCTCGAACCTAGTGGGACCGCTAATCCTCGAAGCTTGCAAAATGGCGTCCCTGTCTCTGAAGTTAAAGATCCGCGCAATGATGGGTCGCGGAGACGTCCCCTGCTTGCGTCTGCCGCCCGGAATTCTGTGGGCGCGCTCCACCGCAAAAAGGTTACTCAGGCCCTTAGGGGCAAGGTGATTGACGATCAGATCTTCAACGAGCAAGTCCGTCGATTGATCAGCGGATGACTCCGGAACTCCGACTATGCGTATATTATTGCCCCTAGCGCGACTTTCGAAATCCTCAAGCCTGCGGGCAAACTGGTCACTAGAGGATCGAAGAGTACGGATCTCAGTCTGAAGTTCGGTGACATCTGTAGTAAGACTGGCTGTCTTGATATCCAACGACTTAACTCGCTCGTTGGTTTTGGCCAAGTCCGCCCTGAACAGGCCCACATCCACCGCCACTGTGTCGATCTTGGCTGCCAAGGTCTCATATTGTTGGCCCATCGACGATTGTATGCTGGGGATGGCGCCCATCACATCTCGAAGTGTAGGCTCCTCTGATTCCGGGGGGCCACCACCAAGGTCCTCCGGGGTTTTACCAGTCCCGCTAGGCGAGCCCTTATTGCGCGCAAATCTATCCATAATGGTGGTTTGAGTCCCGCCACCACGAGTCGCATTCTTGAGGGACCGCTTGTCACTCTCAGACTTGGCCGCCATGGTGGGTTGCACGCCCCTCAGGGGCTTTTGGGACCTGGCGTGAATGGCTCCCCCGAAGGAAACCCATGAGAGGTTGAAATGCAGGGCGTCGATCAAGATCAATCAAGTGACTGCGGTCACAGGCCGGCTCGAGCACTAGGCAGCCACCTCCAATCTCCGTAGCCAGGGAAAACGAAAACGAAAGTAGACCCCGGGTAGCCGTCCCCTACCACAGGCCGTTGTTGTTCAACTACTTTCGGGGTGCTCCAGATGCCCAAGTCCCGGGATGAGCCACGGTGTAGGCCTCTAGGCTTCAGGAAGGAGTAAGTCGGGCGTCCGGCATCCGATTCAAAATCTGAAAAAGGCCTTCCAGATCAGGAGAGTCGCAGCTAGTCGAACCCGTTGTCAGAAACAGGATTTGCACCAGGATAGACGGAGGCGGCGAGGGTTTCGGGAGCTCACAGCTCACGCGACCATCTTGGATGTGCGCTAAGCTCCTCCTCCCCATTACAAACTTTTAATTTTTCACTTACACTGTTGCTTTTGATGTTTATTTTACTGCTTTTCTTGTTTCCACTTTCAACAGAGTGTTATCTACTGAGTTTAAAAGTGCGTATCTTTTGAATACTCAATAAAAATAGTAAAAAAAAATGTTTTAATTATGCTGCGTTACCTTAAAGATGGTAATCCCAGCTGCTAGGTTTTTAGATTAAAGTGAAACCTCATCTAAATCCCATTTTCCAACCATGAGTTGAATAGTACCTGTTCCACCTATACAAGCAAGGAGAAAAGATAGAAAACTATTAGTCAACTCAAAAGTATTGTCAAAGGAAACCATTTTAGTTATAGGTCAACACTCAAACACAATCCTAACTGATAATGCCCCCGCAGATAAAAAATATTTTTCTTTTGGAATTTGGTAATCTTTGTGAGTGTCTGGTGATGACTCTTCTTTGAGGCGTCTTCTAAAACGCGGAAGTGGGGGGGGGTTCATTAACAGCTACATTCAATAGTGTTCTCATAAGAGTGTTTCCCTAATTATAGGCCTATCTTTTTGATGTATCTAGACACCAATGTATTGGAAAACTGTAATAAAAATATGTTTAGACCATGCATTCTTCAACTAAGACTTAGTCCATAAATTAGTTTTGTTCTCAGACGGATGGTATTTGTGCGTAGTGCTCATGTCTTATGACTGGAATGATCTTCAGACTCTGTCACTTCATAGAAGAATATCTTATAAAGTACGCCTAAAAATGTAGAGTTATAAAAAGGTTTGGATTAAGGATTTAGTTTGCAAGTAAGTTCAAACATCTTTACACTGATCAGAGGGCAAGAGTAACATGTTATGTTATGTTATTATGGTTTGTAAAGCACTCAATTACTCGAGGGTGTCTTGGCGCTGCCTTGGAAAGGAAAAAAGAGAGTGGGGATGGATTGATAAGGAGCAGTCCCAACCTTATTGATTGAAGAGCCAGGTTTTCAGGGATTTCCTGAACGGAAGAAGATTAGGGGATGCTTTAAGGTTAAGAGGGAGGGAGTTCCATATCTTTATGGTGCTAATCACAAAACTGGCTCCTCCCCACCGTGCTTTCTTTATTGTAGGTACTACAAAGAGTCTGTTATCTGCAGATTGAAGTGTTCTAGACTGTCTGTACCAGATGAACTTTTGTGCAAAGAATTGTGGACCAGAGTTGTGTAGGGCCCGCTAGGCAATGTAAAGAGCCTTAAAGGTGATTAATTTCTGAATTGGTAGCCAGTGGAGTTCCCGTAAGGCCCGGGAGGCTGACTGATGTTTCGGGATGTTAAGGATAAGGTGAGCTGCCGCATTATGTAAGGTTTGAAGTTTCTGTAGTAGGGGATCTCTGTGTATAGTCCTAATCTAGTGAATAGTCCCGCCCATATGCGTGGACCCCGGCAATCAAAAATAATCTCTTAAGTTGTCAAATCATGCAGAAACTGCAAAGACACTTAAGAGAGAATTTAACCCTTTCGATGATCATGACGAGCTCAGCTCGTCATGATGCACAGTTGAGCTGTGCTGATGACGAGCTGAGCTCGTCATGAATAATGAATATCAAGGATCTCCAGCACAGGAGGGGAAAACACCTAGCAGCCAAGGTGTTAAAGACAAATAATGCAGCCTATATCCACAGGCTACACCGTCCAATACTTCAACTAGAAATTCCACCAAACAAAACCACACACAACACAGCCTGCCCAGTTTCTTCCATAGAGAAATTTGCCTCTACCAGTAAAAGACTCTGGAATGATAGAGAGGAAGGCATGGACAGACAAGCCCCATAGGCTGCCATTATGTGGCTTAAATAGGATACTGTGCCTTTAAGAGAACTTTCCAAAACTTTCTCCCAGTATCCCAGAATGCACAGCAGGTCCCTTTTACTTTCAGTTCTTTTTTCCGGCTCCTGCTAACAGGACCCTGGCATTGAGCTCTCCCTTTTTCAAGAGTTTATATTTCTTGGTGTTTCCCTTCCCTCCTATGTGTTTGTTCAGGCTTTTTAGGGCTCTAAAATGCCTGCTCTTTTCGACAAATGCCCAGCATGTGGAAGGAAGAAGTCCAAGACTGATCCACACGACGTCTGCATTATCTGTCTCCCTGAAGCACATGTCCCTGAAGAATGTGACATCTGCCAGAACCTTTCAGCAAGGACCCTGAGGGAAAGGCTGAAGATTAGGCTTTAAGGCCTAGAAGAGACACGACTGCAGGCTGCAGGTGGGTCTGGGCAGGCTGGGAAGGTTCCCTCTGCCTCTGCTGAGGCCTCTGGGGGGCTCCCCAGAGGCGGGAAGACCAGCAAACGGTCCCGGTCTCTGTCGGCGTCGATTGCATCGACGACGACGTCGAGAGGGATGACGGCGGTGTGTTCCCCATCTCCCCGGGGCTCCGGGTCGAGACGGCGTGAAGATTCGACGTCAAAGAGCCTGGGTAGGCCTCCGTCGAAACCACTGTCGACCGGCGTCTTCGTCGTCGACGTCAGCGTCGAACTATCGGCGTCGAAGGAGAAGCGACAGGCGTTGGCGCTCGCCGTCGAGGCGATACCACCGGTCGCCGTCAAGAAGACGGTCGGCGTCGAGGGGATCCTCGGCGTCGAGCACCTCGAGAAAGTGGACGGCGTCAAGGAGGAGTCGACGCTCGTCGTCGAGAATGGAACGGTCGATGTCGCGGAGGCGGCGTTCGGCGTCGAGGAAGGAGAGGTCGACGTCGTGGAGGCGATGTTCGACGCCGGAGTCGCGGAGGCGATATTCGAAACCGGAAAAGCGACGCTCGGAGTCGAGGAGGAAGAGATCGGTGTCAAGGAGTTGTTCCTACTCCCCTAAGCGGCGCAGAAGGAGTTCTGGTGCCAGAAGTCACGCTGAGTCTGGTGGAGGGCGCCGGAGACGGCGATCATCTACTTGAGGGGCTGATTCGCAGTCCCCTCCTCCGAAGAAGTCACCGGGCTCGGTGTACTCGGTGGTATATACACCACCTTAGCCGAAGGCGCCACCTCCCCCTGTACCTAAGGAGGATCCTCCCGTCAACCCTCCTCTTCCACCGCTTCCTCCCTCAGGACACCCACCACCACCACTCCCGCCGCATGGGCCCGCCCCTCGGCCGGAGATACCTCCTGTTCCTCCACCAAGGTCGGTGTCACTGCCTCCTCTTCCTACACCACCTAAGGGGACTCCTAGACCAAGACCCCAGGATAGGCCACGGAAGACGCCCCCACGGAAACCAGCGGAGCGCCGATGAAATGGGAGGTCGCGCTCTCGCTCCAGGAGGAGGGAACGGTCACGCAACAGGTCATCCCCGCGGTCGAGACGCCTCCATAGGAGGCACAGGTCTCGCTCTCATTCGAGGTCCTCAGGGACCAGGGACTACTCTCCGACTTTGTCGGGGTCGCGGGACACAAGGGTGTCGCCGGTTGATGATCTGGTGGCCTTTCACGATGTCCTGTTAAGAGGCGCAGCAAAATTGGGCATCTCCTTGACGGTGTCCACGCCCAAGACATCGGTAATTTTCGAGACACTGCACCAGAAACACCTGTCTTGTCCATTACTGCCACTGGTGCCGGGCCTGGAGGAACCGGCCATGGACCTTTTTCTCACTCCCCTCGAGACTACAGAAAAAATACCTGGCTCCCGATTCGGATCCGGCTTTACTAAGGGTGGAATCTCCTCCAGATTCTGTGATAGTAAAGGCGGCCCGCAAACAGCATGCTACCACCCCGTCATCCACAGTCCCCTCAGACAAAGAGCCTAGATGGATGGATTCGGCTGGAAGGAAAGTGTGTGGAACATCGGCGACCTCTATGAAGGCTGCGAGTGCCACAGCTTTGTTGGGACGCTATGACCGTGCCCTCTGGGACTCCCTCCAGCAGTTTGCGGAACACTTACCTCGTGAGAAGAGGGAAGATTTCCAGGAAGTGTTAAATGAAGGGATGCTGGTGGCGAATCAGATTATCAGCGCTGCAGCCGATTCGTCCCTCTTGGCGGCGCATGGTTTTTGCCATGGGATTAACCAGCGACGAAATGCCTGGCTCCGCCTTACGTCACTGAAACCTGACACACAGCAAAGGGTTGCCAATCTTCCATTCTCTGGCGAAACCCTATTTGGGAAACATGCGGATGATGAAATGGCCCGCATGAAGGCGGAGGCCGAAACACTCACGGCTGTGGGTCTAGAGAAGCCCAAAGAGACGAAGAAATCGTACCGCTCATTCCAACGACGGTTCGGTGGACAGGGCAGAGGGCGTGGCCAAGCTGCGGGACAGTCACAGCAACGACAGCAGTTCCGTAAGCCGTTCCAGAAACGCCCTAAGGGCAGAGGCGGCCAACAGTCGGCACCAGCGACCAAAGGCCCGGCCTGGTCTAGACCCTGAGCGCTTACTTTCCCCGGATCCGTTACCCACTCCGGTAGGGGGAAGCATTCAATTTTTTCTGGCAGAGTGGAGAAAAATTACTCAGGACAAGTGGGTGCTGAATATTGTTTGCAATGGATACAGTCTTCGGTTCACCAGCCCGCCTCCAGCAATTCCACCAGTCAGCTCGCAGTTTCAGCTGCGCGAGCTTCAGGCGGAGACCGATATCCTGTTAAGGAAAAGGGCGATATAAGACGTACCTCTGTCTCAGAGAGGAAGAGGTCTGTACTCCCGGTTCTTTCTGGTTCGCAAGAAGGACAAGAACGAGTTCAGGCCCATTCTGGATTTGTGACAAGCAAACAAGTGGATACGCAGAGAGAAGTTTTGCATGCTGTCGTTGCATCAGATTTATCCTCAGTTGCAACAGGGAGACTGGCTATGTGCTATAGACCTACAGGATGCGTACTTCCATGTGCCCATTGCACACAAACACAGGAAGTTCCTGCGATTCCAAGTCGGCACCAATCATTATCAATACACAGTACTCCCATTCGGACTAAAGTCTGCGCCAAGAACGTTCTCGAGGTGCATGGCGGTGGTAGCAGCACACCTGAGGAAGAACAAGGTGTTCGTCTACCCGTACCTGGGCGATTGGTTGATCAAGGCCTCCTCCTTCTCGGAAGCTCGAGCACATTTCCAGAAGACGTGCGTTCTCTTGAACAAGATGAGGTTGCACATCTACATGTCCAAGTCTGTCCCGACTCCGGTCCAATGCATACAGTACTTGGGAGCCTCCCATCAATACGCTGTCAGCAAGCGTGTCTCCTTCGTAGGAGCAACGATTATCACTCCTTCGGAAGGCTCAGGATCTTATGACCACTCCATCTACAACAGTGAGGACGGTGTCTTCTCTACTGGGATCGATGGCCTCTTGTATCTTCCTGACGCCACACGCACGACTGCACATGAGACCGTTGCAAGAGTGCTTGGAGGACCATTGGGATCAGAGGAAAGGATCTTGGGACGACAAGATACGACTGTCTCTGCATGCTCTTCAGTCGCTGAAGTGGTGGTGTTCAGCGGAGAATCTCCTCAGAGGGGTTCCCTTCCACAAGGACATTCCCAAGCAGACTGTCGTGACGGATGCTTCTCTCCACGGTTGGGGGGCGCACTCCGGAGACTTACAGATTCAAGGAACGTGGTCCTCGATGGAGGCCACGTATCACATCAATTTCCTGGAACTCAGAGCTGTTCACTTGGCACTGAAGGCCTTTCTTCCGTCCTTTCAGACCAACTCTGCTTGTACAGACGGACAATACGACCACGATGTATTACCTCAACAAGCAGGGGGGTTCGAGATCACGCACTCTGTCACAGGAGGCGCAGGCGATCTAGCACTGGCTTCTGGCCAGAGGATTGACGATAACGGCTACCCATCTCCAGGTGTGCAGAATGTTCAGGCGGACGCACTGAGCCGACTGTTTCAGGAAAACCACGAATGGGTCGTAAACGACGAAGTACTAGTAGAAGTCTTCGCAAGGTGGGGGACTCCAGACGTAGATCTGTTCGCCACCGCCGAAAACAGCAAATGCCGAGACTTCGCCTCCAGCTACTACCAGCAGGGGACGCTGGGGAATGCATTATGGATCAACTGGTCGAACAGCTTTCTGTACGCTTTTCCACCCATTCCCCTGATTCCGGCGGTACTCATCAAGCTGGCCCGGTCCAGGGCTTGGATGATACTCATTGCCCCGGAATGGCCCAGACAGTGGTGTTTCACGGACCTGCTTCACCGGTCTCTCCATCCTCACATTCGGCTGCCGTGCAGGTCGGACCTTCTCACGAAGTTCGGGGGGCAGATGTTGCACCCCAACCTCTCGTCTTTGAGTTTGGCGGCACGGCTCCTGAGATAGTGCAATATGGCCATTTGAATCTGCCCGAAGATTGCATGGACATACTGAAGGAGTCTAAGAGACCTTCCACTCGGACTTCCTATGCTTACAAGTGGAAGAGGTTCTGTATCTGGTGCAAGTCCAAGAACTATGACCCGACGACGTGCAAGGAAGACGTCATCCTTCCTTACCTTCTACATTTTGTGCAGTCTGAACTTAATGTTCATTCCATTAAGGTTCATCTAGCTGCATTGATTGCCTACAGGAAATGCCCTTCACAGACTTCCTTATTCCAGATCCCTATGATTAAAGTTTTTTTGAAAGGCTTGAAGAAAGTGTTCCCTCCTGTCAGGCTTCCTTCGCCTTCATGGGAATTGAATTTGGTGCTGTCCAGATTGATGAAGGAGCCTTTTGAACCCATTCATAAGGCTTCGTTGCAGCACCTGTCCTGGAAGGCGGCATTCCTCGTGGCCATTACATCGGCCCGCAGGGTGAGTGAAATTCAGGCGTTGTGTTGCCAAGAACCTTATACTGTATTTCATGCTGCTAAGGTTATGCATACTCACCCTAAATTTCTTCCCAAGGTTATTTCTGATTTTCATGTCAACCAGACCAGAACGTTGCCTACGTTTTTTCAGAATCCTTCATCTCCAGCAGAAAGGTCTCTACATTCCCTGGATGTTAGGAGGGTGTTGAAATTTTATCTGGATAAAACCAAAGATATTCGTAGGTCAGACCAATTATTTGTCAATTATGGATCAGTCAGGACAGGTCTTGCCACCTCGAAGCAGTCCATCTCTAGGTGGATTGTGTCCTGCATACAGTTGTGTTACCAAAAAGCTAATAAGACCTTAGGGGGTAAACCTAAGGCTCATTCCACCAGGGGAAAAGCTGCCACGACAGCCTTGCTCCGTAATGTTCCGATTGCAGAGATCTGCAAGGCGGCCACTTGGAAGTCGGTTCATACCTTTGCTAAGCATTACTGTCTGGACACTGATGCCAGGGCAGATGCTCAGGTTGGGCAGGCTTCGCTGCGGAATTTGTTCGCACAATAGTGGTGTTAATGTTCTTCTCTCCACCGCCGCTTTGGTGTGGGGATGAGCTTGCCATTCTATTCACTAGATTATGACTATACAGATCCCCTACTACAGAAGGAGTAGTTTCTGTCCTGTAACTCCAGTTCTGTAGTAGTGGTATCTCTGTTATAGTCATAAGCGCCCGCCCTCCTCCCCGGTGGAGATAAATATTTGTGTAAGGAATGCTACAGGTCTGGCGTGCTACACCTTCAAAAAGAACTGAAAGTAAAAGGGACCTGCTGTGCATTCTGGGATACTGGGAGAAAGTTCTGGAAAGTTCTCTTAAAGGCACAGTATCCTAGTTAAGCCACATAATGGCAGCCTATGAGGCTTGTCTGTCCATGCCTTCCTCTCTATCATTCCAGAGTCTTTTACTGGTAGAGGCAAGTTTCTCTATGGAAGAAACTGGGCAGGATGTGTTGTGTGTGGTTTTGTTTGGTGGAATTTCTAGTTGAAGTACTGGACAGTGTAGCCTGTGGATATAGGCTGCATTATTTGTCTTTAAATTCTCTCTTAAGTGTCTTTGCAGTTTCTGCATGATTTGACAATTTAAGAGATTATTTTTGATTGCCGGGGTACACGCACATGGGCGGGACTATTCACTAGATTATGACTATAACAGAGATACCCCTACTACAGAACTGGAGTTACAGGACAGAAAATACTCCTTCCTCAACAATCTCTTTTGTAAATTGACGTACAGTCCATTGCAATAGTCTAGCTTAGGTAAGATGAGTGCTGTAACCACCAATTTTTGAAGGTGAGATGGAATGAAAGGCATCATTTTCCTAATGATCTGTAAGAGGTAAAACACAGCAGATGCAATTTGATTAACTTGGTGTTCAAACGTGAGTCTCTTATCAAAATTTACTCCAAGGTTCCTAACTTTTTCTACTCGGGTTGGAAGTTGGCTGATATTAGGTGGCCACCAGTCCAGGGACCATTAGGTGCTGGTTTACCTGAACAGCATGACCTCGGGTTTGCCTGGGTTGAGATTAAGGCAGTTTTCGCTCATCCATGAACTGATGTTTGCCATACAGTTTTGAATCTTTTCAGCTGTCATGGCAAGATTGTCACTTTCTGGCGCTTGTAATATTGAAAGAGACACTGAAACTCTTTTAGTAGCAATGATAAATATCCACCCTAATAACAAGCATTGGAAATGCAATAGGTCTCGCATTAGGAAAGTTTGAGCGATTGGTATTGTAAATGACACTTTTTATTTATGTGTTGGTTTTGAAAATAGCAAAATTAATAGCTTTGTCAGTTACAATGTCAATAGTTTTAATCGCAAATGTGACACCTATAGCATTTGTAATGCAATGTGTGTTGTATTTACGTGACTTAGATGTATTGATATTACAAATAACAATGGCTTTTAATTTTGTAAATAATTAATACTTAAATAAAATGTATTGTAATTTATAATGGCAATAGCTTAAAAGATTGTAAATAACTTTTGTGAAGATTATGTTCAGTGTATTTTATTGTGACGAAAATCCAAGAACATTGCATTTGCACCTACACACACACAGAGCCACACACACACACACACACACACACACACACACACACATATAGATGTGGTGGTGGTGGATCTGGGGGATATGGTGGTGGTGGATGTGGTGTTGGTGATGGTGGTGGATGTGGGGGTGGATGTGGTGGTGGTGGTGGTGGTGGATGTGGTGGTGGAGGAGGTGGTGGTGGATGTGGTGGATGTGGTGGTGGTGGATGTGGTGAAAGTGGTGGTGGATGTAGTGGTGGATGTGGTGGGTGTGGTGAATGCGGTGGTGGATGCGGTGGTGGATGCGGTGGTGGATGAGGTAGTGGATGAGGATGTGGTGGTGGGGGTGGATGCGGTGGTAGTGGTGGATGTGGTGGTGGTGGTGGTGGATGTGGTGGTGGTGCATGCGGTGGTGGTGGAAGTGGTGGTGGATGTGGTGGTGGATGTGGGGGATGTGGTGGTGGATGTGGTGGATGTGGATGTGGTGGTGTATGCGGTGGTGGTGCATGTGGTGGATGTGGTTGTGGTGGATGTGGTGGTGGATGTCATGGTGGATGTGGAGGTGGTGGTGGATGTGGTGGTGGTGGTGGTGGATGCGGTGGATGTGGTGGTGGTGGATGTGGTGGTGGTGGATGCGGTGGTGGTGGATGCGGTGGTGGTGGATGCGGTGGTGGTGGTGAATGCGGTAGTGGTGGAAGTGGTGGTAGATGTGTTGGATGTGGTGGATGTGGTGGCGGTGGATGTGGTGGATGTGGTGGTGGTGGGTGTGGTGGATGTGGTGGTGCATGTGGTGGATGCTGTGGTGGATGTGGTGGTGGATGTGGTGGTGGATGTGGAGGTGATGGTGGATGTGGTGGTGGATGTGATGGTGGATGCGGTGGTGGATGCGGTGGTGATGGTGGATGCGGTGGTGGTGGTGGATGCGGTGGTGGTGGTGGATGCGGTGGTGGTGGATGTGTTGAATGTGGTGGTGGATGTGGTGGATGTGGTGGATGCGGTGGTGGATGTGGTGGATGCAGTGGTGGATGTGGTGGTGGATGTGGTGGTGGTGGATGTGGTGGTGGTGGATGTGGTGGATGTGGTGGTGGTGGATGTGGTGGATGTGGCGGTGGATGTGGTGGATGTCATGGTGGATGTGGTGGTGGATGCGGTGGTGGTGGATGCGGTGGTGGTGGATGCGGTGGTGGTGGATGCGGTGGATGTGGTGGTGGTGGATGTGGTGGTGGATGTGGAGGTGATGGTGGATGTGGTGGTGGATGTGATGGTGGATGCGGTGGTGGATGCGGTGGTGATGGTGGATGCGGTGGTGGTGGTGGATGCGGTGGTGGTGGTGGATGCGGTGGTGGTGGATGTGTTGAATGTGGTGGTGGATGTGGTGGATGTGGTGGATGCGGTGGTGGATGTGGTGGATGCAGTGGTGGATGTGGTGGTGGATGTGGTGGTGGTGGATGTGGTGGTGGTGGATGTGGTGGATGTGGTGGTGGTGGATGTGGTGGATGTGGCGGTGGATGTGGTGGATGTCATGGTGGATGTCATGGTGGATGTGGTGGTGGATGCGGTGGTGGTGGATGCGGTGGTGGTGGATGCGGTGGTGGTGGATGCGGTGGATGTGGTGGTGGTGGATGTGGTGGTGGTGCATGTGGTGGATGTGGTGGTGGTGTAAGTGGTGGTGGATTTGGATGTGGTGGTGGATGTGGTGGATGCGGTGGATGCGGTGGATGTGGTGGTGGATGTGGTGGTGGTGGATGTGGTGGTTTTGGGTGTGGTGGATGTGGTGGTGGATGCGGTGGTGGTGCATGTGGTGGATGTGGTGGTGGTGGATGTGGTGGTGTATGTGGCGGTGGATGTGGTGGTGGTGGGTGTGGTGGATGCAGTGGTGGTGCATGTGGTGGATGTAGTGGTGGTGGATGTGGCACTTTAAATTTAAATAATGTGAGAGTACATACGAAACATCAGATCAATATGAAACGAGAATGACAATCCAACAAACGTCAAGGAAGGTGGGTTTACCACCATAATTATAAACACAAAAAGCTAAAATGCAAATGGATTTAACACTGCGAAAGTAATAAACATGGCCAAATACAAAGAAAGCGTGTTTTAATATATTTATCTATTTGCCATTTTACTATGGGTAGCTTATAACTTTGGCAAGTAATCAGTATTGCTGTAGGTGTTAAAGTGCGTTCTTCTTAACCTAATTCATAGCACATAAAGTTTAAGTTCGTAGGAAAATATTTGTCAAAAGGGAAATAATATATTACAAATCAATGTCCAATTGGAAGCCTTCCCACTAATCAGCAGCTGTGCAAAATGTACTGCAAGAACAATATATCCCTTATATTCTGCAATTAGTCCTAGTGAAATGGAAACCACATATGCACCACTGCAAAGCTAATGTACAGGTAAGAAGTCAATCAAACAGCTAAAAGAGGGGTAAAAGAAACGGAGAGCCTCTCTCTCAAGAAAAAACAGATGTAAGTGAATGTGTGAACATTTGTCGAAACAACAGCAAACAACACTGCTGAAAATACAAGCATGAAAAATGTGGAATCCATTAAGTTGCATAAAAAGAACACGCTAGCTAACATTCCCTAAATGTGTAGTACTCGTGGCTGCTAGCAGATGAGGTCTGTTGACGGATGGGTTGCCTCCTGTTACTTCCCCTTATGGTGATATTCGTAAAGTGCGTGGTGAAGTGAAATAATACACCGCGCGCGCCAGTTGGCGCGGATGGAAACCTCTAACCGCACGGGCTGTGTTTCAGCGGAAAGTAATGTGATGTCTCAATGAGTGACAACACGAATACCTCACAGGTTACTGCTGCAGACATCAAGGCACCAATGTGGCAGCTAAAGAGACCCAGCCACCTACTTGGGACGGCCATGTGAAGCCTTGACACTTCTGAATGACAAAGGGTTACGCTGCTGTCATTTACTTCAGCCCAGCCCACCAAAGGGCAAGCATGACCTTATTATTAATGCTTGGCATCGGAAATTCAATTACAGAGCTGGAAAAGGGACACGAAACTCGCCTCGGTAAAGGAAAGGAACACGCATACAAAAAGCCCTATTTCCAGCACACACAAACAACACAGTTACCGTGGATAAATCACACATTAGAACAAGCTTTAAACAAGGGGCGCAGCGAGGGAGAGGTGTGCTGGGAGAGAGAGTGGGGAGGGGGCGGAGCGGGAGGAGCGTCGTGAGGGGAGAGAGAGTGGGGAGAGGGCGGAGCAGGAAGAGCTGATCTCGGCTGGCTGGGGAACAGATGCTGCTGGGGAACTGATGAGGGGAGGTGCTGGCGGCAGGGGAGGCAGGGGGCGGAGAGCAAGGGGCGGAGCGGGAAGAGCTGCTGGCGGAGCGCGGCTGGGGGCATGTCTTCTGAATGACAAAGGGTTACGCTGCTGTCATTTACTTCAGCCCAGCCCACCAAAGGGCAAGCATGACCTTATTATTAATGCTTGGCATCGGAAATTCAATTACAGAGCTGGAAAAGGGACACGAAACTCGCCTCGGTAAAGGAAAGGAACACGCATACAAAAAGCCCTATTTCCAGCACACACAAACAACACAGTTACCGTGGATAAATCACACATTAGAACAAGCTTTAAACAAGGGGCGCAGCTAGGGGGAGGTGTGCTGGGAGAGAGAGTGGGGAGGGGGCGGAGCGGGAGGAGAGTCGTGAGGGGAGAGAGAGTGGGGAGAGGGCGGAGCAGGAAGAGCTGATCTCGGCAGGCTGGGGAACAGATGCTGCTGGGGAACTGATGAGGGGAGGTGCTGGCGGCTGGGGAGGCAGGGGGCGGAGAGCAAGGGGCGGAGCGGGAAGAGCTGCTGGCGGAGCGCGGCTGGGGGCATGTGCACGCGCTTTTAATGTCAATGCGCATTGAGCTTGAATTTCACGGGCACTGCAAGGAATCGCCATCGATTCCTTGCAAGTTGGTTAAAGTCTGTTTAAGCCCCCATAGTCTCGCAAGCTCAATGCGCATGCGCATTGACAGGCGAGACCTAAAAAGGTGCAGGCGTCTGTAGTTGATGGTGTCATGCCCACACTAAAGCATCTGATTATTTGATTGTTAAACTGGTGGAGGTCATTTGAACATTCTCCAAATTGTCAGGCTAAAGGATCAATTAGTTTAAGTGTGAGATGTTCTCTATTTTGAAATTAGAAATGTAAGGAGGCGTATACCAAGCCAATTATTAGGCAAAAAAGGAATTAAATACTTCTCACATAAATTAACCGTAAGACTGATTGACATTTTTTTCTTTAACTGTTGGGACGGAAAATTCTTCTACTTGGTAAAGACGTGTACCCCTTCTTTGAGTGCCCAACTGGATTGATGCCTGGATCCCTAATGCTGATTTTTGCTGTCATAGGCAAACCAGGATCATGCCTGTGCGCTATGGCATAGGCCGGTCTCATATATTGTGGTCTTGTTGGACTGAGAGGGGCTCCCAAACCGTGCCCTTATAGTGGTGGAAGGCTCCAGCCTTCATAAGGAGTTAAACAGTCCAAGCGAAGTGGTGGCAGCATACCGGGAGATGATCAGTGGTAGTGACCAGGTCCTTGTTACCCTAAGTCATTGGAGTGAGGCCTACAGGCTCACTCACCTTTTTAAAAGTTCCGCTTCTGTGCGTTTAACTCACCCTTGGCCTACATCAGGTTGATGTAGATGTGCGTAGTGAAAACGAGTGAGTGCATGTGAGCGTGCATGACATACACTATGCACAGGGTGCATGTGGAACAGTGTGCACATGGTAAATAGGTGTACACTGGTAGTGGGAGTTTAAAGTGACAGACTCCGGTGCAGTACAGTGAGACTGTAGTGTTGGACAATGTGCGCAGACTGAGTGCGTGTGCTGCTTGTGGAAATGCTGGTGGTAGCATGGAACATGGGCACTATAATACTAGACAGTGGAGTGTGCTGTGAATGTTATGGTGAGTGTAAAAATGTGTACACTGGTACATTACAAAGAGGACCTTGGTTTCGATTGTGGGAAGCCCAGGCCTGCCTGGTGAAAATATGAGAAGCAGGGGAATCTTCAATCTGCCCCACTCCAATCCAAAACAATCTGCCTACTCCAATCTAACCAAATCCAATCCCAAATAATCGGCCCCACTCCAATCCAAAACATTCTGCGGCACTCCGATCATCCACACTCCTATCCAAAATAGTCTACCCCACTTAAATCCAGAATAATTTACTTCACTCCAATTTTCCCCACTCCAATCTGCCATCCTCCAATCCAAAACAAGCTGCCCCACTCAAATCTGCCCCACTCCATGTCTGACCCACTCCAATCCAAAACAATATGTCCACTCCACTGTGCCCCACTTCAATCCAAAACAAGTGGCACCACTCCAACCAGCCCTACTCCAACCTACCCCACTCCAATCCAAAACAATCTGCCCCACCCCTTCAAATCTAAAGCAGTCTGCTTACTCTAGTCCACCCACTCTAATCTGCCCCACTCTGATCTATAACAGTTGGCCCCACTCCAATCCATCTCACTCCAATCCAAAGCAATCTGCACAACTACAATCCAAAACAATCAGCTTTACTCCAATTTGTCCCACTCCAATCTGCCCCACTGTAATCTAGCACAATCTGCCCCACTTCAATCGGCCCCTCTCCAATCCAGTCAACCC
The DNA here is from genome assembly GCF_964263255.1 of Lissotriton vulgaris. Classification (NCBI taxonomy): domain Eukaryota; kingdom Metazoa; phylum Chordata; class Amphibia; order Caudata; family Salamandridae; genus Lissotriton; species Lissotriton vulgaris. The sequence continues at coordinate 1,020,565,811 of NC_141687.1, read as the reverse complement.
ACTCCAATCCAATCTACCCATCTCCAATCCAATCCACCGACCCTCCCCAATCATCCCTACTTTCTCCCCAATCCTCCCCACTCCAATCCAAAACAATCTTCCCCACTCCAGTCTGACCAACACCATTCTTCCCCACTCCAACACAAAACAATCTGCTCCACTCCAATCCAAAACAATCTGCCACACTCTAATCCGCCCACTTCAATCTGTCCCACTCAACTCCAATTCAAAACAATTGGCCCCACTCCAGTACATCCCACTCCAATGCAAAACAATCTACCCTACTCCAATCTAACCCAATCCAGGACAATCTGCCCTACTCTAGTCCAAACCAATCTGCCCCAGTCAATCTAAAACAATCTGCCCACTCCAATTTACCCCAATCCAGTCAGCCCCACAACAATCCAAAACAATTTACTCTAATCTGCCCCACTTTAATCCAAAACAATCTCCTCCACTTCAATCCACCCCACTCCAATCCACACACCCATTCCAATTCACTCCACTCCAATCCACCTATTGCAATCCAGTCCACCCCACACCACACCAATTCTATCCAGCCCAATCCAATCTACCTGACTCCAGTCCACTCCCCCCAAACCCCCACCCCCTCCTCAATCCACCCTACTCCAATCCAAAACAATCATCCCAACTCCAATCTGCCTTACTCCATTCTGCCCCACTCCAGTCCAAAACAATCTGCCTCATACCAATCCAAAACAATTTGCTCCACTCCAATCTTTCCCACTCTGATCTAAAATAATCTGCCCAAGTCCAACATTGTGCTCCAATCCAAAACAATCTGCCCAACTCCGAACCAGAACAATCAGCCCTACTCCAATCCAAAACAATCCTTCCCACTCCAATCCACCCAGCTCCTAACCCAATCCACCTTGTTCCAATGAAATCTACCCCAACCCACTCCAACCCAGCCCACCCCACTTTAGTCCAGTCCACCCCACAGCAATCCAATCCACCAAAATCCAACCTACCCCACTCCAATAATCCCACCCCAATCCAAAACACTATACGCCACTCCAATCTGCCCCTTACCAATCTACCCCACTCTAATCCATAACAATTTGCCCCACACCAATCTTCCCCACTCCAATCCAGTACTATCCAGTTTACCCTACTCTAATCCAGTCCCCCACCCCAGTCCACCCCTCTCGAGCCACTCCACCTCACTCCAGTGCAATTCACCCTACTCCATTGCAATTCACCTCACTCCATTGCAATTAACCTCACTCCATTCCACCTCACTCCATTCCACCTCCCTCCAGTCCACCTCCCTCCAGTCCACCCCACTCTAATTCACTCTACTCAGTACATTTGACTCCATTCCAATCTACCCCTCCTTTGTGCAATCCATCCCAACCCAATCCAATCCACACCACCCCACTCCAATCCTTCCCACTGCAGTCCATCCCATCCTACCCCACGCCTTTTCAATCCACCCTACTCCAATTGAATCCGTGCCATCCGCTCCACCCCAATCCAAACCAACCCTCCCAAATGCACCCCAGTCCAATTCACCACACTCTACTGCAGTCCAATTCACCCAAATCTACTCCAATCCACCCCATTCTACCCCAGAGCAATCCACCCCACCCCAGTTCAGTCCACCCAACCCATTCCTCTAGCCCACTACAATACAATCCACTAGCCCACCACAATACAATCCACCCCACTTCAGTCCACCCCAAGCCAAGCCAATCCAACCCACTCCAATCCACTCCACCAACTCCAGTCAATTCCACTGCACCCCACCCAGTTCAGTCTAATCCACCTCACTGCACTCTAGTTCACCCCAACCCACCCCAAATCTACTGCAATCCAATCCACCTCATCCAGCCCACCCACTCCTCTCATTCCAAACTATTCTACCCCAATCCAATCCACCTCACTGCCTCAATTTACTCCAAACTATTCTACAACACTCTACTCCACTCTACACCACTGCACTCTGACACACTGCCACTGAACTGTACTCCTCCCGATTCCAATCTGCGACTCTTCTCCAACAAGTGCACCCTACGAGGCTACTCCCCTCACTCCACTCTAGGACGCTCCACGCCACTAACATTTAGCCATGCTGAATAGCAGCCATACTGTTATACAACTTGACAGAAACAGATTAGCAAACGTAATTGCTCTTGTGTAAGCTAGAGCTATTGGGTTTGCCAGTGCTTGTTATTAAAATGGGGCTGGTGAATGTTCTTATTTCAGTCGGCCCCAGCAGTTGATTACCCTTCTCTCACATTAAGTTTGCAAGTGCAGTTTTTGGAAACCCTAAAAATTAGATATTGATATGAAAACTATCTTCTAGTGATACTTGCCTCTGCAGTTTTCATGGTTTTTGGTTCGTTTAAATGATTTGAAGCTTGAATGCACCCATACAAAACGGGTAGGCACGTTAGGGGGTCTTTAAACCTATTAATGTTTAGAAGAACTTGAGAAAACCATAAAAATACGTTGTCCACACCTGCAAACCAATTTACTGACTAGGAAGCCGTACAAACTGTGTTTTTCTTTAAAGTAAATACACTTTTAATCTGATTCACATTTATATTAACAGTCAGAAAGTTATGAACAAAGAATATGTGAACTTCAGAAGGAAATGGCAAGCCAAAGTAGACTAATCAACCTCCTGATGTCACAGTTGGCAGACTGTTCTGGTGCTGGCAGAGGTAAGAAATTGGTCTTTCATGTATTGTTTAAGCCTGTATGAAGTGAAGAAGAGGTACAATCGGAAATGAAAGAGCGCTGAATGCACTCTACAGCGATAAGGGTGTTATTTTTGCTTAGGTAACATTTGGCAATATTGATTTACATATTTGCGTCTTAGTCTACCAAATGTACTTGGATTAAAATGATATATTCGACTTCCTGGCCATTTAGTTAATCGGTAGTTCTTGAGAGCTGCTGCTGCCCATTTTCCAGAATAAAAATAGTTTACAGCAAACAATATTCTGTTGTGTTGCATCACTCTCTATGACAGGTACATATGCCCTGCCCCTCTAGTTTTACAGTACATCTAGCAGACCTTGAAACTGCGTGCTCTGCAGCTGTCTCATTGTTAGCCTCATTGCGAAACACTTTTCTATTCTTTTCACGTTAGCAACTTGAGTGCTTCTCTTAGCTAGGATAGAGCACTAAAACATTTCAAGCTACCCACGTGCAGCTCTGGCACGAGGCCAAAATTCCATCCCTTATGTGTACTGCACATTTTTCTATGGCTTTAATTATACTGCTGAATGACCATGACCTGTTTCAAATTTGGCAATTATATTGTAAAGTCACTAAAAAGAGTTTTTCTTCTCCTTGTGTCTCCGACCTTCTGAATAGGTTACACCTACTTGCAAGCACTCATTCTAGAAAATTCCAGCTGTACTGCTCCTGCATCCATGCAGCGCTCTTCCTCGCTGATTTTAATAATTCAGCCCTGTAAGACAGGCTATACATCTACAACTTGTTCCGCCAGCTTCATTTTACCTGTTGGTGATGTGAGGTGGAAACAGGAGATGGGAGAGTTACTTTCCCAGGTACTAAATTGGCTAAACATTTAATCTGTAGGTGAAATCCTTTCACATGCCTATCTGAGGGTAATCACACATTAAATCACACTTAGCCTTCGTGCTGGAATTTAAATGGAAATATAGTGTAATACTGTTTTTAAAAAATTGGGAAAAACCAAAGGAAATGATGGACGGAGGGTTGACAATACAAGCACTCACCGCCAGTCAACTGATCTGGGTTTAATCCATCACCGTTCTTTAGCCCACTCTGCCACCCCAGTTCAGACATGGCCATATGCAAATCAGTCTGACCCTGTGCCTCATGGGAACAGTCCAGCCCGAACTGCCAAGGCACGCCTACCCTGGACCGGAAACAAGCTACCAAGGACCGGTTTCTGGCATTCCAGCCTTCTTCATCCCGGCTTGCTTGAATCCAGTGGCAAAGTGAGCAAGGGACTCACGTCTAGCATACCCTGCCAACTTATGGCGAACAAAGAAAAACCAAAGGAAATGATGGACGGAGGGTTGACAATACAAGCACTCGCACCCAGTCAACTGATCTGGATTTAATCCATCACCGTTCTTTAGCCCACTCTGCCACCCCAGTTCAGACATGGCCATATGCAAATCAGTCTGACCCTGTGCCTCATGGGATCAGTCCAGCCCGAACTGCCAAGCCATGCCTTCCCTGGAGCGGAAACAAGCTACCAAGGACCGGTTTCTGGCATTCCAGCCTTCTTCAGCCCGGCTTGCTTGAATCCAGTGGCAAAGTGAGCAAGGGACTCACGTCTGAGCATACCCTGCCAACTTATGGCGAACAAAGAAAAACCAAAGGAAATGATGGACGGAGGGTTGACAATACAAGCACTCACCCCCAGTCAACTAATATGGGTTTAATCCATCACTGTTCTTTAGCCCACTCTGCCACCCCAGTTCAGACATGGCCATATGCAAATCAGATTGATGTATCCCCTCAGATCTCGCAGAGGCAGACAGATAGCTATCGCATTAGGCTCAGCAGTTCAAAACATTTTGCTACACTGGCGCACCACCACGCCTCCCTCTATCACGGGCTGGCTCCATAGACTGTGGCATGTACTGGGCATGGACAAACTGCCGTTCACAGTGGCGGGGGATTTAGAGCAATTTGACAATCTCTGGCAGCCGTTTCAGTCCTTGCTGCTCACTGAATTCAGGGAACTCACATGCCCCAAATACCTCCGCCTCTTGAGGCTCACGACACCTGCAGAATCGACCACTTGAATAGTTACAGGATTGGTCTCTTTCGCTAAAGAGTGGCCTAGGTAGATGGCAAGGGATGGACCTGTGCACTGGACGAAGGGGGGTAAGGGAGAAGGGGATCCAGGAGTTGGGGCTGGGGGGGGAGTTCGGGAGGGGAGGGCAGTTCTCTTATTGCAACATTATCTATCCTTAAATGTCGCTGCGGGCTGATCTGCGGTCGAGATATCCTTTTGAAGACGAAACGCCGAGAGCGTGGCCCTAGCCGCAGTGACCTGATGCCTCATACGCTTTGTATGTTTGTTTCTCTGTGTTATACCAATAAAATACTTTAAACCTTAAATGAACTGCACAACCGTTGTATCACTGAACGGTATTCGTACAACCTTTAATTGGTCATGGCTTTTTAACTGAACGCACTTGAATGCAGGCACACTTTAATAGGGGAAACAAAACTACAAGTCCTAGAATGCAGTAGTGTTCTGTGATAAGTTGAAAGTACTAGGGGAGAGGTATCGCATAATGACCAGAGCTGTTGACTTTGGAACTGGAAAACCAAGTTTCAGTCTTGTAGTCAGTTCAACATACCTCGATTCTGGGTAAATCACTTAGGGCCAGATGGATGAAACAGTTTTACCCATTTTGTGTCTATGGAAAAAAGTGTTCGTACATCTGGCCCTTAATGTCCTGTGCCTAAAAAAGAATAAACATAAAAAACAAAACAGGAGGTAACCCTTATACCCAGTCGAGACCCGGGTAGATATATGTAACAATGTAATGACGTCTCAATCCAATCGGAAATCATTTAGTAGACCAGTACATAAAGAAAACCAGTCAATTGTATTGCCAAGAAGAGAAAGGGAGACCACAATAATTACGGTGGAACAAGTAAATTGGTTTGCATTGAAACAGTTGTAGATATATCAGCACCAAATTACATTTTATGTAAGTGTAACTCAAACATTAGTGTGCACAAACGTGCTTGTGTAGAAGGTTAACGGTGTCGGTGACACATGAAATAAAGTGAAGGTTCAGCGAGAAAAATATGAGGTAAGTCTTACCTGCCAGATCTTGTAATTTATTAACTTTTACCCACTGATTGAACCATAAGACCCGTTCTGGGTTCTTTTCATCAGCCTCTTTGAACAGCATGGTTATGACCTTTATTCCCCTCTAGAATTGTGCCAGACGCCAGAAATCTGCAATCCTTGACTGATTCACATTTGCGATACAATTGACTTTTCTTAATGTATTGATCAACTAAATGATTACCGGTTGAGACATTGTTGCATCATTACATTAAAAAAAAATTGCGGCCATGTGTAATAATTTGTATTGTGTTCTGACAATGCAGGAAATTATAAGGTTGCATCTAATGAATGAAAAATGGTAGGAAGGAAACCTATACACTTTTGAAATGTGCCTAAGATACTGAGTTGAGAAATGTTGGTTATTTGTACAACTGTGAATTTGGGGTTATTCATATTATTAAATTTAAACGTCAAAAATAAAAAGAAATGCAACAAATGTTTGTCTATTCAGTGTTTCCATATTTCTCACGATAAAAACAATACCCCATCTATTGCCTGCAACCGAAAAGGACCTAAAACGCAATGGGGCGGCATAACATTTTCGCCATGAAAAATGACCCCTTTTGCCACTGTGGGTAGCTGTGGAATTGGTGACTGGGTTCAGCCACCTCCCAGACAAACCTACCAAACCCAGACTCTTCTGATAATAAAATACCCAGGAGGGTCTACGGTCATGTGACTTGAGTGGATCCTGCTATCTTTTATTAAGCACAATGCCGTGCAAACCTCAACCATTGGCTAAAATCATCCTTAGATTTTTTTGAGGAAAAGTTCCGGAATCTATGGGTATCGCAGAGGTAAGTACCACCCAATGTTCTAATATTTTTGTAGATAAAAATGGTGCCCCACTCGTGTGGCTGGACCTATTGCCTACAACAGGAAGGAATTAAAACAGGCTAAATGAAGACAACCTTTGCATGGTCGCTGGTTTGTGTTCTACTAATGTTTTGTGTTTATTTAACATTATAGGACCATTCCTTAACAGCAAGTGGGAGAGTCAGTAGTATGTAGGAATTCCTTGTAAAATGTGTATAGTTGCTTATTTGTATTACTGGTATACGCTCCTTACATGACTCCCACTTTTATTTGTATCCAGAGGCTTTTTGTGACCACTCTTTGCAGTATTTGGAAATTAAGGAGTTATGAAATCATAACGGTACGCACATTCAACTATGCTGAATTCTTGTTTATTTTAAATCTGAGGAATAGTGGGCGGAATAATTTTAATGAAGTCGCCTGCATGCAGAATAAAGTTCTAGGAATGGTTATGTTATGAGAGAGCACTTTTTTCATATAGACCGAGTTTTTATTACAAGCTTTAATGCTTCTACTGCTGCATAATGGCATATTTTGGAAAAGGTTTGATAAAGGCATTTTGTGTCTGCAGGTAATGCTTATGGGCTTCTTCAAGATGAAACAGAAGTAAAGAGAAGGGACGGACCTCTGCATTTAACCACAGATCAGCTTCAAGAACAATTGAAAGTGGCAGTCCAAGCAGAGAAACATTTTAAGGTAGGTATAGGTTTTATTTGTGAGGAATGTGTTTCTGCTCTGGAAAGATTCCAAAAAAGAAATCTTTTTAAATAATCATCTTAACATTTGAAAAAAAAACAATGTTTATCACATCGTTTATTCACTCATTAACTTATTTAAAAAGAAAAATTGCATAGACTGCTCGGTTATTTAGGTCGCTACATCTGAGTTTTGAACAAAGTAAGCATACATGTCTGTCATTTGATCAAAATTGCATTGGATATGTTAATTTAAAAATTGTCTCATCCGCTTTGTGACAGATGCTAACTATTTTGAGAAACCCAATTTGAGACTTGAATGATTTTAACTTTTTTTTAAATTGTAGGTTCTTCGTACAACTGAAACTGTTTTCATACATTAAAAAAAACCAAATCAGTCACCTTGGAGGAGACTTCCAATATTAGTATTGTTATTATTATTATTAAAGGAAATTTGTAAATAGCGCAACTAAACCCGTAGGCATCAAGGCGCTGGAAGATGGTAAGCGGAAAACTCAAAAATCACCTAAGGAAAAATTAGAGATAGGATTCTTGAAATAACCAGGTCTTGAATGCTTTACGGAACAGAGTGTGGGAAGAGATCACCTTAAGGTCGTTGGGGAGCGTATTCCAGAGTCTGGGTGCAAGGAAGCGAAAGGACCTTCCGCCCCATCTGGCCTTAGATATACGAGGGACAACTAGCAAGCTTTTACTGGAAGAGCGGAGTGCTGTACCAGGGGTATAGTAGGTCACCAGAGCGCGAATAGCCTCCGGTCCGGACTCATTGAGGGCACGGTGTGTAAGGCATAAGGTCTTAAAATTAATCCTCGCCTGCATGGGGAGCCAGTGCAGGTTTTTTCTGATGGCCTTGCCCGAGGAGCGTTTGGGGACACCCACAACAAACCGGGCAGCCGCATTCTGCACAGTCTGGAGGCGCTGGACCAGACCATTGCTAATGCCAAAATATAGTGCATTGCAATAGTTCAGTCTGGAGGCAATGAGCGCCATTACTACCTGTTTGCGTGCCTCAGGGGGAAGATAATGAATGATTTTTCTTAAAACCCTCAGAGCATTGCAACAGGTGGACAGTTATTTCATTGATTTGAAAATGAAATCTTTTCAGCCGTGAACACAATGGACTGTTGAATTGTCTTTTCTTTAATGTCCTTGCTGAACAACTCTCCATTTTATTGATGTTGATTGTCGGGCCCGGGAATTTCAGTGCACCTGGAGGAGCCTCGTAACAAAAAATATTTTCTGTCCTTTTTTGAATTTCAGAAGCAACACTACTGTGAACTCTCTGAAGGCTAAGAACCTTCTTTTTAAGCTTTTACTCTCAGTGGTAGCAACTCTGAGTTGTCAAAGGTCATTTCTGAAGTGTGGTACTGGGTAGAATGCTCATATAGACCACAAACTAGACAGACACCAAGGGAAAATAATGACCAGGCAGTGTATTAGTGTACATTTTATTATTTTCGTTTGTAATTAAAGGTTCAGAAACGTAGCTGCAAGGTTTCACTTAGCCCAACAATAAGACATGTCATAAGTGTGGAGAGTTTAACTCTCCAAGGACAGCAGGGTGACTCCACACTTATTAAGGTATCTGCTGAAGCAAGGTAGGCTTACAAGCAAGTACAACACAGGTGCAATGTTGAGTTTGAAGGGAAAGAGTTCAGAAACTTCTGTACAGGTGTTACACGAGTCTTCTTGTTCACTTGGTTGAATGGATGTCAGTGTGTTGATGCAAGGGTTAGGGAGCAAGTCGCTCACCGTGTGCTCAATGTTTGGAACTTGAACTGCCATGGTCCTTTGTTACTGGGGCTCACTGCTGTTCTGCAGCACAACATTGTAAAGGGGGAACCCCAGGCCATTTATTGAGATTTCCGTTCAGGTGATTTTTCTTATGAGGTGCATCATGCTATGCCTGACCAAGTGCTCGACAAATATGGTAAGTGTACAAACAAAAATTCTGGTGTAGGTGGCAGGAAGGGCACCTCAAATGCACACTAAGCAGTGGTAAGAGATATACTGCCAGATGTACGACGCTTGCATTTTGCGAATAGCTAATTGCGTCGCTTTGTGACTCACAAAATGCAATGTACAACAGTGTCTCGGACACTGTTTGCGATTCCGAATGGGGTCCCAAATTGCATGCCTCATCAATATTCATGAGGCAAGCGCAATTTGCGACCTCATTGGAAGTGACTAGCACTCCCAGGGGTGGTGGCCTGCTGGGGTCAGCAGACCACCATGTCTTGGAGTGGTTTTTAAATAAAGCCGTTTTTTGTTTTTAAATGCAGCCCGTTTTCCTTAAAAGAAAGCGGAATGCATTTAAAAAAGAAAAATTAAACTTTTAAGGTTAATTTTTTAAGGGCAGGCAGTGGTCCCTGGGGCGACTGCCTGCTCTTAAAAATATTTATGCACCCATTCACAAAGGGGAAGGGGTCCCCTGGGGACCCCTTCCCGTTTGCGAGTGGTTTACCACCTACTTGAAGTAGGTGGTAAACTACAAGTGTTTTGCGGCCGCAAATGCAGTTGCAAAACAATAGTAAATAGCATTGAGTCTCGCTATTAGGAAGGGATGCCCCTTCTAATAGCGCGAGTTGCAAACGCTATTTTGCGAGTCAGTGACTCGCAAAATAGCGTTTGGGCCTTCCCATGACCCTTTTTTGTGATAGCACAAGGGCCAATCTCCCGTTTGCGAGCGCAAAAATAGGTCGTCCATCTGGCCCCTATTGTCTATGATGTCTGTCTTGATGTTCTGCTCTGGTGCAAATCTCTAGAATCTGCAGCACTCTTTGCTTTAGACTGTGATCTTGATGGAAGCACACAACGCCAAGGCCTTGGGTTCTTCAGCTGATAAGACAGTTTTGCAGCGTGAATCTTTTTCTTGATTCACAACTTGTGCATTATTCTGCCATCTAGTGGTTGGGTCCGGAATAGTCTTTTTTTGTGGTGCTACGTCCATCCCTGTGTGACATCAGACAGCGGCCTTGAAGTTCCTGTGCGTTGTAGCCATCTTCATATTCTTTTTTCCGCCGTTAAGCCTGAAAGCAACGGGAGACTCTCCGAAGATTTGGACGAAATCCCTGAAAGAATCACTGAATGCAACTACATCCGACCGATCATAGACTATAAACACACCGGAGAACAGAAAGAACCTCTGGAGACCATTTTTCACGTTGAGCAACACCGACGAGACAACAATGCACATGGATCGACAGAGGGCGAGGTAGGGGCCTTGGAAAATACCCCTTTCAAATTCTGCCTTAAGTGTCACCACGAGTTTGTCCAGCGCAATTCACACAACGTCTGTAACATCTGCCTGCAAAAGGATATTAAGATAAGGACTAGGAGGCCTGTGCTATGTTCGTGTTGCAGACACTCAAGGCATGCCAAAAGCAGAGAGAAGAACACTACACAGCCATGTTACAGAGCCAAAAAAAACGTTTGTTGAGGGACTTATGCCTCTCAAGCGACGAGGATGACAAGGTGTACCCTTAGAATCAACGGACAGAGGCTCAAACGTCGAAATACTCGAAGGAGCTGCCGAAAAGAAGCATGCCACAAAGAAAGCGGCGAAAGGCACCAAGAAAAAGACGGACAAGGTAAGAAACCCATATCTGTCGGAAATCAAGGGCCACGAAAAGAAGGCGAAGCAAAAGGCAGCCCAGGCTTCGAAGAAAACGACTATCGAGTGTCAGCCACGATCAAAAGAACCCCACAGATGCCACTCCGGGATACTGATGAAAACGCCTAAGACAAGGGTCGAGCAAGAACCTGCGAAAGGTAAGACTTCACCCTTGAAGCCGGAAACCACCACGCCCAAGAAGAGGATCTCCCCGGCCTCAGAAGCTGAAAAGATCCTTGAGGTAGAAAAAAGAAGCAGAAATGGCGGCACTTCTTCAAAGAAGAAAGGAGTTTCTGAAAAGCTGAAAAGATTCCGTATCCCCCCGATGTCCACCGTCGATGGCGAAGAGGAGGAAGACATCCTCGAATCACCTGCAACACCTGAACCGTGCGAGTAAGACATAGAAGAAGAGCCTGACACACCAGAAGCGGAAGAAGCCTCCGAGAATTTCTAGAAAGAATGGAACGACCTCGACACAGAAAGCCATGAAGAGGAGATCGGCTGCTCGCCCACGAAGGCTTCACCACCAGATGACAAAGCCTTCTACAACAGCCTCTTCAAAAAAGAGCAGCTGACACTTTCGGGGTCCCCTCAGAAGGAGGAAAAAGGAGATTCATGCTTCCTCCTAAATACGTTGACTCCTTCTAACAAGTGGACACAATATCTCCCAATGCTACCAAGCATTCTAGATCTGGGCAACGAAGCCTTCAGGGAACCAGCCTTAGCCAAGAGGGTAACACCAAGGGTTGAAAGGAAATATAAACCCTCCACAAAAGACCTTAAATACATCCAGGGAAACACAGTGCCAGACTCAATCATCGTCACCACAGCAAGAAAGAGGGGCAACACCCACTCTGCCGTTGGTCCACCTAATGAAAAACAGCAAGAGAATGGACAAGGTAGGTAAAAAAATGTATAAAGAAGCAGCAGCACAGTGGCTCATTGCAAATTCCAGTGCTCTTCTTAACAGGTTTGGCTATCAACAATGGAGTAACATTGAGGAACTCATGAACAAGCTCCCAGAAGAAGACAGGAAAAGAGCAAAATCCAGTATACAAGAAGGTAAAAACATAGCCAATACCTGCCTGAAATCAGCCCTTGAAGCAGCCAATACAGCCAGCAGACAAATGTGCACAGGTACCACGTTACGAAGGCACGCCTGGCTAGGAATATCAGGCTTTAAGCAAGAGGTCCAAACCTCAATTTTTATCAGACCTTTCACAAGGGAACGCCCTCTTTGGAAAGTTAGTAAATGATTCATTACAACACATAAAGAAAGATAATGAAACAGCCAGAGCTATGGGAGCCCTACAAAAAAGAGACACCTTCAAAAGAGGAGGTTTTAACACCAGAAGACCTACAGGAAGGGGAGTCTTCTCAGCAGGCAAGCAACATCAACAACAATATTTTTTTAAATGACAACATTGCAGGAAACAATCCCACAACTACAAAAAGGAGACTACATGGCCACAATAGATCTTTAGGATGCCTAGCTACAGATCCCCATGAACGAAGCCCACAGGAAATAACTCAAGTTCTTCCATGAGAACACTCACTACCAATTCAAGGTCCTCCCTTTCGGGATAAAATCAGCACCACAAGTTTTAACAAAATGCCTAGCGGCAGTTGCAGCATCCTTATGAAGAGAGGGGATCCGCGTCTACCCCATATCTAGACGACTGGCTAATAAAAGCAAGATAAAAGAAAACATGTTACGCACATGTCCATCAAGTGATCAACACAATCCAAAACTTGAAGTTGTCAATAAACCACAAAAAATCATCCACAACACCAGAATAAGAAAAAGCTTTCTTAGGAGCAAGATTAAACTCAAAGTTTTCACAGACCCAAAAGAGAATACAAGCCATCAAGCAGGAAACTCGCCTGTACCAGAAGGGTCAGTCTCTGACAGTGAAGACGATCGTGAGAGTCATGGGCATGATAGCATTATGCATTCACCTCATCACTCATGCACGCCTTCACATGCACCCTCTTCAAGAGTGGCTTTGCAGCAGCTGGTCACAAGCCACAGGGAGTTGGGAAGGTTCGAGGCATGTGGGCTGCTAAATTCATATCTAGTGCATAGATCGCCATCTAGTGTTGGGTCCGGATGATTGCACCTTGTTGTCCTGGAAGAGTCTTCGAAGTATCACGAGATAGGTGGCTCCTCCCCTGGACTACAGTGCGCATGGGCATCGACTCCATCCCCAGATTGTTTTTTTCCGCCATTGGGTTCGGATGTGATTTCGACGTCTCCTGTTCGGAATCGATAAAACAACTTTATTAAGGCCAAAAGGCTTTACTCACTCGTCGGTATTGTTCGCGTTCGGTCTCGTGTTCATTCCTACTCTTAGTGGGATTTCGTGTGAGTCGGTGACTCTTCGATCATCGAGGCCCTGTCGACGCAGCAAGACCCCGTCGTTGATAAGATGGAACGGAGTCCGTTCAAGTACTGCCCCGTGTGTGGTTCAAAGTACCCACACATCGACGTGCACCCAGTGTGCAACAAGTGCCTGTCGCCGGACCATGACGAGGCCAACTGTATGGCCTGTTCGAGATTCCGGTCGAAGAAGACCATCAAGCTTCGGCGCGTGGCGCGCCTTGAGGCCCAGCGATCGGCTCCGGCGCCAGCGGACATCTTCGGCGACCCCGCGGCAGACGAGCAGGAGCTTCACCTGCAGATTTCGCCGGCATCGGCGGAGGTCGAGACCGACTCCGGAGAAGCGGTCGAGGACCACGACCTCGGGGAAGACATCGAGGAGGTAGGGGACGACGGAGAACCTTTTGGGGCCATGGAAGATAGCTCGGAGGATGAGCTATGCCCCGTCCCAACTTTTACAACGGCTCAGGTCACGGGATCGCCACAAGGCCTTACCCACGACCATACGCCTCGATCCTCCGCCCCGCCTATCGGCCCGGCTATGGACACCTCTGCGGAGCCGCCATTACCGAAAACGAAACCGAAAGTGAAACCTTCGGGTTCGACCAAAAGCAAGATGGACGCCACTCCATCGACACCGAAGACGTCTGCTACGTCATCGACGCCGTCATCTTCGAAGGCGTCTGCTACGTCATCGACGCCATCTTCTTCGGATACCTCAAGGCCAAAAAAGACTGTTGATGCGGCTAAGGTTCCAAAAGTGGTTGAGCAGCCAAGCTCAAAGAAGGCCTCGGTGCCGCCTAAAGTCAAGCCCACCGCGTCGGCCGACAAACCGGTCGGCGAAGCCAAAAGGGGCGCCGTGCCGAAGCCAGGTGTCCCAGCACCAAAAGGAAAGTCGATCGATCAGAAGACATCAACAGCGACGCATGGAGCCGTAGGCGGTGGCGAGAGCTCGGCCGACGGCGCATCGGCAGCTCCAACGCCAAAAAAGGTGTCATCCACGCTCCAGTCTTCCCCAGGGGGTGGATCAAAATCGACAGTCGGATCGACGAAGCCGTCCGCTTCTTTTACGAAGCAGGTACAAGACTCCCTCAAACGGATTCGGGACAAAGAATCCACGTCGGGCCCGAAGACGCCCTCGGAGACTACTCCGGTTGTACCAAAGAAGCAAGCCTCGATGCCACTTCACTTTACCTTGCCACCAAAGGTGGTGCCAAAGGCTTTTGCGCCTCGATCGGTGCCCAAGGACTCGGTCGAAGGGAGGCATACTCAACCAAGTGGCGGTTCTGATCGTCAGCCCTTGTTGGATGACGAGTCGGAACACTTTATCGATGCTGACACTGGGAAACTGACCCTCAAAAAGAGAAAGATTACTTCACAGCCTCTGGAGCCGTTTGTAATCCCTCTAAAGAAGAAGAAGCCACTCCCGGGGTCCCCTCAACTGGTGGAGCCTATTTACCAACCAACCAGAAGTCCAACACCGTCACCCACTTGTTCGGATAGTGGCGAGGGCGACCAGGAGGAACAGTATACCTTCCCTGGGAACACTGACCCTGATGAACAACAGGACTCATGGTTGCCCTCAGGGGATCAGGGGGACCACCAGCCTATATCTGACCCGCAAGCCTATGGGCCTAAAACTTCTCCAACAGAAGATTCAACAGCATTCAATGCCTTAATCGAAAGGGCAGCTGCGAACCACAATGTAGAGATGCATGCTGACCCGGTAGAGGTGGACTTTCTATTCGACACTTTCTCTACTGCCGAAAAGACTGTAAAAACACTTCCTATGCTTAAAGGAATGATGAAACATGCCACTGACATTTTCAAAGACACTACTAGGGCGCGAGTGGTGAACCCTAGAATTGAGAAAAAGTACAGACCGGCACCTGGGGACCCAACTTTCATTCGGGGCCAGTTGCCTCTGGACTCTTTGGTGGTCTCTAATGCACGCAAAAGGGCGAACTCTCAGTCAACGGGTGAAGCTCCTCCCCCGGACAAAGAGTCTAAAGTGCTGGAGGCGTCGGGGAAAAGGGTGGCAGCGCAGGCAGCCAACATATGGCGCATCTCGAACACACAAGCTCTGTTGGCCAGATACGACAGGGCACACTACGATCCATTAGAGCAGCTTCTACAACACCTCCCTGATGAGTTTAAAGAGGGTCCGGAGATGCTCATCCAAGAGGGCAAGCTCATCTCCAACGCTGCTATTAAGTGTGCGCTAGACGTTGCGGATACGGCAGCAAGAGCCATCAACACTAGTGTGATGTTGAGACGCCAAGCATGGCTCCGCATCTCAGGGTTTAAGCCAGAGATACAAACGACTATTCTCAATCAGCCTGTTAATCCAGACAGACTATTTGGCCCAGAGGTGGACACCACACTTGAAAAAATTAAGAAAGACACTGAGACTGCGAAATCAATGGGTGCACTTCAGTCTCAGCAGTTTCGGGGAAGCACTTTTCGTCGCTCAGGCAATCGAGGTGTTACCAGAGGACACGTGGCACAGCAGGCGCAATTTACTAAGGGTGGTGCGCAATCCTCATACACTAAACAGAGTAGGGGTGGTTACAGAGGAAACAACACCAAGGGCAGAGGCAGAGGCAACAACAATTCCCGCTCCTCTGCCGCCAACAAACAGTGACTCCCTGTCACTGCCCCCGACCATCTAACACCTGTCGGGGGGAGACTCCCAACGGTTCCTGCCTGTCTGGAAATCCATCACCACGGACAGGTGGGTAAGGAAACTTATCCAGTTCGGTTATTGTCTGGAGCTAACGTCCACTCCACCCACCATTCCCCCAAGGCACCGTCCTATGTCAGCAGAGCACTTGCACTTATTGCAGCAGGAAGTTCTTGCGATGCTGCAAAAAGGCGCCATAGAGCTCGTGCTAGTAGAAGAACAGGGCACAGGTGTTTATTCCCTGTACTTCTTACTACCAAAAAAGGACGGCTCACTCAGACCCATCTTGGACCTACGCCCGCTCAACATGTATATTCTTTCAGAACACTTCCACATGTTGACGTTGCAGCAAGTCCTTCCACTGTTAAAAGAGGGAGACTTCCTCGCAACCTTGGATCTCAAAGACGCTTACTTTCACATACCACTCCATCCATCCCACAGAAAGTACCTCAGGTTCACCATTCAAAACAGACATTACCAGTTCAAGATACTACCCTTCGGAGTGACCACTGCCCCCAGAGTGTTCACAAAGTGTCTGGCGACCGTGGCGGCGCACCTCAGGAGACAGAACATACATGTCTACCCCTACCTAGACGACTGGCTGGTTCAGGCCAAGTCAGCTCAGCAGTGCGCCGCGGACATGTCCAGCACTATTCACATTCTTCACAGTCTGGGGTTTTTGCTCAACTATCCGAAGTCGCACCTTCAACCTGCCCATGTGAGGCAGTACTTGGGCGCGACAATCAATACTCTAACTGCTACAGCTCAGCCAAATCCAGCGAGGATCACCAGTATCCAGTCGCTCATTCAGAAGTTCAGGCCGCAACGCTCACTCCCAGCGAGAGTGTTTATGCAGTTGATAGGCATGATGGCCTCCTGCATCTTCATAGTCCCGCACGCAAGGTTACATATGCGTCCTCTCCAGGAGTGCTTGGCACACCAGTGGACTCAGGCTCAAGGACAGTTGAAAGACCTAGTGTTGGTAACCGGTCGGGCATACAACTCTCTGCATTGGTGGACTCCACACAACCTTTGCAAGGGCCGACCGTTCCAAGAGCCTGTGCCACAGATTATCCTGACAACGGACGCGTCTCTCCAGGGATGGGGAGCGCATGTACTCCATTACACAGTGCAGGGACTATGGTCGACACAACAGAAGACGATGCACATCAACTACTTGGAGCTGATGGCGATCTTCATGGCACTGAAGTCATTCAAAGTACATCAGTGCAACAAGGTCGTGTTGATCCGGACGGACAACATGACGGCAATGTACTATGTCCAGAAGCAGGGAGGAACACACTCTCCACAGCTGTCTCATCTGGCTCAGAGCATGTGGAAGTGGGCCATTCAGAGGAACATCTTCCTCATGGCAGAACACCTCCCAGGCAAGGACAATCAGATGGCCGATCTGCTCAGCAGGTACAGCCACCAACTGCACGAGTGGGAGATACATCCATCAGTACTCCACCCGTACTTCCAGCAGTGGGGTCATCCAGAGATAGACCTGTTTGCCACAAGGGAGAACGCAAAATGCCCAAGCTTCGCCGCCAGGTTCCCACACCCTCAATCGCAGGGCAATGCGATATGGATGAACTGGTCAGGCAAATTTGCGTACGCTTTTCCCCCAGCACCTCTCATACCGCTGGTGGCAAGGAAGCTGCTGCAACACTCGATGACACTCATCCTGGTTGCTCCAACGTGGGCACGCCAACCATGGTACACCACATTCCTGGAACTCTCCGTGGTACCGCATCAAAGACTACGCCTAACACCCAGGCTCTTGACGCAGAACCATGGCGACATTCAGCACCCGGATCCGCAACAGCCCAACCTGGCGATCTGGCTCCTGAAGTCCTAGAGTTTGGCTACCTTGATTTGCCCCCGGAATGCATGGACATTATCCGGGAGGCAAGAAGGCCCACTACCAGAGCTTGCTATGCAGCTAAATGGAAGAGGTTTGTCATTTACTGTACAAACCATCATATCAACCCGCTAGATGCATCCATTCCTAATATCATCTGCTATTTGTTACATCTTTACAAATGTAATCTGGCGTATGCTTCCATTCGGATACACTTATCCGCCATAGCGGCTTATCTCCAGAACAGGCAGCACCTCTCTGTTTTTAGGGTGCCTGCCATTAAAGCTTTCCTTGAAGGGCTGAAACGAGTCATCCCCCCCAGGACCCCACCAGCTCCTGTGTGGAACCTCAATGTGGTCCTCACCAGATTAATGGGACCACCGTTTGAGCCCCTACATTCCTGTGAGATTCAATTCCTCACGTGGAAAGTAGCCTTTCTCATTGCCATCACGTCTCTACGGCGCGTCAGTGAGCTACAGGCGCTCACAGTACAAGAGCCATTCATTCAGATTCATCCTAATAGGGTGGTGCTGCGCACTAATCCTAAGTTTCTCCCTAAAGTGGTGTCACGGTTTCATGTTAATCAGACCATTGAACTGCCCACATTCTTTCAGAACCCCGAAACAGTGGCAGAGAGAATGCTTCACACGCTTGATGTCAAACGAGCGTTAATGTACTACATTGACCGGACCAAACACTTTAGGAAAACACAACAATTGTTTGTTGCCTTTTCAGCCCAGCACAAAGGCAACCCCATTTCCAAAGCTGGAATAGCCAGGTGGATCGTTAAGTGTATCCAGATTTGCTACCATAAGGCTAAGCGCACCTTAACGGTCCCCCCCAGGGCCCACTCAACACGCAAGTTGGGGGCCTCCATGGCTTTCCTGGGTAATATTCCTTTGGAGGATATTTGTAGAGCAGCCACATGGATTACACCACACACGTTTACTAAACATTATTGCGTGGATGTGCATTCTAAACAGCAGGCAGCTGTAGGACAGGCTGTTCTTAAATCTCTTTTTCAAACTTCTGCAGCCGGCACGGGCGGCCGCCGTTAATGGAGGAACTGCTATGTATTCTATGCACTAGATGTGAATTTAGCAGCCCACATGCCTCGAACTGAATATGCTACTTACCAGTATGCATCTGTTCTTGGCATGTAGGGCTGCTAACATTCACATCGCCCGCCCTCCTCCTCGGCAGCCGTAGCGGCTGCAGACCATTCTTGCATTCATTCATTAGCATGGACATCAATTACGCTATTTCACTCCATCTCTAACACAATGGCTAAAAACAATCTGGGGATGGAGTCGATGCCCATGCGCACTGTAGTCCAGGGGAGGAGCCACCTATCTCGTGATACTTCGAAGACCCTTCCAGGACAACAAGGTGCAATCATCCGGACCCAACACTAGGCGGCGATCTATGCACTAGATGTGAATGTTAGCAGCCCTACATGCCAAGAACAGATGCATACTGGTAAGTAGCATATTCAATCTAGTGGCTGTAACACAAAAAGTTCAGAAAGAAATATAATGGTGGTCACCCAAGAACATAACTCTAGGCAGACCTATCAAGACTTCCACTCCCTCAGTGACCTTCACAACAGATGCGTCCCACAAGGATTGGGGAGCATGTTCAGGCCACCTGAAAGTCCGAGGACATTGGAACGACCCGAACTTCATAAAACACATCAACTTCCTAGCGATGAAGACTGTGTTCCTGGGACTGAAAGCCTTCCAAGCCCACATACTGAAGAAAAACGTTTTAATTCAAATGGACAACTCCGCAACTATGTTCTACCTCAACAAACAGGGAGGTACAAAGGCATTCAGACTAAGCAAACTAGCACAAGAGATTTGGAAATGGGCCAATTCAAGGAAAATCAAACTACAAACAATATACCTGCCAGGGAAATACAACAAAGAAGTGGATCAACTGAGCAGACAAAACAGCAGTTCGGATGAGTGGTAAATGAAACAGAGTACCCTGCAACACATCTTCAACCTCTGAGGGACCCCGGAGATGGACCAATTCGCAACAGTGGAGAACAAGAAATGCAATTTTTTTACCTCCAGATTTCATCACTATCTATCAAAAGCAAATGCCCTGTTACTAAACTGGTCGGGACATTGGCACACGCTTTTCTGCCAGTCCCTCGAATACAAACAGTCCTAGAAAAAGCCAGACAACCAGGAACAAATCTAATACTAAAGGCCCCTCAATGGGCAAGGCAAACCTAGTACTCAAGTCAGCTCTGACTGTCCAGGGGACAAAAGATCAAGCTCAAATCAGACTAGGACCTCCTCACTATGCAAGAGGGCCAGATTTTTCACCCAGAACCAGTGACGCTCAGCCTAGCGCCTGAATACATAGAGTTTGGACGTTTGAACTTACCTCAAAGAACAATGGAAATACTAAAAGAGGCAAAAAAAAAAACACAAGGCAATGCTATGCTGCAAAGTGGAAACGGTACACCAAATGGTTCACAAAAAACAACACCCTAAGCTCATTCTCCACGCAAGAGACAGTGCTCATATATCTGACATACCTGCTTGACAGTCACATCAACTATTCAAGTCTCAAGGTGCACCTAGCGGCAATTGTAGCTTATACCAGGGGAAAATCATGCAAAGGTTTCTTTAATGCACCAGTCATCAAAAGATTCCTTGAAGGATCAAAAAGGATTGCACCCCCAAGAAAGTCTCCAGCACCTATGTGGAGCTTAAACACAGTTCTAACACAACTAATGACAGAGCCATTCGAGCCCATGCATAAAGCAGAGTTCAAATACATTGCCATCAAACTAACTTTTTAATAGCCATAACATCCTTACGAAGAGTAAGTGAACTACAAGTGTTAACTATTGAAGAACCATACATGCAAATTCACAAGGACAAGGTTATCCTAAGGACAAACTCTCAATTCCTACCTAAAATAGTGAGCAGATTCCACTTGAACCGAAGCATACAGCTAGCAGTTTTCTTCAAGGATCCACAAACACGACTAGAAAGAAGCCTCCATACCCTAAACGTAGAGGAGCTTATTGTACCATCTACAAGAAACAAAACACATCTGTAAAAAAACAATCAGTTGTTCGTTTCTTATTCAAATGCAAAACAGGAGCACCTGTGACGAAAGGAACAATTGCTCGTTGGATTGTAGAAACAATTCAGATATGCTATGCTGCAGCTGGAAAAACCCTAAACACATGGCCAAAAGCACATTCAATAAGAAAAAAGGGAGCAACCCTGGCGTTCATGGCCAATGTGCCAATAGACACCGCATGTGCAGCAGCAACATGGGCATCTCCACACACATTCACCAATCATTACTTCATGGATATACAGATGAGTAAGGAAACTCAGATAGGACAAAAAGTACTTCAACACCTGTTTGCAAAGTTTTCCTCATCTTACCACAGCCTCCCCAAAGAGTGAGAAACTGCTACACAATCTAATGCGCAACATGTGAATCCAGAAAAGGTTTCCTGCAGCAAAATAAAATGGTTACTTACAAGTAGTAGTAGTAGTTTTGCAGCTTGAAGAGTTTTCTAGATTCACATGCGACCCACCCACCTCCACTACAACGAGGAAAGCTAACAGGTGGGAAGTTATAACACAGTAACCAAATAAGTAGCAACTGAAGACAGCAGAATTGAAAAGATTCCCTATAAAGGAAAAAGGGAAAAAAGCATCTGAAGATGGCTACCACACACAGGAACTTCCGGGGTGCCGTCTGGCGTTACACAAGGGACGGAACTAGCACCAAATGGTGGTCAACTACGCCCCCCCACACAAAAAAAAGAAACTACAAAGACTATTCCGGACCCAACCACTAGATGGCGGAATAATGAGCAACATGTGAATCCAGAAACCTCTTCAAGCTGCAAAACTACTCCTAATGGTAAGTAACCATTTCGTTTCTCGACACAGGCTACCTCTTTCACATCACAGTACAGTCAGTCCATTGAGTCTGGTCCTAACTCGTATGAAGGCTGCTGATCTTCCTGTCCCTGTTGCAGTTCTTCATCTTTCTTGGTGGATAGATTTTGATGGAAGTAATAGGTGAGCACATTATATGATTAAGGACATTTTGCTTAGTGTTCAGTTTGTTATTTTGGTAGTGAACGTGCCTTGATGTTCTCAGACTTGTGGCTACATGATGTTGACAGACATCCCATATTATGACCAGGTATTGCTTATTCTTTTCAGGCAGTTGTTGAGCCAATCAGGTATTTGTAGTTGTCCTTTCTACTCTTCTTCTAGAGCTGACACTAGGGATTTGGGGGTAGACATTCAGCACATCCATGCTCAGGCTGAAGGCATGTCTTTGTCTAAGTGATGTTTCCTTGTAGGCGACAGGCTGCCTATATAAACTGGCCTGATGCAGTAATGCAAACTCAGGATCCTTCCCTGTTCATTGGGAATTGTTGAGTTAAACAATGGTCTGGAATGGGACCTATCTTTCTAGCTGGATAGGAACAACTGAAAGATGAAAAGGCGACCAGTAGTGGTATCGGATTAAAGTTTAAAGTATGTCATTGGATGATTAATGTGGCACATTTGTGCGTTTGCTTTAACATGGTAAAATGATGTAGCTTAAAAGGAGGACATGTAATAACGACAATACACTAATATATTCAAAGATAAGACTGTAATTGAAAAAATTGTAAATAAAGTTTAAAACAAACCTTCTGTGCTCCAAGCCTCCATATGTATGATCAAGGCAGAACACGGCATACCAGGAAAAGGGTTAACTTTGTCTTGGTTTGGGAAAATCTGAGAGCAAATGCAAGGAATGTAGCCATCTTTTAGAATAAATTTAAGGCTAGATGTGCCTTCGCCTTTGGAATAATAGCTCTTCCTCGAGGTGGCCAGTTTTAGATGAACCATCGGTTTTAACACCCCGTCTCCATCTAGCACAGCGCCTTGCATCGCCCACGGGCGAATCCATAAGCCAGTGCGGCTGCATGAGCCTCAACGTCTCTAGTTCTACTCAAAGCCAGAAAAGTGACAAAGACAGAAATAAAAGTGTTATTTAGCATAAATGCTTTGAAAGATGGTGTAATACCATTAAAACACATTGAGAACCAATCATTTAATTCAATCCTTATGTTTCACTATCTGTCTAAATATTTGCTGTTGGGCCCCAAGATTTATGATTCTGTTCACATCTTGCCTCTGCGATTTGGAGCCTTTGTTTTTTGTACTTTCCCACTGGAAGCCCAAAGGTCAAAGTTTATTTTTTAAAAGTGGTCTATAAATGAGTCATTCGTTCTCCCTGTTTTGATCGCTGAGTCCAATAATGCATTGTCTTACCTCTCTACTCCTTTTGGGAGAGCACTTACCTGTGAGACGCCGCCACCGCCAGGAGTCGCAAAGGGGCCGCCATTATCACGCCGCCACGAGTCAAACGAACGCTGACATACCGCGCCGCCGCTCCGGGACTTCAATTCCCGGCAGCCCTTGCGGCGGCGCGCTCCGTGACACCGCGCCAGGAGGCGCCAGGGGGCATAAGAGCAGGCTACGCCCGGCGGAGCGGGGGAGAGCACTTACCTGTGAGACGCCGCCACCGCCAGGAGTCGCAAATGGGCCGCCATTATCACGCCGCCACTTCCAGGAGTCAAACGAACGCTGACATACCGCGCCGCCGCTCCGGGACTTCAATTCCCGGCAGCCCTTGCGGCGGCGCGCTCTTTGACACCGCGCCACGTGCCAGGAGGCGCCAGGGGGCATAAGAGCAGGCTACGCCCGGCGGAGCGGGGGAGAGCACTTACCTGTGAGACGCCGCCACCGCCAGGAGTCGCAAAGGGGCCGCCATTATCACACCGCCAGGAGTCAAACGAACGCTGACATACCGCGCCGCCGCTCCGGGACTTCAATTCCCGGCAGCCCTTGCGGCGGCGCGCTCCGTGACACCGCGCCACGCTCCAGGAGGCGCCGGGGGGCATAAGAGCAGGCTACGCCCCGCTTCGCGGGACGCCCGGGGGGAAGCCCGGGCAAAGGGCGGGCCCTCTACGGCCCTCATCGGCAGACAGGGACAGGGCCAGAAACCCTGTTGGATGCTTGAGGTACACCCTACTATCCAAGTAAGACATTGTTGTATTTAAATCTACACCTACTGTTGAGACAGAGGAGACAGTCTTCTGGCTTTAGTGGCAGGATGCCGAAAAGAGGTGTTGTTCCTATAGCAAATACTATGGAAAACTACTTGGTCCAAACTGTGCAAAAAATAAATACACAGAGGAGAGAATCTTTGGGGTTGAGTCAATCACCTGACCTACGATGTTTGAGCCCTACCATACTTCCCCCCACTGATGATATTATATCCCTGGAGACTGATCTTGAAGCTCGTTCTATCCTTCCTATTAATCAGGATACCGGCAACTTAACTGAAAATACTGTGCCAGGCCCTGAGGTATTTATTGCGGACCCTGTGAACAATATAGACAGTGACTCTGAACAGGAGATACATGCTTGTCCTTCAGATGAAGATCAGTCCATATCTGATCAAGCCCCCCGGTCAGAACACTCTAGGGCAAAAACCCAGCCAAAACGGGGAGGGTTAAGGTCGGGGACAAGGAGGAAGAGGGCAAACACTCCAAAGGTTAACTTAAAGGAAAACGGAGAGGGAAGAGCAAAGCTCAATGTCAATGTTGATGATGATTTGTTTGTAAAAATTGCTGAGCTAATTGAAAGTATAATTAAAGCCATCGTTAAACCTCTAATTGCTAAAATAGACAAATTACAAACTGAGGTTAAAAAGCTAGGTGGCCAGCAGAATAAGCTAGTGGTGGGTGTTGAAAATGTTACTACGCTGGTTGTTAACTTGGGCAATAATACTGGAGAGCATGTTGATCCCGAGGGTGAAGGAACAGATGAATTATCGCATAATAATCCCCTAACGCAGTTACCGGCTCTAAAAGCTAATGAAATAGTTGGTAAAGGGGATGGTCCTTTAACAGTTGAAATTCCCCCAGTACAAGCCCAGTTAACGGACCCTTTACAATTTATAGTCGAAGCTTCACCTGTTGTCCTAGTACTAGCCAATGTTCCCCCCCTAGAAGCTGGTATAGTAGAATCCCCCTCCTCTTTGTCTAATAAGGCATTGCAATGGCTCACAAATAACATGAGGCTAGCCCCGGGGGGGGGGGGGGGGGGCAGCAGTTGGCTCAAGAGATTAAGAACGCAAAAAGGGTTTCCTGGTTAGGAAATCGTCCCAAAAAATTTAAAGGGGATTGTGTGGCAGTGAGTTTTTCACATACAGGCGTTTTGCCAAACATCCTCACTAACTTATTCCCGCCCCAACGCAGGCAGGGTACTGTTGTCCCATTAACTTTAAAAAAAATGTATGGAGAACAACAGAATGTCACCTACCCTAGGACTCCAGCTTTTGGGTGGGATAATAATTGGGATACAAACAACAGATGGGGCTGAGATCAACACCGAAATACTGTAAACCACCCAGCTCTTTCAGTTCACCAAAATCCTTTTGCACAACCCCTTTTGATGTCTAACCGATGTGCTCCTCTATCCTTTCTGGATCAAAATGATTGACTTTTGCCTGAACATATAAGCCAAGAAGAGAACAATGTACCAGTATTTAGTATGCTTACTTGGAATATTGCGGGAATCAGGGCTAAAGTAGGCAATGTGGCATGGACAGACTTTATGATTAAGTTCGACATTATAGCATTGCAGGAAACATGGGATACAAACAACAGTTTTTCTTTAGATGGCTATAGCCATTTCTGTATTCCCGCAGTGTCTAATGCTGCAGGAAGAGCCAAGGGAGGATTGTTAAGCCTCTTTAAACTAGATATTAAAGGTAGCCTAAAGAAATGTGACTCGGGATCCGAGCATTGTTTAATTGTTGAACTTTCCTCAGTAGAATCTCCCAACATTCTATTTATAAATTTTTATAATTCCAATGCATCAGACTGTACTCTATATAGTCTAGATAGATTGGACCATTTTTTGTCAGTCTATAGTGAAAATGTTAATTCTTTTGAAATCATTTTCTTGGATGATTTTAATATACACACTCTTATACATAACAAACAGGGGGATTGTTTAGAGAACTTTCTAGCAAGATGGAACTTATGAGTCTGGCTGCGGGGAGGGGGGGGTTAGGGCCCCTACATTTAAGGGAACAGACAATGGCTCTATTATTGATTACATATTCATTTCAGTATGCTTTTTAGCTAAGGTTTTAATGTACAAAACTGTGGTTTCTGTTTTCAGTGATCACAACCATGTCTCCATGGACCTAGTAACTTCTGATCTTATAGGGCGTAAATATGGCCCTTGTAACAATAAACAAGTACTCAAAGTTAAAGACCAGGGACGCAGACTGAAATGGGACAGTATAACCCCGGAATCCTTCGTACAAGAGGTACTCTCTGAGGCTGAGGATGAGGTTGGTGTGTGTCTATCTAGTGTGTCCGAAGATAGGGAAGTGATATTTGCATTTGGTAGTATATGTAGTAAGATTAATTGCAGGCTATCTGTTGGTTCTAAACCTAAGACAATGCCCATCAAAAGATGGTTTGATCACAGATGTTCAAAAACACACTCTGCACTGCTAAATGCTTTAAAAGCTGTTCCGAAAGATCGTGAACTTATCACCACCTGTAGAGCCCAGTATAAAAAGGCCATAGCAGACAGGAAAAAACAGATTAAAAATGAAGCCTGGACACAGCTCTTAGACCCAGCAATATTGAAACACAGTGGAGAATTCTGGAAGATTGTCAACCAACCTTTATTTACAGGGGAGGAAAATTCCCCCCTTGAAACTAATATTCCTGATGAAGGCTGGATTAAACACTTTAGTGACATCTATTCTGATCATACCAGTGGAGATCCCAGGGCGCAGGATGATGACACTAACGCCATTGGGAATCAATTGCACTTTGAAGTAACGGAAGTCTTACATGCCATAGACTGTACTCTGAAGAAAAAGGCGCCAGGACCCGATGGTGTTCCTGCAGACGCCTTTAAATGCTTCCCCAATTTTTGGTTGAGACTACTTTGCAGGGTCTTTAATGCATTAAACTATGATAATATTCCCGAGTCATGGAAAACTTCTATAATTATCCCTGTGTTTAAAAAGGGAAACAGGCAGGATCCTGCATGTTATAGACCAATCTCACTGATTGACTCATCAGTTAAGATCTTAGGAAGAGTTATATTAGTAAAATTAAAGGAGTGGGTTACAGAGAACAGTATTTTGACAAATGTGCAATATGGTTTTAGACCTAAAAGAAGTACCCAGGATCAATGCCTTAATCTCCACTTGCTGATTGAGAAATATACCAGGGCTAAGGAGGGGTCCATGTACCTTGGTTTCATGGACCTCTCCTCCGCCTTTGATCTAGTTAACAGATCAAAGCTTTGGTCAAAACTACTGGAAATGGGCTTGGATAGGACAATAGTCAATTTATTGGCTGACCTGCACTCTGGCCTTACTGCAAAAATTAGAGTTTCCTCGAGTGGAAGGTGTACCGACGTTTTCGCTTCTGAAAAAGGAGTCAGACAGGGGTGCATTTTGGCACCCCTATTGTTCACATTATATGTGAATGCCTTGGAGCCTGCTCTTAGGGACGTGACCCTCGATATTCCGCGTGCAGGGGATCAGGGGATTCCTGTTCTCCTTTACGAGGATGACGCGGTTCTTCTTGCGCGTACCGGGGTGGGGCTCCAACGCCTTCTGGACGCCTTTGAATCCTTCATGGGCTCACTTGATTTGAAAATAAATGCGAAAAAATCTCAAATTATGCTCATGGGCAGGGCAGCTAGAAAAAACTATCACAAAACTTTTCTCTGCGGACAGGAAAAGCTTGCTCGTGTAACCTCCTTTCCCTATTTAGGGATTACCTTTGATGAGAAGGGTAACTGGGGACCCCATGTTAAGAATAGAGTAACTATGTTAGCTAGAACATCTGCAGCCCTTCAGGGGTTCTCTAAGAAACTTGGGGCTAGGCCAATTGCAGCCATAATGAAAATCTATAAGGCCAAATGCATTTCAGTGGCATCATATGGTAGTTCGATATGGGGATATAGGGGAGTGGATCCCTTACAGATGATGGAAAACAAATTCTTTAGATCTGTACTTGGCGTCCCACAGTCAACCCCGTCCTACACTGTTCATATGGAATTAGGGGAAGGCTACATCACAGACCTGATAAAAACAGCACATTTAGTAGCTTGGCTGAGGTTGTGGCTCAACAAAGAAATCCCTTTAAACCATATTATTATGAGAGACTGTTTGTGTTTGGACAAAGTTAACAATATTAGGTGGCTGACATACATCAAGGAAACTTTCTTAAGGTTTGGGAGGCCTGAGCTTTATTCTGTAATAGATTCTATAACATCTAAAGATATAGTGTCTACAAAACTTGCAATGAAAGAGCTTTTATCTCTGGAGAGGGAAGAATTTGAGCTGAAAAAACCCAGTGTCAGGGCCAGTCTAATATTGTCCATACCTGATGGCCCAGAAAATTATTTGAATACGGTGACTTATCCTTACCACAGGTTTATTTTAACTCGTTTCCGTTTTAATTTGATACATTTTAATCTTGGTTTTTATCCTGTATGGAGTACCCCAGAAAAGGCGTCACCATGTTCTTGCGATCATTTCTCCGAACAAAACACTATGCACTTTGTAATGTTCTGTAGTCATTACATTGATGCTAGGAGAAAGTTCCTTGTGCCTATTCTTAGGGAAGCTGGATTTATCCAAGTTAAACCTGCTCTTATTTATTTACAGCTGCTACAGACTCCCAAGATTATGTTTCACGTGGCTAGTTTCTTGGTGAGAGCTATTAGGAGTAGGAATATTAGATTAAAAAATGCGCCTATTTCCCCTAGTAGTATAGATTGTGTACTTCAAACAGGCACTTTGTAATTATATCAGGATTTGTAACTATATAAGGCTTGGTAACAGGGACATCTGGTGCTAGTAATGTTTGTCTTGCTGGGGATTTTCTTAGTACTCTTTTAGCACTTTAGCACTTTGCACTTTGTATCATTTTATCGACATGAACTGTAATATAATGTATGATTTTTATCTTATTGTATTTTAACTGCTTTTAAAGTATGTATTTTCTGTATATGTATCTTAAACAATTTGTATTTTGCCATTGTCTTTATATGATATTAAGTTATCGCAATAAAGTATTTTGACTGACTGACTACTCCTTTTGCCAATCTAGGCAAGCCCACCAAGGCACATTACCACATAAATGACATCAGACATCATACACTTACTAAGAGAATTACTGATATGTACATCCTGCTCTTTTATACAAAATCAGTGCCTTCGATTGTAGTGCAGTTGCAGTGCAGGTACCACACTTTCTGCTCCGTTTGTTGGTGGTAGACGCCAAAGAGTTTTTTTGGAGCCCATTTCTTGTAATATAAAGCGTGGGTAATTCTATTTCTACCCTATTTCTACTATGTCTGATGGTATAAATAATTTTTTTATAACATGTTTTTAAAATGCTACCCAAAATTTGCTACATCCGTTTATTCTTTTGTTATGTTATTGCTTGTTGGATTACATGTAGCCACACCAACACATTTTCTTTGATTGTACCGTTTATCTGCTTTGGTTGCAGCATTGCAACATACTTATAAAAGTATGCTATGTTTTTACTTGTCGTAAACTAGGACATGGATACCCTTTTGCAAGCAGTTGTCGACTTTTACATGCCTCAGCTACCCATTAACTGGTGAACAACTGCTGCACTGTCTTAGAAAATGGCCAATAGTTGATTTGTTTATTTTTGGATGGTTACTATCAAAAGGCAATGAGAAACCTTTGCCAGTGTCATTACTGTGTACACAGCCTGAAGGATCCCTTTGTCACTAACAGTCATATTATCTGCAAAAAAGGAGGAAAAAAGCATTGTCTTTCTGTCAAATCTTCATCGCACATGCTTAGCCATGTTCATGACTCTTTCTCCCCTTTCCATATAAAAAACATGTATTTTATAAAGAACAGTAAATGTTTTTTTTTTCATTTTCAAAGAAAGGAACATTTTTTGTTATATATGAACAATTTTAAAAACACGGCCACATAAAAATTTGCAATAAAACAGGCACATTTAGCCCCCATGCAGATTCTTTTCAGTGGCGAAACCAACTGATCTTGCCTCTGAACATTTTATTTTGCCTGTGCTCTATGGTACTGTCTCAATGCTCTCAATATGAACTGTGGCAGAACCCACGGTGGCTTATCAACATGGTTCAAACCTGTCACTAAAAAGTCAATAGCAAGTCTTCACAAAAAACAACACCACATAGCAAGTCTTCGGGTATGTTAGTGTTTCAAGACTCGGTGTCTAGAATTGCTAAACATCGAGTTAACGGAATAAATGACATGTCATCAGTATCATTATTGAAGTGTTTGATTTACAATGAAAGCTTTGTTAATGAATGCTGCATAAGAAGTCCACTGTCTATGACAAAGGTTCAGTATATTAATTGATCCCTGTACTATGTAAATGGAGGATCCATGCTATCTTTGTGGATCGTTGGTAATCCATAAAAGATGGTTAATTAGGGTTTTAATATGAACACAAAATGAAATGTAGAATTATTCTCTTTGGCAGTTTGAATGGACTGCCTGTTTTTTATGATAGTGGTCAGTATTGTAAAGTAGTCCTAGGACTGTTTGAGTGCAGAAAAGTTTATCCCTCGCCACAATTCGCCTAATTTGCAGTGTATCTTCCTCAAGTCATTTTCAACCACATTTTGGAAAGTTTTCTGGGTGCCAACGATCCCAGGAGTTGGATTAAATGTCAATTCTGGATGCTAGACTGTGGTACTCTGACTCTCTTCAAATTCATACTCCTCATCTTTTTTTAGTCAAACTAACCTAAACAGTCTGTGAACATGTATAGAAAGCTTAAATGTGTTTGATTTGTTTTAAAGGAAAGGCCTTTTTTTACATTTCTTCTAATGATAGAACATGTTATGATAAGAGGATGTTTATTCTATTCTTGGTGCCAATACATCTCGCTCTTGATACTCACATAGTTATGAGGTGCGCCTCCTCCTCCTCTAGATTTCTTTCTTCTTTCTATCTCTGCTTGAGTGGTTTTCAAACTTAAATACCATCCAAGTAGGCATACCGAGCATTGGCAAAGCCAATAGGTCTTGCCTATGCAAGAGCTATTGGCTTTGCCAATGTGTTTTAGCAATGTTGTACACCAGCATGGCTGCTGTTTGTAGTGATGACACCAACACCTGCCACTCATAGAATACAGCGGCACAAACATTCTAAACTCAGAGAATGACGGACTGGACGCAGCCGAGTCCAAAAAGGTAATTATTACATCCCTACACAGTTCAGCATAGCTAAAAGCTAGTGGCGTAACAGAGAGGAGCGCTGAGTGTCATAGAGTGGAATGGCGAAGAGTGGAGTAGAGTGTTGTAGAGTGGAGTAGCATAGAGTATTGTGTATTGGGAGTGCCATACAGTGGAGTTGTGTAGAGTGGTGTACAGTGGAGTACAGTGGACTGGTTTAGAGTGCATTGGTGTAGAGTGTTGCAGAGTGCAGTGGCGTAGATTGCAGTGATGTAGAGTGCAAAGGCATAGAATTCAGTGACTTACAAAGCAGTATCGTAGATTTGAGTGTTGCATAGTAGCGTGCAGTGGCGTAGAGTGCAGTGGCACAGATTAGAGTGGCGCAGAGTAGAGTGGTGCAGAATAGAATATAGTGCCATAGAGTGGAGCCATACAGAGTAGAGGGACGTAGAGTGCAGTGTTGCAGAGTATAGTGTTATAGCTTGCAGTGGTGTAGAGTATAGTACATTGTTGTGGAGTAGAGTGCTGTTGGGTGCTTTGGAGTGATGTAGAGTGGACTGGTGTAGAGTGCACTTGCATAGAATGCAGTAGTTGAGTGGCATTGACTGCAGTGGTATAGAGTAAAGTGCCAGAATGTGCAGTGGTGTAGAGTGGGGCACAGTGGAGTGATGCAGAGTGCAGGGTCGTAGAGTGCAGTGATGCAAAGTAGAGTGATATAGAGTGCATTGGCACAGAGTGCAGTAGTGCGGAGTGAGGTGGCGGAGAATGCAGTGCTGCAGAATAGAGTTACTTAGAGTGCCCTGGCATAGAGTGGTGTGGAGTATAGTTGTGCAGAGTAGAGTAGTAGAGTGTAGTGGTGAAGAGTAGAGTGGCGTATAGTGCAGAGTAGATTGTTTCAGAATAGAGTGAAGTGGCGTGGAGTGGGGTAGGTTAGAGTGTAGTGGTCTAGATGAGATTGGCGTAAAGTGGATTGGTGTAGAGTGCAGGGAAGTAGAGTTGAGTGATGCAGAGTAAAGTGCCTTGACATAGAGTGCAGTGTTGCTGAGTTGCGTAGAATGGAGTGGCATAGAACCCCCTAAGGTAGTCTCTGGACAGCACCGAGGGCAGGGTGCAGTGTTTTTAAAAAGTCGAACGTGTACTTTTTAGTTTGATCTTTTCAGGTAGTGAAAAACTCCTAAATTCATTTTTCACTACTGCAAGGCCTATCTCTCCCATAGGTTAACATTGGGATTACCACATTACATGTTATAAGTGGAATTTTCAAATGGGAAAAGATGGATTTTTTTAGTTTGGTGTCTCTGGACTCATAATTTAAAACTACAACTTATGGTAAAGTTGCCGCTTTTAGAAAGTTTTGCATTTTCTTGCTTTAACCATTCTGTGCCTTCCGTCTGTCTCTGAATACACTTCTGGGGTGGGTGACAGCTGGACTTTCTGCACTCCCTCTAGACACCCACACACAAAGGGAGCTTAGGTGTGACTTATGGGCCACAGAAAAAAAGATGATGGACGGAATGCTGAACTTTGTCAAACATTTACTCCCAGTCACAGATCTGGGTTTAATCCAATGTTATTTTTCTCGCCACACCATTCCAGTTTGGACTCAGCCATATGCAAATCAGCCTTGACCCTGCTCCTCATGGGAACAGTTAGCCCAAATTGCTGGGCAAGGTCCTCCCTCCCTGGATCGGAAAACAAGCATCCTGTGACCAGTTTCCTGGTATCACCCCCCTTCAGTCAGGCTAGCTTGAAACTGGTGGCGTAGCAGGCATGGGACCCAGGTCTAGGCACATAGGGCGAAAATGCATCACCAAAAAGATGATGGATGGAATGCTGAATATAGTCAAGCATTCACCCCAGTCACAGATCTGTGTTTAATCCATCGCTATTTTGCTTGCCACGCCATTCTAGATTGGACCCAGCCCTATGCAAATTAGCCTTGACCCTGCTCCTCATGGGAACAGTTCAGCCCGAACTGCCAGGCCAGCTCTCGGACCAGAAAACAAGCATCCTGGGACCGGTTTCGGGATATCCTCCCACATCAGCCAGACTAGCTTGAAACTGTTGGCTTAGCGAGCATGGGGTCCACGTCTGGGTGTACCCTTCCCACTTAGTGCAAAAATGTGACACAAAAAAAGATGATGGACAGAATGCTGAAAATTGTCAAACATTCACCCAGTCACAGATTTGGGTTTAATCCATTGTTTTGTTGTTCGCCACTTCCTTTGGTGAGTATGCATCACCCTGTCCCAGAATTCCTATTTCCACCACACACAATATAGTGGAATTTCTAGGTTATGTGCACTTCCAGCTGGTCACTCTAGAGGTGTGCCCAGCCTGGCAGTGTAACACTCCTCCGGCATAGCTAATTTTTCCACCGGTCCAGCTGCCAAAGGCTGAGGTTAGGCGTCCACTCCTGTGAGAGAAGCGAGATTTGCGTACTAAAGGCGGTGGGTTCATTGAAGCTCCCGCTAATCTGCATGTCATCCTGTAAGAGAGGGTTTGAACACCCTCTGTCCGAGCAGGCTTTGTGTCTGACCTCCTGAGAGCAGAGGCCCTCACCCTTGGGGTTTAGAAATTTGTCTCTGGTGGCAGTTAGCACTCCAGAAGCTGGTAGGTTTTCAGGGGGCACCTCTCAAATGCCCTTTTGGTGCATGTATTAATAAATCCAACACTGACATCATTGTGGGTTTATTAATATGAGATGTTTGATACAAAATACCATATGTTTCAGAGAAGCCATTATGTAGCTGGGGGACCCGCTTTGGTCCATGCCCAGTACATACCATCAGATGGCTTCCATGCTCTCTTGTTATATCTATTAATAGAACTATATATCACAGGGGCATAACTGCTCATGCAGACAAGTCCTCACATAAAATATAATGTCCCCTGCCTTGGGGCTCAAAGGCCTGCTCTAGGGGTGACTTAACATATATTAGATGCAGTAACTTTGGCATGACACACAGGAGTGTGTCATGTTTTCCATCATGTTTTCCATCATGGTTTGCACCATGTCATGCAGCATGCAATAACAGTCCGTATGGAATTAGTATGTGGGTTCCTTAGGGTGGCATAAGGTATGCTGCAACCCTTAGGGACCCTCTTTAGCACCCTTTCGCTAGGTGCCTGCAGTACCATTTACTAGGGACTTACAGGGGTGCTAAAGTCCTTTGCCAGCTGTAGCACAATTAGACAACACCTTGTTTTAGGGAAGTAGCACTGGCACTCTGGTCTGGTTAGCAGACCTCAGTGCACTGTCAGATTCTAGAAGCAGCTTCCAGTAGCTAAAAAGGGGGCAAAAAGTGTGGAAGGGTAACTGCAACAAAATCCTAGTTCTATACACACTCCAGTCCTGGGCCCTTGGAAGTGGGTTTTCTGGTTGTTTTCTGCAAAACCGAAGCATTGATGTCCATGTGCTGGTTGGAACCGATGTATCTCCTTCAGCGCCAAAGCATCACCTGTTTCAAGACTTCTCATTGCCAGCTGCGCGGCTCAATGGGGACGCATTGACCACATCGCTAAGAAACCACCGCTGACGCATCGCAGAACCGACACATCGCATAGATCCAGCTGGATGGACAATTCTTCGCCTCCTCTGCTTGAACGCGTCGGGCCTGTCGACAGTGCAACGAGGTACCTTTTCAGCGGGACAATATTGGCCCCCTTATAAGACCCACGCTCCATCGATCTGCCTGACATTTTGGATTTACCCCAGTCAAGCGCGACCATATGTCCCCAGTTGGCAACTTATGCTTTTAAAACCTACATTTCATTTAAATCTTTAAAAATTCAAAACTCCTGTACTACTTATTGAATTTTTGTTGTTTATTTCTTGGTTTACTCTTAAAAATATTCTTTCTTTTTCTAAACTGGTGTGGATTTTTTTGTGGTATTTTCTCTGTGTTACTGTTTAAAGTGTTACACAAATAGTTTATACATTGCCTCCTAAGTTAAACCTGTCTTCTCTGTGCTAAGCTACTAGAGGGTGAGCACAGGCTAATCTGAAAGAGACATCCAGCCGCAGATTCCTTATCTTAGAATTTTCCAAGTGTCATGCTGGATCCGTAAGACTTTTGCTGGAGCAATACCCTTGCGTGTTGGTCGGTGGTGTTGGCCTGCTCCACATGACGTTGTCCGTGCCATATGTGACGTCTGCATCACCTATATTGGCACCACCTCAGCACGCTGACATCAGTTCTTTTCTTTCTGCGCCAGCTAGCGCAGATCTATGAAGAGAGATACCCTCTGTCACTTTTTGACATGCTTTTATTCGACGTTTTGTTGACGATTTTTGGTGTGTACTTTTTTCACAATGTCAAAGAAGACTTCTGGATTCAAACCATACGGCACCTGCCATTGCGCCTTGTCGGTGACAGATCCACACATGATTTGACTCTGGTGCCTTGAGAACGACCACGTCTCAAAGTTGTGCTCCAACTGCCAGGCAATTGATCCTAAAGCTGTGAGGGAGCAGTCCTTAAAGCTGCCTGGAGCCCAGCGCTCAGCACCATGCCGTTCGCCACAGAAGTCTTGTTCTCAATCAAGAGGAGAGTTCTTGTCCTCCCACTCGAAGTCGTTGAGTCAGTCAGGTAAGAGGCATGAGAAGCGTGCTTTCGCTTCTCCGCGTCCTTCAGCCGACATGACGGAGGAGTCTCAATGCTCTAGGCCTCGTTTTGCAGAACCTGTGCCTCGATCAGCTCCAGGCTTTTGGACATTGGGTTGGCTCAGGTTATTCTGAGAGATCCCATAGGAGTTTTCAGTCTCGAGCATAGGACATAATTAAATTAATAGAAGCAAAGTACCTAGACTTGATGTGCTGATCTGAAATCTGGATCTAACAATATGTCTCGTTCCCTCAAGGTGAATACTTTCCTGGGAGCAAGTGAACCTGGTTTTGCATACTTGGCCTGGACTAGCAAAAGTAGATCATAGACCTCAGTATTTAATATTGCAGAATGTTTTTTTTCTGTTTTGATGAAAGAGAAAGAATGGTCATACTTTTAACCAATTATCCATATGCTATTTGTTTTCTTTTAAATTATACACTGGCCACTATGTTGATAAATGGTTACTGAAATAACACTTCTACACTATTTATTATTATTCTCAGGGAACTATTTTGGAAGGAAAATGTGTACTTATGTATGTCTATGTGCTGATTGAAGACATTGAAAATTTGGATGGAGTGGAGGTGCACCTTTCACTATCTTGCCTAGAATTTAAGTTAATAATGTGAGGTCGAAAACTTACTGTCAGACAAGTGTCTTAGATCAGTTTGTGGTTAGCTCCTAAATGTTTTTTGTTATCAGTCTTGGAATTTGGCAAATGTTAATCCAGGTTTCCAGCAACCTGTTTAAGGCCATGAGGTGCTGGCTATTTTTCTCCTAAGTATTGAGCCCTGAGGTCTAAGGTAAGGGGGGTGAGAGCTGAATGGCATCCTATGGAGAAGAACTCCTTAGGCCTATTTCTTCAGTACTGTAATTTAGCTGTCCCTGAGTCCTAGTAGATCTTGACTAGGGGACTAAATGTGCCAGGAGAAGGCACCAGCAAAAGGCTCCATTACAAATCTCTCAGATACACTTACATTGTCTGGTTTTTGGGTCCGTGTATATGACATGATTTTTTAAGGAAATCTGGCTGTGGTATAAGTGCCTAGGAATACTCAGACTTTCTGAGACACCAATAATATCCCATAGAGACTTCTAGACACAGATTCCTTGCCCTAGCATATTCCCCAGACATCAGACTGGATCTGGAAAATCTTGAGCAGTACCTCTGCGCTGGTAGGTGGTGCTGATCGACTCAGCATCATTTGCGCCAGATATGATATGGGTGCCTATAATGCACCAACTGAGCGCACTGACATTGGTGTTTTTCCTATGACTTCCATCAGTGCAGCTACCTCAGTCATTTATTGGCTGCCTTTCTTCAACTTGTTGATATTTTTTGAGCAGTCTTGCACCAAGTGCACCTTCGGGATAGCCCCTAAGAAACTTTTGGGTTTAAGCCCTGTGGAGCCCGTCGCAAGCAAATGTTTGTGACAGACCCCCACTTGATTTGCTTATGGTGCTGGGAGCCAAACCACAACTCCAAGACCTGCCGTGACTGCAGTGCAATGAACCCCAAATGCTCATGGTCATTCAGCATGGAACTACACCACACCACTCCAGGTCCCAGTAGCGTGGAAGGGCACAAGCCTGCTCTGGGAGCCGTTCCCCTGTGCCATTGTCAAGGGCAAAATCTTCATCAGGTTAGTCCCACAAGAAGAAGAATATCAAGAAGTCGAAGCGTTCTTCTACTTCTTTGCTATGCCGGTCCTAGTCATTGGCACTGCACAGGAATTATGCCACAAATCTAGGCCTTCTCCTACACTTCCATTGTGGAGTCTGGGTCTGCTCCGAGCATCCCACAATTTCCCGTAGCGACCCCTACCTAATTTAAAGAATTCAGTGAGGTTACACACATCATTTTAGGCGAGCCAACCCCTCTGGAGCACCTTTGGGCCCGTTGGTTCAGAAGATGCCCCGATTGGATTCCCACCAGCGGGGTCACCCTTGGCATCAGTTGGGCCCTTTGGATCCATGTTAGGACCAGCTCCAGTTGCAAATCCACAGCCTTCACAGGAGTTTGGTCAACAGGCGCCGTTCCTGGCACTGCTAATGCCCCTTGGTGGCGCCAACTCCTTTGTAATTTCCAACTCTAATAAGGAGCTGGACCTTTGTCATTCGAAGTCAACTCTGATGCCGAAAGGACCACGACCTTCTGGGTCGGAGACAGTACCTCCATATTGACAGGTTCTGTGAGGAATATGCTTTGGGTGGCTCTGAGGATTTATATGACTACCCAGACCACCTTGAAGAGCCTTTGGTCGAGGATTACTGCTATGGGGAACTGGCTGATGCTAGTGATCTAAACACCTCACCAGATAGTGACCTGGTCTTTCCTTTTAGTGGGGTTATGGAGGAAGTGGCTTTTTACCATAGTGCTTCTGAGGAATGCTGTAGTCTTGGACAGAGGTGCTTCAACTTGGGGTATCCCCCATTGAACTTTTCCTTTTCCCTGAAGCCCTCACTGATGTCCTGCTTGGGGCTTGGGCCTAGCCTAGGATATTTCCAAATATCCGTTCTACTGACCCATAGATGTTACCTGCGGTTCACGGTGGGCCATTAGCATTTTTAGTTTGCTGTTCTCCAATTTGGCCTTACCAGCAAAGCTTGGGTGTTCATTAAAGGGATGGCGGTGGTCGCAGGCTACCTGTGGAGTTCAGGCATTCCCCGTCTTCTTCCTACCTCGATGACTGGCTGTTGAAGGTGGGCTTGCCCCAGGCAGTCGCCACCCACCTACAGACTACGGCAAACCTCCTACATTCGATGGGGTTCATTATCAACGTGCCCAAACCACGCCTGACTCCCTCTCAAACACTACCTTTCATCTGAGCCATTCTGGACACAGTGCAATTGTACGCTAATCTATTGTCCAGGAAATCAGGCTATGATGCTGATGTTTCAGCCTCTACTGTGGATTTCGGTGAGAATGATTCTGAGGCTTCTGAGTTGCTTAGCGTTCTGCATCTTGCTTGTAAAGCATGCCTGCTGGCATATGCGGGCTCTGCTGTGGGACCTGAAGTCTCAAAGGACGCAGCATCAGGGGAATCTTTCTAGCCTCACCTGGGTATAGAAGGGAACTTCAAAAAACCTGCAGTGGCGGCTACCAAATCACGATTGGTGCAGCAGCCGACCCCTCTCCCGTCCCCACCCAAATCTCACAACTGGGTTGGGGCTGCCAACTGGGAGAGGTTGAGATCCGAGGACTCTGGTCTCCAGCGGTGTCTCAGCTTCACATCAACTTTTTGAGAGCAGTTCACTTGGTATTGAAAGCCTTCCTCCTCTCCATCAAGGGAATGCTGTTTCAGGTGACAACACCACTATCATTTGGTACTGTAACAAACAGGGCGGGATGGGCTTGTGGTCTCTCTGCGACTGGAACATCGAGAAAGTTTTCTGGTCACGCAACACCCAGCAGGGTCTCTGGAGGACAGGTTGAACAAACACAGCCGTCAGTGCCTCGAGATCACTTCCACGACTGGGGAGAAGCTTAGTTAAATCTATCCGCCACCACCAAGGACGTGCAATGTCCAGCGCTTCTACGTGTTGGAATTTCTAAGGTGGCTCTCGCTCGGATATGCATTTAATCTCAAACGGGGCTTAGGACTCCTGTACGCCTTTCCGCCAATACCACTCCTGCTCCAAGTTCTGAAGAAGATCAGGACGAACTGGCTCAAGACATTCTTGTGACTCTGGATCAGGCATGCAGTGTGTGGTGTCCAGAATTCCTGAGCATGAGCTACTCTCCGACGATCAGGCTGCCATTTCGGGAGGGTCTCCTGTCGCAGCAATAGAGCACGGTTCTGCACCTCAACATGCGCACGCTCTGCCTTCATGCGTGGAGATTGAACAGCGGCATTTGAGTGTCTTCAGTCTCCCTCTCAAAGTTGATGAGGCCATGTTTGTAGCCAGGCATCCATCCACAAAGACCATATACACCTGCCTATGGGACAAGTTTGTGACTTGGGGCCCGATGTAGGTAATTCTAAATTACCACTTCTAAAATACCGAATCATACCGATTCGGTATTTAAGAAGTGGTAAATTAGAAGGGGGGAAATGTAGGTATTTCAGAATCGGTAAATACCGAATCGTTAAGATTCGGTATTTACCAATTCTGTAAATACCGAATCGGTAAAGCCCATTGATTCCTATGGGCATTGCAGCCCATAGGAATCAATGGTCATTCGGTAAATACTGATTTTTGCAAGGGTGCAGGGGGTGTCACTTTGACACCCTGAATTCAGGCATGTGTGCCATGTGGCACACAGACATGCTCTAAGGGCATGTCTGTGTGTCACATGGCACTGGTGTGCATGCACACATGTATTCAGTATTTTACCACCCAATAGGATTGGGTGGTAAAATACCGATTCTTACAGCCCTGTGGCACTCTGACATGTGCCAGCTACATCTGCATTTACAGAATCGGTATTTTACCGAGTCTGTATTTACTGATTTGGTAATTTTACCGAATCGGTAAATACAGAATCGCTAAAATACCGATTCTGTAAATGCATGCCCTACATCTGGAAACCGTAATACCGGTCGGAAACGGCCGAATTCGGCCGTTTCCGACCGGTATTAGGGCACCTTCATCGGGCCCTTGGTGCAGTAAAAACATGTTGACCCCCTTTCTGCACCCTTATCCAAAGTGTTGCTGTTTGTTTTCATTAGACCAGCAAGGACTTTCTTTGGGCACAGTTATGGGAGTCCTGTTTGCTATATCCGCTTTTTTGTGGTTGCCGTATCCATGTTCAAGTCACTGTTAGTGCACGCTTTCTGAAAGGTCTTCAACATTTGGTTCCCCTCCAAACCTTCTATTATGCCCCAGTGGGACTAATTTGTTTTTAACTTTTTTAATGTGTTCACCCTTTGAACTCATGCATAGTTGCCCCCTCAGACTTCTCACGATCAATACAAACGTCTTGGTGGCCCACCTCGACCTGGAGGATCAGCAAGCTGCAGGCACGCTCTGTTAACCCTCCGTACACCATCTTCTTCCCAAACAAACTGGTTCTCCACACCCATGCCTCTTTTTGGCTAAAGGTGGGGAAACCTTGCCTTGTCAGCCAAAATATCACCCTGCCTACCTTTTTTGCTCCTCCTCACCCCTTCAAGGAGGAGGAAAAACTCTACTGCTTGCACCCAAAAAGAGGGTTGTTGCTCTGTAGTAGGGAATCTCTGTGTATAGTCATAATCTAGTGAATAGTCCCGCCCATGTGCGTGGACCCCGGAGCAATCAAAAATAATCTCTTAAGCTGTTTTCTTTGCAATCCTGCATAGACACTTAAGAGAAAATTAAAGGCAATAATACAATAATGCAGCCTATACCTGCAAGGCCACACTGTCCAGTACTTCAACTAGAAATGCAAAGGATATTCCACCAATATCACATTGAACACGGTCTGCTAAGTTTCACCCGTAGAAAAATTTCCCCTTCACAAAATCCTTGGAATGATCGAGAGGAAGGGATGGACAGACAAGCCCCCATATGCTGCCATTATATGTCTGGAAAAGGGATACCGTGCCCTTAAGGAACTCTCCAGAGACCCTCGGTATCCCATGATGCACAGCAAACTCCTTTTACTTTCAGTTCTTTTTTCCAGCTCCTGCTAGCAGGACCCTGGAGCATTGAGCTCTCCTTTTTTGGGTGTTTTCTCAATTTGTTGGCACTTTTCAAGTGTTTAGAGTGTTTCACTTGACGTCTTACAGCTTCTTCTTCCTTTTGCTGGAGTTTTTTGGCCAGTTTTGCCCACTCTTTTGTCGAATATGCCTGCCTTGTTCGACAAGTGTACTGAGTGTGCCAGTAAGAAGGCTAAATCAGACGCTCACAGGGTGTGTATCCTCTGTCTCCATCCTGCTCATGTCCCTGAAGACTGTGAGATCTGTCAGTCCTTCTCCAAGAGGACCCTGAGGGACAGGGAGAAGATTAGGCTCCAAGGCCTGGAGCTAAAAAGACATCAGGAACAAGGTGGGTCTGGACATGGGGGGACTTCTTCCTGTGCCTGAGCTTCGGCCTCTGGGGGGCTCCCCAGTCAAGACAAGGCCAGAAAACGGCACCGATCTCCGTCGACGTCGATAGCCTCGGCGTCGAGAGGGATGACCACCATCTGCTTCCCGTCTCCCCAGGGCTCTGGGTTGAAGCGACGTCGCCGTTCGCCGTCGAGGGGGCTGATGTCGAGACCTCGGACGAGGTCGAGTCGAGGACTTCATCAACGTCGAGACACCATCGATGTCGAGATGGGTCCAGGAGGCACCAGCGCTCGCCGTCGAGGCGACACAGCCGTTTGCCGTCTAGGTCGACTCTACGTCGAGGAGAAGAGTCGACGTGAAGGGATGTTTCGACGTCGAGACGTTCGACGTCGAAGAAGAGGTCGACGTCAAGGGGCCGATCAAGGGCCAGGACTGTGTCCCAGGGCTCAGTAGTCAGCCTATCATCTGCTTCCACGAGCCCACGGTCGCGGCGGCGCCGGCGCTCGTCCGAAAAGAGAGTGGCCTCGAGAACATCCTCATCAAGCCCTGCGCAGAAAAAGAAGAAGCGAGTGGTTCGGTCTTCGGACTCTGCATATTCCCAGACCTATTCGCCTTCTAGGCCCAGGTCTCCAAGGCCTCCTCCGTTGCCTAAGGATACTCCTCCTCGCCAACCTACTCCTCCTCCTCCTCCTCCACCTCATCTTCCTCCTCCACCTCCAACGCGGCCTCCTCCAAGGTCTGTGTCTTTGCCACATCTTCCATCACCGCCTACTGGGCCTCCACAGCCTAGGCCTCCATTTTGACCTCCCCAGCTTCCACCTCCTGTGCGGCCAGTGGATCGCCCTAAGCCTCGGAGGTCGAGGTCACGGTCCAGATGGAGGGACCAGTCAAGAAGTGACCGTCGATCTTCAACACGGTCCCGTCACCGTCACCGGAGGAACAGGTCAAGGTCCCGTCATACGGATTCTTCCAGTGCCCGGGAGTACTCCCCCACCTTATCAGATTCACCACATACGAGAGTGTCCCCAGTGGATGATATCCTATCGTTTCAAGAGGTGTTGTTGAGAGGGGCGGCGAAGCTGGGGATTTCCCCAATGATGCCCACACCTTCGACATCGGTGATTTTCGAGACCCTGCACAAGCGACAGTTATCTCGCCCCTTGTTGCCCTTGGTGCCAGGGCTCGAGGAACCGGCTATGGAACTCTTCTTGCCTCCTGCATCATCGAAGTCTGCTCCTTCCCGGCTGCAGAAAAAGTACAGGGCCCCAGACTCAGATCCGGCGTTCCTTAGATCAGACCCGATGACGGATTTGGTGATAGTCACTGCGGCTAGAAAACAGCACGCTACTGCCCCGTCGTCTACGGTGCTTCTCGATAAGGAGAGCCGTTTGATGGATTCGGCGGGTAGGAAAGTCTGCGGTACGGTTGCTACGTCCATGAAGGCCGCCAGTGCCGCAGCTCTGTTGGGTCGTTATGACCGGTCGTTGTGGGAGTCCCTGCAGCAGTTTCTGGAGCATCTTCCTAGGAACAGAAGGGAGGACTTCCAGGAAATCATCAACGAGGGCATGATGGTATCCAACCAGGTGATCAGCTCGGCTGCAGATTCGTCTCTCCTGGCGGCTCATGGATACTGCCATGGGATTAATCTGAGGCGTCATGCCTGGTTGTGCCTGACTTTGCTAAAACCAGAGGCGCAGCAGAGAGTCGCCAACCTGCCGTACTCTGGTGCTACGCTCTTTGGAAAGCATGCGTATGAGGAGATGGCCCGCATGAAGGCAGAGTCTGAAACCCTGACGGCCATCGGGTTGGAAAAGCCGAAAGAACAGAAGAAGGCCTTCCGTCCCTTCCAGAGACGTTTTGGTGCCCAGGGAAGAGGGCAAGGTCGTCAAGCTGGGCAGCAGCAACAACAGCAGCAGCAGTACCAGCGGTGCCCATTCCAGAAGCGCCAGAGGGGTAGAGGCGGTCAGCAGTCCTCCTCGACGCCTAAAGGCCCCGCCGGGTCTAGGCCCTGAGGTGATACTTCCCCCTCGTCCGTTACCTGCTCCGGTGGGGGCAAGCATACAAAATCACTTGGCAGAGTGGAGAAAAATTACTCAGGACATATGGGTGCTGAATATTGTGTACAATGGATACAGTCTTCGTTTCGTCAGCCCGCCTCCAGCGATTCCACCGGTTTGCTCGCAGTTCCAACTGCACGAGCTCCAAGTGGAGGCCGATACCCTGTTAAGAAAAAGGGTGATAGAAGACGTCCCTCTGTCTCAAAGGGGAAAGGGTCTTTATTCACGGTTCTCTCTGGTACGCAAGAAAGACAAGAATGAGTTCAGGCCCATTCTGGATTTGCGACAAGCAAAC
Source organism: Lissotriton vulgaris (assembly GCF_964263255.1). Taxonomy (NCBI): domain Eukaryota; kingdom Metazoa; phylum Chordata; class Amphibia; order Caudata; family Salamandridae; genus Lissotriton; species Lissotriton vulgaris. Next base: position 1,020,521,647 of record NC_141687.1, on the reverse strand, counting down.
CAATGGATTCGCAAAGAAAAGTTTTGCATGCTGTCTTTGCACCAGATGTATCCTCAGCTGCAGATGGGAGACTGGCTTTGCGCTATAGATCTGCAAGATGCGTACTTAAATGCGCCCATTGCACTGAAACCCCGGAAGTTCCTGCGGTTCCTGGTCGGCACCAATCACTAGCAATACACCGCACTACTCTTTGGACTGAAATCTGCTCCCAGGACTTCCTCATAGTGCATGGCGGTGGTGGCAGCGCACCTGAGAAAGAACAAGGTGTTTGTCTATCCGTACCTGGACGACTGGCTGATCAAAGCCTCCACCTTCCAGGAAGCGCAATTGCACTTCAACAGGACGGCTGTTCTGCTGAACCAACTGGGGTTGCGCATAAACATGTCCAAATCTGTTCCCACTCCTATCCAGTGCCTACAGTACTTGGGAGCCTCCATCGATACTCTTTCAGCAAGCGTGTCTCCTTCGGAAGAGAGACGCTTATCGATCCTTCGGAAGGCTCAGGCTCTCATGGCTGTTCCATCTATGACAGTGAGGACGGTGTCTTCTCTACTGGGGTCGATGGCCTCTTGCATCTTCCTCACGCCACATGCACAGCTCCACATGAGGCCGCTGCAGGAATGTCTGGAGGACCAGTGGGACCAGAAGCGGGGGAGTTGGGACGACAGGATCAGGCTGTCCCTGAACGCCCTACAGTTCCCTGAAATGGTGGTGTTCAGCGGAGAATCTCCTCAAGGGGGTTCCATTCCACAAGGACTTTCCGAGTCACGGATGCTTCTCTCCTCGGCTGGGGAGCGCATTCAGACCAGCTACAGATTCAGGGAACGTGGTCCCCAGCGGAATCCACGTACCACATCAACTTCCTGGAACTTAGAGCGGTTCACTTGCCACTGAAGACCTTTCATCCGTCCTACCAGACCAACTCCTTGCTTGTGCAGACGGACAATACGACCACAATGTATTACCTCAACAAGTAGGGGGCTTGAGATTGCGCACCCTGCCACTGGAAGCGCAGGCGATCTGGCACTGGCTGTTAGCAAGAGGACTGACGATAACGGCCACCCATCTGCCAGGTGTGCAGAATGCTCAGGCGGACGCACTCAGCAGGCTCGTGCAAGAAAACCACGAGTGGGTTCTGAACGACGAGGTACTAGAAGACATCTTCGAGAGGTGGGGCACTCCAGACGTAGATCTGTTCGCCACCGCCGAAAACCGAAAATGCCGAGACTTCCCCTCCAGGTATTACCAACCGGGGACTCTGGGGAATGCACTATGGATCAGCTGGTCGAACAGCATTCTGTACGCTTTTCCACCCATTCCCCTGATTTCGGCGGTGCTCATCAAGCTGTCCCGGTCCAGAGCACGGATGATCCTCATTGCTCCTGAGTGGCCCCGACAGTGGTGGTTCATGGATCTGCTCCACCGGTCTCTTCAGCCTCACCTACGACTGCCGTGTCGGCTGGACCTTCTCCCGAAGTTCGGGGGGCAGATGGTGCACCCCAACCTCTCATTGTTGAGTTTGGCGGCATGGTTCCTGAGATAGTGCACTATGGACACCTGAATTTGCCTGAGGATTGCATGAACATTCTCAAGGAGGCTAAGCGGCTTTCCACTAGGACGTCTTATGCCTACAAGTGGAAGAGGTTCTGCATCTGGTGTACTTCCAAGAACTATGATCCGACGACATGCAAGGAAGATGTTGTCCTTCCATATCTCCTGCATTTGGCTTAGTCTGGCCTTAATATTCAATCTATTAAGGTTCACCTCGCAGCGTTAACTGCGTACAGGAAATGTCCTTCACAGACTTCCTTCTTCCAGGTCCCTGTGATTAAGGATTTTTTGGAAGGATTGAAGAAAGTGTTTCCTCCTGGTCGGAGTCCATCGTCTTCCTGGGAGTTGAATGTGGTGCTGTCCAGATTGGTGAAGGAACCTTTTGAACCCATTTATAAGGCTTCACTGCAGCACTTATTGTGGAAGGCGGCTTTTCTTGTGGCCATTACATCGGCCCGAAGGGTGAGTGAGATTCAGGCATTGTGTTGTCAAGAACCTTATACTGTTTTTCATGCTGCTAAGGTTGTGATGCGTACTCGCCCTAATTCCTTCCTAAGGTGATCTCTTATTTTCATGTTAATCAGACTATAACTTTACATACGTTTTTCCAGAATCCTTCCACTCCAGGGGAAAGGTCTCTTCATTCCCTGGATGTGAGAAGGGTATTGAAATTCTATCTGGATAAGACCAAGGATATTCGTAGGTCAGACCAACTGTTTGTCAACTATGGTTCGGTCAGGACTGGTCTTGCTACCTCTAAACAGTCCATCTCTAGGTGGAGTGTGTCCTGTATCCAGTTATGTTACCAGAAGGCTAATAAGACCTTAGGGGGTAGGCCTAAGGCTCATTCCACCAGGGGCAAAGTGGCTACAATGGCTTTGCTACGTAATGTTCCCATTGCAGAGATCTGCAGGGCTGCCACATGGAAGTCGGTCCATTCCTTTGCTAAGCATTACTGTCTGGACTCTGATGCCAGAGCAGATGCTCAGGTTGGGCAGGCTTCGTTAAGAAATCTGTTTGCACAGTAATAATGTTATCTTTTTCTCCACCGCCGGTTAGTTTGTTGGGATGGGCTTGCCATTCTATTCACTAGATTATGACTATACACAAAGATCCCCTACTACAGAAGGAGTAGTTTCTTACCTGTAATTCCAGTTCTGTAGTAGGTGTATCTCTTTTATAGTCATAAGCGCCCGCCCTCCTCCCCAGATGAGAAAATGGTACTGTAATGTATGCTACAGGCTTTGCTTTATACACCTTCAAATAGAACTGAAAGTAAAAGGAGTTTGCTGTGCGTCATGGGATACCGAGGGTCTCTGGAGAGTTCCTTAAAGGCACGGTATCCCTTTTCCAGACATATAATGGCAGCCTATGGGGGCTTGTCTGTCCATCCCTTCCTCTTTATCATTCCAAGGATTTTGTGAAGGGGACGTTTCTCTATGGGTGAAACTTAGCAGACTGTGTTAAATGAGATATTGGTGGAATATCCTTTGCATTTCTAGTTGAAGTACTGGACAGTGTGGCCTTGCAGGTATAGGCTGCATTATTGTCTTTAATTTTCTCTTAAGTGTCTATGCAGGATTGCACAGAAGACAGCTTAAGAGATTATTTTTGATTGCTCCGGTGTCCACGCACATGGGTGGGACTATTCACTAGATTATGACTATAACAGAGATACCCCTACTACAGAACTGGAGTTACAGGTAAGAAACTACTCCTTCTACCTCAATTGCACCAAAGGACACTGGGTCGACGATCAGCTGTTTGTTGGGTTCACTGGAGCCAGAAAGGGGAAGCAGTGCAGAAACAAACCATCTCCAGATGGATTGTACTCTACATTAAGATCTGCTATGCAATGGCTAAAAAGCAACTCCCTGAGAGCTTGCGGGTTCATTCTGACAGAGCCAAAGCTCAGACCACTATATTAGCTTGTGGAGTCCCCGTCCTGTACAACTGTCATACTGCGATGTGGGAGTCCTCGCACACGTTCACCAAACACAACTGCTTTGACAGTCAGGTCCGTTCTGATGGGTACTTTGCTTGCTCTGTAAAGCCCGGGCTTTTTGGTCTGAACTATTTGGCAGACCCTCCGCTGGGAAGGTATTGCTTTGGTATCTATTCTAAGATGAGGAATCTGCGACTAAAAGTCTTAATCAAATGAACAAGTTGATTTCCTTCAGAAATGCTTTTTCTAGTGGAGACTATCTAGCTGCAGATTCCTTACCGTTCTTCGGCGGCAGAAAGAGTCAGGTAAAGAAACTGATGTAAGTGCACCGCAGTGGTGATTATATAGGCTCTGTGCACATAACCACAGACACGAAGCCAATCGGTGCCACCTACTACTGCACAGACGTCCAGGGAATATTGTAAGTTAAAGAATCTGCGGCTAGATACTCTTGACCAGATAAGGCGCTAGCAAATGTCAGTTCTTCATTTACATTTCTAATATTTGGTATTTGTAAAGAAAACAATTTATTGTGTGTAATATTCTCATTATGTTTCTGCTTCCCTGCCCCATCCCGTTGACACTGATTAGAAGTCATGCTAAGGAGTGGTAGGAGACCTGCGCATTCAAAAAACAGTTAGAAGATAATGACGTTTAACAATTTGTCCCAACCCACCTTCCAACCACCATTTGAACTCAGTCTAGACCCTTTTCCTGCACTACATGGCTTGGATGTTTGCATATTAGCCCTGCACATTCTCAAGCATACATATTTACATCTTGGCTACAGACTCTCTGCACACCTATTGTTTACAGCACAAATACTTAGAATGGACTTTGGGTCTGGCCCTTAATTATGACTGGATGGCTTTGTTGTCTGTCTCAGTTGTCTGCTCTTGATTTGATGGCTTTCCATCCTATCTTCTTTGACTCTCCCAGGAGTCTGTCTCATTTCTATGATTTGATGAGTTGTATCCTTCCACTGCATGCCTAAGGGATCTCTCGTTTCACTTGGCTTTCAGCACTGCAATCAAGTGCATGTGTTTCCTTACTTTATCTTCCTAATATTTCTCTGCCTCTCCCAATCGCATTCTCTTTTCTCTCCTGCTGCTCCTAATGCTCCAGTGTTACTTTTTTTGCAATTTTCCTTATCGCTTTTTTTTAACAAGGACCAGCAAGTAGGAGATGATGCTGAGGGCCTCTTGCTTCCTTTATGCCCAAACTTGTTTACTTAATTCATATTTTAATTTACAGTTCAAACATTGATGTGTGCAATGTTAGAAGGGTAAATTAAAAATGTCCAATATAAATCATGATACACGCATGTGTCAATACACATGCATGTACATGCATCATCAGTTAAACATGGGCTCCGACTGTCATCTTATATAGAAGACCCATCGCAAGACTTTCTTCAAATACATCTGTGTCTTGATGCATGCATTCTCAAGCGATTGGCAGGACTCATTTGCAAGCGAAGAGCGGGGGCTTTTAGCGCCCTATTGCTTTTCCCAATACTTGTTTTTCTCAGTGCTCCTTTCATGTGTATCAGTGTCCTCTTATACATATCTGGGTTCCCACTTTTGCTATAGGATGAATGTTTTTTGACAAGTATGTTTATTCAGGTATGGTTTTTCAATCTGTATTACTGTTTGTTATCCACATATGGGTGATTGCATTAATTAAAACTGTCTAGGAGATTTCTACTCTCATACTATTTACCTCTGCAATTTTAGGAGCAATGGGAAAAGGAGCAAATCAAATTAAAGCGAATTGAAGAAGAGTGCAGTAAGAAGGGAAAAACATTTGAATCACTTCTGAACAGTAGGGATGAACACATCATGCTCCTGAGTAAAAAGTTAAAAGAAGCAAATGATAGGCTTGATAAAATAGACCGCAAAAATATGCAAATCTGTGAAACAGAGGTAAGACCATATGAAGATGGAAGCATGTAAAATAGTGAAATGTTAATGAGATTGTCTGGTATTCCATGAATTATCAGTTTCCTGCAGATTGTAGTTTTTTTCTAGAGAAGGTGCAGCGAGGGTTCCCCATAGTAGTACATTTTTTTCCTATTGTGCTGCCTAATTAACTGTGGAGAACATATCTGTATAATTAAGAATATTTTTTTGTGTATTGCTTTTCTATTTTGTTAATACAATTTGGTAATTATTGCACTACATATATTGGTATATTTCGTTATTGCCAGTTGCATACAGTTCAATGTAGGAAGAAGCTTTTCCAAGCGAATAAATGTGCATGTTCTTTGTCCAATTCGACTTTCAGCATCCAGTCACTTTGCATTCTTATTTACTTTTGATTACACTTTTAACTCATTTTTGTTTTGTCTTTTCCAAAGCATCGAAACAAGTGTTGTGATTGTATTCGGGTGCGAGGGTTAGCTTTTTTTATTCCATTTGAAAAAATAAATGTACTTAGAAGCTACGTTTCATTTTTACATTAGATACAGAATGTTTAAAGTGTGAGTGGCAAGACGTGTGTTTAGATATCACAATTACCTCAACTAATCTTCCCTCTAAAATGTTAGAGACAAAAGCATTAACATTTACACTAAACGTAGCAGTATTTACCTTTTTTTACGTTGCACCGCATGCTTTTGAGCATTTTGGGTTCTCTTAACCCCAGGTCTACTGACAGTGAGCACTGTTGAAGCAGACAAATGGAATAAACTATATCCATTGCCAACTGAACTGCAAATAGTGCGCGAATCAATCAAAGTGGAGTCACCAAATAAAATCATGTCATTCACCTTCTGACCTGCTCTCAAGAAAGTTGGAAATTGCACTACAACATACAGGTCTATGTCTGAAAAAGATAATTTTTTACTAATTTCTTCGAAAAATGATGTGCAAAATCAAGGCAATGCCTTCAATGACTTGATATTCTAATCAGTCCCTCAATGGATAATCCAAAAAGAGCACCCACACTTATCTCTATCTGATGATCAAAGCTAATCAGATAAAATCCGCACTAAAGCCTATTATGGTCTATGTCCAAATACTGTTTCATTTGATCATTTATCTCACTGCTAATACATAGACAGTGTTTGGTCACTGATCATGGCATTGGCTAGACACTTTAGTGAAAGCAAGTAAACAAGTCTGCGAATAATTCTGTAAATTTAAGGTGTCATTTATTCTCTGGGACCACCTGCCTTCCCACCCCGTCTCTACATTGCAAATTTGCAGGATATAGTTGAGTACGTTCGAGATCTAGTTGTCACCTGAACAGGTTATCAATACAGACATGTTTCAGATTGGCCGGTGTGGTAGCCCCGGCATCCAGTACACCCGACATTTTTCCGGGCTTTTGGATTTTATCCAGACGGGCTTACTTTTACTTTAGCAATATTCTGCCCCGTTTATATCTCCGCCTCTTGAGACCCATTCCATCTACAGTGGGGGTCCACTTCAAGTGTTTGATTTATTTATTGACAGACATCGCTTTTTTTGAGTGACAGTTACTCAGGTTTACATTAAGCTTTTCGTGATGATCCCGCCATTCAAACGGATCGAAACGCTGTCGACGATACATACAGACCCAATCTCCGTTGATGTATTGTGTATCTCAGATAATGTAACTGCGATATAAACATTCCACGTCCAAGTCACGTGTATCACACGTTTGCCCAAGTACTTTCTTCGCTTGTCTCACTTCCCGTTTACTCACATCCCTCTACAGTACTTTTTTTAAAAACTTGTATTTATTAATGGATCGCTACATATTAAAAATATTGTTTTGATTTAAATGTATCGTCTGATACTCGTTGTTATTCCCACCTACGTAGGGACCACTGCTGTTCTGTAATAATACTTACACCGGGTCCCTTGGATACCCAGGGCTTCTCTTGTTTTTCGGTAATACAGTACAGAGCCTGATCAGTAACTTCACTGTTTTTTTTATTTTCAAGTCGCAAGTGTTTGTGCACGCTCTCCCGTCAGACACCAGAGCAGCCCTTGCTGCCCTTTTTCGTGCACTGTGCACAGCACTCCTCCAACCTACTTAAGCTGTAAAACCAGGAAAACGTCCACTTAAAATACATTAGATAAATAAATACAACTTTTATTACTAACGAATAAGCCCTAAATAATTACCCAGAAATATTCTCCCCTAACAACTAATCTGAAAACCGAAAATGTAGTCAAATCGAAACTCAGATTTAGTGAACGTTCTCGCCCCTCATAGTAATGGAAATACAAAACAGAACTTGCAGAACACTAGCAGGCGTGGTCACAGGAAACCCATTGCTTACCTTGGTGAAGGAGCTGTTAGGTAGTAGAAGATATCACTTGACAGACCTGGTGGTATGATGTGAAACGGTTCTGTGCTCTCTGGTCTTTGCTCCTAGTCCTTATTTCTCGAGTGACAGTTGTTTGCTTCAGTTTTATTTCTACTGCTCATCAAATAAAAAAGATGTGTTTAATGCATAATGTACACCTTGTGATCTTTCCAGGCACTCCACATGTGTACTGTTTTCTTATGTGTATAACATGCTTAAAATGCCACGTCCAGATCTGAAAAAAATAAGTCTCGGGTTCCTGGAATTTTATACATCCAGTTTCTGTTAAGGACCCTTCTCAAATGTCATAATCAAAAGCGCATATGTATTAATTATCTCACTAGGCACTTTAATGTAATATACGACTATATAAGTTCCCGTGATTGATATTTTTATGTTGCATTTTAATTTCCCACTGCTTTAATAGTTTAAGCATGCAATTATTTTTCCGAGTGGTTTTGAAGTTGACTAACAGAGATCGATACCACTAGCCTCCACTAGGTGGTAGTCCAATGTTATGAAGTCGTCGATACGTGCTATAGTATTGTTTTCACTAAACATCAGATAAGTTACCTGGCATCACCGAGGTGGACTTGATCATTTTAGATTGTCTTAGCTCTGCGTGTCTTAGCTCTGCGTGTCTGTTTATGTAGATTGCAATCAATTTATTTAAGTTACAGATTGTAATGCAGCCCTGCCGTATTTTTCCTTCTTTAAGGTACACAATAAAAGACTGGAGTGTCCTGCTGGTCAGGATGTCATACCAGCAGCCTCAGGTACTTCTGCTATTCAAATGAGTGAAAGGTAAAGCAGCTTTAATTATATGTATATTAATATGCAAGCTAAACGGCATTTTATTCATTTCTAATTGTGGTCATTAGATAGCTGCCCAGTTCACTCAGGACTCGCCTCACTTGTTAAAATAGCATCAGGGCAGCACATGGACCTACTTGTGTGTGTGTACACGCACGTATACACACGTACACACACGTACACCCACCCAACTAACGCAAACCTTTCTGAAGGAATGGAGGTGAGCTCACACGCACTCCTCCTCTCCCTAACACATAAGACCCACAAACACATTCCCTTTTAACTCCTTCATTACTGTGGGTTCTGTCTCCCCCAAAAAGATATCCAAACTAAATTTGAGTCTGCATGTTTGGGATAGTAAAGGTACCCAGAGTTGTGAATTACCCTGCAGAGACCTGTGAAAATGCTCAAATATGTCAAAATGTTGTCTTTGCTTTTTACAAAACATTAAAATACGTGCTGTGCAAGAAAGGGTGCGTGTATTTTTTTTTTATTTATATAGAAATGGTACCAACAAAAGGTTCACTCTTTCCTGCCAACAGAAACAAGCAGAGTGGAAACTAAATACTTTTTTCCCCATATTTTTTGTAGTTTTCTGATTCTGATAATATTTCCTTGTTTTCTTTTTCTGCCTACTTGCATTTTGTTGCGAAAGTAGTGTGAAATCCAATGGTGAGCTTATAAAGTTACAGCATTTTGAAAATTAGACAGAATTCTAAATTTAGAAACGGATCAAGTATTTCCCCAAGAAAGTGCCTGTTGAAATAAAAATAAAAAAGTGAAAGTAAATTGGGGAAAAGAGAATTGGGTAACCTTGTGTTAATTTGTACATTTTCGCACTGAGGAGCAACGGAAGTAATATAGTTTTAAATTCATTCTCATCCCAGGGAGTTACACTTTTAGTTGGTCAAATATCTGCTATCTTCTTAGCCATTCACTGAGTCGTGGCTTAAATTGGTTCCATGTATACTAACTATGCATCACACTTCATAGCAACTAATCTAGTGATAACAAATGGCTGTGAAAGAAAAGTATCACGTTTTTACATGTACCCAACAGTCTTAATTTATGGGTATGGGCTATTCGTACTGCTCTGAATTTTGGACCACTAATAAAGCCTGGAGAATGTGTTATTTGTGTTTAGTGACTTATGAGTGGAGGCCAAACATTTGGAGAGAGTCAAAAATTGCAAATTCCCTACTATTCTTCGTTGTATCACGTTTACCCAATATATATAAAAACCCATATGTATTTATGTTGCTTCCCCTGTTATCATGTCCACCTGCGTTTTCCTTCGCCATGCATTCTACATTCGAATGTAAGTAGTTGTACCTATCTCTGGGTTCCAGACAGTTGACTTAAAGATGAATGGGGGTGTGCCAGGAAAGCTCCGGTATCTTGTTCACGTTTGTCTGGATGCTTAATTACAATTAAGGCTCCCAGATTTCCGTTTTTATTGATTTTCACATATAAATACAGACAGAAAACAATGTGTTTCCTTTCTGTATTTATTTTTAAAAACAGAAAAATGTTGAAAATTGTGCGTTTTGTGAGTGGCTCACCATGCTGCCTTTCATGAATTCCAGGTAAAAGCTGATCAGACAGATAGAATGGGGAGGTACAAAATCAGATCAGATTTACTTAAACACAGGCATATGTGAATATCTATTTGTAGTATAACACTAATATGCAGCTATGGGTGTAGTGTTTTGTTATATGTGGCTGCTTAATTTTCTAAGACACGACAGGCGCCCATGATGAGTGCATGTCTAAGAGTTAAATATATGTAGAAATATACCATTTCATGACTCCATTTATTCTCCATGCACAAAATAAATGTGAATAAATACCAATATGATGGCCCAAAATTCAATATGGATAAATACAGACGGAAATGTTAAAAAAATAAATACCATAAAACTGGAAGCCCTAATTACATTACATCGAACGTTAAACAGGATTCACTAACTCCTATAGGTTTTTCTGTGAGAAGAGCATCATCTGGGTGTCTCCACTACTTTTTAAGTCCGACTGTGCCTTCAATCATCCACTCCCCAAGCTGTGATGGATGGAGGCTGTAGCTCAAAGCTGTGCGTGTGTTTGTTGCACATTGTGCACTACTGATGAAGAATTCATCACAAATTCATGGAATCAGTGTCTGGCCATCTTCCACTCAAAGTCACGCCTGGGGTATCGGAATAATAATCCTCAGACAGGCACAGTCAGTGAAAGCAGCACTACAGTTGTGTAAAGAATTCAGAGGTTTTGCACAACTACTTCCTGTGCTGACCCTAGAGTCCGTGTCCACGGTTACATTGCAAGCTGGTGCCATTTTCCTATGTGGAGAGCTCGGTGTATTGTGAAATTCTCTGGGAAAGAGTCCAAGAGCCATTTTGGATGACAACAAGCAAGTATGCGGGAAGTGAGGAGGGACTGTGTGTGTGGTGATGCGTCATCAAACATGCGTATCAGCATCTTAGATCACTGCAACGCATAACCAACCTTTCAAGTCTACCAGCATGCAATTTCTTTTGCTTCTTGGTCTTCCTCCACATAGCTGACAGGGCTGAATCGCAAATCCAGCCTATCGAGGCTGCCATGAAAAATTGTATTTTGCAGCTGGTGATCTTTGCCCATTAAGCTGGCAGGACAAAAAGTCTATTCAGTTGCTGCTCTCTCACCATTGCATAACTGTCTCAACATTGCTTGACTCTGTACTTGTTCCGAATGTGGAAGTCGGTGATGGAAACACTTACTTAAATGGAATATTTAATAAATGTTACCGTTGATGCGCTCATGCCCTGACATTCGCCTCACACATCTCTTATATTTGTTTGTGAAGGTAAATGTTTGAGCATTCCTTCACACTATTTCACATCATTCAGTGCTGGGAACTGAAGAGTATGGAATAACCTACTACAGACTTACTTAGATTTATTACACTATTTTACCCAGTGGGAACACCCTAAGGTATCTTGCCTTGCACACGCCTTTCTCAAACGTTACATGCACACTAGTCCCAGTGTTGTCTCGTGGTATTTGCTCCAGGGGGATCTACATGGGACTCCCTACACACTTAACAGCAGGCTACCAAGAATCCAAAATGCTTTAGGCAGACAAATCCTTAACCTGTGCAGGTGGGATCACATCACCCCGGGCCTTAGCGCTCAACCTTGGTTACCATTTGCCGGAAGGATCTCCTTCAAAACCCTCTGAATTGCTCCCTGGGATGTCTACTGGACAGGACCAGTCTTCTACAATCGTAACTCAAACTGTAGGTCAAAGGAGAAACCCCAGATATCCTGAAATTCTTCTTTACAAAGAAGACCCACATCACTGGGAGCTTTTTCTTCTATAGAGATGCAAGTTCTGGATCATGCTCCAAAAGAGAATAATTGTCATCAAAATCCACTTAGAATTCAGAAAAGCAATATAGACCTGGCTGTTCCCAAAATCATGATTCTTGTGACTCTTAATTCTGCAGTTGTACTTGCCTGTATATGCAGCGCACAAAGCTATCCCTCACACTCTGTTTCCATGCCACTCATGCATAACATGCCGCTACACACTGCTGCGCCAAGTCTGGAGCACATTCTCCGAGCCTCACGAATGACAGCAAAACACACTATGCAAAGAGAACACTCAATCCATCACTCCCTGTACTCCAGACACAGAGCCACTTACTCAACCACTTTGGTGCTTCGTTAAGGTATAGGAGAGTGCTATAGAAATGCTACAAACAATAGAATACAATAGCGTAGGGGTTGGCATTGCTAATTTGGTTAACTCACACCCGATCTAATCGTATGCCTACACACATTTGGCCTTCATAGAGCAATTAAACTGTGGTAAGTCTCACACAAAAGCACTTTAGAGGGGAGTAAGGGTAGGGGCATTTTTACATTGAAACATGTTTTCCATTGGGAGAAAAAATATCTTTAGGACCAGGAGGCACGCACCATAGAACTTTGGAAGGTCTTGTTTTAATTTGCATATGCTTGTTACTTTTGAAATTTGCTAAAGTTGAAGATGTCTGCGTTTTCATAGGCCAGCATAGATTTGGTAATTTTCCTTTGCAATGTTGCTTTACTTTTTATGCGGCATAAACATTAATTAATCAAGTAAATCCAGATATTTCTTGGCAAATTAAGTGCCATGAAGCACAGTATTCATTTGCCTCATACATGCTTATGGAGCACATTAATACTGATGTAATCATCTTATATAACTCATACTGATGGGATTAGAATCATGTCGTGTTTTGTTTAAGGGTGATTTGCAGAACACTGATATTGAAGTGGAGGCATTTATGCTGTCTTGGATATACTGTCAAAGGCAAACCTTGTGAGGAAGGGGGATAGATATCCTCATCGGTCATTGGCTTGTTTACCAAAAGTTCTCATTATTCTGGAAAGGCACATGAGGGGGGCTTGTTATAGCCCATGTTTTGATGAAGCTTATCTGTTACAGACTTCTAGCTGCAGCTTCCTTCCATTAGAATTATCCCCAGGCATTAGACTGGATCCGGAAGCTTTTCGAGCAGGACGTCTGCATGCTGGCAGGTAACGTCACTCAGGCCCGCATTGGTGTTGTCCATGTCAGAAATGATGTGCTGTTTCCCATCTAGGCTGCACCCCAGCACGCTGACATTGGTTCTTTCCTTTCTGTGCCACTCAGCTCAGATCTGGAGAGAGCTACCGCCAGTCATTTTCTGATTTAATATTTTCAACATTTTGTCGAGTTCTTTTTTTGAGACCTGTCTTCCAGTGTGTAGAGATGTGCTCCAAGAAACCAGTCTGGGTTAAACCCAGTGCATCCTGTCACAGACACATTTCTGTGACATCCCCATCTGGTTTGCCTGTAGTGCTTGAAGCCGGACCACCACTCCTAGACTTGTGAGGACTCCTGCGCAATGAACCCCAAGGCACTGTGGGAGCGCTCTTTGAAGCTCTTTGTACCCAATGCTAGTCAACACTATAACAGTCCAAGTACAGTTCGTGCAATTGTTTCAGGCCCTTGTCATTGCCCTCGAAGTCTTTGGGCAAGTCCATAAAAAGTCCAGGAAATTAAAGAAGTTGAAGTGCTCTTCGATTTCACTACGTCGGTCCAAACCTCTTGGTCCACTTTGTGCCTCCCTGAGTTTTCTGGAGCAACCACCACCCAACTTCATGGGTTTTATGAGGCCATCCACCTACATTTTTGCATGGACTGATCCCTCTGTTGCAACTTCGGGCCCATGAGTGTAACAGGTGCCCTCAATGGATTTGGACCCTCAGGTTCGCCCTCGGCGCCAGTTGGACATCCTGGATCTGGTGCTGGATTCGGAATGGCTCCATTCTCGAAATCGTGACCATCCCTGGAACCTGTTGCAGCGACGGCATTCCCAGCACTGCTAATGCCGACGGCATCACAGACCCCATCATCATACCCGATATAGAACCGGACCAGCGTCGCCCAATACCAAATCTGTGCAGATCAAACTCTACCTTCAGAGTAAGAGCCAGTGCCTCCTTCTTTGTTTGATAGGCCCGAAGAAGAGTATGATTGGGTAGGATTTGAGGATCCTTATATCTAAAACCCCCTTGAGGAGGCCAATGACAACTGGTATGTGGAACTGGTGGATGCCAGTGATCTGAACACTTTCCCAGACACTGGCCTGGTCTCTCTTCCTAGTGTTGTTGCGGAGAAAGGGCCTTCTTAGCTATGGTGGTTAGGAGGGCGGCTGATGTCTAGGACCTTCGCCTACCCTTGGTGGCAGTCAAGGAGAATTTCTTGACAGATGTACTTCCGCCTGGAATCACTCCTTTACAACCCTTTCTCCCTTTTAATGAAGCCCTCCCTGATGACCTGCTTGCGCCCTGCCCAGACCCTGCACTGGGGTGCCTGTGCACAGGACCTTTACTTGCAGGCAAGCCCTGCTTCTGGGGGCTTACCCAGCACCCCACCTCAAAGAGCCTGGTCATTCAGGCCTCCACCTACAAAGTCAACCTTGGCGCAGTCCCTACCACACCACCGGATAAGGAATCCAAGAGGCTGGATACCTTTGGCAATATGATGTTCTCTTCTGCCAGCCTTGCACTGCATGATATTCAAGCTATGAATCTGATGATTCAGCCTCTATCCTGGATTTCAATGAGACGGCCTCATGGCCTCTTGCATCCTGCTGGTGACACATGCCCGATGGCATATTTGGGCTCTGCAGGTGGACCAAAAATACAATTGGGCGCAGCATCAGGGGAATCTCTGACATGGTCCAGATATTTTAGGGAACTACAAAAGACCTTAAGTGGTGGTTGACCACTCTCCCCTTCGAATACCAGAGCTGACAGCAGTGATGGATGCTTCACTCATGGGCAGGAGCGAACATCTGGGGAAGGTGGGGATCAAAGGCTCTGGCCTCCAGTGGAGTCTCAGCTATACAACAACTTATTGGAGTTGAGAGCGATCCAACCGGCATTGAAAATCTTTCTTCCTCCCTTCAAGGGGAAGCTCGTTTAGCAGTTCAAGGGCAACACCACAACCATGTGGTATTGCAACAAGAAGCGTTGGGTCGTGAACCCTGTGTCAGGGGGCCCTGCATCTCTGGACATGGCTGGAACGTCGGGGAATTTCCCTGGTAGTTAAATATCTAGTGGGCTAACTGAACACTAGAGCGGACAATTCAGAGCAGATCATGAATGCATCTCCGTCCAGAGGTGGTGCAGGATCGCTTCATATATTAGGGAGAACCTTAGTTAGATCTATTCACCACCTACTCTGAAGCACAATATCAGCTCTGCAACGTTAGAGTTTCCAAAGCTCCTCTCGCTCTGAGACGTTTTTCATATCGAGTGGAGCTCAGGCCTCCTGTATGCCTTTCTGCTGGTCACACTCCTGCCCAGAGTTCTCAAGAAGATCAGCAATGACTAGGGCCAAGTTATTCTTGCTCCATATTAGGCACATAGAGTATGGTATCCAGAAATCCTGAACATTGGTCCTCTGGTCAGACTGCCCCTTTGGGGGAATCTGCTGTCACAACAGCAGGGCAGGATGCTGCAGCCGAACATGCACACCCTCCGTCGTCATTTGTGGAAATTAGGGGCGACAGTTGACAGTTTTTTTCCTCTTTCCTGAAATTTATGATGTCATGTTGGCAGCCATGCATTCCTCAACCAAGACACTATACGCCTGCCTTTGAGATAAATTTGTGGAGTGGTGTACTTCCAAAAAGGTTCAACCCCCTTTTTCCATCTTTAACTGAAGTTGTGTTTCTTGTTCTCTTATTGGCCTGGCAAGACCTTGACCTTTCAAAGAAGAGGGGAGATTCCACCAACTCTACCGAATGGACCCAAAAGGACATTTTTGTTCTTCATTTATCTTACCAGAGAGTTGATGGACAATCAACTTTTGATTGGGGCAACTAAAGGGAACACTTTGCCGAAACAGATCATCGAACAATGAGTAGGGCTCTGCATTAAGATCTGCTACGCAATTTTCAAGAAGCAACCCCCTGAGGCCTTGTGGGCTCATTCCACCGGAACCAAGACTGCAACATGGGCGTCTCTGCGCGTGTGTACCAAACACTATTGCCTGGTCTGTTGTGATGGACACTTCCCCATTTGGTTCCTCCAGGACTTCCTGGTCTAAATATGTTCGGAGAGATATTACTTGAGGATCTATTCTAACTTGAGGAATCTGCGACTAGAAGTCTCTAGCAGATGAACAAGTTACTTACCTTCAGTAACGCATTATCTGGTAAAGACTATCTCTAACTGCAGATTCCTTACCGACCCTTCATCCCATCCCTTATGACATCCTTACAATGTGCACACTGGTACATAGGCAACCTTCGTGACTTTGCACTTCTGACATAGAAAATATACAAAAAGTAACTAATTTCAGCTCCCTGGTGTGGTGCCCATATAATCTTCTGATGCAGACAATGCCAACTTGGTGCGGAATGACACCACGTTGTGCAAAGGTACCGCTCAAACTGTTTTTGGCGATACAGAAAAGGGGGCGGTGATGAACAGAGTGTCTGAATTAAGCAGACCACTCTTACCCAGTCCAAAGATCAGGGCTTGATCCATCACCGTTATTTATCTCACTGCACCATCCCAGCTCAGAACCTGGCTATATGCAAATCAGGCTGTCCCTGGCCCAGTGGATCATGGGAACAGGGCAGACTAAACTACCAAGCCAATTTTTCACCAGAAAGGAGACAAGCTACCGGGGACCGGTTTCTGGCATTTCAGCCGTCTTTGGCCCGGCTTGCTTGAATCCTGATGGTGCAGTGAGAAAGGGACTCATGTCTGAGTATACCCTGCCACACCTATAGTGGCCAAAAACGATACAGAAAAGGGGGCGGTGATGAACAGAGTGTCTGAATTAAGCAGACCACTCTTACCCAGTCCAAAGATCAGGGCTTGATCCATCACTGTTATTTATCTCACTGCACCATCCCAGCTCAGAACCTGGCTATATGCAAATCAGTCTGTCCCTGGCCCAGTGCATCATGGGAACAGGGCAGACTAAACTACCAAGCCAATTCTTCACCAGAAAGGAGACAAGCTACCGGGGACCGGTTTCTGGCATTTCAGCCGTCTTCGGCCCAGCTTGCTTGAATCCTGATGGTGCAGTGAGAAAGGGACTCATGTCTGAGTATACCCTGCCACACCTATAGTGGCCAAAAACGATACAGAAAAGGGGGTTCCGTGACGATCGTAAGTGGTGTTTTCGACTCGCACGAATATGGTCGAGTCTGGTATCTATGAACCGCAAATGACGAGTTTAGTGGGTGTGCGCAGTTTCGCTGTGCTAACCTGAACCGTTCGTTTGTTTCGTGCGTTTCTATCTGTACCCACGGGTTCCATCTTAGATACGGCATCCATTTTGTCTCTTGCCCTCAAGTAGCCAGCGAACGGACGCTGTCCGCTTCGCGACCCTGGGATTCCCAAGACTCTTGCGGAAGACACGTTTCCTTTGAAAGTGTCTTTATGATGAGGGGGATGATACTGTAAGGCAGATGTCCCCGCTCGAGGCACATCTTGCCGTGCCGGTCTATTGTCTCAGCCGTGCATCTCATTAGGCACGTCCCTTTGATGCCTGCAGCTCGTGTTTCCCGATACCACCCCTTTTACACCCTTTCCGATCTCCCCACTGTTTCTGCCTTCCTTTGCACCTGTCCTTGTTCCTTCTTCGATCTGTTTACTGCCGATTGGAATGTACTAATGGTGGGAAGATGGGTTTTTACAGTTGGGAACCACCGAATGTTTCTGTACTTATGTTCCGGACCTTGAATACATCAAAGCGACCCCTCTTGGGGATAATGATGGGAACCAAGTTGTAAACCTTTGTGTACCATGTTAACCTATGGGAGAAAACTGTATAAAAGGAGCGATCCACAGTAGCAATTTGAATCAGATCCCGCGAACTTACATACTGTGTACTTCACGTGACTTCTGTGTTCCCTGCAGTAAATAAACCTCGAATCTTTGACGCCGAAGGAAGTGTCCCGTGTCTCTGTCATTTGTACGCCGGAACAGGTTACCCACGAAGGTTTCAGGTGTTGTCCCCTGGCACCGCTGGGTCTTAAATAACCCAGTCCTTCAACCCTGCCACACCTATAGTGGCCAAAAACGATACAGATCTCTTGACTGGGTGAGAGTATTCTGCTTAATTCAGAAACTCTGTCCATCACCACCCCTTTTTGTTTAATTATTTTGTCCACCATAAGCGTGGAAGGGTATACTCAGATGTGAGTCCCTTGCTCATTGCACCATCAGGATTCAAGCAAGCCGGGCCGAAGATGGCTGTAATGCCAGAAACCGGTCCCCGGAAGCTTGTTTCCTTCCCAGTGAAAGAATTGGCTTTGTAGTTTGGTTTGCCCTGTTCCCATCATGCACTGGGACAGGAACAGACTAATTTGCATATAGCCAGGTTCTGAGCTGGGATGGTGCAGTGAGCTAAAAAACGGTGTTGGATCTAGCCCTGATCTCTTGACTGGGTGAGAGTATTCTGCTTAATTCAGAAACTCTGTCCATCACCACCCCTTGTTGTTTAATTATTTTGTCCACCATAAGCGTGGAAGGGTATACTCAGATGTGAGTCCCTTGCTCATTGCACCATCAGGATTCAAGCAAGCCGGGCCGAAGATGGCTGTAATGCCAGAAACCGGTCCCCGGAAGCTTTTTTCCTTCCCAGTGAAAGAATTGGCTTTGTAGTTTGGTTTGCCCTGTTCCCATCATGCACTGGGACAGGAACAGACTAATTTGCATATAGCCAGGTTCTGAGCTGGGATGGTGCAGTGAGCTAAAAAACGGTGTTGGATCTAGCCATGATCTCTTGACTGGGTGAGAGTATTCTGCTTAATTCAGAAACTCTGTCCATCACCACCCCTTGTTGTTTAATTATTTTGTCCACCATAAGTGTGGAAGGGTATACTCAGATGTGAGTCCCTTGCTCATTGCACCATCAGGATTCAAGCAAGCCGGGCCGAAGATGGTTGTAATGCCAGAAACCGGTCCCCGGAAGCTTGTTTCCTTCCCAGTGAAAGAATTGGCTTTGTAGTTTGGTTTGCCCTGTTCCCATCATGCACTGGGACAGGAACAGACTAATTTGCATATAGCCAGGTTCTGAGCTGGGATGGTGCAGTGAGCTAAAAAACGGTGTTGGATCTAGCCCTGATCTCTTGACTGGGTGAGAGTATTCTGCTTAATTCAGAAACTCTGTCCATCACCACCCCTTGTTGTTTAATTATTTTGTCCACCATAAGCGTGGAAGGGTATACTCAGATGTGAGTCCCTTGCTCATTGCACCATCAGGATTCAAGCAAGCCGGGCCGAAGATGGCTGTAATGCCAGAAACCGGTCCCTGGAAGCTTGTTTCCTTCCCAGTGAAAGAATTGGCTTTGTAGTTTGGTTTGCCCTGTTCCCATCATGCACTGGGACAGGAACAGACTAATTTGCATATAGCCAGGTTCTGAGCTGGGATGGTGCAGTGAGCTAAAAAACGGTGTTGGATCTAGCCCTGATCTCTTGACTGGGTGAGAGTATTCTGCTTAATTCAGAAACTCTGTCCATCACCACCCCTTGTTGTTTAATTATTTTGTCCACCATAAGCGTGGAAGGGTATACTCAGATGTGAGTCCCTTGCTCATTGCACCATCAGGATTCAAGCAAGCCGGGCCGAAGATGGTTGTAATGCCAGAAACCGGTCCCCGGAAGCTTGTTTCCTTCCCAGTGAAAGAATTGGCTTTGTAGTTTGGTTTGCCCTGTTCCCATCATGCACTGGGACAGGAACAGACTAATTTGCATATAGCCAGGTTCTGAGCTGGGATGGTGCAGTGAGCTAAAAAACGGTGTTGGATCTAGCCCTGATCTCTTGACTGGGTGAGAGTATTCTGCTTAATTCAGAAACTCTGTCCATCACCACCCCTTGTTGTTTAATTATTTTGTCCACCATAAGCGTGGAAGGGTATACTCAGATGTGAGTCCCTTGCTCATTGCACCATCAGGATTCAAGCAAGCCGGGCCGAAGATGGCTGTAATGCCAGAAACCGGTCCCCGGAAGCTTGTCTCCTTCCCAGTGAAAGAATTGGCTTTGTAGTTTGGTTTGCCCTGTTCCCATCATGCACTGGGACAGGAACAGACTAATTTGCATATAGCCAGGTTCTGAGCTGGGATGGTGCAGTGAGCTAAAAAACGGTGTTGGATCTAGCCCTGATCTCTTGACTGGGTGAGAGTATTCTGCTTAATTCAGAAACTCTGTCCATCACCACCCCTTGTTGTTTAATTATTTTGTCCACCATAAGCGTGGAAGGGTATACTCAGATGTGAGTCCCTTGCTCATTGCACCATCAGGATTCAAGCAAGCCGGGCCGAAGATGGCTGTAATGCCAGAAACCGGTCCCCGGAAGCTTGTTTCCTTCCCAGTGAAAGAATTGGCTTTGTAGTTTGGTTTGCCCTGTTCCCATCATGCACTGGGACAGGAACAGACTAATTTGCATATAGCCAGGTTCTGAGCTGGGATGGTGCAGTGAGCTAAAAAACGGTGTTGGATCTAGCCCTGATCTCTTGACTGGGTGAGAGTATTCTGCTTAATTCAGAAACTCTGTCCATCACCACCCCTTGTTGTTTAATTATTTTGTCCACCATAAGCGTGGAAGGGTATACTCAGATGTGAGTCCCTTGCTCATTGCACCATCAGGATTCAAGCAAGCCGGGCCGAAGATGGCTGTAATGCCAGAAACCGGTCCCCGGAAGCTTGTTTCCTTCCCAGTGAAAGAATTGGCTTTGTAGTTTGGTTTGCCCTGTTCCCATCATGCACTGGGACAGGAACAGACTAATTTGCATATAGTCAGGTTCTGAGCTGGGATGGTGCAGTGAGCTAAAAAAACGGTGTTGGATCTAGCCCTGATCTCTTGACTGGGTGAGAGTATTCTGCTTAATTCAGAAACTCTGTCCATCACCACCCCTTGTTGTTTAATCAAACTGTTTTTGGAGCCAGTCTGACGCCTGGGTATAATTTCAAGGTATGGAATCTGCTGCACGATAGAGTTTCTACCTGATAAGGCGGTACCGAAGGTAAGTAACTTGTTCATGTGGGTGTTTTGTGAAGTTAGTGTTCACCTTCAATGTGAGTAATGTTAAAACACTGAGAGTACAGACTAATTCCACGAGTGGAACTTTGGGTACAGGAGGTTTGTCTTAGGAAGCATAGGTCTGGGTATATGTATCTTAATATGTACACTGCTCTCATTACATTGCAAACAGTTATGAACTGCAGTACAATAGAGAAATGGTCACAATAGCAATCAAAACTTAAAGGTACACATGAACAAGGAAAAAGCATTCACAAAGACCTAGTCGTACGTTTGCAGTAAAAGCCTTTTTTATAAGTCTAGAGAGGGACAAGGGCTAGAAAGTATGGACTTGTGAGAGCATAAATTATATGAGCTTACTTTAAAAAATGTGAGACAGGGCAAGAAACCATCTTGATATCAAATCAAAGGTTTTCCCATAGGGAGGCCCTGGTCGGCGTATACAGTGGTCTGGCCAATAGAGCTCAATCCGAAGAGGGATGTTAACATGTGTTGTACATTACGACCCTAGGTACTCCTGTTAACATGTGTTGTACATATCGATCGTGGGTACCCTTCCCGCATCACTCTTTGGATTGAGCTCAATGGGCAGACATTAAGAGATATTGAACAACAAACTGGAAAACACCTTCGATTTGTTTAAACACTTCTAGGCAATATACCAATAATAAATGCTTTTTATGCAGATTGGCAAAAAGATCTATTTGACCTGTTTATATAGAATCTAAAGGATTGTGCAAAACAAGGACCCCCTGAAAAATAGAGTAAGCTATACTCCTAGGACAGGGATAACAATGTGTGCAACAAATTCCTAGGCAGTAACACACTGGAAAACATAAGGCATGAAATGACAGCAAAAGCAGACTAAAATGAAAGGTAAATTTAATAAACACTTTTAAAAATCATAGTTTATAGTACGATATAAGCTCTATGACAAAGGAAAAATAAATTCAGAATTCATACATAAAAATAAAAACAATATCCTCAACTTATACACATTTTAATAGTTTCTATCCATAGAAACTAGACACTGAGTGGCGAATGGAGTCGACGCGCGTTTCGGCGTGGGACACGCCTTCTTCAGGAGCCACAAAAATTTGTAAATAAAATAATCTGAAACATGTATAAAGAGAAAAAAACCATCACAAATTAATCAATCACATTACTACATAATAAAGTGCATTAAAAACTTTCTAAATTCACATATTTCATTTAATATTAAAAAGAAAAAAGCTTATAACTGTCATATCATATCCTAAATATTTCATAGAGTTTTTCAAGGCCTATTTGAATATAACATTATAATATTTGAACAAAGGGTACTCACTAAGTTAGACATGATTCAAACTTAAAGAAGTTTAGGAGGGGGGAACGGGTAAGGAGAACGGGTGAAAAAGGGTGAATGAACAAGGGAGGGATAACAAAATTGATAAGAAATATGCATGATTCACGAAATTGAGACAACTTAATGTTGCAATATGATATTGATAATTACAGTAAGTCTAAAATAAAATTCATCTCACGATAGTTAAATGTTAGTATTATGATAGCTCACGTAGTCTCTGATAACAATTAATGACAACATCATATGAGAATAAGAGAGGTGGAAGACTTACTTTTAGTTAAAAACACACTGCATATAATGATAACCTCAGTTTAAAATCCGTAGATTGGGTGGAACCAGGAAACGATAAGCTCCTAATTCCATAACAGATGTAATATTACAACAGATTATTCCTTATCCTCACAACTATTCATGATGAGTCAGTCAATAAACAGATTATTTATCAGATGCCTTGTGAATGCTGTATTTCATAAAGACACACCGGAATTGCTACCCATTCACTAGATAAAATCTCTGCATTGTAGCTAATAAGGCCAAAGTTAGACATCCATGGAATCCTCTCCGGTGTTACTTTCTCATATACACAAATAAGGTATTTATCTAAAAATACAATTCCAACTCGGCGATGGAGCCAAGGATATCTAGTACTCAGAAACAACAAAACCATATGATACATCCATTATGGGGTCCCCTGGAACAAGCACTCAGGAAAAATGCAAAACAGAGGACAGAATGTTACCAAACCCCGAGTCATATTCAAGGAAAACAGGGCTGTGCGGTAAATATATCCTTTAATATCATCCTATGGCTTGATAAGGAAAGTGAAGGAAACACAAGACGGGGGACCAATATTCACGTTAAACCCACCTTAAAGAAATCTTCATAGAAGTGCTTGGTGCCTGGTGTGTCAAGATAGTAAAATCTTTTAACGGTCGATTATGTATCAAAAAACGCTGTGGGAGATTATATAATGATAAGAGGCAAATCCATAATACCCTAGGGCACTTCAAAAAAATAAATATTAGAACTAATTGTAAGGAGGTTATTACCTTAAAGCGGTCGGACTGTCTTGCTTCAGAATAAAAACGCGATCCAACCAATACTGATATGTATTTGTAACACTACGATAGTTATATTGGACTTCCTGTTGATATTCAGTAGTCTGTTGGAAAAAAAATAAACAGACCTTTTATGTTAGCACGCCGAGTGAAAAAGGCTAACTGTTTTCAAAAGTTAAGGATTTTACAATAGTGCGCTTGAAAAATTCGATATACTTAAATACGTGGTTACGATTAAATAGCGTTAACGCCGGATCGATGATCTCCATGTGGAGGGCGCGCTTACCGTGTGTAGTGAAGGCGTAATAGATCACTACATCTTAGAGGCTGCCAGCGATGTCTTCGGCCTGGATACATAAACGAATAAAACAAGTTACTAAACAAGCTGCGCAACTTAAATAGCCCGCCAGAACTAATTAGTTTGTCTTATTTGACTCAATGCTGAGATGCCAATACTCTCCATGGAACCACTTTGTTAATCTCTCAGTTTGTTTTGCATGAGACCAGGAGTTTAGAAGATGGAGAGAAGGGGGTGGAATTTGTGAGACCGAGAGACCAAACACATGTGGAGCTCTGTTTTTTTAATTTTGCATTGGTGCATAATTTGAAAAACATATATACAAACATTACAATTCGTTACCAGATGAGCAAAAAAGCAAGCAAAGATGTAAAAGAAAAAGAATGAGAGAAATATGCACAATTTTTCTTATTTCACCCCCCCTCCCCCGAGTTAAACCCACCCCACCCTCCCAGCCCACCCACAAAGAGTTGGACTCGCAATGAAATGAACATTTGAGGTTTACCTATTCTTCTCAAGCCATCTGGTCTGCGGTGCCCACATTTTTAGGCCTTTAGATTGCGTCCGCAATCCTTTTTTTCTTTTTTCTTTTCATAAACAGCTTTTTAAAAATTGTAATCTGCCAATAAGCGTAAAAGCCATTGGTGAAATCCAGGGGGGGTTGGATCAAGCCAGACCGAGGCCAGGCATAGGCGAAGTATCGCCATGCCAATAAACATGGGTTTTCCTCCTGGCTTCTCTTGCAGATCCTGGTCCACCCCAAGTCCAATGAAGGACGAGGAGAGGAGATAGTCAACCCCTAGTACCTCCTTAAAAAAGTTGGAAATCTCTTGTTTTAACCTGCTTAAAGAATCACAGGAGGTGATTTAAATCCGCCTGAAATAATGCACACCGAGGACTTAGAGTTCCTCTTCTGTCCCCCATTTAGCGAACTTTTTTGGGATGTAATAAAGTGAAAAACATGATTTATAATATTGAGCCTGAAGCCGAGCTGGATACAAATTTTCTGTGCTAGCTCGGCTGAGTAGAAAAATAGATTCTCCGGAATTCCAATGTCTGCTTCCCATTTTAATGCTCATTCTTCCATGTTATCCGGCATTACTCAGTTGAAAAAGTTGTATACGGCTCCAATGGATAACCATCTGTTTCTTAAATTATCCATAATATGATTATTAACAAAGCCTATTGGCCCACCACCTTTATTACTTCGAAAATCCCGGATTTTAAGGTATTTATAAAAATCCCTCAGATCATGCATACAACTTTTGTAGATTTTTGAAAGAGACTATACCAGTTAGGGAGTTAAAATCACCACGTTTAGACAACCCCGCACCGTGCCATTTTTTGATGATAGGATCTTTAAAAATATCTGGCAGATTGAGTTCTGTTTTAAATTTTTTTATTGGTGCATAATTTGAAAAACATATATACAAAACTACGCAAATTGGTGTATAATGATTCAGGCGATCCAGACTTCACAGTTTCCGGACTGAACTCCTAATCCTATGTCCTCTTTACAAGGTTTTGAAACGGACCTTCTTATAGTGGCTGTCGTTCAAAAATCTCCAGACCCAACCCCATGCATCTTTGCCCATAATCAGTTCTATAGGTGTTGGTATTTCTCCCATACTAATCTGTTAACTTTTCGCGTATTATGGTTAGGTTAAATAATAAAGTTGTAGCCCAATAATATAGTGTTATGTTTGGTAGGGCCAATACTCCCCTTTCTTTTGGTAGAGATAAATATTTATATGTTCTTCTGGGCTTTTCATATGCCCAGATAAAACGAGAAAATAAATCTTCAATTTTTTCAAACAGATAATGGTGAATTCTAACGGGATTTCCCTTAAAAAATTCAAAAACGTAGGGCAAAAAAGCATTTTTATTATATTACATCTGCCAGTGATCGATAGGTGCAGATTATGTAATCTCACTAATTAGATTTTTGTTTTGGCAATTAGGGGATCAATATTGCTGTCAACAATATTATCTACATTGGCTATAATGTCAACCCCATGATATGTTGCTCTTTCCACCTGTCTAGTGTCATTACCATGCTGATATTATTCCAAACAATTAGGGTTTTAGTGCTGTTCTCTGAACAGCACATGTTGAGTTCTGAATGCAGATTGGAGGTGTAGATTGATGAATTATCGTCTTGAACATGCCTCTATATACTAAACCTGAAAGAACCACAGTAAATGGAACATCAACAGCATCTTGGAGAATTGACCTAATGCTCTAGGTTAAAACAATTGTAGAATTACGCCTCCTTCATTAGCGACCATGCTGTCTTGATTTTGCCTATCAGATAATACAGCTCCCACACAATGGCTCAGCAATTGGCGAAGCAAAAGACTTTAACACAAAACAAACAACACCTTTAGATAAGGGTTTTATTTGACAAAATGCAAGGACTCTCTCTTTTAAAATAAGGCTTGCGGTTTTATTTTACACAATGCCCTCTAACAGAAAGGCTTTCCCAGATGCCAAATTCAGAACATTCACATATACAAAGAGATCTCTATGTTTAGATGCAAGCAATAATTACACACTTGGTAAATATAAGAGCTGAATACTGATGAATAAACAAGCAGCAAATAATATGGAATAAGTCTCAAGCAAATATACTTGACATCCTGCAAAAGATCAGGAAATATATATATACATCAAATGATTACTTTGGATGTGCACCTTGACTCACTCACACATCACAAAGAAAACACATCAAATTATCAAAGCCACTGGCCAAACGTCACAATGGCAATAACCAAAACTCAACACTTCAAATGATCACAGCCACTGGAACCACGCATCACAAGGGCACTAGTCAAAACTCAATACTTCACCTGGTGCAAACACTGCATCTCAGCCCACTCCTGACTGGGGAAGTTAAACAGCTGTGGTTGAGAGCTTCAGCAACCAGGGTTCCACGCTCCGAGGTAGACGCGTCCGGCCCCGTTTGGATTCCAAACTCGCAGTTTCTAAGTTAACAACCCTCCGCTTTATAATCTCAAAACACACTAGAATGTTCAGGAGAGACCTCCCCCCGCGCCAGAGGAATCTTAGCATAACTGGCCAGCTTCCAATCAACCATTCCAGTGGCAGGAAGGAGTTCCCACATCCCCTTCTCCAAATCTTGCATGTTCCAGCCTTTATCTTGACGAAGCTCACAAAGCCTTCCGGGTGCAATAAACAATCTCTCACAAAAACAATCCATGAACGTGAATAACCCAAACAACTTGCAAGCGCTGGTGTGCATGCAGAAAAGCTGAAGCAAGGCATAGTTAGAAAACAAGATGGCATGAGGCCATGTCAAAGCCAATAGTAAGACCTTTATAATTCTCATCAATGTACAACATAATGCACAACTGTGCACAACTTCTTATAGATTCACATACTTCATCTCTCAATGTCCTATAGCATCACATACTTCATCTCTCAATGTACAACACCGAGCACTTGGGTGCATCACAGCCTACAACACTGCACTTCGAAACGAAAAAGTACATTCCACACCTCTCTCTCCCTCTCACGCTTTTAAATGCACATCCCACACCTTCTGTTCTTGGCAAGGCTGTCCTACTCTGTGACAGCTCCCACTGAAAGACTGTAAGATTACAAGAAAGAAACGTTTAAGAGACACAGGCACATGCAGAATATAGTACATTCAGGCTAGGATAAAATAACACACTAAAGTCAATTAAAATATTGGTAGTCATCACAGGGTGTCAGACAACAAGAGTACCTCTAGCACTACAAATGCAGAATCAGGTAAAAGGATATGATGATCAGTTGAGCACCTAGAACACCTAAGGATCACTGCAGTGTGAGGAAGAACTCTGTGTCATGGAGAGATTTCAAGCCTAAAAGAATTGGGGGATTTTTCTACAAGGATGGAAGCCACCTTCATGCCACCCTGCTTGGTTTCCCCAAGACTGGGGATTCTGTATGTGTCCAAGCTGAGTTTTCCCACTGACAAAATGCATCTACCAAATGGTTGACTGATCTTAAAATCATTTTTTGCTGGAGGTGATCTGTTGACCCGTTTAGAATATCATTTACCCTACTTAGAAAATGTGGACTTTGGCTTAGAAAAATAAAAAGTAACTCTTTGCACCAGTTTACTTAGACAATATCCTTCCTTTGCAACTAAATGAGCTAGGAGTAGCATTTTATGAAAGAGGGGCTATAGAACGAAGGGCCTTGTTTAAAGTTTGTCAGACGGGAAACACCGTAACAAATGTGGTGGATATTGGTCACATTTTGACAAAGGATTGTTAGATACCACAGTAAAAACTCTAGGACACGTGATCCTGCAAAAGCTGGAAACTTTGGCAGAAAATATTATTTTTTTTCAAAGGTTTAATATGGTTTCCACCCAGGCCTGGGCACCATTTAACAGGCCCTGAACATATTCCTTATCTTGGGAAAGTACGTTAGGGCCAGGAGAGGTTCATTACATATTAATTTTTATGGATATCTCTTGTACTTTTGACTTGGTGCACAGGGAAAAGTTGTGGGCACTGATGGTGGTAGCGGGATGGATCCACAATTGTTGAACCTCATAAGGCGGTTACACTGGGATACCACCACCACGGTCCGCTACACTCAACAAGGTGTTTGTACCCAGCCCATAAAGGAAGCCAGAGGGGTCCGGCAGGGTTGTGTAATTCATACCTTTCCTGTTTTTTTTAACTTTTATATTAATTCCCTAGACAAAGCCCTGAGTTTATGTCACAGTGATACCCCTAGAATTGCTTCTTGACCAGTCCCAGTTCTTTTATATGCATATGGCGCAATTTTAATCTCACAAACAACAGTTGGCCTCCAGAAACCTGAGTTTAAAAATAAATAATCACAAATAGTTTATTTTAATTTGTGGTCCAAAAAATAGTAAAACAAATTATTTCTTCATTGGGGAGACTCCGATCACAAAGGTTGTCTACTTTAATTATTTAGCATCCAGTTCAAAGCAAATCTGTCATGGAGCGGCATGACTAGTCAGAGAATACAGAAAATGGGAGTAGTAGGTGACTCTATTTTTAGATTTGCAAAAAAAACTGGGGCATAAGCCAATTAAAGAGATGGTCTAACTGTATATGTCTAAATGTCTGGGTGTTGGAACACGAAATACCACCTAGAGTGCAGGCCTTCGAAAACAAATTCCTCTGTCAGTTCTTGGCTATCCTGAAATCGACCCCAAGATTTATCTCCGTGATTTGTATGTGGCCTAGTTAGAAGACAACGTTAAAATGACCACCCTCTTACCCTGGGTTAAAATATGGTTTACCCCACAAGCGGGTTTCTCAAGAGACATTTAAGGCGACTGCCTGAAATTGGACAACAGATGTTCTATCCCTTGGCTAGCATATGTTAAGAAAAGCTTTAATGACATAGGCTTGATTAACTTTTGGATTCTCCAGATTGCATTGAGTCCCAAACTAATACCATAGTTTAGGAATGTTTTGCAATGATAAATGAAGAGATTAGAATCGCAAGGGCAAGTCGTTTAACCTCAGTTCTTAACTATTTGCCTGTTTCCACAATGCAAGGCTACAGAGCAGTATTTAACCTCGGTAGAAAAACCAGAACATAGATTTGATCTCACGAGGTTCAGGTTACATAGAATCTATTATTTGGTTGCTCTCCCTAACTCTGGCTCCTGGTTTGAATCTCTTCCGGTTTCCCCATGTAATCATTTTTTTTTTTTTTTTTTTTAAACATTTTTATTTAAAGGTGGCACAAGCAATTGGAGCACATACAGAATATTTCATTTAACAAAACTTCTATCATCTATGTGAATATTACAAGAAGCAATTGAAGCAAAAAGAAAACAAAAAAAAAGTAAAGATGAAAATAAGAAACAAGAATAGAATAAGTAAAAAGAATTGCAAAATAATAAGATAGAACAGGGCTTAGTTACGCATTAATTCAATTCGCAGATAGGGAACAAGCAGCCCCATATTCTATCTATTTTGGCCAATGCTTTTGCACCTCTTTTCCTAGCTACCAGTAGTTCCATGTGGTGAATCTCTGTCACCAAGCACCACCATTCGTTTGCATGAGGTGGTTGTTCCACTATCCATGCTCGGGCTATAACCAGCCTTGCGCATGCTAATAAAATAAAAATTAGATCTTGAAATAATAAAGTGTTGAGTTGCAGGCCTAAGAGAATCATATCTGATGATAATGTAAGCTCAATTAGATGTTTCGATCTCAGAATATTTTCTATATTGTCCCAAAAGGGAGCAAGAACAGGGCAAAGAACTAGCATATGTTCTAAATCGGCAGCTTGAGTATGGCACTTTGGGCATTTAGTACGATCACTGAAAGCGTTGTTGGGAGCCCATTTACTTATTTGTAAAGGGGTATAGTAAAGTTGACATATCGTTTTATATGCTTGTAGTTTTAAGCTTGAAGAGTGGACTAATGTATCGATTTTGTTTAAAAAGGAGGAAATATCATTTGAACAAATACCGGTAGTAAACCGTGAAGCCCATTTCAGTGCTAATTTGGGACAGTCATCTATCTTGCCTTCAATAAAACATTTGTATCCTTGGCTGATAGTGTTTTTCTTGTTCCCCGCTCCTTTATACATACATAGCCAAAAGTCTGAGTCAACAATCTCTTTAAGGTTTAATTTCCCTATAAGGAAGTCGCGTATTTGTAAGTACTTAAAATAAGTGTTTGCCGGTAGTTTATATAATAGCCTGAGTGTATCAAAATCAAGGAATCCTGCTGACCCATATAGGTCCCCCAATCTTGTTATGCCTCGGTTCGCCCATATCTTACATCCTGAATCGCTAAAAATACTTGGTAATCCCGGGTTATTCCAAAGAGTTAAGAGAGAGTGATAGAATGATGCTTTATTATGAGTCATGACTGTCTTCCATATGTTTATTATATCTTTCGCTGTCTTGAACTTAACTCTTAAGATACTACTAAGGGCATTCCCTCACAAAGAATGCGCAAGACTAGGGCATCTATTTTAGAACTAGCCCGTATACATAAACTGAAAGATATTTGGAGGCACCTTCACCCCATGCTTGCTGGGTACACCTATCACTCTATACCACATAAAATGTACTCACGCATAGACATGGCTTGGGCAACGACCCATATTTTGGAGTGTTGTAAAATGGAGATTTGCCCTAAGGTAACATCTGATCATAATCCCATAATGGTAACCTTCAAGATCGTATCTAAAAAGACAGAACCCAGGCTATTCTCTTTTCCCAGACATTTGATCTCCAATACGAGGTTCATTTCTTGTTTGAAAGAACATATAAAAGAATTTCTAGAGTTTAATAAAGATACGGCCAAAATTACCTCAGTTTGGGATTGTTGTAAAGCTAGCATCAGAGGCTTTGCCCAACAGTTTATTATACAACAGAATGCCAATCGTAAGGAAGAGATCCGTTTAATTACATCAAGGATAAGGGGGTTAGAAGAACATTTGGCCGAAATTACTAGATAAGAATGCGTGGGGGCCTCTCACAACCTAAACAAAGCTAAACTAGAACTTAAATTGATAACGCTACGATGTGAGACTAAGAAATTTTTAAGAGATAAAGTCATTACTAAACTACATAAATATAAACTTTTGCAATATGAGAGCGGTGATAGAATAGGTAAAACCCTTGCTTATAAAATTGCTGACGACCGAGCCACTTCTTTAATTAAGAGCATAGAAAGTGCAAACGGTATTAACTATACTCGCTCAGATCAGATTTTGCAACAATTTGTAGAATACTATACTAAATTGTACACCCCAGAAGGTGTCCCCCCTACGGAGCTAGTTGAAAACTATATCAGAAACAATTGGCGGCTAGAGAAGGATATAGTAGATATGGAAGGACTAGAAAATGACTTTACTCAAGAAGAACTAAAACTAGCAATTTTTTCTCTTCCCTCTGGGAAGGCTGCGGGGGATGACACTTTGCCGATTGAAATTTATAAAATTTGCTGCGAGGAACTACTTTCATTATTTTGTTCAGTCATTAACCAGATAAGTACAACAGATAGGGCCCCGACCTCTTGGAACACTGCAAAAATTATCTTTTTCTTAAAAAAGAACAAACCACCTACGGAGTGTGGGTCTTACCGCCCAATTTCCTTGATTAATGCCGATGCCAAGGTATTTGCTAAATTAATTGCCACAAGACTCTCTCCCCTCATGCCTAAGCTGATTAGTGAACACCAACATGGCTTTGTAGTGGGCAGAGATACAACTCAACATGTAAACACGGCTATAACCTTGTTTGACATAGCCGCCATTAATCCCTCCCCACTCGGAATGATATTACTCGACGCTGAAAAAGCTTTTGACCGAGTGGGGTGGGATTATCTCTGGGTAATCCTTAAAGAAATCGGGTTTAAAACTAAGTTTTTAACAAAAATTCAAGCACTTTATGAGCGCCCTAATGCTGTAATTGGGTATGATTGTTTACTTTCTCCTAAATTTTCAATCTTGAGAGGGACCCGGCAGGGATGCCCGCTATCACCCCTATTATTTGCCCTTGCCATGGAACCGTTTATTAATGCTATACAGGCGCAGGTGATGATAAAACCATTTACAACTGGGACAAATTCGCTTAAAATTACTGCTTACGCGGATGATTTGGCAGTTTATACAACCGATGTAATTGAAGCTATGGCAGGAATTATCAAAGAAGCAGATGCATTTGGCGAAGTTTCAGGATATAAGTTAAATTTAGGCAAGACCCAAATTATAGCCAATTACAAACCACAGATACAGGTAACTGGAATATGCCACGCTGCTACCTATCTAGGTATTAAGATAACATCCAATATCAAGGACATTTTGGCATTGAACTACGATGCTTAATTAAAAGAAACTCAGACTCTCCTTAAAAAATGGCATAAGGTGCCTTTAAATCTTATTGGGCGAATCAATCTTATTAAAATGAACATTTTGCCAAAATTTTTATATTTATTTAGATGCATTCCTTTGAAGATAAATAAAATATTCTTTAGGAAACTTGACGGCATATTGGGCAGTTTTATATGGGGCTTTAAAAAGAATCGTAGAGCAATCTCATCCTTGAAATTACCTTTCATTAAAGGAGGGCTTAACTTTCCAGATTTCAGACTGTATTACTTTGCCTCATTTTTGGGACGGTTACAGAGCTTGTTTAATTCTAGAGATCCATATTTTTTCCACCAATTTATGTTAGGATCAAACTCCTTACAATTCTTGGCCAGAAATAATGACCCGAATTACTGTAATCATTTTTCATCACAAACAACATCGCATTTTAAACTTTTTTGCAGTTTATATAGTAGCTTCAGAATACACTTTTTATGACCATTTTTAAGCATAAGCACTTTACATCGAGCTAAAAGGATATTTTAAAAAATGTGTAGAAACCCCTACGATTTGTTTCTCTGTCCTCAACTATATTTTGTCTACATTAAAACCGAGGAGGAGGTATGCTTTATAAGGATACTTATTTCAGCTCTGATGAGACTGCTAATAGTTTTATATGGGCACTAATCACTGGGGGTGCCAATACTGTAATTTTATATAATTTGCCAAATGTTTACATGGATTATATTTCATGATGAATGAAATCCGTTTTAATTTGATGTGTGAAACCTTTTAATAATCTCTGAATTCGAAAAACGAAATTATGTATAATGTATTTTAATTATGTGTTTTTATGGCCATTGCTATTACTGAAAAAAGACTATTGAAATGAACTGACAGAGGATCCTGAACACCAAACTTCAAATAAGGGCCTAAGTCATTCCCTCATAAAGAAGCAGGAGCTGTTTTCCACATTTACATGAGTTTCTTGACCCACCTCACCTTTAACTTGTACATTTTATGCAATACACTCTTCGCACAAATCCTTAATGATACATCACACAACTTACCCTGCATGGTTTTATAGAAACATCAAAATATTTCTGTCAGGTGGTTATATTGATGGTATTTATATGCAGTCAACCTCTTTATAGCTATTCTTGTTAAATATTCAGCATGTTTACATCTGATGTTTGCCAGATAATCATGTTTACAGCTGCTCCTTGACACTAGCAGCCTCTTAATAAAAATCGAGCCATTGTATTTTAAAGTTGTCGTCTTAATATATTTTAAAACACTCTAGAGATAACGTAGAAAAGATCTTCTCTGAGATGAAGAAGGAGTTTCGTCAAATATGCAAGCTGACAAGAGAGCAAACCGATCAACTGCATAAATTCAACCAGAGGAAAGAAACTGCTGCAGGTAAGGCTCAACTTTGGTTTGCGTATTTAGACTTCGCCAAACTGGAGTATATGTTGACTAATGTATAATCTATCAGTACCGCCTCTATCTTTTCACATAGGAAGACATACAGTATAATTCCTCTTTACCGAGTATTGTGTAAAGACGTTTCCTTACATGCCAAATTATTATAGTAACGAAAAAAGTGAATGGCATTTCATTAGAAATTTGACAGTGGGGTGGTGAAACTTTTGCTGTTACGTTCAGTAGGCAGGGCAGCCAGCACACGTGGCTGTTACTGTTGGATTTCATGTCTGGGGAGACTTAAGTTTTAGTTTAGTGGATGTTGTAACATTTTGTAGGTTTTCTTCATGGATCTATACTGTTAAAATTTATCCTCATAGTTGGAGAAAGTTAATCCTCAGTTAATGACTAAAGCAAACTAGTAACCTGCCGTGCACCCTCCTTACTGCTCCACGTGTACTACTCCAGACTGTGTGCAAGTTGGACGTCTTTAGAACTAAATATTGCAGGCATGCACTTTCACAATTAATGTGTATTCTTTGTTATTCATGTGGTAGATATTTAACATTTCAGAAGAGCCTCCCCCTACACCTTTAGTGAATATAGTAGTGTGGTAGTAGTTCTGTCATTCCGTTTTTCACAATAGTTAAGTGTGGTAATTGGGTCTTAAAACATTTAGAACATTTCTGGGTTTGTTGGAGTTTAACAACTTTCAAATGGCCTTCTTTGCCTCTTGCCTTGAAACACCCATCTTCCCCACACTAAACCGTAAACCTATGACTGCGGAAAGGCAGTCCTACTAGTGACTACCCACACTTGTAAATTCCACCTATAGGTATAAATGTCTGTAGATTCTGGTTTTATAACTCGGAGTCTGTCTTTGCTGCATGCAAATGACAGCTTTTATAAACCTTTGTAGCTCCTTCTTAAAATCCTTACTCTTATCAAACTAAGATCTATTAAACTGGACTCTCACAAGAAATCCACATAATCCCTGAAATAAATAATTAAATCCCTGAAAAATGAGATATCATCACATAAATACTGAAAGAGTAGGAAAATCACATAAAAAAGTCGAGTGAACTCTGCGAGGCACTCTGAAGAGTGACTACAAGGATATTGTAGAGAAGGTCTCTCCTTCCTAAAAGGTAGTGGTAATATATTCTGGCTACTTTGTAATTTGAAAGAAGGGCTCAACACAATAATGTAGGCACATTCTCAACCTTAAAATGCCAAACAAATGGACACATTAGGGGGGGGGGGAGATATTATGTGTTAGCCCTACATCAGATATACACTTAGCTACATCAAGGGGACTAAATGTAGGACTTAGATGTACAGGCATAATTCAGTATCAAATAAACGTTGCAAATTCCTGAGTTTTATAGTGAGCAACATTCATTACAAATAGAAATACTTATTTTCAAAATGCTTGGTATGGTCGCCCTGCACCTCCAGAAGAGTTTATTTTTCCTTATGTGGACAATTGGCTCCTGTACGCGTCAACATCTCAAGATGTTCAACAACACTTCTGGATAACAGTCTCCATCCTACAGCACATGGGTCTAAGTATAAATCAAGCGAAATCAGTCCCAGTCCAAAAGATTCACTATCCGGGAGCACTCCTAGATACATAATCAGCAAAAGTGTATTCTTCATAGGCAAGCTTTCTATCGTCTGGACTGTAACAATCTAATAAAGACTGGTGCGATAACTTCTCAGATCCCTTCCCTGTCGTGGTCCACAGCACTTTACATCTTCCTAGTCCCTCATGATCGACTACGGAAGAGACCATCCTTCGAGTTTCGAGGAGTGAGTGGTGCCAATTCTCAGGCAGCTCACAGAAGCTATAATCCAATCGAACCCATGGGGATTCCATCCAGAGAATCTTCTGAAAAAGTTCATTTTCTTCAGGATAGACCTTCATGTACTATAAAGACTTACATTTATTACAGGCAGTGCTTGAAAGGAGCGGCATCTCTGGCTAATACCATGTAAGCCTTTATTTAAAGAATTTCGGGCCAGAATTCTGTAGGGCCCTAAAGGTGATACACAGGGCTTTAAATCTCACTCTTTTTTGACCGGTCGCCAATGAAGAGTCTACCGAGCAGGTTTAGCTGATTGAAATTTAGAGATTCCCAGTAACAACCTAGCAGCTACGTTTTGGAGGGCCTGGAGCTTGTTGGCATACTGCAATTGCATATTAGGATATAAGTCATTACAATAGTCGTTTTGATAAATCTAGGGTAGTTACCACTGTTTTTTGAAGAGTTGAAGGAATGCACGGCAGAATCTTCTTGACTATCTTAAGTGTGTAGAAGGATGCAGATATAGTCACATTCACTTGGTCTCCAAAAGCAAGCTTGTTATCCATTAGACTGCCTAAATTCTTTACCTTGCTGGCTGGTGGTGGTAAGGATCCTAACTCCAGCAGGATGGCATCCAGAAGCAAGTATCCTTCCGGAAAAGAAGAACCTTTTCTTGAGGAATTTAATTTTAGATAATTTTTGTCCATTCAATCGCTAATAGCTAGCATACAGTTGTAGAACTTATAACAGGTGCAGTTGAGTGAGTCGGAGAAGGAGACTACGATTTGAGTATCATCGGCATAAGATGTTAAAGAGAAGCTGAATGACTTGATCAGAACTCCCAAGGGCGTGACATAAATGTTGAACAATGTCTCAGTTAAACAGGACTCCTGGGGTACTCCACAAGACTGGACAAAGGGTTCGGACTCAAATTCATTCAAGGATACCGTCTGTTCCCTTAGACCTAGGAAGGAGCTGAGGTGGGACAGGGCAGTACCACTGATCCCAATGCTATTGAGGCAGTCAACCAACAGACTGTGGTTGATTGTATTGAATACTGCTGATAAATCTAGAAGAATAACAGTGACATGCCAAATATTGTCTAACATAAACCTGATTTCCTCTGTGGCCATTATCAGTGCAGTGTCATGCTATGACAGCTCCTGAAACGGAACTGTGTAAGGTCCAGAAACTCCTGCGTGTGTATAAAAGTAGCCAGTTGCGGATTTAAGGCTTTTTCAATAGTCTTTGCAGGAAAAGGTACCCTGGAAATGGGACGATAACTATTGGGGTCTAGGCTAGGTTTCTTTTACTAAGAGTATTATTAATTTTTTTCGATTGAATAGGAAACTGCTCTGTTGTGATCATCTTGTTTAAGATTGCAGGGAAATGGTTAGCAATAACCTCAGGGGCTAAGTGCATGATGGCAGCAGGACAGGGGTCATGCAGTGAAACCAACTTCTTGGCCTTGATCAGGTCAATCACTTGTCCTTTGCTCAGGGGGGGCAAACTCCGGAATGGTGCATTTCGCATTATTGTGAAGTCTTGGCCTATTTTCCTCAGCTAAGAGAGTAGAGATTAGAGAAAATTTACTGAAGATTTGTTCAACTTTATTTTGAAAGTGAGACGCCAGAGTACCACTGTCAAAGAGAATTTGTTCGCTGACTTTTTGGCTGACTACTTCCTCGATAAAAGAACAAGATTTTTCTTCCCTTAACATTGCCTTTTAGGTTTCTGTATCCTAATTGTTTCAGGAACTTTCTCTGCCTGACTGTGGTCATTTCTCCATAGCCTTTCTTGCGTCCTACAAATGATGTTTCAGTCTTCCTGAAAATGATGGAGTCAAAGGTTTCACATAAGTTGTGCATTCCAGTGTCAGGAGAAGATCCTGAAAATACGCATGCACCATGCTTTTCTCTTCGGAATAATGCAATATAAATATTCAATAAAAAAATTGCAACCAACTGAACAAGAGACAAACTTATTGTCTTAGTTGGAGCTAATGTATGAGCCAAGGAATGAAGCCGGTTAGAGAAGTTGGTAGTGAGGTTCTCAAGATCTTCAGCCAATTTGGGCTGTGAGTGAATTAGGAGCTGGTTAAACAGGCTGGGTTCAATTTTGGGCCATTGACGGTATGTTTGTAAAGAGCGAGATCGAGTGGGGACCTGCCTATCTTGAGTGGCTTTTATGTTGAATTAGATAGAGTAGTGAATGGATCAGCACAATGATAGAACATCCACAATAGTCAATGTATCATTATTGGTGAAGACACCATCCAGCATATGGCCTACACAATGAGTGGGAACCTCCACCAGTTGCTCACAGCCAAGACACGACATGGTCTCCATAAAATCTCAGTATTGTTATCAAAGTGTGCCTCCAAGTGGAAATTAAAGTTTCCTAGCAGCATGAAATTAGACGAAAGCAGGCCAGACTCTAATAGGGATGTGACCTTATGATTAAAGATATTTCTTGGTCCGAGCGGGTGGTAGATTAGCATTCCATTCCATAATTGAGTTTTGGGCAGTTCAAAATTCAAAGATAATGCTTTGTACACCTTAGATATGGTGTTACTTGTAAGTTTGCAGAGAGAGTTCTTGATATACTATCGCTAGGCTGCTGCATCTCTTATGTGGCCTATTGGCCCTAAAAATTCGAATAGCCCTGTGGGACTGCTGACACCAAGTCTGGGCCTGAAGTAGGTCTGCCCAAGTTTCTGAGATAAGGACTATATCCGGCTTGTGATGTTCGACAAAAAGGGCAAATTCGATTTTGTGTTTCACAAGCGACCTCATACTTAAGATGGTATGCGCACAGGTTTCGTAATTAGAGAAACCTTTCTTCTGAGATTGCACATCAGGATCCTGTGACAGAAAAACAGTGCAGGGGAAAGACAACTTTTTCCATAGCTTGCTGCAGCCCAGGCAAGTTGGACTTGGGGGGAGAAGGGGGGTGGGGAATGTAAGTACCAACTGGATGAACTTTCATGCAATTTGGGCCCTTACCTCAATGCCAGCAAGGCCTCACGAGTATAACATCTGCTAAGGGAGGAATTTGTCTTAAACTGGCCTGGGGATGTGGCTCTAGGCATCGTCCTGGTGCAGACAGGCTTGCCTTTACCGCGGACGCACTGACTGTGTTGTTAAATAGCCCGCCATTGAGGGTGGGTGGTATTTCGAGGGGGCGTGTCCAAGTCTGCCACTATTCAGCGTGTGACCGAAAAAGTGGGCAAAGTAGAACCCAACGCAGGGTCCAACAACCCAGCTTCCCTTCAACAGGCTCCCCTGGAGCAGATACGGTAATGGTAAATCAAATTAAAACTAAAAGAAATGTGAGGAAAACAAATCATAAAACAAATTAAAGGTGGTACCCACTACTACAAGAGCTAGGCACCTCCTGAAAACAGGGGAACAGATGTGCCTACAAGGAAAATAAACATTGGCTAGTCAGGCCTCTGTATCGGAGGTGCGAACCATGTTGTTATATAGGCCCCCATTGAAAGTGGGCGTGGCCAAGTCAGTCGCTTTTCAGCACGTGGCCAAAAACAGTGGACAAAGTAGAACACAACCCAGGGTCCAGCAACCCCACAACAGGCTCCATTGTAGGAGATAAAATGTGGGTAACCCAAATTAAAACTAAATGAAACGTGAGGAAAGCAAATCATAAAACTAATAAAAGGGCATGAGATCCGCAAAAAAGATGGCACCCACTACTACTAATGCATATAAGTCACCCTTAAGGTTGGCCTTAAACAGCTGTTGACCATGGTGCAGTGTGTGTAAAAAGTTGGATATGTACTTTTAACTTTTACATATCCTGGTGGTAAAACACATGGTCTTTCACTATTGCAAAGCCTGCTTTCCCCACAGAATAACAGTGGATTACCTTATTACATTTAGTAAGTGATAACTTTGAATTGGGAGCAGGTAGCAGGTAGGAAAGTCGTGTTCGGTCTCTCAAGAATTGTAATTTAAAGCCCTCCTCAATGGTAAAGTTGGATTTTAAGTTACAATTCTAAAAAAGCCAGTTTTAGAAAACTGGCATTTTCTTGTCCTAACCAATTAGTACCTGAAACCTGTATCCTGGATCACATGACTCGGTGTAGCTGGCAGTTGTTTGGTTGTGCATTGCTCCCAGACTGTGGGACAAAGAGGGAATAGGTGTCAGGATGAATGGGATGAGCTATCACCTATCACACTTACACATCACAAAGCAGGCCTCGAAAAATCATTAAAATGTTACCAGACATGCGGGTCTAGTGATTTAAATAATGTACTCGACCTAACTTTAATG
The DNA here is from genome assembly GCF_964263255.1 of Lissotriton vulgaris. Taxonomy (NCBI): domain Eukaryota; kingdom Metazoa; phylum Chordata; class Amphibia; order Caudata; family Salamandridae; genus Lissotriton; species Lissotriton vulgaris. Next base: position 1,020,481,398 of record NC_141687.1, on the reverse strand, counting down.
CTCTTGACCCATGAACTGGTTTCAAATTGTGTGATCTTAGGCAAAAAAATCTATTTCACTGAGCCGCCATTTCCTTTCTTATCACATATGAAAGCTCCTTCATATATATTTGTTTAGCAGATCTGCTGTACAAAAAAACGATTTCGTTTGAATTAATAGACTAAAATGTGTTTCATATATAATGCACATCTATTCACATATAGGATACACATGACCCCTGACTTGCCTCCTAGTCCATTAACAGCATTGGCATCAGGGCAGGCTCAAGAATGTTTCTCAAATCATGTTTAAAAACGACAACTTTTAATAAATAAGTAACTAAAGCATGAAGTGGTAGCACACTGTCATTTGCAATCAGCACAATTTCCATTGAAATAACCACGAAATGTGCAAGTGACATGAAGTTACTGATAAAACATATAGTGTACAAACAATAATGTTTGCAAATTGAGTTTCTGCAAATATTTGTCATTTGCACGTCACCAAGTCAAGTGTTGAGATTTGTTTTGCCCTTATTTAGAACTTTGATAGCATCACTCTTATGAATTGCAAAAAAAGTGCTTTTGTAATTCCTGATATATTTTGAAATATTTGTACTATTTATTTACAAGCTATTTAAATTTTATGGGTTAGAAAGAAAACATGACATCCTACAGTTTTCACAATTGTCAGACAGCTCACTTTAGAAAATATTCTAACTGCAGTAAGAGAAAGAAAAGTAAACACAATTTTCCAGGACAAGATAAGCAGCAATTAGTAAAAAGACAAACTGACATTTACCTCTATCCTTGAACAGACCACAAATGTGTCAAGATAAAAACAAGATTTAAAGGCATCACTTTCTGAATGAACAGAACACCTGTTCCTTTCCAGTTCAAATTTACTCACCAGAACGGACCAGTAGGTCCTGAAAATATCTCAACCTGACCAAATCTGACTCCTCATAGCAAGTGGCCGAGTGGATTTTTCGAGGCCTGCAAAGACTCTGCCTCAGCACACTTACAAAGGGTTTCATACTTGTGGTTTGTGCCCCCAGACAAGCTGGGGCGAGGACAGGGAGTAATGAAGTTCCAGACACTTGTGTTGGGGTAGGACTTTAGAAACTGTAAAGAGGTTGCAGGTTATAAGTAGTAGACCCTCAGACCCAGCTCTTGAGATCACTTCTGGACCTGTGGACTCTGCCAGGACTGCCCAGCTGTGAAGTCTGTCCTGCTGTCCAAGGACTGCTTTGCTGCCCAAGGCAACATAACTCTAGGGTTAATGTCCTTACTTAAGAGATTGGTGTTGTATCTAGTCACAATTTTGACTCATAATAAATTAGGACATGGTTTAATGCACCTACTTCAAAGCATAACATATAACATGCGGATCACAGATTTGTATTTTAAGTAGATAACTCAGTTGGTTACTTCTTTTGTCACAGAGTTCCGTTTGATACTTGTCGATCTTAAGTTACAATTCTAATAGAGCACAGTGAGCGACAAACGGACATCAAATAGTTGCATGCAAACTGCAAAGAATGGGTGTAGAACCTTATCGTTTTTTTCCTCATTCTTTCATTATTCTGTGGTTGGTAAAAATGGTTCCTTTGGCAATTAATACATTCTTATTAGTATATACAACCCCAACCATTGTGTTACTTTTTAAGTATAGAGTGTCTCGGGAGACCAAGCACTCTTAGCACATAATGCCTATCCGTATAGAAGACATGTTAATCCTACACCTTGTTGCTCTTGTTTGCTTATGAAACATTTCCATACATGGATTTACACATTTGTATGATCCATTATTTGTATAATACGAGTGATGTGACGTGCACTGATCCCCTACATTGGAATGAGGAGCACTATAAAATAAATTAAATGAATTGAAGATCTGGCTGTGGAGAGGTGAGGGGCACTGTTTTAGGGTGGTAGTGAGGCACTCTGTGGAGCTGGAGCTCACAAACGCTAAAGCCAGCCTCTTTGTTTTCATAAATAATTTAGTTCTTTGTCTCATTTGCCTCCTTTTATTGGTATGTCCGCTGTATTCTATCTGGTGCTTGTGACTATAAGCGAAAATCCTTTGAAGGAAATAAAATAGCTCCTTACCTGTAATCATTATTCTCCTTGAGGCAAATCTTTGTTTTATTCATGAGCAGCAACCCTCTCTCCTCCCCAGAGAGTAGACGATGAAGTTAACTATTTTTCCTTCTGGATCCTTGATTTCTGTAGAAAGACAACTGGCTCACCTGTCAGAGACAGGGCCTGAAGGGGTACTGCTACTGGTTGGAGTGTTTTTGCTGAAAGGAGTAGTGTCAGCTTTCTGGCCTTCTCAGGCTGCAACATCTTGGGCTACATTGTCCTCTTTATGCATCCAATTGTTTCCTTAAAAAGAGATAATGGAGAGTTGTTATGTCACTTTTGGTCAGTGACTTTCTCTGGATTTTAAATTCTTGGGAAGGTAATGGAAATTGGTTTCCTTAAAGAGAAAAATGTGATTCAGAATAATTTGCGTGAAAGGGATCATACATTGCTCATGAGTATGATGATGGTTTCCGTAGAGGAGAACTAGGATTTCAGGTAAGTATTTTTTTATATTTAATTTTTACATTGTGAGATCCTCTTGATTTGAAGTTGGGAGTGTTCTCTGTAAAATAAAAAAAATTTGATGACAGCATTTCTATTCCCAACTATCTGCTTTGACTATATGTTTTCCTTCTCCCTCACAGAAGGACAATTCTCAATGCCTATTCAGTGTACAGATTCAGCAGATGAACAAGCAGAGGGACATTTGAAATCTCAGGTTAAAAATGGAGCAAACAAGCATGCATGTACAACAACTGTTGGTCCCAGATGCCTAGAACAGGATGAGATTGACGACTGCTCTGTAGAATCACTTTCTCAATTTAGTGTCAAGTTTCCGCCAACGGACAATGACTCTGTTTTTTTGCAGAGTACTCCAGAAAAGACTGTATTATCAAGCCCTATGGCAAGTGAAAATGTACTCCAAACGAAATATAACCAGCAATTGGATGATAATGCTTTAAGCCTCAGCGAAGCAGGTTGTTGCCCATCAGAGGATAAAGGAAATTCACATATAACTCAAGTTATAGAAAACATTGCCTTCATTGACAGAGTCCTATCCCCACACCAGCCAGATGTATTTAAGCAGGACAAAACACCACCTCTAACAGCCGAGGATCATGGTATCAAATTTAAATTCTCAGCTGATGAAACTTCAAACGGAAACAAGAGCCCACTGGAACCTGCCAAACGTGCCATAAGGGGACCACAGCAGGTAAAGGCTTCACAAAAGCTTGTCACATCATGCAAATAGAAATATATTTTATTTTGTATTTAGGTTTCAAATACGTTTTTACAATTATTTGCAAACTGTTTTCATTTATTAAAACATGATATCCAATAAACACTCTCCTAAGAACTTCACATTGAAAGTTCACCCCCCTCCCCTGGTGGTTTTTGGTAGCATTGCTCGGGTATTGATCATCCCATATTCAGCGGCCCTTTGTTAATTGTAACTGTCATTTATGTTTAGGGCTCCCGGTTTTATGGTATTTATTTTTTTAGCATTTCCGTCTGTATTTATCCGTATTTTTTTTTTGGTCCGCTTTATCCGTATTCATCCATATTTATTTTGTGATTTGCGGTTAAATGAAGTTGTAAAACTGTACATTTCCATATTTATTTAACTGATAGATGCGCACTTATATTTTGATGTCTGTCTGTTTTAGCTATCTCAGCCGCCAAATATTATATAACAAAACATCCACTGGTAAATATTTGCATTATACTACAAATGTATGTTGATACAATTAGTTAACTAATTTTATGCTTTGAGGATTTTCAGGCAGACAATTTATAATACTCAAATCTATGTATTTGTCAATTCTTGCCATAAATGTGTTGCAAACATGCTGTTTTTGGTGCAAGTCTCATGGTGAGCCCCACTTATCACCATTTTCTCCAAGTGTCTACATTTTTGATTTTCGAGCTGTGATAGGACTTATTATTTGCTAGAGTCTCAACTTAGTAGCCCGGTTCAGTCACCTCAGCATCTTAATTTGAGCTTTCAGTTGACCGGGGTCGTACCTATAGCCATGATGTTTCATGCAAATTAGTTCTAGCAGTGGAAGTGATGATGATTTGGTTTCCAGGCTTCAAAATATATTGAATTATCTTTCTACCACTTGCCTTCCCTTGGCTGGTTAGTGGTTGCATATTTGCAGCAGCCCGTTACATATTCTGAATTTGTTAGTCTTTCCCCAGTGTTGATAAATCTGTGCAACGACTGCTGTGTCTGGGGTGTAGTTTTCCTTTAATCAGGAAAATTCTCTGTTGGATGGGACATAGCACAGATCCAATTTTTACCACGGTCCTGTCTTCTTCTTTTGGTGACACTGGTCATGAACACCCTAGACTTCTAGACAAAAAAATATGACCTTGTGTAATGGAATCTCTCAGTACTCTAATGCCCTTGGGCCAAGTTCACACTTTATATAAAAAAATGTATAGGGTGCATGTAGGGAGATTTGCGTTGCTCATGAGAAAACAGTGGAGGCCTAGCATAGGAAGGGACGTTGTGGTGTGAGACTTAATTAGTCTGTTGATGGATACTACCGCCTTCTGTTTAGAACCAAAATGCCATCCAATTGTTTTATTTACAGGTAAGAACATAAGTACCACAACTTTAGCGATTTAAAGACAATTGGTATTAGCAATTGATCAATATTTCAACAATACCTAATAGAGCAGGGACAGCATGCCCATTAGTGCCAGCGGTGCTACTCTGCAGCTTTAAGAGCGAAAAAAGCAGGAGCATTTGAAAGCCTCTAAATTAGGGGTAACATGAATATTGGGTGTGGTAGTGCAACAAAAATGTATGGTGTTGCTATGAATTTCATGGCCAGCTTTAAATGATGACCTGTGGAAGAACAGTGTGCTGACAAATACCGATGGCATCCCAGTTGGAAGGATGCCATTGTTTAAGTCTTGTTTGGCCTCATCAATAGTATGGCAATCTATAGCCTCCTTTAAAAGAAGCCCCATTTTCTGCATTTATTAACTTTTAAAAATAAATGCAGACAGAAAACACATTGTTTTCTGTCTGTGTTTATCTGTAAAAATCAGTAAAAAACGGAAAACCGGGAACCTTATTTATGATGTATGGAGATTCACGTGTGCACCAACAAAAGGCCATTTTTTTGTGCAGGAGTTAGATAAATATGCTTAAAGAGTTTTTCCATTGTAATACACGCATGATAAAGCATCCATATGTTCCTATGCGGTGTGCATTCATACTCTTTATGCAAATGGATTTCACCATCTTGTATTGGTAGCCGGAGTATTGTGCAACAAAGACTGTGCAGATAGACATGTGGCCAGAAGGATGCTATGGAGCAGCCCTGCCAAAGTGCACAGATACCTGGAGCTTGTTGCTCTTGACCAATTTATTCCCTGATGCACCCAGCTCCATAACTACAGCACAGAGTTAACTGTGGCAAGGAAAGTCAATGTCACTGTGTCATGGTAGTGCGTTGTACACTTTTTCCACAATTCAGGAAAAAATCTCCAAGGTATTTCTAAAATGTATATTGACTGTTTGAGCATCTGTGTTAAGATTTTACCTGGCTACTGTCTATCTTAGCCCTGGGAGGCCTTCTGGGGAGATAGCCATGCGCTCTACAAGTAACAATAGAATTAAATAGAATATTGGTGCATGAATGATTTATACAGATGTTATTCACAGACTAATATCTCATGGGCCTACACTAGAATAGCCGAGCTTTGGTCTAAGTTTGGAATTGGAAGTGGATTTCGAAGTATGGTGTGGTTTGCAGAGTGTAGAATGTTGAAAAATGTGTTATGGGTATATAAGCCATTTGCTTTGATGCTGCTGACAGATTTAGGATACTTGATTGAGAAGAGCTTACCTGGTAAGTGACCACCTACTAAATTTCAGACACCCTCAGTGTTAGTAAACATGATTTTTGTGGCATATATAAATGTTGTTTGTGAGTAGTTTGTCATTACTTCTGTTTTCCTCTTTCAACGAGGTCTCGGTCGAAGATCTAGGGTAAGGGTGAACAGAGCGTTTCTCATCAACTTCTCATTACACTTGCAAATACTACAATTGCTATGTGTCACTCACAAATTTCATTTTCAGAGTTTTCATGTTAAAAGCGTGAATTGGTAATATCCATCTTGTTGTAAAGCGATGAGAAAAAACGTATTAAAACAATATATGCGAAAATTTAAAATTGACTGTCTACGCCAGCTGGCATTTGTGAAGAAATATTCACAGTTTGTGGGGAAAAACTATGCCAGGGCAACTTATGAAAAACAAGAAAGTCATGAACCTATGAGCAGGTCAATAATCATGATTTTAGCAAATGGGTTTCACTCATTTAGTCCCCCAGCATTTTTTGCTTTTGACTCCCTCGTTTTTAGACTTTTACTGTGAGTGAGTCTCAAAACAGGAGTCTCACTCACAGTAAAATTCACAGTAATTGGACTGAGTGCATTCACTGCCAGTGTCTGTCCTTTTATATAAGGCAGCTTCTGTGCAGCTAGGGTAAAAGGCTCTTGGCTGGTTACACATGGACAAGTGTGCACACGTGTGAGGGCTGCACGTGTGAGACTACTGTCTTGCGAAGCCGAGTAGCTGCGTACAGGTAACCTGTCATAGAATGTACACTTCGATTTTGGTGACCTGAGGTAGGGGTTATAATGTTACTGAACATTAATAGTGTAGGTCTATATTGCTTACTGAAGGTTTGTGGTTCTTACACAGGGTACATATGTAGGCAAAATGTGCCCTAAAGTACAATTTTGCTACACTTAGGCCTACGGGGACTAGCGAGATACCAATCTGGGGTAACTCATGCACCCCAAGTGGGAATCTGCTGTCCCCATCATCCCACATAAACACATTATGGCACTTTAAGATTTGTCCGATTTCTCTGGCTCGGCTCATAATCAGGTTCTCCAGTATTGAATCTTTCATAGATTTACATCATTGAATCTTCCCCATCGTCAAAGTGAGAGTCTCACGGAAATTATAACTAGTAGTAGTACTTTTTCCAATTAGGTAGACTATAATAGCATTTCCGCTTAGGATTGAGCAGCAATCCACATCATGTTGTACATAACCAAAGATCAGACAATCAAAACAGAGCTCGCACCCTTTTCCTCCTGGCCATTGGCTCCACACCTCAGATTTCTCAACGGATGTCGTGGATAGGGAGTCTCCCAGTTTTTTTCTCATCAGAACATGACTGTCAATTTTGACCTCCAGGTGAACTATGTATACTTATCTGACCTTACCCAGCTGATCTGATTCTACCAGCATATGAGAAGGATCAAAAAAGGGTTTGCAGTGCCCATGTAAAACATTTAGGGAGATGAGGCAGTTCTCTGAGGATCCTCATAGGGAGTGCCTGTACTGCCCGCATCTACACCACAAACCCGAGGACTGAAAATATTGCAGAACATTTCCTGCAAAGACTCTCAAAGATCGAGAGGGCAAGACTTTTGTTATGGCTTCTGAAGAAAAAAACATCTGAAACTCCAGACTTAAGATGAAGAGCACTGTCCTTAGGCACAAATTCTCTAAAGAGAGAGAGAGATCTGAAAAAGACCTAACTGAACCGCCTAAGAAGACCCTGAAAAAGCAGACAAAAGAAGCCAACACTGAAAAAGGTTACTTCTCCAAGACCCCAGGAGATAAAAGGTTTCTGAGCCACCAACAGCTTTTGATAAGGCATTAGCCTCCGCTGATATCCGCAAACCTTCCTCAGAGAAATCTGAAAAGTTGGTGACCAAATCATTGACAAAACTACAGACGGCACTGTCTGGCTACATCGACGACATCTACCATCACAGTGTTATTTGCATCGTCAACTGTAACCGTAGTGTTGATGACGGGCCTATCAGCGCATACTATATCCGTGCTGTCATCGACACCAACTCCGGCTCCAATGACTATGCTTTCCAGAACAGCAAAGACGACACCCCTGAAATGGAGATCTTTCCCATCGCCTGCTTCCCCGTCAACGGTCATCGCCAAACCAGTTCTGAGGCCAGACTAAACGTCACGTAGCGTGATTTCACCACTGCCACAAGTATGTCTTATTGAAATGGGGAACACAGGAGATGATGATGATGATAATGGAGATGATGATGATAATGGATTCTTTGGGGATGCTACAAGCCCATCTAAACTGCATGTTACATGCCAAGATTCATATAATGATGAAGAACAGGCACCTAATACATAAAGGGTGATTTATCTTTTAAGGACAGACAGCAAGAAAGGGAAAAACCTTATAACAACTTTTGAGAAATTGATCTCCATGATGATGTTTTAGAGGCACAATAATCTCAAGATCCTATGACTCAAATCCTTGTAGCATTGGCGATGGATCTCTCTATGATATTGTAGGTCTGTCATAAGATATTTTCCTCCTGAGAGCAACACCTTCAAAACTAGGGCAAACTGGGGCACCACAAACAGAACATTTACTGTATCAACCAACTCCGATGGTACAGCATGCGGAGATCCCACAGCCAAGACCATTAAAATCTATCGCCATTAATGAAGACTGCGTGGATCAAGGGGAGGGTGATAAACCTTAAGAGTGTGAACTACTACAGTACCACACTACTACTGCACGTAGTAAATGGGACAACTATGTGACCCCCCATATGAGCACCACCAACACTTTCAAGTGCTAGTTCGCCACCCGATGATATTGGAATTTTCCATGCGCTTCTTGAAAGAGTGACAAAGCGCTCTGGCCAACAGATCTTGGTACAACAAATTGAGTGCTCCCTATATGTTTTCAAGGAATCAAACAAGAAATCGATAAGATCTATACAAATTGTTGATTACATTTATAATGAAGGCCTCAAAGTCATGAAGAACCCAGCCACAGTGGCCGCTCTGATACCGAGGATGTACAAAAAGTACAAGGCTCCTGAGAGGTCATTAGCCTGCTTGATAGGTTATCCAAAACTTGACTTGGTGGTGATGCAGCAAGCCCAAAGAGGGTCCAGGAATCTGACCGCACCTTGTTCAGCTCCCCCAGACAAGGACGGTAAGAGGCTGGGTAATATAGGAAAGCGTTTCCCTGCCATGGCAGCAATCTCCATAAGGACATCAATGCACTAACCATACTTGGCAGGTACGATCGTCAAATGGTATCAGATCTAGCTCAGATTCTAGAGGCCCTGCCGAAAAATAAAAAAAACAAGAGGCTTAGTCCATTCTGCAAGAAGAAGAATGCACCTCATCAGAGATGATAGACACGGCAATGGATGCACCCCTAACTGTTTTCAGACAGATGGCTGGAGCAGTGGTATTGAGAAGGCAAGATTGGCACAAGGCCACTTCTTTTCGGTCAGAAGTGCAGTCAAAACATTTAGACATACCTTACCATGGTGAGGTCTTGTTTAGAAAACATAAACATATTGACGACGCCCTGCAAACCGTCAAAGCCAACACAGAGACTGCTCGATCCTTAGGAGTCCCACAAAAAAGGAGATTTTCATCCTTTTAAGGCAGAGGACAATACTCTTTTCATGGAGGATGTCAATCGTATTGATACTAGTTGTACTATCAACAGGCGCAGGGTTATCGTCCACAGTTTTCTTAACCGTATAAGCCTTCTCTGACCACAACCTTTTCCAGACAGGCAGGTAGAAGACAAGTTGCTGCTGCAACAAAAAGTCAAGAATCCTCCAGAAGAAATGACAAGAAAACTACTCCGGTTGTCTCAGTGCCATCACCTCCCTTGAATTTCAGAGACACTCTCTACAGCTTGACGAAAACTGGAAATCCATCTCCTCAGACAGGTGAGTCCTGGACATCATAAGGTATAGTCACACCCTAGAGTTTATACCGAAACCTCCTTACCAATTGCCTGTTAAATGGTCACACCACCATCTTCAGCTGTTCAGAGAGGAAATAAACTCTCAAATTTCCATGGGAGAAATAGAAGAAATGCTTCAAGACTGCATACACATAGGTTTCTACTCCAGCTTTTGTCTGCTGAGAAACAACGGGAAATGGAGACATGTGTTGGATCTCAGACAGCTCTACAAATATCTAAAAAAAAACAATCATTCCAGATGACTATGCTGCAGGACATCTTACAGGTATTAAACAAGAGAGATTATGACATCATTGGATCTTCTAGACAAATATTTTCATTTCCCCATACCCATCAGGCACAGACGATATCTCTGATTCGAGGTAGCCAATTCGGAGTTCTACAGTTTGGGCTAAAGTCTGCCCTGTGAACTTTTACCAAATGCATGGCACTAGAAGCAGCCTATCTCAGACGGAATGGACATTTGGTATTTCAAGATCTGGACGACTTGGTGATAAAAGCATACTCTAACAAGGCTTCAAAGGACTCCACAAGGGGGTACATGTACTTCTTAGAGAACCAGGACCTACACATAAACAAGGAGCGATCCTGCATGACTCCACCCACTGCAATCACTTTTCTGGAAACTGTCATGAACACAAAGGTTTGCAAGATCTATCCAACAGAAGAGAGGGTCACAAGGATAATGACACTGGGATCTTCCCTGACAAGAAAAAGATTCACTTCAGTAAGGCAATTCAAATTGTTCCTGGGAACATCGTCATTCATCCCTCCCATCCCGAACTGCTGGGTGTACATGAGGCAGCTGCAAGAACACCTGGACAAGCAATGGAAACAGGCTCATTCAAAAACATTGTCCTGATAAAACTATAAATGGTGTGTACAATGGTGGAAGAAAAAAGAAAACATTGCTGTGGGGTCGACATTCCTCAGCAGGGCTCTAACTTTCATTATGAGACGGATGCTTTTTTTTTTTTTTTTTTTTTTTAAGTGCATTTTTATAGCGCTCGGCTACTCTAAAAGAGTGTCCCGGCGCTTTCCACAGGCAACTTACAGTGTATAATCACATAACAAGTAAAACAGAACCCAAAAGAGAAGGAGAAAGAAACCCACCTAAACAGAGTGATTAAAAAGCCACGTCTTCAAATTCTTCCTAAATTGAAGCAGGTTGGAAGTGCTACGAAGTGCCAATGGAAGCGAGTTCCACAGCTGGGAGGCCTTAAGGCTGAAAGAGCGCCCCCCAATGCGGGCCTTCCTCACGCGTGGAACCACAGCAGTGAAAAGGGATTCTGAACGCAGTGAGCGAGCCGGGCGATAGAAAGCCAATCTTTTCTTCAGATATCCAGCGCCTGAGCCAAACAAAGCCTTGTGCATCAGCGTCATAGATTTGAATGGAAGGATGGGTAGCATAACTTGAAAGTGAGCAAAATATGGTCAACTGAAGAAAGGAAGAAACATATCAATCTCCTGGAAGTGAAGACAGTAGAGTTGAGACTCAAAGCCTTTTTACAGAGCCTTCAGGGGTTGGAGGTCTTGATTCACACAGACAACACAACCAATATGTTTTACTTAAACAGAGTCGAACAAGGTCATGCACTCTATCCAAGGAAGTACATAACATTTGTAACTGGTGTCTGAAACACAGAATTTCAATGAAAGCAGAACACGTTCACGGCACAGAAAACCATTGGGCAAACAAGTCGAGCAAATCACTGAAAGACTGCCACAAGTAGGAGTTATCAGACACTCAACTCAGAAAAATATTCCACAAATGGGTAATCACATCTCTGGATCTGTGACTCCGACAAACAAAGAATGTCAACACTATGCAAGCAGATTCCCTCACAAGGGTTCATAGGGGAATGCGCTGCAGATGTCTTTGGCAGGCATATTCGCGTTTGCCTTCCCACCAACATCTTTAATCCATGAATACTAAACAAAATGGAAAGAGAGTCGTGCACTCTGATCCTCATTGCTCCGGTGTGTCTGGGGCAATTGTGGTACTCAGAGCTTCTCCTAATGTCAGAACAGCAGCACACTCAACTCAAAACATTCCCTGGATTACTGTACAGAAACGGTAGGCAAGTGATTCATCCGAACCTGGAATCTTTCAGTTGAGCTGGGATCCTGAACATCAACGAATTCCATCAGCTAAACATTTCGCAGCAATGCTGAGACATCCTAGCAAAAGCTAGAGCAGAATCCACAAACCGATCATACACTGCTAATAATCTATGATGTTGTAATTGGTGTGCTTCTTATGACGGTCACCCTTTCTCCTCAGAGCCCGTGCAGGTTCTACCATACAGTCTATCATTAGGTTGGTCTGGTCCATGTCATAACATGATCCGAGTACATCTAGCAGCGATTTCCAGATATAGACACTCTAGCAATAAGAAGTCCCTGTGGTCTATCAAGTTAATAAAGGAATTCTTAAAGGAGCTATTTCAAGCTTTTCCACCGATTAGAGAACCACCAATTTCTTGGCAGTTTAATGCAGTATGAAGACAGTTAATGAGAGGACCCTTTGAACGTTCCCATAAAGCTGACATCAAACACCTTAAATGGAAAACAGCACTTTTGCTAGCACTTACATCTGCCAGACCTGTTGGAGGGATGCAAGTTTTTACAGTGCAGGAGCTATATTTACATTTCAAAATCAAAAGAGTCATTCTGCGTACTAATTCCCGATTCATACCCAAGATACCTACGGATTTTCCCCTCAACAAACCAATTGTCTGAAAGTCATTTTGTCAGAATCCAACGAGTGAGGTGGAAAGATCGCTCCACACTCTTTATATTAAGAGATATCTCAAGTTTTATTTGGAGAGAACTAAGTCCTTCAGAAGATCTGACCAACTCCTAGTTGCATTTTCTCCTCCCACAAAGGGTCAACCAGTGTCAAGAACAACTATAGCAAGATGGGTATCTGCAGCTATCACTCTTTGGCATGAAAAAGCAGGAAGACCACTTGCATCCAAGGTGTGCTCCAACTCTACCGGGATTGTGGCAACCTCAGCTGTTTTCTCCGCAGAAGTACCATTCCGGACATATGCAGAGCAGCCACATGGTCTAACAGACATACATTTACCAGACATTATGCTCTGGATGCTGCCAGCAATAAGGATGTAATGGTGATTCAAGAAGTGCTTCGAAACCTGTTTCAATAAGGTGAGCTTGTTTGTATTTCTTCCTAAAGTTTATTATTTGATTTTTGGCATTGTGAATATATGAATTGCGCACCTCTGCATACAGTCTCACTATTTCACTGGTTTTCTTAATGGTCTACTGCTAGCTATTCAGATTCAAGCAGATTAATGCATATAAATCTATAAAATATTCAATACTGGAGAAAAAACAAGTTACTTACATGTAAACTGTGGTTCTCCAGTATTGATATATTTAATAAATTCACTTGTGACCCCCCTACCTGTCCTTCAGTGATGCACCTCATTGATTTTTTTTCTCATGTCTCATGGGTACTTTTATTCACTTGTGCTTCGAAAACCAAGGTATGAAGCCACTGGGCAAGAGGAAAAGGGTATAAGCTCTGCGCTTATTGACTGGACTTTGGTCATGTACCAAACAATGTGGATTGCTAGTCAATCCTGTGGGGAAATGTTATTATAGTCTATGTAAAAGGAAACATTTCTACTACTAGTTAAAATTACCATGGGACTGCCACCTCGATGACTTGGAAAATTCAAGTATGTGAATCAATTAAAGATATCAATACTGAAGAACCACAGTGTGCAGGTAAGTAGCTGGTTTCCCCAGTCCTTAATACTTCTTACCGGGTAAGTGAAATACACTGCTCCCCATCTGATGGATCAAGGAGCATCCCAAAAATAGAGCAATTAAAAGTGCTTGAAGCAGTACCTGGGAAAGGAAGGGGGCGGCAAATCTGCACCTGTAAATTAGCTGGTCACACTGCACAGACCCATTGTAATGAAAGAGAAAGGCCAGACTTCTGAAGCAGAAACAGGCTGGACTCGCCTTTGAAGTTTTGGTGAGATGGGATCAGGCAGCTGTGTCATCAAGGGGAAGAGCCGTGGCTTTCCGTGGAGCTCTTTCCACAGACAACTAGAAGTTGCCACCTTGATGTGTCCCAAAATGCTGTACAGGAGGTTGGGCCAGGGGTGGATGGATGATTTGATAATGGGAGCCTGGCCTCCACAACATTCAACCCCCTCTTAAAAGTCCCTGCACAAGGGAGAGACAGTTGAGGAGACCCTGGATATGCAAGGGACAATGGCAGAACTATATCCGGCTACAAGGATAAGACACCTGATGCCCTGCGAGGATGGACTGAATTACTTTGACTCTAGCTGACCCCACCCCCAAGACTACTATTGGTCTCTCCAGGGCTAATAGCTCTGGCCCTCTTATGTCCGCTTGGGACAGTTGGGGGAATGGACCTGCTGAAGGGCCCTGGATGGTTCCCCTAGGGCAGATGTGGACTGATCCTGGATTCCGCTGACCCACTGGTGCCTTCAAGAAGAAGTTAAAAGGCTCTGAGGCCAGGGAAGTGCAGCAGTAGGAGTGTTTTGCTGGTTCGTCGTGGATGGGCTGCAAAGGATGCCTCCCCACCAAAGAAAAGCACCAGGAGCCAGTCAAAAAGCTGGTTTGGAGCAGGGAGGCAGAACATCTGGCTGCTCGTGGTTTGGGTTTGGTAGTGTTTAGATGTTCATGTATATCTTTTGGATGGTGCTGCATGTGCTGTGAACAGACCTGATGTTGGTTGGTGGGTATTGGGGACCTTGTGAGTTCTTACAGAGGATTAATTGGGAGGTCTTAAACATAGTGATATGTCTATTTTTCTTGTTTAGGTTAGCCTTGGTGTGGTGGAGGGAGAAGAGGGTGGTAAGATGTTTCGTGACGTTCAGGGTATCTAAGGGTTGCATTGGTTTGAAAGGCTGTTATAAGATTGAGAATAGTGCCTTTGGATTGGGTTTGGTTAGTGAAGTGTTGCTTATGGCCTAGTTTTTTGCGAGAGTCTTTCAAGTCCTGGTTATTTAATTAAGTCTCTAGGCAAGTTGAAAATTCTGAGAAAGGTACGTTTGTTGAATGAAAGCACTGGTGTTCAGATTGACATAAGGTGCAGCGTTCCTTCTGATGACTTGCATTTACATTCACATAAAGACTAACTGTATGATAAACATGACCCCACTAAGCCTTTAAAGCAGGGCCTCCAACTTTTTCTATAATGAGAGCAACTTCTGATCAACGAAAATAGTCCCAAGCCCCTAATAACTTTGAATATTGTTGCAATAGTGACCACATCAGGTATGACCACAATAGTGTGCACACCTTGCAGGATTATAGTAGTGCCTCCCTAGTTGTATGTCAAGATATTGAGTGACAAATACATATTTTTCTATCCAGAGTACTGATAAAGTAATGTCATAAAGGTACATAGGCAAGTATGGATATAGATAGATATAACTTCAAGATACAAAGAAGTGGAGTTAAAAATATAAATATAACTATTTTTACCTATGTACACTTACATTCATGATGTTGTGGCTGTCGATATTCTGAATGCAATATTTTGGCAGGACGATATTTAACATTCAACATCATGATAGAAAACTGCCTACCCCAACACAGGATAGGGGTACCAACAGCAGTGTCGGGACAAGCTTTAAATTGGGAGAAGTAGTACTAGACGTCAGAGTACACCCAATACATCCTACTAAACTGTTGCATTCTTGGATTGAGTTAAAAGCTGCAGATGCAACAAGGCTAATAACAAAGTATGTCAATATTGAGCCTCAATCTCAGTATGAAATATGTGTTTGTATTGAGGTGTCTTTAACATTTATTGAGCATTTAACACTATTTTTGGGAAGAGTCCTGCGTGTAGTTTGAGACTGCTAACAATACTAGGACAAACGTGGCCAGTGTTCGCTATTTACAGAGCCAGATAACCTCTTTATTGCCGAGTCTATTGTTAACTATTTACAGTGCCAGACAACCTCTCTATTACAGAGTCGAGAGATATGTAAGGAAATAATCAATATACTCAACTAATGCAGTTTATATTACATAATTGAGGAACTGTGGTGATGGGAGCTATGCAAACGTCTGCACAAGCTACAGCTATTAACTCAAAGATAATAAATGCTATAACTGGACAGTTCCCAACTAAACTGTTTTGGTTAGTGAGGAAAACTTACCGGTTAGAGGAGGTGCTTCATCACTCTACTCCACAAGACAAACATTGAATATTAAATATGTTTGCCAATGGATGTGATATCTACCGTGCAACAATTTCAGGTATGGGTGTTTGCTGTTCTTACACAACTACACATGGTTTGCCTCCCATTGCCATAGGGATTGAAACAAATACAGGAGGAGCATAGAGCTTCACATACAGTAGATGTAAGAATGAAAATTATAGGGAATATAGACACAGTTACTGAGATAGTTAGAAATATTAAATGTGACGCAGCATTATTGGCTAAGAATCCGATTCTGCCAAAGGAAAGAAAGCTAGAGATGCAATGGGGAGTGGGGAAGCGGGGAGCAATGAGAAATCCCAAGGTGGACTTAAAAAAAGCCGCGATTTAGTCATAAAGATGAAGAACATGGAGGATATAATCTGAGAGATAGAAGAGAAATTTGAACTCCAGAGAGAACTCAATCCTACGATCCTATGTTATTCTTATTCTTCACAGGACCATGGAGGTAAGAAGACAGATTTTGGTAAAGGTGCTCAGTATTCTCCAGGGCTCAGTAAAGGATCAACATATCAGAAAGGAAGAGGAAACGGATGCATTTCAGAATAAAAGTGTAACTGCAGCAAGAAAACAGGAATCCGCACAAAAAGTTTAATTGAAGAACGGAACAAGAGCGGAGGCCATATTAGCAAATATAGTAGAAAAAACAGTAACCCATCACAAACTCAAATCCTTACTGATTATGGAGGAAACTAATGACTGTGTACAAATAGAAATGTCAGATGGGTGTTTAAACAAACCGGATTTAATATACAAGGCAAAAGTACAATGAGGGGATATTGAACTACCAATTTCAAGGATTTTTTGGGTACAATTAATTGACTTTTATGATTTAATCCTTGTGGAAGAGCATTGGTACCCAAAGGTTATTATTGAGGCGCCAATAGGGGAGGATGTTATAATGGGAGTTTATATCCTCTCTATAACCTCAGTCACTTAAGCTGCTAAATGTGGCTTGCAGTTAGATACAAAAACCAAGCAGGATGGGATAAAGTTGCAACCCCCCACTTTGGGCCACATGTATGGCCGTTTTAGTGGTAGCAAATAGAGATTTGAACCGTTTGCGACCACTAAAAAGGGTTGTAGCATGTATCAGCCCTATTTTGCGAATCTGTAGCCTGTTACCGAGTCGCTATTAGGAAGGGGCGTGCCAAGGGCGTCCCTTCCTAATAGTGAGTCGCAGGGGCATGTAGGATTGTTTTGCAAACTGAATGCTGTTGCAAAACAATTGCAATTTACTATTTACTTCAGGTGGGTGGTAAGCCACTTGCAAATGGGAAGAGATCCCCAGGGGATCCCTTCCCCTTTGTGATTAGCAGCAGAATCATAGGACCACTGCCTGCTCTTAGAAAATGAAACTTACGTTTCATTTATGTTTTTGAAATGCATTCCGTATTCCTAAAAGGAAAACGGGCTGCATCTTTATTTTTAAAGTTGCTTTAGTTCAAAAGCAAACACAGACATGGGGGTCTGCTATCCCCAGCAGGCCACCATCCCTGTGTGAGGGCGCTCTTGCTGAAAATGTCTTGTCGCTCCAAAGACGACATTTGTGACGTTTTCGGAAAAGAGCATGTGCAGAGGAAGAAGAAGAGCCGCTGTCTATCAAGGCGATTTCCGCCTTCGAGATTTGGGACAAATTGGGCAGAGTGTGAGTACTATCGACCCTGACCTTGTCCCTCCACCTAAAAAGTCTGCCAAATCTTCACCCTTTCCATTTCTAGAGATCGCCTGACCACCTCTGCCATCTGGCCATGACGAAACTATCTACCTTGGTTTGTTGTAAACGTATCTAGGGCTTGAGTGTAATTTTCACGATTCATGCCCTTATGTAGGTATAACTTATCATATACTTATATAGGCATAAGAATCATAACCATATTTAGGCACAGCCAATGCAGTCCGAATACGGCATGGCTACTTCCACTAACCTCCTAGAGTACAACGAGTTCTTGAAGACAACCAGCCTTCAGCAGAACGGGACTTCCCCCTGCTTCAGTATTGATTTGTCCCAGAACTCCTGGAGCGTGTAAAGAACTTTGAGTTCTTAGTGACGTTATTATGTCCACCCTTACGTCAAACTCGGCACCTTCCAGGTATAAATAGACCCACATCTGCCCTAGCAAATACACAGTGGTTTGGAGCAGATCGACTAACTACTTGCCCGACGCCCTGCTGTAGCGAGTGCTGAAGGAAGCTGACCCTCCAGCTGACGCACTGAGAGAGACGCTGTCTTTTCTCCTGCAGAGAAATCCAGCTCCAGTGTTTCCCTGCTACCCTTGCGGGTTACTGGGAGATTGAGTCCTGAGCGAGAGATACAAGACCTCCTTCATTCTATAGCCAAGGTACGGAGCTGATTAGACCCTTAGAGAATTCTTGGATAGATTCTTGGCAGAAACTATTTAACTCAAGCTACACCTCACTTACTTCTTCCCTTGTACTAGACTTCGGTTAGGTACACCGGGGTAGGCGTATCTTAGAAGCACCAGTTGAGTACTTTTAGTCATTATTTATCATTGTATGTATTTTATCTATTTTAAGTATCTTAGCGCTTAGAAACCATATAAATGCTTTTACAGTATTATTTCATAATACTCATTTTACTGTACGCACTTTACTTCATAGCAAGTATTACGATTGTTGCAATTAACTTCTCTTGCATGAGAAAGAAGACTTCTCAATAAATAACTTTTTTACTGAAAACTCCCGTCTCTATTTTCTCTGCAAAAACCCTGGTGAAACGAAGCATGCACGATTGACTGAGTCAAATAGCCATCTATTGTTTCCGCGACTCTGAAGATATATTTCTTATTCTTGGGGAACAAAGTTGTCATGTTATATGGTTTTCAGAAACTATTCCCTTCTTGTTTATTCGAGAAAGTTTCTAGTGAGCTCTGCGCTAGCTGGCATTCACAATTAAGTCGAACATATTCAATAAAGACCTAGTCGACCTAAGTCCTATGTCTAAACTATTGTTTGTTATTCCAATGCGCAGAGCCTATTGGGAATATAGGTACTACAATACAGGTTAAATCCTTGGTATCAACTTTGGATCAGGCACATACATCGATGTCCTCTGAACCTTCAGAGCCGACCCGGCCTCTGACTGCTTCTGTCTTGGTGCTAACCAAGAAACATCTTTCTGCTTCACAATCTTGGGTTCCGAAACCTGCCATACCTAAATCCTTGAAGCACTCTTCGGTTACAAAATCATCGGAGCCGAAAATTTTAAAACATTCCACAGTTTCCATGTCTCCTGTTGAACCTAAACTCAAATCTATGGAGGTTCAATAAAGGAAACCTCACATTCAACAAGGAACAAGAAGAATAGTTGCCTTCCCTTCACCAAAGAAACAATTGACTTTTGAGGAGGATTTGGATATTCCTGTGCCACAAACCAATAGGTCAAAGGACACTGCTACCAGTCCTACTCATCATTCTCAACCTCCTCTTCCCCCACCTCCACCTCCACCTCCTCCTCTGCCACCACCATCCCCACCTCCACCATCTCCTCCTTCCTCTCATGCATCTCCCTAGATAGTACACATCCAGGTTCACCTAGATCATACACAAGGGGGCATGGGGGATTCATTAGGAGACCCAGACCCATGGGACTCTTATGATACTGATCCCATGATTCATAATGATATCCAGCTAGACCCTCCCCTCTAGAGGATGCTAGTGCCTACCAACAGGTTATTGCCAGGATAACTACCTACCATGGTGTCCAATTACATAAAGAATCCTTAGAGGAAGATTTCCTTTTTGACACCCTGTCTTCTACACACAAGGACACGCAGTATTTACGTATGCTCCCTGGTATGTTGCGCCACACTGAGGATATGTTCAAAGAACCCATCTGTACTAGCGTCATTATTACTCCACATGTGGATAAAAAATATAAAACCACTCCATCTGACCCTCTATTCATACGCAGTTAGGTTCCACCAGACTCTATAGCTGCCCCCACTGCTCGTAATAGTCAAGCATCTGGAGATACGCCACCCCCTGAAAAAGAGAGAAAGCATATTGATGCAGCAGCCAAACAGCTAGGGGCCCAAGCAGCTAACCACTAGCTTGTTGTTAGCTCCCAGACACTCCTAGGGCGCTAAGATTGGGGCCACCGGGATGAAATGGAAGAGGTGTTACAACATTTCCCTGAGGAGTATCTTAAAAAGGGGTAGCAGATTGTGGCAGAGGGTCAGGTCATCACTAATAACTCTATCACATCTGCCTTAGATGCAACAGACTCAGCCATATGAGGAATAAACACCAGTGTCCTCCTCCGGTATCAAGCTTGGCTCAGGTGCTCCTGATTTAAGCTAGAAGTGCAACAAGGGGTTCTTAATTTGCCCTTTGACAAGTAACATCTCTTTGGTCCTCCGCTGAAAACCACCCTAGATAAAATGTGAAAAGATACAAATACAGCTACGCGCATGGGCATCTTGCGGACTAATACATCTAGAGGTTTTACTTCCCAATAGAAGCAGGGCAAATATGCCTTCTCCGAGGGTTTTTTTTTCAGGGGCTCCTTTAAAGGTGGTAACTGCCTCACCCTTCCCACCCCCAACCACACAATACCTGTCGCGGGAGGATTTTTATTTTTCCATCCAGTCTGGTAATCCATCACCACAGACCAATGGGTACTAGCCATTATCCAACATTGTTACTGTCTGGAGCTCATTACCATGCCACCCAATTTTGCACCTCACACTCACGAGTTATCTCAGGATCACCTAGCACTTCTCAAACAAGACGTCTGAGCCCTACTCCTGAAAGGCGCAATAGAACCAGCCCCTATTCGCCAACAGGGCACAGGAGTATACTCCCTATATTTCCTTATGCTAAAAAAGGATGGGTCCTTAAGACCAATCTTGGATCTCAGGCCCCTCAATTATTTCATCCTCTAAGAACATTTTCACATGGTCACGCTGCAGGATGTCATTCCCCTTCTTACAACAGAGCGACGTTATGGCCATACTGGAACGAAAGGACACTTACTTTCACATACCCACACACCTTGCTCATTGAAAATACCTCAAGTTCATCATACCAGGATAAGTATACCAATTCAGAATCCTTCCGTTTAGATTCATGACCACTCCTTGCATCTTCACAAAGTGCTTGGCAGTAGTGACAGCACGTTCAGATGTTCCCATAGCTAGATGACTAGCTCATCATAGCAGCACTCATCACCAATGTCAACAACACATTTAGTTGACTGTAGATCTACTATACAGCTTGGGGTTCATCATCAGTATCCCCTAACCTCACTTTCAACCTCTTCAAATCCAGTCATTCTTAGGGGTAATGCTCAAAACACAGTTGGGTGTTAGCATATCCTAATCTGGCTCTGATACAACATTTTTCAACAACTCTTATCTCACTTCCAGTTGAACAACACTCTCACAGTTCGGACTCTCCTGCGTCTACTGGGAATTATGGCGTCTTGCAGTGCCATAGTTCCACATGCAAGAATACACATGTGTCCACTGCAACAGTGTCTCTCTCGCCAGTGGTCTCAAGCACAGGGTCATCTACAGGATCTAGTGTTGGTAGACCGCCACACTCACCGTTCTCTGCAATGGTGGAATACCAACAATTAATTGTAGGTGCAGCCTTTCTTGGACCCAGTGCCTCAAATCATTATAGGATAGGATAATATTTATAAAGCGCACTTATACCCACGGTTGTCAAGGCGCTAAGCGAACACCGGAGGAAGAAAAAGTACCAACATCCAGCTAAGGGGCAAATAAACAGGTTTTCAAAAGTTTCTAGAAGACCGGAAGAGAGTCCGCCTTGGAAATGGAAGGGGGCAAGGAGTTCCGGGGTTTGGCAGCTGCCACAGAGAAGGAGCAACCGGCCCATCTGGACTTGTGAAATCTGGGAGAAACCAGTTTTTTCTGTGTGGAGGATCTCGAGGACCTCCACGGATTGTACCATTAAAACATGTTTTTTAAGTGTGATGAGCCCTTGCTGTGCATAGCCTTGTACACCATACCCAAGATCTTGAAAGAAATGTGCTTCCTGATGGAGAGCCAATGCAAGGCTTGAATTCCTTCCCTGGCTGAATAATACTTCGGTATGTTAAGAATCAGCCTTGCTGCAGCATTCTGTACCACCTGAAGCTTGTTCAGGGATTCTGTGTTGATGATGTTGAGGTACAGAGTGTTGCAGTAGCCGAGCTGGTAAGTGACTAGTGTGATGATAGTAGGCTGACGCAGTACAGGTGGAATACACAGCAGTACTTTCCTCAGGGTTTTTAAGATGTAGAAGCAAGTGCTGACAGTACGGCCAACCTGGGCATCAAAAATGACCCGCAGAGTTTTTGCAGTTTTGACCGGTACAGGAAGGGGACTGCAATCTACAGGCCACCAGGCATGAGACCAAATGCAATTCTATGGTCCAAAAACTAGCACTGCGGTTTTGTCCTCATTGATCTTTAATGAATTGTCCTTTGTCAAGCATATAATGCTAGACATACATTGATTAAACTTTCGGGCAACTGATTGCAGATCATTTGTTATGGAAACAATGATTTGTGTGTCATCGGCGTAGGAGAGCACCTGGAAACCGAAAGACCTCACCAACTCCACCAGAGGGGTCACTTAGAGGTTACAAAAAGTGGGGCTAAGCGAAGATCTCTGGGGGACCCTACAGAGAAGGCCGAAGGTCTTTGCTCTAAAGCCTCCACACCTGACGATAAGAGATCTGCCAGTCATAAAAGAGTGAAGATGCTGCAGATCCCTTATTGTAACTCCTGCTTCCTGCAGTCACTAGATTGTGTGCACTGTAGAGATGGTATCGGATGCTGCCGAAAGGTCGAGCAAAATTAGCACTGCAGATCCGCCTTGGTCAACCTGTGTGCGGATACTGCCGGTGGCTGCTACTAGGGAGGTTTTGATGCTGTGACCGGCACGAAAACCGTTCTGAGGGCTGTCAAGGATTTCCTGGGATTCAATGTGTTTCATCAGCTCAACATTGATGAATTTCTCCAGGATGTTATCCGTAGCGGGAGAAGGGAGATAGGTCGGAAGTTCTTCAACTCTGAGGGATCGGTGTTGGTTTTTTAAGATGAGACCTTAGCACAGACGCATCAAAAACAGCCTGGGGTGCGCATCTCAAACATCTAACAATACAAGGTCTGTGGGATGCCAGACAACAATCTCTTCAACTCAACAACTTGGAACTTCAGGCAGTTTTCCCTAGCACTGAAAGCTTTTCTTCCTAATCTCTCACACAAAGTTGTTCTAGTCTGCACTGACAATATGATAGCCATGTGCTATCTACAAAAACGGGGGAACACGGTCATCTCAACTGTCACATCGTGCTCAGACCATATGGAATTGGGCTCCTCTGCATCACAGTCATGTCTTGGCGGAATATCTGCCGGAATGGAAACCATTCATGCGGACCTGTTTGGCAGGACCCACCAGTAAATCCACAAATATGAACTCAATCCACAAGTTCTACTTCCATACTTTCAAAAGTGGGCATTTCCTCAATTATGCTTATTTGTCACAGCTGAAAACACAAAAAGCTAAACCTTCTCCTCCAGTTTCCCCCACCCGCTATCCAAGGGCAACACACTATGGATGAGTTGGTCAGGGATGTTTACCTATGCTTTTCCACCTCTCCCTCTAATTCCATTTCTTGTTTGGAAACTTAGGCAAACATCATTACCAATTAACCTTGTAGCTCCCACCTGTGCACATCAACCCATGTTCAAAATCTTACTGGATCTCTCACTAGTCCCACACTAGAATATCCCCAGCAGGCCAGACCTTCTCACTCAGGACAACTGACAAATCAGGCATCCACACCCCAAGATGTTCAACCTAGCGATCTGGCACTTGAGGTCTTAGAATTTGGTTACCCAAAGTTACCAACAGAATGTATGGACATTCTTAAACAAGCATGTATACCCACAACTAGAGCATGTTATGCTGCAAAATGGACAAGTTTTGTTTATTATTGTCATCCTAAACAAATAAATCCCCTCAGAGCCACACTACAGGATATTACTTATTATTTGCTTTATTTACAAAAATCCAATTTAGCATATACTTCCATTAGATTGCATCTTGTTACCATAGCTTGGAACTCCTTGAGGACATTCCACTTGAAAAAAAGGAGCAACTACGGCCTTTTTAGAAAATATTCCAATAGCTGATATTTGTAAAGTAGCTACACCACACACATTAACTAAACACTACTGTTTGAGAGTTTTCGCACACCAGCAAGCCAAAGTAGGTCAGGCAGTGCTATGAACTCTTTCAAACTACTGCAGTTACCACATGCTAGCCACTACTTTAAAGGAGGGACTGCTTTACAGTATATGCAGAGCATGTGTATCTGCATCCACACATGCTATCAAACGGATTATGTTACTTGCCCTGTAAGCATTTGTTTGTGACATGTAGTTCTGTAGATTCTCATGTGCCCTCCTTCCTTTCCCGGACACTTGTGGTAGCTGTAGTAATGTTTTACACATCACTAGCATATATTCACATATTAGCATAGCCATCTCTATTTTTTATTCATTTTTTACACTCTTTTCTCACCCTCCTGTGGGAAAATAATCTAACAAAAGATTCAATGCCCATGCGCAGTATCACCGAGAGGAGGAGTCACTCTACCTCATGACTTGAAACAATTATTCAAATAGTTCTTTGAAGAAAAACAACTTGGGCAACTCCGAACCCAACACTAGATGGCAGGAGTATGCACAGACTGTGAATCTACAGCACTACATGCCACATACAGATGCTTACAAGATAAGTAACATAATCCTTACAACACATTGATAAAATAATTACTGCTCTAGGAGAAGCAGGATACAAAAGGAATTTCAAGAAATTAAAATTTTTCTTAAATGTAATTTTTCTAGGATATGAGTTATCCAGTAAAGGTAAAGGACTGGATTGTTAGAAAAATGTGGGACTATCGAACCTCCAAGTTCCCTGCGATAAATACAAACATAAATGGGATTTTTTAATTTTGGCAGAACATTCTTGCCAAATTATACTTAAGCGAGTAATAAAATTATATATATTTTATAGAAACGTCTAGAAACTGGGACATATACACCTACTCTGATATTTACAGGGAAACATGATAACTACAGTATATTTTCACGGGCTGGAAGTTCTAAAGCATCACTTTGTGTTGGGAAGGACTTGGCGCTTCTGTCAGGCTGCAATATAGCAAATCATATCTAGTCACATAATTTCTGTACTGCAGGTGGTTGTGGTGAAAGTGTGTGGTTAGCTGCTGCAATAGGAATTGGTGTTTTTAATTCATTTTGGTGGTGGAAAGGTTCAGGTGTGTGTTTATTGAGTTACTGATGTGGGGGTAAGTCCCAGCCAGTAATGTGACCACAGGGCTGCGTGTGATTGTGTGAAGCGCTAATGTTCCTCTTTGTGAGGGATTGGCAGTCTTCAAATTCCTTTTATGATGGGAGCGCTCCTGGGTGCATTAATTGTGCCTTGGGGTGATAATGGGTAGGTCACAGCAGGTCACTGGACCTCCAGGCCTTTAGTAGATGAAGGGCAAGCTTTGTAAAATTGACACAAATACATATAGCTATTTTTTTCGCACAGAAAAAATAATTTTCCCTTCGGGAAACCCTTTCCCTTGCACCCTCAGTAAGTATTGCGATGTTACCTCAGCGTTCCCACCATTGAAATGAAATTCCTCATGCCTTTTGACAACAGTAAATCTGTTGGCTTTTTGGGCAACTAAATGCAGGGTTATGTGAAACTCCAGAAACCTACAAGATTGTTTGAATTCACTTGCTTTATCATATAGATCCACCAAATCATGCCCTCAATCTAGTCCAAACCTTAAAATTACAACCAAGAGAATTCCACCATGCTACCAGATTTTCCTCATTTTGAATTGGGCAGCCGACTTAACACACTAGCGGAACAGCTGAATATAGAGAGAGACACAAAATGCTGTTATTTGCTAACGTATAAATTGGCCAGCAAGGGATTTCATTTATATGAATTTGCAGCACTAGTTTAGGACTTGTTGAGTAACAATCAGAGTACCTAAATTCGAGTTCAATCAGCGGCTATTCGGATCAATTTAAAAGTTTCTAACAATGAGAAAACACAGGATGTTACCACACTAACATCAACAATAGAGTGAATGAATAATAAAACATGAAACCAGGATAGTTTTCTTGTCTGAGAAGTTATTATTTTTGCATTTAAAACAAAGAATAATTCTGTACACAAAATCAAAAATAACATAAAGCAGGGTACATACAAAGATATATAATGGATATTAAAGGTATTGATTACTTTTCCTATAATATATCCATGAAAACTGTCCAGACTGCTAAAGAGGTGACAACTTGATTTCTACTATTAATCAGGAGAAAATCAACAGCCGGTACAAATCATACAGTGCAGAATTGGACTATGTGGGTCGACGTCTTATCTTGATCATTTACAAGACCATCATCAGACGGACTGTTCGTTGCTGACGTTCCGCGTTTATACCAAACAACTGCTAATATTTGGCAAAAGAACTGCGACTTGAATAAACCAACAGAATCTGTCTTTCGCAGAACTGCTGTATGCACAAGTGCGTGATACTCATAATTGAGTCTGCACATTGCCCGCTTCTTAAAGAAATTAGCTGAGGCCGTCACTTATACCTATAAGTGTCGTGAGCTGGCATAAAAAAAAAAGGGTCAACCTTGTATATATCAATATTCCGTCCTGATGATGGTCTTGTAAATGATCAAGATAAGACCGAAACGTCGACCCACATAGTCCAATTCTGCACTGTATGATTTGTACCGACTGTTGATTTTCTCCTGATTAATAGTAGAAATCAAGTTGTCACCTCTTTAGCAGTCTGGACAGTTTTCATGGATATATTATAGGAAAAGTAATCAATACCTTTAATATCCATTATATATCTTTGTATGTACCCTGCTTTTTGATTTTGTGTACAGAATTATTCTTTGTTTTAAATGCAAAAATAATAACTTCTCAGACAAGAAAACTATCCTGGTTTCATGTTTTATTATTCATTCACTCTATTGTTGATGTTAGTGTGGTAACATCCTGTGTTTTCTCATTGTTAGAAACTTTTAAATTGATCCGAATAGCCGCTGATTGAACTCGAATTTAGGTACTCTGATTGTTACTCAACAAGTCCTAAACTAGTGCTGCAAATTCATATAAATGAAATCCCTTGCTGGCCAATTTATACTTTACTAAACTCTGCCCGAGCCCGCAAGGGTATATTGGGTTACTCACCTTCCGAAACATGTTATTTGCTAACGCTTGTCTGACCAGATCAAATGTGAACCTGGCCACTTACATTTGTGCTCCACATTTGGAAGCTCAACAAAGCAAATATCTCACCCACTTGCCGTTGTGGTCCATATTCATCTGAAAGGACCAATGCACACTGATTAGAATGCATTCAGTTGCAGTCCATATTTACCTTAACTTAGAATGTAACGTCACCAAAGATTGTGTGAGTAAGGCACTGGAGAATGCAATTTTGTGTATCTACATTAACTGTTGCATTTTATGTTTTTGCGTTGTAACAATTGTAGCATTATGTTCCCCTCAGATATTTTTTAAAGAATTTTCTGTGATTTTAGAATAATACATATTTTATGTATTTTTTTTAATATAATTTTAGGTTTCGATAACATTTTTTTGTAAATTTGACCATGGATGTGACAGATTGGTGGCACATTCATTTATATACAAATGGGTGTTTATGCTGACGGCTGATTAGGAGAACACCTTTTATTTTGTGTATTCATATAATTGGAGATAAATAATGTGATAACTGGGAGTCTAAACTTTTACTGTGTTGTGAGGTACTTGTTTTCATGCGAATGTTTGCTTGAAAACTAGTACATAACGTTCTTAGCAAAATATTAAAATGTCACATAAATAGTTTTACTTAATGCTGATATGTATTTTTGTGTTAAATTCAAGTAGTCCACGCGCACGAGGCGTAGGAATAAGCGGCCGTTTAAACTTCACACAAAATCGTTAGTTGAAAGAAAAGAAAGAGTTCAGGCTTTTCGCTATGTTATAAAATATATATTGAAAGAATGTTTTCCTTGAAATCTTGTTTCAGCTGAGGGTTTTTTTTTTGTCACTTCCCCTGTTTTTACGCATCACTTCCCCGCTGCTGTAGTTGTGATTGATTTACAGAAACAAATTAAACATTGTCTTGCATTACTAGTTGGAGCCCTGCAGAGACGGGAAGCACATCCTCAGAATTGCTTGTTAGGTTCTCCCTCGCCATTATCTTTCCCGCATGGTCCTTTACTAGTTAGCCGGTGCATTCATTTTGCAGTAGGTGGCACCCCGCATTGTGCATTTGCTTTCTCTAGCAAGGCAAGGGGAAACAGCTGGTATGTGATTACAAGTTTGAGGGAAGTATGCAGCTTCACAAAAAAGCCGGGGATTTGGTGGCTGAGCTGTCAAAAGGCACAGGGCGCAAGGTTACTTAATTGACATGTTGCAAAGAAATGGAACGGCTTCTTGCAGACGACGACTCGGTATCCTACGTTTTGTGTGACAGAACAGTACTTGCCTAATAAAAAAAAAACCTGCCGTGTATTTTTAATTGTGGAAGTGAAACAAACGAGAGAAATGTTTATGGCCTTCTGCCAGAAAAAAGCACGCGTTTCGTGGCCACGGTGGTAACATTAATAACTTAATAATAAAAAATAAAAAAACTTGCCTAATTATCATTTATCATCCGTATTAACTTCCTTAAGGTTACAATGTTTGAATGAATCAAGGGCGACTTAGGGCAATGCCAATAATAGATTGTTTTACTTTACAGTATTATAAACTAATGGACATTTAAGTTGACGACTGGCTGAAGAAAGACAATTATTTACAAGCCGCAGTATAAGTGGAGCCTGCAAGCGAGGCATTTACTTTCAATTCTACCTTGTTTAATTTATACCAAAGATTTTGTCTCCAGCCGTCAGAAAGATCATTGTTGAAACCCTTTAACGACAGTCGTGCCAATCCTGCTGAGAGTTGTTATTCTACAGTCTATAATGTGATTATCTTCTGCGAAAAATATATGTAATGTTTGATAATGTCAATTTGCTTCATCTTACCATTAATCCTTTTACATTCGGCTTCCACAATGTTTATAGTTACATCTCCTTTTCTTCAAGATACAAGTAGACATTTTGCGGAAGGTAGGCGGGAGACCGTGTATGTAAATTGTGGATGTAATTTTCTATGATAAAGGCATGAAGGTGTGAATGGGAAATCATGAAACATTGATTTTAAACGAAGATGGCGTCCCAGTTGACAACACTTACATAGGCTATTGTTTGAATTTGAGAAAACGAGCTTACATGTAGATAACCAGCATCTTGCATGGTACGCAGAACATTTTATGTAAAGTTTACTCTGAAATGGGTTAAATCTTGGTTTGGAATACAAAAAAGTAAGGAAGGGTATTGTGTGCATGATAGCTGATCTTAGCGTTTAGTTTTTGAATCCTTCTCCAGTACCAACTGTACCACAGAAATAATTGTCTTTTAAAAATTATCATTTTTAATATAGTGTTTCATACACCACTTGTGCCATTTTTAAGCGTTCTAAGTAACAAATATGAGTACCCAATTTATGGTACTGGATGAGGCTGCCTTTCTGGGATTCGAGCTTGAGACCTTCAGATCACCACATTTGTCAATGGCTATTGTTCTTTGAGCTGTCATTCTGGCCTCTAGCGGCACTGGCTCTTCATTGGGGTTGAATGGACGCACTATTTCCCACTTTAGGTTGGAATTGTGGTCTAATGTGTATAATCAAGGAGAACACTGAAGGTTATTCAAAATGACTGAACATCTAGTCAATTCAATACTGAACTCCGATGAACTAGAGTAAACCTTGTGGATCAAATATTTTCTAGCTGCATTATGAATTTGTCTTTCTTTAAATTATTTTAAGCTTCTCCTCTTCATTATTTTTTTCTAATGTCTTTGGACAGTAAATATGAAACAGTTGAAAAAAGTATTTTCATCTTTTTGTACTCTCTGCTGACACTACCAGTTCACATTAGGGGTGTCATTAAAAAATAAATACATTTCTCCCTTCTACGAAAACCTATATGTGTTTGAATACACAACTATCACTTTACGTGTATCCTTATTCAGATTTTGTTGTTGTTGTAATAATAGCTATTTCTAAAATCGTGACGTTATTCCTCACAGCCGTTCAGTCCTCACACATATTTCATTGTTCTCCAAGTGAGAGTATCAATTGACATACTACAGTTATTAAAATTGCCAGCTTCTAGCAATGTGGGGTAGCAAGTCCGAGTAATTACATTCAGAATTTTGTGGTGCTATTTAAATGTGTGCTGGTGTTTAAGCGGGCTTCAAGCAATTTGCACCAGTCGCCTGCTACATATAGCAAGTAGCTTCTTTGTTAGCAAGAGGGAGGTGGTGCAATTACACCTAAGACGACGGGTTAAAATCACGGAGCATAATTGGGTGAAGACGTGTTGACCAGAATGAGAAAGCTCTGAAAGCAAGCCGCCGTGGCCTTGTAATACTGTAAATAAATATTATTGTTTAAGTGGAAAATAAGTGTTCAAAAATTGAACTTTTGCTTTGCTTTTGGGAAAAAAAATGTTAATCAGAGTACAGCGGCATCTGGAATTGTGCAGTCTGTGAAATGCGATTCCATTTTCCCCATAGCAGTGCTTTTAATAGAGAACTGTCACGCAGTTCCTCTGTCTTGGGTCAGCCTAGCAGTCATTGTTACATACAGGTAATGAAGTAAGAAGGATGGTCTTTTTTTAAAGACTTTTTTTTTTAACCCAATACTATAAAAAAGGAAATATGTCCCTGTGAAAAAACTGATATATGCTGATATGGGGTTTCCGTGGTGAGAGTTGTGGTGCTGTGAGGTTTCGAATATTTCCACTACATACATGTTGGTGTTTGTTTACCTATAGATATTAATCTAAGGTTCTATGCACCCAAATGTGCAGGCATTCCTGCATTGATAGTGTCATCATTGGAAGAGCTGAATATAATTATAATCTGACATTTCCATTGTCTTTCTGATCTGCTTGCTTAGGCTTTTCAAATGCGTAATGGTGGTCCCTCCTACGAAAGAGGGGTACTTTTCTAATAAAATATCGAGTCTCTCCGGTTTGACTGTGGAGGCCTTTTAGTGAATGAGCTCCTCTTCATTCGAAAAAGAAGGCATGTGGCACTGATATCATCGTGGATATGATAGTGATGCTTCAAAAAATGCAATTTCTCCCCATAGAATTACATCCCCCATGAGTAAAATACGCATGATTTGAGTGTGTTTGTGTGTGATGTACAAAAGGTATGCACTGTAAGCACTATTGTTGCATTTAGAATGTTAATAAATAAACAATGAAAAAATGCCTTGCAATGTCATATGAACATATTCGGAGGCGGTGCTCACCAGTGAGGAATTTCACCTGGGTGAATGCGAGGTTACAATTGTGCTTTTTTATTTGTTAAACAAATAAATCCTTTTTTGAATGATGGTATTTTTTTCATCAAGGATAATTGTAAGCTTTTTCTTTCCAATTCTAGGCATATGCAAGTGGCCAAAAAGCTCTTTCCATAAATCTTTGGTATGCCCACTTACTTGTTTACTTTAGTTGGCTTCCATGGACATATAACTCAAGGAACTGGATATGCAAATTAGGCCTAGGTATAATTTACACATGATATAAGGTTGGTTCTGAGATATTTTGTTTGGGAGCCGGGAGCTAGCCCATTCTTGCAAAGTTAAAATAAGAACTTGCCACCCTCTTCCAAGAGATGGAAACTGAGATAGTTTTTGAGACAAGGACAGTGGCTCAGTTTCTAAAATGGTGTGACAGCACATCCTTAGCAGTTATCTTGTTTGGATTACTTACAAAGACAAAATCTTTCTTGGAAGATGTTGTGGGTAATTCAATATAAAATGTGTGGCTGTGTGCACTGGTCATTGGCTATTCCATTGCTGTCCTAAGAGTATAAAACTGTAAACCTAAAAAATCAGAGCACTGTTTCTTCGATGACTTCTTTCTTCTTAAGATTAACACCATTTACAAAATACATTGTTGGTATTGGAATGCTCCTGTTCTCTTTAAATATTTGAGGTGCATATCTCAATACATTGGCGCAATATATTCCTCTGTTAAGTTTATTTTCTGACACATATGACAGTTTATGGTTATTCACATGTAATGAAGATCTCTTTTATCCTGCAGACTTACTGGAAGCCATATCCCGACAAAGACGACGACTTGCGACTAGCACCAGGACTTGTAGAATCCGAGCTGAACGATTCAGGAGTCTGTGAATTCTGTCAAGCAGTTTTCCCGCCGTCTTCCACATCCCGAGGGGATTTCTTTAGACATCTTAATTCACACTTCAAAAAACAGGTTTAAATATTTTCTAGGCACACCTCTGTGCAAAGCAATCAGTGCAGGGATGCTTAGATTTAAAATACCACATCAATTTCTACTGTACATATAGCTTTTTGCACTGTTACAATGTTTGCAGTTATTGAGCTATGGCTTAAAATATGTAATCTAGAAACACATGGTTATTTTTACTATGAACCGTAAAGGTGACATGATTTTTTTTGTACGCCCATAATTTGTCTTGCGCAAAATTAACTTATTCATGTGATCCATTCCATGAAACGATTTAACAATGTAGGATACAACTGGAAAAACGAAATTATTTTTAATGGCTACTTTTGTTGCATTTTTTTAGGGGCCGAACTTTTAGGTGTAAGTCTTTTTCTAGACTCTGTTTTAATTTTCCACTCTTTACTTAACACCACAGATGTGATTTTTCTACGAATGATTTTACATTAGGAATATTGCAGTTAATATTTATTTTGTGTAAGCCAAAACTTTCCTTTCAACCAAAACTTAGTACTTATGGAAAATGTATTTCGTTTTGGCGCATCAAAGTGACTCTTCATTGCACTTGAATTTTCAATCCAGTTGATGCCTGATAAAAGTACACATGGATTCTTTTATGTGTGGTTGGGAAATGTTTTAAACATTACGGAATAAACTCGTAATATTTATACTTTATGTTCATGTGAAATACATCACATAATAAATTAAACATATTATATAAATATCATTGTATTTACAATGTTAGGCAGATTTTGTTCTGAAATCATATGCTCATGTAACATCTGAGAAGTCAAGTTTAATATTCTCAATTTTATTCTTTAAGTTAGAATACAAGGGGGTGTTATTAAATAGTGCCCCATGTAACAAAACTCCTAGGTAAAGTGTATAATAATTCCATGAATGAATCCCAGTTCAGAATGTGTATGCATATGTTCCATTTCAAAGCCTGAACCTTTTTTTAGAATAAAGCTCTCAAGTGTGCAGTCGTGTATGAATACTGGATTAGAAATTAATAAAACGTGTTAAGAAGAATTGGAATAATGAAAAGATGTTATTGTTGAGACATGCCCACTTAACGTAACTGTCCTTATTAATCTAAATGCTCACACGAAATGAAAGTAGTGACTACAGGAATAACTTGAACTAGAATTAACTTAGTGGAGAGAGCTAAAATAACAAGACTTCCAGACTTTTGCTCTGCCTGGTGTATTGCATTGAATACTCGAAGAGGGCTGGAACACATTTTCTTGGAAAATATAAGCATTCGGCAGTGAAATTACGTACACATTACAGCAACTTTTCAAGTAATTTGCAGGTTTAGGAAGAAACATTTGGATTAGGTGTTTAGATGTTAATTTAATTTGTAATAGTTGTTTTCATAGGCACAGAGATATACATTTTTAGCATACCTAATTGCTCACAATTCTCTCAATAACTATGTTTACCATTGCTAAATGTATCTGTATGGCCAGTTTCTGCATATAGTATTAAATTATATTTTAATAAACTTATGTTGTATAGAAAACCAATTTACGTTGTCTATATTTGTTGAATAAGTAAAAAGGCAACATTAATTTATTTTGATGGCGTTTTCCTTTACTTGTTGGCTCTCCAATTGTTAATGGGTTTTAGGGAAACAGATAAGCAAAAACTAGTTTTACCTGAGTGATGGGACTAAATGTATGCAGTTCGGAAAAGGTGTAATCGTTGGCAAATGCTACCTGCTCAATTTTTGATGGGGCGTATCTTTCTTGCTGGCTAGCTGAATCCTAGTCCCCTAAACCCTCATCTATCTACCCCCGTGGGATACATCATATTTCCTGGGTGTAACCAGCACCCTGCAGTGTTCACACTGATTTCAAAGATGTAGAAGAATATGGGAAGCTGTAAGAAGTGTAGCATGTGCAGGTAATTAACAGTGACGGACCCTATTGGAGACTTGAACCTTGCAAATCTAGGCCCTCTCACACGCATTGGTAGTTATGAAAACGTGGATACAATTCTAGTCATCCGGTTGGTTAAATATAGGTAGTTCCTATATTGTTTCCTGAAAGAGAGTGCTGCCACAAGAGCAGTGGCATCACGCCACGTGTGTGCAGTGTTTTCTATTGGATACTTGAACTAGGTGACTAGATATTTTACCTACAAAGACCCACCAAAATTAAAGCTGTAGAATTTTACCCACTCTTATAGACCCCTTTAATTAGCTTCCATCATACTACTTACTGGGTCCATTTTGGCACCAGGGTGAGTTTTCGATGAATATGCATAGACTCTTATTTAAGCTTTTTGGAAAGTAGTTCTTTGAATGGTGAGCTTATTGTCAATTGTGTACTTTCTCAGTGATGTTGAGGTTTAGGGATCCGTACATTTTTTGCAACTCTGGATTGTTAGAAACATGAAACAATCCTTTATTACTGCCCCATAATGGAAAAGCAAAGCCAGAACTCTGATCCAGTGGTGTGCCTATCAGTCCATCCATCCTGTACAGTGGCAGATCCCATCATTCATCCTTCCTTCCATCCATCTTCCAAACATAGTAGATCGTATGTATGTTTTATTAATCAACGAACCCACATTGTAAGGCAACAAGCTTTCGTCCGTCAAAGGAGCTTTGACATCACACATTTGACCACCTCACTCTTTACCTGAGCAGGACTCCGTGTCGAACCCATCATCTCCTGCCTTGCAGCTGTTGCAGCTGCTCTTTTTATTTTTCCTTGTCAGGCTCATTCTCTTTTCCTTGACACAAGTGGGTAGCATTTCTCCTTCCACTCAGTACACCCCTTCACCCTTAAAGTCTTGTGATCCTCTACACCCCCTCCTCCATTGTTTCCACCTCCGGAGTAGACACAAAAGAGCTAAACAGACTGCCTGATCGAATCAATTAGCGGACTATCTCACTGTGTATTTGTAGATGCTGATCAAGTCATCTAGAAGTCATGGTGTATATACATAGACTTTCAACAGTGCTTAAGACAAAATCAAAAAAGATTTCTGATTCAAAATGTTATCAAAAGTACATATCACTTGTTGTAGTCCTATAAATAATCTTATGTTCAAACATTTCGCTTTGAAGGACATAACATAAGTCCATCAATAAGCAGATATAACTGAACCACAGAGATAATAGTAACAAAACCCCCACTGGTACTCCAGCTCATCAACCATACCATTCATATCACATTCATTCAACGGACACACCTTTTCATAAATGAAAGAACCCATAGACTCATAAGACATTGATTGCCTGTAGATACTAGCAATCCATAAATGCTGTACAAATGAAAGATTAAACAATCCTCTACTATTTAATACATATATATTATCAATTTATTTCAAGCACCATGGTCATTCAGCATATTATCCATTAGGTTTATTGTTAATCATGTCTTGTGGTCTGAATGATGTGCAGACACAGGCTTTGGTATAGACCCATGACTCAGGTCACACCTTCTTCAGGGCGCTAGACAACTCCACTGAGGGAGTAACCAGGGGAGTATCCTGAGGGAAATCTAAAAGTACAAAACAATATCATAAGAATATAAATATCTATGTATATACCTAGACTCCAGCGGACACCATGTCCAGAAATGTTAAAGATAAAAACAAACAAAAAAAAAAGTGTATTTAATGTTCTCTGCCCCGTGTCCGTTCTTGTTCGCCTACCCCTCTCCGCTGGTGCCGGGTAGAGTTTTTAATTGGAGCAAGGGACCACCAGAATAAAGCTGTTCTCTGGTACCCTTTGCCTCATGTTAAAGCACTGTTTTGTCTACAACTTCCAGGCCCCTCAACCACACTTCACCAATAGGCTGTTGGATTAAAAGATCTCCGCTAAAGAGCCCCTCTTTGAGGTGTTGCCCGTTGGGGATTGCACTGCCTACCCAACGAGGAGGATAGCCTGTGATGAAGCATGACACCTGCAAAGGTGTGTGAGGCCTCTATATCCAACAAAATTGATACCCCTTGGTATATCTCCATCAACCTGCACGTCACACCACTGTGACGGATCCACACACACACCCTCCAGGAACTGCCCAGTCTTCTGTTGTAACTCTGTATCTTTGAGGGCACTCACTGTGGCTGGACCTTCCACTCTCGTCGAGTGGTACTTTCGCCCTTCCAGATCGATTTTGATCTACCCTTCCCCCCTATTTGTATACTTTAGAACCTTAATAACCCATCATCTACAAAACAATGCGATCAAATAAAGAGCAGTCTACAATCAATAGCTAGCTGAGTCTTCTAAGAAAAGGTCTGTGCACTGCCAATTAAATGGCCAGAGCAAAGTTAAGCAAAATAAGTATGTTGACAGGAAGGGCGTGCCAATCAGCGCAACGTTGACACATAGATTTGTCTATAACCTTCTGAGCTGAAATGTTGTGTCATCGCTCAGAAAAAGGCACGAGCCGGACAAAAACCCAGGGAAAAGAATATGGGCAACCATTGCTAACAGGAAAAACCTCTCACAGCACCGACCTCTCAGATTTCAAAGGTGGGGTATCAAAATCTTATGATCAGGGGATTGTGGCATCTTCCATGTTCTTATCCGACCATTTTAATCCTGGATCACAAAATATGTGTTCTGCAGTTCCCAGAATGCCGCAGGGAATCACATGACCCGTCTGACGATTGGTGAGACCGCAGGTTTAGAGGGTAAGCTCCTGCAGGGGCCATGTTGGATGGGGTAAACAAAATTGAAGATATATGATTTAAGCTCTCTGCTCAAAACAGGAGCTACGGTATAAATATATCCGCGCGCCACACAAAAATAAGTAGAAGTCAGCAAGAATGATTCTAAAATTAAAAAGACACTACATTTGGAACACAGCTGTCTGGGGAATGTTCTAATTGGTTCTTCTAAAGGTCATAGGACTGAGATCTATCAGCGATAAAACACATGCCCCAAGGGACCAAAAGATGGGCAACATTGTTTACGACGAAAACCTTTCCCTGCAGGGAATTACAACGCAGTCATTACAACGACCACATTGTAACCACGCATACCATTAGTCCGCAAGTCGGAACAATGACCTGCGGAAGGACAGAAGGTGTTGGATTTGAAATCCAACACCTTCCCTACTATCCGCACAGACTGGAGTTTGAATAGTAAATTATATTATTCTTACATCCAGCGCCCCCCTCCTCAAGTCGTTGTTACGACTTGCAGGGCAATGGTATGCATGGTTATAACGCGGGCATTGTAACAACTGTGTCCTAATTCCCTGCGGGGGAAAAGGATGCGTAAAAAAGATGTATATTGCCAAAAGATGTATCCATAATATCATTAGGGTCTTCGACGGAGATGTGAGACCCTGATAATGCTACAGGTGGCTAATCCCGATAACAGTGGCATATGAATACCAGCATAAATATCCATTATCAAAGCAACTGCTAGACGGTGGTTGGTTCCTGAGGGAATATAAAGGACTTCAGTCATCCAGAACAGCAACTGTCACCACAATCATCATCATCATCATCATTGTTTATTACATATTTGCCACTGTACTCAAGCTTCTTACCCAGGCATTTGCTGCTGTGAACTCTAATGTCTGTGCAGGCTGAAGGGTAAGTCGTGCAGGAGACAGATCCAAACACTCAGAAGTGCAAGGCCAGAGAGCAAAGCGAGGCACGATTCAACTCCAGAAATAATTATGGGTAGCATGACAAACGTCCAAGTGTGCCCACATTGCGTTAAGAATAAACTGGAGGAGAGAATTTAACCCCTGTGGAAAATGCTGAGAAAGAGAAAGCCAGTAGAACAATGGAGGAACCTCTTGTTGCACACTAAAAGATCAGTGACTTGTGGCCCCAAACTTGTCCAACCCATCACACTGGTCCATTTTCAGCCTCCACTTCAAAACATCTGTATCCCCACAATATTCACAGTCAGTCAAAATATGACTTCGTCCCTGAACGGGGACTCCAATGTACCCGAGCTCAACTCACAGAGCACCTGCATTATTTGACCACTTGCAAAAACCCTGGCTGCTCCACAGATATCCCCCACCCATAGTCACTGGCCAGTAAAGGTGAATGAAGTATCCAACAACTGCTGGGCTAGAAGAAGATATATTTAACAGAAGGCTGCTACTGGGAGGCAGGCAGACTTATCCTTGAAAAGGATTATTACACCACCATATCAGGAACAACACAGAATCAACCCAAGGTAAGAAAGACAGGAAATGGAGAAGGGGATAAAGGAGATGCGACAACAGTGCTCATGTCTCCATCAGCATTCAGCACCGTTGCTGCCAATAAGTGTGCAAAAAGGGACAATTAATACAAAACTAGAGATATACAATTATATTATTGTTGTGATGAGGAAGAAAAAGCCTTCAATTATTGCAGTGTCCTCAGTTTTTGGTTGTATGTAAAACCAAAATAAAAGTAAAGTAAATCAAAAATAGAAGTTCAACTGTTGTGGCTGATATGCATGTTTCTGGAAATTGCAAAAACTTCTAGTTCTTTCCTTTATGTTTATGACTTATACATAGACATACATTGACCCATAACCTGTTCCTCTCTGCTTAACCATACGTTTTTTCCTTACACTGTGTCGTCACTTCCCTTCTTCTTACAATAACCTTTCCATTTTCCATTACTCTAAACATATTTAACATTTTATACCTGATTTAACCATAACCCTATACGTTTCCCTAACCATAACCCTAATCCTAACAATAACTTTACTTTTACTCTAAACAGAACACCTTCCTGTACACCACTGGCTGCCTACTCCAATACAAATCCTGCTCCTAAATGGTACCCCCATCTTAAACCTAACCCTTACTCCTAGGATAACCCTAAATAGTACACCCTACTATCCATCATCACTTACGCCACACCTTACTCTAATCCTAACCACTAAACAAAAGCCAATGTTTTCTGTGCAAAGAAACATTTGGGGGTTGAACGGTGGGGGAAGTTCTATCCACCTGACAATTACAATAGATAAAACTGGCACCTACAGCAAAGAAATGCGAGATAGATATTGGACGAATCTTAGAGGAGGTGAAGCAGCCACTTCCAGATTAAGATGTATTTTTAATTTTGGGAACATATGGTTATATTTGGGTTGTCATCTTGCAAAAAATAAAGGAATTTTATTGGACGAGAGACCTTTCCCTATTGGTTCAAAGCAGACCCTTTAATCCTTTGAGGAGCTGCACAAAGTTTTGTTACAGGTGTCATTACAGGAAAGGATTCACTGAAGCCTTCATCCTGAACAAATGTTCCAAGGAGCACATAAGGGGCCGGAGTAGCATCCCTTGGCCCTAGGGAGAATGTGGTGGTGTTTCAGAGGAAAGATTCTGCACCCATTTTCGTCACTGGATTCACACCCGGATTTCTCAATGTACATCTTCAAATCCAAAGTTAAATATATGCCCAGATCCTCAAATATAGGGCCTTGAATCCAGGCCCATGATGGTTGATCATAGTCTCTGCGGCTGAAAAAAGGGGGAAACATACACGTTGCAGCATAATGGCTGTGCACTGCTGGTTAGGAGGGATAGAGCCTGGGCTAAGACGCATGATCTAGGATATGGCTCACCCTGTGCACACAGGTCCCTGCACAATACTGGCGATTTGGGACAGCTGGTTAGTGGTATGATTCTTGGCAGATGGCATGACCATATCATCATAGTCAGTTGGTTTGGGTGTGACAGCAGCTGATGCAGGGTGTTATCACAGGCCAGAAGCTGTGCCAATAGTATGCTGCATAAGGCCTAAGTGTGTGCACAGTTGGTTTGAGTGAGATATGGATGTGTGCAGTATATCATGAAATAAGAATTATTGACTTAGAGAGTTAGTACAAGGTCAACTATGGATACATTTTTTGCAGTTGAAATTAAAATGTGTTCATAAAACATAAATCAACTTAAAACGATGTGTATGCCCCCTATGGTTACAGAAAACACTGAAATTGCACAGCCATGGTAAGCTGTGTAAACCATATCAAATTCCACTTCCATGAACTGCTCATGACCTCACACATGAAATCAATATCCATCTTTACCATGAAATGCATCAGGTGGACAGTGGTCTAATAGTGTGCTATGCTTTTAGCTTGAAACCCCCAACCTGTCCCAAAAAACACTGTAAACATGTTTTGAGGACACGTTGTGCATAGATCTATTGGAAGCTGAGCAGTTTGGTAATCAATGGTTTTATAATGCGTCTCCTTCCACATAAAGTATCTCCCAAGCCCAGTGACGTCAGCCCAGATAGCCTGCACCATCTTTTTTAGCTTGTGTTCTGACTTTACCCCACCCACCACAATCTTTAAATCTCCCAAATAATCAGTTCCCCCTAAGTACTTCTGAAATGGATTCCTGCTTTTTCTGTATCAATGCCAGTGTATTTTCTTGTGGCCCTTATATGACCAAAATGAGTTGTCTCCCTTTCTTATCTGTTTCCACTGAGAATATCTGCCTGTGAATACCCTTGCACAGAGAATGCCAAACTTGCGTCTCTTGGATCTCATTGTGAAAACTGTTGCAGAAACCAGTATTCGTGATTTTATTCCCAGTTCTTTTTCACCAAATATGTCTCTTGAAGGAGGCACTCATCAGCTCTGCCGTTTCAAAGTAGTTTTTGGACTCCAATCAGGTGGGCTGAGGCATTAAGACCTGTGTTCTTCATGATAATGATTCTCATAAATGTTCCATAAACTTGTTTACCTTCCTAGTCCCTAGATTAACACACCCACCATATACACAAATCCAGTAGACATCAGCTGTGCCCTCTACAGTCTTCTGTTATCCTCAGTAAAATACAGATCAGAAGCAAATCAAACACGGTCTCTGAGCCCCTCAGGTCCCTCCATTGAGCATATCCCATATGTGTTCACTTTAAACCATTCCACTCCTTGGACTTTACTCCCATTGTCACCAAAGGTTCGGGGGGTTGAAAAGGTCTAGTGATTCCCATACACTGCAACCACAACAAGCCCACTCACACTCACCCTCCTGGGGCATAGTCCTTATCATGGCTCTCAAACACCAAAATGCCATTATTTCACTAGTCTGGCTAGTTCGCTGCTCATTAACATAAACATCGTATACTTCCCAAGTGTAGCTGACCTTCAAGTGATGTAGCATGTCTTCTTTGGCATTCAGGGTGATTTTATTGGAGGGTTTCTTCCTCTCGCCTCTGTCCTATGCTGCACTGTTTGCCAGGTTGTTCTTTGTGTCTCCGAACTTCTTTGCATTCTTCTTTGTGATATTCGTCTTGTTGCCCTGGATTGTTCTCACTTCCATGAGCAATTTTGCCAAAAGTCTTTTTCTTTTCCATGTAAAGCACAATATGAATTAATCTGCCCACTGTTAAAAAAACATATTGTTTCTTCCTGATGTGTCCTTAACCCGGTAGAAATCCTTTGCTTTCTATGTGTGATTACTGACAAATCTTTGAGGAACTGAATTCTGTTACCATCATAGGTTAGTTGATAAACCAAGCACGATACTATTGTAAACATTTACTTTTTCTTAAAGAAGTTCACCCTTTTGAGTAGTCATGTGTGCTTATTTGCTGAAAGCGGATGTAGCCATCCCGTCTATATGATAAAGCCTGATAGTAGGGGCATCAACTGGTTCCAGATGCTTTGCAAGCGATCCCATATGTACTTTTGTATGTTGATGATTTTCTCCCTAAGGCACATCTAGCATGTAAATATTGTTGCATCTGGAGCAATTACGGCTTTGGTTTTAATGTGATGTTCTCTTATTCAAGGAACACCAGCTTCGCACACATTTGTTCTTGTTCATTCAATCTTTTATCTACTGTTTTTTCCAGGTTGTCTAATCACTTCCTGCTTCATGTCTTAAGGAACTCTGCCCATGTACTCTTAATTAACTGCGCTGCTTGTTGGTTTGCATGTTTGTCTGCTGATGAACACTAATGAGTTATTAAGAGCTGCTTTTTGTATTTCTGTTTTTTGGCGAAAGGCATTATCAATTAGTGGTGCACCAACGCCCCCCTCCTGCCATTGTTTCCTGTCTTTTGAACCTTTGGTATATTACTGCTTGATTTGGTCAAGGGGTGTTCCAGCACCGTCAAGGGAAATGATATTCTAAGGCTATCCAGCTGCCTCTTGTCTGTGCTGATGTTAATGTTATTAATTATTAGGTATTCATCAGTACATGAGTTGTAATTCAGAATCACCTATACTCCTTCATATCTATCCTTTCTAACATCTCACAAGCTTGGGTGGAGAACGCACAGCCCCATTTCCTATTAGGAAGGGGGTCCGACAAGGTTGTGTCCTGGCTCCCTTTCTTTTTAACCTTTACATTAATGGTTTATATGAGGCACTACTTAAGGCTAACCAAGACTTCCCACAAATAGCTGCACGTTCCATTCCTGCACTTCTCTACGCAGATGTTGCCGTTTTAATGTCCCTGACCCAAATAGGCCTACAACAGGTTTTAGATAGTTTTACTAAGTTTATGGGTCACCTGGACCTTAAGATGAATACTTCAAAAACCTACATAATGAGGTGTGAAATGGGGAGCCAAATGTGCAGGGATGTT
The DNA here is from genome assembly GCF_964263255.1 of Lissotriton vulgaris. Lineage (NCBI taxonomy): Eukaryota > Metazoa > Chordata > Amphibia > Caudata > Salamandridae > Lissotriton > Lissotriton vulgaris. Next base: position 1,020,438,301 of record NC_141687.1, on the reverse strand, counting down.
TTTCGAGGGTCAGAAAATAGAGCACACTAAATGTTTTGCATACTCTGGAATATTATTTGACCGAAGTGATACTTGGACACGAGCCATTATGGCAAAAAAAACTTCTATTTGCTAGATCAACAATGGCCCTTGCTAATTTTGCAAGGAAACTTGGGAGAAGACCGCCTTTGGAATTAATAAAGATTTACAAAGCGAAATGTATCTCTGCAGCCATGTAAAGAGCGGCTGTGTGAGGCTTTGTGGATACACAGCCTCTAAAAACAGTAGAAAATATCTTTTTGAGATACATTTTAGCTGTTCCTAGTAGTTTATCTGCGTATGTCTGCCACTCGGATTTGAGTCTGCCATATATTTCAGATCTAATAAAAATGGAGCCAATTCTCCTATAGGATTTGGACTAAACCCGAGACAAAGTTAAATCAGGATATTCTAGCAGACAGCTTAAAACTTGAAGGAGCTTTATTGATTCCGTGGCTGAGGTTCATCAGAAACTTTATGTCAGTGTACCATGCAACTGATTACCTGAAAGGAATTAAGAAGACAGGGCCTTTTGCTTCGGGAGACACTATAAGATTAACAATAGAGAGTTTAAAACCCACTGTCCAGTATAATCAACTGATTTTATCCTCTTTTAGCATTCAGCCTTATTTATTATACGTACCTGGTGGCTATGACAGATTTTTATCAACTCGTTTTAGGTGTAGTATTTTCCACAGACTTGTGACCTTTCCTGGTATGAATGATTGGTCTCGAATACTAGGACTGTGTCTGTGTGATAATAGCTCGGAACAATCGACAATACACGTCCTTCTATTTTGTAGATTGTATTGTAATTTGAGGTAAGTTTGGATCGTACCAATTTTAAAGGAGCTGGGCTTGAGACAATGTCGCCCTGCAATAGGTGTGCTGCAGCTCCAGGATGATGTACACAGAGCCTGGAGGATTAGCATGTTCTTAAAAAAAGTATTTAGCCACAGGAAATCTATTATTTTGTAATTAAGGAGGCTAGTATGATTGTTTGTATGACTAAGTTTTAATATGAAATTTTATTACATATTATATATTCAATTTTATAGTATTTAATGAATAAATAGTTTTTAGGTACTTTTATGATTGACTCATAAAGCAATTGAATAAAGTCTCTTTGAATTGAATTGACATCTCACAGTAAACATCTCAACCACTGCCTGCCTCATTTCCTTCAAATGTAAGTGTAATCTGTAACAGCGCATGCTGAAGCTTTCTGGCAAGTGAGAATTTTCACTGCCTTGCAGAACACTCCTATGTTGCTCCAGGTGACAAGTATAAGGATTTTCTTCATTCTTGAGAGGACAGTTTTAAAACCACTGCCACTGATATGGTTGATACCCAGTGACTCCTCTGGCAGAGTTTGTGTGTCTTAAATGTAAATGTAAATGTACATGTATTTATATAGCGCAAATCACCCACATCGCAGGTATCTAAGCGCTTGCTTAGGGAACCCGTCCTGGTATTCCCCTGTGAGATAACCCCGGCAGGGTATCCACAAGGTGAAAGCCAGGCATCCCGCCGCGAGGGGCCGTTGTGGAGATTAAGCAAGCTATTGCCCAGAGTTGCAGAGTGTGAACCCGTGAGTCGAGTTTGTGTGTCCTAATCTTATGCAGACTTAGTCCCCACCTTTAACCCGCTGCAACAGCAATGTTCCAAATTTCTTTCCCACTCTACATAGGCTCTCTATTTTGAATAGTTTTTAAGGCCACTGTTAGCTTGACCGGTGCCTTCTGATATTAGTCTTACATTCATTTACTTAGAATTATTCCCAAGTGTCAGACTGGATCTGGAAATTTTTCCATGAGGAGTACCCCTGCATGCTGGTAGGTGGCGTGGTTTGACTCTGTGTTCAGTTGTTAGCGTCGTCCATGCCGGAAATGCTGTTCATGGTGCCTATATAGGCGCCACCAAGGTGTGCTTACGTCAGTTTTTTTTTCTTTTCCTGCCAGCTATCGCAGATCTGGAAAGAGCTACCCCTTAGTCATTTTTTAACTACATTTTTTCTACATTTTGTCAATTCCTTTTGGGAATATCCTACTGGTGTGGCAGGAATACCTCATCTAGAAAGGCCACCTTCAAGCCATGTGGCCCCTGTCACCGGTAGATGTCTGTGAAGGATCCGGACTTTGTTTGCCTTCGGTGACTCATGCGGCACCGCGACCCGAAGACCTGTCCCAGCTGCCACGCGATGCACCCGATGGTCTTGAGCGAGCGATCCCTCAAACTTCCAACGGCTCAACGTGCTATGCAATGATGATCCAGGTCCCAGTCGAGAGGAAGGTCCCAGGAGTGGTCACAGAGCCAAGGTCATCATTGCACTCCAAGTCGTCAAGCCCCTTCGGCCACTCCAAACATAAGAAGAAGAAGCTGAAGTAGGCTACGACTTCTCCTTGTCCGTCAGCTGACAAGAAGAGGGAACATCACCACTTGATGTCTGACTCAGTGGTTGAGCCGACGTCTGGGTCGGCTCCGTGCCTCTCCAAGTTTCGGGAGCCAGAACGACCCCCACCCAGCTACAAGAATCTTATGAGGCCATGCACCTCATATGTGGGTGGCCTGTTTCTTCCAGCATGCCTTTGGGCCCACATGTTTGGAAGGGGTCCTTCTGGATCAATGCAGGCGACTCAGGCCCAAGTGCCCTTCGGGACCCACGGTTCCCAAGGCCGCTGCTCCCAGCAACCCCTGGTGCTGCCATCCTCATCCTCGACTCAGAACTGGAGAGGCATCGTCTGACTCATGGCCCAACTGGTGCCATGTCATCCAGGCCAGAGCTTGAACCATATTCTTAAGGGCTAGTTCCCTGGGAGGAATGGAAGGGGTCGCTGGACCCTGAGGAATGCTAGCTTTATAAAAAACCTATGGACTGGTGTGGGTTTCTGGGTGAAGTCAGTGGACTGGACACCTCTGCAGATGCTGGTCTGTTTCTTCCCCTACCATGGCAACGGACGAAGGTGCTTCTTTTGCAATGGTTGTGCTGAGGGCTGCTGAAGTCCTCAACCTTAATTTGCCCTAGGTTGCAGGCAAGACTAACGTCTTGACTCAAGTGCTTCAGCCAGTAGTGTCCCCATCAGAACCCCTTCTCCCTTTTAATGAAGCAGTTGCAGACATCCTGCTTGGGAATTGGTTCAAGCCTAGCACAGGGGCTCCTGTGAACAGGACTATTGCATGCTGCTGCAACCGGCTCCAGGGCACCCAAACTTCCTCACCCAACACCCCACCCTGGAGAGCTTGCTGGTCCAAACCTCCACCTCACAAGTAAAGCCTGGCACATTTCTAATGGCCCACCGGACTGGGAATCCAAAAAGCTGGATAATTTTGGCAAGAAAATCTCTTTTGGCCAAAGGAGCCCTAGAGAGAGTGTCGGCGCCAGAAGTAGGTCGTGGTTGCTATTCCCGATTCTTTCTGGTGTCAAAGAAGGACAGAGGCCTTCATCCTATCCTCGACCTGCGCTCTCTCAATTTCTTCCTCAAGAAGGAGACATTCAAGATGCTCAGGTCCTGTCTGCCCTAGATCTGGGATGTGAGATGGAAGCGTTAGACTTGCAGGACCCATATTTCCACATTCCCTTCCTGCCAACTGTTAATGGTGGGCCACAAGCACTTTCATTTCACTGTGCTCTCCTTTGGCCTCACCAGCGCCCCTCAGTTGTTCATCAAGGTGATGGTGGTGGTTGCTGCTCATCAGAGATGACAATCTTACCCTATCTCAATGACTGGCTGTTGAAAGCGGGCCCGCCCCAGGCTGTCGTCTCCCACCTCCGGACTACGGTGGACCTCCTGCATTCGCTGGGATTCACTTTCACTGTGCCAAAGTCACACCTGACTCCCTCTTAGACGCTCCCTTTCATCTGAGCTGTTCTGTACATGGTGCACTTTCAGGCGTATCCTCCTGAACAGCAATTTGAGGCTATTCAGGCTATGATACAGTTGTTTCAGCCTCTTCCTGGAATTTGGTGAAGCTGACTGAGGCTGCTGGGCCTCATGGCCTTCTGGATCATGCTTGTGACACATACCCATTGGTATATGCATGCTCTGCAGTGGGACCTGAAGTCTCAGTGGGTGCAGCATCAAGGGAATCTCTCCGTCATGGTCCAGATGTCAGAGGTAACTGCAAAGGAACTTCAGTGGTGGCTTACGAATCACGATTGGATCAGTGGCAGACCCCTCTCCCTTCCGCAACCAGATCTGACAATGATGACAGGTGCGTCACTTCTGGGATGGGGCGGCCATCTGGGAGAGATGTAGATTAGAGGACTCTGGTCTCCAGAGGAATCAGGACTGCACATCATCCTGTTGGAGCTCCCGGCAATCCGATTGGCATTGAAAGCCTTTCTACTCTCCATCCAGAGAAAACTAGTGCAAGTATTCACAGATATCACTACCGCCAGATCGTACAGCAGCAAGCAGGGAGTGGTGGGGTTGTGGACTCTTTGTGAAGTGGCTCTGAACATGGCTAGAGCAGCAAGGCATATCCCTGGTGGTTCAACATCTGGTGGGTTCTCTCAACATCATAGCAGACAAACTCAGTCAAAAATGTTAGTGGATCACAAATGGTGTCTCCATGCGGAGGTGCTGCAAGGTCTTTCAGCAGAGGGGCGAGCCTTTTTAGATTTGTTCACCACTGACTAGAACATGCGGTTACCTGACCAACCTTCCCTTTTCTAAACCCCGATTATACATAGCTTTTTGAAAGGTTTGGGACATATGTTTCTCCCACTCCATCTCGACCTCAATTTCCTTATGTGTGCTCCATTTGAGCCTCTGCACAATTGTTCACTCAGGTTCCTTAACCTTTAAGACAGCCTTTTTCGTGGCTATTACACCTGAAGTGGGCTTCCCTGCTCACGTTTACCAAACACTACTGTCTGGACAGTCAGGTCAGCGGGGATGGGCACTTCCGTTCGGTCTGTCAGGATTTCCTCTTGTGAATTTAGTCCCCAGAACCACCTGCAGAGAGGTATTGCTTGGGTATCCGTTTTAAGGTAAGGATTCTGCGGCTAGATGTCTCTATCAAATTAAGTTACTAACCTTCGGAAACGCCTTATCTGGTAGAGACTCTATCTAGGCAGATTTCTTACTGACTAACCCATCCTCCCTGCTTTGTGAACAGATTTCTATGGACAGGGATTTCTGCTTTTAGTGCCCTAGTTTTCCACATCAGTGGACAGTGTCGTTTTTCGCCCTGCGCTTCTGCCATGGAAAGTCGCAAAAAGAAATTGATTTCAGCGAGCCTGGGGGGGCGCCTATATAGGCGACACAAACATAATTTCCAGCGCAGAAAACGCCACGCAGTTCCGAACGATGCCACCTACCAGTGTGCAGGGGTACTGCTCATGAAAAATGTTCAGATCCAGTCTGGCATTGGGTGATAATCTGCGCCTAGATAGTCTTTACCAGATAAGAAGTTACCAAAGGTAAGTAACGTATTCTTTTTGCTCACCTCAACATGGGTGGAACCTATTACACAACTGCAGTTGCAGCACCAGTGCGGGTTCAAGTGCAGATGCACAGCATAGTCCGACTACGTTATAAGTTGATGTTCTTGGAGCTTTACAATGTAGTAGTCTTGAAGAGCTAGCCTTTCTCCTACTTGCCCACCTCACACATTGTCAATGTGTGAGGGCCAAACAGTCTGAGGACTCTTGTTCCCCCCACCAACCAGCTGTGCACATGTCCCTTATCTGCTGCACTGCACCTTACATACTTTACAGGGGCTTCTCCCGGGGTTTGTTTTGCTCTTTCGGCATCCTTCAGTGCCTTCTTTATTATGCACCCACAAGAGCTGCCAAGTGAGGTGTGTTTGCCGTCCCAAGTTGGTGACCAGCCAAACTGCTAACGGACTCCAGGTTTGCGGAAACTGTGGTCTGGTTGCCCATTTCTTCCACAAGATGTGTTTTCATATCTCTTCACGAGACACAGGGTCACAATCTGCTGCAGAAGCCATTTCACAAAGTGGCAACCTGTTGCCCATCTCATAGTTTGTCAGGCCAGAGATTTGACTGCTTCTTGCTCCTACTCTAGTAGCTGATTATTACTGGGTGTAGGAATGATCAAAGTTTAGCGTGACCCTAGAACTGACCCGAAGTCTGCATTTTTCGCTCTTTCCTCTTGTACATTTCTGCTTTCATGGTTGTTCGCAACACCGGCATCTGGTCTGTTAGTCTACTCTTTTACTGCTCACACTGCTGAAGCTCCCTCTGCTTCATCGATCCTCAGGGTGTTCCCCCTTCACCGATGGTCCCATATATCTCATCTGCTATACTTCTGTTTTCCTTCATTTAATGTGTACCGCTCACTCAGCAGTACAGTGCATCCACACTGGGGATTCATGTGAGATTAATGCGCATCCTCAGTTGCCATCTGCCACCTGGGGTAATCCCTCTTCCTTCAGTGTGGTATCCAGTCAGCACAGACGGACTTTCATTTTCTCTACAGGCCTGGCTGGAGCTTAGTTACATGGATCTACTGCTACTCCATGCACTGCCAAGCCACAACCATGATCTTTTATTTAACCTTGCATACATATAGCATAACTGTGCTACTTTAAAACATTCACCTATTAGGGTATTAGGGTGCTTAATTTGAGCTGGTGGTTGAAGGTGGAGCCCACTGGTAATTATTTTGGGGAAACAGCACTTATTGACCCTCAGCAGACTTTAATGCAGAGCAAGAGAGAGAAAAACAGATGGAGGAAAGGAGGAAGAAGAAAACGACGGCAAAACTGAGAAAGTAGGGAAGAAAAAGAACCTGCAAGAGTAAGATAAAAAGGCACGGAGTGTCTGGTGGCGCATGAAAGAGGCATTCGAAAGAGGCATGAGGTGGACTTAATACTTCGCAGTTTTGATAATGGGTGCCTCAACCTTCTATAGAATTGGCCGCACGCTTCTGGGCAAAACTTTGGGCACAGCACTTATTCTGTTACTAATTAAGCACAGCATAAGGTACCAAACTCATAGATAGTATTTCCATGAAATCTTTATATATCACATTCCTGACCAAACTGTGCAGAAACCTACTAATGTCAATGCATGCCTCTTATAATAAATACTAAAGTCCATTTCTTATTTTAACATCTCAGCTAATCGAACCCTTATGATTTAATTCGATCTTCCCCCCCATTTATCTGTGTACATTATAGTTAATAAGGCAGGTTATGGTTAACCTTTGGCAGTCTCGTCAATTTTTGCAGCATCCATCCACTTGACTGCTAAGATTTCTAATCCTCTCCTAACACCCAATTGTTTAGTTAGTTTTTCACATTTTTAGTTCAGTAGGCACTTGAGCTTTCATAACTTTTTTTTTCCTAGAATTGGTTTTCTTTTCCCAGTACATATACCCATGCCGAATTTATGTGCTTTATTCACACATGTTTGGGATTCAAACGTTATCTAGGGTCTGTGACTTCCCCTGGAGGTTTAATAAGAGAATTGGGAGAAAATGTCATGGAAGGACGTATGTGTTTCCTACAAATGTTTGCTGTGCTAAGGTCGCTCGTCCCAGGTTTCAGGAACAGTTGGTAACAAAATATGCATGTATATCTTTCACCACATTTATTACAATTTTGTAAGTGGTATTAAATATTTTGTATTTTTCCCGTTTTCTATATATGTGCAGTTTGTGGTGAAAGAAGTGAAAAGCCCATGAGTGAATCCAGAAACATATACATTTCTGAAAAGCAGAAACAATTCTGAATTCAGCAAAGGGTCATATGTGTAGATTCCCCATGGATTCCCCAAATAAACTGATATTTGAATTTAACCCCTTCGCTGCGGCGGCAATTCCGCCGCAGCGCTAGGGGGGGCGGGGCCGAGCAGCGCTCGCATGCTCGTGACGGAGCCGCTCCGTCACGAGCCGCGGTTGCGCTGTGCTCATGACGGAGCGGTTCCGTCATGGCCCCGCCCGCTCAATAGAACACGCTGCGTAGGAGCGAAATCAGCACCGTGCAGGAGCGGCCGCAGGGCCATGACGGAACCGCTCCGTCATGAGCACAGCGCAACCGCGGCTCATGACGGAGCGGCTCCGTCATGAGCATGGAACCGGTTAAAATAACAGTGAACATAAGTACGAAAAAAAAGTAGGTGACAATGTTTTTATCCTGTACGGCTTTTGCAGTGAAAGCCGATCTACCAAATGCATTTATTGTTACATCTCTCTGATTTAGTTCCAAAACTTGCAGCACTCCGAGCCTTCAACTGAACTAGGGATTGTAATGATTATTCATTGCATTTTAACCTTGCAGCAGGCCATAAGGTAAAATCTAATGAATGAAAAATGAGCATGAAGATAAGTTAGGGATTATAAGGCCCAATCTGAATCTGAATTTGGTTTCCCTTAATACCTGGTGATTTTGAGGATGATTTTTGTGCATACTAACTTACATTTGAAAGCCAAAAACATATAGATATTCAATAGATAATAAAAAATGCCAAACTTCTCCCAATAAAAATGGTCTTTCACATGTGAGAGGGCTTATTGCATGGCCTTGAAAGGCCCTAAAACATACAATGATAATGTCAATCATTTTATTATTGAAGTACACTGATTATTGGGATGCGGGTAGCTGTGGTATTGGGATCTGGGTTTGGCCTGAACCCAAGGTAACCTACCAGCCCCAAAAATAATTGGAAACTAGACACCTGATCATGAGTGATGTGATGTGCGTGGATTTCACTACATATTCTTACTCGGAATGCCCTGCAAATGTCAAACTTTGGCTATAATCACAGGTTTTCATCACACATTTTTGTGAGGAAAAGCTCTGGAATCTGCAGGAATAACTAAAGCTGTATTACCCACCGTTTGCACACTTCTTTTGATAAACATGGTACCCCACGTGTGTGGCTGGGCCTTTCTGCCACAGCATTAAATCCAAAAGTGAAAAGTAGAAACATCAAGGTTTTTCTCAGATTTCTGTGAAGGAAAGTTCTGCAATTTGAGCGGATCGACAGAAGTTACACCACTGTAAATTCTGTCACTTATCCCTATAAAAATGGCACTTCACTTATGTGTTTGTATCTATCACCAGTGTTAGAAATGGGATCTGTGGTTGGCTGAGGCTTGCACCAAAGCCAGGCAGAGACCACCACTCTAGTCAGGGTAAGGGAGTTAGACGCCAAAGATAACCCCTGCTCACCCCCTTGGTAGCTTGGCACAAGCAGTAAGGCTTATCCCGGAGGCAATGTGTAAAGCGTTTGCGCAACACACACACACACAGCAGCAACACACTAGGCGAACCACAAAAGGAACTCCACACAAGTTTATATATAAAAATAGCCTTTGTAGTATAAGAAACACATTAGAAACCTACTCACACATTTACACTGCCCCAACTGGCACGGGCAATATTCACAGGGGATTATATACAGGACCGGGCCAATTGGGCCACGGTCAGAACCATCAGAAAAGGTAAGTACCTATAAAACACAACCAGTCATTACTGTCAGACAATGTACTCAGTATTAGCACCTGCAACATAAACACCTTATGTCTGCATCACAGCATAAAAACACAGTATGCAATCACTGTAGGCATAAACGCATGAGGCCTAAAAACCATTAGCATAACCATATTACTCACTAACCTCATAAGCATCATTAGAGGCATAGATCAGGGCATAAAGGCACTGCACAGTAGACATCACATTATCATTGGTCCCACCTTAGAAACTGACCCCGGGCCAACCTGGCCTTCCACTGGGGCTCCAATGCCCTTTGTTCAAAATGTAAGGGCGGGCTGCAAAAGCAGCAAAGCCAAGTGCGCAGTTCCACCCCCTAAACGTGGTAGCTGCCCACTAATTGCTGGGCAGCTAAAAAATCAACAGGATGGGCGCGGGCATTCACTGTGCCTTCTGTCCCCCACTAGGACTCTAACAGAAAATGGCCAGAGGAAAAGAATGAGGCTGGCACCACTGTGCCTCGCAAAGGAATGCCCCCAAGTCCCACTCCGGGACTTCGCAAAGTAAACGTCCCACAAATGTTGCAGCTGCCCACTGTCATGCGGGGCAGATGGAGGCAACCAACAAGCACTGGCACCCTTTGTGCCTTGGAAGAGCGCCCCCAGAGGGGAGGCACCAACAATGTGCCTCAATCCCACCCCCTCAGATGTATTACACAGCCCCACTCACTGGGCTCTGCAGGCTTCCTCCCACTTGCACTGGCAACTCAGCTCTGGGCAGGACTCTGTGGTGGACGTGGCAACACGTGGGGCTCTCCCCTCTCCACACGGGGAGGTCCCGCTAACCACATTGTGCTCCTCTCACTGCTTTCAGGCTCCGGAGTGCAGGGTGGGCTCCCGCCCTCTCCCAGCTTCTTCTTCTCTGCACCGGAGCGCGGGCGGGCTCCCGTCTGCTCCCAGCCTCTTCTTCTCTGCACCGGAGCGCAGGGTGGGCTGCTTTTCTTGGTCAGGCCCCGCCCACGTCTCGGCTAGGGTTGCCTGACTTCTTGGTTGGTCCGGGCTGCGGCGGTGATCTCCTCAATACGGAGTAGGCACCCAATATTTTGAAAAATAAAGTCACATGCGGGGTGGGGGCCCACTAGGGGGTTTAAAATAAAAATCAAAATATGCAGGGTGGGCTCCCGCCCACAAAACAAACCAAAAAGCGGCAAATATGGGGTGTGGGCTCCCGCCCACAACACAAACCAAAAAGCGGCAAATATGCGGGGTGGGCTCCCGCGAAGCCACCAGCAGCACGGGGGAATCCTCACTTCGGTAGGCAGCACCATGCTGCAGGGCACCAGCACTCTCCCCGTCCTGGGAGAATCAAGGTGCAGTGCCTCACAAGGGGCCAGGAGCCAGTGCTCCAGCAGCGGCCCCAAAAGGGCCAGAACAGAGTCCTTGGTGGGGGGGACCACAGCACAGCGCAACCAGGCAGGCCAGCACGTAGGGGCTCCCAGAAAGCAGCAGCTGGGTCCCGCGGCGGTTCCTCCTGGCATAGTGTTCCCCCCCCAAATTAAGAACAAGCACAACAGAACATTTTCATGCGGTCACAGCCCCTGCTTTTATACTTCATTTCCCCTTTGTATCACAGCACAGGGTCTAGGGGTACCAGTTAGAACTGGTATAGGGGAGATTTGGAGCACTTTGTTTTGCTCAGCTCCTCTCTCCTTTGTTAGGTGGGGGCTCAGGGATTAGACCCACCACAGGGGGCGGAGCCAGCATTGTGGAGGGAAGGCAAAGTCCTATTCAGGTCCCAGCTGCAACTACCCCCTCCCATCTAGATGCAGATCTCCATATTCACCACCGGGCAGACTCATCCTGACTCCTGGCGCCAACCACACCATCCAGCACCTGTCAATCACAAGCCAGACATGCACTCCACATCGGGCAGGCAGACACACAGCACACAGAAATGCCAACTTCTAAAAGTGGCACTTCTCCACCAGTTCGCCAATACTTTCATGGCCAAATTCAAATCCGATTTCATTTACAGTGATCAGGAATGGCAAGAACACACAGCATTGTACTGCAGGATCATCAACGACATTTTTGTATTATGGACTAATAGTAGAGATAACTTGGAACAAAAACTTGCACTACTAAATGGGTTTGATGAACAGATTCAATTTAGGTACACAATCAGTGAGACCAAGATTTCTTTTTTGGATGTTGCAATTAAACTGGAAGCCTCGAAAATTCACACTGAAGTTTTTCGAAAAGAGACAGATGTCAACAATGCATTATTGTTTCAGAGTTTCCATCCTCAAAATTTGAAAAATAATCTTCCATTCTCACAGTTTATGAGAATAAAAAGGATATGTTCCGAACCCAATGATTTGGAAAAACATTTGGATCTCCAACAAAAGAAATACGTTGAAAGGGGTTATCAACAAGATCTTTTAGATAAAGCAAAAAGTCTTATTTCGGCTTTTCAACGGGGCAATCTGTTGAAGCAAAATCCAAAGAAGGCAGTTGAGAGGCTTGTATTTGTTTCCAAATTCTTAACCAGTTCACAGAAAATTAAAAACATTGTGAATCGTCATTGGGAACTGCTTCAGAATGAAGCTGATTTCCAGGGTATATTCAATCATAAACCTATGTTTGCTTTCACCAGTTCAAAGAATCTAATGGAAATATTGATGATTCCAACAAAACAAAAGCAGCAGAATGTGTATAAAGGAATGAAAAAATTCGCTTATTGTGTACACTGTAATAATGTGATTGTCGGGACCACTTTACACCATCCACAGACAGGAAAAGCTATCACATTATTCCACGACTCGGATTATAATTCCACTAACCTTATCTACTACATAAAATGCCTGTGTGGGAAATTATATGTAGGAAAAACTGAGCGAAAACTAAAAATCTGCATATCTGAACACAAAAGCACCATAAGGAATCAAAATACAAAAGGTAACTTAGCAGTACACTGGATGGAGGCAAGACATAGCATAGCCCAAATGCAGTTTTTAGTTTTAGAAAAAATTCAACAACATGAAGGCATGGATCTAACAAGATCCCTGCTCCAAAGGATTCAGAGATTCGAATCTCAGGATCCGAAGGGTCTCAATGAGAAAATTGATTACGCATGTTTCTTATGATATATTGATTCATGTATTTGTGTACAAATGGTTTTTGATATGTCCAGTGATACTGTGATCTTGCTAGATGCTTTCTTATTTAGTGTAACCAGTTTGTTCTTTACCATTGAGCACCATGTATTGTCTTTAATTTCCTTTATTTTTAGTTTATTTTCAGCTCTCACCTTTTACTTTTTAAAGCACACTATTTTTGGTGATACCGCCAGTTGATTTGTGATTTTACATTTTGTAGTAACCGATGATCGCTATTGTGGTATTATGCAAAAATATTGAAATAGTGGTTTAACACGTGAGAACAGACCATTCTATAATGGCGCCCATGGTGCTAGACGTGTGGTGCTAGTATGTTTTACTCGTGAAAATAGACCATTCTATAATGGCGCCCATGGTGTTAGGCGCGTTGTTGATCATTTGTGTTTACGCATCAGTTCGGAGTGAGCTTCCGGGATTACAGCATTATTAGGTTGGCGGGAGACAACCAGACCATGAACTCTGGCAGAGTTTCGTTATGCGCTAACATTTGTGAGGTCGGAGGAGATTTTTTGGCAGGTATGTGCTGATGGAAGAAAATTGGGAGATAGAGATTGCGGAAGATGTATCCAAGGGATTTTCGAGTGATGTGTTGTTTATTATTATTTCTTTAGACGGGTTACATGTGGTGGCATTTGGCTCTGGATGTGTTACTACTAAACAGTGGAGGTAAGACGGGTTTCCTCGAACAGATTTTAGAGGGTAATTGATGTGTTCAGACAGAGTCATTAAGGATGTTTCCATGCTTTCAGGTCTGTGCAGAAGAATAGCAACATCTAGAACTACTCTCAATTTTTTCAGAGCATGCTTGTCACCACGTGGTGGAGGGGGTAGTAAACACGTTGATTTGACCTTTTCGTACACATTTTAATTTCGTGTTTTACGTTCTTCATGTTTTCTGTTAATTGGTGCCAAATAGGTAAAAGAGCACAACGAAGAGTGACCATGACATTGTTTACTTGAACTGATTTTGATACTTTAAATGAGCTGTTTGACATTGTACATAAAAAAGTAATTTTGTTCTAAACAAGGTTTATATATATATATCTTTTTATATTCTAGGCCACCGAAGAAGGGCCCGTTCGGCCCGAAATGCATTGGGCATTCATTGGAATCTGGAAAAATGTTTTTTTGATTGCTGTTTGCAGCACTATTGAAAAAAAAGTAGACTATGGAATGGAAAATGTTCATTTGAATTTTGAAATCAAGTATAAAGCTGAAGTTAAACTTTTAAAGTCTTGTGTTTAAAATTTAAGGTTTAATATGTTTATGATTTGTTAAAAATCTGTATGTAACCAGTCGCCATACATCCGACATCAGCGATCACCGCCAGAACCCCACCATCCGGCTATCATGCTGCACTAACATAAATCTAAGATGGATTATCGGACCGCCACGAGCACACTCCTGGAGCTACTAATTTGATTCCCTCGCAATATTCTTCTCAACAGCGAAGTTATCAGTCTTTTGCCGCGTTGAATTTCCAATATGTCCAAGGGATCCAACTAAAGTGTTTGCGAGAGGCACGGTGATTGAAATAGACTCTCTAGACAGACATGACATATTACCTTCGGTCCTGATGATGATGCATGTATTTCTTAACTGCATCGAAACGTCGTCGACCTCACTGCACCATATGTTGGTTTGACCTCATGAATTGTGAACAACAATGGGTTGCTATGATTGAAATCTAGTCTGTAAAACTAAAGAATAAGTACAGACCGCTTTTGTGCATTTTTACATAATTGTTTTGTCACTTGTTCTGTCTTGTCCTCTGTGGGTCACAGGCTGTGCCCACTTTTGTATAAATGTTATATATATAAATCAATACAAAAAAATTGAAAAATAAAAACCTGTCCGGCTGGATAGAGGTCATATATACTATTTAGTATATGTCTATTATTTACGTGATCCTTAATTACTAGGGTCCCCTGTTCTGTACAATAGATTACTGCCCAAGGACCCTAGTGTTATTCCTTTTGGGTTTCCCTTGTCTTGTTAAAATACAAAAATATACAAATCACAATTTAACATACAAAGCACACACAAAGAAAAGTGCTGACGCGCGTTTCGAAAGGTACCACTATATAACAATTCCTTCATCAGGGTACAAATTTCATGCTTTAATTTTCAATTGTGGCCAAAGAGTGGCCATCAGTCAAAAAATGATGCGGAGTATAGTGTGGGAGCAGGGCTCGAAAAGCTGTCTCAACAGTCAAGATGGGAAGGCTGTTACTATATTAGAATCCAGTCTGCATTGAATTGGACACCAAAGATATGGAGTTCTTGAAATATATACGGACTAGGCCTAAATGTGGTGATGGAAAAAAGGGGGGTCCAAAAGGGGTATAGACGTTCCAACCAGATAATAGGTAAATTGCCAAGGGTCCTGCCGCTGGTTAAGAGAAAGATAACCGGTATTGTCCGGATAGCAAGAAAAGCAGAATGGTGCCACAAAGATCCCATATATTCCAACTACATCAGAAGTGGCAAAATGCCAAAGATATAAAAGACTAGGTCCTCCAGTCTGGACAAACCACATGGAAACGAAGTTTCGAAGCTGAATGCCTGGTAGAAGAAGCAGGGTAAAGCCACTAGGATCCTGAATAATGCCACAGATTCAAAATGGCAAAATGCCCAAAAGATTGGCAACTAAGTCCTAAAGTGAAATCAGGCCCGGAGGATAAGGAGTTAAAGGGCTGAATCTGAAGTCCCGAGTAGACGGACCGCCGGTGGGGCCATGGTTCGAACCGGTGATTTCTAAGTAAGTTTGGAGTTACTGCCCTTCTTTTCACATAATTGGGGACATTCTGTTATGTTCTTAGTTTGTTCTTTCCCTGGTGGGTTGTTTCCCTAGAACTAGCTTTCTCAGGGTCCCTCTCACACATATCCCCCATGCATTCCTATGGGAGAGCAGGCCAATCTCACCACAGGCACTCAGAGAGCGCACGCACTTTACACTGGGCAATAGTGCTAAAGTGGGCAGAGGCCAAAAATCACTATGTCAGAGCTTAAGGCAAAAAGTTCAGGGGTGTACCTGCCAAAAGGGCCAAGTCCAACAACCAGGGACAGAAAAGGCCCTAAAATGCACCATGGAAACATCAAGATTTTTTCTTTGATTTTCAGTCATTCTGTGGAGGTGGGTAAGTGCAGTATAAGGGCCCTCAGAAGAAGTCCAGAGTGTAGTGGCTTGGCTAGATCACAATACGTTTTCTGATAGCGAATGCCCTGCAAAAACAAAACCTTGTTTAAAATAACATATTTTCTCCAATTTATCAGACCCCGAGTGAAAAAAGACCTGCCACTCTGTCTTCACTTCTACCAATTAAAAACAGTAGTGTGCTTTTGAGAGCAGGCCTCACATGTGGCAAAAAATGCCTCATATTGCAACACGGCAGTATCAAGTTTTCATTTGAATTTCAATCGTTTTGGGGATGTGTGTAACTGCAGTATTGTGGCCTAGGGTTGCCTGAAATCTACCGAAACCTAGCAAGGCCAGATATTTCTGGAAACTAGACACTCAGAGAATCCCAGGGCAGTTTGCCTTGCACTGATCACACTACGTCCTACTCAGAATGCCCTGCAAATGTCAAACGTTGGAAACAATCACAGAATATCCTCACATTGTCCATGGGAGGTAGCTGCAGTATTTGGGCCTGTGTCACTCGGTACTCATGGAATCCTACCAACCTTGTGTTTTTTTGAAAACTTGAGACCCTGAGGAATCCAGAGCAGTGTGGCTTCTAGTGCTCCCACAATGTTTTCCTACTCTAAATGCTCATAAAATAGGAAACGTACAAGACAAAAACACGATTTCCCCACATTTATGTAACAGAAAACTTCCAGCCAATAGTAAATATCTTAAAAGCCTGTGTTTCCACATTTTCCGGACAGGAATACACCCAACCTTTAACCATGTGAACTGCCCATTGACCCTACATGGCTTAATGCCGGCAGTGGCCCAATAGGCAATACAGTGCTCTCTCACCTTAAGGAGCCCCTTAAAGCCTTACCCGTCAGAAAAACAGAACTGTAAAATGTTTTATATTAATTCCTCCTTCCTTACCATCAAGATGGCATATGTTGCTCTTTAAAATGTCTTTAACATTAATACTAGTTTTACATTTATCCCTCTTTAGTTCAATATTAGATATTTGGGTTGGGGTATTAATTCTAGGGAATAATACTTTGAGATTACTCCATGGAGAATAATCTTGGGGTAATTAATTTCAGGTCCCCTCCTGTTCAAATATTTTTGATTTGTCATTTGACTAATAACCTACCCTAATTTCTGTTCATTATTTTCCTGTTTTTTTAGTTTCCATTTGTTGCCTATTTAGTATGGTTCAATATTTTCAAAACTCATAAAAGTTAATAGTTATCAAGGTTTAAATGTTTTGTGCCATACTAATGACCAGAGACAGTGTTTTTCCAGTGCCTTTGCAAAATGTACTTCAATTCCTTCACTTCACTTGTTCATTCCTATTGGCAATTCTTCCTCCCTTCCTGAACCTTATTTCTATCCTTTCCTTGAACTTGCTGTTTAATGTGTCTTTTCTTTACTTCTTTCATCTCCCTGTGTATGTTGTTTTCCAGCACTATTACTCATCTTACAAGTAGACAAGTACCACTCCTTGTCGAGGATTTACATGGCTGGAAATATGTTTATATCTCTTTAAGATTTTTCTGTATCGATAAAAGCTCAAAAATTGGCATTTAACGCAAGATTCTACTGCTCATTTCTTAAGTCAAAAGGCAAGGATCAGATGAAAGGGAATTTTCTACTGACCAATTGAGGTATATGTTGCGAGGTATTCTGTTCAGTATTATTGCAAGTCAGTGTTATACCGTATTGTTCTTGTCTCTGTCTACCAACAAAGGAATGCACCAACAAATGTATAATTTCTGCCTGATCTGGGCCTTTTCCTGGTCTCACTGTTCATAGTGAAGAGGTCTGCTGAAGAATTAACAGGCATATTGTTATCCATATAATCTTTGGTGACAGTAAACTGTGCTGCTGAATAGAAAATAGTGCAGGCACTAAAAAAAGTTAATGACCCACCAGAATTGTTTGGTATTTGGCTGTGTAAGACATACTGACAATGAAGTCAATTAGTGAAACATAGGAGGAGAAAGGCTAAATATTGGATGACCTCAAAGCAAGGTCTTTGTACTTTCAATAAACTTTTCTTTTATTCCGCAAATATGTTTTTTATATTGTTCAACCTACCAGATATTGGGGCCGATTCACAAAGATTTCGCTGTGACTTTTTTGTATTTTACTCATTACTCATGCTTGGATTCTTAAAGAAAACCAGGAGTACTCTTGGAATTATAGTTTAACCTAGGAGTGATACAAAAGTAAATCACATCTGCTTAAAGCAAAATATTTCAGAATGGGTTCATTGTGTTTATCTGCAAGTCATTGTTAAGAATGTTGTGCTATGCTATGTTTTATAGCACGCTAATTACCTGTGAGGGTATCCAGTTGCTTGACGCTGGTTAGGCGCGGGCTTGTCTGGAGTTAAGCGAAGAGCCAGGTCTTAAGTTTCTTGTGGAATACGAGAAGTGACGCAGAGGGCCTGATGTGGTGGGGAATGTCATTCCAAGCCTTGAGGGCCATGTGTGAGAAGGTGCACCTGGATGTCATATGTGGCTGCGCGGAGGTTGGTTTCTGTGCTGTGGTGTGGTCAGAAGTCGGATTGTGAGTTATCCAGAAGTTTAGGTCAAGGTTGTTGGTGAGTTGTCTATATATGCACTTCTCTATGGTCTTTGCTGGAAAAGGTAGCGGGAGATCAGTCGGTAGTTTAATAGTTGAGTGGGGTCTGTCAAAGGTTTCTTAAGCAGAGCGTTAACCATTTCCAGACATCTGGGAAGGGGATGGTGGAGATGGAAGTGTTCAGGACATGGGTTACTGTTCCACCAATAGTGTGGATGATCATGTTGTAGATGTGGTGAGGGCTTGGGTCCGTAGGTGTGAACTGTTAAGCACTGATTTCTGCCAGGCTGTAATTCTTTTAGGCATATGTGAAAGTTGCAATAGCGACTTTATCTTCGTGTTTTGTACAGGAGTTGTCTAGGAAGTACTAGTCTAGTGTGGAAAGAACAGACCATGCTAAATATGTTGCCGATAAATTCAGCACATCAGCATACAGTCAACATCAAGCTGGATCCAGATGAGGTGTGCCATACTATCAGAATGGCAGACACGAAATTGGAAGTAAATCCTGGAAGCACAGGGACATCTGGGGATGGCCACCAGCACATATTTGGTGACTTACTATGGACCCCAAATGTGGCAAAGTGGAAATATCCATCACAGAAAAGTGCTTACAGGTGGCTGTTCTCTTATTCTAAACACAGGTTTCTAAAGGAGTACAAGTGGAATAAAATGCAAACTTTTCCGGCTTCCACTAAGAAGTAATTATATGTTTTGGTTGTTTTTTTGTCATTTGTACTCTATAGTAACAGAGAACCTGAAGCCATAATTATTTTCAGTTTTTAGGCTCATTATTTAAAAGCCTAAGTTCTTTTATTTTGGTTACTTTTATTTTATTATAATCTCTTTCCCTTTTTTTTAAATTATTGACACTACAGGTTCAAGAAAGATATTTCAGCCTTAAGCCCATTTGAAATTGTAGTTCTTTCAAACTAATTTCATGGTTGTCACTGCCTCTTTCACTCTCCTTTTGCACCGGATACTTGAAAGATCTCTCTCCAATCTCATGCTCTGCTTTACCTTTTGTCAATACAGTTCCTCTTCATGTTCATGCTGTGAGAATCCAAGTTATTCTGCTTCTTGCTTAACTGTTTGTTCTTGCATTTGCTGAAGTTCTTTTAATTTGGGGAGATCCTTCAGGCTCCTTAATTTTGTTATGGACAGAGGAGTGCCCGTGGCTATTCTCTTTCATCAAGTAAACATTTCCACTGACTACCTTAGTGGTTATCTGTACTTGATTTCTTTTCCAACTTCTTGATCCATATCTCCCCACTCTCCAGCATGTCCGCCTCTTCCCTGAGGCAGCTACTGCATATCACCACCAACTTATGCATGCATCCACTCTGAATCCAGCCCTCTTTTTAATGTTGCTAAATGCATCAGGATCACTTCTGTAAGGTTTTGGCATGCTGTGGAAAACCAATTTTCTCTAGTTGTGCCATAAGATTATTGGCTCTACTTTCTCAGACTGGCTACTTAATTCTAATACTTACCAACTGTTCTTCCAGCTGTTGTTGCCTAGTAAAAGATCAGAGGGTATTTAGTGATTTCAGTTTCCCTGACCAGATCGAAGCAATCAGGACGAAACAATCAGATGGGAGGAAATAATATAGTAAGCGCAATCAATGATATTTTGTTTCCCCTAATATTCTGTGGCAAGGGTGTAATTACCTGTCATTTCCTTGTATGGGATTCTGCTGCATTGTTCTGTAAGTCGAGCATTCACATCCCACTCCAGGAGAGCAGCTCCTTTGAGCTGCAGTGTCCTTTCAATACAACTACCTAGGTTTGCACAACAACTTCTGGTCATTGCTGCATCTGTGGAGCCTCTGGACTTGATCGGGACTTCCGTACAGTTGTCTCTTATTAACACCGTAATTACCCTCTGATTCTTTCCTTATATCTGATGCTAACCTGGGCAAGGTCATGCAGGTTAGTTAATCTCGTCCTGCTCCTTGGATCAGGGGCTTGCTAGCTGGTACTGTGGGTGACATGGTAAAGGAGAGAGAACTAGATGGGAAAACAGCTGTACAGAATTAATATCTTCCACACTCTAATAGATCATATGGTGTGAATGCGGCTGAAAGGCATAGAAATAAAAGGGCATGTTCTTCTTTATCTTTCCTGGATTGGAAGCCAAAAGGACAGCGTTCCAAGTTGAAAGACTTACAGGAAGGACTCCTTCCACAAAGGCAAAAGAAAAATGTTGCTTCTCCATCACAGACTGGGTAATTTAGTTCTACCAGTATTTTGGCTGGTACAGCATGTAGAAGCATGGCTTTCGTTTTTTTAGTTGACAGCCAGGCATGGCTACACTCTTGCTTCCTGATCCCTGAAGTACAGGTTCCTCAACTTTTTTTTCATGGCAGATATTTGTGTTTTCCATTGTTGAGAAGCTAAACAAATGCAACATGGAAGTGGTGACAGTGAGATCTCTGGCGATCACTGTCTCTGCTGCTGCTACAAAGCCATTTCTGCATCCAAACTGCTCTGCAATGACATGTAGGTCTTATAGCTTCTGCGGCATTACAACAGTAAGATGAGACATGATGGGTCCTTCAGTTGTCAGAAAAAAAGAAGCTGAATGCAATTAAAGATCCCCTTCTTGCTTGCTGTAAGTACAAAGCAAAAGAACAACAGAATATGTGTTCCCTCCTGGAGTTTCCAGCTATCCCAAGCTAAGAGGTAGGTAATATAGGACCCATGGATTGTCCCTCTGGTTGGGATGGTTTTAACGCTTCTCTTTACTCTTTGTACTCTACATGATCATGCAGTCTCGTCCGATATGCTGTAACTGGAAGCCAGTTAGGTCCCTTGAGCAAAGTACCTTAAATCTTTGTTTTCAGTGTGTTTGAGGATCGTCGTTGAAGATGCATCATGAAGTCGAAGTGATGAGTTTCTTCTGAGATGTGGCAAGGCTGCAATGCAACGTCCTGTGTCGTTGAGGATCCCGTCAACTATGGCTTTCGATGCAAAGTTCGTTGTCTTGGGTGCGTTGTGCAGTCGAGGCGATGCATCGGTTCCGAGGAGCTGCGATGTGGAGTCAGGCATCGCTGTCGAGGCTGCCATCAATGTGGGATGCGAGGGCCTGCGCCAACGAAGCATTGCGCAGCGGCGTTTCCAAAGCGGCTGCGGCTGCGGTGCGGGGTCCAGAAGTGTACTGAAGAGTTGGTGTCAGATGCCCAGTAGTTATACCCATGTGTGCCTTTGAAGTGGAAGAAGCATCTAGAGGCAGACCTTTGAAGAGCAGAGGTGCCCTGACTGTTGGACTAAATACAAGGGGTATCAGCCTATTCAAGTGTAAGTGGGGTTGTGCCCAGCTCCCTCCTCCCACCATGTCTGTGATGGCATATCCAGGCACACCTAAGCCCCCTATTGTTTGTGGCTGTCCAGGGGGAATACACAAAGCCCAATTTCCAACTACACCCAGGCATGTGTCCCAGAGACAAAGGCAAGCCAAGGAATTTTATCGCGTTGGTTCAGGTTCATGACATGAATAAGGTCTTGCCTATAATGAACAAGTTCGTTGGTAGACCAAAGCCTATGCCAGAACCTCAATGGCTTTGACTCTAGCTCCTCGGCAATGGAAGGGAGGCCCATGTCTAGTCTTAGGGGCAGGAGCGGTGTGCCTCGAGGAAGGGCCAAGAGGCGTCTGAGAAAATTATTTTCCACTCTTGCTAGTTCTTGGCCAGCTTTATACCCCCATAATTCACTCCGATAAGTTACAGCCGCCTTGGCTTGGGTTTTATACGTTTCAACTGCCGGGCTAATAGGCTTGAAGGTTGAGGTGTTTACAACCTTCAAAATTGCGCCAGACAGTTGAGACAACTTAAGCCGGGATCTTACTATCTGGGGGTCCCAAGATAAGTTTTCATGTAACGTTACCCCCAAGTACGAAAAAGTTGTTACCCTCTCAAGGGTGGCTGTACCCAAAATAGGATTAGATCTGGCTTTTTTGGGTGGATTAAATATCATGAATTTGGTCTTTTCTGTATTGATCTCTAGACCATGTTGTCTGCAGAAAAGACCAAATCCATCCAGAATCCGTTGGATCCCCATCGGGGATTTGGAAAGCAGGAGGGTGTCGTCGGCAAACAGGATTGCCGGCACCTTTCTGCCTGCCAGACATATGGGGTGTCATTGTCCCTAACATTGTCAAGATGGAACCTTGATGACAGGGCTCCATCCCTCCCGCACTTGACCTGCGCATAATTGTTATCGTGGAGCCTAATTATGGCATTTAATAATTGGGCCGGTACCCCCAGCTTCTTCAGGACCTCCCAGAGTTTCTTACGTGGGACCAGGTCAAAGGCTGACTTCAGGTCCACGAACACCATGTACAGCCTCCCTCCCTCGATCCTCACCGTTTTCCAGTACAGCAGGACGAGGCGGAAAATCTGGTCCATGGTGGACGTGTTTTTCCTGAAGCCAGCCTGAAGGGGACTCAGGATTTCATTGTCCTCTACCCAATCTAAAAGGTGGTTCAGGAGAAGGCGAGCGAATAGCTTTTGGGGGACATCAATAAGACTGATCGGCCTGTAGTTGGCTGGGAGCAGAGGAGAACCTTTCTTATATATAGGCACAATCTCCGCCCCCAGCCAAGTACAGGGGATCTCCATACCTCCTAAGATGGCATTAAAAAGGATAAGGAGGTACGGGCCCCAGATCTCAGAATGGTATCTGAAGAGGTCACCAGGTAGTCTGTCTAGACCCGGGGCCTTCCCCAACGCCAATCTCTCTATTGCACTTGACCACCTCGCCAAGGGTGAATTCCAGGCCAGCTGCAGAAGTCAAAGAGTCCTCAGGGGCCGCATCGTTAGCTAATGGGGTGGTATCTTGATATAGTGTGCCAAAGTGGGCCTCCCAGACAGAGGAAGCAATATTAGGCTCCACTGCTGCTTTGGCTTCTCCCGTACCAGTATTTACCAGGGACCAAAATTTCCTAGAGTCTTTTACTTCTAAAGCATTAAAGAGGTCATGCCATCGGTTCCAGTCCCACTCAGACCTTGCCGTTGCCGTTGCCATGGCCGCTTTATAATCCCTCCTAAGTCCAGCAACCTTAACCTTGTTTGAGCCTGCTTTGATTGTGGCAATTAGCTCGGTCTTAATCTTCTTACATGAGGAGTTATAACAAGATGGGGTTCGAGTCTTTTTTTTGCATATTGGTACCACTGGATAGAAGACCTCAGCAAGACCTCCCACTAGTTCTGCATGAATTTGGGCGAATTTTTTGTTATAGTCTGTGGGTCTAGGTTGTTCAATTAGTTCGTCCACTTCTTTAAGCCTGGGGAGTGCTATTTCATATATTTTATTCATGCTACCTTCCGCATTAAGCAACTTCCCCCATTTTACTCGGCGCCTGTTTGAAGTGAGAACCAAGTTCCCAGGGTCATCGCTAAAAGTTGAAGCTGACGACCCAGCGACAGGTGCGGGATGTTGGATCTCTGTAGGAGCGCATTGTGGTCGCTACCCGTTCTAGGTACCACCCTGAAGTCCTGGACTTTGGGCCACATGCCAATATCTATAAAAATATAATCTAGCCTCGACTCATGGTCCTTCCTATTGAAGGTACACAATGATGGTCTGTCGGACGGAGTACGTCCGTTACAAGCCCGTAATGCGAAGTTTAAAGTAAGGGACATGATTTGTACTGCGAGCGGAGACCAGGATTTGGGGTGGGGGGATACACATGGTGAAACACCCCAGAAATCGTCCTCAGTAGTGAGGGCGCCCTCCTTTAATCCTTCTAGGCGTTCGAAATGGCAGTTGAAATCCCCACCCATCACTATCTTGTAGTCACCTAACAATTGGCCCAGAAAGGATGATAGATCTTCAAGGGTGGGTGATTTCATGGCCACACCAACTGGGCGAGAATATACATTAATGATTGCCAGGGTTGTTGGGCCAGGCCACCTGAGCAGCACACATTGGATGTCCTGCGAGAACGTAGGTATATTTTCAGCATGGCATCCAATGTGAGTAGCTACCCAAATCGCCAAACCACCTGAAGGCCTCCCCCTACCACTCCACCTGGCCGGGATTTCAAATATTTCATAACCCGTTCTGTTCAGGGGTTCCCTAGCCCACGTCTCCTGGAAGAGGCAGATATCACTGCCTCCTAATATGAGAGATCCCAGTCAGTTGTATGTACCTTATTTACAATCCCCGCCACGTTCCATGAGAGGACATTCAAACATTGAGTTTTTCATTACCAGGACATGTATAACTTAAAAGTGCATGTCCAGCTTTTTAAATACATTGCACCCTGACCTCTAGGTTGCCCAGAGCCTACCCTAGGCGTTACTTATATGTATTAAAAAGGATGGTTTGGGCCTGGCAAAAGGTTTATTCTGCCAGGTCAAAATTGCAGTTTAAAATGCACACACAAGCTGCAATGTTAGGCTTGAGTCATGTTTAAAGTGCTACTTAAGTGGGTGGCACACTCAGTGCTGCTGGCCCACTAGTAGCATTTAATTTACAGGCCCTGGACACAAGTAGTGGCACTTTACTAGGGACTTACAGGTAAATTAAAGATGCCAATTGGGTATAAGCCCATCTTACCATGTTTTAAGAAGTGAGCACAAGCATTTTAGCACTGTTCAGCTTTGATAAAGTGCACAGAGTCCTAAAACCAGCTAAAACGACGCCAACAAACAGGGAGGGTTGAAGGGGAAAAGTCAAGGGGGTAAACCATGCCAAGTATATCTCTTGGCTATCATTAAGGTAAGTAGATGCGCTGTTAAAAGTAGTAAATCTACATTTACCTATAGAAACTTATATTTACTGTAGTAATTTATTTACTGGCTAAGATATTTTTGCAGGACAACATTTAAAGCAAGTTATTCTGGTAAAATGCCCTGAGGGAATTCCACAATAAATTTGAAAAATTCAAACCCTATCCTGAAATAGGGTATTAGCTGTCAAAGATACATCTATGACACTGTGTCACATTTTTTTTTAAGTCCAGCTTTTACATTGCCATGGGTTATGGTAGCAGCTGCAAAAGCAAACATTACAAGACTAAATGTAATATTTCCATTGTTCTGTGCCCAGGTACGAACCCAGGCTGACAGAAGGAAACAAGACTATGCATCTGTGGGGCTGATCTTCTGCCCACAATCTTGGCATTTGAAAGTGAGATCGGTAGGTAGGACCAGCAATGCACAGGGAATTTTCCCTTTTCAGAACCAACAACAGTATGAACTGTATTTCAGGAGTCTGGTATGGACTGTTCAAGTGACAGATGTATTACAAAATGAAGGCTTTCACATCAATAAAAGCTTTAAGACTGAATGGAAGCCATCTTCTCCAGCTGCTTTATTTCTTGCTAAAAATTACTAAATCTCTTTAACTCAATAGGCTATTTTTTTTTTAAAAAAAGACATCCTCCTTTGGGTGTCTAAATTTCGCTTTTATATTAACAAGCTAAAAACAACACCAAATGCCATGAACAACCACGTCAAAGGGAAAGTCGCAGGAATGAATATGGTACACATATAAATCCATGGAAGAGTTATATACATAAAGCGATGCATAGTAATGGATACCTGCGCCTACTCACGATAATGGGTACAAATACACATGGGTTGTATCACACAAACATCGAGCATTGGTGGAGTTGTAAGAAATCAGCAAGGAGCTCGCGCCAGGACTCAAGATCATCTCTCTGTTTTTTTGCCATGTTGTTTTCAGTCGTATCTCCTCTGCCACTGCCCATTCAGCCACATGCCCCTCCCAACAGTCCAGATTAGGACCCGCTGTTTCCATCCATGTGATTGTTACTCCACGCTGCGCCAGCAGCAGAAGCGTATGTAGGAATTTAAACGCCATTTTCTGACCTTTTTTTTCTTCAAACGTCTCCCAAAAGGCACGTGGTGAGGTCTGTTAGGCATGGGATAGCTACAACAGCCAACACCGACCAACCAAACCCATCCAAAATTCGTGAACCGGCAGTGGCGGTTCCTCCTAACGAGTGGAGGAGCATCGCCAGGCCTGCAGCGAGCACCATAAGTATAATAAAATGTAATTACTGTTTTATTATTCTGTGTCCTGCAGTGCCAGCCCGCGCTGATGTGTGTGAGGGTGGGGTCAGGGCTTTGATAGCAGCATGGTGCCTGCTGCCAGAGCACATGTCAATAGGCTGGTTCTCTACAGCCGACCTATCCGACATGCGCACTGCAGACTCAGCAATCCCAGGACTGTGAAACAGCTGGGGGATTGCTGGCACAGGCCCTCAGCCTCAAAATGAGCGCTGGGTTAGCAACCCCTAACCAATCCTGGAGCTGCACTCATGCTGACAACAGCATAACAGCAGCTCCAGGATCGGTTGTTGGTACGACAGGAAGTCGTGTACCTTCCTATTCCTTACCCGGGACTCTTAGGAGAGAAACACAGCATGGGTGAGTATTTTCAGCATTGTGCCGCCACCCACCACACCGTTTTTAAATAATAGAGCCGCCGCTGTAAACTGGCGGTCAATTCCATGCCAATTGTAGAAATGAAGCAGCAGGGTACTGGCAGCAGGGGTAATGTATGAGTCTGTTGTATGCAGATTTAACAGGGTTATGAAAGCGCAGTGAAGAATATGAAAGTGGACTAGTTTGAATCTGGATTTCTCAAAATGAACTTTATCAAGCTTCATATTGTAGCCCATTGCGAATTTTCAATATGTATCTCCAGCTCCCTGTCCCAGACTGCCCTTGCACTGGAGGAAGGGGGAGGGGCAAATGGGTCTGGCCATCTTTCATGGTTTTGTAAAATAAGGAAATTTAATGATTCCCCCAACTCCTGCAAGGTCCGTAGGGAATGCTACGTGCCCGGTGCTGCAGGGAACTATGGCCATATTTCTTCAGCTATATCTATTAGGCTAGCATATTGTAAAAATTGTCCTGCTTCCAAGTTAAAACTGATCAAGGTGGATTCAAATGAGATAAGTTCCTCACTGGTGATACAGATCCCCAAGCATCAAGTTCCTCATTGGCTATACAGATCCCCAAGCTTCTCATACCCACCCTCCCGCCAGAATGACATGTCCACAGAGGCCGTGGGCACCCTAAAGGCAGGTAGATACCAAAGAACGAAAAATAGGGATTTGGGCCTTTTTCAACACCAATTTTACAGTGCGCCACCATATCCAGGCAGTTTGTTGAATCAGGTAAGGCACATGCCCAACACCTCTACAGTCCGCCAAAAGGATCTGAGGAAGAGTAAAACCTCCAGGGGGTCTATTAACAGCCTCTTCTCCCAGTTATCCCCATCGATGAGCCAATGAACAGCATGTTGCATCTGAAATGCCATATATTATTTCAGATTTGGGGCTGCCAGACCAGATAAGGGAGGAAAGTAAGGCATGCAACTGCAGAAACACAGCCGAGGGAAGATGATCAAATGAGCGTTGAATGGAGTGGGGGCACCATGGAAAAAGTCAATTTTACAAATAGCTGTTCCCCCCATGAGGTAAAGAAGAAAAAGTGTTCCAGAATTGGACGGAGGAACGCAGTCACTACATGATCCGAATGATGTTGTACTGTGGGCGTTTCTGTGCTGTGTGTGCCACCATTATGCAAAATTATGAAATCTTATCAGTTTTTCACCGAAAGGGCAACACCGGCAACAACTTCTTGTGGTAAATCTGAAGGACAGAGAATTCCTCGAACGTATCCAAACAGTCCAAGATCAGGGGCAGGAAGTTTCCAGATGCCGTCAAATGGAAGAGGGCATCATCAGCATAGAAGGACACTATATGGGTAGCATTGCCTATTTTAATCCTCCAATGTGCCATTTCCTGCCAAATCCAAATGCCCATTGGCTGCAGGGTAATAGCTAATAGGACCAGGGAGAGCAATAGCCCTGAGGTGTCCGTGTTGATAGGCTAACTATCAGAGCATAAGTCACCCGCCCATACCCTGGCAGTGGGACTCGTATAAAGAAGCCTAAACCAGGCTCTAAAGTGAGGTCTGATGCCCACTGCACTCAGCACCTGCATGAGGTTCTGCCAGTCAACTGTGACGATGGCCATCTCCTGCTCCCCACCCTCTTCTTCATGTAAAACATGCTTTAATCTCTGGCGATTCATAGTAGTGCTATGACCGGGTAAGAACCCATTATGATCTTCATGGATTGAGCACTTAATTACCAGGCGTAACTTAAGGGCTAAAGCTTTGCAAAGCACTTTTATATCTGTGTCAGTCATGGCTAACGATCTAAAGGAGGACAGGCCCAATTTGTTAGAACCTAGTTTCAGCATCATGGAGATCCATAGCTCACGCATAGACTGAGGAAGTTTACCATTGTTTTTGACCTGAAGTTAAACCTCCAACAGATGCTGAGTAAGGGAGAGGAAAAAAAGCCTGATAGTACTTTGGTGGGAAACCATTATCACATGGGGCTTTCCCCTAGTCAATTGCTGCAGCAGAGCCCAGACCTTGTCTAATGTGAGATCGGCCTCAAGCTCCAGGGCAGCTTCCTCGTCCATCTGAAGAAATGCTAAGTTAGATCAGGAATGCAGTGATACTGACAGATTTGGGAGGGCGGGGCTGTGATATCTGTGCTCCAAATGGCCTTTGAAAACATCAACTATCCCCCTCTGCATGTATACGTCCTGGCCCTGTGGGGCCTTAACCTCATCCCTGCGGAGGATATCCTTCTCCTGTGCTGGGCCCGAATGTAAATGGGTGTGGTCATGACGAGCTCAGCTTGTCAGGAGCACAGCTCCACTGTGCCTCATGACGAGCTGAGCTCGTCATGAGCATCAAAGGGGTTAAGGTGAAGTATGGGGGGATATAGTTTGCCGTCTAGGGATCCATACCAATAACTGTCTAGAACTGTCACCCTCCCTATGTAGAACCTACCGGTATGATTTCAATGTGTATTTATCTAGTCTCTCTCAAAGTTTCGCTACATGTCGCTGTGCTTCCAACCCCCTCTGTCTACCAGCTGGACAATCCAGGAAGAGTCATTGCAATCATGCCAGTTCCTCCTCCTCCTGAAACAATTCGGGCTGACACTTGCAGCTGACCCCACAAGGGACACACCAACCACAAAGCATGTCTTTTTCATTGCCTCCCACTCGGTGGATCTACAATGAGTTGTATACCAATTGATCTCAGAATATTCTGGGTGCAACCCCACAAGTGCCTCCCTGCCCATCCTTAAGGATCCCCATAGGGAGTCTCCAACTCAATAGGCTATTCTAACAAGACTGATATACTTGCAGGGCACCAAACCTTACAGAAACTTGTAAAACACTCAATCTTTAACAGGCCGCTTTTCTCCTGTGTAAAGTGTTGTAAAAACTGGAGAAATCTGCAAAGGTCTAATGATGTTCACTAGAAATAGAGCCTTCAGCTATGTATAACCTGGGTTTTTGAGTGGTCACATCAATGGAAGATGGATTTAATAGGGAATCCAATTATGAAGTAAATAATAGTTGCTATGGGGTGGTAGCAAACAAATGAAGTATTTATCAAGAATGCTCTGTTTTTTGTGAACGGTTGGGGAAACTAATGCATCTCAGTGCCAGATAATCTTGAATAAATAAACATAAACTGATCCTCAGAAAACCATGTCATTCCTTGTGGTATTTTTTTATTCAGAGAATGGGCTTGCATTTTTCATCTCGATCGCTGCAATTTACAGCATTCATCCTCCTGATTTTCATTATCAAAATCATTTCCCTTGAGATGATATCTTGATAAATAATAAGCTCTCACATTCCTTCCCACTGATATGCAGTGAATCACCTCAAAATCGAACCTAAGTAACCTAGCTGCTTAGAATGCAGCTCTTGAGAGTTTGAGGATAGATACCATTGGCTTATGATCTGTATGCAAAACAAACTGCCTGCCCCAGAGATAACTTCAAAACATACCAAAGAGAAAACAGGCATTGATCAAGCACCCTCACAAGATATGTAATGATCCAAGTAATAATCATAAGTTTGTAGAATACAGTTCATTGATAGGAGAAAGACTTCCAAAATACAGATCTAGAGTCAAGCATTAGACTTCAAATCTTTTATTTCATAATCATTAAAATTATTTCCAGCTTGTCCTGCCGACACGTGTTTCGTCTCTTTGGAGACTTTTTCAAGGCCAAGAAGACGGAAATAGTGCACTGGTATTGAACATCACGAGTCTTGTTGTCAAAAGTGGATGAAGCCAAGTTCTATGGTCACACCAGAAATATCAGTCGCAGAAAAGATATATCTTAAGGACACAATTTTTATAGTCAGGTTCACTGGTGTATACTCTTGATGGGCATGAAGTGGCATCCAGAGCAATAGTTGAGAGTAAAGAAGGATAGACATAGTTAATTACAAATCATGCTTCGTGAAGGTGGATTCAAATATTCTTAACTTTGAATGATGACCATGATAAGTCACTCATAAGTCGCAGCGTCACCCTGACACCTCCACTGCTGTCAGCTTTATAAGTGACAATACACGTATACGTGTTTAGAGAATTGTATTACTCATATGTGCGGACGTTTTCTCATCCTTGAGAAACACTACCACCACAATCCCGTTTAACTTCAAAACATCTCATTGGCCCACCAGCAGGCTGCGGGTTCTTTTTCTATAACAGAATAATACATTTCGGCTTCCCTGAGAACTGTAGAAGCAAAGCCAATTGTGTGCTCTTGATCTCTAGACTTCTGTTTCAAAAGAGCGACCACACCTAATTTGCATGCATTCACTGTTAAACAACATTTAAGATTCTGGTGGTAAGGTTTAATAACATTTATATTGGACAGCTGCTGTTTGATATCTGTAAACACAGCAGTACAATCAGAATCCCAATAGAATTCCTTTCTGGACTTCAACAAGTTAGAAATGGGTCTGATCCTAGGTACAAAATCTGGAGGCCCAGAAAAGGCTTGACACCTACCTTATCCCCAGGTGGAGGTGCATCCAGGAATGCCTCTACCAAATCTGGTGTGGGATGAATACCGTCACAAGAAACGGTGGGTCCCACATATTCAACTGAGAACTTAAAAAATGTACATTCATCTCTTCTATAACCACTCCAGCTTTATCAAAGACCACAAGCACCTGTCTGAGAACATTGTCATATTCACTGCGTTCATGTTCATGGATTAATACATCATATTGGAAGATAGAAACATCAGTGCCTTTGCTGATAGTATCTGCTAATGATGGATTGCCCATAGGTAATAATTTTAGTTTAATGGTTTTATCAATGCAGTGACAAATAAACTGGCCTCGAATCAGCTGTTCAACAAAGTTTTAAAATTGACATTCTGCACCTAATTTACGTAAAATCGAAAATGAATGTGTCAACAGGCTCACCCGCTTTTTGTTCTCTTTTGAAAAACGTATGTCTTGACACCATTAGGGTGGGTGAAACATCAAATCGTTGACCAGTTTTTTATAGCTTCCTGGTAATCATCAAGTTCTTCCCCTTCAACTATCTGATTGTCGAGTAGATGCTTAAATATGGATCTACCTTCAAATCCAAGAGAATGCGAATGCAGATATTTTTTCGATTTTGGCCTAAACCTTGATGCTCCAGTTGCTCCTAAGTACATCTCGGATGCATCATACCACTGCCTCCAAGGTATCAGTGGATCACCCTGGGGTGTCTAAAAAGGGTGGTGAGTATTCACTGACTGCATGACATAACACAACACAGGTGCAGACAATAACACTAGTTACTCAAATTCACAAAGCTGAATCTCTTGCTTGCGTTAGAACTCTGCACAGCTTAAGTGTTAGTTATATGATGACCCTTGAGTGACGATGAAGTTGTGCCAATCTCCGAACTAGTACTCACTTTTATGTTGACACCTTACTGTTGATGAAGGTGTGCTAATCTCTGAGACTAGCACTCAAGTGGTGTGCCTCTCATTCTGTAACGAAATACGCAGACTGAAAAATACAGGTGTCCGTACACTGTAGACATTAATGCTACGTTCGTGATA
Organism: Lissotriton vulgaris; assembly: GCF_964263255.1. NCBI lineage: Eukaryota > Metazoa > Chordata > Amphibia > Caudata > Salamandridae > Lissotriton > Lissotriton vulgaris. Next base: position 1,020,406,043 of record NC_141687.1, on the reverse strand, counting down.
ACTCTGGCTCAGACCTTTTCACATAAAAAAACATTGATTTTAACAATACTTCATCCCAAATACAACAAAAATGGCCGCTGCTTAGTTTTGCGTAACGTTCTGCTCGAAGCGTAATATCTATTTAGTTTCAAAGCCTGGAGCGACCTACACGCTCATTTTACGTGTGTATTTTATCACTAACCAATAGGTAGCAGAACAAAGCAATAAAATGGCCGCCCACTGTAGCCCTGTATTTAAAGGTGGTTGAGCGCTAATACTTAAAATGGTAGCCAGTATTAATATTTTTTGATTTAGAGACCGCGGACTATCTGTTCTGTGCAATATGTAGCTGAAGGATTAAGATACCCAACAGCTTTCCTTTTGTTTTAAGAGGCGGTGGAGCAACTGATCTGTGCGCAGCCAGCTGGCCTAACTATTGTCCTAAGCAGTGCCACACCTCCTCCCCAAGTGGCAGCAGCCAGCATATGCATCTGACCCCTACCCACGTTGTTGCAGCAACAACACATGCGTCAGATGTCTCTCTTTTCCATAATCACTAACCAGGTAATACGAGTTGAACTTCACAACGCTGATCACTTCAGGAAAATATAAGTCACTGATATAAAGGTGCTTTGTGGGTTCGTTATGTCTTGCGTGACTGCTTGTCGCCACATGTAATGAGCAGAGTTCACGCATAGATGATTTTAGAAGATTTATTGTCGAAGCATACATAATGAAATTCACCCCAAACTGCTTCAGGGACGGCTCAGCTCCAACTGACAAATACAATCTGCCCTCAACATTCTAACACAATCTAACACATTCTAGAGTAGAACCTTGAAAAAGAAGAACATATGAAGAGATACCCTTACAGGGCAAAACCTAGACATTATACCATTACATTATAACCTACATGAATACTACACAGTAGTTACTGAACATACCTGAATCACCGAGGCCACTCGAAATTAGTGCCTTAGGGTGAGAACACACCACAAATCCTTAATTCAAATATTAGGTCACAAGGTAGGCATCCAAAACCCTATCAAGAACTAACCAAGGATGTATGACCATCCAACACACACCATTACCGTGCATGTTTTTACAATGCGGACTTCACAATGCACCTAGCCTTACAATGCATCACCTCCTGTTTAGACTACTGTAACACGCTGTATCTTAACGTTAATCAACTTTCGCTAAATAAGCTCCCAATCTTCAGAATGCGGCCGCACGTTTTGTCCTGGGAGTGCCTAAACACTCCTCCATTAGAGAAGGATTGAGAATTCTACAATAGCTGCCAGCTAGGAAGCGGGTATCTTTGAAGGCGCTCTGCTTGACTCATAAAGCCCTCCACTCAAATGGATTGAGCTATCTTAGGATAGTACTGACGTGATATGTTCCCGGGAGGCCTTTGACATCAGCTGGACACTATAAGCTGGTGGTTCCACGATGTAAGAAAGTTATGTGGGAGGAAAATGCTTTTACCGTGGTGGCTGCAGGTTGTAGAATTCCTTTCCTGAACACATCCTTAGCCTAAGTTTGCATTTGTTGTTTCAATAGCAAGTCAATACATGGCTTTTTGCAGATTAGGCTTCAGAAGGGGTGTATGATAAAGGGTCTTTGTCTGCTTCGTGTTGTCTCTGTTTCACTCTGCTTTCTCTCAATATTAGCACTTTGAAGTCTTTCAGTTTAATTCATTTTTGAAATGATACAAATACAAATTACTATTATAATTCCACTGAGTGTTTGTCTCAGGGAAGGTGCTGGACAGTGGTGGGGTTTAAAATTACTATTATAACTCCACCGGGTTGTTCCACGGGGAATGTGCTTGGCAGTGTTTGGGGAGAAAATGGAATGTATTTACAGTAAAACATATTGCCATTCTAATTTATTTTTTAACAGACTTTGCAATTTGTCTATTAAATTGAAGATGCCAATCCAAAATCGCAAACCTAAACTATCAATATCATCACTTTTCAAAGATAAAAAGACCTCCAAAGGTAAAAATTATTCCTAAACACACTTTAAAAAAATAAATCTAATAAATACTTTTCAACAGGTAACCATGATATAAACACAAAGATCTATGATTTTTTCTCAATTTTGTAAAAAGATGTCTCACTAACAAAATAAGGTCTGACAATATCCTTTAAAAAACTTTTTGTCTTTAACAGGTACATTGCAAACCATAAAACCAAGGTTCAAAGTGTAACCAATTTGAACCCTCCCCTTTTCAACACATTTTCTAGCAGAACAGAAGCACCAGAAAGGAGCAATCCGACCACTGAAAAATCGACTCTAAAAATCCCTTCATTATCAGACGTCCCACCTCTCACGGATACAAACAATTTGAGGTAATTAATGTCATCAAAGCAGTCACCATAAAAAAAGTAAGTTTCTCAATACAGACACCCGATTTTAGAACAATTTTCAGCTTTTTTGTACAGTAGAAATAAAAGAATGGTCTTCAATTTTTGTACACTAGAAATAAAAGCATGGTTTCCAAGTAGTCAACAGTCTAACGTGTAAAATAATCGGAAACAAACATTTTACATTGCAGGTTCTTAGTGAAGCACCCTTTTGGTACAAACCATTAACAAGCGTGCCCCTTTTTATGTGTTAATAAAGATCAATACAGAATGACATTGAAAAATCAAACAAGCTACGTCCAACCAAACACAGGAAATAGACTTCTCAAGTATGGTTGCTACCTTTATTATAAAGAGACATTAACAGAGCCCAGGAGTCATTGGAGGTGTGTGTAGTATTTTTCATCCCATTGTACAGGCGGAGCGGTTACTCTTGGTGACACTGTTGAAAGGACCACTGAACATAACCACTCTGCCTCTGCAATGGACATTGAAATTAGAGAGAATAATGTTGTGATTTAATTGTCGCCTCTACTCCCCTTATCTACATCTTCCCTACTGCTCAGTCAGGGTGAGTGCTGGATTGATTGGTGATGAGTGGAATGCTGAGTGTGTGGTGATGTCATACAGTGCATGAGTGCCTGGTGATGTGCTGAGTGTCAGTTGGTGTCTGCAGGCTGATCAGCAGGGAGGCTGCTCCTGGTGGGGCAATCTAACATCTTAATTACCATCTACATCATCTATAACTGTATTTAATGAACCACCTTGTTGTAACTTACTACCTGGCTACATCTGGACTTCTTTTACCTGCAACATTTTGGCGATGATTTGAAACAAGAACTTGTGTGTGTTGGAATTTGGACTACATTTGAAACTGCTTTGGAAACCTGAATCCTGTTACTAAGAAAACTTATAATGAAGTGCACTACTGGAAACTTCTAAAGAAATGTGTTCTAAAGAAGCTTGTAACTTGACGGAAAAGTACGTTCTTACCAACCCCACCAGGGTCTTTACTGCCTGGACAGCCTGTTTAGACTGTTTGACCTTTCTTAGATCTTGGAACATGGACATTGGGAGTTTACATGCATCCTTATTTGTGCAGCGACCTGCAGTTACTGTCAGAGCGTGATTTTTATTTTTCACAGTGACTAGCAAGACTTCATAAAACTCATCTACAAAATCTAGCACATTTCTGCCATGGCGTGAAGCTATTGATGTGGTCTGATTTCGGCATTGTAAGCCATTTGGATTACTTATGGTGTGTCAAAGGGAGTTTACACTCAATTTTTGGGGGGTGAGTGGCTCTTCACTGTATTTGAGGATTGCCGTTTGCCGTTATCTTATGCAGCATTTGAATCTGCCACAGTCCGGGTGATATTGGCTAGAGCGCGCTCACCTTACCTTAGTTTAGTGTCGCGTGAAGCTCCTGTGATGTTTTCGCCTGCCATTGTCAATTACGAGCATTCCTGTGACGTCGTATTTCTCTGCGGTGTTGTCGGAGCACGCACCAGCCGTATGCTCTTTATCTCTGTGTGCCGCCATCTTTGTATCTAGACATAGTGATGATGTTCTTCCCACGGCTTTGTTCAGTCGTCTGTTTTATTGGCATTGCTCAGTCCGTGGCACTCTTCCTTTGTCTTGCTGTCACTCGGGATGAAGCATATTTAGAGGAGTCCGCTCTACCAACTGGAATTTTTGAAATGCCAGCCGGAGGTGCAGATTATTACCTGAGGACTTCTTTGGATCCTGTTTTGGTGGTAATGTGCTATGCTCTTGCATGCGCTATTGCTGAAGAAGACTTTGACAATTTATGTTTTCAGTAGCCGTTTATTTACAATCCAACATGATTTTTTTCATAACTGAAGGGTTGTTTTGTTGGTGGTATTCTATGCTTTTGATTATATGTTGTTTAGAATAAGTGCTTTGGTACAGCAGAAGTGGGTGTTTTTGTGATCTCGCACACTTGTGGGAATTCTTGCTGGGTACGTGTTATAAATGACTTGTTGCCATTCCTTTCCCTAGCTGTGTCTTCCCAACTGCCAGGATGAGTAATGGAATGTGTGGTGACGTCATGGAATGCTTGCATGCTTGGATATCTGTGGAGTGTCAGTTGGTGTTTGCAGGCTGAGCAGCAGGGAGGCTGCTCCTGGTGGTAAAATACTTCCATTTAAACTTTCATCTACTTTTCTTCTGTCAAACTTATCCTGAAACTAAGCCTGAATAAAGCTATCCTGGTTTGGATACCTGGCTCATGGACTTTCCATTTACAAAATTCTTGGCAACGATTTGAAAGAACCTACGGGTCGCTCTGGTCAGCCCCACCAGTGTCCTCTCATCCCGTGGACAGCCTGCAGCTTGGTCTTTTGTCATTCCACTACACTAGGAGCCTGCTGCCATCATGCTGTCCTTGAAGACTTGTACCTTTGAACAGTCTTTGAAAAGTTTCCCCAGCAACAAGCTTCTCAGAGACGCAACAGATTTAGCACAGCCTGCTGAGTTTTTGTGTGTGTATTGAGCCCTATGTGCTTTCTACTGTGTGGGCAGCCTAGCTTGTTGAGAGAGACTAGTCAATTGTATACCGAGGATCCTGAATTTTCGCCATCCAGACGAATTTGAAGAAGCGACTAACTCTGAGAAAAGCGGCACCACTTGTCACCCTAAGCACTTCCCCAGAGGAACTTTAGGAGCGATTTGTTGTGTGAGGAGCGGCAACTTTAGTGAGCAAATGCGCATGTTTGGAGAAGCAGAGACTGTAGCTGTGTGCTATCTGGTGAGTCGGGCACTTAATTTAGCTGATTTGGATGCATATAATGGTTAGCTGCACCATGGCAGTTGAACTGCTGCCATTCAAACCTCTCATGACCCCCCCACCGTGCTCACGCGCTCAACGCACGTAGCCTTTATGAACCTGCGATGCCTCTATTCTGTCTCCTTTGACGTGGGCACCCTCTTCAGGCTTCTTGCTGTGGTGGATGTTTTGTTGCATGCTATTGCCACTAGCCAGCTGGCGCGCTGTCATGGATGTGCACCGCCATCTTGTGTTTGGAGCTTTGCTCTCAGCTCCCAGTCTATGTTACTGTGTAAACCCTTAGCGCCCGTTTTGACAATAAAGTCTTGTCAAAAGGTTCCTTTCTGCAGTTTTGTTGCAATTGTCTTCATCTTCCACAGACCTTCAGCAAACGATGCGTTTCAAGTCACCAAGGTAAAGGAGCATCTTTTTAAAGATCACCAACCTGCACGACGATTCCAAAGCCACAAGACCAAGGAACAAGACCAAGGAAAGAAAGACAATGTTTCACAGTTCCCCAAAGAAATTAGAGCTTTTGTGCCAAGATCTAGACACAAGCTGGGTCCTTTGAACTGTGAACTTCTTTATCTGATCAATGGAGGTGTTCCGTCTTTTCTTTATCGGCTGGAAATGCAATAAACAATCAGAAGGGACTATAATGGTGATTCTCATGGTGATTTTCTGGGATTGTAAAGTACCTGTTCTAAGTGTGTTTCATTTATTAGCATCTATTATTTTTGGGGAGGTGTGTACCCTTTTACGTTGACCTTGTGGGGTATTATGTGAGGTTGTGGAGCGGCTAGGGCCCTAGTGCTGGTTCATCGTGAAGTGTTTTCCCAATTGTGTTAGGTTGTGGGGTGCTGAGTGTCCCAGTTTTGCTCCACAGGGTGGTGTGTACCCTGTTACGTGTAGCTTGTGGGGCTATGAGTGCCCCAGTTCTGTTCCACAGGTTGGTGTTTTGCAGTGAGGTTGTGGGGCGGTGAGTGCCCCAGTTCTATTTTGTTGGGTGTTAGTATCCTTTTATAGTGAGGTTGTGGGGTGGTTAGCTCCCTAGTGCTGTTCCACGGGGTGGTGTGTATCCGTTTACGTGGAGGTTGTGGGGCGGTGAGTGCCCCAGTTCTGTTCCACTGGGTGGTGTGTACCCTGTTACTGTAAGGTTGTGGGGTAGTGAGTACCCCACTTCTGTTTCATAGGCATGTGTGTGCCCTGCTATGGTGAGGTTGTGGGGTGGTGAGTGTCCTAGTTCAGTTTTCTAGGGTGGTGCGTACTCTACTACGGTAAGATTGTGGTAGCTTAGTGCCCCAGTTCAGTTCTCTAGGGTGGTGTGTACCCTACTACGGTGAGGTTGGGGGAGCTTAGTGCCCCACTTCAGTTTTCTATATGACGTTGAGGTCGTGGGTGGTGAGTGCCCAATACTCAGAGGTATAGGCTTGCTTGTATTTTAGGGCATGCTCTCGTAATGCTCCTTTTATTTATTTTCCTTAAGGGAGGGGGGTGGGGCGTGTTTATGCATATATATGTTGAAATGTGTTTTTTGGCATCTATATTTTGGGGTGTGTTTATGCATGTATATTTTGGAAGGTGTTTTTTGCATCTATGTTTTGGAATGTTCCCAACTTCTTTTCTCATGTAATGTTTGTAATGATGTTTCCACCTATTTGCCTTGATTATGCATTCAGTTTCCCTAAGGAAGGGGGATATGTTATCTGTGGAGTGGCTGTGGTGGTTTTAGGCTGAGCAGCAGGGAGGCAGTTCCTGGTGGGGCTATACTTCCATCTACACTTTCATCTACTTATCTTTTACTGTCAAACTTACCCTGGAACTAAGCCTGAATAAAGCTATCCTGTTTTGTATACCTGGCTCATGGACTTTCCACTTACAACAGTATGTTCATTCCTTTTCTAGCTCTAAATGTACTATGTCATTATATCAAGTCATGTTGTATTACTCTTACATCCTTCTGCCGGGACTGCTGCTGTTATTTCTTCAATGTTTTCACCAATGTGGCATGTTGTGTAATGCAAATATTAATAGACAAAACATGTTGATTAATTTTTTATAGGTTATTTCGAGAGGGCTGAGTCCAAGCAAGTTTCTGTACGTATATAACCTTGCTTCAATAATCCCCTCTTTGATGATATTTTATATCATCACTAATTACAGACCCAGATGCCAACTTTAACACTCTCCCAGTTCAATTTCCTTCAATTACTTTGGGAGTTCTATTTTCACTTTTACTCTGGAAGACTTTCATTCTCTTGTATATATCCCCCTACAACTCTTCCATTTGAATTTCTTCTAACTTTTGTTTCTTCTTTTTCTCATTCACTGTATATCTTTTTCTGTTTTTGCAGCACTTGCACCAAATCATTATCACCAATATTATTAGTGATATTCCCAATATAGGCATCAGTACTTTACCTACAATACTTCTACCTACATTAGAAATCCAATTACCAACAGAGGAGAGACCATCAGTTAGTCTCTTCCATGCACTATCAACCTCCAGTGGGTTCAATTCATCTTCCAAATGAGTAATATTTCTTACATACCTTCCAATGTCAATACTTTTATCAGGTATGTATGTGCAACAATGTTGCGCCTTCAACATTCTACAGACTCCGCCCTCTTTTGCTAATAGTATGTCAAGAGCAAGTCTATTTTGTAAAACCATTGATCTGATCGCAACCAATTTGGTATTGATCAATAAGAATCCTCCAGCAGTGTCAGACGATAAGCGATCCACCCCTGTAGACAATTTACAAATTCTTTGAGTACTCCCACTGAAGGTATCAATGCACTAAATATATCACCTACAATTTCCTGAAAAACTAGCTCTTTTATACCGTGTTAGTTTATTCTCGTGTTCATCGTTCCAGTGATTCTTTTTACATGGTATACTTTGGGAATACTATTCCAAAATAACAACTCCCATACCAATGATCAGGCAGCTTAAAGTAAGCTTTGTTCCCACAAATATAATAGACTCCAGGAAATACTGGATCAGTTCCCCCTTTTAGTCCCCAACCCCCAATTATGAGGAAATTGTGTTCACATTCACTGGAACCGATGAATACATTGTTATACGCACTTTTCTCTCTAAGGAGACAGATTTTCCCCTTCTTTTCAAAGTCCAGAGACATAGCAGCATGAGTCTTGCCAGTTGCCATAAATTCCTCCCTTTCTGCCCATTTGGGTATCTGGGGTTTCGTTTCAGTGGCCTTTCTATGGAAATCCTGTCTCCTTTTCTCTACTAAATTTAGAAAAATGTTCTCTTCTTCATGTAATCTACAGGTTAAATTGTCTTTATGTGCTTCAGCTATATCTATTGTTTTCATTGTTAGGAAATATTCACCCATGAACTGTGCATCTCTACTGCTAAGGACGGGATGCCTTTTTCTACGTATAGGAATTTCAGGGAAAATGACATCTATGTTAGAATAGAAATACTGTAACCTTCCGGTTCTATAAAACCAACTAGTCAATATACTACAGGAAATAGGTCAATGGTAAATGGTGGTAAGGAACACCTTCAACTACTGATGTCGGTAATTTCATACAGACTTTACTATGACTAATTTGCATTGTCGCTTCATAATGTACTAATAGGTTAGCAAATACATTTCTGTTTCATTTTTATTTCTACTGTGTAGTTCTATCTCATCTGGTGCTTCTAAGTCTACTCTAACTTGTTTGTGGTGAGCTACCTTTCTGTGTATACTAGTGCCATTCTGTTTAGCAGCCATCAAATAAGGTTGATTGATTGATTGAATTTTGGATTTATAGAGCGCAACGAATGCCCGGAGGCGTCTTGGCGCTGAGAACTCAGAAGAACGTGCAAGGATGGGGTATGCAAATAGAATTAGAGGTTGGATTGGAATAGCCCTGTTTTTACTGCTTTCCTAAATGCTTTAAGATTTGGGCTGTTTTTAATTGTTAGAGGAAGAAGATTCCACGATTTAGCAGATCTCAGCAAGAAGCTCCTTCCTCCCCATCGTGTCTGCTTGAACCTAGGAACTTGCAACAGTTTTTGTTGTGCAGATCTAAGGTTCCTGGACGGCACGTAGTATTTTATGTGTGACGTCCGGTACGAAGGGCCCTTTCCTTGGAGCACTTTGAACGTGAAGCACAATGACTTAAAGATAATTCTTTTCCTAACCGGTAGCCAGTGAAATACTCCTAGTTGCTGGGAGACTGATTGGGAGTATCCAAAATCAATCTTGCTGCTGCATTCTGCAGACGTTGGAGCTTTTTCAAGCATTGAGTTTGGATCCCCACATAAAGGGCATTACCATAATCTAACCTAGAGATAGCAAGGGCAGTCACCAATGTTTTTAGAGCCTCAGGGGGGTCGAAGGAACAAATCTTTCTAATCATTTTGAGGATGGCCCAGAAACTGGGGGTAAGACAGCTGATTTGGCTATCAAAGGTCAACCTACAATCAAAGGCAATCCCTAGATTTTTTACCTTTGAGACAGGTTTTGGGCACTCACCCAGCTCTGGAGGCCACCATTTTGAAGACCAGAACGGAGGATTGGCTCCCAACAGTAATACTTCGGTCTTTCTGCCGTTAAGTTTAAAACAATTAGATTGCATCCAGGAATTAACATGGGACATGCAGTTGTTAAAGCGATCGGCAATCTCCTCCTAATTGTGGGTCATTGATATGACCACTTGCGTGTAATCTGCATAAGATATTACAGAGAACCAGAACTGTCTAATCAAGGCGGCCAGAGGGGCCAAAAACATTAAACAGTGTAGGGCTCAAAGACGAACCCTGCGGTACTCCGCATTCCAGATTGAAAGTTTACAAGCTGGGTTCGCCTAATTCAACTCGAAAGGATCTTTCCATGAGATATGATGTTAATAGAGTCGTGGCAGATTCTTGTACGCCCAGGTCGGACAGTCTGGCGATTAAGATTTTATGATTGATGGTGTCAAAGGCCGCAGACAGATTCAACAATATCAAGGCGGCCTTCCCACCTTCATTCAGTGACTTTCTGAGCTCCACACTCACAGTAATTAAAGCGGTTTCTGTCCGTGGCCCTCTCTAAACCCGAATTGTGAGTGGTCAAGCAGATTATTAGAGGAGATAAAGGCAGTGAGCTGAGTATTAAGCAGTTTCTCCAAAACCTTTGAACAAAAAGGAATTCTGGAGATTGGCCGATAGTTGTTGGGGTCGTCTGGGTCTAGATGGGGATTTTTTAGCAGGGGAAGCACAGATGCTATCTTCCAGGCCTCAGGAAACTTTCCGTGGAATATAGTCCCAGAGAACAGCTCACTTAGTTGTTCGCTAAGAATCTCTGGAAAAAGATTAAATGTTTTCGGGGGCAAGGGTCCGAAGGAGCCCCAGATTTCGTTTCCTTTATGGTTTGATTGATCTGTTCCCTTGTCGGAAGGGAGAAAGAAAACCTGGGTGGACTCAGAAAAGGGTCGCTCCTCAAAGAAGGAAGTTTGTTAGGAAAATTAGAGAACATTTTATAGACTGACTCCACCTTATCGGCAAAGGCCTGGCCCAACACATTACAGAAATCAGGGTTGTTTTCTAATTTGGCTGTGGTCTGGAGTTTGGCTAATTTTTTAACGGTGGCAAAAAGCTCTTTGCCAGATTTCTTTGCTACTGAGATTTATTAGTGTAATAGTGGCTTTTTTTCTTCCATAATTTTTTTTTTATAGGTAGCTAATGACTGTGCATACTTCATTTTCAGATCCTTATTGTAAATTAGCCTCCACGGTTTTTCTGTTCTCCTACATAGCTGTTTTTGTTTCCTCAGTTTGTCTGAGAACCATGGTTCGGAAGGTTTTTTCCTTCTCAAGGAGGTGATTTTTAAAGGTGCTGCTATGTTAGCGGCCTTAGTGATCCAAGAGTTTAGGTTATGCACTGCCATATTAGTTTCGACCAGCACGTTTGGCATATTTTTCATTAGTGAAGTTTGAAAGAGGTCAAAATCAATTTTTGCCCAATCTTGATAGGTATGTGCTCTTCACATCGCTTCACCAAAACCCCCCTGCCAAATCATCGGACACAAACCAAGCAGCCACTAACCTCACACAATGGATCACCCACAGCGCCGACGAACTAGCACCCTTGAAAAACCATCTAATCAAGCAAGGTAGCAAAAAAGCCCCCTGGTTCAACAATGACCTTAAGAAATCCAAGAAGTTCTGTCGTACTCTCGAGAAAACCTGGAGAAAAAACCCAACCACTGATAACGTAGCCACCTTCAAGAACGTCACCCGCAAACACCACCAACTGATCCGATCCACCAAGAAATCAGCATTCAAGGATCGACTTGACAACAATGCCCAAAACAGCAAGGAACTATTCAACATCGTCAAAGAATTTACTAACCCCACCACCGGCACCAACGACATTACTCCCTCCCAAGACCTCTGCAACTCTCTATCCTCATTCTTCCACAACAAAATCGCCGAAATACATAACAGCTTTGAAAACCAGTCCGAAGACAAGTCCACTCCGCCCACCTCCGAACCAACACCGCACTCTAACAACCTTTGCGCCTGGAACCCAATCACCACCGAAGACACCATCCGCCTGATGAACTCCATCCACTCAGGATCGCCAACCGACCCATGTCCCCACCACATTTTCAACAAAGCAGGCTCCATCATCGCACCCCATCTCCGCGATGTCATCAACTGTTCCTTCAACTCCGCTACCTTCCTGGAAATCTGGAAACATGCCGAACTCAGCGCCCTTCTGAAGAAACCCACAGCAGACCCCACCGAACTTAAGAACTACCGCCCCATCTCGCTCCTCCCATTCCCCGCCAAAGTCATTGAGAAAGCCGTCAACAGTCAGCTTGCCGCCTTCCTCGAATCCAACAAATCCCTCGACCCTTCACAATCCGGCTTCCGAGCCAAACACAGCACCGAAACCGCCCTCATCGCAGCAACGGACGACATCCGAACACTACTGGACAACGGAGAAACAGTTGCCCTCATCTTACTTGACCTTTCCGCAGCCTTCGACACAGTCTGTCATAGCACCCTCATACAACGCCTCAGCAACGTCGGAATACAAGGAAAAGCATTGGAATGGATCATCTTGTTCCTTGCCGGAAGAACCCAGAGAGTCCGCCTCCCCCCTTTCAAATCAGAGGCCACCGAAGTCATCTGCGGCGTACCACAAGGTTCATCACTCAGTCCCACCCTCTTCAACGTATACATGAGTCTCCTCGCATCCATCGCACGCAAACACAACCTCAACTTCATCTCCTACGCAGACGACACCCAGCTGATCCTCTCCCTCACCAAAGACCCAAACACCGCCAAAACCAACTTACAGGAAGGAATGAAAGAAGTAGCCGAGTGGATGAAGAATAGCCGTTTAAAACTAAACTCGGACAAAACGGAAGTCCTCATCTTAGGGTCATCCCCCTCTGCCTGGGACAACTCATGGTGGCCACCGGCCCTGGGAACCGCACCCATACCTACGGACCACGCACGTAACCTGGGCTTCATCCTGGACTCCTCCCTCTCGATGACCAGACAAGTCAACGCCGTCTCATCATCATGCTTCAACATCCTACGCATGCTCAAAAAAATCTTCCGTTGGATCCCCACCGAAACAAGAAAGACGGTCACCCACGCACTGGTCACAAGCTGACTGGACTACGGAAACACCCTTTACGCCGGAACCACAGCCAAACTACAGAAAAAACTCCAACGCATCCAAAACGCCTCAGCCAGACTCCTATTGGACATCCCTCAGCAAGCTCACATTTCCGGCCACCTGAAAGATCTCCATTGGCTCCCTGTCAACAAGAGAATAAAGTTCCGTCTCCTCACCCACGCACACAAAGCCCTCTACGACCTAGGTCCCGAATGCCTCAACATGCGACTATCCTTCTACACCCCCTCCCGCCAGCTACGATTGTCCAATTTAGCCCTCGCCGCAATTCCGCACATCCACAGATCCACCATGGGGGGAAGATCCTTCTCCTACTTAGCGGCCAAAACCTGGAACTCTCTCCCCACCCACCTCCGCCTTACACAGAACCACCTCTCCTTCAGAAAGCAACTAAAAACTTGGATATTCGATAAGTAAAGCACCTCCCTCCCTCAAGCGCCTTGTAGTGAGTAGTGCGCTATACAAATTCTGGAACTTGAACTTGAATGAATTGGTCCCTGTCTTGGATTGAGATGAGGCCTTGATCGTAAATATAATGGCTCTATGGTCTGACCACACCACTGGTAGGACCTCCTGTATTTTGATCTTGGGATTAGAGGTGAATAGGCCCTCAAGAGTATGTCCGGCGACATGAGTGCTCTCTTTGACCAATTGTTCCATCCCCAAGCCAGACATGGTATCAAGGAGTTCGAGGTTCTTGGGGTCTAAGGCATTCTCTAGGTGGTGATTGAAATCACCTAGAATGGTGTAATTCATGTAATTAATACTAGCTTCCAGAATTGGGTAAATTTATCCACCAAGGGGGACTGGGCTTTAGGTGGACGGTAAATTTGTAAGCCGTTCCTGGAGTCATTCTGATTAAGTTGTATCTGGAAGGATAGCAATTCACAATCTTGTGAAGTGCCTAATGAGGATGCTATTATTGATACTCCATCCTTGAAAATGATGGCTAACCCACCACCTCGTTTATTAGTTCTATCTGCTCTAGTAATCTGAAAATCTGTGGGAAGGGCTTGTAACAGGTCTGGGTCAGATGCGATATTGGCCCAGGTTTCGGTTACAAATACTAAATCGAGGCTGTGACTTTCTATCATCTCTGCCATTTCTATGTTGTGCTTAATTAGCGAGCTTGAATTAGGTAGCATAGCTTTTATCTCTCTGGTGGTCTCAGACTGTTTTGGTTTAGTTGGAGGCGATAGCTGTTTAACTGTATTAAAGCCAAACTGCAATTTGCAGTTTTCACACTCTTTTTGTTCCAGTAGAGGGTCAAGTTTGAGACAGCATAAGGGGACTGGCCTGAGGCTCCAGCTGGTTAGGTCCTCTCTGGAGAGGCTGATGCGTACCGGGCTTTGCGGGACAGGGGTTCTGGCCCGGGCCAGGTGCGGATGGCGCAGATGGGCTTGCCTTTGGCGCGCGTCCGCTGCGCGTGAGCTTCAGTGTGTCCCTAAGTACTGGTGGGCGTGCGAGTGCTAGAGCGCTAACCCCACCGGAAGTAGTGCTATCCTCTCCAGGGGGCCCTCCGAACAAACGGCACACGCCTCGTCGGACCGGGGCCGGGGAGTGCAAAGTGGTGAGTGCAGGTACTATAGTTTAAAAACAATGATTAATAAAATTCAGCAAAGTGTACCCGCTATCAACAAATCGATGTTTCACAGATCAAGCGTACTGCAGCTATCTGCGTCCCTGCTGTGTCTGCTGCGCGTGTGCATCAGGGGGTCCCTAAGTACTGGTGGGCGCGCGAGTGCTAGAGCGCTAACCGCACCGGAAGTAGTGCTATCCTCTCCAGGGGGCCCTCCGAACAAATGGCACATGCCCCGTCGGACCGGGGCCGGGGAATGCAAAGGGGTGAGTGCTGGTACAATAGTTTAAAAACAATGATTAATAAAATTCAGCAAAGTATAGCCGCTATCAACCATTCGATGTTTCACAAGGTATTGCTATTGTCAGTCCTAACCATACAATGAGCACTATCAATACACTACATATGCATATTCTACAGCATGTCTTTATACAGTTTCTTTTCGAGTTTCCAGTAACTCTAGCATCCGCCATTCTTGGCTAAGGAGACCTATCCCCTCTTTGTAAACTTTACACAGAATATAACTCTGAATTTATTTCAAGTTGGTCTCACTTCTTCGAAAGACAGATCAGTAATTAATTCTTCATAACTTTCATCAAAGATTTCCAGATTCTCGAAATCTTCAAGGATGACGTAAATCCATTCAGGACCTTTGAATTTATTGTTCAGTCTTTTCAATCATGGACTACTTTTCTTTGATTGCTTGTTGACGGTTCAGTTAGACTTATCACTTTGTCTACTTGTTCCGGTTCTTCATTTATTGTGACTAGGCGATATTTCAGTCTCTTAAAAACAACAGGCCATTTATCACCTTTTTTGAGTCTATTAGCTGCCACTGTGCTTTAAGTTTCTTCAGATGTTCTTTTGTTTTCTTTAAGTTGTGGCACAACTTGATTTTCGTCAACTTCAGGTATCCTCTCTAACTGACCTTGTCCAGGGCTTATCCCCGTTGACGTTTCTGCCTGGATAGATTCTTCTAGACTAATCTTACCTGGTTCAGGATATTGCTTTGTTGGGCCTGAAATTTTATCTTCGTCCTGAACCTGTTTGGCTAATCCTGTCTGGTCCTGCACAGGTCTTGCAGTTTCTTGTTTTTCTTCGGCCTGTGCATTTTTTCTAGTACCTATCTGTCCCTCCTCAGACACAGGAGTTCTGGGGGGCATTTGGTTTGTTTGAGTATGTTGCTCTCTCTTTATCTGGTCCTCCTCATGATTACCATTAGCTGTGATTTCTGTAATCTGAGTACGTTCTTCTATACCTATCTTGTTGTTACTATCAGTCTGACTATCTAAATGTGTTTGGCTTCTTGTTCTTATTCTTATTTCAGGTATGTTGACTACTGGAATCCATTCATCCTGACTGGTGCTCGGTTGTTCTTCATCACCTACTTCAAGATCAACTTCTTGAGACCCTTCAGCTGCGCAACCTTCAGCCTAAACTTCGTCAGGTTCTGTCACCCTTTTAGTATGACTGGCGTGGATCCAGTTTGGAATTCTCTTGCACTTTACAGCTGTGGTGGTAACCAATATCACTTGATGTGGCTCTCCCCACCTTGGTGCTAGGCAAGATTCACAAGTATGATTTTTTTATCACTACCCAATCTCCAGGGTTCAAATCATGCGGTGGAGTTGAATGTCTGGCTTCAGCGTCTTCCTAAACCTGGTGAGAGATAGAACGCGCTTGGTCAGCCAACTCTTTGCAGTACTGCAACACTAAATCATCAGATATAGTTAACAGCTGATATCCTGGTACACATGCCTGCCTCATTGCCCTTCCCATGAGTATTTCATGGGGACTCAAGCCTGTTTTCTTGTCTGGAATGCTTATGAGTCCCATCAGGACAAGAGGTAAATCATCAGGCCATTCCAATTGGGTAGATTCACACATCTTTCCCAATCTTGCTTTAATTGTGCCATTCAGTTGTTCTACCACTCCAGAAGCCTCATTCTTAAAAATGTCTCCTTCGGTCTGATTTAATCGTCACTGGAAACCGGAACCGAGGAATGAGTTCTCTCAATAAGAGCTTGGCCACAGTTAAGCTGTCATTCCTTTGGGGAGGATAGGCTTCTACCCATTTGGAAAATAAACAGACAATGGCTAAGACATATTTTAGTCCTCGACATGCAGATAATTGAATAAAATCAATTTGTAGTCTGATAAATGGGCCATCTGCCTTCCCAATTTTCCCAGGACAAACCACAGTTTTCTTACCAGGGTTCATTCACTGACATGGTAAGCATCTCTGGCAAAGACTCTCTGCTAAGTTTCTGAACTTTGTATTAAACCAATCCTGTCTGAACAATCGGATCATTGCATCTCTGCCTATATGTGAGTTCCCATGGTACATTCTGGCCATTTGTACAAGCAAGCAGTCAGGTAACACTGGTCTCCCATCTAGATAAATTATCACCCCATCGTCAGGTCTTATCTGACACCCTATTTTCTGCAATGCTTCTTTTTCTTTTGGCTCTGCTTCATTTTGTAAATCTTTCACTTCCTCCCATGTATTCACTCCTCTGAACAGCATAAGTTGGCAGCTGGTTCCACATTCTTCGATTTTCTTGTTTACTCCCATTTTATATCTGGTGCAATTTTGGGCCACTTGGTCAGCATATCGATTACCAGCTGTCACTTTGTAATTTCCAGATTGGTGAGCAGCACACTTGACCACGGCCAATTCTTTAGGCAGATGAATTGCTTCAAGTAATTCTTTTACAAATCGTACATTTTTAATAGGTGTTCCTGAAGTCATGAACTCCTTTTGCATCCATAGTTGGCCAAAGTCATGCACAACCCCGTAACCATACTTGGCTATCAGTGTAAATGGTTACTCTCCAATTTTTCCCAATTTGGCACGCTTTTATTAAAGCAACCAATTTGGCTACTTGTGCAGACTTGACTCCTGGTGAAAAGGATGCTTCGACTATACCAGAAAATGTGCATACAGCATAAGCAGCTCTTAGTCCTCCTTCCTCATGACGCATACACGAGCCATCTACAAATAGCTCATGTTCTGGGTCTTTTAAAGGTTATTCACGTATGTCTGCATGAGGTTTAGTACTGAATTCAGTGAGGTCGATACAATCATGTTCGACTTCCTCTCTTATTTCCTCAAAGTGGGAATCTGGCAATAAGGTAGCTGGATTTAGAATAGTGCACCTCACTATTGTCACATTCTCTGAACCAATGATAATTCTTTCATATTTAGTCATCCGACTAAGTGCTGAGTAGGTGTTCTGGTTCACAGAATCACAACTGAATGTGGGACATAGACTGTTACAGGATGTCCCATGATAATGAATTCACTTTGCTCAAGACTTCAGGCAACCTAGCAGTGCTGATGCCACTGGGTCCAATGCGACAGAAAAATACGCCACAGGTCTTCACATTAACCCATGAGTCTGGGTTAGAACTGAGAGAGTACAATTGTCTCTTGTGTCACAGAATAGTGCAAATTCCTTTGAGTAATCAGGCATCCCTAATGCTGGAGCTTCTCACAGACTGTTACGTAATTTTAAGAAAGCAGTCATGCTTTCATCATCCCATTCAACTGGGTCTTTTGCTCATTTCTTTCTCATCTGAATCAATGGTTTTGCTAGTACTGCAAATCCCACAATCCACTGCCTGCAGTAACCTACAACTCCGATAAACATTCTGAACTCTTTCTGAGTTTGGGGTAGCTTCATGTTTAGAATTATTTTGATTCTTTCAGATGTCACTCTTCGGACCCCTCTTTCTATCTGGTGCCCCAGATACTTGACTGTGGTTGTACCGTATTGCAATTTCTCTGGGGACACCTTATGTCCACCCTTTGCTAAATGGTTCAATAATGCAATGGAATCGATCATGCAGTCATTTCGGGTTCTCAATGCCAATAATAGGTAATCAATATACTGCACCAGAACAGATTGTCTTGGCAGCACCAGTGATTCAAGGCACTTTTTCAGAATTTGATTAAAGATGGATGGACTTTCCGTGTACCCTTGTGGAACACGATTCCAGACATAAACCTGCTCGTCAAATCTGACAAAAATAAAAAATTTGCTATCTGGATGCAGTGGAATTGAAAAGGAGGCATGTCATAAATCAATTACAGTGAACCATCCGGGTCCCCATGGTATTTGATACAGAATCACTGCTGGATTCGGTACTACTGGGCAATATGGGATGACAATTTTATTGATTTTTTTGGATGTCTTGGACCACCCTGTACTTTCTGTTTGGTTTCTTTATGCCAATTATAGGTGAATTGCAAGGACTGCTCATTATTTCTTCTAAAATGCCTTGTTCAATCAAACGCTCTATTTCTTTTGCAACTCCTTCCTTTATTTCGGGACTCATTTTGTACTGTTGAATATTTGGGTAAACTGCACCTTCTTTTACTGTTACTTTTATAGGATCAACATCTGCCATTAGACCTACTTCTTTTCCTGAAAAATCCCACACATCAGGATTCACAAAGGTTTTTATTTCTCCTGGTAAATCGTCTAAGGACATCTTTTTAACTTCTGTTTCTTGTCTTGCTAACATAATTTTATATACTCCGTCTTCATCTGCAGTCTGAATTTCAACACCAAAGATTGTGCAATTCATTTTGCACAGTAGATCTCTTCCTAGCAAGTTTACAGGGCTAGAATCGCACACTACGAATTTGTGCATTTCTTTAAAATTACCGATAAAGACTTCCATTGGTTCTGTGACAGGGGTCCTAATGTGTTTATTAGAAACGCCCACTACTTGGATCGCTTCTCCCTAGAAGGGTAGGTTTGGGATCTCTGCTGTTCTCACAGTAGAACGGGTAGAACCAGTGTCCAACAAAAAGGTAACATCATTTCCCTCCACTTTTCCCTCAATGCAATGACCTGACTGATCTACCTGTAAGGATGCGCCAAGTATGCATTCCTCTTCCCCCCTCTCAGGCACCGTCAGTATTCTTCTGTCTCGAAAAACGTGTCCCGCAAAAGAAACTGTTGTGTTAACGTATTTCTCTTACCACTTCCCTCCCGAAATCCGTTATCCACAATGTATTTGGGTTGACTCACAAAATCTGGCATAGGGGCTTGAGGTAACTGATTCTGTATTACCTGTTGAGGTTGTCTCATTGACACCTCATTCTGCGACTGTGGATTTAAATTTTGATTTTGCACATTATTATTCAGTATTAACTTACATTCGTTCCTCCAATGCCCCAATTTTCCGCACCCATGACATGGAAACTTTTTCCTTGCCTCTTCTTTAATCATTTTCCCTCTGGGTTTGCCCCCACTACTTTCTCTTTGGCCTTCCCCTTTTTCTGATTATTTGCTTGCTGACTTAACTGAAGTTTCTGCTGTTCTGCCATTTTTACTTGAGCCCACATTACCTTTTCTTCTAATTTCTTTAGATTATTATCAATTTCATCATCACAATATTTTGCATACTTGAGAATTTCCTCAAAAGGCTTAGCTTGCCAACACAGTTTATGTTCTTTAATCGTTTGGGAGATTTCGGGTTTTAGTCCAGACACAAAACGATATATAAAATGTGTCATGTCCTTATTATCAATGTTTTCTAAACCACTGTTCTGTTTAAATACCTGCAAGATTCGTTCATAATATGCATGTACAGATTCATCTTTATTTTGAGTGGTTCTGTCTATTTTAGTCCAATCTGTTTCCTTTGGGGTAATCTTTCCCTTTAAATAGGTTATTACCTGATTATACTTTTTTATTACATCTTCTGACGGGCCTCCTGTTTTAGGATCTCTAGGGTATTCATCATTTGGCCAATCTACTGTAATTTTACATTCGGTCCACAAATCAGCTGGAACAACAATGTCAAACAACCCATCTAAATCCTTTAACAGTACTCTCAACACTTTCACAAATCTTTCAACCTGCTGGTACCATTCTACAGGTTTTTTTCAAAGCTTTGGGAAGTCATTAGTAAATGATAAAATATCCTGTTGGGACCATGGGACATGTACATAACCTCCCCCTGGCACTTTTCTCATTGGACACAATCTTTCGACCTTTTCTGCTTCTTTTAGTAGATACTCAGATGTAGTTTTATTTGCCTGTGCCTTTTCCTTTTTCTTTGTCCATCTAGCTTCCCATTTGTCTAAATCTCCCCATTTTTGCAACAACTACAATTCCTTTATCTGCAATTTACGTCCTGACACATTCATATTTTCCAAATCTGTGTCAGAAAATTCAGCTCTATACGGTTTCTGTAATACTTTTGATTTGCCAAAGTCAATTCCCATCTCAGAAGCCAAATTCCTTAACTTTTCATGGTATATTTTCGTATTTCGAGTAATACTTCTGCATACAAACAATAATTAATCTTTATTAAAGGAATGTAATCTTTCCAATCCTACATTTACTGCTAACATTTCTTCCAATTCTACTCTAAATTTGAATATGTCCAATACTTTTGGCTGTGATTTTGGCTTCTCTATATCTCGAGTCCATATTTCTAGCTCATCAGGGCTTTCTACAGTTGCATTTCTTGTTCCTGTAGATGTTTCGATCTGTTCTTCCATTGAGCATCTGGGAGTAATTTTTCTGATTGAGTCATTCACTGGTTCTCGTAGGCCTAAATCCATTAAGGAAATTACTGACTCGCATTCACTTGCTTGGTCATCAACTTTTAGGTTTTCCTTCCTGGGCTGTACTATGGGTGTAGTTAGAACGGGAGTTTTAGGACTAGTTTGCTTATCTCCATATAAAGGAACTACAGGACCTATAGTTACTGGGATTGTCAGGGCTTCAGGACTTGTATTTAATTGGGTTATTTTCTGTATTAACTCACTACGCTGTTTGTTTAATGCTTCCTTTTCTCTTTCTTGTAATACTTTTTCTAATGAGGTTTCATGTATAATCTCCAGAACCAAAGGTGGTTGTGAAAATGGAGCACTAGGGATAGTTCTATTGGTTTCTTCCTGATAAGGTGGCGGAGTTTTCATTAATAGATCCTCTAAATAATCATCATCTGAGTCACCATCACCAGTCATTAAATGTTTGGTTTTCTCAGTACTTTTACTACAGTCGGTTCATCTGTGGGAAAAACAGAATATATAATCCCTCCACTGACATGGACTGTCTCCATCTTTTTATTTGCTTATCTCTCGTCTCTTTAGGAAATCTGGGATAGAATTTACTGTCACTTCTGGACCTCTCTCGCTCAAACGCCTCTGTTTCCCATTCTTCTAATGCTTCATACTGTGTTAATCTTAGTCTGGAATCTAACTCATTCATGTGAGTTCTTAAATTATACAAAATTCTACCATTAAAGGTACCATTTTCTGGAAATGCCAACATACAGTCTTACTTAGTGTACTCTATCCAGTTTTCTAACCACACAGATGTGTGGTAGCCCCTTTCTACCATCATGTATGATGCAGGCGTATTAGGTGGTGGAATAATAATCCCTTCTCTTGTTTTAATAGCTTTGTCCTTTTTGAAATAATTCTTTATTTTCTTGAAAAGCCAAATGTTTTCTCTTTTCTCCATACATGATAAATGGTCTTTCTCTAATCTGTTGTTCTTTAGCAAATCCTAGATATTTTCTGTCAGGACGATTCCCTATAAATGCTAGATCTAGATGCCACATATACCGCTATTTTTCTACGACATTTTAGTTGATTCAATTTATTCAGTTTGTTTACTCTGCAGAAATATTTCTCCAATACTAGCGCGTCTCTTATTTTCAATGACCAATGAGGTTTTGACTTACAAGCAACATTAACCAATGATTGCGCAGCTTTTCTGTGACATGAATCTCACTCTCTCAACTCACCCCTCCTTTACAATTTTCTTCCGGTTCACATCCGCTGCTTCTACCAATCCCAGCGCGGCTCTCTGTGACGTCAGTGCAGCAGCCGCGACTTGACTCCCTCCTTTGCAAGGTAATACAACAATTCAATTTCTTTCAAAAATTCAATCATACATTTTCATTAATTGACAACATGAAAACATTCGCTACTGTGCCTGATTGACTAAATTCAAAGAAAAGATAATTAATTTCACAACTAAACCTTTTTCCGTCTACTCTTCATACGCTGCGAGTAAGACAACCTTCCGCTTACTCTTCACTCAAGCAAAAAGAACATGTTACTCCTTCAGAATTACCCTTTCTATGTGCTTTAAGACCAAAGTTTCACCAGCGAACTCCTTTGCTACCAGTCGCTCTCACTTTTATACCAGAAAATAATCCCTAATTAGTGCTTCAAGTTTTACCTAACTTTCTGCACCTATTCCATCAAGGCCAGTAACCTCACTGCAATGTGGCTTCCATTTACCAACCACTTTCAGTATCCTGGGATATTCCAAACAACATTTAACAATACAAGCGGAATTTGGTTAGTACATAAAAATTAATAGTCCATAATCGATACACAACTAACTACCTACTTTTAACAAAACCCTAACCATCATGCTGCTACCATAAAAGTATACTGATGGCGTGCAGGACCACTAGCTCAATTTACCATAATTACCTGGGCCCATAAACATTTACACTTTGAACTAGTAGTCCTGCTTTTTACTACGAACAGCCTATTAGTACTTTGAGTCCTTTTTGGACCTATATCTGTAAACCATGATTTACCAATCCTTGTCACCTTTGCTACAAGTCCTGCGAGTCGAAAAGGGTGTTAGAATAAATAAGCAGTATTTAAACAATTTTACCTTTCCTGTAATAACTACAGACTCTGGGGAAATTTTTAATGCTTTCTCTATGCAAGTTTAGGTGAGACATTGGTACCTGGGAAGGGGGAGAAAGGGAAATAGCACAAGGACATACCACATGGATTATATTTACCTAGAATGGTGCAAGGACCAATCGTGGCCATGGGCTGGGGCAAAAGACCAGGCTCCCGAATAATCAGGTGCCCAAGGGACAAGACAGGTGCGGTTCAGAACAAGTGACCTCCGCTAAGTGTAACGCCAGCGTCACACCACTCTCTAGCAAAATTTGGTACCCCGACTGGGTAATCGATAATTTCCCCCACTTAAAACCTCTAATTTTCTGACCGAGTGCTCTGCCAGCACCTCTGCTCTCGATCCCCTATAGCATGCTTTGGGTCAGTGAAAAGTCATTTATACGGACAAGTCTGACAAATTCACTAACTAAGCCACCCCTAAATGTTGCAAATGTATGTGTTCCCTTTCAGTGATTGGTCAGAAAGACGAGGAGAGGTCATCACACCATACTAAGATGAGATCATTCTTCATTTACTTATATTGATCAAGTTCCCGTTCATAATTTATTTTCTCACAATTTTATTCCACCCAGCAATATTGGTATACAATGCAAATACATTGTATTTAATTCATTCTAGTTGCTTCCTTCTCCCAGGTCATGGGGTGAAGTTCCCAGGCGCATCGCGGGTAAGACTGCCTCTGGCATCAGTTAAATGCCACTGTTCGAGGTCTCTCAAACTTCGGTACACATGCGCAGTTCAGTTTTCAATATGGTTATTCATGTCACTTTCAGGCCCAAATACGAGCTGATAATAAAGTCAAAGAGAAACATATTAGAATGCAAAAAAAATGAATGCACTGTATCCCACTCATCTCTACTCAAACCCCATTACTTTATTTATACTATAGCATTAATAGTTAAGCATAACTAACAAAGTTTAGTGCAAGCAGCAGCATATGCTTTAGTATGAGTAAGCATGAAGCGGCTATCTTGGCACTAGTGCGCAGAAGCAAGAAGTTTCCTGCCAAAGTAGAGATACATCACACCACGTAGTTGCGTAGTACAGTTCCCGCGTTTTCGGGGGCTATTTTTAGGACACTCAGCTTACCGTTAGTAAAAGCACATAGACAAGCTTCCCCTAGGTACTAAAAATTTTGTGTAATGCAAATATTAATAGAAAAAAATGTCAATTAATTTATTATAGGTTATTTTGAGAGGGCTGAGTCCACGCGAGTTTCTGTACATATGTGTCTGTTTTGAGGGCGGTATCCC
This sequence comes from Lissotriton vulgaris, assembly GCF_964263255.1. NCBI lineage: Eukaryota > Metazoa > Chordata > Amphibia > Caudata > Salamandridae > Lissotriton > Lissotriton vulgaris. The sequence continues at coordinate 1,020,381,714 of NC_141687.1, read as the reverse complement.
AAAACATTCCCATGCACGTAGAAAGTGGTATGCCCACAATTCCTAACCTAAAATAGTTATACAGAGACAAAAACAGGCAAGTAACCCTCAACGAGTGACACCCCAGACCTACTTAGCCATTAACATTGCTTATGAATTAACTGTAACATTCGCAAACAAAACTTTCCTTTTGCATGACAACAAAATTCCACAGAAAAGAATACTCATCTTTAGCACACCCTTCGTATTACTGGAGAATAGTGATATTTGGATGGATGATGGATGACACCTTTAAGTCCAACCTCTACCCATTCACCCAAATCTACACTATTCCAATAGCAATAACACCAAAGTTCCTTTAGTTTACAGTTTACTCCCTGACAAGCAATCCTCAACCTACACTGAGTTAAAATCTAAAACACTAAGGGCCTTGTTACGAGTTTGGTGGTCCTCCTGCAGCAGCACCACCACTTATTTATTTATATTCTTATATAGCGCAGGACTTGACCCCCGAAGGGGTATCTCAGCGCTTGCGCTTTTAGTTAAGAATTGCCCAGTTGGTCCATGATCTATAGGATTGTTGATAATTTATAGTTTTTTTAGGAAGTCGAGCATAGGTATGTTTTTAATGATTTCCTGAAGGATGAATAATTAGTGGTTTGTTTCAGAGTGGGGGGTAGAGAATTCCAGAGGATTTGACCCTTGTAGGAAAGAGCGCGTCCTCCCTGCCTCGAACTCCTAATCCTGGGTATCTGAAGTAATTGTAGCTTATTGGAACGCAGAGAACGTCCCAGAATATAAAAATTAAAATTTTCAGACAGATATTTAGGGCTAGTGCCAAACAAACATTGGTGTATAGTGCAGCAGATTTTAAATTTGATGCGTTGTCGCACCGGCAGCCAATGGAGTTTGTCCAGAAGGGGTGTGAGGAAGTCCGGGGCTGGACATTAAGGACAAGTCTTTTTTGTTTTGGACTACTTGTAATCTGTTGAGTTGATCCTTATTAGCTGAAAAGAGCAGACCATTACAGTAGTCCAATCTACTGATCACCAAAGTCTGGACAAGTGTTTTCCTATGACTATCAGGCAGGAAAGGAAAAACCCGTCGTAGTAATCCGATTACATGGAAGCAAGATCCGGCAACTTGACCTACATGTTCTTTGAGTAGTAGTGCCCGATCTAGTCGCTCTCCCAGGTTTTTCACTGTCTGTTTCGGGCTTGGTGCTGGTCCTAATTCCAGAGGCCACCATTCAGGGGACCACAGAAGCGTTGCCTCCCCGAACAGCATGACCTCTGTTTTGCCTACATTGCACTGGAGGCAATTTAAGGCCATCCAGTCTGATACTGCCCTCATTCCGTCCACAAAAGATTTTTTTAATGTGGGCGTAAGAGTCTTAAAAGGGAATAGAAGTTGAGTGTCGTCAGCATACGACACCGGGGTAAACCCATAAGATCTTACAATGTCCGCCAAGGGGGCCACATACACGTTGAACAGTGTGGGGCTTAGGCATGAGCCCTGTGGCACTCCCTTGGTGAGCTCCCTAGAGATGGAATGATGGGAGCCCAGCCTGACTTCTTATGTGTGGCCTGAGAGAAAACTCTCCAACCAGGACAGCGCCGTACCTCCTAGGCCCACTTCCCTTAGACGACCGAGAAGTACCTCATGTGACACCGTATTGAAGGCGGCGGATAAATCTAACAGCACGAGAATCATAGATCCCCCTCCATCCAGTTGCATCCTGATGTTGTCGGTCACTGAAAGGAGGGCTGATTCGGTGCTGTGATTTGGTCTGAACCAAGATTGAGAATGGTCCTGACCTTCCACTGCTTCGATATATTTAGATAGATGGGTGTTCACATGCTTCTCGGTCATCTGATTGAGGTATGGCAAAAGGGAGATGGGCCGGAGATTAGAGAGGTCTGTCCATGGGAGTGCAGCATTCTTTCGGATAGGGTTCACCACCGCTTTCTTCCATTCCGAGGGCACTTGTCCCTCCCTAAGCGAAAGATTTATTGCTGATTGGATCAAAGGTCCAAGCAGGGTGCTCAGGGGTGCAACCATTTTGGCAGGCAAAAAATCATCAGGAGACCCCGATTTTATATGACTGAAAAGGGGAGGAAGGTCTAAGCCACAAATTGCTGGAAAGGACATTAATGATTTTTCTCTGCATACAGGCAGATTAAAAGGGGGAGGAGTATTATTCCTTTTACTGGAGGCCACCATGATTTTATCGTGAATCAAATTTATCCTATTTTCAAAAAACCATGAGATTTAATCGCAAAGAGATTGAGAGAATTCGTCAGGGCTCTCACAGGCTACCAGTTTTACGAAAGCCAGTAACATTTTAAACAGCTCCCTCGATGAATTGCCTGCCTCTACCAGTTGCTGAGTAAGACTGTTCTTCCTGGCCAGTTTTATGTTTTTATAGTAGTTAGACTGAGCCTCTTGATGTACTTTCTTGCTCTCCTCAGTTCTAGTTTTCCTCCATATTTTTTCTATCTTTCTGCATCCCTGCTTCTCTATTCTAAGTGCTTCAATATACCAGGCTTCTTGTTTGGAGGGGGTGTTGCTTATGTAGCTTCAGAGGGCCAGTGTGTCAATAGCTTCTATAAGTGAGTTGTTAAATTTGGACAGTGCGGACTCCACACTGTCCTTATCTGTGAGGATAGGTTGTTTCCATATTTTCTGCAGCTCCTCCAAGGATACCTTGTGCCACTGTCGGCACCAAATTGGCGGAGAGGGAGTCCTTGGGGGTGGTTTATTCAGACCCAATAAAATGAACTCCACTAGAGAGTGGTCCGACCAACTAATCTCACTAGTGGATAAACGTTGTACCTTGGCACCGTTAGAATAGAGTAAGTCCAAGGTATGACCCCCTATATGTGTCGGTCCACTATTCTGCAACTCTAATCCTAGGGTGGATAAATAACCAAGCAGAGATATAGTTTCTGGATGCGTGGGGTTATCTACGTGAATATTGAAGTCGCCAAGAAGGATAAAATCTTCTTTGGCTTTACAATACGGGGCTAATAGCTCCATAAGGGAGAGAGTAAAACCCAGATTGGGTCCTGGGGGCGATAAACTAAAGCTCCTTTCCAAAAAGTTCTAGCAGCTGAACTAACTTTAAAAATCATAATTTCCAGTAGTGGACTGTTCCTTTGTTCCAATATAGTGACCTTCAAGTCCTCTTTATACATGATGGCCAGGCCTCCACCTGTTTTTTCAGGGCGATCTAAGTTTAAGAACTTATAGCCTAATGGAACCCCTAATGTTATTACTGGGACTGTATGTGGTTTCAGCCAGGTTTCTGTTAGGAAACATATATCTGGCTGCAGCGTATGTACAAGGTCCCATACCTCGTGGTGATTCTTGGCCAAGGAGCGAACATTCAGAAGGAAACTTTTTAGGCCACCTAATTGTGTAATTTTCGCTTTATTTTCTTTGTTAGTGGGGTTAGCGAGAAATGATTAAAAATGGCAGTTTATGCATGAGAAGGGGCCCTCTGGACATGGCCAGGATTCTCTCAAACAACCTACCTGAGGTGTAGATCGTAGATTTAATAGAGCCTGGGCAGAGTACGTGATAGTATTAGTCCCTGCAGATAATGGATCCAGATAATGAGACCCCATGGCCCCCTGCCCCGTCCTGTCGCGGACGGGCGCAGATGGGCAGCTCTTTGGCTGCTCTTCGGCGTGCCTTCGGCTGCGCGCGACCGCTGCGCGCTCGAAGGGGGCGAGGGCTAAATAGCCCCAGAAGTGAGAGCACTAGAGCACTAACTGCTCCAATGCTGCCGGAAGTGCCTTGCTCTCACCTGACCGCCCTCCGCACAACGGTACTAGTTACCCTGTCGGACCGGGGCGGGCAGGAAGGAAGTAGAGCCTCGGCTTGTTGCCGCCCCCAAGACAAATGAAGAAAGCTGCTTCCCCTCCTATTAAGTCAGGTAGGGAAAGCGGTAAAATAACAATTTTAAATGCCGATTCTGGCGTGATAGTTTTCAGCAGGCACAGAATGTATTTTTAAAAGACAAGCAAGTACCAATATGACGATTTAAAATTTCAATCACATACAGCATGGAGCGCATAATTAGGCAACCTTCTTAAAGCAAGCGGGTCGGGGACACTGCCACCGTCACCTTACCGCAGCTTCTCTAAGGTAGATGCTCCACCTACATAGCTCCATAAGTGAGAGCACTAGAGCGCTAACCGCTCCAATGCTGCCGGAAGTGCCTTGCTCTCACCTGAACGCCCTCCGCACTACGCTACTAGTTACCCTGTCGGACCGGGGCGGGCAGGAAGGAAGTAGAGCCTCGGCTTGTTGCTGCCCCCAAGACAAATGAAGAAAGCTGCTTCCCCTCCTATTAAGTCAGGTAGGGAAAGCGGTAAAATAACAATTTTAAATGCCGATTCTGGCGTGATAGTTTTCAGCAGGCACAGAATGTATTTTTAAAAGACAAGCAAGTACCAATATGACGATTTAAAATTTCAATCACACACAGCATGGAGCGCAAAATTAGGCAACCTTCTTAAAACAAGCGGGTCAGGGACACTGCCACTGCCACCTTACCACCACTGCACTTGCAGAAGGACTGTCAAGTCCATGGTGCACTCACCAGCCTGATTATGAGTTGAATCCAGGTTGGGAGGGTGGTGCTGCGGTAGTCTCATGGCAGCGGCTCCATAAGGCTTATAGAAGAGCCTTAACAGCAGACTGCCGCCGTGACTGCCCCTGCAGCAAGTTCCTGCAGTGTGTGTGTTGCACCCTGTCATGCATGCCACACCAGTGCAGAAAGGGGGGAGCAATTCCACGGGGGGACACAACATGTGCCCACCTCTGCATGCACCCCTAGGCCCAGAAGTAGTAGGCGCCCCTTTTAGGGCCCTCATAGTTGCATGTCGGTCACGCTTTTCATCATGGGCTCGCCGCCATGAAATTGGGGGGGTGGAAAAGCAACTTGGAATATGCTCGGTGGTGTTGCGGCACCGCCAGCATATTCCTGCTCTCTACTGCTGCACCACCACTGTGGGATTCTGGCTGATGCAGTGGTCCTGTGGCAGTCCGACTGCCACACTCGAAATACTGCTGGCGGACCTGCAGTGGTGGTGGTGGTCGGACCACCCATCAAGTATGGCGTTCCTAGGACCGCCATACTTGTAATAAAGCCCTCATTAAAAGTCCTAGTAAAGTGATCATTGATTTTAAATTGACCATGATTAATACCATTACTAAATTATACCCGGAAACCCAAATTCAAGGATTTTTTTTCCACTTTTCACAGGCATCCTTGGTTGAGGATTACGTATCAAACAGTACACTGCAGTATGAATTAAAGAAACTAACTATGTTATACTTTGTACCTCCTGACTGTATGGATGAGTTCTACACTTCAATTACAAAATCAAAGTATTTTTCACAACATGAAGACAAATTGGTGCATTTACTAAATTATTTTGAAGACACATGGATTGGACATCTAAGTAGGTCAGGTCACAGGAGGAAAACAAGGTTCCCAATTGAGTGGTGGAACTGTTACATGACCTGTTTAGAGGAAGGTGCAAAGACACATAATTGCAATTGAGGGATGGCCCAAGTCCTTTAACAAATCTATTGTTAGACCTCACCTTAACTTCTAGTTTGAAGAAGGAGCAAAGTATCCAAGAAATGAGAATAGCACAATCATTGACAAGTAGTCTGGCCTACGTGTTACCAAAAAAGACAAAAGAAATGTCCACGCGACTATTAACCAAAATTCAACAGTTCACATTGATGGTGGCTTCAGACTACCTAGACAATCTTTCACAAATACTTAGGTCCTCATTACGATGAGAGTCAGAAATCCTTTCCGGGCCTTATCGTGGTTTCATTTGACTGCCGCATTACAATGCAGGCAATCGAAAATGAAACCAGCCGGTAATTCAGGCTGGATTCCGACAGGCTCAAAAAGCCTGTCGGCCAGTCGTGGACTGGCACATAATCCTTATGGACGCGTTTCTGTCACAGGGATTAAAATGTTGGTTTCAAGTGACATTGGGGGTCCCTAGCAGGGCCCCCCTCATCCTGTGGTCTCCGGTTGGGAACAGAGGGGGTACCTATGGTGCAGTCCTATTAATCCCTGCAACGGTGCCTGCCATGCGGTGCAGGGATTAACAGATTCTCACATTTGTCTATGGGAGCATGTGCTAATCTCGGTTTAACACTGCACACAAGCTCCCATAGACAAAGGGGAGTATGCGACCACACCATGGGCGGTCACATTGTAACCTCTGTGTCGGGACCGCCGACCAGAAGTCGGTTGGTCAAGAGACCGCAGCGGTCGTAATTGGGCCCTGAATTTCTAAAACACATACTACCCCCGGCTCTAACTTACTTGCCTGTTTTGACCTATCTTTTAAAACAGTTTGCCATTCCTGTAATTATTTTTGAAAAATGTATGGGATTTCAGGGTTCCTATCTGTAGGTGCCTCCTTTCTTCAACTCTTGGTCACATTTCAGATTCACCTGTCACCAACAGTCTCTTTTACTTCAATAATTCAAAGTGTGAAACCACAATATCCAAGAAAGAGCCCAACTCCCCAAACAATAACACAGATTGGTAAATTCACCATTTCTTACAAGTGAATTGTTTGAAAAATTCCTGTTGCAAAAAAGCGAATCCCAAAAATAAAATCCGAAAACCTTTAGTGTTTCTTAAAAATAGCCATAACGAATCCATTCTTAAAATCCAAGCAAAAAGAAAAATATACCCATTCAAGTCCATTTTGAGAAAAAAAGCAAACCAAAAACGCAAAATTTGATTGTTAAAGTATGCTGATGAAGCAAAATCCCTTTAAATAGTGAAAAAAGTAAAAAAAATATCCTGCTTCCCTGGTACAAAAAACTAACTGCAATCAATCCAGGGAATCCATTTTCTTCTTTCAGTCACGGGGTCTTTGTCCCGAGAATACGGCAAACATCCTACAAAAGCACAACACCAAAAATCAATTTAAAAAAATGCTATCTTTTCTAATTGGTTTAAAAACGTACTTAACTTAGTTTTTTATTTACGCTTTGAAACCGAGTTTGAAAAAAACAATCATCTTGATGTGGGCATAAAACCGCTACCTGCATGGGAATAAAAATGTGGTTAAACATCAAAACCATACATTTTCCAACTAGAGGGCCTCTCTCCTTACAATAAACAGTGCCACCCAAAAACGTATAATAAAATTTTGAATTGTTCTTACCTGACTGCAGCTCTTCCTTGCTTCCGTTCCTGACCACTACATTCCACCAACTGTAGCAACAGATGCACAACCTCAAACGTCAAGGTTAAAAATAAAATGCAAAAAAGGATAATTTTCCCCATTGCTTTCAATAGGAAACCATGGGAAAAAACGTTTACTAAATGTTTAAACATATGTTTTAAAGGTTAGAAAAAATGTGAAATATGTTTACAAATTACTTTATATGTTAAAGTATTAATTGTATCATTATTTTTTATTAAGTTGTTTAATAAATGTATCATTTAAAAAACTTGAGTTGTTCATTTTTAAATGTTAATACCAGTTTGTAATTTGTTTTTATTATGTTCTGAGCGATGTTTGTATGTTGCATTCATTTTTAAATATATGGTTTAAATTCTGGGGGGCTAATGTTTCAAGTTATTTTTTTTAACGATTTTAAATTTGGCTAAATCTTTAATTTGATGGTTATAAATTAATGATCAGGTATTGAGATGTAGTACCTGAGTATTAACAAACATCTCCGCCGACAACCCCTATATACCTCTTATCCTATGCCTAAAGGTGTGAGTTACAGACTTAAAAATACTTTAAATAAAGTAATTTAATTAATTGCAATTTATTGAAAATACATTATAAACTAATACTATAGTATTAAAATGCATGTGTGAGGATAAAGAATCTTCCCTGTCCATTACCCCTATATCCCTCACATCCAGTGCCTAAAGGTGTATGCTACAGACTTAGAAATGCTTTAAATAAATTACAGTAATTAATTTTAATTCATTTAAAATACATTATACAATAATACTCCGGTATTAAAATTGGTACCTGGGTAAAATACACGTACCCATCCAATACCACCATATCCCTCCCATCCAGTGCCTAAAGCTGTGTGTTATAGACATAGAAATATTTTTTTATATTTTCAAATATTTCTAAATTTCTCAAGATAGAATATACATTACCTGAGTATGAATACACTTCCCCAACCATTACCCCTATATTTCTCACATCCCGTATATGTTACACCTTTAGAAATATTTTATAAACATGCATTTACTTAATTTAAAATGTATAAAAAAAATATAAATTTATACTCAGGTAGTTAAAATAATATGTGTGTACTGATACACTTCCTCACCCATTATCCCCACATCATGTGCCTAAGGGTGTGTTACACCCATATAAAAAAAAGGTTAATTCTTATTGTTGTATAGCACGAGATAGCACAAGATTGTGACTCGTGTCTATCTCGTGTTGGTTGGTGCACATGCTGCATCATTTGAAATGTGGGTTTGTTGGGAGGTTGGAATGATGCGGGCATTATGATTTCTACCGGACTTGTGACCAGATGCTTGTTACATTAAATCTCTGAACCAACGTCATCCTGTTTCCTGGTAGCTTCCTACACTGGCGACGAGGATGGGATAAGAACTCTTAAATTGGACAATACGCTACTAGAGAGAAGGATTCTTTATTTATTTAATTTCATTTTTTTTTTTTAAACTTCCTTTCTTTTGGAGTTTGACTCATCGAATGTTTATATCACTTCTGCACTACTTGGCGGCGAAATCGTTATGGTTATGTTGAGGTACTGTATTGTAAAGTATATTTACCGAGTGATCTTCGTCAGCGCGAGGTTTACTTCACTGTTGAGCGCGAGCGAGGATCTCCATTTCCTTAAGAAACAGACGCTCAAACAGGAATAAACGTCTGACGTCAAACGCTTGCAAAACAACCTCTATCTTTCTTAAAAAGAAGCGTCATAACCACGGCAGCCATTTTGGATAAGTCAACTCCGATTTTAAGGTAATTTCACCGTTTTCGACATCTTCAACTTCAAGACTGCTGGAATCCTCGAAAATAAAAACTTAAATTACGATTAAGTTTTGGATTAAGGTACCAATTTTATTCTGGATGTTTTGGTTCTACATTGTGCTACTTTTAAAAGTTTTTTCTTTGAATACATTCATAAAATAGTAGTACAATTCTTAATATATTTCATATTAAACAATGAGTGGTATTATTCCTCCTCCCTCATTTTTGGCAAACAAAGGTGATCCACCTATGGACTGGGAAATATGGGAACCAGTTTTTTTAGCCTATGTAGAGGTTTTCGAAGGAACAGAATGTGAAGCCGAGAGAAAATTTTCTCTCCTAAAACATTGTCTTGGAGGAATTGGATTAAAAGAGTTCCTTACTTTACCTGCGTTAATCAATCCTGGTGATAAGAATGTTTATGACCGCGCTGCAGAACAATTGAAAATAAGATTTGGGAAGAAAAAGAATGTTGTTATGGAGAGATTTACATTTTATTCTCGTAAACAGCTTGCCGATGAATCAATTGAAGATTTTGTATCTGCCCTCAGATCACTTGCTGTTACTTGTGACTTTGAGCATATCACTTATGAACAAGTATTGAGAGACCAAATACTAATGAGAATAAATAATAAAAAGGTTCAGGAAAGACTTTGGACAACATCAGATATGTCTTTAAATGCTGCTATTGATATTGCTAGGTCAATTGAACATTCTGAGAAATTTGTGAAGGAAATAAAAGGAAACGAAAAAGGAGATGTTTTCAGCGTTTCAAAAGAAGGAGATAAATTTAAGAAAACTTTCATTCAAAAAAACGACTATTCTAATAATAAGAACGATTGGAAACCTAAATATACTAAAAATGAAAGGAAGAACACTCAGTGGATTTGTTTCAGATGTGGAAGTCCCAATCATTTAGCAAATTCTAAATCCTGTCCTGCTCTTGATAAAATGTGTTTAACTGCTCATGACGAGCTCAGCTCGTCATGAGGCACAGTGGAGCTGTGCTTATGACGAGCTGACCTTGACATGAACAATGATAAATCTTACTTTCCAGCACAGGAGGGGAAAACCTCTAGCAGCCAAGGTGTTAAAGTGTAATAAGAAAGGGCATTTCACTAAATTTTGCAAAATCTACTACTAAGAAAGTTAACATTGTTCAAGATGTTGATGATTATGAATTTCTAAATGAAAATGATATCAACAACGTCATTAATATTTGTGGGAGTGAGGGCGTAAGTAAGTTTCCATCTTGTGATGTGGTTATTGATGGAATGATTATAAATGTTTTTGTTGATTCATGTGCATGGTATCCCCTAATTCGTTTAGATGTGGTAGAAAAAAATTGGCCAAACAAGGTTTTACTCAAACCTGACATTTCTCCAGGAGGTTACACAGGACACAAAATTGATTTGGTAGGTTTCTTTTGGGGGAAAATTACTTTTGCGGATGAATCTACATATGGGAAGATTTATGTTGCAAGGTCAGGCCAATCTTTATTAGGATGATTCAGAAAAGGGGGTGGTGATGGACAGAGTATCTGAATTCACCACCCCCTTTTCTGAATCTTTATTAGGATGGCCTCACCAAGATCAACTGGGGATTAAGATTGATCCTAGTGCTAATCTTCCTGTGTATTCCATCGTAGGCACTAGTAATTCTGATAGGGATGTTATGCTCAGTAAATTGAAATCGGAATTTCCAAATGTTTTCAGTGGGAAACTTGGTAAGTATCAAGGTTTCAAACACACAATAAAGCTTAATGATGGTGTTGTTACTGTTCGGTACAGAGTCAGAAATGTCCCTCTTACATATAGAGATAAACTTAAAATTTTACTTAAGGATTTGTGCGACAAAGATATTATTGAGCCCATTGAGTCGTCACTTGGGTTTCTCCGATTGTGATTTCGGTTAAATCCAACGGCGAATTGAGATTATGTGTAGATCTTCGCAGTCTAAATAATTCCATCTGGGTTGATGCACATCCTTTGCCAAATCTTCATGAGATGGTCTCAACGTTAGGGGTGCTGAAGTATTCTCATGCATTGATTTGGCAAGTGCTTACCATCAAGTGGTCTTGGATGATGAATCTAACAATTTGATGGCCTTCATCACGCCCGAAGGCCTTTTCAGATATAAACGTATGCCTTGTGGGTTAGCTAGTGCCGCTTCAGTCTTTCAAAGACTTATGAAAGAGACACTTGATGGTTTGACAGGGGCGGTCGCTTTTCAAGACGATATACTTGTGTTTGGAAAAAATGTTGAGGAGCATGATGACCATTTAAGAAAAGTGATATCTGCGTTTTCTGTTAAAGGTCTTACTCTTCGTCTTGATAAATGCAAAATCAGAGAAAAAGAAGTAGAATATTTAGGGCACTCCATTAGTGGTGCTGGGATTAAACCTAAGCAGAAGCATGTTGAAAGCATTATCAAAGCACCTGTACCCATTTCAAAAGAACAATTAGTCGCTTTTTTAGGACTAATGGAATTCTCTGCAAAATTCATTCCAAATTTTTCATCAAAAGTAGATCCTTTCAGACCCCTTTTAAAGAAAAATGCACGATTTTTATGGTCTGGTGTGATGACTGAAGCATTTCAAAGTCTCAAAACCTTTATTGTGAATGCGCCGTGTTTGAAACCTTTTGTTGTTGGGAAAAGATGTACTGTCATGGTTGATGCAAGCAGCACTGGGTTAGGTGCTGTTCTCATGCAAAATGACTTTGGAAAGGAATGGATAATTGCATATGCCTTAAGGGCATTAAGGGATGCTGAGAAACATTATTCAGTTATTGAAAGGGAATTGTTGGCATCAGTTTGGGGGGCTGAACATTTCAAAACTTTCTTATGGGGCACGAAGTTCACAATAAAAACTGATCATAAACCTCTTATTTATATGATGGCACCAGATGAAGGTCGTACTATGTCAGCTCGTCTTGCTAGACTAGCATCTAGGCTGCATTCATTCCATTATGAAATGGTTTATGTAACGGGGAAGACTAACGTCCATGCAGATTGCATGTCCAGACTGCATACTTCTTGTGAAGTTCCTATTGACGATGATGAATGTGAGGTTGCATTTACTTCCCAAGATGTCATGTTGGTATATGGGGAGAAACTTGATTTAAGTAAGGAATCTTGGACAAGGGAAATGGAAAAAAGTATTGAATTAACGGAAGTTAAGAACTACATTTTGCGAGGGTGGCCAGAACAAAGGAAATTTTCAGGCGATATGATGAGTTATGCTAAAGTGTAAGATGAATTGGCAATTGAAAATGGTTTGCTCATGAGAGGTGACAAATGTATTCCTCCTCATTCTTTGAGGAATACTTTTATTGGCATTGCTCATGAAGGGCATCTAGGAATTTCGTTTACTAGAAGACAAATAAAAGATTTCTTTTGGTGGCCAGGTGTAGATAGTTGCGTGGAACACTATGTCCAGAAATGTTCAGATTGTGCCAATAGTGACAAATCTGCTGTTCCTTGCGATCTGAACCTTGTCCTGTGGAGTGTCCTCTTGGTCCTTGGCAAAAATTAGGTCTGGATTTTATTGGTCCGTTTGGTGTTTTACCTGAACAAGGAAGGTTTGGAATTGTTTTGATAGACTATTTTTCGAAATGGCCAGAAGTTAAAATGGTAAGGGACATAACAACAAGGAATGTGATAGAATTTTTGGATGAAACTTTTTGCAGGGAAGGAATTCCGGAAGAGATAGTAACGGATAATGGACCGCAATTTACCAGTAAGGATTTTTAGTGTTTTATTACTAAATGTGGCATAATACACACAAGGATGGCTGTTTTCCATCCAGAGGCCAATGGCCAGGTTGAAAGATTCAATAGAGTGGTTAAGGAAGCTATTCAACTTTCTGTTAAAGGCTATTTGAATTGGCGCAATGCTCTTCAATCCATGTTGTTGTCTTATAGAACATCACCAAATTCTGTCAGATTGGTCAGCCCATTTGAACTCTTAAGAGGTCGGAAAGCCAGTACTCGACTAACTCCATGGTGGTTAAAAAAAAACTGAATGATCATTGTGGATTTTCAAGGTTGACTATGATTTGGTTCGTAATAGAGTGAGTGCATATAAGGATGAGATGAAGAAAAGAATGGAAAAGCAACAAGGATCAGTGAGTAAACATGTGATTTCTGTTGGTGATCTAGTGCGCATTAAGAAAAAGGAAGGTGTTCTGAAAGGAGGTAAAATTTGGTCACATCCTAAGAAAGTTATTGAAGTTTTTAAGCATGCTGTTAGAATTGATGATGGTAGCGTTTGGAATTTGAACAGGGTTTCTATATTTAAGGGTAAGGAAGTTGTTAGATCTGATGGTGACAGTAATGTATTTTTGGATTTTGAATCTAGCAATGAAGAAAATCTTGCACATGGAAATGTTACACCTACGCTTCCCATTATTGCTTCAAAAAAGTGTACCAGAATTCATCGTCTTCCTGAAAAGTACAAGGATTTTGTAATGAATTAATATTACTATGAATGATACCAATTGTATGGACCAAAGATTGTTGTAAATAGAATTTTCAAGATCATCTCTTTGTATATATGTTATATTATGTGTATCTTATTTTTTTTTTGTTTTTTTTGTTTACGGATAGGGAGGTGTGTTGTATAGCACGAGATAGCACGAGATTGTGACTCGTGTCTATCTCGTGTTGGTTGGTGCACATGCTGCATCATTTGAAATGTGGGTTTGTTGGGAGGTTGGAATGATGCGGGCATTATGATTTCTACCGGACTTGTGACCAGATGCTTGTTACATTAAATCTCTGAACCAACATCATCCTGCTTCCTGGTATCTTCCTACACTTATATTTAAATTCATAGTACAACAGTACTATAGTACAGGATTTATAGTATAATAAACTAAATACTTGCCAATATAGTTACCCACTAAAGCGTTAGAAGTGCATTACACAATGATGCGCGGTAATGGCATACGTTGCAACGACCCCTGTATGGTAATGGCTTCGTTGTAAAGACATCTCGTTTTAATGGATGCGTTGTAATGGTTGTTTCCCACTAACCAATGGGGGAGATAAAAGAAGTTAGGAATGTGCCGGTATTTAGAGCATCCAAAGGAAACATTAACGAAAATAAGTACTTTTTCATCTCTGACACAGGAACTCACTCTGTTGACTACTAGTAGCAAAAAAGAATCTACATATTGTGCAGGTGATTAGAAAATATAATTGAAAACTGACAGAATGGCTGCAAATAGTTGATCAAACAGAATTGTTGGTCTTCTTGTAGCATGTAAATGGCAGGTATCAGACAGTGATGCTAAAAGGTCATCAGATTAGTTGCTTTGTTTTATATTCTACATACTATTTAGGAATAGTGTTCAAGCAAAATATGCTCCCAATATCTCAAAAATGGGTATCAAAATCAGACTCCAAAATGCATCAAAGGAAAATTGAGAGATAATAGTGGAATGAATGGTTATGGAAATGAATTTTCAGATTAAAGAAATAATGAATGCACGTTAAGAGAGTAAACACAACTATCAAGTGTAAATGTTCAATTGAGGACACTTGAAAGGAAATGAAATTATACAGTGTAAAAAACTATTTTGAAATACAATAACACATTTTAAAAAAGACACAAAAAGTGTTAATGTGGGGTTGTCCTGCATAAGGAGTGTACACTTGGGCTCTCAATCAATGAGACATAATGAAGAATCAAGCTTGGGACCATTTAAGAGGTCGGCAGAATGGAGTATGGCACAGTAAAATCACAGGAGTACAGAAAATATGAATATTATATAGTGTCCTAATTTGATTGCTATATGTCAGATCAAACTGATGGTAAGAGCACAAAAACAAAGTTCAAGGAACATAACATTGTGGTCATGGGAAAAGTAATAAGATTAGGTGATGTGAGTACAGCAGTAAATGGAGATGTAAGAGACCCTTATGTTAATTTAGAGAATAGCGGAGAAGAAAGCCAAATGAAGAAAGGAAATCAGGTAGGAAGGCATTCATGAGACAACATTAGTAGCACACATGGGTGTAAAAATATATAAGTAATGTTCTATTGTTAATTGCCTTAGAAAAAATGTGTTCTATTGATTATAACTATTTGCACCTAGGGTGCGTCCTCACTCCATATCATCGCTGTTTCTCCTCCTTACTCTCATTTTAGGACCTAGAGCATTCTGGGTGTTGTAGAGATGGCTTGCTTCAGCTGAACTAAACAGACTAATGCATCTAATACTGTTGAGTGGAAACACTATTCAAGAAGATATAGAGTTGAAGTGGCCACCCTATGGATACCTCATAACGTCTGACAAAGCGTGAGGTAATTTATGTCATTAATTACTTTTGTTTATGTGCCGATAAGAACTGTGAATGTTGAAGTAGACATTTTGAGAGCTGGCTCGTACTGGTTTAAAAGTTGTTGCTCCAGTCCTTCATGGTCCTCAATGAGTGAAGACCGAATAAAGCTAAATATACTTACCTCAGCATGTCATCCTTTTTTCAAATCACGCAGATGACACACAACTCACTCTCTCCCTCACGGACATGACGCCCAGTACCTGGCTCAAGTTCAGTAACTGCATGCCTGAAATCGCCCTCTCGATGAACACCAACAGTCTAAAGCTGAACTCCAACAAGACAAAAATTGTGATCTTTAAGAAGAGCATTTCACAATGGACTGGTGGCCAACAGAGCTAGGACAGACAACCACCCCTACCACCTACACCAAGAATCTCAGAATCATCATCGACAGGAAACTCAACATGACTGCCTAAGTCAATTCCGTCACCCCCTCATGCTTCAATACCCTGAAGATGCTGAGGATTTTTTTTTAATGACTTCCAATCAGCACCCGTAATACAGTCATGCACACCCTGGTTACAAGCATGCTGGACTATGGGCACAACCTTAATGCAGAGATCAACAAAGAATTCACCAGAAGGCTGTAGAACATTCAGAACTCTGGCCAGGATTACTCTGAATCACCCATTCCGCACTCACATCACACCACACCTGTAGGAGCTCCACTGGCTCCCCATTCACAAACAAGCACAATTCAAACTCCTCACCCACACTTTCATGACACTACATCACTACATAACACTGGCCTGGAACACCTCAACAATCATATCTGTTTTTATAAACCTTCCAGACACCTTGTCTCATCCAGACTTATTCTTGTACAAATCCCAAGCTTATGGAAAACCAGATCTGGTGGCTAAGCTCTCTCCTATATCACTCCAAAATCATGAAACGACCTGCTGTTACAAATAAGAACCTCCTCATGTCTTCTTGAACTCCGCAAGAAGATGAAGACCTGGCTTTTCGAGTAGTTCCACTACGCCCTAGGTCTGCCCAATGGCGTAACACAGGCCCCGGCAGTGGGGGAGGCGCCAAGATGCAGCCCCCCCTCACCCCGCCTCCGCAAAGTACTCATGCTTGAGAGCTCTGGATTCAATCCTGAGCGGGCCCTCTCAACTTTCGTTATGCCAGTGGGTGTGCCTCGTCTCACACCTGCTCAGCGTCAGGATACCCTCCTGGGTGATAGTGCTGTCTACAAATCTGCATAACATAAGACACTGGCTGAGCCATATAGGTGCCTGAGCTTCAAAGTTTCTATTTTTATTCTGTGCAATAATACGTGCAGTTTTCCAGCACAATAGTTCCACATAGGCAATCTGCCTAAAATTGAGAATAAGCAGAGATTAGGGCTATCACTAAAAAGGAAAGTACAGTAGGTAATGTGTATTTACGGTTTCGTTAAATATTGGCTTTGCAGATACTGCGGGTTACCTGCACGTGTTATCACTTTCAAGACTATGAACCTACGTTATTAAAAGCGACAGTAATGGCTGTATTTTCCCAATCGCAGGTGTCCAAACTGTTCTGCAAGAAATGCCTGTTTTGCTGTATTGAGCATGGATTAAATTACCAATGTGTGACGCAACTCTAAAAATAAATGTTAAGTGTCTACAAAGATTTAAACTTCAGGTGTGCCGATGACGGATGTTTCGTGGTAAATTTAAGAATGGGCTGAGTTAATTGCCTGTTGTCTCGATTTTAACTTCTAATATGCTTCAGGATAAAAAAAAAGTCCTGTCAATTTGACTTCTGGTTTGTATCTTCAAAAACATTGAAAGTGACACCAATCCAACACCTTTGGATGCTTATTATTTTGTCAGTGTCAGGGATGTAATGTCATGCACAGCCTGTAGCTTTTTCCTCTCTCTGGAATCATCGACAGCTGCTTGTAGATAATTATACTGTCAGTGCTTGTTATATTAGAAAGGAAAACACTGCTTTGACAGATTCCAAGACTCTAGATTTGTCGTACCTTTTCTTAATGCTAAGAATATTCTGTATATTAAGCGAGGTATTTCTCTCAGACAATCCTTGTTAATATTTGAAAACTATAATCAGGGAGAACTGAAGGGAACAACCACAAGTGACATGCATTGGCAGGGTGAGTGTTTTTTGTTGCTTTTTGCAATGAGAGAAGAGATACACGGCATAATCAATGAATACCAGAAAAATTAACGAGATCTGGCAAGCATACTCCCATACTTTGAGAACGCGGTCAATACCTGCGCTCACAAATGGACTTGTGCGTTGAAAACACACCTAAGCCCCTACACAAAGGCAAAAATTATTTCTGCTAAAGTGTTTCACGGTACTGAAATGTTTCCAAAGCTGCCAATCTGTTTGATCAACTCGGAATACAAAGTTGTGGAGACTCGGTCACTACGGAAAGTCTCGACATTCGTTCAGCCGTGTAATTTTGATATAAGTAAGAGCTGTACAAGTGGGAACGGAAAACGCGAAGTAGCCGAACAAGGAAATGGGGAATAGGGTTTACGAACCAGAGAAAGAAAGCGGAAAAGCAGCAGGCTGATTACGAGGTGTCAAAGCTGCCAGGAGCAAAAAGGTGATGGCAATCAGGGGTGAGAAGAGTGCGGCATTCGTGCGGGGCAACTAATTATCCGTCTCATTTGAGGAGAGCAGCATTCGAGGCAGCCGCGTTCGCCTGCAGAACGGTGACAGATTGGCGCGGAGGAGAAAGGGAGGTGTTAAGACAATGGAGCCTGGGCACAGCGAGAGAGCTCTGTTCCTGCTGCTGAATGCTAATCAGCCGCACGCAGGCGCCCTCCCAATGGACCGCTGCTGCATCTTTCCCGCCTTCGTCCCCTAAACCCTCCGGCAGTAACTCAACCTCTCCGGCGACCTGACGCTCTCCGAGCAGGACTTGAACACAAAGCCCTCAAGATAACCGGCGTTATGCCGCTGTTGCCCAGAAACACCCCATTTCAAGATGGCCACTGCAAAACACGTCATTATTGTGGCGGCTTCATAGGAAGGGCAGTGAACCCAAATAATGCACAAGGTGGCAGTCACTTTCTTAGAGCTTCATTGTGGCAGACATATTAGAATAGAGAATTAAAATGGCTTTGTGGATTTGTTAGACGAGCTTTCTTGGAAACTGATGTTTACGTTTTTGTCATGTTAGCTGTCTAGATTAAGTTATGTCAGGACTGTTAATTAATTACAGTGATAATGAAATTAGTTTTGAATCATGAATTGCACAAGTACACTAAAGTAGGCACTCATTATTTTATAATACTGTTACTATGCTTAACTTTTTCAGACTCCTTAAAACACCACCACGTTGTGGTTTCAGGATTAACCTGATACAGTCCAGGTGCTAGGAGAACAGTCATCATGGACATGGGTGTTCTGGTATTGTAAGGGTAGTAGGAGATATCGGATGAAGAACAGACGTTTAGTGAAGGTGTTAACTACTGAAGAATCTGCATGTGCTACTCCCGCTTGGCAATTAAGACACTTACATTACTGGACTACACTTATATTCCTTGTCGGATAATTAAAGTGGCGTCTCTTTTTAGCAGGTCTCCTCTGCGGAGCCAAGTCTTGTTGCGGGATGAATTGGATGAGTTCAGTGTGGCTGGGATTGGCGACAAAGTTAAGGCCAATATGGAGAGTGAGTGGATGGAAAATTAGAAAGATGTCATTGTGGACATTAAGAGGTTTGTGCTGGAAGGGTGATCCATCAAAAGCAAACTAAGTGAGGAAAATAAGACATTTTGAGAACTGACAGGGGATTTTTGTTGAGAGGGCATAGGGTGATTCCTCGCCATCAGTAGAGGGAAAGGACTCTGGAATTAATGCATGAAGGGCATTTAGAGATAGTAAAATGTAAGAAAAGAGTTGAGAATTCATACTGGTGGTCTGGTGTGGACTCGGAAATGGTAAGATTTGTAGAGCAATGTAGCAGTTGTGCTAATGCTGACAAGTCCCAAAAGACGGTGAGGCGTGGATGGTTTCCTTGCTCGCTATTACAAAACATTTTGCTTTACACTCACTCCAATTCTGACCCGCTCTTTAACATAATCCAGTGTCTGGACACAGTACCCCCTATGATGCGGGATGCCAGTGGTCATTCTAAAACTGGAGAAGGACAAAAAGCAATGAGGCCCACATCGCCCGATTTCTCTTCTGAACGGGGACATAAAATTATTCACTAGCATTCTGGCACCACATTTAGGACCACTTATACCAGTGCTGATTGCCCCAGATCAAGCAGGCTTTTTCCCACACAGACAATTCAGTGATAATACAAAATGTGTATTCCATCTGATTGACATAGTCAAACACTCTAACAGGGAAATCATGCTCCTGACCATAGATGCTGAGAAATCCTACTTGGAGGCTACCTTAAACCACTTTGGCCTTGGCAAATGCTTTAGTACATGGATCATTAGCAACTCTGGGCAATCACAAGTGACAATTTGAGTGAATATGCTGTCTTCGGCTCCCTTCCCCATCTGCAGAGGTACACGTCAGCGGCATTCGCTTTCGCCCCTGTAATTTGCTTGTTACATGGAGCCCTTAGCACAGCGTATACGGGACAATACAAATATCACAGAGGTCACCTTCGGAGGGGAGAAGTACACTGTTAACCTCTATGTAGATTACGTCATTGTGGCCTTGGACAATCTTTGACTGCATTTCAAAGTTTTAGGGCGCTGGCAGGTTTTCGCATAAATAGCCAAAAATCGCAAGCCCTTAACCTGTCAGTCTCGTCAGTATTGGTAGAGTAACTCCATCGCCAATATCCAATCCAATGAGTGACCACGTCTGTCCCTTACTGAGGAGGCCAATTGACCCCTACAGTAAAAGCCACTGCATCTCTTAATTACAGTACACGACTCCCGCAAATAAGGCTTGATTTGGTCCAGTGGTGGCAGTATCAGCTGTCCTGGCTCGGCAGAGTAGGCACCCTAAAGATGACTGTCCTGCCCAAAATATTGTTTTTTATTCCAGACTCTCCCAATAGAACCTCCCACAGGCATGATATATACTCTGCACCGAGAGATAAACCGCTTTGCCTGGGCGGATGGGAGACCCAGACTGCACCATGACCATTGTTACAGACCCCTGGGAGAGGGGGTGTCTGGGTATTCCACATCTCCTACATTATTACTAGGTGGCCCAACCCCACTAAATGGTGGAGTGGACCAGGGCGGAATCTGAGAAGCATTGGTTGTTCATGGACCAAGCAGTCGCAGGCTTACACATGGGAAGGTCCCACTTCTTCATAAGCCACAGCACCCATGGTGGTCTTTATTCTTCACGGATCACTCAGGCCACAATTGAGGTGTGGGATCAGGTGACAACGCACAGAGGCTTATCCCTGTTTCTCTCCCACTTAATGCCGCAAAAAACTGACCTTTCACCAGGACTTGTCCAAAGGTTGTATCAGCTATGGCAACTTGCAGGCTGCCACTCTATTTGTACTTCTTTGATAAAGAGGGCCCTCCCCCCTTATACCAGCTGCATACAGACACTGGATGAGCCATCCAACACTTCTTTCTGGAGCGCAGCGGCCCCTCACCCCCTTTGAAAAGTGGCTTGTTGCATAGACTTCAGACAAACGACTCATCACGGACCGGATTGGGCTATTGCAGCATGCCATCCCACAGACTAAGACAGCGACGCTGGGAGATGGAATTGGGACAACCCATGTCACAGAAAGAATGGGAGGACATATACTATAGGGCATGCACACGCAGCGCAAAGTACAGCTAGCACTGAAACTGCCACCAAAATCATGACCTATTGGTATCTTACACCAGTGCGCCTCCATAGAGACAACCCTAAAAGAAGTGCGGATAACTGGAGGGAATGTGGGTCCCCTGGGGCTCTGCTCCACCTGCTTTGAGATTGCCCCAAACTCAAGCGATATTGGGACATAATCCTATCTGACATAGATACACACCTCAACATGCAGCTTGCGTGATTCCCCACATATATCATTCTAGGGCTCCCTAATGCCTTTACATTTCCCTATAATTGCATAGGTCGCACCATATTGGGCTTGCACTTGGAGCCGCCCTTCACAATATCGTAACACCTTGGGGTACTGACGAAATCCAGACACAGCTGGTTTGGATTCACTGTTTATGGTATATACTGGGCATGAAGAGACACACCGTCTCTGCTATCCTTGAAATTTAGAGAGCAAACATGCCCTAGATACCTTCTCTTATTAAGGTTAATGGAGGTAGTGGTCATTTCACAGACCGACACTACTAACCAGAACGAGACCACCAAAGTAAAGTAGAGCCCTGCAGGGTAAAGAACTTTGAAGTGAGTTACCCGGAGGGGAGGCTGTGGATGATGGGAAGGGACTGTTCGGATTTGTTGACACAGGCAGAATGTAGTCTTGAAGCAGAACCTCTGCGTTCCCTGTATGCTAATGTGTCTTTTTGTTAATATGCAATAAAGAGATTTGAACCATAAATCTGTCTCTTCGGTGTTCTCTATTGTCGGCAAGTATGTATTGTTTAAACAGTGAAAGCACATCAACAGACATAGATGCAGACACAGACTAAAATACTAATAGATTGACACACAATCCATGAGAAATGCAGTAATCCCTGCACATGGATCACAGACTCATCCCATCCAAGAATCAACATACCAAATCTCAACCTTTAATTTTCAAGAAGAATGAAGTCAGTAGGTTGTGACCGGTGTTCCCATTATTCGATTGAAGTTAATGGAGATCCAAAATGCTTTAGAACAGCAGTTCTTCTCTGATGGGCAGAGGACCTCTGGGGGGCCATGACATCTACTTTGGGGGAGTCTGCACTTGCTTTGAAAACTAAATAATGTTAAAAGATTAATAAAGCGTATACAAATAAAGAAGCAAAATGTAAAATGAGAGTTTTTTAATATTCTGTAATTGTGAAGGAATTCCAAAATTGGGGTTAAACATTATGTTAGTATCCTCAGATTGTTTCGTGGGGACAGTGCAAATACATCAAGCATAATATAGCATTTACTAACTTCTTATTTAAGGGACATTTTAATTTTGTTATTTTTGTTTTTGAATTAAATAAAATATTTAATTATTTATGTATTAGTTTGTTTAATGCTATGTCTGTATTTTTGTGTGTTGTTTTGTTGTTCAAATAATCAAAATTGCTCAGGCCATGGTCTCCCAATTACAGTAATGATTATGTGGGGGTCCACTGAAATCAAAAGGTTAAGAACCACTTCTTAAGAGAGTATACATGGTTTAAAGCACATGTTTGAAATAAATGGGAAGTGCTGTTTATGCTGGGAGCATGGGAATGATTTTAAGGAGTGAAAGATGACACCCTTCAAATGAGGGCTGTTAGATTTGGGGGTCTCTAGTTGGCAGAGGTAGTTACCTTTGACCAAATAGGGACCCTTGCCTCTAGTCAGGGTAAGGGGGTACAGTCCTTGGTAGCTTGGCACGAGCTGACAGGCGTATCTCAGAGGCAGTGTGTAAAGTGACAACACTACAGATGGACCCCACACAAGTTGTAGTATAAAAATATTTTTTTTTATATAGACTTAACACAAGACCACAAACAGCAAAAATCCACAATACTGTATATCAAAAATGGTAGAAATAGATCAGATCTCTTTAGGTGTAGGATGCGACACTTTAAGTTCAATGTACCTTTGGATGCGTAACGCTATACAACAAAAGTGGTGCAGGGAAGGTGATGCATCGGTTCCTTACACGCAAGAACGGTGATGCGTCAGGTCCCTACTGCTGCGTAGGGGATGCGTCAGTTCTTTTCCACGTGGGGAGATGATGCGTCGGTTTCTTACTGCGCTTCCGTAGCGATGCGATGAAGATCCGGTGCAATGAAACAAAATGCCATCTTCTTCTTGATGCGACAACGATGTGTGCACGCCCGACGGCCGTGCAGCGACTCAAAAATTCATCTGACGCGCGACAGGCCCTGTGCCACGCTTCTCCGGTGATGTGACAGCGTCTGCTGCGACACTCTTCTCCGGTGATGTGAAGTGCTTTGGGTGATGCAAAGGCGACACCGGCGGCATGCTTCTCTGGTGATGGGATGACAATGGCTGCGGCGGCGACACGCTTCTTTGTCTTGAGTCGCGATTCCAGCTCCCAGTGACGCGCAGTCTCTCAGAAGGCCCAGCTCAACAGCAGGCACTTCAATTCCCAGCAAGGGGAGGTAGGGGAACTGGTTGGTGAAGTCTGTTGTCCCTGAGACTTCAGCAAGACGCAAGCTTTATCTCAAGCCCTTTGAGATCCTTTACAAGTTGAATTGAAAGTAGCACAAAGTCCTTTCCCATTTCTTTGGCAGTCAGGCAACCACTGCGGGCCAATCCCCCAAATAGCACTCAGCTTAGGGATAGTCTCCTCCTCATTTTCTCGGGCTCCTCTCCTCAGCAAAGGTTCTTATTGTTTCCCAATAGTTATCTAAAGTTCTGGGTCCACATATTTATACTAGAAAATCCTTTGTCTCTGGAGGCAAGAGTGTCTGTGCCTAGTCCAAACCAGTTCTGTGCAGTACTGGAGCACTTTGTTGAGAAGTCTCCTTCTTTCCTTTGACAGTGTGGGCCAGGGACATCAGGCACACTACAAGAGGTGGAGCCAGCATTGTGGAAGGAAGGCACATCCCTATTCAGGTCCCGGGTGCAAATCTTCCCACCCATCTACATGCAGATAGCTCTATTCAGCCCTGTGCTGACTCACCCTGTCTCCTGGAATCCCCCAGCCCCTGTCATTTAAACTCCAGACTTGGAATACACAACCTAGCAGAGGCAGGCTTGGATAGTTAGGCAAGAAAATACCTACTTTCTAAAAGTGGTATTTTCAAACACAGAATGTTAAAACCAACTTCACTAAAATATGTATTTTATCATTCTGAGTTCAGGCATACTAAACTCGAAATTCTACCTAGTTCCCTGAATCAGTTAGGATTATAAGATGTTATAATCAAACTGGCCATTCTGGCCTATGGGGAACAGGTAGCCTTGCAATAGTGAAACACGAAAATGGCTGTAATTCACTATTAGGACATGTTACACACATAAGGGCATGTCCTATATTTTACCTACAATGCACCCTGCCCTTGGGCCTACCATAGGGGTGACTAATATGCAGAAAATGGAAGGTTTAGGGACTGGCGAGTGGGTGGACTTGCTCAGTCAATATGGCAATGCCGGACTGCACACAGGCTTTGCAATGGCAGACCTGAGACACACTTTACAGGCTGCTACTGTGGGTGGCACAACCAGTTCTGCAAGCCCACCAGCAGCATTTGGTTTACCAGCCCTGGGCACACGCAGTGCACTGTACTAGGGTCTGACAGTAAATCTAATAAGCCAATCATGGAGTCACTAAGCCATGCATCAATTTACAATAGGGAGAGCATATGCACTTTAGCATGATCAGCAGTGGTAAAGTGCCCAGAGTCATAAAACCAACAAAAACAGGTCAGACAAAATACAGGAGGAACACAAAAAGTTCAGGGATGACCCTGCAAAAAGGGCCAAGTCCAACAAGGGCAAATTGTGAGGAATGGGTATCACACACTCATTCTCTATAACATTTTAGGCATGAAACTCACAATATTTTTAAATGAAAAATATAATTTTAGTTTTACCCTGCTGAAGGCGTCCATCGCTTTAATTCAAGTTAATCAGGAAATTTAATCTTGCCAATTTGTTGTCTGCAAATCTCCCTGGTGGGTGTTTCCAAGTGGTTGCAGCATCAAACTACACACAAAAGATTTTCTAAGATGTACATGGTTATGGGTGTACAGAAAAAGGGAATGGCAGGCAGATGGATGCAGACTTCATATATATTTTGAACCCCTCTGCTGAAAAAATAATTGACATATTAATGACAGTCTAGTCACTGGTGTCTCCTTGGTTGATGGGCAGTGGCATAGTTCAATCTGAAAGCCCCTCTTGTGTTAGTAGTAAATAAAACAAAGCATAATAGCTTCCTGCAGAAAATGCATGAGGGTTGTGGTAGAGGGTGGGATAACTCACAGTAACTGCAGCCCAGGCTCTGTTTCATCTCCCTAATATGTTGCTTTCCCTCGTGGAGTAAATGCAAAGTAATTGGTAGCACATCTGTGCATTGTCCTGAGGATTACCAAGCATTTGGTGGGTGGCGTAACTGAGCAATATCTGAGAAATGCTGAGCCAAGGGGCACACCTTTGCCCGTGTACTGATGATGATAACTGAGAGCCTGGCAAAATATAGAGGGCTGAATTTGTTATTATTAAACCGATTTCATTGATTTGAATTAAGCAGTCATAACAACAAAAAGAAAACCTGCTTTCCAATCAGTCCTCGACATCCCATCCGCTCCACCTCCCAACATTTACACAAGAGCCAAGCCATCCACGGATGCACTCTCTAGTGTGGAAGACAAGACATAATAGTTCCACTATTTACTCCAAATCCTATAAAACTTCAGGGAACAGCCTCTGGCAAGAAAAATTGGTTCCTACTGTCTACTGCATCGATCCATACCATATCTCAGGTGCGTCAGGCCAGGTGTCTGGGGCAAATTCCAGCTTCAAGCAATGTCCCTTTCAGCCACCAATGTTGCCAGACCGACCAGTGTTCGGTCGCCTCTTGCATCCCCAAACTCATCCAAAAGCCCTAAATGAGCCAATTTTTGAGTCAGTGTGACAGTTCTGTCCAAGACCCTAGCGTGGGTTTTACCAGAAGGCTGGATTTTTGCCATCCATACACCTTGATGGGAATTGGGGCAGGAAGGGTGAGTTCACAGTCAGCTATGTCTCCCAAATATGTGAAACAATGTGTTGGACATGATTTCTACACTGCTGTTCCAATGGCTTAATTGAATTAATGGTTGGCAAGTTCTGCAGAGGTGGAAGTGCATCGTGTGTGTGGAGTGTGTCGAGATGCAACACAGGCAATTAGGACTTGAATGCCTTTAGCACACTTCCATGAGCTGCATCAAATTTGTTTTAGAATAGCTTTGTTCTGGAATCTTCTCTCACCATTGCAGTGGGCCACCTGTCCATGCTCTGTTACTAGGGTTACCACCTGGGCCAGTTTTTACCAGCATGGCCAATGCCTAATTTGAGCCGGTGGTTTACAGTATTGGGCACCGGAATTTAATTGTCAACACCGGCACTTAAGACAGCCTTCCACATGATGGTGCTGTTTGTCTAGGATAGATAACTGCATAATAACCAGAGGCGGCTCCTCCATTAGGACGAAAGAGCAACGTCCCACTGCTTTCTTGCAGTGCGAGAAGCAGAAACATAAAATTGTATTTTACAAACCATTTTATGTTTCTGCAACATATATCCTGAGCTAATAGCAGGGAGTCAATAAGGTTCTTCAAATAAATCACAAAAAAGATGATCTTCATATCTTCATTTATTGCGATGTTGTTCTTCTTAAGACAATCTAGCCGCCAACACGTGTTTTATCTTTGGTGGTACAGACCAGAGACTTCTTCAGGGCTAGAACATTATAATACACATAGGGCCATATGTATCAAGCAAATTCGCATTCGCAAAGGCCGAAATTCGCAAGATGGTATGTATAAGCAAAATCTGGTGCGAAACAAGGAATCGCAAAATTTGCGATTCCTTATTTTGAAATTGCATTTAAGGAATCGCAAATTTTGCGATTCCTTAAATGCAATGTATGAAGCAAAAATAATTTGCAAAATGTCCTTAAGAAATCGCAAATTACCACCAACTTCTAGTTGGTGGTAAGTTGCAAATTCCTTGAAAAATGCACATTTTTGCATTTTTCAAAGTGCCATGTGACGCACATACATGCCCTTAGGGCATGTGTGTGCGCCACATTTGCACCCATGCATATTTCAGGGGTGCACCCCTGCACCCTTGAAATTATTTTCAATTTGTGATTAGCAAATTACCAATCGCAAATTGAGAATAACTTCCCATTCATTCCTATGGGCCTCCTGGCCCATAGAAATGAATGGGAAAGTATTCCTTAATTACGATTCGCAATTTGCTAATAGCAATTAAGGAATTTTAAGAAAACGCAAAAAAATGCGATTTTGTACATACATACCTATTTGCGATTCTCAAATAGCGATTTATTAAAAATCGCTATTGGAGAATCGCAAATCAGGTTGATGATACATATGGCCCATAGTCGAGAACAATCACAATACAAGAGTGAAGTACAACAACATTGCTCCAAATATGTGTACCTATTGTACCAAGGCAAGTCAAAAGAGAAAATTTTCAACAAGTGGCTAAAGAAACCAATTAGAAAGTGTTTGACCCTTGAGTCAAGGTGAAGGTCAAACAGTGAGAAACACCGACAAGACACCAAAGAACTTTTAAGTGTCAGATGGAAAGCAATCGAGTGAGGAAAAAAAGGTTTCATGTCACTAAGAAAAGCCGAGTACTGCCTTTACCAATCAAAATCGTGATACCCAAAAGGAAATAAAAAATCAAAGTTAAACCATAACCAATCAGCCTCATATTAAAAAAACCACAATTCATATGTTGTAATAACCAAAGAATCTAATAATGTACATGAGAGAAAGGAGAAAGAAGTTTTGGCAGACCAAAAACTCATCTATTGCTAGATTAACGATTTAATGTTGATAGGTAAGTGATATCGACGAGTAATAGAATGTGTTATCAGGATCTATAAAGAGAGTCAACCAAGGCAGCACATCAAAGACTAACAATCAGATATTAAAGACTGAGATCATCATGAAGTAATATCAAGTCCACTCACTAAAGGTCTGGAGACTCTCAAATCAATCCATCGTGATTCAGGCATAAACCTCAGAGTCACAGTGGAGCCCCAAATGACCTAATAGTCGCAAAAGAGAGGAGAAGAAAAAATAAACAAGCTCAATATGGATATGGCGAATCTGGCCATAGAGATCACACTTGATAGAGAGCGTAATTAGTCCCAGTAACCATCAAAAAAGAGGTTGTTGTGAATATCAGAGACTATCAGATGACGACGCGCAGCATGTCCAAAAGCTGAAATTATCCCTGATTAGAGCGTTCTAAGCTGCACAGTGCATCCACTCATGTAGTCACGTGATAATAATGAACATTGGTGACAGCAGCACACATACAGTCACATCCCATCTATGTGGAGTTGAACAAGGACGCTCACAAGGAAATAATCAACACAAAGGTATTACTACTGGTTTTTACATATACAGGTAACGTAAAAGTTTTGGTCAGGTTTGAAGAAGTTGTAATCAAATCCCACATTGCATATTAGGCATCTAGCGGCAACAAAAATTAATAGTTCAAATGTCAAAGACTATCAGGTTAATCATGGGGCTCTAACTTAACTGGGCAACTGGACCTACTTGTACCTCTGCACTCTTGTGGAGGTTCCTGGTGGCTTTTGGGTCCCTGCTGTTGCTGCCACACATCGCGTCCCTGCCACAAGTCTCCCCTGCCGCCGCAGCCTTTCTAAATCTCAGCGCGGCCGCTGTGAGGGGGGACTACACTTCCCAGCATCCCCAGGAAGCCGCACGCGCCTGCTACGCGCCCAGAGGCACATATAAATCAACAAGAGACCCTGCGCCGCGGGACGCGTGCGGGCAGCGCCGGGTTAAGCCCGGGACAAGGGCGGGACTGTCTGTGGCCGTCCGAGGCCATATGAGGCTAGGCTGGGCCACCCCCCTTGGCGTTCTGAGGTACCAGGACCTCTACAGCCTATTGGACTGTCAAAATCTGGCAAAGTAAGACAACCAGTCATAAAAGAAACCTTGGACTGGGACTCTGGGCATTTTAAACTCGAACTAATATCGAGGGTTGGAAGGGGGATTTTGTTGTATGGTCTACGCCCAGTAGTTGGGGGCATTGGCTTTGTGGGGATTATTCAACTGGGGAAATTGGGGTGGCCTTGGCACATTAGATCTATTATTCATAGCATGGCCAGTAATGTGAAAACTCGTTCATCAAAGGCTAAACCTCATAACATCCTTACTCCCCGGGTAACAGTCCGTGAGCCAAATTTACCTCTCCCCCCTAAAGTACAACCTATCGCGATTGATCCTATATTGCGGAAATCCATTGCGGCAGTCTCTAGTGAAATAGAGCGCACGGAGAGACTCTTATCTCTAACCTCAACAACTGACCTATCCACCCGAAGGTAAATGACAATGAGATAATGGTTGTCTCCCCACATGTTACTCTGGAGTCACCTGCTCATGATATTCCCTGTGCCCAGATGCCTGTTGTTGTAGAGAAGGCGATATCTTTGCCTGATAAGAAAGCCCCCATCAGTAAAAGAAGAAGAGTAGGCCCAAAGAAGCCTTGTGCTAAGAAAACAAAAGTGAGGTCTACCACACCGCCAACCAAAAGTATAGAGGTAGAGGTCATGGAAGCACAAGCATCAGTGCAGCCAGCCATACCGAGTTGGATGGCCCAAGTAGTTATGGATTTACAAAACCACCTGGAAATGTTCATTGTTAGTCAGATTAAACCACTAGCTAGTAGGTTAGATAAAATCATAAATGAATTAAACAAACGGGGTAGGACACAGGCCACCACCACGAACACCAAACCATCAGACAACACTGCTGTGATGGATATTAGCTCAGATCCTCAGCCCCCACACAAATTAGAAGTGCTAGCAGTAAGCAACATACTGTTATACAGGCACCAATCACTTTAAATGCATCAATGCAATTGGGTGCTGATAACAGTTTGCGGGCAGGGATAATGGGTGCAGACAGGGGGACGAGTCAGTTGTTATTGCAACCACAAAACAATAGGCTCCCAATTCCTAAATCAGTGGAGACACACCACACAGGGGGGGAGACTAATGGAAGAATTATCAGTCCTGTGCCAACCATAAATTGACCCCCTGAAGCATGCCCCTACGTAGTTGTACTTGTGGGGGTTCCGGAATTGAAGCCTGAGTAGAAAGAGACACACACCGAACTAAAAAACAAGATAATAAATTGGCTAAATAGGAACAGGCCACTACCAGACAACAAAAGTGGGGAGATCCTGCATGTTAGAAGGGTGAACTGGCTGGGTACCAGAAGTAAAGATATGGTAGGCAATTGTATAATTGTGAATTTTAGGGACACAATTTTAGTGGAGTACATATTAAACAGTGGCAATATAAGTCAGACAAGCACCATAAGACCTCGGCCACTGGGATATTTTTACTCCGCGAAACGTGCCATCCATGACTCAAGGTACACTTATGGTTGACTGAGGATGGGTTCAAATGTATCCAGGGCTAGCAATTACACCCGGGAGGGCTTGGTGCAAAAAGAACACGGTCTAGCCGATTGGACAAACAGATTTAGCCCTTTACTGTCCCTTGATGTGAATGACTGACTGTCTATGTCAGTGGTCTATTCAGTTAAATCAATTGGGATGGAGGTTGAAAAAATTAACTCACAGAAAATGCCAAGACTACTGTCAGGGATGACTGATAATGTTGACCCACCACAACCCCTTGATAGAAATCTGTATAATAGGCCAGTAAGCCAAAACAGGGCGACATCACCAGAGTTTGGAATACATCGGAGTACATCAGAAGGCTCTATCCGAGAAAAGGAGCAGAGGGTGGCTGTAGCACTCCAACCTATGCAGGGACAGGGGGCACAACTTGGGCCTGTAAGGTCTGAGGATGGGCCAAATAGTGAGACCCTGAGACTAATAGATTTACATAGGGAGCAACTTGTAGAGGGGGGGCTAAAAATATTATCATGGATTATAGCGGGTCTGGCTCGGAAGTTTGACAACAAAGAGTGGCGACAGTATATTAGTGGGTTCCAGATAATTGTTTTGCAGGAGACTTGGGCAGTTGATAGCACCCTTTTCCATATAGCAGGTTACAAATGTTTTTTGTGTCAGCACAAAAAGCAAGATCAGGAAGACCAAGCGGAGGTTTAGCACTATACGTAGACCTAAACCTGGAAGGAGTTTGGACACTGCCATCCTGGTCATCGCACACTCTCCAGGGGGCAGGATTCACTGGTGGCAGGCTGAGGTTGATCTTATTCAACATTTACAACATGGGGATTGCAAAAGGAAATAACTCTGCAATACAGAAACTAGATCATAGACTTAGCTAGGAGTTAGCGCTTAGGAAAGGGGTTGTAGAACCCTCTGTATTAGTGATGGGTGACCTAAATTGTCATCCATGCCCAAATTTGTTTCCTTTGAACAGAGACTGGTCATGTTACCCGACTGAGAAGGGTCCACATTTTGAACACACCATAGAGGGAACAGCCCTTAGCAAGCTCCTAAGAACTAATGTTCTGGAACACACGATTGACCTGGCCAGTTTGGAGGAAGATGGGTCTCTCACCCCAACCTTTAAAGGAAGAGGATGCTCTTCCTTTATAGATTATATTTTAGTGTCCAGGCTTTTAGAAAACTGGATTAGCTCGGTAAGGATTGACTGGAGTATATTCAGTGATCATAACCCTCTAGTCCTAGAACTTACACGTCGAGGCAGACCCAAGAAGAGTTTATATCCTGGCACTGAGCTGAGGGCAACTGATCAGGGCAGATGGTTCAGGTGGTCGAAAATCGATGGTGAGGCATTTTACAAATCCCTAATGACCAAGGGGAAAAATTTGATTGAGAATTGCCTAGATTTGAAGATAGAGGGGAGTTCCCTGGTCAGGGCGTTTGGGTCAGAAACTAGCTTGGTAGAAGGCCTACTGAAGGTAAAGGGCCCCAGGGGTAACACCTCCCAGCCGAGATGGTTTGACAACAAATGCTCACGAGCTCTGAGAGACCTAAAATCCAGCCTGAAATCTAACCCTAGGGATAAACTAAGATTAGCCCTCTGTAGACAGACATATAAAAATGTTCTGAAACAGAGAAAGATTTCTCTTCAAGCTGAAGTGTGGGCAGACTTAAGGGAGGCTGGTGAATAAAGGGACCTGACAGAATTCTGGAGGATAATCTATAGGCCATGTTTTCAGGATAGCACTACCCCTGGGATTGGGACAAACATCTTACCCGAACAGTGGGTGACACACTTTGAGGGTCTTTACAACCATAACCAGGAAATAGATAGGGAGGGGGGTGGGAGGGAAAGCGGAGTACAGATATAGAATTTTCCCTAGAATAAATAACTAAGGGGATCCAAGGCCTCACTCGTAACAAAGCTCCAGTCCCTGACGGCACCCCACCCGATCTATATCTGAGCAATGTAGACTTATGGGCCCCCATCCTCATGAGGGTGTTAAATGCGGCCGTTAAGTCTGGATTGCCCCGCTCATGGTGTACCGGAATAATTGTCCCTATCTTTAAGAATGGCGACAGGGACAACCCCCAATGTTACAGACCAATTTCATTGATCGATGTCTCAGCCAAAATTCTGTGCCGGGTAATTTTGAAACAGCTTATGGATTGGATGGAAGAGCATCGTATCATTGTAGACAACCAATACGGTTTCAGATCCGGGAGGTCCACTAGTGACCAATGTCTGAACCTCTACATGCTGGTGTCAAAATACATTAAATCCAGCAATGAAGCCATCTACATGGGGTTCATGGATCTAGCAGCCACGTTTGATCATGTAAATAGGAATAAGTTATGGGCCATGATGAGTAACATGGATATTGATCCAGGTCTGCTTGAGATCCTCAGAGAGTTACACTATGACACCACTGCCAAAGTCCGTTATAGTTTGGAGGAGGGTAACACAGCACCCTTTCCGTGTAACAGTGGAGTGAGACAAGGCTGAATTCTTGCACCTTTTCTATTCTCGCTTTACATCAATAACTTAGAGAGGATCTTGATTGCCTTGAACACAGATTGCCCTAAAGCAGGTACGCGCCATATACCGGTGCTTTTGTACGTGGATGACGCGGTCCTGCTCGCCCGTACCCCAAGGGGCTTGCAGTGTCTAATTGATGGATTTGCTAACTTCATGGACACTTTAGACCTGTCGGTGAATTTAAGCAAGTCCTTCGTGATGTTGGCAGGCACGAACCCCTGTAGGTAGTTTTCATAGAAAATAGGGACTCATACCCTAGAGAAGGTGCATTCCCTCTCTTATCTTGGGCTGCTATTTGATGGGGCACTGAAATTTTAATCTTTGGTAGAAGAGCGGTGCACAAAACTCATATCCTCAAATGGCGCTATAAAAAACTTTGCCCGAAGGTTGGGCCGCTGGTCCACAGAACAGGTTATGAACCTTTATGGCTCTATAAGCATTACGAAAGCTATGTACCAATCAGAAGTGTGGGGCTTTGTGGATGCCAAGCAGTTACAGCTGGAGGAAGATAAATACCTACAAAGGATTTTAAAAATTCCTCAGAGCACCCCAGCAATAATTGCGCATGAGAATTAGGTAGACCATTCATTGAAGACCAGGTCAAGCTTAGACCAATCATGGCATGGTTAAGAATCTGGGGAAACCACGAGGCAGACCTAAGCAGTCAAATTATGAGAGATTGTCTGAATAGGGATAAAAGTCTACAGATTACGTGGCTAAAATATATCAAGAACACCCTAGAGGATTTAGATGAAAGGATCTTTTCAGTAACCCAAGTTCAATATCAAATCTTGACAAACTGAAGAATAAAAAAATGCTGCTTGAACAGTTTGCCATCCGCAGAGCAGGAGTGGAACTTTCTAAACGCTCAGTATGTGCCCACTGTCTCATTAAGAATAGCGAGGGCATGGAACCTTATTTGTATTTGATGCACAATTCCCAGGACCGGTTTTTAATGTCTCGTTTTAGGCTCAATTTATTACCAAATATACTGGCTGACCCACCAGGTTTTACTTCAACAATTGAGCAGAAGGGTGCCTGCGGCTGCGACAATCGGTCTCCGCTGGACACCATTCATTTTGTACTTTTGTGTCGCTTTTATAAAATGCCCAGACGGACATTTTTGGTAGATATCCTAAAACAGGCAAAGTTCTGTCATGTTAAAATTGCCCTGCTCTTTTTACTAAGAGCAAATGATATGCGCACTTTATGCTGTGTTATGAATTTTATTAAGGTTTCAGTAAAGCTGAGAAACACTAGAGGACTGAGTTAATTAATGTTTAAGATAAAAAAAATTCTACCTTTTATCTGTATCGGCGATTTTTAGATGGAGTTGAGATATTGTATTTAATTGTATTTTTAATTTGGATATATGTGATTTTATGATGTTTTTTAATCATCGAATAAAGATTTACTGAACTGAACTATCAGGTTAATGGCACCATAGAAATAGTAAATAACGTTGACAATGGCACATATGTAGTAACATCACATATATATAAAATTGAAAAGACACATACACAAAGAAATAATCCAAGACAAGGTATTATTGCTGGCCTATATATATGCAGGTAATGTGAAAAAAATATAACGATCGAATTAAACAAGGATATAATCAAATTCCTGAACAAACTATACGTAAAAGACCAGGGGCCCGATGTAGGTAAATCTACATTTACCACTTCATAAATACCGAATCATACCGAATCGGTATTTATGAAGTGGTAAATTAGAGGGGGGAGATGTAGGTATTTCAGATTCGGTAAATACCGAATCTGTAAGATTCGGTATTTACCGATTCTGTAAATACCGACTCAGTATGGTACCGATTAGGTAATTACCGATTTGTGCAAAGGTGCAGGGGGTGTCACTTTGACACCCTCTAGCATCCCCAAAACAGGCATGTGAGCCATGTGGCAAACAGACATGCCCTAAGGGCATGTCTGGCTGTCACATGGCATAGGTGTGCATGCACACATGTGCATGCACACCTGGATTCGGCATTTTAACACCCAATTGGATTGGGTGTTAAAATACCGAATCTGAAGGGCCTGTGGGACAGAAAGTAGTCCCACCTACATCCCAAATTTAAAAATCGGTAAAATTACCGATTCGGTATTTTTGCGGTTCGGTAATTTTACCGAATCGGTAAAATACCGAATCCGACAAAAAAAGGTCCCCTACATCTCATTAGGCCAAATACCGGTCGGAAACGGCCGAAATCGGCCGTTTCCGACCGGTATTTGGTACCTACATCGGGCCCTATAACACTACAGTAACGGTCACCAACTAATGTGTAAAATCAAAAGAAAAAAACTATGCATCTCTACCATATAGTGCCCAATCTATACTATAAACGCTAAGGAAAACACTTGATTGATGTCGGACTCACCTTCGGACACGTTGTGATCCGACACTGAAATCAGAAACCGGCGTGTAGCACGGGTACCATGTTGGAAACCCAATATGTAGAGCCTGCCTACCAATAAGCAAAGAGGTAGGACTAGCAGGTTTGAGAGGGCCACGAGTCAAATAAAACCAAAACAACGTCAAAGAGTGTGTGCCATCTGATAAAAGAAAGATTATATCTGTCCATCAAAAAAGAGTGTTAAGGTATTGATATAGCGTCATGTCACCAATTACAGTATGGCTAAATCGGCATTAAAAAAAAGCTCACTGTCGTCTCAGCAAATGCCGCACCTAGTAGCGAAATTGACTAATATCGATTGAGACAAATCTAAATATTAATTGTTTATGTGGCCCAGAATAGCGAGAATAAGTCATGTCCATGGCAGCGCGCATGCATGTCAAACATATTGGTGTGACCATAAAGCACGGCAAGGTGGAAAAAGGGCATAATGAAAGGACTGATGAATATAAGTCACTGCCCAAGAAAACACAAGGAAAAGAAAGATGATAGAGAGTGAAGCCAGGTATAGGTCCCAAGTGACAGTGACTATTATTGCGAAAATAATTATATAATTCTACAGACAGTAAATTCAATCGTAGCAACATCGTATCATAGGGCACAAAGGCATTTCACAAATATAGTGATAAAACCTAATCATACATAAACACAATTAAAATAACATGGCATTATTATCAAATGTCCATAAATAAAATCATCATGGACTCGCATAAATTTCTGTATAATATATCCATATTGTGATATTTGGTCAATATTAAATAAAAAAAGTTTTGTATACTAATAGATTAATAGAAATAATCATCAAAAGGAGCAAAGAAGTACAGGTATTTATCAGATGTTAGGAGTTGTATAAGGAGTGCATTACACCGCTAAGCTGTCAAGTATTGAATGAGTATTCATCCCAGAACCACCATACAAAAAACAACACAATTATATTATGCAAAATTACTAAAAAACATCACACATTTACATTCTGGATTCATTAAGGCAAACTTGTGTTAAAGGATCATCACATAGAATTCTTAATAAAATATGGTAGCAGCCTCAGGTTGAGTGATTCATGGAATAGAGCACATATTTTAACAACCAAGAAAGTATTGTAATTCGTCATCAAAATTAAGGCCCCTCTCAACCGCACACACTTGCATGATCTTTCGTGCTTCCTTCTGTCTTAATTTAAGTTCGCGATTTCCCCCCCCCCCAACATCTGAGGGCATGGTCTCAATGCCATGAAATGATAATGGCAGATGTCCTGTTTGAGATTCACATTCAAGTGCATGTGCTGCTATTGGATACCTTGTATCTTTATTCTTCAGGGCCCTGAAGTGTTCAGCAACACGATCTTTAAGCTTCCTGATGGTGCTTCCTATATATACTTTGTTGCACCTGCACAGTACTGCATATACAACAAAGGTAGTGTTACAATCAATGTGTGTCTTGATATAAAATGTTTTAGAGCCATTGTAGCTGAAATGACGTACTCCATCCAGCGACAGTCTACACATACTGCAATTACCACATCAAAACGACCCTTTGTTGAGTGAGTGTAACCAGGAAGGAGTATGATCTTTCAATCTCGGGTAGCTGGGACTTATCATATTTTTGAATGTCATACCCCAACGGTAAGTGATCGATGGGTGAGAGTCTACATGTTGTCTTAAGATAGGGTCAGAGCTTAGCATGAACCAGTATTTTTTCAGAATCTGATAAATCTTAGTAGATAGGGGTTATTGCCAGTGATTAATCTGACCGGATTTCTAAGGTCACAACTGTTCGTCTTCTTGGACTGAAGTGTGTCTTTTCTGACTAATTTCAATGCTCTTGTTTTGGCTCTAGTCACCACCTCATCACCATATCCTCTTGACAGGAATCTGTTTTCTATGTCAGATACACATTGCCTAAAGTCAGATTCCTCACTGAAATTGCGGCATGCTCTGTAGATTTCCCCATAGGGGATAGCATTGACCTGTGATCTGGGGTGTGCACTATTGCAGTGTAATACAGAATTGCACGATGTCTCTTTTCTAAACAGTTTGCTGCAAAGTTTACCATTGTTAACAAACAATAACAAGTCCAGGAACGTGATCTTGTCATGACTAAAATTAATCGTAAACGTCATATTATAAGTATTGTGGTTCATATATGCAAAAAAATCTAGCAATTCAGTTTCACCACCTGGCCAAATAAAAAGTAAGTTGTCAATGTATCTTCCATAGTAGTTAATAAAAGGATGCCAGCGGCCCCACCTGAACCCCAGATGTGCACCGCCTCAATCCACCCCATAAAGAGGCAGGCAAGGACAGCGCAAATCTGGAACCCATGGCGGTCCCACACGTTTGTCGATACCATTGACCATTAAAAAGAAACACA
This sequence comes from Lissotriton vulgaris, assembly GCF_964263255.1. NCBI lineage: Eukaryota > Metazoa > Chordata > Amphibia > Caudata > Salamandridae > Lissotriton > Lissotriton vulgaris. The sequence goes on along the minus strand of NC_141687.1, from coordinate 1,020,343,830 downwards.
TTCTGTTCTAATATGAGTCTGAACATATTCAATATCATCTCAGTGTGATCGAGTAATTCAACTGATCTTCTGTAAAGGAAATACTTCAGTGCATGCAGGCCTTGTTCATGACCAATATTGGTGTAAAGTGATGACACTTCCATAGTGACGCGCATCATATCCCGTTCCCAGGCAAAGTCATTCAAAATGTTAAGAACATGTTTAGTATTTCAGATATTAGAGGGTAAGTTTAAAACATACGGTTGTAAGAAAATATCCACAAACTCCGCCAGTTTCTCGGTCGGGCCCCCTATACCCGATACTATGGGCCTACCGGGGGGAGAAAGGGCATCTTTATGAACCTTTGGTAAGGTATAACGACATGGGAAATGAGGCAGATGTACAGTCAAGTATTTAAATTCATCATCAGTAAGAATAGTCTCCTGATGCCATTGTTTGAGAAGACCATTAATTTTAGCAATGATCGTAAAAATCGGATTATGTGGTAATTTAGTATACCAAACCTTATTGTTGAGCTGATTTAAGATCTCATCATCATAATTAGTCCTGTCCATCAAAATGACATTTCCTCCCTTGTATACCTCCTTCAAAACAAGGGAGGAATCGTCTGCGAGGTTCTTGAGTGCAATTCTTTCTTTAGATGTTAAGTTGGTGTCAAAGTGTGACAGTCTAGTCTTATTAATCCTCTCTTCAAGTATATCTAACTCTCTATTAACACTCTTATGAAAGGCGTCTATATTGTTGCCACAAGCAAATTGAGGGGTCCATCCGGACTTATTCTTAGGTCCACCGTCTTCACTCATGTTGGTACAGCAATCTAAATCCTGCAGAACCTGATGCAGTGTAATGGGATCATTCTCATTTTCAGTAATAGAAAGTAACATTTTAGTTGCATGAACATCCTGAATAGTTACTTCACCACACACTATTTGTGAAGATCGATCTTTATCAACATGAGTTGCAGCAACAAAAAAAAAATATTTTCAATTGTCTAGTAAACTTGTAGACATCAACTTTTACATCATTTACGTCACATTTGCTTGTAGGACAAAAGTTTAATCCCTTCTTGAGGACAGAGAGCGTGTCATTAGATATCTCCTTGCTAGACAGATTAATGACCTGTATATCACTACTACTCTCTATCTTCTCTGATTGGACTTCAAAGAGCGTTTCTGGTAATGTGCCCTTTCTCCTGCATTTCCTGCTGCCCCTTTTTCCTCTCTTGGGTTTACTGTAGTTTCTACCTTCTGTTCTCTCTGTCTCGAATTGCCTATCCGAATTCTTTGTACCTCTTTTAAAAAAGACGATGAATTACTTCTTGTCTGTTTCTTATTGACATTAGCAGCTCCTTCATCACCACTAATAGACACACTACTGGATGTGGCCGTTTTAATACTACTCATGGATGACATTATCTTATCCCTAGTAAGTATGTCATTGTTGATGAGGGCATCAAAGCGTTTAGCAAAGGTAAATACCCTGCCTTTTGTGTAGTCATGCTCGTCCGCTTCAATTTACGAGTTTTTCTTTGCTTGATATCGTCCTTATACTTCTCCAGAATACCACTAAGAATCTCATAATACTTCTTTGTCCCTTCCACCTTGTTTAAATCTGCTATCTCCTTTTCGAGTACATCTACCTCTGAGATGGTTTTAAGAACCTTTCTCTCCGAATTTTCTATCAGAAGATTCATTAATCTCATCGAGTTACCGATCAATTCCTTTTCCCAAATCAATAACAGATCTTCCTTTGGATCATCGTACATGGGAAATAGTTGGGACCTGAGGCCACGTGGAATCCTATCTAGTCTTTGATATTCTTTCAAAGTAGCCCCATCCCACCATTTACTGATCTGTACTTTCTTCAAACGTTCTAATTGAATACATTTTAGTTTCAAACCCTCATTAGATCTATTAGTACCCTGTGCTACGGCCTTATTCACGAAGTACCAGCATTTAAACTCTTGAACAGGTCATCAGCCACTTTGTTTCTCTCATTTCTGGAACACATATCAAAGAAGTAAATGGCCCAAAGCCGAGTCACAAACCTGCAGCACACTCAAATAAACAGTACAATGAACCAAGGATGGCGAGTTATGGTTGCGCTGGGTTATGATAGAAACTAAGATTAAAGTATGTGAAGCTCCAAGGATAAGGTGATGGCCATCCACCATCAACCAAATGGGTAATGAAAAAACAAAATCACATATAATTCAAAAGCAAGATATATCCTTAGCTAATAGCAAGCGTCAATAAGGTTCTTCAAATAAATCACAAAAAAGATGATCTTCATATCTTCATTTATTGCGATGTTGTTCTTCTTAAGACAATCTAGCCGCCAACACGTGTTTCGTCTTTGGTGGTATAGACCACAGACTTCTTCAGGGCTAGAACTTTATAATACACATAGTCAAGAACAATCACAATACACAAGTGAAGTACAACATTGCTCCAAATATGTGTACCTATTGTACCAAGGCAAGTCAAAAGAGAAAATCAATCAACAAGTGGCTAAAGAAACCAATTAGAAAGTGTTTGACCCTTGAGTCTAGGTAAAGGTCAAACAGTGAGAAACACCGACAAGACACCAAAGAACTTTTAAGTGTCAGATGGAAAGCAATTGTCCTGTTACTGGCACTCACTTCACCACGTACTGCAGGAGCGATGATATTTCCACTTCTCTCTCGCAATACCCGCCGCTAGCACTATATATTAAACACAGTGGCAGCAAGCGAATATCACAGAAGAGGGTGGAGAAACATGAAGAAGCGCATGGAAACCACTGAGTCACACTCTAGGACTGTAGACGCCCAGGGAATCTACAACAGGAAAAAGAAACAAAAAAAAACGTGAAATCATCCATCCAAATCCATACGTGCTTGAGTGGATTCAAACAAACATAATACAGGTCATAAATGATCTTACCATTCCCTAGAATCCAAACTTTTCCAGATATTCCACTGTCATGAAGCAACGTATACAGATCATCATCGGATTTTTCACAATCCTTCCAAAGAGTTTTCAGGTATGCAAAAGTCTTTTATAGGAAAGTCCATAAACATGTTTCTCCAAATGAAAAATGAATCAAAAATAGGACGAAAAAAAAAACCTACATACAATGTTAAAAAAACCCTACTGAACAAGAAGGATTTGACACATTCTTGGCCAAGAAAAACCCCAAAAAACAAGAAAAACTCGAATAGCGCTATTTGCCTATCACGCAGCTGCGTTTAACCCAGGCAATGTCGCTAAAGTGGCAGGAGCCCCCACCACTATGGACGTCAAATATCCTTTACTACAGTACATGGACAAAATGAGGGAAATAATATTTCTCACAAGATCGAGACAGGTAATATACCGGTCTAGGGCAGAAAGGCACGAGTCCAAACTCCTCCAGATACACGAGCCGGCACAGTTCTTTCTCCGACAAGCAAGGTCCACGAGAGGATCCGACAACGAAGCTCCAGAAACCGTAAGTCAGGCAAGGGAGAATCCGGCAATCCAAGACCCTCCGGTACTCGTCAGAGGGATGACCTTCCAGGTCACAGTACTGAAGCAGAAACCAAGTGCTGCAGAGCACAAATCAGCGCCCTTTATTCCCAAGCACGCAGGATTTCTCATGGATAGGGAGGAAAGAGGAAAGGAAGAAAAAGGTACGATCTTTAGGGGAAAGCCGATCATAAAACAAGCTAGACGAAGGGGTTAATTCCCAACAGTACCTCCCCTCAAATGCCTCCCCACAGGCTTAGGTTTGCTAGGATGATGGAGATGGAACAGAAGAACCAGCCTAGGGGCATGAACCTTTGAAGCTGGTTCCCAAGTACGATCATCAGGGCCATAACCTTTTCCACACAATAAGATAGTAAAGCCTCCCCCTCCTTTTTCGGGAATCCAAAACAGCATGAACCTCAAATTTTTCATGATCATCCACCATAACAGGAGGAGGTGGGGGCAAAGTCAAAGATGTGGGGACATAAGGCTTCAGCAATGAGGTATGGAACACAGGGTGAACACGATATTCATCGGGCAAATCCGACCTCATTGTCACAGGATTAATGGCCTTAGCTATTGTGAAGGGTCCCACATATCTAGGCTGCAATTTCCTCGAGCCATCCATTCTCATATTCTTTGTGGCCACCCACACCCGATCTCCCACCACGTACAAGGGGACTGGATTTCGATGTCTATCTGCCTGCTTCTTCATACATTCCTTAACTGCTAACAGATGTTCCTGTGCCGTCCTCCAGATAGCTATCAATGAATGACTCAATGTGTCTACTGCAGGTACTCGCCCAGATGGTTGCATAGGCAATGCTCCTGGATGTAAACCAGAGGAACAAAAGAAGGGGGTCATGCCCAAAGCAGAGTGTTCACTGTTGTTATATGCAAACTCCGCCAGGGGCATGGCCAACAACCAATCACTCGAAAGAGAAGTCAATAAACAACGTACATACTGCTCCATTGTTTGATTAGTGCGTTCCGTTTGGCCATCCGATTGAGAATGGTATGTGGAAGACAGCCACAATTCCATCCTCAATGAGGAACATAATTTAGCCCAAAAATGTGCCACAAACTGGGGACCCCTGTCAGATACGATAGCTGATGGTAACCTATGTAACCGCACAATGTGAGTGATAAAAACGTCTGCCAAAACACGGGCATCGGGTAGCTTTACCAAGGGTACAAAATGTGCCATCTTTGTGAATAAGTCCACCACCACTAGAACCGCTGTATGTCCCTGCACTTCAGGGAGGTCTGTAACAAAGTCCATACTGATGGTATGCCAGGGGGCGGGAGGCACTGGTAAAGGATTCAACCGACCAGCCGAACGTGCATGTGTTGCTTTACTAACTGCACATACCGGACAAGATCCCACAAACATCTGCACATCCTAATTAATGGTCTCCCACCACAACCAACGTAAACATATCTCTTTGGTCTTATGTATGCCAGGATGACCAACCAAAGCGGAAGAGTGACACCACCCAAGGACCTTTTTCCGTAATTCAGGAGGTATAAACAAACATCCAGCATGATACAGCAACCCGGCCCGTAATTTGAACAAAGGATCCTCCAGCCAGGGGGTTAGATCTACCTTCCCCAACTCTGTTTCTACCTCTGCCATAAATTCCATTTCGGAGGTACACCCTACGATCATCTCTGCAGATATCATCAGTCTATCCTTTATGTCGACCCCATCTTCACTTGATTTGCCATAAAAGCGAGACACCACGTCAGATTTCGCCTGTTTTGCCGCTGGTCGGTACGTGATGATAAAATCGTGCTCGCTAAAAAACAAAACCTACCGCATCTGCCTTGGGGTCAGAGCACGTGCCGAACGGAAGAATTCCAAATTCTTATGGTTGGTATGGATAGTAATAGGGTGTTGTGCCCCCCATAGATGATGCCGCCATTCCTCAAATGATAATTTGATGGCCAAAAGCTCTCTTTCAGCGATTGCATAATGACACTCTGCTGGTAACAGCATTTTTGAGAAAAAGGCTATGGGATGCATAAGACCAGTTTCAACATCCCTCTGTGACAGAACACCCCCTACCGCATACATGGAAGCATCCGCCTCCACGTAATAAGGCAATGCAAGGTCCGGATGTACCAAAACAGATGCAGAAGTAAAACTTTGAATCAACGTTGTCAAAGCTGTCTGGGTTGATGAGGACGAAACAAAAGCAAGACCCTTCCTCAACAAGGCGGTCAGCGGGGATACAATATCAGAAAAATGAGATATAAAACACCTGTAAAAATTGGCGAATCCCAATAATACTTGGATGTCTCTCACACAAGAAGGGGGGCCATGATATTATTGCTTCAATCTTGCGGGGATCCATCCTAATCCCATTTGCTCACACAATAAATCCCAAGAAGTCAACACTGGTAGCGTGGAAATTACATTTTTCCAGTTTGACATACAACCGATGTTCATACAACCTGCGCAGTACCTGTTTAACATGACCCACGTGCTCCTCATTCCCCTTTGAAAATATCAGAACATCGTCAAGATAAACAATAACACTGATATCCAAGTATTCACACAACACCTCGTTGATAAAAAACTGAAATGCAGCTGGGGCATTACAAAGCCCAAAGGGGATGACACAGTACTCAAACAAGCCGAACTTCGTACGGAAGGCAGTCTTCCACTCGTCACCATGACGGACGCGAATGAGATGGTCAGCCCCCCGTAAGTCCAACTTGGTGAATACCGTGGCATGCCTCAATTGGTCCAGCAAAACAGGGATCACGGGTAAAGGGTACTTATTCTTTATTGTCACTTTATTAAGTACCCTATAATCCACACAGGCGCGGAGATCCCCCTCCTTCTTCGGAATAAAAAAAATAGATGAAGAGACAGGGGATATAGATGGACCTATACACCCTGTACTTAACATCCCATCAAGGTATTCCCTCAGATGTTTCTCTTCAGGCTCTGATAGTGCATACACCCTACTACATGGGAGAGTAGCACCCGGCTGTAGATCAATCCGACAGTCAAATGCTCTATGAGGAGGTAGAACACCAGCTTGTACTTCATCAAACACTTCCCTGAATTCCTCATACTCTCGGGGTACTGACAAAAGCCCTACTGGTGAGTTAGCTGCACAAGACAGGGGTACAACGCCTTCAGTAGCCTCCAGATAACAATGCTGTAAACAATACACTGAATCTAATGTCACAGTCCTCCGCACCCAGTCAATTTTTCGGTTGTGTAACTGCAACCAAGGGACACCCAATACCATCCCAAAAGAAGGGGCATCTATTAAATCAAAACTAACATTCTCTGAGTGCCCATTTTCACCGATCAGCAGCAAAGGTTCTGTCTGACGCTTTATCGCCCCAGATGACAATTCAGTGCCAACTATTGCAATAAGCAATACTTGTACCATTATCCTTTTGTCACCAGACACGACCATACACATGGTTACAGTGAAATGTTTAGGTACCCTCTGAATGGCTCCTGGAATTTCATAGGGATTAGGTCCAATAACTCCCTCTGGAGCCGTCCTCATTCCCACACATGCAACAGTCTTAGAAGAGGCAAAGAAGGAAGGTTTAATTGGGCAATCCCTGTAAAATGCCCACCCTTCCCACTATAAAGGCACAAGTTGTGTAAACGCCTTCGATTCTTCTCTTCGCTAGACAGTGGCCCTCTCAATCCCCCAATCTGCATAGGTTCTGCAGTTTGTCTAACCTCTACCACGTCCTTGTTTTCACTCCGTACCACAATGGCCCGAGGTCCCAGAAAATGATTCTTTTCACCTCTGCGTTCTAAAAGTCAATGATTCAATTTCACCACTAGGTCAATTAAATCTACCCAGGCCTCAGGTGGATCTACTACCTGGGATACAACATCTTTCAAATCCTCACATAACCCCTGATAAAAAATAGAGGTACGCTTTTCCATTGCCCAATTAGTTTCAGACACTAACCGATGGAAAGATGATATATAGGTCAACAGATCTTGTTTCCCCTGCCGTAATTTTAACAGCTCTGCGTCACTCGCTTGCATAAAAGCATGTTTTGCAAACAGACAACGCATTTGCTCTTTGAATAGTACATAATTATATAATGCAGGATCGTTCCCTCCCACTAACGGAACAGCCCATGAAGCTGCAGAACCCACCAAATAAGAAATGACAAATGCCACCTTGGCTGAGTCAACAGGGAAAGCAAAAGGACGGCACAGGAAATGAAGATGGCATTGGTTCATAAAGACAGCGTATTTATTGCAGTCTCCAGAGAACCTCTCCGGGACTGCCAACGGCACCAAAACATGGGTATTTACAGTGATGGCAAGAGGATTACCACCACCTACTCCCTGACTACCAGTGCGATCATAATGAAATGTAGCAGGTTGTACTACAGGTCCCTGTGTCTTAGGTACTGCCCCTTCCGAAACACCCCAAGTACGCTCCGTTACTCTAAAGGCATTCAACTCCTGTTGAAATCCTACATTCTCCTGCCGCAATCCCTGCACCTCAGACTGAAGAGCAGTAACTGCGGCCATCAATGCCTGCAAAGAAGGCACCCCTTCCTCCTCAGCTCCTTCCATCATCGCTCAGGCAGTATGTTAATACGTGGGCTTGGTTTTCTGTCCTTTTCCTGGCACTCAACCCACCACGTACTGCAGGAGCGATGATATTTGCACTTCTCTCTCGCAAGACCCGCCGCTAGCACTGTATATTAAACACAGTGGCAGCAAGCGAATATCACAGAAGAGGGTGGAGAAACATGAAGAAGAGCATGGAAACCACTGAGACACACTCTAGGACTGTAGACGCCCATGGAATCTACAACAGAAAAAAGAAACAAAGAAAGTAAGTGAAATCATCCATCCAAATCCATACGTGCTTGAGTGGATTCAAACAAACATAATACATGTCATAAATGATCTTACGATTCCCTAGAGTCCAAACTTTTCCAGATATTCCACTGTCATGAAGCAACATATACAGATCATCATCATATTTTTCACAATCTGTTCAAAGAGTGTTCAGGTATCCAAAAGTCTTTCAAAGGAAATAGTTTCTCCGAATGAAAAATGAATCAAAAATAGGGGGAAAAAATACCTACATACAATGGCAAAAAAAACCCTACTGAACAAGAAGGATTTGACACATTTTTGGCCAAGAAAAACCCAGAAAAACAAGATAAACTCGAATAGCTCTATTGGTCCATCATGCAGCCGCGTTTTACTCAGGCAATATCGCTAAAGTGGCAGGAGCCCCCACCACTATGGACGTCAAACGTCCTTTACTACAGTACGGGGACAAAATGAGGGAAATAATATTTCTCACAAGATTGAGACAGGTAATATACCTGTCTAGGGCAGAAAGGCACGAGTTCAAACTCCTCCAGATACACGAGCCGGCACAGTTCTTTCTCCGACAAGCAAGGTCCATGAGAGGATCCGACAACGAAGCTCCAGAAACCGGCAGTCAGGCAAGGGAGAATCCGGCAATCCAAGACCCTCCGGAACTCGTCAGAGGGATGACCTTCCAGGTCACAGGACTGAAGCAGAAACCAAGTGCTGCAGAGCACAAATCAGCGCCCTTTATTCCCAAGCACACAGGATTTCTCATGGACAGGGAAGAAAGAAAAAAAAGGTACGATCTTTAGGGGAAAGCCGATCATAAAACAAGCTAGAGGGAGGGATTTATTCCCAACAGCTTTTTTTTAATGCCATTTAGCCATACTGTAATTGGTGACATGACGCTATATCAATACCTTAACACTCGTTTTTTGATGGACAGATATAATATTTATTTTATAAGATGGCGCACAATCTTTGACGTTGTTTTGGTTTTATTTGACTCGTGACGCTCTCAAACCTGCTAGTCCTACCGCTTTGCTTATTGGTAGGCAGGCTCTACATATTGAATTTCCAACATGGCGCCCGTGCTATACGCCGGTTCCTGGTTTCAGTGTCGGATCACACCGCAGCCGAAGGTGAGTCCGACATCAATCAAGTGTTTTCCTTAGCGTTTATAGTATAGATTGGGCACTATATGGTAGAGATGCATTGTTTTTTTCTTTTGATTTTCCACATTAGTTTGTGACCGTTACTGTAGTGTTCTGGTCTTTTATGTATAGTTTGTTCCGGAATTTGATTATATCCATGTTTAATTCGATCGTTATATTTTTTTCACGTTACCTGCATATATATAGGCCAGCAATAATACTTTATCTTTGATTATTTCTTTGTGTATGTGTCTTTTCGATTTTATATATATGTGATGTTACTACATATGTGCCTTTGTCAACGTTGTTTACTATTTCTATGGTGTCATTAACCTGATAGTCTTTGACATTTATTGGACTATTCATTTTTGTCGATGCTAGATGCCTAATATGCAATGCGGGATTCAATTACATCTTCTTCAAACCTGACCAAACTTTTACGTTACCTGTATATGTATCGGCCAGTAGTAATACCTTTGTTTTGATTATTTCCTTGTGAATGTCCTTGTTCAACTCCACATAAATGGGATGGACTGTATGTGTGCTACTGTCACCAATGTTCATTATTATCATTATTATCATGAGTGACTACATGAGTGCGTGTAGCTTAGAACGCTCCAATCAGGAAAGATTTCAGCTTTTGGACATGTTGCTTGTTGTCATCTGACAGTCTCTGATATTCACAACAACCTCTTTTTGATGGTTACTTGGACTAAATATGCTCTCTATCAAGTGTGATCTCTATGGCCAGAATTGTCATATCCAAATTGAGGGGGTTTATTTTTTCTTCTCCCCTCTTTTGCGATTATTAGGTCATTTGGGGCTCCATTGTGACTCTGAAGTTTATGCCTGAATCACGATTGATTGATTTGAGAGTCTCCAGACCTTTAGTGAGTGGATTTGATATTACTTCATGATGATCTCAGTCTTTAATATCTGTTAGTTAGTCTGACATGTGCTGCCTTGGTTGACTCTCTTTATAGATCCTGATAACACATTCTATTATTCGTCGATATCACTTACGTATCAACATTAAATTGTTAATCTAGCAATAGGTGAGGTTTTGGTCTGCCAAAACTGCTTTCTTCTTACTTCGTTCTCCTTACTCTCATGTACATTATTAGATTCTTTGGTTATTACAACATATGAATTGTGGGTTTTTTAATATAAAGGCTGATTATTTCTGGTTTTACTTTGATTTTTTATTTCCTTTTGGGTATCACGATTTTGATTGGTGATTGGTGAAGGCAGTACTCAGCTTTTCTTAGTGACATGAAACCTTTTTCTCATCACGCGATTGCTTTCCATCTGACACTTAAAAGTTCTTTGGTGTCTTGTCGGTGTTTCTCACTGTTTGACCTTTACCTTGACTCAAGGGTCAAACACTTTTCAATTGGTTTCTTTAGCCACTTGTTGATGATTTTCTCTTTTGACTTGCCTTGGTACAATAGGTACACATATTTGGAGCAATGTTGTTGTACTTCACTCGTGTATTGTGATTGTTCTTGACTATGTGTATTATAATGTTCTAGCCCTGAAGAAGTCTGTGGCCTATACCACCAAAGACAAAACACGTGTTTTGGCGGCTAGATTGTCTTAAGAAGAACAATATCGCAATAAATGAAGATATGAAGATCATCTTTTTTGTGATTTATTTGAAGAACGTTATTGACTCTTGCTATTAGCTCAGGAAAAATCTTGCTTTTGAATTATATGTGGTTTTGTTTTTTCATTACCCATTTGGTTGATGGTGGATGGCCATCACCTTATCCTTGGAGCTTCACATACTGTAATCTCAGATTCTGCCATAGCCGAGCGCAACCATCAATCAGCCATCCTTCGTTCATTGTACATTTTATGTTTCTGCTTCTTGTGCTGCGAGAAAGCAGAAGGCTGGGTATGCCTGGTTGGGGGTGGGCGGGAGGGTATGCCTGGTTAGGGGTGGGTGGGTGGGCGGGCAGGTCGGGGAGGAGTGGCTTGCCCACTGTGTGTCTGTTTGGTTGTCTGTTCTGGGGCCCACCAAACCAGTCATGCGCAATCTATATTTTCTCTATGTAGGCTGCATGCAGCCTACAAAGAGAAAATGGCCTCCCTACTGGTGCCTGGCTGGGCTCTGTCCGCACCAATCACAACACTGCGATTACAGTGTTGTGATTGGCTTAGGGGAGGGGAAGGAGGATGCATGGTTCCAGGAAACACGGGTGCGGGACCCAGCCAGGAGCGGAGCGGCGTGGGACCCGGTAAGGTAAGGTTTTTTTTTTTACCATCACAACACCCGCCCCCCACTCGCGAATCTTTTGAGCCGGACCTGATAATAACAGTCGGTTATTAACTCAATATGCGTTACACATGAATAATACCTAATGACCAAACAGAGACTGTTTGAAAGCGACGCACTATGCACAAGCCCCCGTGGGGTGCTGCGTAAATCACACTTAAATGTGACACCACATTTCAATATTTGTAAAGTAAATCAAAATTTAAACAACCATTTCTGAGATATTGTCCATGCCCCTTCGTGTTGGGGTAAAAATCAAAACAATTCAATTGGAAAACTTTGTAGTTTAATGCCAGTTTTTTTCTTTGTGTTCTGTCTTCATCAAATACATTACATCATGTACTTGTTCCTCTTAACATCATTTGCTTGTCAGTCCCAATGCATTTCGGTATGGGATACCTTCATCAGGGGAATACTAAAAATAAAGCCAACACAATAACGATAATCAAAATTTAAACTGCGGGAGCCTAGATCTCCACCTCGTGTACATGCAAAACCTAGTGCCCGTTTGTCATAACGAGTCCCATTGTTATCTTTACCATGGTGTCTATATATGTTAATCTACTAAACCATAAAGTGACCATATGCACATAAACTAAAAATACTTAAAGTCAGCCTACTTGACTACTAGCAAATGTGATTAACAACTCGAAAAGATGAGCTTTACCCACAGCACTGATTCCATCGACAACCCTGTCCTGATGACGATCCCAACTAAAGGGGATCGAAACGCCGTCGACTTTACAGCTTGAATCATACGACGCATATCACGTTCTGTGCTCCTGTACTAATAATTTTCTTTTAAGTGATTACAACTTGTTTCTTTGGAGCCATTATTTGATGTAAATACTTTAGTTCATGCGTCGATCACGCTGTTCACTTTAGCACTTGCACCTTCACTATCACCAATTGTATATAGCACCTTGCACCAAGTGCCACTGGGTTGTCACATGATCTGCTCTGTACAGTGCTGTTTTAACTGTATTGTCATGTGAAAGACCATTCCCTTTGCTTCTTGGTGAATAAGACTGCCTTTTTCAAAAAATTCTAATGACTCCTTGTTTCTTCCTTCTTTGTAATGCATATTGCATACATGATTGAAATTGCCTTTACATGATACCTGTTGGGAATTGTTTTTGCTTACACGACACACCCATCCCAACGAGGTTTATGGGTCTTTCTCCTGTTGTTCTTACACATAATTGGATGAATTGCTGCATTTGTACTTGTTCTTGTGAAAAGGTCTGGACGGACAATCTCGAACATGTGAAGCCCTTGAAAATTGGCATGTTAACCTACGTGTGGAACAAAAAGAGGGATTCAAGTGAAAAAAAATGGTGAAAATCAGGAGAACTTTGAATACATTTGAGTACTTTTAGAATAAATTGAGCAAGCAGCATTACGCTGTGCCATTGGATTTGGAGCGGAGTGTCGCCCCAAAATATTGTGAAGAGGTTTATCTTGCAAGGTTTAAGTGTCCGTGTAAACCACACATACATGCTCTGCAATGACAGACCTGAGCCATGGTTAAAGGGCTAATTAAGTGGGTGGCACAATGAGTAGTGCAGACCCACTACTAGAATTTAATTTACAGGCCCTGGGCACATGTAGTGGATGTTACGAGGGACTTATAAGTAAATTAAATATGCCATTTGGGGATGATCCAATATTACCATGTTTAGGAGAGAGAGCACAAGCACTTCAGCACTGATTAGGAGTCCTAAAGGGCCATTATCGACAACTACAACTGAAAACCTTGTCATGAAACTATGAGGGGTGAGAAACCCAGTCATTACTCTATGACTTAGTCTATCTCCAAGTCGGTGGAACAAACAAGACCTCACTGTGTTTCATAACATTTTTGCATCAATCGACGCTTGTGGATTCACCATTAACCTCACATTGCCCATATAAAATACATCAAAAATGTGTGAAAAGTACCTCAGGAGACCTGTATAAATCTATGACATTCCATACTTCTTGAACTGGATTCACTGCATTATCATCATTGGCACAGTTTCCACAGAGGTAGACAGCCATCCACCTCCCAGCAACAGACACATTGTCAGGATCTGTGCCTTTCGCTCTTCCGAACTCCTGCAACATCTCTCCTTACATTTCAAAAGCTGTGCTTGTTTTGTTGCCTTACACTCTGTCCCTGACTATTATGTCCTTCAATGAAGATAGAAGTAGTTCTGAAAATTATCTTGTGCTCAATACCATCTCCCTCAATGTATAACATTTTGTGCAACATTCTAACATTCAACATTATCGTGTCTCAGTAACTCTGCACACATGAAAATAATTTGTAGAAAAGAACAACTTAATTCTCTGCTGCCCTGATCAACATGTTTAAGCTCCCATGCATCTGTCAGGTGCCTTCATGAGTGACCCTCAGTTTTTGTCACAGTACTTTATATTAGTAGGCAATGCTTTATGACGAATGGATTATGGATATATACTACCTCACATTGGTGAAGGAGAGGAGACATTGCCTGGTGTTGCACTTGCAACAGGAATATGGGTTTCCAGGATAGTGCACTCTGGAGGCTGAGTTGCTCTGGCATCCGGAGCACACTATTATAGAGAACTGTGAAGTGCCTGTCTATTTCCAGAACCCCTTCACTGAGGGACCGAATCCTAGTATGTGGTAGCTGGTTGCCTACCTCTGTGTAAATAGTACCATCATGACAATGTAGCGCATCTAGTCCAGGTTTTCTCATGGCTTGGAAGCTACAATTTCCCACATGGTTTGAAGTATGTTGTAAGGATAAGGAGAGGTAAATGTGAAAGCATAAGTTAAATGACACAAAAACTTTGAGAGAAATAAAGGTCTTGTTGGTTCCTTCGACTTTAACATAGACTAGGTCAATGAGTAAAGGCTTGGTTTCTCACCCCAATAGTTGGATGAGGAAAGTTTAATTTGTACTTCTTAATCTTAATTAAATTGTGTCTATTTTGTGGGAGTTCATCTTCTATTAAGTCTCTGTATTTGGTGATGTCATTCGTTACACTGCTGTTGAACTGATGTTTCTAGTAATCAAGAATGACACTAGTTTGGCAATGTGCACGAAATGTCTGGAGAAGGTTAGTGCAAGGACACATTTCCGTTGGCATTGTAGAAAAGCCACCCCAGATTGTTCTCTTTTTTCAGCATCCTATTTTTGCTGATATTAGCCAATTCTGCTTATCAACCCTGCTAATCAGTACCACAGTCCATGTGCTCTGATCCTAAAATGTCAGTAGAAAAATAGTTTCATCCAATTTTTCTGTTTAAGTGTCTTGTATGACCATTTCAGATGGCACAGAAAATGTATCTACATCATGGAAATGAAACGTCATATGTTGGCTGCAGGGTGTATTTATACTACCCACATGTATTACAAAAACACATGTCTGCCAGGTTCACTGCTGTGCTGTGGCTGGGCTTCAGCTTAGATGCACGGCAGCAACACAGGCAGGGAAAAGAGTCTTTGCCATGCAGTAAAAACCCTTTTCATACATCCATATCACCCCTAAAGTGTGCCACAGAGTCGGGTACTTCCCTATAAAAAATAGAGCAGACTATATGTTGGAGGTATTGGGCTCTCACAGTCAACCAAAACACCAAGGCTATTTTACTGTGTTCGTTTTGCATGAACAGCCCTAGATGGGTTTAAAATATTTATGTCCATTGTGACAACATTTTACAGGCTATCCACACACCTCACAGACAGGGCTTGAAATGAAAATTGGGGAGGGGTCAGTGGATGTAGTGCTCTTTAGCCAGGATCTCTGCAATGCCACTAGCTGTATCACTGAGGAGAATGGCCGGCTCTCTCTGCTGAAGATGAAGTTGCTCACCTTAAAGCCAAGGCTGCTCAACTCCTCACTTGTACAAACAAACTCCATAATTGTGTTGAAGATGCAGAGTACTGCTGGAGACACATTAATTTGTGCTTTGTAGTTTTTCCAGGGGATGTTGAAAGCACTCAGGCAGTGGCTTAAATCCTGGATATCGGCTTCTAAATTGTGACCCTGGTTCACTGTAGAGAGCACCCACAGAGCACTTGTTCCTGGGCCTCCCCCTGGTTCATGAGTGTGCCTATGATTGCACGATTCCATAACCTCAAGGACAGAGATCTAATCCAACGCAAACTCGTGCATAAACTGACCTCCGCTCCCAGAACTTAAAAATCCCGATTTTTCCAAACTACTCTCGAGAGGTCCAGGCCCACCACAGGTTTTACAAGCTCATCAAATAGAAGCTCCGGCCCCTTTACCTGTCTTATGCGCTCCTCTTCATGGCACATCCTAAAATGATTCATGACGAGAAGAACCACTTTTTTGACACACTTCAGTCGGCGTGGGATTGGCTGTTGGAGGAGAGGCAGAATAATTAGGCGATCTCCTCCTCTCCTCCATCGACTACACCTATACCCAGAACCGGCGTGGTTGTACGTGGCACTGGTTCTCCATGGGGGAGAGGCTGGACGCAGACTGTGTCCTTTCACCTATGCTCCCATGCTTCGGCGCAGCCTCCACTGCTGTGGCCAGACCCATCCTTGGAGTCCCAGGGAGAATCATGCTCTCTGCCCCATGCTGAGGATCGATTGAGCCGGAGACCCTCTCCCATCTGAGTACATGTTTGGGTTACATTTCCAAAGTTTGGCTGTAAATTCTTTGCAGAGCAGGCCCACAGTATGTTCCCCACCTGCTATTAACAAGAATACTGCATGTGGACCATACCTAAATTGGCAGTTTGGTCTTGCTCAAACATTCCTCACTCTATGAAACTCCTAACCGCTCACGTGATGGCACACAATATACAGTCTTTATCCGCCTTTAGGGGAGCCCACCACTTTACTCCTGTCTATGTCGAACTGATTATAAGTCAATATTCTGAGGCAACAGCTGCTTCTTGGGGGGAAATATGGGGTGGGGAGAGTTGGGGGTAAGGGTTGTTTTATTATGTTGTTAGCACTGTTTAGGTATGTGCCATGTCTCTTAATTTCTCTCCCCTTCTCTAGGTTGTCCCACAGTCCTAACACAGCTCAGCTCATAAAAGCAACACTGTACTCAGATGCGCATGCCATGCATTCACACTCAGACTCCTGGCAAACAGCTACAATGCCCTGAGACCTTATGTATCTTATATCTCTAACCCACCTATGGCCCGATCTATGATTCTATCCTGGAACGTGAATGGTCTCTTATACCGGTTTAAGCACTCAGTGGTTCTGAGGTACACTCAATGCCTTCTCCCATCTATATTAATGCTGCAGGAGACACACTTTATGGCGACCAACTGGTGAGTGTATCATGCAGGCTATATGAGGGGCTTTCTCAGTGTGGCAATTCTGCTGCATCACACATTCCCCATGGTGGTTATCCAGACCTGGGTGGATGCTCAGGGTCATTATAGTGCCCTTGCATGTATGCTGGGTTAATGCCCGAAACATATCCTATGTCTCTATGCTCCCCCACATCACTGGACTCCTTCTTGACCACACTTCTTGATGTCATTGCTAAGCTCTGGTTGGGTTTCACAGTCATAGGCAGAGACTTTGATGTGGTTCTGGACCCTTGGGTAGACTCCACGAGTCCCTCTCCGATGTCTGGTATCAGAGAGTTATGACCTTGAATAAATGGGTGGCCTCCTTGAGCTTGTTAGACGTAGCAGTACATGCGCACCTCTGCTGTGCACCACACTCATGCACGTATAGATATAATCTTTATGCCGGCCACGGATGTTCTGTCGGTATAAAAGGCTCAGATACTTCCATGCGGGATCTTTGATCATGCTCCAATGCTCCTCCGTATCGGTACAACAGACTCTACACTTTGCCCCCTTTGGCGGCTAAACACCTGGCCTCTCCAAGATGAGATATGAAATTGAAGCGTATTTTGCTGATAATACGAGGATGGTCCAATCAGAGGGTACTCTACAGTGGGGCATGCAAAGACACTGTTTGAGGCTATGCAAAGAGTCTTTTGACAGGAAGGGAATGAGCACTATCATTTCACAGCTTAAATCTCGAGTTTTTCATTTAGAAGGGCAGTGTTGGACTTGGCCCTTTTGTGCAGGGTCATCCTTAAACTTTTTGCCTTCCTGCTAGCCTTTTTTGTGACATGTGTTGGTGGTTTTAGGACTCTGGGCACTTTAGCACTGGTTAGCAGTGCAAAGTGTGTGTGCTCTCTTCTCTCCATAGGCTAACATTGGGAACCCCCCCTTATGGGATAGCTCCCAAATGGAACAAAATAAGTATGTTGTGTTTGGTATGTGTGGAATGGAAATATTAAATGCTGTGCAATGGTGTGCGCAGATTTATTTTCACTAATTTAGGAATGCCACTTTTAGAAGTTGGCATTGCTGTAAGCCTGCCTGACCGATGTGTATTGCATGTCTGGTTCTAGAAGTGACCGGGGCTGGTGAGGTGTGGGTGGCTCCAGGTAGGGCAGGGTGAGTCAGTGTCAGGCTGAGTAGGAGATCTGTAATTGGAGTAGTGGGAGGAGAAGTCTGCTGTCCCTGAATAGGTCTAAGCCTGCCATGTACAATGCTGACTCCGCCCCCTGTGGCGTGTCTGATTACCAAGCCCCAGCTCACAAACGGAGGGGGAAGCCTGGTAAACAAAGTGCTCTACACTCTCCCAAGACCAGTTGGGACTGGGTTCTCCAAAGCCCCTTCCAGAAGCTTCTTCTCCTTTCTAGTAGCAGGGCAGAAGGTTGTATAAATACTGGGGTTGTGACCCCATGAGTGTGTTGTGCTTATGCTGACTTGGAGGGGACACTCTGCCCGGAGGAACTGCCGCAGGACCCAGCTGCTGGCTCCTGGGGGTCCCTGCATGCTGGCCCCTGTGTCCAACTTTGACCCTCCGCCTTCTACAGGACAAGGAAGGGACTTTTGTTGGAGTGAAGTCTGCTGCGCCAGGAGGATTGCCACACTGCTGGATTTGACTGTTCTCAGGAACTTCTGTCCTGTGCTGCTGAGCAGCCCTACTGCCTGCTGATCTAGTCAAACATTGCCTGACTGCTCTCCTGGCTCCTAGCGCCTCGTGAGCGTTATATTCTAATTACCCAAGGGAATCCTAGCATGTGGGATTTCTCTTGGGCTGCCTGCGGAAGAGCAGGAGCCACCCCGCATGTGGACACCTTCTAAAACTGGGGATGGTGTCCACCCCGCATTTTCCGCATATTTTATGAGCGAGAGCCCACCCCGCGTTTCTGACGTTTTTTATTTTAACGGATGCCCACCCCGAATTTTGTGACTTCAAGCGGGTGCACACCCCGCTGTTTTCTGCCTCCTGGAGTGGGTGCCCATCAGGCAAGATGCCTCACTCGGGCGTGGCCAGGAAAAGGAAGTCAACAGGACCGGAAGACAGGCGGCGGTAGCCTGACCGAGGGTGGTAGCCTACCCTGCAGTACTGAGCCACTCTGAAGAAGTTCAACCGGCACCTCGCAGGCTCCATGCCGAGGCCTGGGGAGTTGAAGAGAGGTGGGGTAACGTGACCACCCGGCCGACCGTGCCTGCAGGAGAACGGGGCCTCTGTGTGCCAGTGGGAGCCCCGCAGATCATCCAGAAGAGTCCGATGAGTGGGGCTTCGCTTTGTAGCAGGTGAAGGAGCAGAGGGCACGTGCCAATCGTTGCTGGCTACCAAAGGATCCAGTTCCCCACCCCCGAGACACCAGAAGGGGAGGCAGAGATTGTGCGCAGACCAAAGCAGGACCGCTGGTCACTGGTTGCTGCGGACGGCTGTTGTCTACTTCGCTCAGCCCCCAAGGAGTGGTGAGTGGGGCTGAGCCTCTCTCCTTTTTTTCTTTGGTTGTGCTCTCCCAGGCCACAGTGGTGAAGAGCCAGTGTTCCTTGGGGCTACACAGCTGCGCCGCTGTTGCGGGCCACTGCAACGTTTTTGGCAAAATCTATTTTTAAAGTCCCAGAGTGGGGCTCCAATGTACCAGTGCCTCTGTGTTTGCACTCACAGCTGTGCCGCCATAGCGGGCTGCTACAATGTTTGGCACATTTGTTTTACCAAGCCCCAGTGGGGGCTCAGTAGGCACAGGGAGTGCCAGTACTACCATTTCTTTGGGGACCATTTCTGGTCATTTACATGGTGTCATCAGGGTGCAAGGCCCTAAAGGTGATATATGTACTGCTAATGTTATGGGCAGTGCATTTATACCACTGATCAATGCATAATATGCTTCTTATGCCTAATGAGACGTTATGGTGCACTGCTGATTTTATGCCTAATGTACTCATGCGAAGATGGTTATGCAGGATGTGATTTATGATCATGATTTATGCCTGATCTAAGGTGGTTTATACCTAATGAGATGCTCATGTGATTATGCCTAATATATTGCTGAATAATGTGTTTTACACCTAATGAGATGCATCCTGGTTATCATGGCCGAAGTGATTTATGCCTATTGGGGGTATGCCTAATACTAACATGATCCATGCCTAATGGGGTATAATGCTGGGTTCACTATTTTACCAATAGCTACTGGCTGTTATACATTTATTACTGGTTGTTTTGCATTTATTGGTTGTGTTTGGGATGTTTCTGGCAGTGACCTGATTGGCGCTGCCTTGTACATAGTCCCCTGTAAATTATGACCTGGTGCCTGTAGGCACAATGTATATAGCTGTGATTATGATTCTAATGTGTTTTACATCATGCAAAGGCTATTTTACATAACCTTGTATGGAGTCTCTTTTGTAGTGTGCCTAGTCTATCGCCGCTGTGTGTGTGTTGCGCAAATGCTTTATACATTGCCTCTGGGATAAGCCTAACTGCTAGTGCCAAGCTACCAAGGGGGTGAGCAGGGTTTATCTTCAGTGTGTAACTCCCTTGCCCTGACTAGAAATGGGGGTTTCTGCCTGGCTTTGGCGCATGCCCTAGCCTACCGGGAATCCCCGTTTCTAACAGGCAGATACATCATGACTCTAATGAGGCAGTTGATAAAGAGATGGCTATGCTCCGAGAAGAGATCAGAACTCACTCACTTGAAGTAGCAAAGCAGATGTGGTGGGCCTCTACTGCCTGAATTTATGTGGATGGGGGACAAAAATAGCTAACTTTTAAAATGGTTGACCCCTCGTCCCCTTGCGGGACAGATTGTCCCTGGGGTGGAGGACAACCGCGGACGAATGCATTGCTCCTCTCTTGCCATTGCCCAAGTCTTTTGCAGACTATTACGCTGCAGTCTACACAGCCATCTCATGTCTCGATGCTGAAAACAGTTCCCTTCATATATTCAATATACCCTTGCCCAACCTTCTGGTGCCGAAAGACGAACATTGGATGAGTATGATTAATCAAAAGGAGACTAGCTCATCTATTACGAAATTATCAAAAGTAAAGGACTCAAGTATGTTTCGTCAGGGGGTAGGAACACCTGGTAAGTGTGTTCATGAAGCCCTCACCCACCAACCTAGTTGGTGGCATGCTTCATCATCGGGCCCACCCAGTGACACCTAGCGTGTCCCGGGTGTGCTTTGACGCCTGATTACAGCGGAGCAGATATGTCGCTGAGTGTGCAGTGAAGAGTGTCAAGATAGTGAATTTAAAACGGCTTGGCGGGGGTCCCAGTACCCAAGGGTAAATTAAACTTTAATACCTGGGCCTCCGTCAGCGGTTAAAAATAAGGCTATTGGATGTTGGAGGCGAGTTTCAACCTCTCACATCCAGTGGTGGGTCGACATGTTTCAGCCAGTGCCTTATGAATATGCTGGCTTTCTTCAGGACCTATAAAAAAAGTGGGTGTGATTAAACTAGTGGGTGTGTAATTCAGACTATGTGTATACATGCCCTAAAGTGTTTATCTATGTGTGAGAGGGGGATTCCCTTCTCAAAAACACCTGTACATGTAACACATATGGACAAAGACAAAACATACAAGGAAAAAGAGAGTCACTAAGATGTATGGCATTATACACATCTGATTGCCGGCACTATAGCGGAGGGGGTGTAGGCTATAGACGGCTACAGTGTAATGGTACTGGTGGTACCATTAAGGTGAGATTCGCACTTTTAGTTCGGGAGTGGTGTGGCTAAAACACGGGTTTCACATACATTGTGCATATGTGTGAAGAGGCGCAAGAGTTGTTTCTTACGCTTGCTTTAGCAGTATTTGGCTTCAAGGTAGAGAAGTAGCAAGGGGTTGACCCTATGGGAAAAAAGGTTTTGGCCACTTAAATTAGGAGACCTGTGAAGGAAGAAAAGGTAGCGCTTACCAGTGGTAGTGGTGGTTGTTTCTCATACTCACAGCTTTTCTGGGCAGAGCCTACTCTGGACCTGTAGTGCCTCCTTCGCATACCGGTGAGTAATGGCCGGTTCTGCTGTGTGTTATATACTGTGGTTGATTGGATAATCATGTGCACCTGCATTTAGTGGAGGCAAGAGTAGAAAGACTCGAAACGCCGAGTCATAGTGTCTGAGAGGGCGCCAGGGCTGATGCTGAGCACATTTCCAAACAGGAAGCAGACTACTTATGCCCTCATCCCGTACTTTTACACAGCACCCAAAGTACATAAGGGCACAACCCCACCTCCCGGCAGACCCATCGTGGCAGGCGTAAACTCCCTGCTAGAACCACTGTCACGGTACTGTGATTTCTTCCTGAACCCTCTAGTGCAAAGAACACCTACGTATATCAAAGACACCAAACATCTCCTACAGGTCATAAACAACATGGAGTTCAATACCGACACACAACTGCTAGTAGGCTTGGACGTGGAGAGCCTGTACACCAGCCTCCCCCAAGATGCCACCCTGGCAGTACTCAAAGATATCCTTATGGAATCCCCCTGGCCTTACTTACCACACCCCCAGGGAGTTTATCATGACTTGTGCAACCCTAGCTCTAAAAGAAAATTACTTTGAATATGATGGCACCTTTTACTTACAAACAAATGGTACATCCATGGGCAGCGTTTTCGCCCCAAGCGTGGCGGGACTGTATGTCCACCACTTTGAACGCTCCCACATAGCAACAGACACCAACCCCTTCAATCATCACATCCTGAATTGGCGCAGATATATTGACGACATTCTGGTACTCTGGCAGGGATCCCAGACTGACCTAGACAGATTCATGACCTGGCTTAACAGCTGGGACCCCTACCTAAAATTTACTAGCACGGCTAGCAACAATCAGCTGCCTTTCCTAGACCTGGACGTCACAGTCAAGGACGGGACCCTGGTCACGACAACCTACTACAAGCCAACTGCGAGGAACTCACTGCTCCACTTCACAAGCTTCCATCCTCGTCCGCTCAAAGAGAATCTGCCCTTCGGTCAGTTTCTACGCATACGCAGAAACTGCACCAACATTACCGACTACAAAAAACAATCTACGGAACTGGCTACCAAACTGGAACACCGAGGCTACCCTAAAGCCATCATCAGAAAAACGCAGAAAAGGGCAAGGAACCAAAATTGTGAAGCCTTACTCGAAAACATCACAAAGGACAAGCAAAAACAACCCATCACCTGTGTCACCACCTATAACACAGCGTCCAATGAAGTAGCCAAAGTCATCAAAAAACACTGGAAAATAATCAACTCTGGACCGAGGAAATGGGACAGCCCAAGATTTGCGTACAAACGATGCAACAATCTGAAAGACCGACTGGTCAGTACTTGACCCAGACCGCAACCAAAGCAACCTATGAACACCGTCCTAAACGCATGGGGCCTCCCAAAGATCACTGGACATTACCCCTGCAATGACTGCAGTGTATGTCACCTCACCACACACACCAAAACCCTGGACTTGGAGCCCAATAAGGTCTGGACTCAACGAAACCACACCAATTGCAACTCCCGCAATGTGATATACCTACTCACATGCACGTGCGGTCTCCGCTATGTCGGAATGACAACACGCAAAGTCAAGACAAGAATAACAGAGCATAGAAGTACTATAAGATGCAGGAAGAACATTAGCAGGCTCACCAGCCATTTTATCACCCACTGCCATACACCCAACGATCTAACCTGGACTGTCATTGAACAAATCCCAGAGAGCACAATTGACAATGACAAAAAACTATTGAGTAAAGAACAGCGATGGATATATCGCCTTTCAACAGCAACCCAGGGCCTCAACGATGCCATCCCATGGAATTCCCTGACATGTCCCTGACTTCAGGAACTATACCAACACCATGACTAACCTTGACAATCACACCCACTCTGGGCAAGTTGTCTGTCTACTAACTACAATTGAATCCCCTTGTAACATATCGCCCCGTGAGATAGAGCCCTACAGTTCAGAGTATTGGGATACTTGGAGTCCCCCATGATTTTACCCACAATCACTATCCTTGCCATTCACGTTATGATAAATGACACTATAACGCGCTCACAATGGCCCCAGACACAGTGTAACTCCCACTGTATTCATATCCGTGTTGTGTATTATTTTGCCAACACACCATGGCCTAATATAGCCCCTCACTGTTCCTTTTCAGTATACTGCCAGACAGAGGAACAGTGTTAACCTCCACCACGATACAGTGGTATCATGTGCCAATCCCTACCGCTCCGATTCCCATCTGGGGCGACTGCCAATACTCGCGCATGCGCAGGTATAACACTACCGACCCGCGCATTGGCTTTACAACCTATGGGCACTGCGCACGCGCGCCTGTGCCTCGCAGCAGCACAATGGCGCGCGTGCGCAGGTATAACACTACCGACCCGCACATGCGCATTACTACCCATGGGCACTACGCACGCGCGCCTGCATCACGTAGCAGCAGAGCAACGCCCTGGCGCCCTCTCAGACACTATGACTCGGCGTTTCGAGTCTTTCTACTCTTGCCTCCACTAAATGCAGGTGCACATGATTATCCAATCAACCACAGTATATAACACACAGCAGAACCGGTCATTACTCACCGGTATGCGAAGGAGGCACTACAGGTCCAGAGCAGGCTCTGCCCAGAAAAGCTGTGAGTATGAGAAACAACCACCACTACCACTGGTAAGCGCTACCTTTTCTTCCTTTACAGGTCTCCTAATTTGAGTGGCCAAAACCTTTTTTTCCCATAGGGTCAACCCCTTGCTACTTCTCTACCTTGAAGCCAAATACTGCTAAAACAAGCGTAAGAAACAACTCTTGCGCCTCTTCACACATATGCACAATGTATGTGAAACCCGTGTTTTAGCCACACCACTCCCGAACTAAAAGTGTGAATCTCACCTTAATGGTACCACCAGTACCATTACACTGTAGCCGTCTATAGCCTACACCCCCTCCGCTATAGTGCCGGCAATCAGATGTGTATAATGCCATACATCTTAGTGACTCTCTTTTTCCTTTTATGTTTTGTCTTTGTCCATATGTGTTACATGTACAGGTGTTTTTGAGAAGGGAATCCCCCTCTCACACATAGATAAACACTTTAGGGCGTGTTTACACATAGTCTGAATTACACACCCACTAGTTTAATCACACCCACTTTTTTGATAGGTCCTGAAGAAAGCCAGCATATTCATAAGGCACTGGCTGAAACATGTCGACCCACCACTGGATGTGAGAGGTCGTAACTCACATCCAATAGCCTTATTTTTAACCGCTGACGGAGGCCCAGGTATTAAAGTTTAATTTACCCTTGGGTACTGGGACCCCCGCCAAGCCGTTTTAAAATCACTATCTTGACACTCTTCACTGCACACTCAGCGACATACCTGCTCCACTGTAATCAGGCGTCGAAGCACACCCGGGACACGCTAGGTGTCACTGGGTGGGCCCGATGATGAAGCATGCCACCAACTAGGTTGGTGGGTGAGGGCTTCATGAACACACTTACCAGGTGTTCCTACCCCCTGACGAAACATACTTGAGTCCTTTACTTTTGGTAATTTCGTAATAGATGAGCTAGTCTCCTTTTGATTAATCATATATAAACCCCGGGGATAAGGACTAGCTTTCTGGTCCTCTCTCTCTCTCTTGATACGCATTTGAACATTGGATGAGCCCATCATGCTGGAACAGATCGTGAAGCGATCTCTGTGGTAGCGTGTGGTAAGACTCCAGGCCCAGAAGTGTACTCTTTGGAATTGTATACTAAGTACAAAGATGTCCTCGCTGCTGACCTGCTGAATGAGGCTCCTTCCCCAAGGACCGCGATCAAGCCACTATTGTGTTCATACCAAAAAGAGGG
Source organism: Lissotriton vulgaris (assembly GCF_964263255.1). Classification (NCBI taxonomy): domain Eukaryota; kingdom Metazoa; phylum Chordata; class Amphibia; order Caudata; family Salamandridae; genus Lissotriton; species Lissotriton vulgaris. The sequence continues at coordinate 1,020,317,918 of NC_141687.1, read as the reverse complement.
CCAAAATCCACCACATGTGCCAACTATCGGCCAATCTTGCTAATTAATGGGGAGATTTAAATTTTTACAACTATTTTGACCAACCGATTGAGATCAGTTTTTTTGTTCTCTGATTCATCCGGACCAATGTGGCTTCATGCCTGGCACTAGACAATCCTTGCGGCACCTGCATGTAGCTTTAGTCCATCATCACCTATTCACAGCTCCCTTGGCCCTGCTCCTAACGGATTTTGAGAAGGCATTTGAGACAGTGGACTGGGGCTATTTAGGTCCAGTGGTGGAGGTGACTGAGTTTGGTCCTCGCTCTCACAGTCTGGTACGCTTTCTCTAATCCAACAGCCAGTGCATAGGTGAATGCAGAGATTGCTGATGAGTTTCCTATCCTTCGGGGTACTAGACAGGGGTGCCCCTGAACCCCCTAGGTTTTGCGTTAGCCATAGAACCCCTTGCTAAAGTGTTATAATGTGATGCAGGGATTAGGGGGTAAAAATGGGAAGTAGTCCATGAAGACCGCATTGCACTTTACGCAAATGACATTTTGTTGTACCTCCCAGCCCTGGTGGACAGTGACTCTCAATGCCTTCGCCTCTTACAATTGTTTGCAGAAGCTTCTGGCTTGGTTGTTAACACCGCCAAGTCAGTTTTGGTGCCACTGATGCCCACACAAGATTGCTTTGATTGGCAAACTAACATCCCAATATGCCACCTCAATTTTTGCTACTTGGGCATACATGTGGCTCTCATTTCTGAACAGACTTGGTCTCTGAACAATACCTCTCTTACCCGCAAAATCACAGCTGATCTTAAGAAGTGGCAGACAATGCCAGTGAAAGTCATAGAGAGGATCGCCCTGTATAAAATGATGGTTTTACTAAGATTCCTATACCTTCTCCAAAATTTTCCCAAATGCATCCCTCGTAATTGGTGCAGAGAGTCGAACTCGCTAGTCATCTCCTTTCTTTGACACAACACTAGGGTTCGCTTGGCTTGGCCACTTGTCAGCGTGCTCTCTATAAAGGAGGACTGGGAATGGTTAATTTATACTTGTACTACCTAGCCACACATCTCCTGGTCATTAATGATTGGCTTACCCTGGGCTGGTTGGATCCGGCATAAAGACGTGAGCTTAACACACTGGGTCTCTCGTGCAATATGGCGTTACTCTACAAGGACTCCTGCCTCCTCCTGGCAAAACAGGTACAGTACTGTTCTCCAAGTTTGTTTGGCCTCCAGTTTGTCTGCTTTATGGAAAGAAAAAGAAGGACTCCTGATTTCAAGAGGTACCAGCTGACCACAGAGACACTGACCCTGCCGGAAACCTGACTGTAGAGACACCTGATGCCCAGAAGCCTGCTCATAGGAGCTAGTGGCTGCAGGTCTGAGGTTTTCACCGTGCCAAAAATTGCTTCAGCTGGGCCTTGTTGTGAAGGTAATCAGCCTTGTGTAGGCTTGGATGGCTATGGATTTCAGCCATGCTGAGCAGGACGACTTTCACTTTATCTGAAGGTAAAAGCTTTCCAGGGCAAGCAGGGAAATAGTCCATGAAAATACCTCAGCTGTTACAAAGTTCAGGTTTGTCCTCCTCAGATTTTGTGGTACCAAAAGTAGTGGCTTCAGCAGGAGGTCCACAACGATTTGTCTGACTTTGATAAATTCTCACCAGCCATAACTTTGATCCTTGCTCAGCCACCAGATTTTGATTTCCATGGCATGAGCCGCTGTGCCTTCAATTCAAAGGTGTGGCAGAACACTGAAGGCACATGTTAATGCTGAACAGGTGCCATGGTTTTATGCTCCCTTGGCTTGCATTTAGTTTTTACTGAAACAAAATCCCAAAGCAAGAATCTGTCATGAGAGGACTTTCTCCTGGTGACAGACAGTTTAGAGTCTTAATTTCTTCCATTATGCTGCAACATAAAATAACTTATACATTTAATTCGATTAATCTATACTCTGTTTCAAACAGAATAAAACTATAAAAGACATTCTATTCTATCGAGATTTGTAAAGCGCATAGCTGTTGGAAGACATCCCAGCCCTAGCATCCAAAGCACAGCTGTACGTACATACCCAACATTAAAAAAAGAACAATTCATCAATCCCTTCTCAGTTGATTCCTCAGTCTGGCAATCCCAGATAAAAAACGAGCCTTATAAAAACAAATATGCACATCAGATAATAACTTGTTTAAAAAGTTTTCTACCAACAGGGAGAGAATAAAAGACTTCCCGAAATCTTTAAAAAAAGGACAAAACATAACAAGTGCAGTGTCCTGAGTCGAGACATGATCACATTTACATGGTACAGGGTTAGAACTCATCAATCTCCCCTTAGGGATGGCCGATAGAAAATGAATCATATTCATCCTAAAACAAGTCAATAAAAAACAATAGTGGTTAGGCACGTCAAGCAATTAATACGGCTAAGTGAGCAAAGAGGGTTTTAGCAATACATAGCCTCTTGCAGATGATTCTCTCTCATATGATTTTCAAGCCTGTTTGGTCAAACCAACATCACCTTTGACAATGACCTCGGGTGATCAAAGATCTCAGGACACCCCATCATGTCAAATATAAGGGGTCATTACGATGGCAGTCCGACCAACATCATTGCAGGAATGGGACCGGTCAACAAGTAGTCGGCGATCCCTCCCGCCAGATTAGGATGCGACCACCGTATAGGCAGTCAGAAACATCACTTTTAAAAATGCGGCTTGTGCTGAGGCCTGGGAAAGGGGGGCACAAGCCACAATTGAAAAAGGGATGTTTTTAAACATCCATGCACCATGTGCCATGTAACATGTGATTTTTGCCTGGCACACGGTGCATGGATGTTTGACAGGCCACATAGCGGTGGCCGAGGTGGGACGGAGACCCTGCTGTGGCCCCCCAAAGTCCCTTTCTGGCTGCCTGTTCATGGTGGTGGGACCACCATGAAAGGGCTGTCAGAAAGGGATATCCTAATCCCTATGGTGGTGCCAATACAGGCAGTAAACCCATTTTAGGGAATAGGAATCCCACCGCTGTCCCTACACGATCTTTGACCCTGTCGGAGGCGGAGGTCCTAACTCCCACCGCTGCCTTCCAACCGGCTGCAATGTAATGCAGCTGTCTAACTAATGCCCTAGATGGTGGGCGGACCGCCCCGACGGCCTGTCAGTGGCGGACCACCCGCCATCATAATGAGGGTCATAGTTTGACACAATTTAGTCATGAGATGCTGTTGGCAATCCCAGCTGTTGTACAGTCCCTTCAATAAGACAGTTGAGGACCGTTTTGGATCTCAGCCATGCAGAAATTCATAAGAGCAAAGGCCGCATTTGCAGATGTCTATCAAATATTATTTCCCATGTATGATAAATGAAGAGGAACTTTTTATAAACTTTTCTCAGTTGCATGTAATATGAGGGAGTTAGTATAAACTATGTGGGGAAAACTGAACGAAGAATCAAGATACGAATGAATGAACACAAATAGAACATTAGAACAAAAAACATGAAATCAGTAATTGCAGCACATTTTCTGAAAGAACATCACTATATATCACAATTAAAATTTCTGATTTGGAAACAGTACAGAAAATAGAAGGAAGAGACAATAATTAACATCTGCTGCGTCGAGAACATTTTTGGACCATGAAACTTAACTCAAGCAAACCGAATGGCCTGAATGGCCCGATAGAATACGCATGTTATCTATAATGTTATGAACATAGGACATTTGTCCTTCATAGTTTCTGTTACCATTGGTATGCTTATCTTTAATTCAACAATTGATTTAGTGGATTTCAACATACAGGAAACACTTCACATATAATATATCTCACTTAACGGCATGTTTTTATTCATATATAACCGTGGAACCAATTATGCCATGTTAATGGTTAGCATGATAGGTCCACTCGCGAATAGTCTCCACACAGACATCGCCTTAAGCCCTGCATTATTTGATAAAATGGCACAATAAATTGTGTGAACATAATTATGGTATTCATATGAACATCAGTATAGCATTTCTTTCTTTTGGAATGCTTTGCCTAGATCTTCCAAATTAGACCGCAAACAACGCACCTAGTCTTTCTACGTTATTTATGGAATCGCGAGCCTTTTGCGATCACGTGGTCAGCGTTTTTAACCAATCGCGGGTAAGATGTTGCGAGTACGGAAGTGCCTCCGGTTTCGGCACTCGGAATGGTGATACAAGGGACAACATCTGTAAACTCGGGAACTAAGAAAACAGTAAGTTTGAGCTGTTTGGCGGCTAAGAATGAATATCTATTGGTGCACTGTCACGCGAATGTGTGCGCTAATTTTTTATCCTTTTTCTCACAAAGAGAACAGGATTACACAGCATTCCGAATGCCGTAAGTTACCCATTTTTGAAAATTGGCTAAACGTGAGATATAATGCGGGTCTACGCGGGTTATGGTTATCAGAACACTAAAGCATGCCGTCACATTAAGATTTGAACATCACGGAGTGCATCTGATTTTACCATCACGATCACAAAACACATATGAACACTCAATGTACTAGTTCAACATCAAAACTTGCATGTTGAAGATATTCAAATTCAAATTCAAAAAGCTTTATTCAAATTATTCAGACAAATTCATAAAAGCATACAAATTCAATCACAATTAGGAAACAAGAGTTCAAATAAATCTGGATTCAAATCATTTTACATACACAGTTAAAAGAAGGTATATACGAACTGTTAAAAAGTTTAAAAGGAGAATTGGTACTTTTAAAAATGATTTTGTGGTAGCATACGTTTTGACAAATTTCAATTTAAATTGTATTTCTGTACCTCACAATTGCTCTAAGAAAAGAGGATACAGTACTAATAGTGCACTCATCGTCTAAGATTCTTAATTTGTCGTATGCCCCTCTACATGACCTTAGACCACAGGAGACAAGGAGAGGTTTCAACAATTTCCTCCTTGGATGGGAATAAAAAAAACAAAAGAGGATACAATGGATATTTGATTGTGTAGATACATCGTCGCAGGGACAAGTTCGTTTTTCCCTAGACCAGTCATTACACTGTGGATGAGTTACAAGTCTAAAAAACGTTTCCAGGCGGAAATAGGTCAAAAGCATGCGGTGGTATAAAGGTTGCTCAATCACGAGATAGAACTGGATACCCTGGTGCACTGTTATCACATCATGATCAATAACAGTTTTCTTAAGCCTTTCTTCCCGCCATCTTTTGTTTTCAAAGTGTTCTCGGAGGGATTTTTTTAAAGCAGTTCTTGAAATGGTTTCCATGCTATCAGGGTTGGAGAAAAATTTTGGATGTCCAATTTCATGCAGCAGATTTTTGATATAGGAAAACCATTTTATATTAGAGGCTCCATCACATGCAAGACATTCTTCTATTATCTCTCTGTTGAGGGTCATACATGGGTTAGTCCAAACATTATGCCATAGTAAAACCGGGGCAGATTTATTAATGTCTGAGACATACTGGAGGGCGACTTCTGAGTGCACCACATATATTGAAGTGGTCTTTGGGACAGCCAGTAGATACCGTAAAAAACGGTTCTCAATTTGGTGTATTGGTTCCCCTGACGCAATCCCCCAGATACCTGCATAGTAGGTTCCAGTCAAGACACATTTAGCCTTAAAGATCTGCGTCAATTCCTTCACTGGTCTACCCCCCAGTTTTTTGGCAAAGTTTGTAAGGGCGCCAGTGGCTCTGGAGAATGCAAGAGCCCTGGCATTTACCGCTGGTTTCCAAGTGCCCTGTCTCATAAATTGGACCCCCAGATAACAAAAAGTGTCTGCAAGCTCCACCCGCCTGTCATCCAGCGTAATCAAACAGGGTGTTCTGTGTTTCTTTGGGCCGCAGGACATAGTGAAGGTCTTTGAGACATTTATACGAAGGCCCCTTGATTGCATAAATTCTGAAAAGTGTTGAACAGCTTTTTGTAGGCCCTCTTTTGTCTGTGAGAGAATTGCCGCATCATCAGCATAAAGGAGTATGGGTATGGGCTTCCCTTTTATTGTGGGGTAGTCATAATAATGTTCAGTAAGGGCGAGTCCAACAGTATTTATATATAGGGTAAAGAGCAGGGGTGCAAGTATGCACCCCTGCCTTACTCCTCTGTGGATACGGAACACGTCTGAGCATTCCCCCATCCTGCCGTATCTCACACGTGCGCCCGCCCCATTATACAATTCTCTAATAAAGGAAAGGATCTGATTATCAAGGCCTATATCCCTTAGAGTTTGCCAAAGTACGTTTTGGTCAACACAGTCAAATGCCGAGCTGAGGTCTACGAATGTTATAGACAGATTTATTTTTTTGGCATGTATGTATTTCGATATTATTAAGGCCAAATTAAGACCCTGCTCGGTTGTCCCTCTTCCCACCCTAAACCCATATTGGAGGTCGGAAAGTATCTCCTGTTGGTCCAGCCAGTCCTGCATTCGGGCAAGAATGATCCGGCCTGCTATCTTCAAGAGGCCATCAAGCAAGGAGATTGGCCGATAGCAGACAGGATCATTCCTGTCCCCCTTTTTATAGATCGGGACGACCACTGCCTCTGACCAAGTGGCAATAAAGCCGATTTTATTTGAAGAATTCAATACTACAGTAAGTAGGGGTGCCCAGAGGTCAGGTGAGCTTTTGAAGATGTCAATTGGGACGCAGTCCAGCCCTGGGGCCTTACCGGCAGGACTTTCTGCAAAAGCCTTAGAAACTTCTTCAAGTTGAAACTGGATACCCAGAGGGAAAGAAGTACAGGATTCCTCCATGGTCGTTATTTCAAGCTTAGTTGAAGATCTTCCTGGGGGTGCTATATCTCTATAAAGACCCTGAAAATAGTTCACCCAGTCCTGTGCTGTAATAGCATTGTCTATCTGGGGGCCCTGGGATGCTTGCAGAAATGGAGCATTGACGGCCTTCCAAAAGGAGGTGTTATCCTTTAACTCAGAGGCTGCATGCAGGGCTGACCACGCCTGTAATTTGAGCTCTTTTTTTCTGTTTAATAGAGCAGTACAATATGTACGCCTCGCTATCTGTACATCAGATCTAGATTGTGGGGAATAATGCAGGGCTTTTTTAAGGGCAGCAAGTGCCTTAGTGCAGGTGCCATCAAACCAACCCTGAGACCCCTTAGGAGTATTACGAATAGTTCTAGTCAAGAGTTGTTTTATAGTCGCACTGATTTTACTGAATGAACCAAGAATGGCATAAGGGTCCTCATTAGGAGAAAGACAGGTATTAATTTCCGCGTGCACATTAGTAACCAGTTTTTGTAAGAAATTTGCAGGTATCACCTTTTCCTATTTAATACAGAAACCATTTTTTGAAGATGAATGGGCTTTGGCTCATATTGGAAATGTTTTTACGGCCTGAGTCCAATGTATGAGTGTGGGTACTGCACACTGTATTTATGCTTTTGACGAGATTAATCCGGTACGAGTGCTACCTTTGATTAGTGCCTGCAACACTTAGTAAAACATGTATTTAGCCTGGCACCTGAAGGCTGCCAGGGCTCTAGGGTGCACTCTTGAATGAGTTAACTCTTAATAAGCTTTCGACATTCAACTTATTTTTTATTCCATTATTTATATGTTGTGCTTCACCTATGCATCAAACATATTCAAATAATATTCGAATGATATTCATCTTTTTCAAAATTAAGTAAATTATATCACAGCGTAATCAAACAGAAAATACAATATAAAGTACATCAACCCAATGCATTTCGGGACCATTAGGCCCCTTCGTCAGGGGTCTACGTAAACATACATAAGGGAAAAAAGGTTAGTAAAGAAGGAAGAAAAGAAAAAAGAGAACAAGAGAACTCGTTACTCTCAATGCTTAGAGGTTTCACAGTTATATTAGTACTAAATCATTTACAGTTTCTTAATTTAATGAGATTATTACTCTCTTCATTTAGCTTTGAGAGCTATTTAACTGCACAAAGTGAGATATATTCACATTAGTTTGATTGAGACATATGATTAAATGAGTGCTACGCTTAATTTTAAGCCTGCCTACCGTTATTCAGAAGAAAATTTTGAAGGTATGCAGCTTGCCTATAGTGAAAAAAATAAAAATAGTGGGGTAACTTACTACACCATTTGAATAAGCAATATCGAAAATATGTCCAATTCCACCTTTTTATGGTTACCTTACGAGCCTATATGTGGCACGTTGGTCTCGCTTCAGTGCTCAGGACAAATGAAACTTTTCTGGTGAAAAAAGAAACCAAATTAAAATCTGGTTTGTGAAAAAATGTTGGTTCATTATATTTATAATGAGCCATTGTTTACCTCTTAATGAAGTATTGGCTACGTCTTTCTTCTCTTTGTATAACCAGCTCCAAACAACCTATTAGAAAGTTGGAGAAGCTTATTTTAGTATAACTTGTAGCTCGAACACGCTATCTAAAACCCACTCACTAGCAGTTTGACAATTGCTAGCGCGTCTATGCAAACAATCAAAGGAAGCTTCTACCTGCGGTCCTAGGCGTGGGCGCTTCGGTTCCGCAGTCTGTATTGGCAGCGTGGTCTGTGAAAATATGAACCACGTATTAAAAGATTGTTATCGGCGAAGCCGAAAAAATGCCCAAAGGCATTCTGTCTTTCAACTTGAATGCTCACGCGTCTTACCGATCTGCACTCTGTCCTGCTGAGTTCTGTGCTCGGTAGCTTCCTGCCGTCCACGGACTCGAAGTCCTACGTCTATATTGGTCGTCAGTGTTTGCATAGAAATAAATGAAGGACTAGCGTATCTTTTTGAAGCGGCCATATTTGAGAGTCTTAAAGCATATATGCTCGTAACTTCGGATCCTAATGCGGATTGTGAGCAATTTTAATAGCTATTAATTATTTGGTCACGAACAGAAAAAATATTAATTAAAAACCAAAGAAAAGATGAGTAGTAAAGGAAAAAAGAAATCAGAAAAGTAGTCATTGTGTTATTATAAAAAATAACATACCAATTTAAAAGGCAATTGCTATGCAACACTCATGTATACACAAAAGATTTTTTTTGTGTGCCTGCCTATTTACAATCTAAATCGTGTATGGTTGTTCTATGAAAGTTGTCTTATGATGATATATTTCTATGTGTTTTTACTGAACCTTTATACGTGTACTTTATTATTCAAGTCATCGCGGTGCCTGAATGCTCAGGGTATCAGATCCAGCCTTATTATATGACTGTTTAAAGGAAACATATCATTTCCATTTTATCATTAAGCCCGAAAGGGACCAGTGTCTGTAACCTCCGTATCCAGTAAGCTTCTCGCTGGAGTAGGGTCTTTGCGTTATCAAAGCCTAGTTTTTGTGGGACTTGCTCAACTATTTGAAATCTCAATTGAGCAATTGAGTGTCTATGTTCAGTCCAATGTTGCGCCAGTGGGGACGTTGTGTTTTTAAGTCTTATGCGACTTTTGTGCTCCGTTAGCCTCACTTTTATTTTTCTATCTGTTTTTCCTACGTATAGGAGTCCGCATGGGCATTTGATGGTATAGATCACATGTTCAGAATTGCAGGTGGTGTTGTGCCTTAGTTGGATTTGTTCACCGGTTCTTGGGTGTAGGATTACGCTCCCTGTTATTACATTGTTGCAGTTTTTGCAATTGTGACATTTTATTGTGCCTTTGTAGGTTGTTGGTCCAATGTCTTCCTTAGGTCTGCTGGGTTTACTGAGCATTTCTTTGAGGTTCTGAGCCCTTTTGTAGGCGAATAGAGGTTGTTCACTGAAGAGAGAACCAAAGTCTTTTTCGGCTTGTAAAATTTCCCATCTTTTGTTGACTATTTTCTTAATCTCCCAAGATGCTGTCGAATATTTTGTCACGAATACCATCCTTTTGTTTGTTTTCTTGGGTTTTTTTTGCAATAGTTCATCTCTCGGAATAGTTTTGATTTTTTCAACATGTGCCTCTAGCAGTTTTCTTGGGTATCCTCTTTCCAAATACCTCTGTTTTTGCTCATCAATAGTTTTGTCACAAATCTCTGAATTTGACGTAATTCTCTTAATCCGCATAAACTGCGACACAGGTAGATTGTTGATTAAACTTGCAGGATGGAAGCTCCCATATAGTAGCGCATTGTTTTTGTCTGTAGGTTTCTTATAGACACTTGTGTGTATGGACTCATTTTTGATTTCAACTAGAACATCTAGAAATGGCAGAGCTTCAGTACTCATGCTGTATGTAAATTGAATTCGTGGATCAATAGTATTCAAATTTTGAATATTTTCAATAAGTTTAGCCTGTGATTCTTTCCAAATTATAAAGATATCGTCTATGTATCTTTTGTAGTAGACCAAGCCTACTTGCCATTCTGGGTGTTTCAAAACATGATCATCTTCAAATTTCGCCATGAAAACATTGGCATAGATACAGGCCCCAGGAAAGCCCATGGCTGTACCATTTAATTGTAGAAAGAAATCCTTTTGCCAAGTGAAATAACTATTTTCTAGACAAAATTCCAATAGTTGGATAACCATGCATTTGACTTCTTCTGGTTTTTCTCCCTTTTGCAGAGCCCATTCCATGGCTTCTAGACCCTGTTTGTGCGGTATAGATGTGTACAATGCTGTAACGTCTATTGTACAGATTGTCCATTCACTTGCTGATTTAGCATCAATAGTTTTGAGATTTCTTAAAAAATCAGAAGTGTCCTCCAAATATGTGGGCCATTGTTGTATGAACGACTGCATATGGCTGTCAATGAAAATGCCTAAGTTCTCAAATATTGAAGAGCAACCAGACACTATAGGTCTGAATGGTGGGTTGTACAGATCTTTATGTATTTTTGGCAAGAAGTAAATTCTCGGCCTCCTTGGATAGATTTGTCTCAGATAACGCTTAACTGTTGGGTTGATCCAGTTTAATTCTTCAGCTTTATTTAGTATTTTGTCCAAAGTTTGCGCTATCATTGTAGTCGGATCATTATTCAATTTAGCATATGTTGTTGCGTCATTTACATGCTCTGTGCCTTTTTGTTGATAAAATGTAGAATCCATTATCACGAGACCCCCTCCTTTGTCCGCTTTCTGGATAGTGATTGCAGGATTTTTGGCTAATGTTTGCAAAGCACTGTACTCAGCCTTGGTTAGGTTATTTAGTTTTCTTTTAAAATGTATTTTGCTTAGATCCGCCTTGACTAGTGTTTCAAAGGTGTCAAGTGTTTTGTGTGAAATAGGAGCTAAAAAAGTGCTCTTTGGTTTGAACTTGATGTCTTCATTGTCCTCAGTTCGTATCGGATTTACCATCGTGAAAAAATGCTTGAGCCTTAATGAACGCATGAATTTAAAAAACGCAACTTCTGTTTCTAGCTCATTCGTTTGGTAGGTGCTTACAAATGATGTTCCTTTGTTCAGTAGATCTTTCTCAAAAGGCGTCAAAGGATACTCAGATATATTTATCACGAGGCTTTGGTCTGACTCCTTAAACTCGCTTTCCTTTGTTTTTCCTTTTCCTTTACAGACACTGGTCCCTTTCGGGCTTAATGATAAAATGGAAATGATATGTTTCCTTTAAACAGTCATATAATAAGGCTGGATCTGATACCCTGAGCATTCAGGCACCGCGATGACTTGAATAATAAAGTACACGTATAAAGGTTCAGTAAAAACACATAGAAATATATCATCATAAGACAACTTTCATAGAACAACCATACACGATTTAGATTGTAAATAGGCAGGCACACAAAAAAAATCTTTTGTGTATACATGAGTGTTGCATAGCAATTGCCTTTTAAATTGGTATGTTATTTTTTATAATAACACAATGACTACTTTTCTGATTTCTTTTTTCCTTTACTACTCATCTTTTCTTTGGTTTTTAATTAATATTTTTTCTGTTCGTGACCAAATAATTAATAGCTATTAAAATTGCTCACAATCCGCATTAGGATCCGAAGTTACGAGCATATATGCTTTAAGACTCTCAAATATGGCCGCTTCAAAAAGATACGCTAGTCCTTCATTTATTTCTATGCAAACACTGACGACCAATATAGACGTAGGACTTCGAGTCCGTGGACGGCAGGAAGCTACCGAGCACAGAACTCAGCAGGACAGAGTGCAGATCGGTAAGACGCGTGAGCATTCAAGTTGAAAGACAGAATGCCTTTGGGCATTTTTTCGGCTTCGCCGATAACAATCTTTTAATACGTGGTTCATATTTTCACAGACCACGCTGCCAATACAGACTGCGGAACCGAAGCGCCCACGCCTAGGACCGCAGGTAGAAGCTTCCTTTGATTGTTTGCATAGACGCGCTAGCAATTGTCAAACTGCTAGTGAGTGGGTTTTAGATAGCGTGTTCGAGCTACAAGTTATACTAAAATAAGCTTCTCCAACTTTCTAATAGGTTGTTTGGAGCTGGTTATACAAAGAGAAGAAAGACGTAGCCAATACTTCATTAAGAGGTAAACAATGGCTCATTATAAATATAATGAACCAACATTTTTTCACAAACCAGATTTTAATTTGGTTTCTTTTTTCACCAGAAAAGTTTCATTTGTCCTGAGCACTGAAGCGAGACCAACGTGCCACATATAGGCTCGTAAGGTAACCATAAAAAGGTGGAATTGGACATATTTTCGATATTGCTTATTCAAATGGTGTAGTAAGTTACCCCACTATTTTTATTTTTTTCACTATAGGCAAGCTGCATACCTTCAAAATTTTCTTCTGAATAACGGTAGGCAGGCTTAAAATTAAGCGTAGCACTCATTTAATCATATGTCTCAATCAAACTAATGTGAATATATCTCACTTTGTGCAGTTAAATAGCTCTCAAAGCTAAATGAAGAGAGTAATAATCTCATTAAATTAAGAAACTGTAAATGATTTAGTACTAATATAACTGTGAAACCTCTAAGCATTGAGAGTAACGAGTTCTCTTGTTCTCTTTTTTCTTTTCTTCCTTCTTTACTAACCTTTTTTCCCTTATGTATGTTTACGTAGACCCCTGACGAAGGGGCCTAATGGTCCCGAAATGCATTGGGTTGATGTACTTTATATTGTATTTTCTGTTTGATTACGCTGTGATATAATTTACTTAATTTTGAAAAAGATGAATATCATTCGAATATTATTTGAATATGTTTGATGCATAGGTGAAACACAACATATAAATAATGGAATAAAAAATAAGTTGAATGTCGAAAGCTTATTAAGAGTTAACTCATTCAAGAGTGCACCCTAGAGCCCTGGCAGCCTTCAGGTGCCAGGCTAAATACATGTTTACGGCCTGAGTCACCATGGTTGAGGTTGAATGTTACAGAGATAGGAAAATGATAACTCAAACCAATAACAGTAGTTTCCCATTTGGACACCAGGTTTGCATAGCGTGTCGAGAATAAGATAAAATCAATGACTGTATTTGCCCCCTCCCATTATAGGTAGGTCTAAATGTTTTGGGGGGGTTACACAGCTCATTTATAAAGGGGAGGGAAAACTCAGCCAATATATTGTTAAACAAATCCCCTAGCTTAGTGTGAGAAAAATTAGTCTGGGGCCCCTGGTTATGTTCCTCCATACCTCACACTCCCTGTGCGCTCCGCAAGCAAAGAGAACAATTAAAGTTGCCTACCCACATCAGTACCATATCTCCTGGGAGGCTTTCTTCGATCCTGGACAGGGTTTTTAGGAGATTATTAATAACTTTCTCTCTTTGCAACACAGGAATATTATTATAGAAATTTAGTAAAACAAAATTTTTTAAATGACCCCACGAAAAAAAACAGGATTTGATAATAATTATTGTCGGTGAAACATTTAACAACGGAGGGACCAGTGGTATTTGACAAGTACGTGCATAAACCCCCCTTGTGCCTGCCTCTTGTACTAGGTAGTAGAAAAAGTTTTATACCCCAGGATATGCAGTTTTTCAATGGCCCATGTTTCTTGAAGACATATAATAGCATGGGTCAAGGTCAATGATTGCCAGGTTGCATTATTAATTTTTGAAGAGAGACCTGCCACATTCCAGGTTATGACAGATCCAGGGGTTGTGAGTTGGAGGGAAGTGTTTAATTCACTTGATACCACAGAAGGTTCAACGCTCTCAGTTGGAAATACATGGGGGGTAGACACGATGGTGTCGGTTACAATTGGACAGTTAGACTTTAATGTAGGAGATGACCCATCTCTAGGAGCTTGTAAAAGTGGCTCCCGGCAGTTATAATGGGAAAGTCAGTCTACTACATCTAACGCTGAAAAGGCGTGAAATCTGTTTGCAAGCGGGATTTGGTATTTATTGGCCTCTTGAATTCTCAAGAACGCTGGTATGCAATCTTGAACAAATGCTCCCTCGACCTGATCCTATTAATCATAGAAGAGTTGTCAAGCATCCTCAAGGAATTATCTAATGGAATAGTTGAGGTGACCAATGAGCTCACTAACATGATGTCTACAGAGGAGTGGATGAAAACACTGGAGGAAATCAATGAACAAATTGCCAAACACTCCCAGGATATTAATGAAAGAAAAATCAGAAAAATCCGTCGGGACACTTTCGATTACAAACTTGGAGAGGTTTACACATGGGCAGAGGTTTGTGCCCAAAGACGCAGAAACCGCCCTTACACACAACAAACGGACACCTCTTCATCAGGAAGTGACACAACGAATAGACCCCAGATGGGTAGACCACAAACCATACAAACGGGACAGGGACCAGCACTTAATGAGCAACAACCATCAAGAACAATTGTAGCAACTACAGGTTCTTTTTTAGACCAAGGCCATCAAGAAAAAGGAGACCCAGGAGGGGAAAAAGACAAAGAACACCCCAACACGAAAAGCACCACAATGCCCAAGAAGGACAAGAAGAAAACAACACAGAGGGACAACTAGTCATAAATATCTCAGACTGTGTCTTGACTCCATATGAATTTAAACTATTGCAAAAGGGTACATCTTTTGTACCAACAACACAAACCAACCAACTGGAGCTTGAAGTAAGCCTTTTCAAATTAATTAGGAAATTGCGATTAAGACATTTCTTTGGAAATATTTTACCGGACCAAGGTCCGCAAAAACCAGGCCAACTTAGAGGTTTGAAAACCATTAGCACATACCAAGCCCTTATCAGTCATAAAACCTTAGATTTATTTGAGAATCTGGTTAAACATGATCTATCCAAACTCAACTACAACAGAAAAACAACAAAAAACATTACACAGAAAGATCTTGATCCACTAAAGAAAATAGCTAACAATGAAACCATCAAATGTGTAAAAGCATACAAAGGGGGAGCATTGGTAATAATGAACACCTCTATGTATGAAGCCAAAACAATGGATCACATATCGGACACGACTACCTACATGAAACTCAACGAAAATCCAACCACACAGTTTGCTGACATACTAAAAAACATAGTCCAGAAAGCCTGCGACACAGGAGTGTTTAAAGAAAAGACAAAATATTTCCTACTCAAAGACAATCTAAAGAGTCCTATACTATATATGGTCCCAAAGTTCCATAAAAACTTGAGAGACCCACCATTAAGACCGATAGTATCGATACGTGGAGGCATCCATGAGCCAATAGGCCAATTTTTGGAAAAGTATTTGCAACCAAATGTGGAAAAGATGAGGACATACATAAATAACACAACAGATTTTCTATTGAAACTACAGGCGATTGAGATCAACAATGACGAGGAAATAATATTATGTACAGCAGACATAAAATCCCTTTACACTTCAATCCCACACCTCTAAGGCATAGAAGCCGTGGAACAAGCCCTAACGAGAACTGACTTGGAATTACCAATGCAAGTTTTTTTGATGGAGCTCATGTACTTCACCCTGTATAAGAATTATTTTAAATATGAGGAGGATTGGTATCTCCAATTAGCCGGCACTTCCATGGGCAATTGCGCCACGCGGTATATGCAAATTTGTTTATGCAACAGTTTGAGGAAGAACACATACTATCAAAACCAGAATGGCAAAACAACATTAAATTATTTGTGAGATGTATGTATGTATGTATGTATGTTCTTATATAGTGCTCGATTTTACCCTTGGGCATCTCGGCGCTTGCCTTGGGAACCCGTCCTGGTTTTTCCCTGTGAGATCACCCGTGCTGGGCATCCCCAAGGTGAAAGCCAGGCATCCCTCCGCGGGGGGCCGTTGTGGAGATTAAGCAAGCTTGTTGCCCAGAGCTGCATAGTGTGAACTCGTGCTTAGAGTGGGCACCGAAGCGAGAATTATCGAGTCCGTGGACAATTGGGTTCAGGACCCTGCCGCGTCGGGAATCGAACCCTGGTCCCGGGTCTGACCTCAGCTTCAGGGTATGCCTCCTCTAACCAGTGAGCCACACTTCCCCACATGGATGATGTTTTCATCTTATGGAAGAACACACAGAATAATTTGGAAAAAGCACTACTGGCACTAGATGTCATAGACGGACGTATACAGTTTACATGGGATATTTTAGAGGAAAGAATAACATTCTTAGATGTGGAAGTCCCGCTAGATCATAAGGGCTTGGAAACTGACATTGTTCGAAAACCAACTGACAGAAACAATATGTTACACTTTACCAGCTTTCACCAAATGTCACTTAAAGAACATTTACCATCTCCCAAATGCTAAGAGTCAAACAGATTACATCGGACTCAATCAAATCTAGCCACAGAATAGATAAAATGGGCAAAAGATTCAGAGATAGACGATACCCGGAATCTATTATAGAAAAAGCAAAACAGCAAGCATATTCGACTTGCAGAACAGATCTGTTAAGAAAAACTACCAAACGGGAAAACACCAGAATGGTCAGTTTCAAAGTTCTCAAATTTGAGTACTAACTTCAAAAAAATAATTAATCATCATTGGCCAATTTTAGGAATGTAACCGGATTTCAAATCATTGTTCTCACAGCCGCCGTTATTCGCACATCCCAGGAATAAGAACATGGGAGAAATTCTCAAATAAAAACAAATGGAGACTTCACTGGCGAAAGGAACTAGACCATGCATGAATTGCAACAACTGTAATAACATAATAAAGGGGACCAATATAGCCCACCTCGTGAAGGGATACAACATAAAATTGAGAGTATCAGCGACCTGCGACACAGCTAATGTAATCTACCTACTGAAATGCCCATGTGGCAAAGTCTATGTGGGGAAAACTGAACGAAGAATCAAGATACGAATGAATGAGCACAAATCGAACATTAGAACAAAAAACATGAAATCAGTAATTGCGGCATATTTTCTGGAATAACATTACAATATATTACAATTAAAATTTCTGATTTTGGAAACAGTACAGAAAATAGAAGCATGAGACAATAATAAACATCTGCTGCATCAAGAACATTTTTGGATCATGAAACTTAACTCAAGCAAACCGAATGGCCTGAATGACTGGATAGAATACGCATGTTATCTATAATGTTATGAATATAGAACATTTGTCTTTCATAGTTTTTGTTACCTTGGTATACTTATCTTTAATTCAACAATTGATTTAGTGGATTTCAACATACATGAAACACTCCACATATAATACATCTCACTTAACGGCACGTTTTTATTCATACACAACTGTGGAACCAATTATGCCATGTTAATGGTTAGCATGATAGGTCCACTCACAAATAGTCTCCACACAGACATCACCTTAAGCCCCTCATTATTTGATAAAATGGCACACTAAATTGTGTGAACATAATTATGGTATTCATATGAACATCAGTATAGCATTTCTTTCTTTTGGAATGCTTTGAGTAGATCTTTCAAATTAGACTGCAAACGACGCACTTAGTCTTTCTACGTTATTTATGGAATCGCGAGTCCCTGCGATCACGTGGGCAGCGTTTTTAACCAATCACGGGTACGTTTTGCGAGTACGGAATTGCCTCCGGTTTCGGCACTCGGAACGGCGATACAAGGGACAACATCGTTAAACTCGGGAATTAAGAAAACAGTAAGTTTGAGCTGTTTGGCAGCTAAGAAAAACATCTATTGGTGCACGTCACGCGAACGTATGCACTAATTTTTTATCCTTTTTCTCACGAGGAGAACAGGATTACACAGTATTCCGAATGCCGTAAGTTAACCATGTTTGAAAATTGGCTACACGCGGGATATAATCCGGGTCTACGCGGGTTATCGTTATCAGAACACTAAAGCATGCCGACACTTTAAGATTTGATCATCACGGAGTGCACCTAGATTTTACCATCAGGATCACAAAACACATATGAACACTCAATGTGCTAGTTCAACATCAAAACTTGCATGTTGACGATGTGTTATAATAGATACAATGTATGTTTAAATATCTGTGGTATGAACAAAGTGTATGCTATGATCTTTTTGCAGTGATGCTCCCTGAAGAAGGGCTTTCAGCCCGAAATGCATAGGAGCCTAAAGGGCTATGTTAAAAAAGGATTATATATAAAGAATACTTTGATTTGAAATGAAATGAAAAGAATTAAAAAAACAAGATATCAAATAAAATGAATTACTTTTAAAACAAATTTGGTGGAAAAAATGCATTGGAGTCCTATTTCACAGGAACACAGGTGTGCCCATGGGGATGCAACCAATATAAGTTGGAAGCACTGTATGGAGTTAGTATAACCCCATAAGCAGTGATGAGGCCCATTAAGCCTTGTAAATGTTCAAAATATCTTCAATAGGTTTGCACCCAATCTAGTAGAAAAATAAAAATATCTTGTCAGCGTCAATGGCATAAAGTAATGCAGGTATAGGTGATGAACCAATTTGGGCATTTTTCCCTCTCCATCAACTAAGGCCTTTTCCAGATGAATAATCTGTAGTGTGAACCAAAAGGGCACCAAGATGCCGCCTTGATCCACACCTTGTTTTAAACTAAAGTCCTCAGTGCATTCCCCCTTACCCCAAACCTGACTGAAGCTGACAGGATTGAGTGCAAATCACAAAACAAATGGACTATGTTGGCCTCAACACACATGCACAGCATAATACCCCAGAGTGTATCCCTATTGACCCTTGTCAAATGCTGAACTCAGGTCCATAGATGTCATATACATGGATCCTTTCTTAGCAACTGTATATTTGTTGACAATGAGCTAGAGATTAAGACATTTGTCAACCCCCCCAAACCAGGCCTGAAATCATACTGAACGTCTGATAGGCTATTACATTATTTGGTCCATGTCATCAGCCTATTCAGTACCATCTGTCCGATGATCTTCATTACAGAACATATCGAAGAAATGAGGTAGTAGCATCCCGGGTCAGATTTACTCCCCTTTTTGAATACTAACAGAATCACTGTTGTAGACGAAGTCATGGGTAGTTTCTGCCTAACATCGTCAGTAATGGGATAAATAAGCGCAGATTTAGAAAACTGACTGTGTTAGAATTGCATTTTAAAAATGGTTTAAATGCCGTGGAAATATTAATGTTAGAAAATGACTCATAGGAAAAAGAGTAAACGCATAATGTTTAGAATCCGAGTAAATAAACTGTGAAAATACATTAGTGAATCACATCTAGGTTTTAGAATGTTCTTAAAATATTTGCTAATTAATGCATGTTTACAAAATGTTTGAACCAAGCAACCATTTCTAGCATGTATAATAACAAGGTCCAAAAGTCTTTTCACTCAACTCTTTCTCACAGTTATAGTTATACAAATAAGATAGTTAGCAAAATTGCTTAGCATTAGTGACATCTTTCAGAAACGTGGTGACTATAACATTGTGTTTATTCAGCTCCTCACCCCATGATAGATCATGTGTGAATACAAAGAGCTTATTAAAACTGCTTATGTTAAATGACGACTTAGAGACTTTGTGAATGCTGTTTCTGAACAACATTGTTAGATGTTTTCATATTGCTACCTAGCTATTGTTTACACATTGAGCTCCTAGTGCATCCTTTAGCTGAGGTAAGAGGGTTTTCCTTAAGAGCCTTCCCTCGTGTAACGAATGCAGTTACAATTGTATCAGTCATGGTGACAAGGATACAGACTGTGGGAATCAGAAGAAGAAGCATCATATGACTGATGACACCACTTCATGAACTATTCTTATTGGCTATTGACAGAGCACACCTACAGGATTGGTAAGAAAGTATGAACACACTCATTGTTTTACCCTTTTTTTTGGTACTGCAACTGAAAGGAACACGGCTGAGTGTCCAGAACTACTCTTTTTGAGAAGTTCATTTCTTACTCGTTCTTCTTTAGAGGAATTCTTCATATGTTCTATTTTAGAACAAGTCCTTTAGTTAGTTTACAGGGTTTCTTTGTGGAACACTGTATTTTTCTAATTTTGACTTTTATATTTTTTGTTAATTTACTAATCTGAATAAAGATATTTAGAGAATCTAACTTTATGATGAAAAAATGTTTTGAAACCTTCACCAACCTCTCATCATTGACTGTTTTCAAATTCTAAATGTGATTGATATTTTGATTATTTTTAACCCTTTCGATGCTCATGACGGTACCATGCCGTCATGAGTCACGGTTGGGCTGTGCTTATGACGGCATGGTTCTGTCACAACCACGCTGGCAATTGAATTGTCCAGCACCAGGCTGAAATTCCTGCCGCAGGCAAGGTGTTAAAAAGCTATAATCTGCTTACGGTGGAAAAGATGGAAAAGGTCTGCCGACCTCTCTGGAGCCGCAAGTATTTTCCATGGTGAGATTTGTAAGTGGGTGTATATTAAGATTGAACCATCTTGGCGAGTTCTTAGGTTCCTGCATTAATCTACATGGTGATAAGTGGAACCCAGAGTGTTACATTTGATTTAAATAAGTCTAGGGCCACCCCATCAGGACCTAGAGCTTTAATCTTTTTTTCCAATTTCTTTTTCTTAAATGTTACGGTATTTCACTCCAATCAAACTGTATGCAGAATACTATAGCAAGTAGTCATTTGGTACAAGATCATAAATAACATATCGTTTGTATAACAGGACTATCGTTAGTATTGGCAATAGATCGTATTATTCACCTCCCTTACGACTAACGGAGATTATCCAATTTGTTCCCATTGTGTTGTGTTCTTCGTCCTCTTCCAGTGGGAAGGTGACATTAACAAGCAGACACAGCGACCCTCTAGTTGTGTTCCATTTCCCCATATTTGTATCCATTTTAGTGGGCAATCTCTACTTTCATATCGCAACCTTTCAGCCTGAATACACCAATCCATGTTGGTTTTCCAATCCACAAGTGCAGACCCAGAGTCTGACTTCGATTTCCTTGTAATGGTGCGCTTAGCCACTATAAAGCCTAATGTAACCCAGTTCTTTCTCCCGCTGTTAATGCTGTTTCCTCTCAAATATTTGATAGACACCACTGGGGCGACATCTCCATCTTTCTTCCACACAGCGTAAGCATGCATGTAGTATTTTTTTTTACAATATTCTAGTACCTTCTGGCATTCCCACCATAAGTGCAACAATGTACCTATCTGTCCACACCTCCTTGGACACTGTGATGATGCAATTTTACCAATTTTAACCAGTGTAGTGCTAGTGTAATATGTTTGGGGCAAGATCTTTAATTGGACTCATTTAATCAGGTGCGTATAGCTACCTCTCGAGGAGATATAAGCGCCTCCTGCCACTCCTCATCTGTGAGAGCTCCCAAGTCCTCCACCCACTTTGCCCGGACTTTATCTAAGGAGTCAGGAACATTGTAGAATTATTTCAATGATATTGCCTTATCTTTAAGGTAATCATCCAGGATGTCGTCTGTAGCTGCGAGTTGGGCAGCCTCTGTGGTGTTGTTGCTGCGGAATCCTGATTGAGAAGGGTCGAGGATGGTGTTGTCTTCGATGAACCTTGTCAGTTTGCGTTGATGGTCTTCTCAGCGACTTTCGTTGCAAAAGGGAGGAGCGAGATGGGCCGGCAATTCTTGAGGTCCGTTGGATCTGCTGAGGGCTTCTTGAGCAGAGGCCTGACTTCTACGGATTTCCAGAGGTCGGGGAAGGTGCCGGTCTCAAAGGTTGTGTTGATGGTGCGTTGTAGTTCAGGCACGATGACAGTGGCGGCTATATGATAGATTTGCAGTGCGCAGGGATCAGCGGGGGCCCCTGAGTAGGTCCCTTTCATGGTTGAGGCGGTCTCTTCGGTCGTGATCGGTGTCCAGGAGGAGATGGTGGGCTGGCTGGCGTTGTAGGGAGGACTGGATGGTAGCGGAGTCAGGCGCATGGTCGCTGAAGTTGTGGTAGAGGTTTTTGATCTCCTGGTGGAAGTAAGATCTGAGCTTGTCGCAGAGGTCCTGGGAGTGGGTGATGTCCGTGGCTTTGCTGTGGAGCTTGATGTTTCAGGTATTGCAATACCACCCCTCTTTTAATGTTATCTCCTAGGCCGTTAACATTCCATGATAGGATTTTGAAGTTATGAGCAGGTTCATCTCTATTCATGGTATTGTGTACCTATTCGGTCTTCTCAGTGGAGTGTTTAAGGGCGTTCCCTAAGGAGGTCGCTTCATCTTTACCTTCATGTCCCTTCGAACGACATCCTGTTTCGCAGCTATTAATTTCTTGAAACATGTACCGTACATTTTCACAACTACAAACTGTTTTGTGTATCTAGAAACTCTACTAACCCAACCATGAAAACAACTTCTAATCCCCACCACCCCTCCCTGCTTACCTACATTGTGGACTTGAATCTGACCACCACCCTAACTCTGCAAAGTGGATGTGTATCCCATCCCTCATACTTTACTGTTGGGGATTGTGTCTTTGCCGGTTGCTCACTCGCCTGCACCCTACCACCCAATCATACAGTTACTTTACCAGTCCACAGCTATGTCGTTGGGGTCCAACAGGTACCTTGACCATTCCGGCAACTTATCTCCAAAACCAACCAGTGAGCAGTTCAGAGTTGCTTGGCTCCTTACAACTCTACAGTTCCCAGGTAATATTATATTAGTGGAGGGGCTGCGCTGGCGGTCTGCAATATAACGTCTCTATCTCTAAAGTTGAAAATCCTGGCCAGGATAGGATGGGGGGTGCACCCGGTCGTTGCTGGCCCCCTGGCACGCAATGAGCACGCTCCACAAAGAAGTAGTTCGAGAGGGTACAAGGCTATAGGTGTTTTATGATAAGCTTTTCAACAAACAGGTCTGTGGATGGTCCCTCGTGTGCTCTGGCACCCCTAAAATGCAATTGAAGTTTCTACATGCACCCCCTTCATAGTCTCCGAGCCTCTCTTCCATGGTCGCCATCAACTGCTGGCACTTTTTAGCTGTTGTTTTAAGCGATTTAGTATTTGACTGGAGAGTTGTAATAGAGTTTTCTGCAGCTCATACCCGGTTGCCCTGATTGCGAAGGTCTGCGTGCATTAGTGTAACCTCTGTCGTGAACGTGTCTATTTTACTTTCCTACGCAGAGCGCACTCCTTGGATGGCTTCCATTATGTTTTGCAGGGTAGGCACCCCGTCCTTGATCGCTTGTTTCTGTCACTGATCATCGTCCCCTTCTGAGAGGGTATCCATCTTGCGGCGTGTGAATTTATCAAGTTTAGTCTGGTGTGTAGGTTTGATCCTTTGTGGGTCGCCATACTGGGATGCAGTTGGTCACCCCCCCACTCGCCGCGTCTCAGCCACTCGGCCCGGGGCCGAAAGGCTGTGCATGCCATGTCTCTCCACCTCATCAAAAACAACTGAATTTGAGTTGGGGTTATTGAATTGTTCTTATGCATCCCACTGCACCCAGTTGTCTATTACCTTCATCTGATTTGGCGTGCTTGGTTAGTGTCTCCATCCAGTTGGTATTTGACCACCTTCTGGATCAATTTCTCCTCTCTGTGGGGGTGAGAGGAACCGCAACTTATGTCTTCCCCACCGCTCGTCACTGGGTGACGCAGATCAGGCCGCGGGAGCTTTGCCCCCCCACGGGCTCTCTGCCGCTCCTCAGCTCCCACTAGCCACTGCAGTGTGTGGTGCCATTGTTGTTGGGGTCCATCGCTTCTACACGTACCTCTACACTCTTGCAGCCTTTTAGTCAGTTGCAGCCGGGCTGGATCTTCTCAGGGCATTGTCACCCAATGCAGGGCCTGTGCGGCCTCACAACTCCGCCATAAGTCACTGGTCACACTGCAGGCTCAGCCTCACTGCCTCTCTCCAAACCCCAGATCAGGGGCTTCACCAGTCCTGCCTCCAACGCACTGTTTAACAGGCGTTACGTGATGATCTACCAGGCAGGGACAGCTTCTCGGCCACTACAGGCTGGTGCATCTACACGGTTAATTGTCGGTACTCCAGCTTCAGATCCGATGTTCCTGTTTATGTCGGGACCTCCTGACTTGGTCTTACTCTGTGGCAAACTGATAATTATATGGATTTTTCAGGTTTTCAGCGGGCGTTCATCTGAGCCTTCTCAGAGTGCAGCCATCTTGGTTGGCTGCTATTCTTGGGCAGCTCAATAATAGCGTCTCTAACCTCTTCCCGTCAAAAGGTGATAGGTGGCATAACTGCATACAGAGAATCATCTTACAGGGCTCAGAAACCAGGTTGGGTGTGCCATACATAGCTTTAGATTGACAAACCCATGAGTCGAGCATGTTGTTTGAAGAAAAATAAGGCTTTGCTTACTGTTTAACCCCTTGCATGCTGCCGCGATTCTGCGCCTGTGCAGCAGAATCGCGAGTGGGCAGGTTAATGATGGCCCCCAGCCGTCATCAGCACACGAGCACCGTAGTGCATGACAGATGTGGGCCGTCATCAGCATGCAAGGGGTTAAATAAAGGTGGATGAGTAAGCTCCCAAAACAGTGCTGTCCCTGATGCTGCTTGCATGAATGAGTTGGTCTCATGCCTCGCATCGTAAAGAGAGTTTACAAGAGAAATTGTTTTGTATGCAGGATGACACTTCTGTTTCTCCTTTAAGACTTCAATTAAAGCACTGTAAGCTCTCGAACACAAATTATCAAACCATTTAAAGGGCTAGGCTGATGGGGTTTTTGGCATTCTGGTCAAAAGAAATTTGACTTTGTCACAAATAGATCTGACAATTAATTAATCACAGGAGGTAACATCCCAACTAATTTCAAAGCACAAGGAATAATCAGTAAAGAGTTCAAGGTGGCAACATCTGGATAGACCTTGTCCCATTCTAAAAGTTTACCTTATGCTTGGATGCTCACTTCTTTGCTAACAGAGTAAATTGTGAGGCTTTTTTTTAAAGCACACGCTCACGTTCATTAAAGGTAAACTTATTTGAAAGCGTTCTATTTGGAAACTTCGATCGCTACATTTCAGCAGCAATATCAGATGAATTTTGTTGTTTACCACGAACCTGGGGCGTATTAAAGCATGGGCACACTGGGCTACGGGGGCTATTGCCTAAGGCCCCCTCTTTTCAAAGGTCCTGTGGAAAAGTGAACCTTCTCTCTACTTCACCTCCGTTTGATGCTCTAGCTCAGCCTTTAATGTACAAGTCAATATTATTTGTCATCATGAGGCTTCAATTATAAGATGGGTAGTAAAATGTAAAGCTGTTTCAAACAGAGGCCCAAAAATATTTCTTCTCTGGAGCCGTCAAATTCCTTAAGATGACACTGCCACGAGCTATGTATTTTTTAATTACTAGTGGTAAAACATTTTGAAAGAAAAAACTCCAGAAGGGGTTCGGGAAGTTGTGACAACAATAGTAAGAGCTGCCAGCTGATTCGGTTCTTTTTTAGAGTCTAAAATCCAAAATACTCCATCTTGATGTTTCCAATTAACTGGACTGTTCTTACACTCTACCATTTTGCACAATATTTTCAGGCAAACTAAAAAGAGGAGTCTTAGCTTCCCAAATACTCTTTGACAGTTTAAAAAGCTCATATTATGTAATTGCCCTAGAATATCAATCCAAAATTAAAATCAACATATATCATGGCAAGGTACACGCCATATTAAATGTATGTCCACCCAATCTAGAAGAGAATTTACAGAATATTCTGAGTTCCAGACCTTGAAATAAATGATAATGTGCACATTTTGCATGTTTCCCCACTGTTCTGAGGTGCACGTTTGAAATTTTCACTTTTCGCTTTCAAGACACTTGTCAGGTTTTACCTGGCAAATATCTTGCCAACAAATTGCATGGATGCAGAATTTTCACCTGAATTGAGATTTGCATTAACATTGGAATGATGGCACTATGTTTTGTCTCTTTGCTTTGCTTCCTGAAGTAGTCTCTGTAACCTTCAGAATGGGCATTTATATTCTGAACAAAACCATAACGAGTATACCGATACATACCTGTGGAGGCACAAGTGTGCACCTGGGTTCTGGTGGGTGGAATGACAAACTGTAGGTGGTAGATTTATTACCTGTCGCTGAGGTGGGTGATTAACAGGGCATACAGCGGTTCTCTTTCTCCTTTATATTCTGGAAGATCATAATACATTTTATTGAATATTCGGAACTACACCAAGAAATTGAACTATATAAATACAAACTATTATTATTACTATTCCCTTTCTGTCACCAGTCCACTTTTTTCTTGAAAGTATATGACAAATCAAAACGTATTCACATTTAAAGGTAGGTGAAGCATTTTGGCGAAACAGGTGAAACCTGCCCATGGTAGAAATTTCTCAAGCAAAATGAATTCGTCAATTTTCTCAAATGCATTCAGTTGGGAGGATCCTGCAGAATTTTATTGAAAATTACAGTTTTCACAGATTGTTGGGGCTCTTGCCTTACACACATCCAACCAAATGGCTGCCTAAAAACACCACAAACTGAAAACGAATTGGTGACATTTTGCAAAAGTGGCAAAAGTAATCGTTTCTTTTATTTCACTTGCATTTTTCACAAAAAAATGCCCTTCCTTATTCACAGTGTATTAAGACACTCACCACTCCCCCTCTCTAAACAAGCATTGACAACGCAATACGTTTGGCTTTAATATGCTTGACCCTACACACTCTCAGGCACACCGCTCACTCTGCATTTGCAAGGGCATACAGGAAATAGGCATGAAAAACAAAAACAGTGTCTACCTGCTCTGGTGTAATGGAACATGGAGGTAACTAAGAGTCTATGAAAAGAGAAACAAAGCATATGAGCGGGTATGTAGGGCCTGAAGCCGAGAAATGTACACAGGACAAGTGCCAGCGAGTGACTTGTGCACCATGCAATGTGTCTGAAAAAAGATTAATTTATTCACTGGTAACCTGTAGAGGACATGCAACTGGAATTTAAAGGACGTCCGCTGAGGTAAATTAAGAGTACGTTCAAAAAGAGGTTATGGTAGTTCTTTCAAATTAAAACATGTAAAGATAAACGAATCACCACAAAACAGTTCCAATTCTATTCAACATAAAATAATATTTTTAATTTATAATCCCATAAGAGAAACATTCATTAGATGCCCTTGTAATTCAGAGCATTAATGTTATTCAATATAACCACTTAGGTATATTCTTAGTGCATGTATTATTAACAGTGCTCACAATGTGATAAAGACAAAGAAGGTTTTATGGGTAATGGGGGTGAATGGATGAGTGAGGGACAGCGTAAAGGTATAGTGACATAGACACATTTGCATTTTTATACAGTAGAACCTTTACAGCCTAATATTGGTCAATAGTTCCCTTATATTCATAACACATAGGTACATATGAATTGGTTTGTTCTATTCCTATGGGCCTGAGGGTTTGTGGTAGTCTACGTTTCCATCCCTGTTGGTAGGAGGGTGGTTTGATTCCTCAATGTGGGGTCTTCTTCAGGACAAGGTTGTGTCGGGAGCACCTGGAGATAACAAAAATGGTTCAGTGAATGAGGTACAATGTGGTGAACGTTTCATGTGAGTAACCATTTGAGGACCTACTTGTAGATGGATGGAACTGTCAATGAACGATCTTAGTGGGCTTTCAATCGTTCCTCGGTATCTGTGATGAGATATAGAGTCTCAATGGTAAAAAGAGGTATAGAGACAAATGGGACCTCATGGCTTGAGAATTCGGACCAGAAACTCACTTTGCTGGACATTAGTCATCTGGGGTAATGAATCTCCCGATGCGTGTTGCCAAACAGTCAACAGCACACAGTCTGTAGAAAAAGGATAGTGGATGAGGATAGGGGAACACAGTGGGTTGGTTCTAGATCAAGTTGGTATGGTGTTCTTTAACATGTTGATAAAGCAAAATTCTAGTTGTTGCAAGTTCATAATAGATTAGTGACGTATTAGTCTTAAAAGATGCTTGTCAGTGGCATACACCGCTGGAGCTTTTGGGATTGTAAAAAATATGTAACACCCACCCGTGGGACATTTTATAAATGCGTAAATATGCAATAAATATTCCCAGTGACGGGGAAAACTTAGTATGAAATAATGTCCATCTTGTGGTTTAATGCATGCTGTACTGTAAATTCACAATACGGGCAATAATGAGTAAAAGATTCTGCTCTTGTTATACAAAATAAACATCACACTGGATACTGTCTCTATGCTGTAAATTCAAAATGCGAGCGATCGTGAAATGGTAAAACATTCTGCTTTAATTAGACACAAGAAACATCCTAACTTCCCCAGTAATGTGTGTGCGCTTTAGAATCTGAAAATAAAAGCCGTAGCCCCAGCGTTTGGCATGGAAAACTTACTATAAAATATTGTCCAAATTGTGGTTAGATGCATGCTATACTGTAAATTCAAAATGCGGGCGATTGTGAGCGAAAGATTCTGCTTTCGTTAAACAAAATGAACATCACACCGGATTTTGTCTATGTGATGTAAATTAAAAATGCAGGTGATCGTGCAATGGTACAACTTTCTGCTTGAATTAGACACAATAAACATCGTAACTGCCCCTGTAATGTGTGTGCGCTTTGAAAATTAAAGCCGTAGCCCTAGCGTTTGGCAAGGAATGATATAGTTGGTCCGACATTGTTAACAATATCTCCTTTAAATATATTCTAAGGTTAATGGGACAACGTGAGATGGTCAGCCTGCTCATACCTCGCTCTTGTCTTGCTTTAGCTGACAAGCAGTTCGCTTGCATCGATCGCGTTAAAAAGAACTTGAAGGGGGCGTGTCTAATCACACGGTGCCGCCTCTAAATGCTAGTCGAAGTCTCGTCTCTCCTCTAGCCAAAGGGCATCATGGATGAAATATTAGGCTCAAAGCTCATTGCCCTGGTAACACGAGTCAGTGACGGGTGTTGGGAAAAGAAAGGAGCGGCACATCACTCGAGATTGCCGCTGTATAAGGGAAAGCGGTGTGGGCTTTTGTGAGTTTAAACCATTATAGTTATAGGATATACATAGTTGACAATATGTGCGAGCACATTTGAGCATAGACCCCGTCTCATTTATACATTACGATTTCACATAGTCTACTGCGATATCAGGCAACTAAAGTGGAAATAATTGAATACATGGAAAGATTATCCAACTTAACATGTTAAAAACATTGCATTAATTGGTAGAGTAATGTATTTATGCAGTTCATGGCAGAGAAAACTTTTAGGTATTTCAATACAATCACGATGCACATGCAGGGTTGTGTTTAAGATTGACATGGACAAATTGACAAATCCCAACATATTAAAAATATCGTATTGGTCGGTGTACTTGTGAATTTATACAATTCAAATAAGAAAAAACTTGAAGGTATTTTAGTACATAAGATTGCACATACAGTTTTAAGGAAAAACGGACACATATTAAAATGCGAACTCGAGTGAGCCTTAGTCACAAGGCTATTTATGTATCGTGATGTGGAAATGCCAGGCAAGACATACCCTTAAGATAATGTCGAGTCAAATACTGTCATCTGCCCATTCTGAGTGATAAGTGTGACCTTTCTGTCATGACTACTCTAAGCGCAGTGTAGGGACCTAGGTATTTACTTATTCTGATTGAAGGCCTGCCATTTGGGCGTATGTGGCATCCAGTTCGTTTAGACCATTAGTGACTGTACCAAGTAAATGCATCCACTTACATTCCCCAATGTTCAAGATAGGGCTAAGGTCACCTCCTCTTTGACCTAGGGTTACTTTTTCCAACACAATCCATTTCAGTGATTCTGGGGTGTGCTGTTGGGTACAAAAATGTTCAACCAAGGGGGCTCCCACTGTTTGACATGTGATACGACTACAGTGCTGTAGGATCCAATTTTTCATCCTTTGTTTAGTCTGTCCTACTTACATTAAATCACATGGGCATATAATAGCGTATATCACCTCACTAGTATTACAATTAGTGTGTGTTTTCAGGTTGATGGTATGGTTTCTGTAAAACAAGGTCTTGGTTTCTAGGCACATTGAGCCTGCTTTGCATCTCGTACATTTGTAGTGGCCTACTACCTCTGGTAGGTTTCACATTGTCTGTATCGTTGGGGTAGGAGGTGTTTCCAGTAATGAACGGACTACATGATCCCTAATGTTCTTGGCCTTTGTGAAGGCGTGCATAGGAGGTTAAGGCATTTCTATGGTATCTGAGACCAGGCCCCAGTGTTTGTTAATTGTTCTTTTGATGTCATTGCTTTTAGTGCAGTGTGTAGTTACGCATATCATTCTGTCTTGTCCTATGGTGCGTTCTTTAGGTGTCAATAAGTTTTCTCTATTGTTGTACCAGGCCCTCTTTCTGGCTGGCTCTTTTGACCACTCTTTTGGGGTATCCTCTCTCCATGAGGTGGGAGATCAGTTCGTCTGATTCTTTGAAGAAGTCTTCTTTCAAGGAGCAGTTCCTCCTGATCCGGAGAAACTGCTCAAAAGATAGTTTATCACGAAGTCCTCTCGTGTGGTGGCCTGTATGTCTGAGCAATGTGTTTCTCTGCGCTGGCTTCCTGTATAAGGTGGTATATAAGCGGTTATCATTGACCTTTATACTGATGTCAAAAAAATCAATGGTGTCTCTGTCGTATTGCATGGTAAACTTGATGTCTTCAGCTTGTAAATTTACCCAAGTGAAGAAGAATGTCTGGTCTTGTTCCTCTTATCACTTATCAATCAGATTGGGCAGATGACCGTATATGACTTGACATTATCTTAAGGGTATGGTCAGTGCCTTGCCTGGCATTTCCACATCACGATACAAAATCGCCTTGTGACTAAGGCTCACTCGAGTTCGCATTTTAATAGGTGTCCGTTTTTCCTTAAAACTGTATGTGCAAACTTATGTACTAAAATACCTTCAAGTTTTTTCTTAAATCAATTGTATAAATTCACAAGTACACCGACCAATGCGATATTTTTAATATGTTGGAATTTGTCAATTTTTCCATGTCAATCTTAAACACAACCCTGCAAGTGCATTGTGATTGTATTGAAATACCTAAATGTTTTATCTGCCATGAACTATATAAACACATTACACTACCAATTAATGCGATGTTTTTAACATGTTAAGATTGGATCATTTTTCCTTGTATCCAATTATTTCCACTTTAGTTTCCTGATACCGCAGTAGACTCTGTGAAATCGTAATGTATAAATGGGACGGGGTCTATGTTGAAATGTGCTTGCACGTATTGTCAACCATGTATATATTATAACTATACTGGTTTAAACTCACAAGTATTTATTCTAGTTCTAGAATCATGGCCAAATTACCAACCTTTGGCTTCTCAGACAAACAATATGCCAACATGGTAGGAAGCACCGTCTCCTTTGGTGAATCTGCCACTATGAGACAGGATAAAAATGATGATCTTAACACTTTATTGGGGTTAAGAAAAAAACGTAAACGCATCGAACAACATGGACACTTTATGCTCCAATATTTAAAGGCGGGAGTCATTCCACAGGGTCTCAGGGTTCGTAATATCCCAGGCCTTTTTGTACACATCAGGGAGTTTCTGGAGCGCTGGGCGTTGATATCTAACCGGTGCTCCAGAGACTACATGATGTGAATTGTGGAAACATCTAAAGGCATATTACAGCAATTAACCAAAGAAATATCAGATCTGGAAAAAAAAAATCAAGAACTCAGGGTTAGTGTAAGATGTAAAGAAGAAGCTAGAAGATATAGAAAAAGACTTGAACTCATACTCTGACTATTTAATAAAAAGAAAAACAGAGAAGTTACAAAAGGATATTAAGTTTTTCATAAAAGAAACAATATATCCTTATCTATCGGACAATTTCTTTACCAATACTGAAGGTCCAACTGAAAATTGGGGAAACAGATCAAAACATTATGGCAAAAGAATAAATACTTTTTCTGAATCATCTGGCTCAGACGGTGATGGAGCATATTATGAAGGCAGCTATCAGAATGCCAGACCAAATGCCAGATACCAAAACAGGCCACCTTTTTTAGGGCAGCGCCAGATGAGAAGGGGCAACTGGAGACCGCAATATCAACCACGCTTCCGGAATGCCCCACAACAGGACTTCAGCCAATTCCCAGTACAACAACCAATGATATACAATCAGTATTTGGAAACGAGAAACAACCGATATTGGAGAAATTAGAATTACCATCAATATTTAACCTTAGCAAGAAAAACTTATCAACAGACACTATCTCAGTTTTAACCAAAGGTCTTACATTTGCTTCCCATTCGGTTCCCATTCGGGGTTGAACAAATTTGACCTATTCAGAGACCTACAAACCTTCTTTCGGAAGGTGAGATTAAAATTCTTCTTTCAAGGACAGGAATGCCCCACAGAGGAGGCAAACCGATCTGGGTTAAGACCAAAATCGCTGTTTACACCCACAGTTGACCAATTGCCACCCCAGGTCGCTATATTTGAACAAGTCATCAGTGATAAATTTACTAATATAAGTAATTTCACTCCCAAAACACCTTTTAACTTGACATCCGTACAATATAAGGCTTTGAATGATATCAAACAGGATAAGAACATCACAGTGAAGGCATGTGATAAAGGGGGTGGAATCGTAGTGTAAGATACATCGGGCTATATTGCCAAAATGGAAGAAATGTTGAGCGATACCAGATTTTATGCCCCAATAACAAGAGACTCCACCGCACAAACTAAAAACAAAATAAAGAAATTGACAGATAAGGCTTTGAGAGAAGGAGAAATCTGCAAATAAGAATGGGAATATTTAAACGTTAATAATCCTAGGCTTGCCAGCATCTATGGAATTCCTAAGGTGCATTAAAACGCCACAGACCCGCCCCTTAGGCCCATAGTTACAACAATTGGCTCAGTCACAGAGCCACTGGCAAAATATATAGATACCATTCTATGTCCTTACATTTCCCAGACCCCGAGATATGTACAAGATACTAGACAGATCATAAATCTGGTGGAAAATGTCCAGTTTTGTAACACCTCACAATTACTAGTTACTATGGACATAGAAGCATTATAGAGTAACATTCCCATCATGGGAGCACTCGAGGCCACACATTGGTTCATGCAGAAATATAATATAACTGGCCCAACTATATTCATTCTGGAATGATTAAAGATTGTCCAGATGGACAACATTTTTGAATTCAATGGTAATCTGTTTAAACAACAGCAAGGAGTCAGCATGGGGGCCTCATGCGCTCCAACTATTGCCAATATATACATGACTAAGTTTGAAAATCAATTCATATTCAATGAGGTCACGCCGTTCTATGAATCTGTGACCAGATGGTCACGATACATAGACGACGTCTTCTTCATTTGGATAGATAATGAAGACAATCTGGAACAATTCTTTCACTGGATAAACTTGTCTGACAATAACATCAGATTTACTCATCGTGTAGACAGCACACAAGTTGAGTACTTAGATGTTCTGATTAAACATCAAAATGGGGCCCTTGCTGTGGATTTATACGTTAATCCCACAGCAAGGAACACATTACTACACTATGACAGCTACCACCCTACTATACAGAAGAACAGTGTCCCCTTTGGGGAATTCTTATGTTTAAGATGCAATTGCACCAGTATTTCAGACTACGATGACAACTCAGTCATGATGAAGTCTACATTTTTGGCTCGGGCTACTTAAAGAAAATAATACAGGATTCATATAAGCGGGCTCGCTTTTATGATCGCCAACACCTCTTAGAGCCTAAGATAGATAAAAAAAAACCCTAGTTTAGTCTTCATCACTAAGCATTCAGTGCTCAACGAAAGAATCAGACAAACAATATGTGCCAACTGGCACATACTCAATGTAAATGTCCCAAAGGAAAACCAACTGCCAAAACCTATGTTTGTGTATAAAAGGAAGAAATCTCTGAAATATCATATCGTCAGGTCATGCATGACACCCAGAATACTAAGTAGCTAACAATCTCTTGTGGATTTACAACCAGTACAAGGTACATACAGTTGTTTGAACTGCAAATTATGCCATACAGTGATTCAGGGTCCCACTTTGCAGTTTAACAAACAACTGATCAGACATGTAGATCTCAACAATTGTAGAAGTGCAAATGTTTATTTAATAATTTGCCCCTGTCAGAAAGGATATGTGGGACAGACAGGTCGAGCATTGAACGTCAGGTTGACGGAACACAGGTCCGCGATTCGAACTAAGAAGTTGACAGCACCTATGGTTGCCCACTATCTAGAGAAAAATCATACACCTCAAAATATGGCTTGGTATATTCTAGAGAGGGTACACCATAAGACAGGATTAGATATAGATAAAATCAGGAAAATGAGGGAGGTGTATTGATTTTTATGCTGGGGACAGCAACTCATGGATTGAACATAGATATACCATGGGAACAAGCAATACTGTAATGTTGATAAGAAATTTCATGCAATTGAACTGTTCAGATTGTCGGAATATATATACATGGCTGTCCTAGCTTCTGATCATTACCTGCCTGCAGATAACTTCCTTGAGCCACAGGTACCACACATGAGTAAATAAGAGATCCCCTCTCCTTACTTATAATTTGTCCATATAATACACATAGTCGTCTTTTACTTAGTTATTCTCTCCAGACTCATATTCAAGTCTGATTTCAGACGCATTGTGAAGGGTGACGTAGGTTGTTCCTCTAAATTCCACAGGTGGCGCCATAGAGTGAACAAGCCTTAGAGTACACAAGATATATAGAACATAGAGACGCTACATGGATGTTAAAATGTATCCAGTTTCATCATATCGGACTTTGTCTCACTCCCCTTTCTATGACGATGGTAGACGCCCACCAATAAATCCAAGCGTGATTATAATACCGGCAAGGGAGTCAGTATTGTAACGAGAACGTTCTCACAATTGTTGCTACTCCTTGCCGAGCAGAGTTCGACGTGGGAGAGTTAAATTAGTGATTCGAGCCTTCTGACAGTCAAACAGTGAATCAAAATAGACCATGTTAAGATGGCGAATCTTGGTGTAGACATTTGCCTAGCATAAGACCAGTACAGTTTTGTAGTCTCATATCGCGAGACTTTGAATCTGGCGCGTAATTGAGGGCATTCAAATAAGGAAGGCTTAGTGTAGATTTGCGATTGCAGCGATGGAAGACAAACATCACGTAGACAAGTATCTTGTTTAAAGCACAAGTAAGTACAAGTTCGAGTTGGTATTTCTCCTAAATGGTTAGAGAAAGGTAGTAATCTATACTCACCATAGAGTAACGTGGCGTGAACCAGTAATGGATTTTCAGAAACAGGGTGGGGTGTATTTCTTTACAGTTTGAATCTATGGTTCTCTAAGCCCAGTTTTGATTTAGACATTGATATGACCTCTCCCTCACCTTGTAATTCTATGGTGAATTATCTGCGGGAGAGTCACGATTAAATGGGCTTTATAGAGACGAATTAAAGTTACACGAGATTTCGGACCCATTTCTAGAAATGGCCATACTGCGCGGTCTTCGCACAGTATGTATATAAGCATAATGGAATCTAATTTAACTAAGACCATTTCAGTCAGACTTAGTTATTGCACTTGGTTCATTATCGTGACACTAACTGCTCAATAGAAACGCCAGCTCGTGGGAAGCTAACATGCTTTGACGTTCTGATATTTTCAGATTCTATCAGCCCCCAGTTTTACACAGGGCGATAATCCACATAGAAGCTGCTCCTTGGTTTACCCATTGACTACAAAGTTACAGGACCTCCGATTACCGTGTGGTCCGTTCAGAAGCAGGTATGTCATTTCGAACCAGTATTCTTTCTAGTGGCAAGATTAGTCAGGATAGGTATACAGCTAAAGATGGGACACATGTCTGTGTTTTTTTTTTTATCTTTCACACACCAATTGGCAAGAAGAACGAGCTCTACAGAGTACTCCGAGAGTCCATTCAGAAGCTCAGACTCGTGACCTTAAAAGACGTTCTCCATAGTCCTTTAAAGTAGGTACATCCCTGTATTGATCTCGTAGATTTATCGAATTAGAGATACAGCTCCGCAAGATTGCCCAACTATTGTCGTTTTCCACTTTAAGAACTGCGGTGTCAGCCATAATCTTGGGAAGACTGGACTACGGCAATGCGCTGTACATAGGGCCGCCCAAGCAACAACTTAAGAGGCTTCAGTTCAGACAGTCATGAACGATGCAGCGAGACTGGTCTTTAAGAAGCCTAGGAAAACGCATGCTTCACCTCTCCTGCGTCAGCTGCATTGGCTTCCCGTTAAACAGAGGGCACTGTTTAAGGGACTGTGTATTACACATAAGGCACTCTACGGGAATGCGCCCAGTTACATTAAAACTAGATTATCTAGTTATGTCCCGAGTAGAGCGCTGCGGTCCTCTGATGCCACCCTCTTGAACAACCCTCGCTTTCGCCTATCCACTGTGGGAGGCCGTGCTTTTTCCACTTTACTTCCTGCAGCCTGGAATAAATTACCAATGGATCTTCGCAAGGAGCCCAACCTATTGTCTTTCCGTCGAATGCTAAAAACCATTCTTTTCCGGGAAGCATGGGGAGGGCTGTAAAGTTACCAGCTGTTTCTGTAGAGGCGGTTTCTCCTTCTCCTGTACAAGCGCTTAGAGACCTTGGGGTGATAATGCGCTATATAAGTTGAATTAGAAATAGAAATAAGCTAATGGCAACGTTCTGTGTGCCTTAATTCAACAGATAACCCTTTAGCCATTTTCATCCAGATTCTTCGTTCCTTGAGTGGTCATGGGAGGTGTAATAGAGAAACACACCAGTTAACTCACCTGTTCTACTCCATTCTCAATACAGGTTTGTTCTCCATGTACATACAGAGATTTTAACCCCCCTTTTTTAACCATTAGGACTCTGTCCTTTACCTTCCAATTTCTGTCCGTAAGGGAGTGCATAACATACTGGGTCACTCTAGTAGTATCCTTATCTGCAGACATGCTCTTTTGATCGGATCTAGGACCGTTAGTAGATAACCTATGATGTGTAATTTATTGTAAATAATGTACATATTGTAAGCATGTATAGTAGAATTTAGTGAGATGTAAATACAACTTGTAAATATTTGTACAGCAATGATTAACATATGTGTAATTTAATATAAGAACAAACTGGTCTTATCAGGCAATGACCTAACGGTGTAAGAGAAGTCCCTTCTGTAAGAATCAGTAAAATACAGACATAGAGTTTATGTAAATAGTATAACTAGTTAGACGCTGTCATCCAAGATCAAATTTGTAAGAATGTTTGATTGAATTAATTTTTTATTGTTATAGTATCAACGTGTTACATAGAAAATACAGAATTCCTGAGGAAGGCAAACCACCGAAATGCGTTGAAGGGGAATTGGTTCTGTATTCCATGAAACAATTCATCCATTTTATGTCAACTGCCTGTATCTGCAATTCACAAACTTGTACATAGTTATGTCTAAATGAAAATGAGGCACTTTGTAATGACAAAAAAGTAATTTATAAAAAAGATACAAAAATGAGAACACATTCTTTTGATATAATGTCTAAAAAATAAAATAAAATAGAGAAATATATCATGAACATATATACTAGCAATTGATTTATCTGTTCAGCGTCTTATTGTGTGGTTTAAATATATGCACGTAACCCGGTGCAAATTTTCCTGGTTTTCTAAAAAGTTAAACTCACAAAAGCCCACATGGCTTTCCCTTATACAGCGGCAATCTTCAGTGACGTGCCACCCCTTTCTTTTCACTACACCCGTCACCGACTCGTGTTACCAGGGCAATGAGCTTCGAGCCTAATATTTCACCTATGATGCCCATTGGCTAGAGGAGAGACGAGCCTCCGACTAGCATTTAGTGGCGGCAACGCGTGATGAGACATGCCCCCCTTTCAAGTTCTTTCTTCACGCAATCTCTGCAAGCGAACTGCTTATCAGTCTAAAGCAAGATGAGAGCGAGGTAAGAGCAGGCTCACCATCTCATGATGTCCCATTATCCTTAGAATATATTTAAAGGAGATATTGTTAACAATGTCGGACCAACTTTAACATTCCTTGCCAAACGCTAGGGCTGCGGCTTTAATTTTTAAAGCGCACACACATTACTAGGGCAGTTACGATGTTTATTGTGTCTAATTAGAGCAGAAAGTTGTACCATTTCACGAACGCCCGCATTTTGAATTTACATCACATAGACAAAATCCGGTGTGATGTTCATTTTGTTTAACGAAAGCAGAATCTTTCGCTCACAATCGCCCACATAGTGAATTTACAGTATAGCATGCATCTAACCACAAGATGGACAATATTTTATACTAAGTTTTCCATGCCAAACGCTAGGGCTACGGCTTTTATTTTCAGATTCTAAAGCGCACACACATAATGGGGGAAGTTACGATGTTTCTTGTGTCTAATTAAAGCAGAATGGTTTACCATATCACGATCGCTCGCATTTTGAATTTACAGCATAGAGACAGTATCCGGTGTGATGTTTATTTTGTATAACAAGAGCAGAATCTTTTACTCACTATCGCCCGTATTTTGAATTTACAGTACAGCATGCCGTAAACCACAAGATTTAAATTATTTCATACCAAGTTTTCCTTGTCACTGGGAATATTTATTTCATATTTACATATTTATAATATGTCCCACGAGCGGGTGTTACATATTTTTCACAATCCCAAAAGCTCCAGCAGTGTATGTCACCGACTAGCATCTTCTAAGACTAATACGGCAATAATCTATTATGCGCTTTCAACTAGAATTTTGCTTTATCAACATTTTAAAGAACACCATGCCAACTTGATCTAGAACCAACCCACCGTGTTCCCCTATCCTCATCCACTATCCTTTTTCTACAGACTGTGTCCTGTCGACTGTTTGGCAACACACATCAGGAAATTCATTACCCCAGATGACTAATGTCCAACAAAGTGAGTTTCTGGTCCGAATTCCCAAGCCGTGAGGTCCCATTTGTCTCTATACCTCTTTTTACCATTGAGACTCTATATCTCATCACAGATACCAAGGAGCCATTGAAAGCCCACTAAGATCGTTCATTGGCAGTTTCATCCATCTACAAGTAGGTCCCCAAATGGTCACCCACGTGAAACGTTCACCACATTGTACCTCATTCACTGAACCATTTTTGTTATCTACAGGTGCTCCCCACACACCCTTGTCCTGAAGAAGACCCCACATTGAGGAACTAAACCACCCTCCTACCAACAGGGGTCGAAACGTAGTCTACCACAGAC
Source organism: Lissotriton vulgaris (assembly GCF_964263255.1). Taxonomy (NCBI): domain Eukaryota; kingdom Metazoa; phylum Chordata; class Amphibia; order Caudata; family Salamandridae; genus Lissotriton; species Lissotriton vulgaris. The sequence goes on along the minus strand of NC_141687.1, from coordinate 1,020,278,459 downwards.
CCTCAGACCCATAGGAATAGAACAAACCAATTCATATGTACCCATGTGTTATGAATATAAGGGAACTATGGACCAATATTAGGCTGTAAAGGTTCTAATGTATATAAATGCAAATGTGTCTATGTCACTATACCTTTACCCTGTCCCTCACTCATCCATTTACCCCATTACCCATAAAACCTTCTTTCTCTTTATCACATTGTGGGCACTGTTAATAATACATGCACTAAGAATATACCAAAGTCGTTATATTGAATTACATTAATGCTCTGAATTACAAGAGCATCTAATGAATGTTTCTCTTTTGGGATTTTAAATTAAAAATCTTCTTTTCTGTTGAATAGAATTGGAACTGTTTTGTGGGGATTCCTTTATCTCTACATGTTTTATTTTGAAAGAACTACCATGACCTCTTTTTGAACGTACCGTTATCATAACCCAGTTCGGGTAGTTTTATGGGTTAACCCCATTAAAACTTAACACAAGGTAAATTAAGTAAAGGATGTGACAGCTGCCTTCTTTTTGCAATCCAAGGGCATAGAAAAATATGTAAGTAACCTGCAAGACTGCATTCTAGTCTAATCCAATCCAAACAGGATGAGATAGCTGCCACAATCATCATACTTTGCTTAAGCTCTTCAAAACGGAGTAGGGAGTAACATACCAGAGACTTGTTAACATGCAGGCAGAAGATCTGATCAGTATTGAGAGTTAGACGAACCTTTTTGGTCATAATAGCAAGGGTTGAGTGCAGGGCATGAAAGCCAGTGACTACTAAATTGGGGTCCAGCTGCAGTAATGATTCCCTAGAACCAGCATCCCTATTTTATCTGTATTCCACTTCAAAAGGTTATTGGTTATCGAACATGTGATTGAAGCAAGGCCTTCCTGAAGTGTAAGGGAAAAGTCATAGTTACTACCACTAATAACAATTGAATATCAATAGCAAAAGAACAAATTAAAGTAATTGAAAATCAAACAACTCCACAAAGTGCACAATTATTCCTAACATGTCAATGTTCAATGTTTTACTATTAAAAATAAAAAAGTACCTCAATACACACATACCTAAATGCTTAACATAAATTACAAATGTACACAATAGAAATGAGGCCTCTCTAGTACTACCTGAAGTAAAGATCAGTGGCAGAAGATCTTTTAGTGTTAAAAAAAGTATAGGTTCTCTGTGTGGTTTTCTTCAAAGAGTTCCCAACTGGGATTTCTTCTTATTTTAGGTCTCTCAGAGTTATCAATGTAAAACCATTTAATCTTGTAGTCATCAGCGTTCACAATGTAAACCCACTTCCTTATAAATGTTTAAGGAGTTTGCAGTGTAAAATCTGATTTTGAAGGTACTACGGCAGAGCAGTCCAAGATTGACTCAGGGAGGTGTTGTGGGCTAATAGGCCGGAACCTAGCAATACAAAAAGTAAGTTGTTGTCCAACTGATTACACAAATAATAATCACAATACACGGTGCAATAGTAGACAAAAGTAAGGCCCAGTTAATCTTTTCTCAAGTTCATGAGATAATTGGTTCTTAAGAAACAAGTTGCATTAAAAGTTATATATTTCATCAGACAACACCTGTAAAAATTCGGGTGAAGGCCGAACTTATGAGAATCTCCTATCCTTTAAAACCGGAATGATAAAACCTTTTCTAGGCTCATAAAAATTTTGCAAAGCGTCATAACCTGCAGGGTATCCTGTGCAGAATCGTTTTCGCAGCCGCAGGGACCCAAGGATCCAGAATCATAGCATCCTTTAGGAGACGCTAGCAACAAAGGCAAAAGATTTAATGAGAACATCAAAAGCAGAAAGTGATCTCTGTTATCCGTAATCAGGGTAATGTGAGGCTCCATGAACAATTTTTTTCCCTCTAATACAAATCTTCAAACCTTCTGGTTTCATAAGTTTGTTCTCCTCTCTATATATAGATCTCATGGCAAGGAAATTATCCTCAAACCATTTTAGATCAAGATTTGAAAAAACCTCAGGTTTGTTACAAAGCTCCCCTCTCTTCGAATATAGGAAGCAATCCTTCATATGTTTAAACCAGGGGATTTTCAGTGGACAATCCAGCGAGAGGCAACCCTTTACAGTCTGTTAAGACTGGGTTCCTCTTTGTTCCATAACCTCACCTAATCCAACAGGGTCGGAAGGCCAACAGATTACCCACATAACCCACACCCAGCTCGTCGTGAACACACATGGAAGATTTCCTTTGTAGAACACAAAGTAGCCACTGCAAACATTTATTGTCAGAAACCTGCATGTGGCTTCCTCCCACATAACCCCAAATCTCACTTCCATAAGAGACCTTGGAGATACATTTAGCCTAATAAATCTTCACCCAGGTCTTAAAAGGGTTTACTACCAAGTCTTGAAGCAAAATTGAAAATTGCAGCAACTGATCTTGTAAACTCCACTTTCTTAGCTTCTACAAGGGGTTTCCAATCCAAAAAGAGTCATACAATACTCCTAGATAAAAAAAAGCTTTAACCTTAAAGATTTTATGATTTTGGATGTTAAAAGATCTCATCTTTGTCGAGGTAGGGCCCATTATCATCATATGGGATTTAGTTAGATTAACTGCAAGAGCAAGTTTATTCATAAAATTTGCAAAGGTTTTAAGAAGTGTTTGTAAGCCCGTAGTGGTCCTGGCCAACAGGACTGCATCGTCAGCATACAGTAGAACAGGGAATGTGCAAGATCCGAAATGAGGGCAGTCAACCCCAGCTGCCAGAAGAGCCTGTTCCAACCCGTTAGTATAAAGGGCAAACAAAAAAAACGAATATGCGCCCTTGTCAGACCCCTCTATTAATTTGAAAATTATCAATAAGAGCTGCCTGATTCGTGTACCTAACTGAAGCCTTAGTACTAGTGTGAAGGTCCCTCAGAAAATGAAAGATGGTACAATCCACACCCATCCCAAAAAGGATACCCCACAGTATATCACTGTTTACCCTGTCGAATACCGATGTAAGGTCCATAAAGGCCACATGGATAGACTCGGGCAGGCAACTGTATATTTGCTTACAACAAAATATAGGTTCACATACTGGTCAGAGGTAGGAAACCTTTTTCTAAAGGCATATTGTAAGTTTAAGATAATATTGTTCTCCTTCACCCAACTAGACAATCTTGACAGTAAAACCCGCCCCAGGACCTTTATGACCAAATCTAACAAGGATATAGGTCTATAACTCTGTGGGTTATCTTTATCACCTTTTTGAAAGACAGACACTATTACGGAGGTTGGCCAGGAAGGTGGGGAACCCACCCTAACAACAGCATTTAAAAGTGGAGTCAATTCTGGGGCCCAAACCTCGATTTTATTAAGGTACAAGTCCGACAGAATGCCGTCCAAGCCCGGAGCCTTATTTCTAGAGAGGCCTAGGGTGCCCATGGAAACATGTACTAGCTTGTGCCAGGTCGTACCAAGCTTGCACAGCAAGGCATCCTAGCGCATTTTCAGCTCAGTGTTGTAGTTTAAACAGGAGATGTGGACAAGCTCTCTGTCTCTGGGGTTAGCTTTTAATGCACAATTATAGACCGAAGGGCCTTGGAGCATTTAGAATCAAACCAACTAGGGGATGGAGAGATCAGGTTGGTAGCTGATTGGCGCAGGAATACCTTGATCTTAGTAGATATATTAGGAAAGACTGCTAAGATCACCATCAGACATATATAAGCAATTGTCAAAATCTTGTGCACAGCTACTGAGCAAAGTCTGTTTGAAACATTCAGGCTCGACCCTTACCCACCTTATACACCTTTCCTGGTCAGTTGGAAAATTAGTGCCTAATAACCCCTGTGCTTTAGGTAGAATAGGCCAATGCCATCACATGGTAAGTAAAACAGGATTGTGATTACTAAAAACACTACGTACAATATTAAAACTAGATATCAATAAAAAGAGGGGAGCAAAAACAAAGATAAAATCAATGATAGTAGAACAACCTCTGCCTGTGAAAGCAGGAAGAATTTTCAAACCTGCAGAATTAATCAATTTATCCAGAGAACCAAGTTATTAATAGTCAGAATGTTATTTAAATCTGTTCCATATGTAGACCCTTCTTGGTCCTACAAACAAAATTGGTATTTTTATCAAAAAAGGGTCATGCACATAGGTAGGAATTGAAATCATCTGCAGCTCAGCAGCAGAGACACAATAAGCTTTATAACCTTCCAAGAAAAAAACAATTTGAGGTTGCCCAAATCTTCTGTAAGCAAATCACTCTAAACTTTCTAACAAATGTTTTCCAATTGAAGTCACTAAATTTGGATGCAAGCCTGGCAATATTCCAACTCATTGTTTTAAAATCATATGGATCGATATCCTCAGAACCTGACAGAGAATGAGTCGGTAAAGAAACAGTTGGGAGAATATCCAGGGTTAATAAAGGGAGATGAGGTTCCAGTTAATCGCAGGTTTCCAATGAACTCGAAGGAACAAATCGATTCCCAATTGCCAAAGGTGTAGGTATGAGTGACTTCAAGGGCAGGGTAGGACCCAGGCGACCCACATATGTCCCGTGTACAGGACCGGGAACCTCCAGCCTGTAAAAAAAAGCCCAACTGCAAAGTCTGGATTTAGGATGATTTGCCATGTCTAAAGGCACTGACAGCGGCCAAGACCCGCACTGCTTCTGCTGAACAATTAAAGTTGATCACCACAGAGTCCCCTTCATAAGCTTTTCCATCTTTTCCCAATCAGCTCTCTCTTCTTACCAAGACTCAAAGACTTGGCAACTTAGATTTCAATGTGGGTCAATCCAGTGGGTCACCTTATTATTTATCTGATCAAAAGACTCACTTGTGTCATGAATCAACGGTGGTACATTCCTCAGTACCGCCACATAAGGGATAGTTGTAGGTGGCAGATCTATAACATCCATGCTCTAACTATAATCTGGACCAGTGTGAAGAGCACAAGACAGGCCAACACAAGGAACAGAAGGACAAACAACAGGAATGGCAGGCTCCCTTGAGGGTGCATCTGTGCGTCTAGCAAAAACATCCTTCTGGCATGATATTCCTGAAAGACCCGGACACCCGCTGTCAACAACAGAGTTACTCGCTGAGGTAATTTGGACTGTGGCCAAATTACCATGGTGAGAACAGAAAGAAGTATGCCGGCCCCCCTTTAGTTCATGCATAGCCTGCCCAAGGTTACACAGACATTGAAACAGTGGAGAGAGTTCTGACCTTGATCAATATGTCCAATTTGGCCAGAAGACTGTCCATAGATTTTAGAATTGCGTTATTAATAAGCAGCTCGAGCATTATCATAGAAACTCCAACCATAGTAATAGAGGGTCCCAACAGTGGGCCTTTTACTCAAGACCATTTTTTTCCTATTTTGTGTAGGTGGAAGAGGATCCAGCGCTGAGTCTTTCCCTAAGGTACTCAGCGGTGTAATTCTCAACTCCTGCGGTTGGTGAACCATCACCTGCTCATTAGGATGACTTTCATAATAATAATGGGACAGTGGCAACAGGTGTAAACCCTGGCCCAGCGACATCAATGAAGGGTGGCGTAGCAGAAGGTATTGCACCGTTACATCGCAACTTTTACAACGGGAGTCTATTACAACGCAACTTTTACAACGCTGGTTCCATTACATCGCATGCCTTTACAACGCATGACATTACATAGCAGATGCTATTACAACGCATGCCATTACAACGTAAGTATAGGTAAGTATATAATTTTTTTATTTTATTTAATATTATTTAATTTAATTAATATTAATTTTAAATAAATATATTTATTTATGTTTTTTAATATTATAAATTAAATATATTAATTTAAGTAATTTTTAAAATAAGTATGAGTATAGGAGCATATGTTTTGGGGTACTGAGGTATATGTTTTGGGGTGTTTGGGTATTTTTATGTTTTAGGGTTGGGTTTGTGTTTTGGGGTACAGGGGTATTTTTAGGTTTTAGGGCTGGGTTTGGGTTTTGGGGTACAGGGGTATTTTTAGGTTTTAGGGCTGGGTTTGGGTTTTGGGGTACAGGGGTATTTTTAGGTTTTAGGGCTGGGTTTGTGTTTTGGGGTACAGGGGTATTTTTAGGGTTTAGGGTTGGGTTTGGGTTTTGGGGTACAGGGGTATTTTTATGTTTTATTGTTGGGTTTGTGTTTTGGGGTACAGGGGTATTTTTAGGTCTTAGGGCTGGGTTTGCGTTTTGGGGTACAGGGGTATTTTTAGGTTTTAGGGCTGGGTTTGCGTTTTGGGGTACAGGGGTATTTTTAGGTTTTAGGGCTGGGTTTGGGTTTTGGGGTACAGGGGTATTTTTAGGTTTTAGGGCTGGGTTTGGGTTTTGGGGTACAGGGGTATTTTTAGGTTTTAGGGTTGGGTTTGGGTTTTGGGGTACAGGGGTATTTTTAGGTTTTAGGGTTGGGTTTGTGTTTTGGGGTACAGGGGTATTTTTAGGTTTTAGGGCTGAGTTTGGGTTTTGGGGTACAGAGGTATTTTTAGGTTTTAGGGCTGGGTTTGGGTTTTGGGGTACAGGGGTATTTTTTTGTTTTAGGGCAGGGTTTGGGTTTTGGGGTACAAGGGTATTTTTAGGTTTTAGGGCTGAGTTTGGGTTTTGGGGTACAGGGGTGTTTTTAGGTTTTAGGCTGGGTTTAGGTTTTGGGGTATAGGGGTATTTTTAGGTTTTAGGGCAAGGTTTGGGTTTTGGGGTACAGGGGTATTTTTAGGTTTTAGGGCTGGGTTTGGGTTTTGGGGTACAGGGGTATTTTTAGGTTTTAGGGCTGGGTTTGGGTTTTGGGGTACAGGTGTATTTTTAGGGTTCAGGGCTGGGTTTGGGTTTTGGGGTACAGGGGTATTTTTAGGGTTCAGTTTTTTTTAAAAAAACGACTTTAAATAACTTAAATTAATTATATTAAATAAATTAAATTAAATTAATTAAATTATATTATTTACCATTTATAAATGAATTAAATTACATTATTTAAATTAAATTAATTAATTAAATTAATTAAATTAAATTAATTACAATTATAAAATTAATTAAATTACATTAATTAAATTAGATTAAATTAATTATATTATATTAATTCCATTTTTTAATTAAATTAAATTAAATTAATTAAATTAATTAAATTAATTTAATTTAATTACAATTTTAAAATTAATTAAATTAAATTAATTAAATTATATTAATTAAATTAAATTAATTACAATTTGTAAATTAATTAAATTAAATAAATAGAATTAAATTTATTAAATTAAATTAATTACCATTTTAAAATGTATTTAAATTAAATTAATTAAATTAATTAAATTAACTTAATTAAAAATTTTTTTAAAAGATATACTTACCTATACTTACGTTGTAATGGCATGCGTTGTAATAGTATCTGCTATGTAATGACATGCGTTGTAAAGGCATGCATTGTAATGGATCCTGCGTTGTAAAAATTGCGATGTAACGGTCTGCGTTGTAAAATAACGCGTTGTAACGTCATAGATCCGTAGCAGAAACAAGGGTACTAGATCCATAGAGGAATAAGAAACATCCAGTCTTGTCTGCAAAACAAGAACTTCCTCAACAACTGAAATTTCCTCACTTAGGGCACCAACAGCAGAGGAGAGAAAAAATAATATACTCAACTTACCCTGCCAAGTTTTAATTAATTTTAAATACTTTTGTATCCCCTCCTGCGATAGCCTTGCGCTTTCCCCATCTTGGACTCCGAAGATTCTGCATGCCAGCGCAGTTATATGGCGGATGTTTGAGGGCGGGGGGCGGGCAGGTCTTAGCCAGGCTTGCCCTGGACCCGTGCACATGCCAAGCTGCGTGAATCGCCAATACCCTATACCTTATACAGCACTGACAATGAGAGGCAGGTGATCGATGAAGGAGGCCTCTTCTATGCTTCCAAGCTCCTGGGACCCGTAGTCCCCTGCTCTCACTGCAGTTCTGGTCCTATGCAGTGGTAATCACCAATGCGCCAGATAGAGACGACAACAAGAGGCATGAGATTGATGTAGGCCTTCTCTCTGCCCCCAAAGCTCCTGGGACATGAAGTTCCCCCCTTAATAATCCACATTTGTAAAGAGCGAACAATCATCCGTAAGGATCTCTAGGCGCTGGGGGCCGTCGGGAAGATTAAGCAAGCTATTGCCCAGAGTTACATGGTGCTGGGCTAATCTGCCGCCGGAGCCGGGGATCGAACCGTGAGCCCCAGATGCCGAAGTTTTGGTCAAACTATCAAATATGTGCAAGATTTCAAGTGCAATTACAAAATAAAACCCATCCTTTAGGGGGCCTCACAAATTAGTCAGAGTTAAAATCAGGTAACCTGTAGAAATATCACAGGTGGCAACTACCTCTGTAAATAAAGTGTTCAACACCCAGTAGCTTGGCACAGAGCAGTCAGGCTTAAATTAGAGGCAATGTGTAAAGTATTTGTGCAACACTTCAGACATTAACACAGTGAAAACACATCACAGAAGGAGCCCACAACAGTATCAGAGAAATAGAGTACATTTTGATAAATAGAACAAGGCCAAAACAACAAAAATCACATTAGTAGAACCAGGGAAATTGATTTTTTTAAGTTTTTATAGAAAATAGCGCCAAAAGTCATAAAGCATCAACTGTGGATATCTGGTCATGCTGGACAGAGACAAAGTCACAGGTTCAGGCAGACTGCAATGGAGCACAGGCCAGCTTCAGTGACTCAGTTAGGCCTGGTGAACAGAGTACCTTAAATGTTCGTTTGCAGAGCATTGTGTGGATCTGCGTTGAAGATGCGTCACAAGGTCGGATTAAAACAATTAGTTTTAATCAAGTAAATTCAGATAGATTTATTGGAAATTTGGGACCTTAATTTGAGATTGGCTGTCCGATGGTCTGCCAAACCCACATTGGAGGTGCAGCTAATGCTGTACTGGTGGTCTGACCACCCTTTAACAAGTTGGGTGGTCTGACCACCATGGGACCGCTGCTGCCAACAGATATCAGCAACACCTGGCAGTTTTGCAGTGGTCTGAAGCCCTTAATATGGTGGCGGGGCTGCTGCGGCAGAACCAAGTATATAAGGAGTTTCCTCATTGCCACAGTTTTCATGAAAAGTGTGGCGTGTGGGGAAACAAAGTGGACCCTACAGGGCTCTGTGGTGCCGCAGCACAAGGGATGCATGCAGGGGGGCACATGGTGTGCCCCCTATCTGCATGCACCCTCGGTTCCTTCAGGGCATAGACTAGACAGTCAATACCCTGCATGAACATGCAAAGGCTCCCATTGCGGTGCCTTGCTTAGGCTCACGTATGAGCCTTAATACCGCACCGCCGTGGTCCAGCCACCGCAGGACTGCCTGACCTGGATTCCTGTCGGAATTCGGAGGGTGGTCGCATAATGGCATTGGCGGTGTGGCAGCGGGGCACTGGCGTGGCTGCCCGCTGCCACACCGTCATAGTCATGATAAGGCCCCTGGTAATAATTACAAAAGCAATTACAGTACATATTTGAACGTAATAACAATACATTTAGCCAAGAGCTGTGTCAATGTTAAAAGACAAAAATTATCAGCAAACATATCACAATAAGAACAGCTTTACACTAAAAAATGGACTTCACCATCTAACTTAAAAAAACATTGACTTCCTGACACAAAGGGCATTTTGAAGAAAAGAATAAACACTAAGTCAAATCTCTGGTGTGCTCACCAATTGCATACATAATAACACGGGTCCGCACTTAGTCAATCACAAGTACCTCAGAACGAGGATTAAAAAATTCATAGTAAAATGAAAATTACATTTACAAAAGAACATTAAATGTAAAATACCCTGGGGGATCTTTATTAACAGGGACAGGATAGAATGGATAAATAACTACACTGTCCAAGGGGAAACAAAGTTAAAATCTTAAGATCCCCAACCTAAATCTAGTTAAAAAATATCTTGTCACATGTCTTAGTCACAAAGTCTAGGTTCCGCTCCATACCTAGAGTGACTTGGATTAAGACAACTTATTGGTTCTGTGTCTTAGTCAATTCCCCCAACTCCCTTTTTTCTGCCTACAATCCAAATAAGATATGTTGATCCAGGTCGTAATGGTGGCAGTCTGGCACAGCTCCACAGTGCGACTGGGGCCCTTTTCTCAGACACTCCTCTTTTTGGCATTCCCCTTCTCCCAAAAACAAGGGAAATGCATCGGAGGCCTCCGCTGGTGTAATTGGCCCATTGTCGGCTCCATAAAAGCCTTCTCTGATCGAGACGCCCCATATTAGGTACCGCTGCATCGCTCTCTCACAGATGCAGCAGCCATTTTTTAGCTTCAAAATCTCTTCACATTGCATCCAAACAGCTCAGGTACCAATTATAAGCACTTACTCATTATAATGACTCACAAATAATGTTTGTTTCTGCTATACATATATTAAAGCTCACAAGGGTTTTTTCCCTTCCTGATATATTTTCTCTGGTCATACTGCTGCTTGCTTGCTACTAACTGTGCGCTCTTGTGCCCTGCCTTGGAGATATTGAATATTGACTCTGGGGTGCTTCTTCTCCAAGACAGACACATTTTATTGGGAAATCACACAAATTAAATTTAAGTTACAAAGTCTGTTCTACCCCCATGGCTGCTCACTCCTCTTCTGATGACATGCCTTCAGCTATGGCTAAGCCAAATGGCTGGTTCATCAAAACGTCTTAACAGGATCGGCCACCTCCTGATAAAAGTTCTTTGTCCATTTCTATGGAAATCCTGCTGAAAGAAATTAGTGCTTAGAGTACTTTTATGGAAGAAACTAATTTCAGAATACAAGCTTTAGGTGTAAAATGGTCTACTATGAACTCTCACCTTACAGAAGCTGAACAACATATCAATGACCTTCAAGATGAGTCCTCACAAATTCCTTCAATGCATAAATAATATTAATATTAATAACTGAAGTTTATACAGCGCCTGGTTACACTAGCCAGTGTGTCCCCGCGCTAATAACTTGGCCACCAGATACCATACTATTATGCCCTCCCCCACCAGAATATCCTACTGCCTATCCCCAAGGGAATAAGTAAGTCTTCAAATCTTTGCGGAAGACCACCTCTGAGGTTTCCCCAAGGAGCCTAAGAGGAAGGCTGTTCCATAGGCGGGCAGCCAAGAACTGGAAGGACCTCCCTCCCATTCTTGCTCTTCTGATTTTAGGAACAAGCACTAAACCCGCCCCCTGTGATCTCAAATGGCGAATGAACAAATTCAAGTTCTTCAAAAAGATATCGAAGACTTTGAAAATCAAAACCACCAGAAGTAATTTTTGCATTTACGGTCTCCCGGAGAAGATTGAGGGAAAAATTCCTGTTTCTTTCTTCACTACTTTTCTACCACAGCTGGAACACTCAATATTCAAGGGCCCATAGGCTAGGTAGTGGATCTCCTTTATCTACTCCCTCGCTTAGACCCAAAAGCATTATTTATTATCTTATTCCTGGAATATACTGATCTCCTCAAGGTTCGACAAGCAACCAAATCCCAAAAACAATTACTTCGGTCTATTTCCAAGTTCTTCTTCATGCAGGATTTGCTAAACCCATGGCAGGTAGACAGAATGAGTTTCTTTCTCTTTGTTCAGCAGTGTGAACACTGGGAGCTCACTTTGGACTACTTCAACCATGTACCTTTAAAATTACCTAAAAAGATAACTCGTAAACTTTTGATAATTCCTCAGAACTGAGGGAGTTCCTGAGGGCAAATTCTTCCACTTCCATGGATATTGCTGTCTCTTCTAAATGTTGTGCTATACTGTTGTTTCTTTCCATTTGCTTTCTCCCTTCATTTAACAACATGTTTATTCCTCCTTTTCTCATTTTAGGTATGTTTTATCTTGTCTAGTCCTATGTTATTACCTTACCATGCTGTTTTTTCCCCTTGTGATGCTTGGCGCCCCAACTCTGTCATCCTTGTGATGTGCCGCATCCCTTCCTGCCCTAATATTCTAATCTCCAAAGGTACATTTTACAGTCGCCATACCTTTGGTTTGTACTCTTCTCTTTTTATTCCTTTTTGTTCCCTCCCTGTGTTCCCTTCACTTTACCTTTCTTCTTCCCTTCCTTTTTTATCGTTTCCAAATACTTCTACCTTTCCTTTCCATTATCACTCATAGTTTTCTTCTTTATATAGTTGGTCAGTTTATCACCTTATATTATAGGTTTGTTTACATTCAGAGTTATAACTTGGAATGTTAAAGGTTTAAATCACCCTATTTAGAGACAGGGAGTTCTCTCTCATTTGGCAAAGTATAAACCAGATTTAGCACTCTTCCAAGAAACTCCTCACAGGCAGTCAGAGCCACCAAAACTGCAGTAATCCTGGGCTGATAAGATGAGTGTCTCTCCCATGCAAAATAAAAAGAATGGTGTTGGCATCCTTTGTATTGATATCCTTTCACAAGACACTGACTAGTGGTGTGGTAGATGGATTATCACTAAATTATCCATTAACAAAATACATTTACTGTTTTTAATGTTTATCCCAAACTGACTTTTTGTTCCGGTCTGATCTTAAGAAAAATTTCTTCAGTTCACTGATAAATACTTTCTTCTAGGTGGGGACTGCCCCTAATTTGTCCAAATTTGTGACTCATTTCTTGATAGACAATTCACTGTCAAATTTGTTTACATAGAACGCACAAACAATTTTGTTCCTTCATCTCTCACTGAGCCTTGGTTAATACTTGGAAATTAGCACACCCATCAGCGGTGGAATATACTTTTTTCTCTCCTGCACATAATTCTTTTACCATATCAGATTATATAATTGTGAGTAAATCTCTTTTTTATAAGCTATTTAAAGCAGAAATCGAACCCATTTTGCTCTCAGACCATGCGCCAGTCATAGCAGACTTTGATTTATTTCCCCCACAACCACCCTCTAACCAATGGAAGTTTCTCTGATACAAAACTCTCTTATTCATTTCTAATCTTTACTGGTGATTTTTTTCTCCAGACATCAGGAACCCCCCTGTACACCCTCAAACTGTTTGTAATTCTTTTAAAGCCACAGCATGGAGCTTTATTATTGATTATGTTGCCAAGAAAAAGAAAACCTTCCTCCCTCAACATACCACCTTGCTATCTAGTAATAAGTAGTTGGAACAACATTACTTCTCTTCACAATCTCAAGACGTTTTAAGCAAATTATTAGCTGCCAAAATACATTTTAATGAAATTTCTTCTCACTATGCCTCAAATTATATGTTGAAAATGAGTTCAAGATATTGCGGTGGTCTTAAGAAAATTGACAAACTCTTGGCTAACTATCTTAAAATTAGGAATGAGCGGCACAAAATTACATCTTTACAATCTTCCACAGGTACCTCAATCTATCAATATTCAGATATCCTCAAAGAATTAGTAAAATGTTATCGCTTTGTACTCCTGAGATTGACCAAGATGATTCTACAATTGATTCATTATTTTCTTCACTTCCCAAACATCCTAATACTAACTTGGATTTTTCCAATTTAGATTGAGATATTTCTCTTCCGAAGTCAGTCCTGCTTTATCCTCATGTAAAAAGGGTAAAACACCCAGTCCAGGTGGTTTTTCTGTGGAATTATCATTTTTTCCCTCTCTTTTACTACCTAAACTGCCACCCTATTCTCAACCATCTCTACCCCTCACTCTTCCAAAGGCACTTTTCTGGAAGCCACTATTTTCTTCATCCTTAAATCCGGTAAAGATCCCACCTTATGCAAAAACCATGGACCCATTTGTCTGGTCAATGTTGACTATAAGATTTTTGCCAAACTTCTTGCTTTTGCGCATCAAATCTTTCTTGCCTCAGTCAATTGGATGGAAAAAAGCAGCCTTCATCAAAGGTTGCATGGGCTCAGACAATACTGGGCTATTTTTTGACATTTTAATTAAGCACTAAACTTAACCTATCCTCTTGCAGCTATCACCATTGACGCTGAAAAGGCTTTCGAGAGACTTAAATGGAGCTTTATGTTTAAAGCCTTGCAATGGCATGGTTTTAGGCCAACTATTCTTTCTTTAATCTCTATTCTTTATGACTGTCCCATGGCTTTGGTTTTGGTTAACGGTAAATCTTCAAGATTCTTTTCTCTTTACAGAGATGTATGGCAAGGTAGCCCCTTATCTCCACTACTGTTCATCCTTGCCCTGTAACCATTACTTACTAAAACCCAATTAAATGCTTCAAACTTTGGTTTACACTCCGATGAACTCTATTTAAAAGCTGTGGCTTATGCTGATGATATTTTCTTTTTTATTTCTGACTATGAACCCTCATCACCTACTCTATCTCATGACAGTTTCACTTTCTCCATGCATCAGGTTACAAAATTACCTTTGATAAGTCTGAATTCCTTCCTTTGAATACATTCTCTACCAAACACTCACTCTCCTCCTCTGGTTTCACTTAGAATCCATCTAAAACCAAATATCTAGGTATATGGTTCTCTATTTCTGCCTCTATTTCTCTAAATCTTAAAGACCACCTTCTCCGAATTGAATCCTTACTCTCTTCTTGGTCGCCTCTCTTTTTTTCTTGGTGGGTATGGCTCAATTAAGATGATGATTTCTCCCATAGCTCTATATACTTTATCCATGATTCCCATTAGTATTTCCCAAACCTATTTAAAGTAAATTGGCTCTTTACTTTCAAAAATGTTTATGGAAGAAGAAGAAGCCCTGTAACTCCTTATCCCATTTAAAACACTTTAAAACCCAATTTTCAACAATATTACATAGCTTTTGGTCTTCGTCAGGCCACCTTTTAGTTATTAAAAACACAGCCTTCCTCTCCACCTCTTTTGCTAGCACTAGAAAAGTCTCTTGTTTTTCCTTTCTCTTTCAAATAATATTGCTTTCACTCTTCCATTCCTACTTATTTGTCCACTCCTGTTTATAAATATCGTTCCCATTTAATCCCTCCTTCTCTTTCTCCACCTCTACTTACCCGTAATAGTTTTCTTCATATGTCCATCTTGTACAAAAAACTCAACACTATTCGTAATAGTCCTATCTTTTGGAGAGCATGGAGGATTCAAGGTATTATTCGGGTTGGGGATTTATTCCTTCATAATATTCCAATTTAATTTCTTCAATTTCAACAAATCTTCCATTGTCTTTCCTCCATTCACCCCAAATTCTCCCTTCTCATCAATGTTTTTTGGGATATTTTTACCACCTTTCCAGCCGATATTGCTACAGTCTTGATAAATCCTCCACTACTTCAAATGTTATCAATATTACCAAGATCATTACTTATTTATAAATCCCTAATTACTGTACACTCTTCTCGTACCAAATACTGTATAGAACTTTTATAGGAAACTGACTTAGGATACTCCTGGCTGCCTTCTATGTGGAACAAATTATGGCTCAAACTTCACAAAATGTCTAGAACCGCAACTCTAACTCAAACATCATACTTCATTTATAACACACTTCACTTCAATATGCACTCTATCTCCAGTTTCTCCCGTACTTCCCATGCCCCCTGCTGGTCACGTTACCATATGTATAGTAGCCTAAAACACGTTATTTACATTCACTGTCACTCTATGTTTTTGGCATCGTGTCTGGAGGCAAATCAATCATATTTTCCATAACTCAATTTCATTCAATTTTATCTAAAAAAATGTCTAGGCTCTTTAGAGGAGTGTTTTCACCTCTCTCACTGTGACAAAAATTGCTTGATCTTTTACTTGATATTGCATACCAAAAAATCACTGCTAGCTGGTAAAATACATCAAATATTTCCATTAACACATGGTGGTATGCTGTTTGCCATCATCATCACCTTGATAGTGCATATACAATTTCCACGCTTGGACTCCATAACAGAGACCTTATATGGCAATCTCTTGCAACATATTTAAACACAGTTAATGCTTTATCTATTACTGATCCTATTTGGAACCCCAAAACTTTTAAATATCCTTGAATTTCTAACTCCCTTCACTTGTATCCACCAACACATTGTTTTTCTTTCCTTAAGATAATTATCTTTTATAGCATGCAATTTCTTTTTTCTATTTGTCTTATGATACACCTTTAACTGACCAACCAATAGTGACTTATATCATCTACTCATAAATATTCCCACTTCACTCCCCCCAACAAAAAGACAAAAATCAACCAAGATTGGCTTATTCTTTATTAAGTATTATAGATTTATGTTCTACTTTTTATTATCAATGCATTTTTCAAATACTTTTGTTTGTACAATTCTATTGTTCATGCCTATTTATATATTTGTTCTCGATCTCAATTGTTCATTTCAGTTTCTATCTTATTTACATTATATTCCTCAATAAACCATTTACAAGTGTAGAAAAGTAGTGGGTCTGCCCAGATTTTGCTCACCCACTTGATATAATCCACCCAAAAGAACGGTGCCTATATCGCAGGACAAACAGTCTTCAGTCACCACCCTTTCAAATGTGGCATGGGGAATACACCAAACATGAACACCAAAGTAATAAAGGGGCCAAAGTAATCTGGTCTTCCACATATTTTAAGCCAAGCTCCTGGCAAATAGGGAAAGTAGAGGAACTCGGAGGAATACCTAATAAGAGACTACAGGCTCTATTTTAATCAGCCTGCAATCTCCAATCTGTTTTATAACCCCTGAGACCTGCCCCCTAAGTTAGTACATGTGGCATTTTTTCCTGTACACTTCTAAAAGTGTCACAATCTTACGTAAGGTAGGGGCCAAGTTGGACCCAAACAGACATCTATGTAGATATTTTTTTCAATACAATCCTCCCAATGATCTTCACCATGTAGTCAAGGAGGGATGTCTGTCGATAACAGCTAGGGTTCTTATGGCTCCCCTTCTTATAAACTGGCACGGTGATAGCCGATCTCCAGGACTGCAGTATACAGGTTTTGCAGGCCAAATTAATATAGTTGATAAGAAGAGGAGCCCACAGGTCTGGATTATGTTTGTAGAGGACCATTGATACTACATCCGGCCCTGGTGTTTTATTTGTAGGGCTGTTTTTTAATTGCCTTAATATCCTCATTCAGGGAGAATTCTACGTCAAGGGGGAAATATGGAAAGGGGTGGTCAGCCGCTTCCCTATACGAGGCGTCCATGTGATAGATATGG
This sequence comes from Lissotriton vulgaris, assembly GCF_964263255.1. Taxonomy (NCBI): domain Eukaryota; kingdom Metazoa; phylum Chordata; class Amphibia; order Caudata; family Salamandridae; genus Lissotriton; species Lissotriton vulgaris. The sequence goes on along the minus strand of NC_141687.1, from coordinate 1,020,261,352 downwards.
CTAAAGTGAGAAACCCATTCATTGATCAGGACTGATGTTGGCAGCTAAGGTGGAATTATCACCATTAATGTGTTTGTTTTTGTTAACATTGGGAAAAAACAACCTAGAATAGTTTACCTTGCAGGAAACAACTAATTTGCCCCATGTGTAGTTTAGAGCTCAAATTTCCTATTGTGAAGGGCTTGCGTATGTTAATTCCCGTGGCTAGCAATAGCGGCTCTGTCCCTCAAGTGTGCTTGAAGGACTCTATGTGAAGGCATACAGGCTTTCCTGCACCCAATAAAAAACTAAGACTGATGTAGGACTGCATGAGGCCTGACTGACTTTATTAAAGAAGCCTTAATAATATGGCCAAGTTTAATATAATCCTCAGTTGAACACATGGGGCCATGGTCAAGAGTAAGACACATTTCCAGCAAGGACTGATGATTAATACAAAACTTGCACTAGATGACTGCCAGAGGTGCAGCTCTCCAGACTAGCCTATGTCCGCTAGCTGCAGTGGTAAGATCACTTTTATACACTGCACATCTAGCTAGCTTCCCCTTTGGAACTGCCATAGTGACCAGAGAGCCTCACCCCTTCCACTATATGGTTCAGAAGGTGCTGTGAAACAAAAATATAGTCAATTACAGACTGACACCTTTCTGAATTGTACGTTGGAATTCTAGACTGGGATGTGCCGACAAACTTGATAGCATTACAAAGATCAAGGCTTACGAGATAAGGGTAGAACCATGGGTATAACAAATTGCCCCTGCAATCTCCTACCTGTGTCTTATCCCACCCAGTCTCTCGCCACAAATACACACAGGTCACGTACCAAGGATATATCTCATAGTTTGACATTAAAATCCCCAGCAAACACAAAGCTAATCCTGTTATCTCAAAACACATGCCCATTCACTAGCTGGACAAAGTTTGAATTAACCCTGGTTGCAAAGTTATCATTGTGGAAATTAATAACAACCAAACCAAGTGTGCCTTTCCAAGAAAAATACAATTGCTGAAATAGGTCACTGTTAGTGGATATTAGGCTCATGGAACAAACCAAGGTCATCTTAAACCATGACGATAAGCCAACCTGGGCATGCCCAGCTGGCAAGGGGATCGTAGGGGTTGTGAAGCAAGTGAGGCCATCACAAAATACTTTACTTGTAGACCAGATTTCCTGGAGAAAGATAATATCATTTTGCTTAACTAATTCAACCCAGTTGTCATTGCTCAGCTTGATTAAAACCCCAGCGATGTTCCAGCTCCAAATTTTGATTGTGTTGGGTACACCAGCTGGCTTGGGTGACTATACCTTGCTTTGGTACTGCTCCTGTACAGTGAAAACTCCATCAACCCAGCAGGGCTCACTCTCGAAACCATCAGTAATGGGGATTGGGCAATTAACAGGGATTCCTGAGAACCTCCAAACCTAACACACTCCACTGTCCCCAGAGAATTCCCAAGTTACTAATTCTCTGGCAAATTCAGAAGTACGGAATACTGTTTTGAAGTCGGCACTGAAATATGCATAGGGGCATTTTGTAAATGAAGTAGGGTCCTTGTACGTAATTAGCCTAGTAGCCAGTAGTATAGATTATGGTTTATTGAGTTAAAGGTAATATGGTAAGCCCCCCGGGAGCAGCATCCTGCTGCTCAGCCCCACTCATTCCAACTGACCACTCATCCAAACCATGCACACATGAACATTCTATTACATCACACTCAAACAGGCTGAGCAGCAAGGAACTAGGAGACACAGGATATAACACATCTCCTTCCTTCAGAAAACAATAAAAACAACAGGAAACAAAGTGAAAGAAAATACATATTCACACTTGCTGTACACGTAAGCAACCAATCCTAAATCATGAGGAAATATCACATTTCATCCTTAAAATATTAAAATAAAATTAGGTCACAAAAAATAATATAGCATGAATCACATTTGTAAGGAATAGAACTTAAGATTATTACATACATGAATCGTCACATTTACATGAATCATTACTTTCCTAAAATTGTAAAGGAAGTTCATTGCAAACATAGATCACACGTACAAATTACATACATATCTCGCAATGCAAAGGAACACACACAACCTCCACACTCCACAATTGTACGCACTGCAGAACACTACAGCACACCACATAAAACTAAGCAAAGGAACACACTTGTTCCAGGCAGGATGCAACCTCCACACCCACCACTTTACGCGCTACAGAACACTACAATGCACCATGTCAAATTAATCAAAGGAACACACTTGTTCCAGACAGGATACAACCTCTACATGCACCACTGTACGCTCTGCAGAACACTACAACGCACCACGTCAAATTAAGCAAAGGAACACACTCGTTGACAAGATGGCGGCCGCTCACTAGTGGCTGTAGCAGCGCTGCAGTGAGGACACTGTAAACCGGAGCTCTGAAGGATCAGACATGCTGCGGGACCTGTCGCGTTAGTTGCCGCTTATCTTGAACTTAAAACAAGCCTGCCAGTTTTGGGATTATGAAGTAAATCCTTTCAGAACTTTCCAGAACATTACCGGGCTGTGGCTGGCGATACTGGCGATACTGACAGCTCGATAATCACAGCCGGAATCACTGCTGGAATCACCGCTTGGAGCTTGGAGTTTTGAGTGTGCGTTGAGGGGGGCGCCTGTGGGAGTGTGAAATTAATGCAATCTATGCTCGCCTGCCGCGGGTCCGCAAGACAGATTCTGCGGGACCTGCGGGACCTGTTAAACATTCTTTCTGTTGTACTCCCGAGGTGGAAGCGGCTCGATACCGCTGGGAGGCGGAGCAAAGGGAAGAGCTGTAAGCGCTCTCAGCTGAGGAACGCTGGTGCTGCTGCAGACGCCGCAGACGCCGAGAGTAACTTCAATCTGAAGCCGGCAGGGAGAGATGGCGTTCGGCAGGTATTGGGGAGAAACCTCATCTCTCACAACGCTATGGCCCCCAAATTGAATCCCGCCGAAAAACCTCTGGGTGCCAGGAAGAAACAGAAAGATAAAGCACTGAGGGAGGAAGAATTGGTTGAGTCTGGAGAGGCTCATACACCCCATGTTGATGAGCGAAGCAAGAGGAAGCAGCTACAGACACAGCAGCAGCCAGCGGGGGTACGGACACGGTTAGCAACATCGTCAATTGCAGAACTTTTTGCTAAAGCCGGTAAGGAGAAGGGAGCTGCAGAGGCTGTAAGGGGGTTTGTAGAGCCTGGGAAGGAGGAAGAGCTTACAGCAACTGAAACGAAAACTGTCAGTGAGGCTGTGATGGTGTGTACCCAGGATTGTCTAGTGCCTAATAAGGGTATTACCCCCACTAAAGATTCCTCAGAATTTGAAAATGAAGTAAAGGAGGGAGAAATACAAATAGCGGTTGACTGTACAAATACGAATATGGCTAACAACATGGGCTCAAGTATAAATGAGGCACATCAGGCGGATATTGAGCTACTTACAAGTAATACATTAAATTCAATCCCCTCTGAATTGGAAAAATGTTTGGATGCCACAAAAGATCCAGCAAACTTGTTAACTTCTGCCACAGATGTAATAGGTGGTAAAGATGTTTTGCCTGGTGGAGCCCAGAATGGGGGCGCGAAGGAGAGTGCCCCAAGTGAGGCTTTCTACTCCGCTTCTGATGGCCAAGAATGGTCTGAGGATGAAGAAGCTGGCTCTTCTTATCTAGGCTCTGAAAGCGACCCAGAACTAGAGCAACAAGCAACAGCTCTAAAGATTTCAGGTGCTACTAATAAGGGGGGGACATCCTCTGTTCAGCACGAGTCAAGCTGGGATCAGCCTATGGATAACTCTCTACAGCATGGCTCTGGCCTGGAATCTGCCCAGATGTCACTTTTAGAGAGAATACACCAATTGATTATTGCCCATAGGGAGGAAACTCGCAGGGACAACCAGTAAGCCCATACCGCAATGAAAAAAATGCAGGGGGTAGTTAGACAATTATCAAAAGTCTGTGCTACTACTGGTGATAGAGTGGCAAACTTAGAAGACAGGATTGTCTCTACAGAAACTGAAGTGGCTGCAGCTGTTTCTAAGGTTGGCTCATATGGTGCTCAAATGACTGATATCCATTGGAAACTCGAGGAAATGGAAAAAAGACTTCGCAGGAACAATCTGCGTGTGTTGGGAATTCCTGAGGGAATGGAAGGGTCTGACATCAGAGCATATATAATCAAGTTATTTACTCAGGCTTTTCCCGAGCTTAATGGATGGAATTGGTCTACTGAAATTTAAAGAGTTCCCCGTACCCCTTTTTCTTTGAAAAGAAATACTAAGGAGGGGGCCTACCCAAGAGCGGTACTGATATATATTGGAAATTTTATCCTACGGCAAACTGTATCAGATCTGGCAAGACCAAACGCGAAAAGAAACGCTGAAGGGATATCTTTCTTTGTTAGGCCAGACTTCTGCCACACTACGGTAGAGAGGCGGTGGCGGCTGAGAGGAATGATCAAGCCCTGTCAGGACAAGAACTTGCAGGCCTTTCTGCTAAACCCTGCGCAGTTGAAGATTATGAACAAGGGCAAGACTCTATTTTTTTCCTCAGAGATTAAAGTGCAAGAGTATATGGACTCACTGTGACTATTGATTGTTGATTGTTGATGCCTAACATATGTGGAAGGGGCTAGCTGATTTAAGCGGCAGTGGCGTGGGTCCGAGTAATGCTTGATATTTTCTTTTCTTAGATCTTTCAATTGTTAATTGTTAAGGAGTTGAATACATGTTTTGTTTTGGGCTCCACAATTTTGGTAGATAATTAAATTAGCTTACAAGTGTCCTCACTGTGATCACTGCGCTCCATCACTTACACAGACAAGGTCTGTGTGCCTCACGAAGAGGGGAGAGTAGGGGGGTGGAGGGGTGGGTGGGAGGTGGTAGACGGTAGAAGGGGAGAGGGGTGGGACGAGGGTTGGGTTTGGGGGGGTGATTGGGTGGAAAAAGGGGGAAAAAGGGAAGCGGTACAGCCCAGGACAAAGATATGATGAGAAGGACAATAACATGGTAAAGGATTTAAGTGTTGAGATACAAGTACAAATAAATGACAAACATTAGAATATGTACTATCAAAGCGGGAGGCTTGAACGATTGGAGGAAGAGGCAGAGGCTGGCATTCTTAGTAAGGCATGAAAGAATAGATATCGTCTGTATACAAGAGACCCATCTCCCATTGACTAAACGTAGACAACTTTGTCTGAGTGGCTTTGAATTAGCTGTATGTTCTACACAGACGTCCACAATTCGAGGGGTAGCTATATTAATTCGTGGCTCCCTAGGTAAAGTAAAGAAAAGTGAAAGCAGATAGTAACGGGAGATGTGCAGTTGCCGAATTAGATCTGGGCTTCACGCTATGTGTAACGTATGGCTCAAACCAGGATGAGCCCGAGATATTTGATTTTCTAGAAACTGAACTGGTGGGGTGGTCCATCCCATTGATAATAGCAGGGGATCTCAATATCTCGGTTAACTGGGCTGACTCTACACCATATGTGGGCCGCAAACCCAAGGTTTTCCAATCTATTCAATCATTATTAGGTTCCCATGGGATGCAGGATGTCTGGGGGACTAAATATCCTTTGGATTATGGATTTACGTATTTTTCTAACCCAGCGCAAAGATATACAAAGCTAGATTATTTCATCACTTCATCTGAAATACCCAAAGTCGATATCATTAAACTCCCCAGAGTGGTCTCCGACCATAATCCCCTAATTTTATCATATAACCTAGGTTATAGGGAAATAAAAATACATTTTTGGTCCTTTGAGAAAAAGCTACTCAGCGATACTAGATTTACAGCTCATCTGAAAAAATGGGTGACAGTTTTTTGCGGCAAACAGGTATAGCACCTCTAGAAATATGGTCTGGGAAACTTTTAAGGCGGCGCTGAGGGGCAAAACCATCAGCTGTTCAGCCAGACTGAGAAGGGAAGATAGGAGTAAGATCGAGGCTTTAATGACAGAATTAGTTAAAGCAGAAGAGCAACATGTGAAGGATATAGCCATAGGGGCAAATACTACTATAAGCCGTGAAGCGCTTTTGGTAATTAAAGCCGCACTCCAGAAAGAGTTAGCTATAAAAGCCGTAGGGGAATACCAGTCGAATAGGGTAAAAAGATATGAGACCGGGGAGCAAGCGGGGAGAGCGCTTGCCCTCCGGTTAAGGCAGGAAAAGGCGAGGAATACCATTGTTCGTATCGAAGAGGATGGGGTCGGGTTCACAGAAAGTAAGGATATACTAAGGGTATTTGAAAAATTCTATCAGCGGCTTTATGAGCATGAAGAACCTAGTAAAAAACCAGGGGAAGGACTCCGAGATCTTGGCCCTATATTAGAGGAATCAACCAAAAAAGAACTTGATGAGGATATTACATTAGTAGAGGTAACATCAGCATTGCGGGAATTAGCTTCTGGGAAGGCTTCAGTCCCGATGGGATTCCCCTCGAAGTATACAAAGTTATTGAAGCAGAAATTGCCCCGCTCCTATTAGATCTGTTTAACGGGGTCATGTGTTCAGGATTGATACCCGACTCATGGAAAGAAACGAATATTGTAATATTTCATAAAAAGGGGAAACCAGTGGAAATGGCAGGATCTTATCGCCCCATTTCATTGATAAATTCTGCTACAAAACTTTATTCGAAAATTTGGGCAAAGAGGTTGGGCTGGGTCATTGGTAGTCTCGTATCCCCGTGGCAACATGGGTTTGTCCCCGGTCGGGGTACAACTGACCACACATGTAGGGCAATATCATTGTTTGACGCCCAGGCTGCCACGGGGGGGAGATGGCCATGATCCTGCTCGACGCAGAGAAGGCTTTTGATCGTGTGGATTGGAGCTTTCTCTGGAGCATTCTAGGGGCAAGGGGATTTGGCCCCAATATAATAGGAGCCCTTAAAGCTATGTATGTAGATCCGGTAGCTAGGGTGACTGCCATGGGTGAGAAATTAGGGGTGATTCACATCAAGAGGGGAACACCCTGCTCCCCTATCCTCTTTGCCTTGTACATTGACCCCCTCATCCAGGGTGTTCTCGACTGCCCCGGAATAACTCCAGTAATTTGTAATGGTTATTCAAACAAAATGTTGGCGTATGCTGATGACCTTGCTGTTATAACAAATAATCCACAACAAACCCTCCCTATCTTGGTTCAGATGGCTTAAGTGTTTGGTGATGAGTCAGGGTACCTACTGAATGAAACAAAAACGCAGGTCATCTGCTCCAAAAACATTATTAAAACTGATTATAGATTTGTCGATTCTGCCATGTATCTAGGGGTCAAAATCAATGCTAATGTGGAAAAGATTGTCACTGAGAACTACTTGCCGCTCATTAAGAACATCGAGACGGAGCTGAAAAGAATAGACGTATTACACCTCTCACTAGTAGGTAGGGTGAATGCAGTTAAAATGTCTATGTTTCCTAGAGTACTGTACCTGTTTCGCGCTATTCCCTTATTAATAGAGGATAAGATCATAAAACATCTCAAATCTATGTTTATTAGATTTGTTTAGCAATACGGAAGGGTAAGGCTCTCTACAAACTTAATGTCGCTACCTAGAGAAAGGGGCGGGATGGCACTCCCGAATTTAAGATTATATCACTGGGCCTGTCTTTTGGCTCAAATGACCACCTTATTTCAAACAGAACCCCTAAATGATACAGGACTGCAAATGCAATTCCCCTTGCATACTGGGGGTCCCTGGGGGCCAACTAGCCCACCAGGAGCCACCAGTATGGGCCAGGGGGCTCCCTTGCAGAGAGGTGTAATGAGGCCACACCCCTTTTTATACCTCTCTGATAAAAATTATCATTTACAAAACCTTTGAAATTCACTGAAAAAACCATAGGTTTCAGCCACTTTATAGTTAGGAATTAGCATTTAAAAAACCTTAGAAATTCAGTGAAAACCCATGTAAATGTAAATGTAAATGTAAATAAGTTACTTTGCAATAGACTGTGTCCCACCACTTAGAAGAGAGGAAATCGAGAAGGCATGCTCGGTTTGCTGGAAACACAGTACATAATAGAGCTCAATACTAAATCCCCGATGGGACTTAACGCCAGTGAAGATTTACATACATGTCTTTGAAAATACCATGATCTGTGACTCCATCAGCTATTGATATATGTGCACTAAAATAATCCTCTAACATAAGGCTCCTCCATATATTTTTATATATAGAAAAATGCACTTCGGTCTTTTTTAGAGTTCCTAGTTCAAAAACTGAAATAATATAAGATGTATTTTTAATGCATTTTATAGCAGATGTTTTTATGGTGAATAAATACAGTTTTTCCTTTATAGTAATATAAACTTTTAAGCATGGTAGCACTTTGTCTGAACCGGATGGTTCATGATATTAAATGCAAGTTCTGTTTAACTTAAACATGAGGGCCTTGTACCATATTAAGGAAATAACGATATGCCCACTTGGGCAATATTTCTTTCTTTTCTCCATTTGTTAAATAATTATATACATACAACTCCATTCCCAATTCCAAATAACAGGCTCCAATGAATTATGTACATAGATTGATACCGACAATGTATTTATACTATTGGAGTATTTATTCAGGTGTGTTTGGCATTTTTTAGCTTTTATACATTTAACTTTCTTCCCCAGACTCACCCTCAGATATGTCCTTGTCAGAAAGGGTCTGAGTTCTGATGACACCATCAGCTCTGTCCTTGGCCTTTTTGAGTACCCAATTAGGGTATCCTCTTGCCCTGAATCTGTCTATCATGGTTTTACTCTCAAGTTGGTAGGCTTCATCGCAATTGCAGTTGCTCTTAGCCCTCAACAGCTCGCCAAAGGGGATGCTCCACCTGAGAGCCTCTGGGTGGCTTCTGAGGGCATGAAAAATGCTGTTGCCAGCAGTTGTCTTGCAGAACAAAGCAGTGTGGATTTGGTTCTGCTTTATATCAAGTCCGAAGTCCAGATATTCCGCTGTGGTCTTGCTGATACTGCCAGTGAGGAGTATATTACGGTCATTATTTTTAAGTTTCTTAATAAACTCAAAGGCATCATGTTCTGAGCCCCTTTAAATGATAAACAAGTCATCGATGTACCTGAGCCACACCATGACTCATCCAAGTTTAAGAGTAAATTCAGAGCTGGCAAAGATTTCCTCCTCCCAGAGTCCCATAAAAAGACTGGCAAAACTGGGAGCAAATCATGATCCCATTGCCGTCCTGGTGGTTTGTCTGTATAGGGCCCCAAAAACAAAAAGGTGTTGTTCTAAAGACATTGCTCCATCATCTCAAGGATCATCATGTATGTTCCCAAAATCTGATATGCCTTCTCTTAAGGAAATGTAAACAATCATCCAAACCTTGTTGATGGTCAATGATCGTATAAAGGGAGTTCACGTCAAGCATGATGAGCAATAAATCTTCGTCTCAAATGATGTCTTGTATCATCCCTAGGAAATCCTTGGTGTCCCTGATGCAGGTGGGGAGTTTGATGACATGGTCTCTGAGAAAGTGATCAACGTATTTAGACACATGTTCCGCTACACCACCTTTCGCAAATACTATAGGACGCCCTGGTGGTCTTAATGGGTCCTTGTGTATCTTGGGCAAAAGGTAAAGGACGGGGAGTTTGGGATGGTCTCGTTTGAGGAAACAAAACTCCTATTCTAAGATCCCTTGGTCTTTCCATTCAGTCAATTTGCCCAAAATGGTAGTGATACTGGTGTTGTAAATGTCCCTGGAAAGGGGCATGTAATAATTGGTATCACTGAGTTGACGCAGTGCTCTGTGATGTATTGGTCCCTGTCTAAAATGACACATTTCTACCCTTGTCAGTTGGACGGATAATGATATCCGTGTCCTCAGCAAATGAATTCAGTGCCTTTCTTTGACCAAAAGTGAGATTCATGGGTGGTCTGTTATAATTATGTGGCTTGTGTCTAAACTCCATGAGTGCTTTAATAACAGCCTCATGAAACATATCAATGCTGTCATGTGGAAGAATGGGTAAAAATGTGGAGCAGGGTTTAAAGTCAGTGGAAGCTGCTGCATCATGTATGATACCAAAATCCTCAAGGACACGCAATTCACTGATGTCAGTGTCAGCAGTACCTGGATCTTGTTGTAATTCTAACATGGTGACAAGGGTGTCAATATCACCAAATCTAGGACACTTTCGTGGGTAATAATCCTACCAACCGTCTTCCTCTTATGTCCTAATCTCTTCAATTTATGCCATATTTTGAGCTTCAGTTTTCTGATCAATTCTAGTGTTGGGATAATGAAAAGGTGAGGAAGAGCAGTAAGAAAGGCCCACAAAAGTGTTTGCTTTTCAATTTCACTGAGCGGTCTTTTAGACAGATTAATGATAGTCTTATTAACCGTTGTAGGATCCATCAGTAAGCTTTTCTGGATCGCGTATTACTGTTCCCCATACCGCCCCATCCTCTGCCTCTTTTGCTATCATTGCTGGATTAGTTTCTGTCTATTTCTCCGTTTCATCGTCCTCTTCCTCGACCCTGACCTCTCTGTCCCCTCGTTTTTGGGGCTGGAGTGTCTCTTGTTGTTAGACTCCCCCGGCATAAAAGCCAGCACTCGTCTAAAAAAGTCACAGGCCTTGAGTTTTGATCATTGCCAGACATATTGCCCCCTGAAGTGTCAGATTCACCCTCACTTGCTATTGATTGGTCCAATATGGAGCTCTCAATAGTTGCCACTGGTGTGTCACTCAGTGTTGCTTTCTCCTTATACAGATGGTCATATTGTCTGCTGAAAGTGAGTATTCTACCACTTTCGTAGTCTCCATAATCACGATTCAACTTTCTATGTTTGCTGGCTGTAATGTCCTCTTTGTGTTTTTTTAGGCGTTCCTGCATTGCCCCCAAACATTTTTTTAGAATATCCGATTCCATGTTGACATTTGAGTGCATCCTGAATATTTTTTATTTGAGTCAATATTGCTTTGCGATCAATCCAAGCATACTTAATGAGTATTTCCAGCATGCGTTTGGAGCTCAAGGAGGAGTTCTCTGACCACTCATCCAGCAACTTGGGGTTGGGCGATTTGTAAGGTGGTGTAGTGAAAATCCTTAGGCCCCTTGGGGCCATTCCCTTGTCAACGTAATTCAGTAAAGAAATGGCCTCCCACCACTTAGATATTTCAGTTCTCTTATGTTTTTCTAATTTCCTCAATTTCTCCTCGAACGGTTGGACCTGATTGGCGGTCACCAGTAGGTAGTTATAGTTACAACCTAGTTTCCATAGGAAAAACATTTTTTATTTGCTAATAACTTTGGCGTTGTTTGACAAATCTTTGCGAAATTCTCCAAAAAAAAAGTCTATCCAGGTCAGCTCCTATTCTGAAAGTTTGGGGGTGATTCGTCAAGGAGGGCTTAGAAAAAAGGGGGTCCAAAAACACGTTTTCCCCATGTTCATTTACATAGGAAATTTTGCGACGAGCTACAGCCCGAACTGCTGAACGGAATTACCCCAAATTTGGCAGAAAGGTAGAGCTTGGTTCAGAAAGTGACCTTTGTTTTAAATGGTGTAAATCTGTTCAGTAGTTTTTGAGAAATTCAATAAATAAGAGTTAAAAAATCAATTTCCCATAGGAAACTTTGTGCAAGGCTACAGCTGAAACTACTGAACGGAATTACCCCCAATTTGGCACAAAGGTAGTGCGTGGGTCAGATAGCGACCTTTTCTATTAAATGGTGTAAGTCCGTTCAGTAGTTGCTGAGAAATTAGAAAAATAAAAGTTTTGATATCTGGGCAGAGCCTAATCCAGTGCACGAGCTTTACTGTGATTGGCTGCCAACACTCCAAACCAGGAAGTGTTGGCAGCCATCTTATGGCTCGGTAGAAGCGAGTCACTAGAAAACAGAGGAACAAAGGTATAAAACAAGAGAAATTGGCAGGGTAGAAACACCCTGACCCCCTAGGCCTGCTCAGGGGGTCCCAGAAGGACACCCAGGGCCAAAAATATATATATATGTTTTAAAAATCGGCGCAATTCGCGCTGGGGTCGCGGGTTTTATTTTAATGAGACCCCGGGTGGGCTAGGTCCCGGGGGCATTTCTTAAAAAATAATGGCAGGGGCTCACTGGGGATGGGGGGTCCCGGCAGTCTCGGGGCTTCACTCATGTTGGGAGGGGGGTTGCGCGTCCCCCCTCCTGGAGCCCTCCATCTGCTTATAACTTTGGCGTCATTTGACGATTCTTTACGAAATTTTCCAAAAAGTTTCTCTTTTTTGATCAGTTGCTGTCTTGAAAGTTTAGGGGTGATTGGTCAAGGGGGGGGTTGAGAAAAAAGGGGAGTCCCAAAATGTGTTTTCTCCATGCATTTTCCATAGGAACATTAGACAAGGCTACAGGTGAAACTGCTGAACAGAATTACGCCAAATATGGCAGGGAGAAAGGTCTTGGTCCAGAAAGCGCACTTTCATAGAAATGGTGTAAATGCGCTCAGTAGTGTTTTGAGATATTAAAGGAAAATATATATATCTGGTCGGTGCCAAACTGCTGAGCACGAGCTTGCCTCTTATTGGTTGCTAACACTTCAAACCAGGAATTGTTAGCAGCCATCTTGTGCCTCGCATCAAGTGAAAATATAAAAGAAAGGTGTTGGGGACAATTTAATATAGTGGAGCTCTGTGTAATGATGATTTGGATGCAGTGAAGGTTTAAGATTTATTAACAATAAAGGAGAAACAGGTGAGCTCTAGGCAGCACGAATTCCACTCCAGGACACCAGTAAAAAGATAACCCTTTCACGCTCCCTGTGCCCAACATCACGACTTCGCAGCTGTGCCTTTAGAAGTCAGTCCATCGGTTCGCAGGTTTCTACCATTGCGAGCTAGTAGGCTGCTGTACCTCTACCTCTGCGAGCTACTACGCTGCTGTTCCTTTGGGAGCGGACGGCTCATAGTTCTGCCTCTGTGAGTCAAGAGCACAGTCCGCAGTTGTCCCTCTGCGAGCCTGGGTGCAAACTGTTCATCAGTCACACTATATGAGCATTGAAAAGCCATTTTGTGATTCAGTCCATCAGCTGGCATCTGTCCAAGGCATTTCTGAAAACATACTGGAGCTCTTTCTGCGAGAGATACCCCTTTCACGCTGCGTCTCCTCACATTAGCAGGTAATGCACCCTCTTCCCATATCACCAGTAAACCCCCAACAACCTTCTTGGGTCCAGAAGTGTCCCTCTGCGAACCATTAATGAAAATATGCTTGTGAGAATGGACAAATAAGAATCTTAGTCATGAATAGATTTTCATATAAAACATTTTATTGAAACAAAACAACAAGAAAAAAACTATTTACAGCTGTGGCGTGTCTTTGCTGGTCCATTTGTGATTCACAGCCTGCAAGAAAAAAAGAAAGATAGGATGGTGCGTCATGTGTCCAGCAAAGGAGATAGAGAAAGAATGAGAGAGGGGAAAAGAGAGAGAGGGAGAGAGAAAGAGTGAGAGAGAGGAAGACAGAGAAAGAGAGAAAGAGTGAGAGAGAGTGGAAGACAGAGAAAGAGAGATAGAGTAAGAGAGAGAATTAGAGAAAGAGTAAGATACAAAGAAGAGAGAAAGAGAAACAGTGTGAGAGAGAGGAAGACAGAGAGAGAAAGAGTGAGAGAGAGGAAGAGAAGAGAGAGGAAGAGTGAGAGAGAGGAAGTGAGAAAGAGTGAGCTACAAGGAAGAGATAAACAGCGTGAGAAAGAGGAAGACAGAGGAAGAGAGAGAAAGAGTGAGATACAAGGAAGAGAGAAAGAGATAATCAGTGTGAGAGAGAGGAAGAGAGAGGGGGAAGAATGATAGAGGAAGAGAGAAAGAGTGAGAGAGAGGTAGCCAGACAAAGAGTGAAAGAGTGAGACAGAGAGCAAGACAACGAGAGAAACAGTGTGAGAGTGAGGAAGATAGAGAGAGATAAAGAGAGAAACAGTGTGAGAGAGAGGAAGAAAGAGAGATAAAGAGAGAGAGAAAGTGAGAGAGGGAGAGAGAAAAAAAGAGAGAGGAAGAGAGAAAGTATGAGAGAGAAAGGAAGAGAGAGAGAAAGTGTGTGAGAGAGAAAGGAAAAGATGGAGAGGGAGTGTTGACGCTGGAGAAAATCTTCGCAGCTCACCTTTGTGCCACCGGTGTGTCTCCACCCACGTGCCGGGACATAGTTCACCATCAAGTTTAGTGATGTGAAAGATAGTATAGGTTTAAGTTATTGCAGAGTACATACAACTGCACATGCGTAATTCTCTGTTTCAAGGAAGAGAGAAAAAGAGAAACAGTGTGAGAGAGAAAAAGTGAGAGTGAGGAAGAGAGAGAAAGAGAAAAAGAAAGAGTGAGAGATGAAGAGAGAAAGAGTGAGCCAGAGGAATACGGACAAAGAGAGAAAGAGTGAGAGAGGGAGGAGTAAAGGGAAAAAGAGAGAAAGAGTAAGATACAAGGAAGATAGAAAGAGAGAAACCGTGTGAGAGAGAGGAAGAGAGAGATAAAGAGTTAGAGAGAGAGAGTGAGAGAGAGAGAAAAAGAAAGAATGAGAGAGAGAGTAAGAGACAGAGAAAGAGAGAAAGTGTGGGAGAGAGAAAAAGAGAGATGGAGAGGGAGTGTTGACAATGGAGAAAATCTTTTCAGATCACCTTTTAGCCACCGGTGTGTCTCCAACCATGTGCCAGGAGATATTGCAGCCCTCAGGTTTAGTGAGCTGAAAGATAGTATAGAATTAGTAATTGCAGAGTACATACACCTGCCCACGTGTAATTCTCTGTTACTCCAATGCACAATGAGGCTGATACAAGCCATCCACTCCAACTGCTCAGAGGTGTCTGTGCACTCTTGTGCGCCCAGACTACTGCACACTATCCACTTCCACCGCCCAGAGGTGACTGCCTGCTGCTGCGGAAAGAAGTGTGTCTGCTCACCTTCTTCCACCGCATGTGTGTAAGAGGGTCCACCACGTGCCGAAGCAATTTTGACATGCGTAAAGGATGGCTACGCATCATCGCAGATTTTTCACGCGTTTAGCTTTGGTGCTGTTGGGGGGTGAAGGTTGATACATGATTCACAGCCTGTTAGATAAAAAGCAAGATAAGATTGTGTGTCATGCGTCTATCAAAGGAGAGAGGAAGAGATAGAGAAAGAAAGAAACAGTGAAAGTGAGACAAAGAGAGAGAGAAAAAGAAAGAAAGTGAAAGGAAGACAGAGAGAAAGAGTGAGAAAGAGGAAGAGAGCGAAACAGTGAGCAAGAGGAAGATAGAGAGAAAGAGGGAAAGAGTAAGAGGAACAGAGGAACAGAGGAAGAGTGAGAGAGAGAGAAACAGAGAGAGAGGAAGAGAGAGAGAGAGAGAAAGCGACAAACAGTGTAAGAGGAAGAGGGAGAAGGAAAGAGTGTGAGGGAGAGAAAGGAAGAGATGAGGAGGGACACTGAGTGCCTACACTGTGTACAAAACCGTCACAGCTTACTTTTACACCACTGCTCTGTCTCTAACCACGTGCCGCGACCTAGTGGAACTCTCAAGCTCCCACATCTGAAAGATAGTACAGAATTAGTAATGGTAGAGCAGGGTTGGATTAAGATTCAAAATCAGCCTGGGCACGCTAAAAAAAAAGTGGCCCACATTTGCATATTTCCTTTCCTCAAAACACTGCTTCAGTGAAATTTTATTTAAAAAAGGGAGGGTGAGAGAGATACAAAAATATGCACGGATTCGTTTACACTGGTGACTTAAAAACAAGTGAGGCCACTTCTGCTCAAGCCCCCTGCCCTGCTAGGTATGCATACATTAATGGGCCGGCCCTGCAAGAGAAGTAAAGTGACACATCTACCTGTTGCTAAACGTGAAGTAATGACACCCATCTGCCTCAAGAAAGGCCATTCAGACACCCACTGTGCCGCTGGTTGTATCCAAACAACAGCGACACCAACCAAATCTCCCCCCCCCAGACTGTTCCAAAAAGCAGCCCACAGTTGGAACTCAGCACTGGCCCCTCCAATCCGACACTGTGGCAGAGTAGATACGAGTGCGTATGCCTAAATCGCTCTGCCGTCTTTCTGCATTCAGGCTGCTGTACCCCATCCACTCCCGCCACACAGAGGTATCTGCCAAACGCTGCTCATCAAGGCATCACTGTTCACCTTTTCGCGGTCAAGGCACCCTCCACATCATGAAGCTCCGTTCTGCAAGCTAACAGGTCTGACATTTGGTACTGAGTCTTGATATTGCCATGGCAGAGGACATGCTAGTGCACCTAACATCATCACAGGTTGTACACCCGCTCAGTGATTGCGGTGCTACTAACTCAGTGAGAAGTGAGGTCACGCACGTGGCGGTAGGCCCTCGCTGCTGGGCTCAGGCCTACACTGCGGTGCAGCAGAGCACACAAAACATCAAGTGTTCGGACCACAGGGACGGGCCATCACTGTGGCCGTGTGACTGTGCTGGCTGCAGTGGATGTGTTGCGAGCAACTCTAAAATGGCGTAGAGCACATGCCCCCGGTCTTTTATATTCGCAGGGTCACGTGTCCTGTGACGCTTGTGCTGGATGGGTGTGAAGTGGGTGTATACCAGCTGTGAGGGAGTGGGTATGGCATCAGTGTTGCCAGATTGGGCTAGATCACGCACAATGGGGCTATATTTTGCCGGTTGTTTGGTAAAATTTTGGTTTATGGTAGTTGCCAGATTATAAATATATATACAGCACTCCAGCAAAGTAGTATGTTAAAGTGCTTTATTATACAAATATTTACTTGGCATCCTATTGCAACATCAATTCCAATGCATTCACTGCCTGCTTGCTGCTTGACGCTGTCTCTGGCCCTCCTTCCCTAGAGTAGCAATATTGGGCTACTTTGGGCTACTTTATGGTTGGCTTTGGGCTATAGAAAGCTTACAAAATATTACAATACTGGACGCGGGTGTCCATGTTGGAGTGCTACCGGCACCCGGGTTGTAAAAGCCAAAGAGTCACTCGGTGAGCCAAGTCCAACAATATGGCCAACATGTAAGGTATGGGAATGACTGACCCTATATTCATCCATAGTTCAACACAAGAAAGATGGCGGACATGAGACAATTGTGTGGATATGAATGTTTATTG
Organism: Lissotriton vulgaris; assembly: GCF_964263255.1. Taxonomy (NCBI): domain Eukaryota; kingdom Metazoa; phylum Chordata; class Amphibia; order Caudata; family Salamandridae; genus Lissotriton; species Lissotriton vulgaris. Next base: position 1,020,244,283 of record NC_141687.1, on the reverse strand, counting down.
CACATTTAGTGGAGTGTTGTAGCTGTAGCAAAACAGGGCCATGGAAAGGTAAAATTTCAGTTTTTGGCACAAGGAGGGCAGCCAATTAGAAACAAGTTTGTTGTCAGAGTTAGGCTGCGCTAACATATGTACTTATACAATCACTGCAACGATCCTCATGCATTTCTAAAATTCACTATACACTCTGCTTGCAGTACTCTAATGATGCAGTCTCTATGTACGTACTTGTACAATGACCGAGACAAAGCTACATAACTAAAGTTTTTCCCCACTGTCAAAGGTAAGATGGTTGCATACGCTGTCTAGAGCACTATGTATTGTGGTAGGGCCCAGGGGCAGCATGTTGCATACATAATGAACACACAGACACAGATAGAGAAACTGGGTATGGGCACATGCGCTTGAATCCTTATTATTACCAGGGTCACATGTCTAGTGACGTCTGTGGTGGATGCGTGTGGGGTGATTGTAAGCCAACCCTCGGGGAATGGTTGGTGCTGGCAACAAGTACAACAGTAATCCTTGGATCAGACACAGAGATTCATTCATAAAGGGTCAATGATTTGTGCTGCACCAAGGTATGGGCACCAGATATGAAATCATACAAAAAAGATTCTATCGTAAAGGGTTCATGACTTGTGGTACACTGAGGTAGGACAGCAGATGTGAAATTATACACAAAATATTGTATCATAAAGTGTTGTAGTGACCACTCCATAGACGTATTTGTAATTTCAGTGATAATTTATTGGTAACTTCATCCAGCTATAAAGAAAGGTGCAAGTACGATCTCTGCCACATCACATCTGGCATCGTAACATTCTCCACCTCTCTGTATCAGTAGTCAGCACAGACATCGAGGAATGTTTTTAGTCACTTCCTCTTGACAAAGTTCGAGGACATAGAGTACAATTCTCTCTGTAATAAATAAAACATGTCTCAATTTAAATTGTGAACTCTTCTGAACCGCAGTGTAGGTGTATGGAACAAAAGATGAAACATTTATGGAATACACTGTCAAAATATGTAGGTTTCAGGGACGTTTGTAGGATCCAATTTCTCATTGTGAAAACATCTTCAAGCTGGAGCTTTATAATTTTTTGCTAAGTGTCTCCTCCTGTGAAATTTCCAACCACATTTTTTACAATTCTGTCTTCTCAGACTTGGTAATACATGACGTAACGTAGCAAGCAACAGCAATTGAGTTATCTGCAACATATTGTATGTCCACATATTCAAAATCACCGGATTGTAATCATTAATGTACTTTGATTCTTCTGTTCTTTTTATGTTATAAGTATTTTTGGGTGATTTTCAAATGATAGTATGCCTCACTGTTGAAATAAAACTGTTCACTCTTCCTTGGGATGACTTATGGTGCACTGAGTTAGTAGTACCTTTGGCACTCAGCGTGTACGTACCCTGCGATTATGCATGGTCCAGGGGGCTGCACTCGGAGCAATGTCTTTTTTGCTATTGAATTCTGCCTCAATAAGGCCACGTGGCGATGAATTATGGTGCACTGAGTTAGTAGTACCTTTGGCGCTCGTGTGTATGTACCCTGCGATAATGTGTGGTCCGGGGGGGGGGCGCACTCGGAGCAATGTCTTTTGTCTATTGAACTTGCCTTAATAAAGCCACGTGACAATGACTTATGGTTCACCGAGTTAATAGTACCTTTGGAGCTCAGCGTGTACGTACATTGCGATGATGCATGGTCCGGGGGGCTGTAGTCAGACAAATGTTTTTTGAATTCTGCCTTAATAAGGCCACGTGGCGATGAATTGTGGTGCACTGAGTTAGTGGCACCTGAAGCACTCAGCGTGTGTGCACCCTGCGATGATGCATGGTCCTAGAGGGCCGCACTAGGAGCAATATATTTTGCGTACTGGACTGTGTCATCTGCAATCGCTACTCCATCTGAATTGTGATTCATTCTGTTCGCAATGTAGATCGAAGGCAGTAGTCTGTACAGACATAAGTCTGTGGTGCTGTGCCGCTGGGTTCGCAGGGGGCCTGTGTGAAGGAGACCCACAGTCATGGCGGCAGCCACTTGGCAGGGTGAGGCCCGCCGCTCTTGCAGACTCGTTGGTCTTCACAATTCGTAAGTAAACCATGCCCAGAGTTCTGGCTTATGTATTCATACTCCTACACTGGAGTGGCATACAATGGACCAGCCCACTTCATTTCCGCTTCCAGTGAAGTTCAACACAGCTACAAGTCCAAGATCTTCCCCACTGCCTGAGGTAACATGGTTGCATCTATTGTGCACAACACTACAAGCACCAACAGTATATGTACACAAGGAGAGGTTTGTGATCTGCATAGTGAGGTCTGTCCAGCACATCACCGCTACACTTGATATTGTGTGCATTATTATTATTTATGGACGAGTTGCATCCTTCACACATACTTGCTTGCCATATCTGCAAACATTCAAGTATTGTGTGGCTGAGGGACCATGTCATTTTTAGAAGGTTCACTGTCCTGTTTTGCGCTGCCTTGGTGGTAGTAAGAAGGGGGTTGATCCGGGGGGGGGGGGGACATCCTGAGGCTGGTGGCAGTGAGTGTTGTGACCTTCATGGGTGTTTGAGCTGCGTGATCAGCAATTTTATGACAGATGTTGCGCTTCAGATGTGATTCTGGCTGCAATCCCTTTCACATTGTAGGTAGTCGTCCTGGTTTACACCAATAAAATGCAGATGTTAGATTCCTACTCCAAACGTGGCTTATTCCCTGTTTTTGGATCACACCCCAGATTTGGCTGCTCGTCGAAAATATCAGGAACTGGTGCTTTTGTGTTTTTTTTGCACAGGATGTATAATCTGTATATTATTACCGTTGTTCTCATTTGTGACAAAAAAAAATTGTGGAAGCTATTGCTGGAAAATTGGGGATATCGGCTGTTTTCACTAGGTTGATAATGAAGTGATAATTTAAAATCACTGAAAAAACTATAGGTTTAAAGAAGAAAATAATTAGGAATTAGCATTTAAAAAACCTTTGACATTCACTGAAAAAACCCTAGGTTTCAGGGACGTTATATTTACAAATTAGCATTTTAAAAACCTTTGAAATTCACTGAAAAAACATAGGTTTCAGGGACGTTATAGTTAGTTGGACATTTCACTCTTACAAAACCATTGAAATTCTGCTGTTATAGTTAGTTGAGCTAACTATAAATCGCACCACCGCAATGCACTGCTGATGCGTCCCATATTACATCATTCATGACATGGTCAGTGATATCATCGATGACATCTCAAATGACATCACTGATGATATCATCCAAGTGAAAATCTGATGCACCCCCTCATACCTTAATAAAACCTTTGTACACCCATTCTAAAATACAGACTACATTTTTGAAAGAATAGAGACACCAATACCAGTTACTAAGTACGCAATCACTGATTCCTAGGTCTACACACAGATCGTGTCATTCATCCATACAGTTAGTCATAGATGCAGTGACTCATCAATACAACACTATAATAGGCACTCATACTAAGCATGAGCGAATTTTGCGGATCTCGCGTTCGCGAATTTTGCGGATTTGCGGATTCGCAATCCGCAAAATCCGCGAATTCCCGCGAATTTGCGGATTTTTTTTTTTTTTGTGTTTGCCCGTGTTTCTGCCAGTTCGCGAGGGTTTTGTACACTTTCGCAAATTGCGAACTTACCTGTCGGGTCGCAAGTTTCGCGAACTTGTTGTTTCTACGTGTCCAGCCTGTTTGGGACACTCTTCTTCATCACTGCCACTCTCTGTCACCACTGCCACTCTCTGACTACTCATGCCACCCTCTGGCCCACCCATGCCACCCTCTGTTTCATCACCACACCCTCTGGTTGTCCAGTGTACATTATTTTCGGCAAAGCAAAGCACACCTTCCCTGCCTCAAGTGACCTGAATTAATTTGGGGCTGATTCATGTGTCACAGAATATTTTTTTAGCTGGCACCTGCTTCCTTAGTGCGCCCTGATTAGTGATCTTTTGCACTTGCTAAGTGCTTTCATTGTTGCAAAATTAGTTACAACACCTGCCCTGCCCCAACTGACAATAATGAATTAGGGGCTGATTAATGGATTTTAACTTCCAGCCTGGCTCCTGCTTGTCTCCCTTAGCTGTAATTCAGGACCTTTGTGGCATATGTGTAACTATTCTGAGGTTCAGAGCAGGGTCACATAATAGTTTCAACTGGCAACTGAACTCTGGAGGGGCCCCTCAGGAAGCACTCCGGGAAATGGCTACTAATGATGAGCCTGAACTTTTGAACCTGGTAAGTAGTTACTTTCAGTTTTGCTAAGATCTTATTTCTGCAATTTTGCACTTATTCGCGGGGCGCGAACTCACGCGAACAGTGCGAGCAGTGCGAGCAAAATCCGCTGCTCGCGGATTTGCGGATTTTGCGGGAAATTCGCAAATCTCGCGGATTGCGGATTTCCCGAAAATCCGCAAAATCCGCGAGCGGAACGGATTTTCCGCCCACGCCTAACTCATACACCTATACAAACACTTACACACCACCACTCATCCAGAGTTACTCAAACACCTAGTCAGTCATGCAAAGAATCAATCACACTTCTATTTACTCACCTACACAGTTAAACACACACCACCTCACTTATTCATACAGATACTAACATATATTACTCTCTTATGCAATCACTGATACAAGTACACACTGATCAAATACAACCACTCTCACAATCACTGGCTGTCATGTATAGTAATTTATATACTCCAACTGTCACATGTACTGTGTTTTACATATGTAGTTACTTGGACATGTAACACTCAGACATGCATTCACTCACCAACACACCCATACACACACTCATCTACTTATACAGATGTTTACACATGCACTCTTAAACCCATACACCCAGTGAATGAAGCATTCACATATCTATGCACAGTCACACACCTCCCATCCACCCACACACACACTCAGGCACCCATACAAATACGCACGCAATCAATCAATAACCCATCTAGACACTCATGTAGCTACTCACCAACCAATGCAGCAGCTTACACAGCAATAGAGAGACTGATACAGACATTCACACAGTTTAGTCACTAACCCATGCATTCAGTAAGATACATTTAATCACTCACTTCTACAGTCAGGCACGCACCTACTAAATCCTCCATCCAGACACTTATACACCCACTCATTCTTCAATACATCTTTGCATATATATATATATTTGGTTTACTGTGGTAGAGTCGAGGCCAAGGTGCTAAATATATATATTATTATGACGAACATGCTTTGTATGACATATCAAGACTATTTTTGCATTATATGTATATATTTCAGTAAGTCACGAAGAGAATGCTTTTTGCACACAAAATTGCAACAGTGAAGGTTATGAAATGTATTTAATTGTGTCACTGAACAAACAACAGTGTTTCGTACGAATTTCTAGCATGTTTTGTTTGTTATAATATGTCTGCCGCTTCACGCATTATTTTCTATGCACAAGGGTGTTGTGGGTTTAAATATGGCTGCCAACACATATGTGACGAGCGTGATCAAGCCTTAAGCGGTGAAACGCGTCGTGAGACTTTTTCTTCTGCTGGAATAAATGCCGTTACAGAAGCTCTGGGTGTCCCACATTTCTTCATAAACTGAGGAGAATTTTGGATATAATTTGTGAGCCTGCCGGTGGCCAAGTGGGACCGCCCACTGACAGCCGAACTCGTTTTCCGGCGCTTGTGGAGAAAAAATATATATATATATATATATATATATATATATATATATATATATATATATATATATATATATATATATATATATATATATATAAATACATTTCAAAAAACCTTTCCTTTGATGCTTCGATAAAGAAAATAGAACGGACTCCACTTGAATATGTGCTTCAGTTCTTTTTTATTTGGTGCTAGTTGCCGCCACGACGCGTTTCGGGCTACACGAAGCCCTTGATCACATGGCATGCTCAACATTTTTTCTGTTTTTAAAGTGACACCTTGCAAAGTGAGTAATAAAGCTCGAAAACAGACTTACATGTAGTTTTCAGAATTCAACATTGCGATTATCATGGTATTTAGTACACATATGTAAATGTTCCATTGCTATATCTTATACAATAATGCTATTAATAAATATTCATAAAATTCCTTTTTATAAATATAATAAAAACAGATTTTGAAAGAGAATACACATCTTGGCAACATAATTTGCTCGGACTGCTTCATTTACTAACTGCTTAAATGCACATTCGACCATATAATTGTCAATATTTGTGAATCTTTGTATGATGTTCGGAGAACTAAAACAACACCTGTATAAATACATATTGTTAAAATCACACCAGATAAGTATTTCATCATATCGTAATATTCTTGTTTTTTGTAGTTCTTACTCAAAATTCGATCTCAAAAAAGCAAATTTGCCTATGTGTTCCCTTTATTTGCCAATTCGGAACTTATTTGGGGCCCAAAACATTTTCCTGTATTTGGGTACCAAGGTACATTATATGATATGTGCAAAATGAGCTTATAAAAAGTGCATAAAGTGCAAGTGAATAAATAAATGTCATTTATAATTAACCCTAAAGTGTCACCGTGCCTAGTGCAATATTTATTTTAACAGTATACCATGACCCATGGAGCTACTGCTAAAAACAGATTTATTTAAGAGACAGACCAAAAATTGCTTCATGTATTTACAAATTTCTATTTTTACAATTAAGTTGTTATCACAGCCATGTATATAGATCCTCAGTTGTATTTAGGCCTTGCGGACTCTTGCTGTCTAGCTCCAAGATAAATTTTGTCTCCAGTCTTCAGAGTACTGCGTCTCTATTTCCTCCTCGTCTCAAAGGAGGAACATTATCAATTACGTAATACTTCAACTGATTCAAATTTGTATTGTGTATTTTGTTGAAGTGCCGGGCTACCGTATAGGAGCTATCATTGTTGATAATCGCCCGTAAGTGTTGCAGTACCCTCTTATGGACTTGGAGATGGGTGCTACCAACATATCTTAGTCTGCACTTACATTCTAGTACATAAACTGCGAATTCAGATTTGCAGGTTAGCAGTGTGATGATAGTCCTGGGCTTGTCATTAAACGGTATATGGAATGAGGTCTTATTCTCTCCATATTTACATGCCTTGCAGGTTGTACACCGCACAAAGCCTTCACATTTTGTAATCCAGTTGGTGATAACAGAAACTTCAGGGCTACTACTAACTAAGTGGTCACTAGTACTGCATGCTTTTCGGTATGTAATGACAGGGGAAGCTGGCATTGTGTCCCCTATTATTGAGTCACTCCTTACCAAGTGCCAGTTCTTTTTTATTATTTTCACTAGGCTATTCCTTTGTTTGTTGTACGTCAGGATAAGCCTAGGACTAATAGACAAGTTATCTTTTATTGCAGACTGTTTTATTTTACTACGTGAAGGTTTAAATAGTAAATCCTTTCTAGACATAGTTGTGGTGCGTGCAATGGCTTGATCTATGATCTTATGCCCGTAGCCTCTTGCAATATATATATATATATATATATATATATATATATATATATATATATATATATATATATATATATATATATATATATATATATATATATATATATATATATATATATATATATAACCTACTGGCGGTCGCCAGTAGGTATATATAGTTAGGATTTTTTTGAATAGGGATTTCTGAAAATTCTATGTTGAATAACTTTGGCGTTGATGGACGGAATTGGCTAAAATTTTCAGGAAAATGGCACATTTTGTTTCTGAGCGTCCTCTGAAAGTTGGGGGGGGGTTCGTCAAGCGGGGGCCGAGAAAAAAGGGGGGGTCCCAAAACGTGTTTTTAACATTGAGTTTTCCATAGGGCGGTTGGACTCACTTTTAGCTCGAACGGCTGAATGGATTTCTTTGAAACTTGGCAAAATTGTGGAGACTGTTTGCCCGATGTTCCTTTGCTAGGTCTCAAGATATGTGCTCCAGTGGATTTAGAGAAATTAACTTTCAAAAAAATATATATATCTGTGACAACGTCCCGGTTAGCGCCCCGGTTCGCGTACCAGACGCGTAACGGAACTTCGCGAGGAGAAGCGGATTGGCTCTCCGGTGACTCTCAACATTCTAAACAGTCCGGAGCGGCCGCCATCTTGTCTCTCGGTAGGATCGAGAGACAAGAGGTGGAAATAAACGAAGGGGGAAATGAATGAAAGGGGCAAGGTAGACCCCTCCTGACCCCCTAGGATTGATGTGGGGGCTATGAAAGGGCCCCGCGGGGCAAAAAAATAAAATACATTTTTTTTCAATTTTTCGCGGTGGAAGCGCTACCCGGTACGCGAACCGGGTAGCTCACCGGTAGCGTAACGGGAGTCCGCCATCTTGTGTTTTGGATGAATTTAGTCACAAGATGGAGGATAAACAATGTTGGGAATGGGTATAAGGGGGCACGGGAGACATATCCTGACCCCCTAGGTTTTCTGAGGGTGGCTGAGGAGGCCCATATATGTAAAAAAAAAAACTTTATTTTTTCAAATGTTCGCACGGTTAGCGCCCGGTCCGCGCACCGGGTAGCGTTCCGGAAAGCGTAACAAGGGGAAAACCAAGGGAAATAGTAAAATAATATTTTAGAGTGCTTTGAGGTAGGGTAGCTCTGAATAGAGCTGTTGTGTTGTGTGGGTGATGTAAGTACCAACATGTAGGTACCAATGAAGAGTCTAAAATTCAATGTACACCGTCTCCTCTGTAGATATTTTGTATGTTTTAATATGGGTTATTTAAATGTAAATGTGTGGAAAAGCACTTCATGCTTTAAAGCAATTGTATTTTTGAACTGATTGTTCTTTCCTCTTAGTCCTCCTCTTTGTTTTTTTTTCCCCACACTCTTCTTCAGCATGATAGTTGATAAATTCGTTCCCTCAAAAAATGTAGATACATAAAAAAATTATATTAAATACATATAAAATATATTTTTCCTTTAAAAGAAGAATACATTTTACAGCTTTTGATATTTGCTATTAAAAAACCATTGAAATTCACTGAAAAAACCATAGGTTATAGACCATATATAGTTAGGAATTAGCATTTACAAAACATTGAAAATTCACTGAAAAAAACCATAGGTTATAGACCATATATAGTTAGGAATTAGCATTTACAAAACCTTATTTTACTCACACAAAACCATTGAAATTCGCATATATAGTTAGTTGCACTAACTATAGATCGCGCACCCGCAATCCACTGCTGATCATGTCACATATTACATCATTCATGACATGGTCAGTGACATCACTGATGACATCACTGATGACATCTCAAATGACATCACTGATGACATCACTGATGACAACATCCAGTGACTGTATGTTTCTGTAAAGTTAAAATATGTCTTACATATTGTAGAATGAGTGGATGTATAAGTGTCTGGATGAAGGATTTAGTAGGTGCATGACTGACTGTATGAGTGAGTGATTAAATGTGTCTCACTGAGTGCATGGGTTAGTGACTAAACTGTCTTAATTTGTGCATCATTATGTCTGTTGTTCTGTAAACTTCTGCATGTGTTGATCAGTAGCTATATGAGTAACTATATGGGTTATTGATTGGTTGCCCAAGTATTTGTATGGGAGACTGAGTGTGTGTGTGGGTGGCTGGGAGGTGTATGACTCTGTGCATAGATGTGTGAGCAGTTGATTCACTAGATGTATGGGTTCAAAAATGCATGTGGAAACAGCTGTATGGGCGGTTGACTGTGTGCATGAGTGTATTGGTGAGTGAATTGATATCTCAGTGCTACATGTCAAAGTAAGTACATATGTAAAACACAGTACATGTGAGAGTTGACATATATAAATAACTGTGCATAAGAGCCAGTGAATGTGTGAGTGGCTGTATGGATCATTGTGAACTTGTATCAGGGATTGTATAAGAGAGTAAATATGTGTTAGTATATGTTTGAACAAGTAAGGTGTGTATAACTGTATAGTTGAGGAAATGGAGGTGTGATTGATTCTTTGCATGACTGACTAGGTGTGTGAGTAACTCCATGGATGAGTGACAGTCTGTGAGTGTCTGTTTACACTGAGTGTATCTAAGGTTATATTAGAGTCTGAAGAGGTTCATCGTATTATCACATGAATGATGTCATCAGTGATGTGATCAGTAATGTCAAATGAGATGTCATCAGTGATGTCATCAGTGATGTCATTTGAGATGTCATCAGTGATGTCATCAGTGATGTCATTTGAAATGTCATCAGTGATGTCATTTGAGATGTCATCAGTGATGTCATCAGTGATGTCACTGACCATGTCATGAATGATGTAATATGTGACATGATCAGCAGTGGATTGCGGGTGCACGATATATAGTTAGTGCAAGTAACTATATATGCGAATTTCAATGGTTTTGTGTGAGTAAAATAAGGTTTTGTAAATGCTAATTCCTAACTATATATGGTCTATAACCTATGGTTTTTTCAGTGAATTTTCAAGGTTTTGTAAATGCTAATTCCTAACTACATATGGTCTATAACCTATGTTTTTATATATATATATATATTCAATGAAAAAACCATAGGTTATAGACCATATATAGTTAGGAATTAGCATTTACAAAACCATATTTTACTCACACAAAACCATTGAAATTTCATATATAGTTAGTTGCCCTAACTATATATCGCGCACCCGCAATCCACTGCTGATGATGTCACATATACATCATTCATGACATGCTCAGTGACATCACTGATGACATCACTGATGACATCTCAAATGACATCACTGATGACATCTCATTTGACATTACTGATCACATCACTGATGACATCATTCATGTGATAATACGATGAACCTCTTCAGACTCTAATATAACCTTAGATACACTCAGTGTAAACAGACACTCACAGACTGTCACTCATCCATGGAGTTACTCACACACCTAGTCAATCATGCAAAGAATCAATCACACCTCCATTTCCTCAACTATACAGTTATACACACCTTACTTATTCAAACATATACTAACACATATTTACTCTCTTATACAATCCCTGATACAAGCTCACAATGATATATACATTATGCTCAGTTATTTATATATGTCAACTCTCACATGTACTGTGTTTTACATATGTACTTACTTTGACATGTAGCACTGAGATATCCATTCACTCACCAATACACTCATGCACACAGTCAACCGCCCATACAGCTGTTTCCACATGCACTTTTGAACCCATACATCTAGTGAATCAACTGCTCACACATCTATGCACAGAGTCATACACCTCCCAGCCACCCACACACACATCCAGTCTCCCATACAAATACTTGGGCAACCAATCAATAACCCATATAGTTACTCATATAGCTACTGATCAACACATGCAGCAGTTCACAGAACAACAGACATAATGATGTACAAATTAAGACAGTTTAGTCACTAACTCATGCCCTCAGTGAGACACATTTAATCACTCACTCATACAGTCAGTCATGCACCTACTAAATCCTTCATCCAGACACTTATACATCCACTCATTCTTCAATATGTAAGACATATTTTAACTTTACAGAAACACACAGTCACTGGATGTTGTCATCAGTGATGTCATCAGTGATGTCATTTGAGATGTCATCAGTGATGTCATCAGTGATGTCACTGAGCATGTCATGAATGATGTAATATGTGACATCATCAGCAGTGGATTGCGGGTGCGCGATATATAGTTAGGGCAACTAACTATATATGAAATTTCAATGGTTTTGTGTGAGTAAAATATGGTTTTGTAAATGCTAATTCCTAACTATATATGGTCTATAACCTATGGTTTTTTCATTGAATTTCAATGGTTTTTTAAAAGCTAATATCTGTAGCTGTAAAATGTCTTTTTTTATATCCCAAATTATATTTTATATGTTTATGATTATTTTTTTTAAAAAATATTTTTGGGGTTCGCTCCTGGTTAGCGAACCGGGAAGCTTTCCGTTAGCTCAAATTGATGCCGCGACCCGGTCCGCTAACCGGTAAACGTTCCGTTCACGCAACTACCGCATCAGAAATCAACATCGTGACGCGTCGCGGAAACGCGACATATCACGTTGTCGCGTAATGCGTCTTATGACGCGCCGCGTTAGCGCTCCCGGAAGTGCTCCGGAACGCGAACCGGAAGCGATTCGAGGCGCGGCGCGCTCCGCGTAACGTATGCGGAACAGGTCATGTGACTTGTTTATTAAAGTTTTTATTGGTTCATTTCACTTTTGGTTTCCTAATGATGTAAGACTAGGTCATGTGACCTAAAAATAACACTTCTCATTGGTTTAGAACTATTTTTTTTCCCAAATGATGAAAGCCCCCACCTTTTTTCTCACTCTGACTTTCAACTTTGAGAAAGGAAGACCTGATCATTTGCTCTAATTAAAAAATGGCTTCAATGGTAGCTTCAGCTTCTGCACCCCCACCACCACCACCACCATCTCCTCATAGGAACAGAGGACCACCTGCACAGTTTATTGGAAACACAGAGGAGGAAGAGGAACAAGAAGACGGAGAGGAAGAAGAGGGACCACGATTTGTCCAAGAGTTACCCCGGGTATCTCATCGAAAAGAAAGCTTTATCTGGCAATTTTTCTCCATTCCACCAGGAGAGAAAAAAGTCAATACACGCCAATTATCTGCCAAGATAAGTTATCCAGGGGAACTAATAAAAAATACAGCTTCGGAAATTACACGATGCACCGACATATGCAGAGGTGGCATCCAATCAACTATAGTCGTGCAGAGATGCGTGAACTACAACAGAACCCCCAACTTCGGTGGCCAGAACATCTAATGATATCTCTCTCTCAGTGGCAGAGGCAAACGAAACAGTGCCAAATATACAAAAAAATGTTGTCCATCTGAAGCTGACATGCTTATATTGTGGCACCTTAATTTCATGCGCAAACATGAGTGTGAAATTAATTAATCTGGCTTTCGAGAAGCACCAATGCTCCAAACGCAAGAAGTTTTAAATTTTTTTTTTGCTCCTGTTGAGCCCTTTTCAATGCCTCTTTCTGTTCTTTCCCTTTGAAAAAAAACAAAAAAAACAAAAAAGTGTTCAAAAAATACAAAAAAAACAAATAATGTTCAAAAAAGAAAAAAATATATAAAACAACAAAAAAAAAAAGTTATTTTCAGAACTACCTCCCCTTTTTACAAAAATTGCTAGAAAGTGTAACACTCTGGCAAGCTTTTTTTTTTAGTTCGCTTTCCGGTTCGCGAACCGGGAGCTAACCCCAATTTTTTTTTTTTTTAAAAAGGAGTAAGTACAAGAGAAGAAAACAGAGAGTGATGTAAAAAGAAAGACAGCTATTGGGACTAAACCAGAAATGGTGTTTAATAGATTTATTTACCTAAGAAAAGAAGGAAGAGGATATAATTGTGGAAAACAAAATACACAAGGAAGTGAAAGAATCAAGCATTGAAAATGCAATAGGTTTCACAATAGAAGAGTTTGTTCGTTTGGTTTTGCAAATGGATGAGTGGCGTTGTGTGGATGAGAGGCATTGCGTGGATAATTGGCGTTGTGTGGATTATTGGTGTTGCGTGGATGAGTGGTATTGCGTGGATTAGTGGCATTGCGTGGATGAATTGCGTGTGTGAATGGCGTAGTGTGTGTGAGTGACGTTGTGTGTGTGAGTGGCGTTGTGTGCGTGAGTGGCGTTGCGTGTGTGAATGGCGTTGCATGTGTGAATGGCGTTGCGTGTGTGAGTGACGTTACTGTGAGGGGGGGGGGAGGAGAAATGCACACGGCAGACAGGAGAGGGGACGAAGCGAGGACAGTAGAGTGAGAAGGTAAAGCAGCCGGGGCGTTTATAGTGAAGCTAAACTTCACTTCAAAGGTGTGGGAGGAGTACGCCTGAGGAAACAGACGGCGATTTGGTAATGTGCACACGCATTGTAGGTCAATGCACTTGTGTATTGAACCAAAACCCACGGGCACAGCTCCAAATTTGCACATTTAAATAATCTTTGTTTAAAGCTCTATAGTCTGAAGCCCTAAAGTAGGTGAATGTGATTGAAATGTAACGAAAAGAGTAGAAAACATTTACCTTATAATTCTTGTTAACTTTTTCAATTCTTTTTTCATACTTTCAATCTGTGAAAGAGAGAACAAACATTTCAAAAATATTAAAACATGTATTTAAAAATTAGAAAAGACAAGGGAAAAGGTTCAAGAACAAACAGTTTTTCAACAACTTTGACATTTACAGAAGCCTCTGCTTCTCTACGTCCCCTACACAATCCTAAAGATATATATATTAAACAAACAGTATCTTGATGCTGATGAAGTGAGGCCTATTTTGGAACATGGTGCATCTTTTGCACTGCTGATGTCTCACAATAGTGATGCAATAGCAGTGCAAAAGAGATGTAAAGCCATCATAAAATTGTGTCTAACATTTTAAATGATTGTTTCAGGATGCAAATAAGATGTGTCCTTTCAAGAGGTTTGTTTGAGGTGAGGCCTATTCAGTTTTCAAAAAAAACAGTACCCAGAAGTGCAGCACTGTAAGCATTAACTTTGACACTTACAGAAGCCTCAGTTTCTCCATATCTACCTCACATTTCTAAATGTATATCATAAGTACAAAAAGTAGAACATTAATTATACATGTTAAATGGTTTATTTTTGCTGTTCTCAGAATGTATCAAATTTCACTTAAATCAGTGACTTGAAGGTATTCATCATGTAACAGCGGGGAAAAAAAAACACAATCAAAATGATTGTGTTTAAAAAACCCATACAACATAAGAAAACTGAATTCAAAACTCCTTAAAATTAACTTACTTTCCATAACGTCGAAGGATGTCCTATGAACAGCGTACACTCTGTTGTGCTATTAATATTTTCAGCCCGCCACTTTCTGAAAGAAAACCTCCATCATTTTGAAAAATATGTTACATACAATAAAAGACTTCTCACATTCTACCACATGTTTCCACATGGCCAAATCATGTTGGAGCGATTTACAACTCTTGTAATTCTTGTAATCAAATCCCGTCATTTTCTATTTTCGCAACTTTCAGAAAGAAAACATTTAAGATTACTTTCACAATCCTGGACTACTAATATCTTACCCTTCTTGCTCACTCATGTTCTACTTTTCCTATGACACTGATACTACTTACTATGAAGCAGACTTACTTGCATCAGGTTTATATAGTTGGATTTTTAAAATGACATTATAATTAAAAGTTTTGGACCAATAATCTAGACAGCATTGCAGACTTACATTCCCTCTACTTCATGAACCTTTTGCAATTCCTCAGAGCAAATCCCGAGATTCTTTCCTTAAAATTTTGGTTTTAAAAACACCAGGTAAGAATTTTTAAGGTCAAACGGCAATTTTTTTTTGAAAGTTACAACAGAAT
The DNA here is from genome assembly GCF_964263255.1 of Lissotriton vulgaris. Classification (NCBI taxonomy): domain Eukaryota; kingdom Metazoa; phylum Chordata; class Amphibia; order Caudata; family Salamandridae; genus Lissotriton; species Lissotriton vulgaris. The sequence continues at coordinate 1,020,228,860 of NC_141687.1, read as the reverse complement.
CGTTGCAGAATGACCAGCCATTTCTAGACTTTAAATAAGCTGTGTAATGTCCTGATGTTGTTGAAGGACCATCGTGATAGATAATTGCTGCAGTTACAAAAGTCCTTCCTGATATTGACAACTGCGAAGCAACAACATTTTTTATTAAAGTTGTCAATTTTGATCCATCAGGCCTACATCGTTGGATCATTAAAATGACATACTGGCCATATCTTCGTATAAATAATGTTGACATCCTTTCAGATTTACATTGGCTACACTCCATGTTGTGATCAGCTGCTTTTACTAGCTTATTAAAGGAGACTGATTTACTGTCTGGCAAAGTTAAATATATAAATCTTTCTGAGTCTACACTAGTAGTACTTGATACCATACAGTTCTCGCAGTCATGCTGCCATTGATAAGAAAGCCCAAACAGGTGATCTACATCTACACCCTCATCTTGCAATACATCAAGCATATACATTAAAAAATCCTGACAATCCTGCTGAATATTTTCAGAGAAGTCTGTTTGACCTGAACATTCGTCTAATACATAACGAACTTCAGACACACTTTCTACTCTCGTTCTATCAGCACTACATTTCTCTAACACAGAATTCAACAAACAGCATAAACTTTGTTCCGAATTGTTCACAATCTGTTCTTTTAAAGTCTCTAGTGAAAAGAGAACATTAACCACTACATTAGCATAGCAGTTGACACCAGAACTGTTTTCAAATTGAAAACCGACAACATCTTCAACAGAATCCATTTTTTTTCTGCTTACAATTTTCGGTTCATCGACTTTTGGGCTTTTTGCTACAACCTCCCTACTATTACTGATATTTCTTCGTTTCCGGCCTACCACACGTTTCTCAAACAAAGGATATTGAGGCAAATGTGGCGCATACTCTTTTCTTAACCTATTGTATTCCTTAACACAATCTAGATCCGCACAAATGTTTGTGACATCACAGTCAATCAAGTACAATCCAGATAAAGTTCTAACTCGTGACAAAGCCACATATGCCATACCCTCCTTGAACACAGAACTGCCAATATTCACCAATGCACTATCTACACTTAAAACTTGCGATTTATGGATTGTCACCGCATATGCCAAGCAAACAGGAAACTGCTTACGGCGAACATATAAGTCTTTAACAAGCAAAAACCTAGCAGAACAACGACCAATTAGCTGTACTTCCTCAATGCCATCAAATTTAATTTTTAAAAATTCAATACCATCTCTACTTCTGTATTTCTCAAAATCAACAACTTTACCCATTGATCCATTTACCAGACCTCTTTCAACATGTAAATTCCTTCTCAAAATGATTTGGCAATTTAAACACACATTCAAAGTCTTTTCAAAACCCGCTGTTTTAGATATAGTCTTCTCTAATGAATCCAATTTTGATTTCAAATTCTCAGACAAAATAATTGTTGATCCCATATGCTCTATTCTGTCAATAGCTTCAAGTTTCACAATCTCTTGCTTTTCTAAATTCATCATTTTGTTGTTGAAGATGGCACATTCTGCAAGAGTTGGCATCAAACATATTCCGGATTTCTTCTCAGTAATTTTCTGAAAAATATTCTCAGGCACAACGTCTTGTTCTGGATATAAATTTGACAGTAATCGTGCATTTAAAGCTTCTTTCCCATGCTCGGTCACTTTTCCAATTCTAATATCTTGTAGAATATTCTTGTAATCTTCATCCTTTGCCTGACGCATATTTTCATGCAGTTCAGCATAATTGAAGTTTAACCATATATTGACGTTGCCAATGCTCCCTAGGCACTTCCTGGTATCTTCGTGCGTGAGTATTTTGAACACAGGTTGTCCTTTTACTGGTGTCAGCTGCAGAAGATCTCCGAAAACAATGATGTGTTTGCCACCAAATAACACATCATACTCAGTTTTAAGAACTTCTTGCATTCTCAAATGCACAAAGGCAAGCATGACATTGGAAACCATGCTTACTTCATCAATGATAAGAAGTTTCATTTTCCTCAAGACTCTTGAAACTTCACAACAAGCATCCCCAGATAACTTGTGGTATTGTAATTTGTTGTCATGCTCCACTGGCAGCATCAGTAGACGATGCAAAGTAATACCTTTAATGTTATGTGCTGCCAGTCCAGTAGGAGCGGTAACAACACAAGACAGCGATGACTCAGTCCTTTCCTGCAAATAACAAGAAATTGCTTTAGTAAGGAAACTTTTTCCAGTTCCCGCTTCTCCACTCACGTACAGTCGGACAGGCTTCAACGACGTACATGAGCACTCTTTCTTCTCATGACTTAATCCATGATCAATTTGCTTGGTAACTTCGTCATATATTTTCCTCTGCTCAACGTTGAGTTGTTTTTCCAAGTCTTCTAAGTTAACCGCATCCTCCTGAGCATGTGCCATGGCTCTTTCCACTTCATTCATAGCAGTGGCAGCTTCATTTTCGATAATAGGTCCTCCTAGTGGATCCTGACTCAATGAAACAGAACTCTGACTGTCCTGAGAACTGTCTCTGGCAATCTCGGCTGCAATCGTTGCTTCCTGCTCAATTTCCAAAGTCAACATTTCTTGATATTTGGGAAAAGCAGGACATTCTATGGTCTCCTTAGCGGCAGTGAAAGAGTCTTCGTAACAGAGGAAATCTCCAAGCAGTTCCTCTTCTGCACGCCAAGGCTTGAAAAGTTGCAAAAGTGCTAAATAGAAAAACTCCTTTTTTTCTGGAGATTCGCCACTCAATTTTCGATGGTTTACTAATTGGCATTTTCTTTGCTTGGCCAGACATCCCTCACTTCCAATTACAGCATACACTCCTTTCTCAATATCTTCTTTGATGTTCCTCTTGAATATGTAATTTTGTAGAACCTCATATAGACAAACATTCTCAAGGTGACTGCTTCGATTTGGATAATATGTATCCAACATGTTGGTCTTCAAAATGTCGGTACTGTTTGGCTCCTTTTCCGCCAAATACTCAATTTCCCGGACAGGTTTTAGAACTCGATTTCGCGTTGCAGCAAGACCAAGACTCGCCCAAACAATACTCCTGGATTTGGCATAGAGACTTGCTGAAGACAACCGGTCAGAACATTCGTAAGCTCCGATTTCTCGATGCGACAATATCTTCAAACTGAAACTGTACAACTTCTTGCTGAGGCTTTTTTCATGGGAAATATCCTCCCACATATCCTTCAATTCTGTCTTTTCTTTTTTGGTGATGTAAGATGTCACATACCGAGCCACAGCCATACAGTTGTCAGCCACAAACTGTATATCCATGTTAGCATTCCACATGGACAAAATCACTGGCTTGTAGTCGTTGATGTACTTGGACTCTTCGTTCCTTTTCAAATTGTATGTATTTTTGGGTGATTTCCTCGTCACATTATGTCGCAGAGAAGACATCAAACTGTTCACTCTTCCTTTAGAAATCACCGGTCGTGGAAAGTTGAAACGACATTTGGTGTAGAACTTGTCCTTGTTTCTGAATTTACGACGACAGTACTTTCCACAACGATGGCTTTGGAAACGTAGAACTTGTTCTCTTAGGCTTTTCTTCTCCGTTGCGTTTGGAACAGCACACGTAGAATACTGTTCTATGAAATTCATCACTAAGTCATCCGGATCTGTTCCAAATTTAGGTGCATCCTTGATCCACAGCAACATATGTATATGAAGAGCACCTCTTGCTTGGTACTCCTTTCTCCAGAAGAAATCCAACACCTCTCCAAGAGGTGGGTTCTTCTTATTTGTGATGAAAGACATCATAGCTTCAAATCTATGATTGAAGTACCTGCATACATTCACTGGATCCAAAGAACACAGTTCTCCAGGTGTCTTGAATTCAATATTTTCAATGTTTCCATTTGCCTCTCGTAGAAATTCAAGTAAGTCTTCCCAGCCATACTCGGCACAGCTCAGAGTGAGGAACCATGTTGGAGTTCCTAAGTTCCTCAGCATACATTTTAAATCACCATGACGACGGTACCAGTACTCATTAGTACCACGCTGACACGCCATGAGATTAATTAGGTGAGAATCCAAAATACTGTCTTGGACATTGACTTTATGCATAAAGTCACTTGCCGAGATGTTTCGCATCTGTATACCACTTTTTAAGATGTGGTTCACTGCATATGACAGTCCAGACAGATCGCTTTCAAACAGGAGATGAAACAAATAGGGAATGCATTGACGAAACCTAGGATCTTCTGCATACAATCGTAAAGTCCGGTATTCAGACGCAGGAATTTGATGAGGTCGCTCATCATATCTTCCTCCTTGACCTGTTGGAAATAGCTGTGGGAAACACCGAGCTTCCAAACTTTCCTCCCAAACACTAATGGGACTCCCTTTGGCTTGTTTCATTTGAAACAACTCAATAGCATTCCCCATGACTTCCTTGGAATGCAAAGGATGAACACTATAATGTTCATATATTTCTTCACTTTTAGAGGCCTCTACTTTCTCAATTTGGCCAGCACACAAATCGCTATCCTCTTCATCACTTGCTTCCTCTTCTGCAACATATACATTCTTATAGTACTTATTATTTTTCTTCAAATACAATGTTGCCTTTTTGACTTTCCTAACATCCACTAAATCTTGCCATATTTTCTTATTCTTTGTCGGAACCCCATTAACCAAGATAACCAGAGGTTCCTCTTCCACTTTTTCTACTCCAATTGTGTTTATGTTTTTGTTCAAATCTAGAGGCAAATAAACAACTCTTCCCTTTATTCCTCTCTGTAAATCTGATGGAGGCAACTTCCCTGTCTTTGGCTCCATTCTTACAATAGCCTGAAAGGGATGGATACTTTGAATCAAAATAGATTCATAAGTATTTAAATCCTTCAATTCAGAAGGAATCTCAACCAATTCCAGATTAATATGAACCGCCCTAGCAGGTATCTGGTTTTGGTTTAATTTGTTACAACAATAAGTACACACATGTTGATCCGATCCCAAATCAAAATAATTTTCTACCATCAAGTATGTGGCAAAATCCTTCCATTCACTATTATTTTCCCTTTCACTTTTTGCATATAAATCCACTAACTTAATCTGATTCTTGTAATAAGTGCGTCGACAACACACACAAGTGAAATTAGGCCTCTCACTTGATTTCATCTGAAACGTGGCAATTTCCTTCTGAAAATTATCTGTACTGGAAACCTGTACATTATCTTCAACATTACCCTCTACTTCTGGGTCAATTTGAACATTCTCATCTTTACTTCCAAAGTAACAAAACTCAATTTCTTCACAAATATTCTTGACATCTATTTCAGAACCATGCAAAAGAGCAGCACATAATTGTTTAAGCATAATTGCTGGACTCTTAGCATGATACAACATTCTCACTAATTTCCTCACTTTATTATGATGCACTGCTAGCATCCTGAAATGGTGAAAAACACTCTGGCATACTCTCCTGGAAAGACAAGCCAGTGAATGACCACGCAAACCTGTCATTTGTCTCACTCTGCAAGGATCTAATTCTTGCAACAACTTCATTTTCTGCTTCAAACTTTTCTTATTAAATGTCCGTACAAAATCACAAAGCAAATTGATGGAATCCTGTCGCACACTGCAAATAGGACTACACTTCCAAATGTACACAGGACCTTTAGGACGTCTTTCTAAAACCTCATTACCTAACACCTCTTCTATCTCTGTTGTCACAAGTTTTTCTTTTTCAACTGGACAACCATCCTTCACTTCATAAGCTCGACCACTGGTGTCAACTGCAAACACCAAATCATTATCATGAAAATAACTCTCCTCATTAAAAAATGCCTCACAACTTGAACTATGCATCCATTCTCCGGATAAAACTTCACAAAAGTTACTACGATTAACTACTCTCTTCCATCTACTATTTGATTTGAAATCAGAAATTACCTTGTTTAGTGTCCTAATTCTATTGATTACCAAAATAAACAACTTTCGCTTAATTTCGAAAGCATGATCAATAATTTTCTCTACATTTTTCTTTTTCTTATAAAATGCCACTTTCTGTTGGCCTTTCTTAATATTTTTTAATAAATTAACTATTATCCTGTTGCGGAACATTCGTTTTCGAATGTCCCTAAACTGTTGTTTCCTTCTACTATCATGCACAGAGTTATCTCTTGCTCTAGCAGTAACATTTTTGATTGGTCTTTCCTTTCCATTTAAATTGCTTCTCTTTTTCTGGACTGAAACATTTTTTGTTGAAATACTTTTTTTACTACAAATATTTCTTATGAATGATTTCGTGCTCTTACCCGGAGCTTTCTTGGTGATTTCACAAGTTTTTTTGGGAGAGGACTGCTGCAATAATAGATGATCCTGCTGTCTTTGACGTTTTCTAGCCTTTCTAATTCGATTCTTAGTTGGCATTTTTCAACTTTTGAAATGATCTGCAGTTGAATCTGTGGAAAAATATAATAAAAAATGTTATTAACCACTATTACCAAACAGTTGCAGTTTGTTTTTGCCAAAGCGACGTTCTGACATGATTAAAAGAGTTAGTTGGTATCAAAAGTCAAAGACTACAGGGTTAAAAAAAACAAGATTGATGGCAATGTGTAAAGCCCACAATGTGCACATTTTTTCCTCCTAAACAGCACCTTTGGGGACTGTGGGATATGGAATGTGACTCGCAGCAGCTGAAGCGGGCATGCTTTCACAATGTTCTTAGCTCCTTGAAAGGAAAACATGTATTATAAAGGAGAGGCCCTTTAGGGCCATACTCTCCAGTCTCACATCACTAACATGTAGTGGAGCCTACTGATGGAAGTAGATCACGCTTTTCTCCACACTATGGTGATAGCAATCACTGATTAAAGAACTAATGGGTGTGTGGCTGGTACTTAGTTATTTCTGGGGAACTCCGTGCACTCACCGCCGGCCCTACCACAGCACACAGAATCCCTTTATGATTCATGGAACTGTGCAGGCCTGTCATGCACAAGCATTGCACAATGAGCATCTCATATTTCAATAGTAGCCTTGGTGAATCCAGCTCAAGTTGTTTAATGATGTAATAATAATTATAAATTACAATAATGAATGCTGTATTTCAGTGGTTCTTAACCTGTGGTCCAAAGATCCTTGGGGTTCCAAGAGGCCTACTCAGGTGGTCTGTGACTGCTTAACGAAATTAAATAATATTAAAATTAATAAAATAACCGGCCTGTACATCACCACTAGTTTCTATACCAATGCCCAATACTGTCTCTGCTGTACTATTTTCATATTGTTTTTATGATCATTTAGTCATCACCGGTTAGGGGATGGGGGGAGGGGAGGTCTCTGTTTGTTTTGGGGGGGCTGTTACATGTTCTTAAAAACTGGCATCACACACTCTGTACAGGGATGTGGCTGGCATGGGGACAATGCTAAGCTGAACCCTTCATAGTTATCTGTGTTGCAACCCCGACAATTGCCCGCCCCCTTGTACCCTTGAGGTGACCATACTTTGTGTCTGGACTTGTTTGATGCCTAATAAAAAGACAAATTAAAATGTTTTTTATAAAATATGTGCAATTAAAGAAGCAAAAGTGATGATTTTAAAACGGTTTCTGTATTTGAATGTGATTAAAACAAAATATTTGAGCATTTGTTTGGCGTATATTTGTTCTTGTATTATTTGTGTATTGTTTTGAATTTCACATCATAGAAATTGCTTAGACTACAGGTCCCCAGTTTACAATAATGACTCAGTAGGGGTTCCCAGATTCAAGTAAATATTCAGTGACTATCCACAGAAATCAAAAAGTTAAGAACTGCTGCTATATTTGATTACATTAGATCCATCACACAACTTTCAATCTTGGACACTTTTATAATTTTCAATGAGTGAATTTTCTCCTTTGTACTTTTTTAAGGAGAGAAGTTAGAAAAAATAAGAAGAAATATTTAAAATGCATCAAAACCTTAGCAGAGGAACAAATGTATAATTTAAATTCAATAATTTCATTACGGCCACTTTTAAAAATCCACAACTCGCACCCATGGTCTTTCAAGTGAGATGCGAAAATGCAATCTTTTACATGTCATTGTATGTTGCGCCTTAAATTGTCCTTTTTCTATGTTTAGATGTGCCTCCTACCTTCCCTCTGGATCACTGTGCTATAAAAGCACCCCAGCTAACTCATCAGTGTGAAAGCAATATGTAATAAGTGAGATATACATGTTTGAAGGTGTTCTCTGTGGAGCATCCATCATTCAACAAGGTATTCTGCATATGGCTGTTATTTTCAGATGTCAGACCATGTTGCAACTGTAGGTTTCAACAAGATCAAAGTCATTGACTGCTGACTTTAGCATATTTTCATAATTAGTGCGAATAATGAGCCATTCATATGCAAAACACCTTGTGTATTGTACCTCTGCAGTCCAGCTTGCTTTGCATTGTCAATCAACAACTGCTATGAGTTTTCCTCATGAACTCCTACGTTTTTCCCCTTTATTTTACAAAGAGTGACTTAGGTGAGTCTGTGTAAATAACAGGCAATATTAATAAATCTAGCATCGCCTTTGCTGGAAGCTGAAATTGTTCTTGTGTGCGTTATTAATTGCAGCCTTGGTACCCGCCGCAGTCATTGAAGGCAGGTTTTAATTATTCCACAGCCCAAAGATGCTGAAGAATGTGGAACCTGCTGGGTCTTCTAAAACTACTGCAAAAACACCAGGCAAACATGTCTTCGCACCTGACAATGATTCCTGAAGGTTAACAAATCGCTTCTGATTTGCCAATTTAATTTCAGCTAATTGATCTAATATGTCTGCAAACCTAGGGCCATGAGAAAGCATTAAGGTAATGTATGAATCCTCCTCTAAATGCATCAATGTGGTATTGTTTGCATCACGTTTACAACATCACCCTTGGCCCTCTGCAGTTTCTGCGGAAATAATTGGCTCGGCTACGAAGAGTGTCCCCCTACATTAAAGTCAGCGAGCGTGTTCTCACGTGCGGGGTAAGCTCCTCCTTGACGTATTAATCACAGGAGAGTGTAATGTTTATTTAGCGGTTAAAGATGGAGTGAGAAAAAGATGGGATGCAGGGAGTGCACGATACTGGAAATGTGGTAGGATTACACACCGTGAGGCTGGCGAAAATGTACCACGGCCTATCCCAAGCTTTTCCGTTCAAAAATGACCACGCGTTTATTTGTCATTATTGCTAGCACGCTCCTCCTGCTGTAAATGAGCATACCGACTTCTGGTGAATGCTATGGCACGAGCACCCTTTGGCGCACTGTCACGGCTTTATTGCATTATGTTAAAAGAAGTAGTGCTTAACAGACTCTAGGGACTGCAGGGATCTCGGACAACCGGAGGGGACTTGTTTGCACGCTACAAAACAGCAAACATGTTTTTATTTCAAATTATGAATGTATAAAGCTGTGTACAGGTAAAGCCAAACATATATGCATTAAATGCAGTTCCCTGGCCCAAATCGGTGGCTCTCCTTCCACGGTTCAGGGGAAACATCGAATCAGTCTGCTGCCATAGGGCGTCACAGACAGTGACAGAGACTCCGAAGGCACGGCCTCGTGCCCAGCTGGGGCTTTCGACATACGCACGTACAGAGCTGCCACGCCGCTCTGTCACGAAAGAAACGTGTGGCCCAAGGCTGCAGACTGATATGAACGTATAAAATAGCTTGGTTAAATAAATAGCGTGTTTGTATCGTCTTCGGACCTCACGTTCATTTTTCGAATGATTTGGTCCTCTAGAAGAGCAAAAAAACATTTCCGGGGGCACAGCAGGTTCAGCAGACGGGGACTGGCGGCGACACAGCATCAAAGGCTCTGTTAAATATGAAACGCGAGAGCGATGCTTCCAAGTTCACCCCTGAACACGGAGAGCGACGCAGCCCAGGGTAGGAGCGGCTCCGAGGCGGCTATGGCACCGCTCAGCCTCGGAGGGAGAACAGCAGGGCTCCCCGCTAGAGCGAGCTGTGGCTTTCTGGGAGCAAGATGTGCCCCGCGCGCTTCCAAGTCACTCAATGCACCCTGTGCATCTGAAGAGCTGCCACCAATTAGCTTAACCCTCAAAAATAAAGCAGCTTCCGGTGTTTTATGTGCAGTCTTTGATAACAAAAAAAACAATGAATGCATTTGCTCGTGCTGACTTCCGAAAGAACCCGTGTGTAAAGAGATCACACAATTTTAAAGGCATTTGTCACACGCTATCAGAATAAGCAGCAGGGTGATTTGCATATGCCAAATAGCCAAATAGCTCTGATAAACAATCTGCTCCCTGGCAGAGGGTATGGAAGTTTGCTTGTCTATTTTTCGAAATTCGGAGATCTCAGAGGCCAGTAATATTTGTACACTTGTGTATCCAATATTATGAACAAACGCTCAGGCTCCAAAGAAAGCTCGCGAGCCGCGCCTCCTCTGTGAGGTGCTGGCAGACCCTGGAAGGGTGTTGGGCCCAAAGCGAGGCGTTGAATATCCCCCGCCTTCTACCCCCTGTACAGGGTCCAGCTAAATCTTTTACCAATAAATGTTTTGTGTCTGTGCAGGCGACAGAAAGAGGCGACATGCTCACGTTGCGAACCCTACATGAGATGAGTTGAATAGAAGCGATTGTTAAAAACGTAGCAGACAATAAACACCTATAATGCTGGTGAGCTGCGTTTTTCTAGAAATTAATCGGTTCGAAGTGAATGAAAGTGCGTATGTAGTATTTGTTTGTCCCTCAATACAACCCCTACGCTTAGGAGGCTCGGAATTGTTTATCCCCCCCCCCCCCCGAATTAGTATGTGTTAAAACTTTTAGCTTTTTCAAACAATTTTAAAATGTTTTTTAGATAGGTACTTAAATTTGGTATGCCAAATATGATTTTGATTGGTCTTTATTTTGTGCATTATAATCTGAAATCTAGGGCAGGATGCAATCTGGCCACGCCCCACATCATGTTTAAGATCTGATAGAAAAAGGGTCCTCGCTGCGTAGCATATCGTATTTTTACTGTAAACTGTTTTTGAAGCTATTTGAACTGGATAAAGGAGGATGTTAGGGTATTTAAAGGGACAAAGTCTTATGAAGTTCGCACGATTTTAAAATTTTAAAGGTTTTTATACATGTGCACATGCACTTCATATATTGGGCTGTGTGATTATATGGAGTCATGTTTTCTTTTAACTCCTACTTGTATAGTGAAATTATAATTGTTATGCCTTTGATTGCGTTTTATTCTGTTGTCAAGAATATCATGATTCAATACATTACAAATTTCTTCCTCTTTTTGTAAATTTTTATGTGGAACTCATTGGCGTTCCGAATTATGAATAAACATTGTATTGTTGTTGAATGAAAGTGCATTTTTTTTCCTATTGGGGAAGTCTTGAAGAGTGGGAGACCACTATGACCTTATTGAGTGAAGTCGCTTGCTTGTTTAGAAAGTGAATGTTAGCATGTCGACTTGAGGGTTACACTCCAAATGAGGGTGAGCTGCTAAGTAGAGGCAATCAAAGATTTGGCTATGGTAGGTACCAACTTTTGTCCTCGTAGCAATATTCAGAAATGTATTCCATAGGGATGGGGTCTAATGGTGCATTTGAAATCACATTTTCCCACAAATGTAGATACAACGTGGTCTGGAATGCTCATTTACAGAAAGCACGTTAGTTATTAAATGGCCTGATTTTCATGTTCGTAAATCAGTAGAAACAGCCTATGGAAATCTAACCATATAGACTTAAATTGCAATATTCTGGTCTTTTTGAATACACATCTTAAAAGGTTTCACTGACAGAATATCGACAACTAAAATATCCCCATACCAGAATATCGGGTTATTGATACAGATGTCAGAAATATCGACATCCTATATTTATAATGATAAGTACAAAAATAGCGGGAGAAAAATATTGATGTCCTAAATATAGTTGTACAAAATATCGTTTATATATATATATATATATATATATATATATATATATATATATATATATATATATATATATATATATATATATACATTATTAAATATTAAATATAATAAAGAATAAAAAAAAGAAATTAGATTTAATATACATTTTAACAAATATAACAAATAAACTTAATTTGAAAAAGATAAACTCACATATAATATATATATATATATATATATATATATATATATATATATATATATATATATATATATATATATATATATACTTTAAAACAGTTATTAAACTAATAATTGTAATGTATTTTATCATTATAAAATTAAATAAAAATATTACAAAATAACTATTTATTTATACATATCACAATAACATAAAATCTATTAGAAAAACAATCTATTATAAATGAAAACATTAAACTATTTAAAAATCGTTAAACTTACATTTCTCACTTCATTCAGTGCAACAGTAGGGAAAGTGTTGGATAGCAGAGGGAAACATTTACTATTCCCACTCCAGTCAATGCAACATTAGGGAAAGTGTTGCATAGCGGAGGGGTAAAAATTACTATTCCCACTCCAGAGAGTGCAATAGTAGGGAAAGTGTAGGATAGCAGAGCTAAAGATTTACTAATCCCACTCCAGTCAGTGCAACAGTAGGGAAAGTAACATGAGGGGTAACAATTACTATTCCCACTCCAATGAGTGCAACAGTAGGGAAAGTGTTGGATAGCGGAGTAGTAAAAATTACTGTTCCCACTCCAGTGAGGGCAACAGTAGGGAAAGTGTTTGTGGAGGGGTAACATTTACTATTTTCACTCCAGTCAGTTCAAAATTAAAAACAAACAAACTCTCATCAACAAAATAAAAATATTTAAAAACTTTAAAAAAATGAATACAAAAAATATAAATATGTTAAAAATAAAAACATATTTAATAAAAAACATATATCATAATGTTAAATACATATCAAAAATACCTACAAATATTATATTAAACACAATAAAAAAATAATGTCCCAAAAATAAATATTGTTATTTAGAAAGTATTTAACAAAAACATGAATTATTACATACATTTAGTCTATTTACTTCCTACCTTATAACACCACACAACCCACAACAAAAATAAAAAAAGGTATTTGTATAATTAACATAATTATTTTTCAAATAAACAAATATTATTAATTAAAATACAAATGAAAACACATAAAATGTAATTAACGTTCCAGCCTTTACACCTATAATCCCCACAGCCCACACCTAAAGCGAAACTGCCCAAACATTATTTACACAATTAAACAAAATACAATTAAATGACTAATAGTATTTAACAACTAAATATAAAGTAAGTAAAATTATTGTACTCCCCACCCTTCACCCCTATAAACCCATAACCCACACAAAAACTAAATAATTAAAACAATTACCCCAATTAATTATCAATTAATTCATTATTATTAATTCGCAACTCATATTTAATTAATAAAAAAAATTGCTCAGCACCCTTAAAAACCTCACAACCCACAACTAAAATTAATTTCCTCAATTTCCATATTTAATTGTCAATTAATTAATTAAGATTAATTACCAAATAATTATTAATTAATTAAAAATAAATTACTTCCCACCCTTTACCCCTATAAACCCCACAACCTGCACCTAAAATAATTACACAATTACCATAATTAATTGTCAATGAATTAATTAATATTAATTAACAACGAATTATTAAATGATTAAAAATAAATTACTTCCCACCCTTTACCCCTATAAACCCGACAACCACACCAAAAATGTACCCAAAAGTTTTTTAAAAACACTATTAACATTATAAAATCTCAAATAAATATTGATTAATTATTATTTTTTTAATTAATTTATTATAAATTAATTACTTCCCACCCTATTTCCTTATAAACCCACAACCTGCTATGGAACTTAAAAAGGCAACATTTAATTAAAATAAAATCAATAAATACAAAAAATGTAACACATATTAAAAAACATAAACACTACTTATACAAAAAAATACATCACATACATTTAAAATATATACTAAAATACATAACACTATTTAAAAAATTGGTATTTCTTACCTTAAAGTCAATATTTTTCACCTTAAAACCACTAGCTATAATATTGTGGGCCCAATTCATACTCACTTACTTCACACTCTCAACCCAGACGGGCAGGCGCAAATAGCTGGATTTGCGACTGCAAGGAATTCCAAAGTGAGATCCATGTACATCCATGTAATATTACCCTCAATCGCCTAATATTATGCAATAGTAAATGCCATCCATGAGTGGCAAGCGGACATTTCAAAGCATCAAGGCTTTGAACGTTTTTGAATGTCCAGATATACATGAACTAGAAGTCATTCACAAACTTCTTTTGCACATTTACTCTTTTAAAGGGATAGGTCGAATTGGAGGGTGGTCTGTGGGGCATGACGGGCCCATACCTTTTTATTTAACAAAAACAGTTCCCCTAATTCATGTTAAAAGACAGTTGTCCCTGGAATGTTAATCCCAACACTGAGATGCCTCAGTTGAAATGGACGGGAGGGCGTCCGGTGCTGTGTAGCCAAAAAGAAACAAGGCTTCTCCCCAGGGAGTCTGCTACCTGAAGAAATTAAACAAAATCAATTTGTTAATCTGCAAATATAGAGGTTGTTTGGAAGCTAGTATTGGCTTTAAGTTATGAAGTCATTTGAAGCTTTGTGATGACACAGATTTATTCTTTTTGAGAGGCATTTTAAGGGTGTTACTAGGTGAGCGGTGGAGTGCATGCTTCTAATGTACAGTTGTACAAATTAGTTTCACTAAGTACCTTTGGCATATTACTAAACCCAATATATTGGAAACCATTGTTTTATCTTAAACGCAAATCTTTTTGAGCATTTCGTGGCAGCTTATAAATACAAGATTACAATAATGACAAATATTCACAGTGCTCTTTGTCAGGCTAGGACCTCGTAGCATAAAAAATTCACTAGTCACTATTCCTCACTGCACCAACCAGGATTCAGCTCTGTGGCTCTCCGGTTACACACAAAGACATCTGTAGTGTTCACATTTACGAAGAAACGTTTCATAATGTAAAGTTACGTACTTTTACCTGATTATTTTAACTTGCATTTATGTTTCATTAATGGTGTGCTTTATTTTATATGCATTTACTTGAAAGAAAGACCAAGAAAATAGTTACAGAATATTTTGTTCTTTTTAGCATCCCCATTGAACCCTCCCCCCACATTAACTGTCCCTGCCCCCGTTGTGTCAAGGGCTTGCGTAAATTCCTATTTTGGATGAGAAGGGCAATGCAACATTCCCAATCTTCGAAGGGGTGTTGGGGAAGGAGTTGCAGTACAGGGAAATATATACTTTAAGGCTAAAAATATATAAAATAAATAATTTGTGCCATTGTATACAGGTCCTGTCTTTGCACAATGCGCAATAGGGAAGTACCAACACAAAAAAAACAGGACTCAAAATGACTGATCTAGGAAATGCCTCAAATGCCTTGAAAGCTGTGATTGGTGCAGAAGTCCATGCACAAGCAGGGACATTATTGACAATGCCTGAAATGCTTTAAGCTATGCCCATACAGGAGTAACATCCGTGTTCAGTTTAATAAACAGAGACACATACTTGATTCACTCAGAGCTCTTCTTTTGATACAAAGATTCACTAAAAGCTTAATTCTAAAAACCCAAACTCATTTAGAGCTGTGGTCCTAACAACACCCAGAATCAATCAAACCTAAACTCTTAATAATACATAAAATATGCTTCAGATAATTCAAAAAACACATATTATATGATACTAGCCACAAAGTTATCCCTTATTATAACAAACAAAACATGCATAACTCTGCTATGGCTAACACCTTTGAGTGATTCACCCACAGGTCTGGTTTTGATATGACCTGGATTCACTCACTCAGACCTCTGCATTTGATAATAGCCACATATGGACCTTTTCGTTCAAATAATCTTTATTTCGGTCATAGACCATAAAAGATGCAAACATATAAAAACATCATTAAGACAATGTGCATCAGCATTAAAAAGAATTACTCAAATGGAGATCATAAAAGCAAAATAAGTGGTTAAAAACGAAGTAGAAAAGTAAAAAATGTTAAAAAAGGAAACAACAAGGACAAATACTGAGCAAGCAAAATACATATGACACACCTAAAATGGGCTGGGGATAACAATTTAATCGGGAGATATTATTAATAAGTGACCAGCGCCTGCCCCACATAGCGTGCAAGAAGCGGGAAACAGAAAATACAACAGGAGGAGAAGTCTCACATTTCAGGATTCTAAATGCCTGGTGATAAGGTTTAAACCCCAGATTTCTACATAGTTGGACAAGCCAACGCTGCCTGATAAGCTTGTAGTATGGGCAGAAAAAGAAAACATGGGGCTCAGTTTCCTCCTGTTCGCAACATGCTGGGCATTCTAGGAGCCTGGATTGTGACCATTTATAAGAAAATACCCTAAGTGGTAGTGTGCCATGCCTGAATTGTACATAGAGTTTCCTTGCTGCACTTGGCAAAATCATCTCCAAAAAGGGCTCCAGTCTGTACTCCTCTTTAGTACTAAGAAACTCTTTGATTAAAGAGCCCAGCATAGAGTTGCTAAGGATATCCACCATCTGGTTATTATGATAGAGTTTTACCAGGTCAGCGCGTGACATCTCTACACAAGCTACTTCAGGGTTGCTCCAAAACTCTAAATTACCCAACCTCTTGCTCTAATTTTTTATGTAAGCAAACCACTGGAGTTTTTCTGTCCCAGGCAGGCCCATAAGTTCTTTAACTTCGGATCTAAAGTGCTTCAATTCTGGGGTAACCCACAGTCTGCGCCAATATGTTAGAGGGCGGAGACCAATTTCTTCATCTATTGATCTAATTCCTAGATCCATTCTCAAGGGAATAAGAGGAGGGTCAACAAAAATCAAGTAGAGGCTGCCACCCTCTTCTTTCACCGTTTTCCAATGCAAACGTTACAATCTAAGCAGTTGGTCTACGGTAGATGTTTTTTCCCTAAATCCGCCTTGGTATGGGCTCAATTTCTCATACTCCTCCATCCATACCTGAAGTCGATCGAGGATAATCCGGGCAAAGAGTTTTTAACTAACGTTGATCAAACTGATCAGATGGTAATTTGCGGGGATTAATGGGCAGCCCTTTTTAAACACTTGTACTGTACTCAGCCCCCAACCAGGTTTCTGGTATGGGGAGCCCTGGAGTATAGCATTAAACATCAGGCAGAAGTATGGAATCCATACTACTGGTTGATCCCTAAATAGATCCCCGTGGATTTTATCAAGACCCGGTGCCTTGCCTGCCAGGAGTCTCTTGATCGTACCCTCCACCTCCAATAGGGTTATTGTACCTGCATCAGTTTCCGTTCTGGACAGTGTGGAAGCATGCACAGGGCTATATAGGAAACCAGTATGTTCTTAGTGGGAGATAGTCGGCACCATGGAAGTAGCCGTTTCAATTTAATACAGCAGCCGGAAGTGATCAATTCACTTCTCAGGCGCAATATTTGGCTCGTCTGCCGCTTGACCTTGTCCACATCCGGTTCTCACTATTGCCCAAAATTCCCGCATATTCCTATTCCCAAGAGCAGTTTTTATACTATCCCATTTACAGTTTTCCCATTCTTGTTTAGCCTCTAAAATAGCCTGCTTAAACTCCTGCCTCCTAGTTTTAATTTGGGTCCTGTCGTGTGCTTTGATTGCCTCAATTAATAAGGACTTTACAGTCGAACCATGATTGGGTCTTCTGCTGCAACCTGTGTTTGGTCACTATTGGATTGAGTAGATCTGCTAGGTCAACGACCAGTCCCGCGTGTAGTTTGTGCATTATATCTATCATCATTTCCTCGCCAAGCTCAATAAGAGCGCTTATTTCCACAAGATAATTTTGGACAATTGAATATAGAGCACACATTTTATCTGGGGATTGTTTTACCATAGGCCATTTTAGCCTTCTTCTATCATTGGAAAGGATCAAAGCATTTTCCTTCCTAGTTTTTTCCCATGGAGCGATGCCTGTCTCGGTAAGTCTTAAGTTAAGGGCTAAGGCATTATGGTCACTATCATGATGTAGAAGAACCTCAAAATCAGTGACCCAAGACCATGTCCTTTACTCTACCAAGATATAATCTATCCTGGAGGACTGGCCAACACGATTAAACGTGGCTTTCCCATCCCGATCTAAATGGGCTCGGCCATTATAGGCTCTCAGAGAATGGGCATAGTTATAGAATTTACTTGGAGGGCCAGTGGTGACCAAACCTTAATAGGAGCAATCTGAATCTCAGGGATTAACCATTGTTCATCTTCTTCTCTAGTAAGTAGATTTCCAATGCCAGGTAAAGCCTCATATTGGCAGTTAAGATCCCCCGCAATAAACAGTCTACTCTCTCCCATAACAGTGGAAATAAAGGTATCCAGCAAAGCCAGAGTGGGGGATTCACTCCCCAGCCTAGCCGGGCGAGAATAAACATTTATAAAGGTCATCCTTAGGTTGGACGGTAACTTGAGTGTGACACATTGAAGATCTGTAGTCGGGGTATTTAATTGTGTCACTGTGCAGCCCAAATGGGAAGCCACCAATATCAGTAATCCCCTATAGGGTCTGCCCCTTTTTCCTACAGATACCATATTGTTGTAGGACGCAAAGCCCAACCTTACTATCTCTTCCCTTGCCCATGTCTCCTGGAGTAGACATACATCAAACTGATCTATAAATGCCCCCCGGTCAAGGCAGGCTAATTTTTTTGAAAGGCCTGCCACATTCCATGACAAAACTTTAAAATTATTCACCCGGGTTGGCTCCCCCCTAGAAGGCCAGGATTTACCAAGACTGAGGAAGCAGGGAACATAATGTTAGTTCCTTCACATGCACTAGTGGGTTTTTTCTCAGTGTGTGCCACAATTAGTCTATAAACAACCATTGGGAGGGATCCATCCGTTTTAAATGATCCCACCAGCTTATTGCAATGAATAGTGTCACAGTCTTGTGAATCCAAACCCACACCCTTACTGGGTGTAGAATGTTGGTGAACCTGACTTGGACAGGATGGTACATCAGAGGCCCATAATCCAGCTTTATCATATTTAGAAACTTCAGGCCCTCCCAGTCAATCTACATCCTCCAATGGCCCAAAGCGATTTGATACCGGAATATTAAATGAGGACGAGTAGTGTGGATGGGCTGTAGGGGTTTTACAAGATTGCATTCGCCACCTGCCACAGTCCAAAGCAGTATAAACTTTGCCCATACTTCGAGAGGGGGGATAGAAAAAGTCCAACATAAACACTCTGATTGCTGTTTTGTTGTTTCAAAGGATAAGAATTCTGAGATACTAGTCTATAAACCACCTCTGGGTGCTTAAAATTAACAATCACACAGTCCCCTGGTATTGATTTTTTTGTAGAGCCCAGCCACGCCAACCTCCTGCCGCCGGAGGTAGGTTAATAATTGGGAGGGGGAGTGTTTGAGTTTCTCTTAATGAAGGACCAACACTGTCATTCCCTTCCGTCGGTGTATTGGCCATTACAGCTTTCCTGGTTGTATTTGCCCCTGTACATCGATTTTGTATTTGGGCCTCCCTCCCTGAGTTGTAATTAAGTTCCGTCAGAACCTGTGACCCATGTTGGGCTTGCCCATCTAGTATAGGAATAGTCTTATCTACAGCTTTGGTATTAACTCCTGGCATACTACAATTGACTTGTCATGGGGCCGGAGTAGCTTCTGTGTTTAGTTGGCATGGCCGTTATTCGGGTAAATTCTGAGGGTTCTCGGGCCTCGTTTTTTGGGACAAGGATGGTGTGCTAGACTTAGGATTTTGTACCTGTGCATTGCCCACATTAGCTGCTAACTTTTGAATGCAATCAAGAATAGGAGCAACCTCTTCCTTCACAATAATTCTGCATAGGGCAAGAAGATCTAATAGAAAGGTTTGGGCCCATAATGGATAAGCAGGGGGTGGTAAAGAAGCTTGGTTATTACCCGTGTGGTTTTCTGTGCTAGATCTATTTGACATACCTTTCGGATTCTCCCCCTCTGCCTCTTTACCCTTAACAACCCTACAGTTCCCCTGCTTTTTTTTTTAACTTTCCTAGGCACGGGAACATTGCCCTCTACACTGGCTTTAGTACTAGGCACAGAAGTTGACAGGGAATCAAGTGAGGGGGCATTTCCATGAAGTGGCGGTTCCGGGGAGTTCACAATATTTGCTAAGGTCGGCCATGCCAAGGGAGGAAAGTCAGGGGGTAATGGATAATCATCTTTCAGTGAGTTCGATCTCCGAGGTAACTACCCCAATCGCCTTCTGAAGCATTAAGTCAATGGCTGAAGGCAGGGTAGGTGAGGGACTGTGACTGTGGGCGAGTCCATTTTATCGCACATGCACGTTTCCTCTGGATATGAGCGGGAACATTTCCTGAAGGCATTTTATATGGTGACCTTAGTCCAGTGGATGCAAGGCAATAGGGAATGGCCCGGCCCGGCTGCCTCCGGGCGGTGAGGGGCAAGGGCGGACCCCTCCCCCCCCCTCTTGGCCTGGACTTGGCCCGCACGCGTCTCGCCCCACGGGACTGCTGCAGCACTTATTTGCGCATGGTGCCTCCTCCCCCTGCAGCTGTGGCCGGTTGTAACTAGCGTCGTACACCCTGGGACATGAAGTCCCACCAGGGTCAGTTCGAGTCTGTCACCGCGCTGTAGGAACCATTGGAGAGCAAAGATGGCAGGAAGTAAGCCCTGGGACAAGGGTCCCACCAGGGCACAAGAAGTCAGAAGAAAGAGTGACCCCCAACACAGAAATCTTCGCTGTGAGCCACGCCTCGGGACTGCTGCAGCGCTTATGTGCATGTGGTGGCTCCTCCCCCTGCAGCTGTGGCCGGTTATAACTAGCGCCATGCACCCTGGGACAGGGAGTCCCACCAGGGTCAGCGCAAGTCTGTCACCGCGCTGTAGGCACCACTGGGGAGCAAAGGTGGCAGGAGGTAAGCCCTGGGACAAGGGTCCCACCAGGGCACAAGAAGTCAGCAGAAAGAGTGGCCCCAACACAGAAATCTTCACTGTGACTCCTAAAAATGGGGGCACAGAGATGTTAAAGGTATTTATTGCTGGCTCTAGAAGGGGCTCAGGATATTTGGGTTATATGGAACTTTAAACACACCTGCAAAGTCAGCAGGAAAGAGGCGGGGCTAGTGGCTGGCATGTATTCTTCGGGGTTCACAGGCCCAGCTACAATGGGCTCTTAATGTGCTTGTTCTTTATGGGTTGTATTACCCTGCGGGGGTCACCGGCTTCGGGGAAATGTCACTGGGCTCGGAGTATGCCTCTTCATGGTGGTCAGGGCTTTAATCCATTGTTGTAGGAAGTGGACATTGTGCGAGGGTCCGGGAGCGGAGGGTCGCAGCGGTCTCGGTGGTTCTTACCTCCCGGGCTACTCTGCCCTTGGTGACCCCGGCGGCTCCTCTGCTCTCCGGCCCCGGGTGGCACGCTCAGTCCCGGGCCCAGCTCCGAGGACTCCACCCCTGTCTTCCGGCTACGGAGAGCTCAACTCTGTGTCGTTTGGCAGATGAAAGGCTCAGAGTCTCCAGCGTGAAGCAGTCACCGGAAGTACCTGGGCTTGTTGCTGGAGTGCACTCCTCCACTCATGGACCTTTTCATGACTTTACATATTATTTCCTACTTCACAGCAGTGTAGCAGCTGCAACTCAAAACACTTTAGTTATGTCACTTAGAGATAATGTGTGACTCAGTCCCAGCTTGGAGACACCACAACAGAAAGTTTGCACAGTTAAGGAGCAATTTTTAAGGGGTACCTTCATGTTACTGAAAGATAGTAGATGTTTATTTGGGAAACCTCAATGGTATTGTTGTCACTACCTCGAAAGGATGAAAGGTTTATTAGACTCACCATGATTTCAATTTATTGGGCTAAAACACAGATACCAGCAGCAGATAAATTAGTCCACTGATCCACCAAATTTACCATGACTTCACTATATATGCACGGATTTTTTTATATGGAGTGGTGTTTTATTGGATTGAAAAAGTAGATATTTAAAAGAAAGAAAAAAAAGTGAGAATGGTTCTGCCATGTGTGAATCACACAACGTTCTTGGTTCATTTTGACCCTTCAAAAACTTTCCCTATTAAGAGGTAGACGGTTTTATTTGCCTTTCCAACGAGGATCATGCTTTTCAAAATATTTGTAAACTTCAGAATAGAAGAAGGATCTGCTTTTGTTTTTTACATAACTTTCCCCGTTGCTGTTTTCTGTGCTCAAGCCAGCATAATTAGCTTAAAATTCAAAATACTTACACTTAGGGCCTCATTAGGATGAGGCTCGGAAAGCCTGTGAACACAGTTGGGGCCTTACCATCTTAACTGTAACTGAATAAACCCACATAATCTGTACTACTGGCTACTAGACTAATTAAGTATAAGGACCCTACTTTATTTACAAAAGTGGCAACGAGGATGGGATTCGAACCCACGCGTGCATAGCACAATGGATTAGCAGATTCTGATGGGTTTTATTTTGGAGTCTTTATGTATTCTTTGGCTATGATGCTTAATATAGGAGTGTTAATTTAGTGAATGTTGCACTTTTGATCAGGTGCGTGTTTTCATGTTGGCGAGTGTATTATGCTTTATGTCGAAAGTTACAGTGTTTTGTGCGTGGTGGTGTGGCGTTAGTCTTATGTGGTGACTGAGTGTGACTAATGTGTTGGAATAACGCATTGCATGATCCTCGAGTTATTACCCTAGTGACGTTGTCCTTTTATTAGGAATGCCTATGCCTGTAAGGGGAGAGCAAGCATGTTATGAAACATTGTCACGCAACGGTTTGAAACAGCAAGTTACCTACTACGCTGTGCATTAGGAATAAGTGATTTTAGATGTAACTCGGAGGCACTAATCGAGCCTCATCATGGATTTACTCTGGAGGCATTCTGCAAGCAATTTTGTGTTCTGGTGTATGTAAGCAGATGTTATTACAGGCTGAGTATTTTTGAAAATTTGAACTACGCACCTGTTGGGTCTTCAAACTGTAATGTCGCAAGCGCAAGACCCAGCTGTGACGTGTTTTTGGCCATCTTGATGCAGCTCTGTGGGTGTGATCCAGCTGTGACACAGCACGTTGCGAAACCTGGCTGTGACGTCGATGTGTCCCTTTCACACAGCACGTTGTCTTTCTAAGCCGCAGCCATGACAAGGTATCCCGGCAACACAGTTTGTGTCAGGCCTGTTTTATTTTTACTCTGTCCGATCGAGACTATGCGCATGCATTGAGTGTCACAGCAGATACTAAACACACTATTCAACTGGAAGTTTGTAGCCAAGGACAGTTTAGCAGAAGTGAGTCTTGGTGAAACATTGCTTTGTAATAGCGAAAAACAAGTCTTTGAGTCAACGAGTGTGTTCCTTTTTTAAATTTTTTTTATTGGGAAACATGGTACATACAAGGACATAATTCATGAATTAATACTTACATGATAAAAAACATAAGTCAAACAATTAATATATTTACAGACAGTTTGCAATGAGGCCTGACTAAAAAGTGGAAATAAGTTACGAGAGGAAGACAATTTCGGGGACTTAAAAGAGAGTGCCTATTATCCTATTCTAACAGCTCTCCAGTTTGTTACAGGAGCCCATAGGCGCACACCCTTCTTGCGCTCCCTATTACCTTTAAATTCATAGAGGCATGATTCTATGTTATGGATTCCCAACAATCTGGACAGCCACATCTGGAAGGAAGGAGGATTCACGTCCTTCCATGCAGCGGAAATTAAAATTCGAAGTACTGCAACAGATAAAAACACTAAGTCTCTTTCATCTTCCCCCAGGCCCAGCTTGGAGTCTATACCAAGCAGCATTAAGGTAGGGGATAGGTCGATTGAATGACCTAGCAGCCCCTCCCAAAGTTTCATTATCTCGTTTTTGACAATGTCCAACCGATTACAAGAAAAGAACATATGTATGATGTCAGCATGGCTTTCATTACATCTGGGGCAGCTATCATTTTCACTTATCCCCCAGGCATGTAACTTCGCTGGTGTGTGATATAAATTAAAAATGGTCTTGTAGTGTTGCGCGCGAAGATTAGAGGCCCGGAATATCTTTTTGTTCAATAAAAGAGCAAGATCCACATCAACATCAGGATCCCCCAGTTTTAAAGCCCAATTGGACTCAACCTTCTCAATATCGTCCTGAATTCGTTCCAATAAACAATTATAAATAATCTTGATCTTCCTACAACCTCTGTGAAGTATCTCAATCATAGGAAAGTCGGCTATTGCTGAAATATTTGGCCTGACTGACCTAATCGTGCGTGTAACTTGGCCATATACCAGCCAATGATTGGCTGGGATACCGAATCTTTCCTGCAAGATCTCGAACCCCAAGATTTCACCTCCTTCCAATAAATCTCCCAGAGATCTAATTCCCCTTCGCTTCCAGACCTGCAAATTTCTATCAGTTTTCAGATGGGAAAAAAGAGACGAATTATACAATTGTACATAGGGATTTACTTTCGGGATATTGAAAAATTTCATGATAGCTTTCCATACCTGCCATGCCCCATACAGTGTGTTCAGTCTCGTTTTTTTATAAAAACGTCGTTCTAGTTCACACTGCAGTATGTCCGTAGCCTTACCACCCAATAGCATCCTGTAAATCTGGGGGGGGGCTGCTGCCCATCTACAGTCCCAAGATCACGTTTTTTTTAAAAACTACTTTTAAGAAGGGGGGCTGTGTAGCCCCCATTCTTTTTCTTTTTTTTGGCACTGGGGACACCATCCCCCAGGTGCTACCCCAATTATTATTTTTTTTGACAGGAAGGGGGCCACATGGCCCCCCTCCCATGGCCAATTCCGGCCCCGGGCATGGCCAACTTTTCTATTATTTTTAAAATTTGTAATAGAGGAGGGGGACCGTGTGGCCCCCTCCTGGGCAACTTATGGCCCCGGGGACCCCATCCCCCGGGGCCTGCCCTCTCAGTTGGGGACCATGGGGGGTCCCCAAGCCCCCCAAGGTCCCTGCCAGCTCCTCGCATCCTGCGGGATCCGGCATTGCTTTTCTGCATGGGGAGCAGCCATCATGCTGCTCCCCATGCAGAAAAGCAATCAGCTTTCATTTTTGAGAGAGAGAGCGGGTTTCCTGCTCTCTCTTTCAAAAATCAAAGCAGTTTGCGAGGCTACCGCCCTACCATAGCAAACAGCAGTGTACCGGGGGTAGGCACCCCGGGACACTGCAGGAGCCGGCCCTGGGGGGTGGCGGTCCCCAGGGCCATCAAGGGCTCCAGGAGGAGGGCCGCGCGCCCCCCCTCCTAACAATTGTAAAGCCCCAGGGGTGGTGGTCCCCGGGGCTGGGGGGTCCGTCACGGACCCCCCTATTTTAAATGTTAGTGCCCCGAGGAGGTGGCGGGCCCCGGGGCATGTTGGGAGGCTTTAGCCCCCCACACAGGGTTTTTTTTATAAAAAAAGGAAGCCCGGGGGTGGCTGTGAGCCCCCCGCATACTTCATAATGAATCCCCGGGGGTGGCGGTCCCCGGGGCTCGGGGGGCCTTAGAGGCCCCCCATCAGACATATGCAAGCCCCAGGGGGTGGGGGTCCCCGGGGCTGTGGGGGGCAGTGTGCCCCCGCTTATTATACTTACTTTGCCCCGAGGGGTGGCGGTCCCCGGGGCAGTGTCAGGGGGGATTGGGTCCCCTCCACACTTTTTTTCTAAAGCCCCTGGGATTTGGTCACCCGGGGGCTAATTTGAAAAAAAAGCAGACCGGGTTTTTTTTTCACGCGGTACCCATACGTACGCGTATCCTGCAATTTAAAACAATAATAATTTTTTGGGGGGTCCTTGTGGGACCCCCCTGAGCAGGCCTAGGGGGTCAGGGTGTTTCTACCCTGTCCCCTTTGTGTGTTTTTTGCGTTTCCTTTGCTGCTTTCTTGTGCCTCGGTTCTACCGAGGCACAAGATGGCTGCCAACATTTCCTGGTTTGGAGTGTTGACAGCCAATTAGCATAAAGCTGGTGCTCGGGAAGATACGCTTACAGTACGCGTACGGTACTTCGTCTATAGATATATCTATGATTTTACTTTTTATTTTCTCAGGAACTACTGAACTGATTTACACCATTTAACAAAAAGGGTAATCTGTGAACCGAACTCTACCTTTTTGCCAAATTTGGTGTAATGCCGTTCAGCCGTTCGGGCTGTAGCCCTGGCTAAAGGTCTTATGGAAAATTGCATGGGGAAAACATGTTTTGGGACCCTCCTTTTTTCTCGGCGCCCGCTTGACGAATAACTCCTAAACTTTGAGGGAAGAAGCGGAGTGGAGCAGGTCATTTTCTTGGAGAATTGTGCAAAGATTCGTCCACCGGCGCCAAACTTATTCCAAATAGAATGTTGCGATTTCCTATGGAAACTAGGGCCTAACTATAACTACCTACTGGCGACCACCAGTAGGTAATATATCTCGAAGAAACAATCCAAGTGAAATCATGCACAAACGTGACTATGGACACTGGATTTGCTGGTGCCAAACATAAAGTTTATTTCTTTTTGTGCTGTCCCTGACACGTTTTTGCAAGCCAAAGGACTTGTGATGGGAGAGGCATTAAGATAAAAAATTGGGCACCAAGGCCCTCATTATAAATGGCCTGGAAAATGGGCGGGATTTTCCTCACCCCAAGAGTTGAAGATGCTAGCCTATTATGAGATGGACGCTGGGAGTCCACAAAGAAATCAGAAATTACGGGGGGAATCAGTAATTCCAGGTCTGATTCCAATGATAATTCCTAATTTTCACCATACTGTCACACGTTTTCAACAGACAAAATCTCTGTGTGAAAGTAAAATATTCTTATTTGGCTGGTAACAGCTGTTATAGATACTATTGGAACTAAGAGGCCTCTCGTAATGATGGCCTAGGTGCATGGTGGGCAACACAACTCTTTATTATGTAAAGTGTTTAAGACTTACACAGGAAAGAATGCAATTTTGAATACTAAAGAGAAGTATAACTGTGGTTAAAATAAGAGAATTTGTGCAAGAGTGCATTTGTTGTTATTGGGTTCCACCTACTTTATTGGAAATACCAGTATGTTCGGAGTTTGCTGATGGGAGCACACTGGAAAATGGCTATTATTTCTCATTCGAGGAATCTTTTTGGTAGGCTGAGGTAGAAGGGAGTTGACATTCAATAAGACAATTTAAAGTTTATGTAGCCCATTTGACCACACATTAAGGACCGGAAACCAGTTGATAAAGTTAAGCTAGTTTATTACAAAATGATAATCATTCCAGTAAATACACATACCAAGAACATTTTGTAAAAGGGAAGGATTACAATGAACCAATCAAGGCATAGAAGCAGATTCCGACTCAATAAAATACAGCATGCAAAAAATGCAGTCAGAACAATACAGATACCAAGAAATAAGAATCAATGTTCTTTTAGGAAACTCCACTCATACTTCCTGAACATGGATGAGACTCTAATCCAAATTATGATTGGGATCATAGGGAGAGGTCTCAAAGAAATTCAGGGAAGCAGGAAGGTGTCAGTATAGTGAAGATTTCTGTAGAAATCTTCATAAGGGAACAAGTGTTTAGTATAAATTCACACACTCACAAAGAGAAAGGAAGCAACAAGGTCTGCACCTCTCGAAATCCAAGAGGTCTGCTCTAAACTCTAATAGTGTATACATTAATGAAAACACACAGGTACTCCAATGAGTGGCGTATCTCTCCCTACCGCTTCAGGGACCAATGGTGTTAAGCTCCACATCGTGCAATGGCAACATTTATCCCATCCTGCAGAACTTGGGCAATCACTGTATGCTTAATCATCCCTCTGTTGCTGAGGTGCAATGAATAGGAGGTTTCTTTAGCTTGTTAGCTCATAACACTCCTGCCAAGATTTTCTCTCTCAGGCCTCAAAGTCAATAATACAAAATACTCCTTTTTCTATCTATGAAATCATGAGAATGCACCTGCAAAAGAAGAAAAACACAGAGCAAGCAGAATACATTTCAAATCCAAGGCCTTTAGTCAAGCTAACCTTACTCAAGAATTTCAAGGTACATTTCGAATACATGATTACAAATGCACACAACACTTCAATATTAACTTCACATGTGACTACATTAGTTCAGGGTTACATATGCAATGTGCTTTCATTAAATGTGATATGACTTGAAACATAAGTGTAAATATAAATGTAACTACATGTCTCAATGGTTAACATAAACATTTAAGTGCATGCAGTTATGGGTCTCTAAATTTCTACAGGGATTGCATATCAGTAGTACGTTTGAATGCGTCATTTCACATTAATAAAGTTAGGCACACAGTGTATATTGTCAAATATACCTAAAATAGCGCTTCTGTAACTTGTAATAGTGAAGCCTAATCTGGGCTGCTCCGCTTATAACATTGAAGCTGTGTTGAGGACTTTTATGGGATATATCCGAAAAAGCTTTGGTACTTATTTACTGAATGGAAAATAACAATAATGAATGAACAATTTGAGTGACTACACAGGGATCACACAGCAAGGCATTCCACCTTCTTGACAAACCCTAAATCTTGTATAAACCATCTATTTATCATGTATATATGTATGTGGTATGTGTATAGTGCAAACCCATCCAAAAGGCAGGGGAGAGCTGTATAGTATAAAGACAGTTATAGAAGCAATGAGTGAGAGGAGAAGCATCTAGTTTGTGGACTGATAATACATTGAATTGTGCTCTTTATAGAGGTGCTGTTTCGTAAAGTTGAGCAGCATTGGGGCAGTCCTGATAGATATGGGAATGTTGTTCGAGATTCTTTGAGCACAGCTGGAATATGCCTTCTGCCTAGTTTTTTCTTTTTTCAAATGTCTTAGTCTGCAGTTTGATGGTGTCTGAGAACCACCAGAAGGGTTGAGCATGTCCGAACATTTAGTGGGAATACTAGTCATGATGGCTTTATAAATGATGCAGCTTGTTTTGAAGATAGTGTGGCCTGGCAAGGGGAACCAGTGGGGTTCAATTAAGATGAAGGTGATGTGATCACATTTCTTTAGACCCTGGATGAGACATATAAGAGGTGCCAGTGTAGAATCTGGGTTGCCATGGATCGAAGCACTACCACCAGCCAGATGCGAGAGTTCAAGGTCTTGAACAACAGTTCTGAAGTTACTTACTGAAAGAAACATTTTTTGCTTTCTTTAGAAGAGGGAGATGGTGCCAGGGGTTGTATAATCAGAAAGCTCTGACCTCACGGACTGAGGGGCATCTCCAACTTGTACTCACACATAATGTAATGTCCACTATTAAACAATTCCTTCTCAATTCACTTTGATAAGTCCATGAAACGTACATTTAGTTGATGTCAGTCTTAGTACAAACATAAGTGATTGTCCTCACTTGATATGATACAATTCATTTCACACAAAAGAGATTTTATTATGCCAAATGCATTTCTGGCTGGGGCCCTTCACCTGGGGCTTCACTAGAAAGCCGTATTTTTTCGTGTGTTCTGTCGGCGGTGAATCATTATAAAAGCAGCCGAGCCAAAATCGTGCCAGTGTTACCAACTAGGGGTTTGTATGAAACAATATTGACCCCCACAACAAATTTTAATTATGCCAATATTGTCAGTAAAATATTGTCCCCTACACTTAAGTGATGTACAAATATCGCCAACAAAAATATTGACGTTAAAAATATCAACAATATCACAATATCAAAAACATAAATACAGAAACACAAAATATCATCATGCAATAAAATATATAAAAAATAACAAAAATATGAAAACCACGAATATCGACTACAACAATAATGTTTAAATACATTTTACAAATACTATTTTAATTTACTATAAAATAAAAATTAACTTTAAATGTTCAGAAATGACCAAAACACAAATAAAATATTATAAAATCTTTAACTCATCATGTGAACCAAAAGTCTCATTTTGACCATTATTTATAAAACCATATCTATTCAAAGATGACTACAATAAATATACAAAAATTAAAACAATTAAACACATAAACATAACGTGACTAATAAAGCAGCATTAATATACAAAAAATGACTGCAATATAACATAAAATTATGTAAAATTAAAACTAATATGTGTAGGTGAACTTATAAGTACAACAGTTAAACATAAAACTTAATTAGCACTTACAAATAAGGAACAGACTGTCCAATAAAATTCAGGCTGAACACAAAGTAACCAATAAACTTCAACGTGAAACAAAGTAACCAAAACAGCTCTTTCATTAAATTAACACTATAAAAGCAGCAGAAAAAGAATCCGCACAGAAGCTAAAATGCTACACCTAGATAAAAGCTCTACTGGATTCCAGACAGAAATGTCAAGAGCTACCCTTTAGGAAACCTACCATCTACATCAAAAATGTAAGTAATATAAACTCACTAATTTAAAACTATCCTAAAGTAATTGCTTACCGCTAAACTAAAACCACTAAAATACGTGTCTCTCTTTAAGTCTCTAAATTTTACCAAGTTAGAAGATTATAAAGGAGAACGCCGTAGAACCAACCAAAACACCAAATTCCCACATTACAAACTCAGCAAAGAAATTTTAAAAGTAATTTACTATAACTAACTGAAAATTGCAACCCCTAAACAGTAACAATAAAATAACACCAAAATACCTTTAAAAATAACCATACTAATTTTTAAATATAAGAAAAACAATCATTTTATATTCAGCAAGGAAAGGGGAACCACGTGATTCACATCGCAACACAATTAAAGAAAAGTTGAAGAAAATAGGAACACATTAAGGGGGCTTCATGTCACATGTCCCGTGGAGACATTGTCGTATTTTTAGTTAGCATGAGCATGCTGCAGATAGTATGCTGTTTTGTACACGTTACTACACAAGTTTATTTAGTAAATGTCTTTTCTGCGTTTTCACATGAGAACCTGTAGCTGTGTTCACATTCCGCTTGTTAATGGGATTTAGTCTGAACATTGTGAGCAAGGTTAAACAATGCCCCTTGTTATTCTGTTCCGGTTAGGCCCTAGCACCTAGACAAAACATACAGATGCAGATGTTGTTTGGGAATACGTACTCTGGTCTTATTGGAATACACAAATAGGTAGCGGACACTTGGAGAGGGATCTTTCAAGGGAGAAGAGCAAGACAGCACCTATGATGTAGATCTACCATCTATAGACTGAGGTACGGGTCTGCAGATAATGCCCAGAGATCTTCTGATATATAATCATTCTGCTTCTATACAAGGGGAGAGGGATTAGGCTAAATTGTCTTTTTATAATGACAGCTCCTTTCATGTTTTACGGACTAATTGCTATTCTTACCATATTGGTGTTATGCATTATCCTGCTTGTTGTGGCATGTATACTGCATATTAGAGCACGTTAGTTAAAATAAATATTTTCAACTCGTTTGGGTCTCTGTCAGATCTTATTGTGGTCAAGTACAAGAGTGTGAGAGAAAGGGTGTGTCTTGCAACCGCGATTCCTGAGAGAGTCTGGGGTGTCCAATCAATTGTTTCTCCATGAGTAAGTAGGAGAGCAAGTGAGACACTATAGCTAGTCGGTCCAGGGCTCATGAGTACTAAGGTGGGAGGAGACTCAGTCCCTATACTCTAAAGTCCCATAAGTCTACGCATAGTTCTGTGTGCGCAGAATCCCTGCAACAAGCAAATATATCAGTATGAAATGTGTAAAGTGATAATGCACGATAATCCGAACTAAAATAAAAAGTAACTACTATCCACATAAAAATCATTATGGATTTCATCCAAGCAATGGATGTAAATATTGGGTAATTGTTTTGGTAAAAAAACTTGTGAAAAATCTTGAGGGTATGCGTAAAGATATCTGGTGACAGGAACCTTTAATGTTAACAATATAAAAAAAGAAAAAATAAGTGAGTCAATAAAAAGGACTAATGTGGCAAAAGTAAAGTCTGATCTATGGTTTCAGAGGCATTTTTCTGTTTATGTTTGATCCCTGGGACCGCCGACACCACCATGAAACTGCCATTCCCTGGCAGTGGCGCGGTGATCCAGAGGCATCTAAATGCTTGTTGGGACCTCTGTAGTCCCACCAAGCATATTAGAAGTTTTCTCTCTGCCAGGGTTTTTACGGTGGTTCCTCCTCCATGGAAACCCTGACTGAAAGGAAACAAGGACGGCCCTACAGGCCCCCCCTTGTGCCTCACGCTTTGTGGATGCACACATGGGGGTGCTACATGTGCCCCACTGTTTGCATGCACAGAAGTTCCAGCACGGCATGGACTTTTTAGTCCATGTGGTTCTGGAACTGTTTTTGACCCCCATTGTGATGCCTAATTTATTGGCACTGCCATGGGAATGCCAAAGGAATCACCCACTTATGACTAAAAAAGTAATTATACATCGAGTGGTTTTCACACAGGTCATAACCGGATCCTTAGAATAGCATTTGCAACAGCCACCCAATTCGCTCTAGAAATAAAAAATAATATTAATCCGAGCATATGTACTAGTCACAGAAGTAGCTAACCACTGCATCCTCCTAATAGAATCCCCCTACTACCAAATGGAAAAACAAAAAAAAGGGGGCTTATTTACAAGCCCCTTGCACCACTGGTACATTACTTTTTAAAATATTACAAGTAAAGCACCGGCGGGGCAAGGGGCTTGTAAATAAGCCCCAACGTCCACTAATGTAGACACTTGGGTTATCTGACTATACCGTTCTGTCCACAAATACCATCCCAGGTTTCAAATACCATGGTGGAACATATACTACCACACCTTAGCTCAACAAGCCAAAACCAACAACACAGTGGAAGGATGGCACAACATCTTACAAGCTACATTAGGCCAAAGCCACTCTACCCTGCAGTAATTCATAGAAATACTAAATAAGGAACTACTCTAAACCAAGCGCTAAGAATAGAGCAATCTAAAGCCCAAATTAAGCCTAAAATATCCAAAAAAGCCCAAAGAAATGTTTAAAATAATATAAAACTCTTTATAAATAACACAGGACTAAACTAATTAGAAAGCAAAACAAAAACACTACCATAACCCACCTAGCAATCCAACTTACACAAAAATGTCACAGGAACCAATAAACACACTAAAATATATTTATTCATAAATATAATTTAAGTTCTCTTTATTAATCAGTCCAACTTACAAATATAATTACAATAATATCCAACAAGACTGCTACATAAAATAATTATAAATAAATAAATCAGTGAATAAATGAATGAATTTCATTTACATATGAATACAAAATCAAGCAATTAAAGACTAAGAAGCATTTCATACCACTTATATAAAATATAAACCATTTAGTTTGATATAACATAACAATAAATAACTCTTACAATTGTAAATGTTTCCCACCCAAACAGAAGACATTAAAACAACTTGCTGTTTTCTCATTGATGTACCTGATCCTCCACAATCCACAATTAACAAATCCACAAAAATGCAACATCCAAATCCACAGTCCTTGGAAACCATAAACACCTGATTAAATTAAATTAATAAACCACTCCCTAAAAAATAAAAATAAATTGGTGCCTGATTTATATCTTGGTGGATGAGTTACTCCATCACTCTGGTAATGGATTATCCTGTCCACCCAAATGTAGATCCCATTATATTCTATGGGATTTATACTTTGGTGGACGGGATATCCGTCACCGTTGTGACTGAGTAACCCGTCCGCCAAAATATAAATCAGGCCCTTATTCTTGGTTAAGGTACAACGAAAATATTTTTCTTTGGTTAAAAAACACATCTATAAAAAAGTAAAGTGCTGTACTACTACCTAAAAACCCTGAAAAGGCACAATATACCCACCCACACAATATACCCAACCACACATGAGATGCACCACAAATAAATTACAAACATTTATTAACTAACATCACTCACATAATGCTAATAACTAATGCAACTAATTACATTGCAATACTACAGTGAGGCTGCAGCACTACAGTATGTAACACCAAAATACATTCTGACACACAACTACACAACCATTACATCCAATGCACTACTCCAACTTACTACCCTTACCCACATCCACCCTAACCCCATAACCTCAAATAATAACTAAAAATTAGTCCTACCTTATCCGTAGAAAAGCAGCAGGGAACCGTGACCTTTGGGAACCCAAATTGCCTAACAATGATATTAATAGAGTATAAAATATAGATAGTAGTGAAAATATGGTCTTTAAATGAAAATCAAAAGGATAATATTTAGCTATAAAAATGTATCATTATTACAAAGTAATTATTAAAAATGAAAAATGTATGTAAAAATAAATGTGCTACATACAACATTATCTGTAATTTATATTCTTTCATACCATGCTTCACGATAAAAGACGGCGCTGACTCCGTGAATCTTAATCCAAACTTTTATTTTTGATCAGTTTCTGCTTAGACGCGTTTTGGCGTTCCCGCCTTGTTCATATATATATATATATATATATCCACCCAGTACACGTCAGAATACTTCAACACCTCCGGGCAATAGCCAATGACGATCAGGCTTACCCTGTAGATAGACACATAAACCAGCTACATGCAGGGGACATCAGAAATCTGTCATATTTCGTCATCGACCTATGTACCCTAAAACACCAGGGGAGGAAATCGCAAACTGGCTCTACGACGTTTAGAGTCCAGATATATAATCTTACTAAATTCCAAGATCCCCTATGGTTTAAATGCCGACGAAGCCCTAAATGTTCATCTGTAATTCCAGTCTGTATTGTCTCGTACCTGAGTACCATTCCTCTTTAACATCTGCAGTTCATCTACTTGTATTTCAAATATCACATATACATATGAGCACTGCACCTTTTTATTTAAATATAATTTTATAACTGACCAAGTCGACACGTTATATTTTCTTCAAAACATTTAGAATTTTTACACATACCGACTCTACCTACCTTACTCCACTTGGAGACGAGGCCAAATGCGCACTTAAGGCTGACCGGGACCACCGACA
Organism: Lissotriton vulgaris; assembly: GCF_964263255.1. Taxonomy (NCBI): domain Eukaryota; kingdom Metazoa; phylum Chordata; class Amphibia; order Caudata; family Salamandridae; genus Lissotriton; species Lissotriton vulgaris. The sequence goes on along the minus strand of NC_141687.1, from coordinate 1,020,193,900 downwards.
CAGCCGGTGGGTAATGTATTTACATATACTGTCAGGGCTTTAAGCACTATGCTACCATAGGCGCTTGGTACAATCCCACCCAAGCAGTGAGTCATTCACAGAGCACGCAACAGTAATCCTAGCACGCAATTGTCTCTGATGCCCCACATGACAGGGATGATTGAAATGTAACGCATAAACCCGTTCTGCCCCAAATGCTAGACCAAACACTAAGGTTTTACTCATGTAAGAATGTCAGACTTGTGTACACACATTTAATTTTAAATTTTAGTATAAACTGTTGTATTTATTTTATTTAACAAATACGCCTATGTGATATTCAACATATGCGTGATGTGTCGATTATAATTGCATTGTAAATATATATATATATTTTTTCACCGAAAGAGTAAACAGACTGAGCCATGACTAATGAGAAATTTACAACTCAATCACTCTTCTATGTCTGTCAAGCTTGTCATGACTACATCACCATGACAACCAACTTGTCAGTCAATCATGTTACATGTAATCCTGTATATAAACTGTGACCAACATTCATGCAGATGTAGTGAACAAGGCGGGAGCAAGCCGCCGAAATGCGTCTAAGCGTCTAAGCAGCAACTGAGAGAATACATTTTCTTTGGATTATGATTCACGGAGTCAGCGCCTTTCTTAATCGAGAGTTTGGACTGGTTTTCAATATATATATATCTATATATAAATTAAAATGTACTATAAAGGATAGTAATGTTAATTGTACTTATTGACATATATTTAAATATGTATATTGTAACAAAAATGTTCATTACTTAAAAAATATTTATGTCCAATGTATTAAAAAGATGCACAATAAAATATATTTGTATCTTAAAATTTTAATTAAAACTTAAAAAAATAACAATTCATATTTATATGTATGTTGATACATAAATATGTGAAACTGTATTAACCATTGTTATTAATAAAACTATATGAAAGAAATAACGTACATAAATCTGTTTTGTAATTATTTGAAAATGTATAATTAAAATACCGAAGCATGTGAAACAATTGATTAAGCATTTTTTGTTAATAAAACTATGTGACAAAATAACATACATAAATCTATGTGTTATAAATATTAACACATTTATAAATATAATATATGTTAAGGGCTGTAAAGTGCAGCTACTTACCCATGAGGGTCTCAAGGTGCTGTGGGGGGTGATGGATTTAACCCAGATCCTTGTGACTGGGGTGGATGCTTGCATTGTCTAGCATTCCGTTCCATCAATTGCTTCTTTTGCATATGTCGCCATAAGTGGGAAGAGTATGCCCAGACTTAAGTCTCATGCTCAATACACCACTGGATTCAAGCTAGCCTGGCTGATGAAGGGTGATGCCCTGAAACCGGTCCCAGGATGCTTGTTTCCTGTCCAGGGAGGACCTGGCTTGGCAGTTCGGGCTGGACTGTTCCCACAAGGAACAGAGTCAATACTGATTTGCATATGGCTGGGTCCAAACTGGGGTGGCGTGGTGAACAAAAGAATGATAGATTTAACCCAGATCCTTGTGACTGGGGTGGATGCTTGCATTGTCCAGCATTCGTCCAGCAATTGTTTCTTTTGCATATGTTGCCCTAAGTCTGAAGGGTATGCCCAGACATGGGTCACGTGCTCACTACACCACTGGATTCAAGCTTTCCTGGCTGATGAAGGGTGATGCCCTGAAACTGGTCCCAGGATGCTTGTTTTCGGACCATGGAAGGACATGGCTTGGCAATTCGGGATGGACTGTTCCCATAAGTAACAGGGTCAAGACTGATTTGCATATGGCTGGGTCCAAACTGGGGTGGTGTGATGAGCAAAAGAATGATGGATTTAACCTAGATCCTTGTGACTGGGGGTGGATGCTTGCATTGTTCAGTATTCCGTCCATGAATTGTTTCTTTTGCATGTGAGGGCGTGATTGGGCGCAGCAGGTCAGACTGGGTGCTGAGTTCACCCAAAGGGCCAGTTCTTGAGGTCCTTCCTGAATTAGGTCAGTGAGGGTGATTTCCTGAGGTGGATGGGCAGGGTGTTTCATGTCTTGGAGGCAAGGTAGGAGATAGTCATTCCTCCGGTTCTGGTCTTGTGGATTCATGGGACAGTAGCTAGAGAAAGCTGGGCGAAGAGGAGGTGTCTGTTGATAACGCAGAATGTGAGGCGGTGATTCAGGTATGCGGGTCCCGCGTCGTAGTGAAGGGCCTTGTATGAGAGGGTGAGGAGTTTGAAGGTTATTCTTCTGTTGACTGGAAGCCAGTGTAGGCCTCTGAGGTGTTGAGTGATGTGGCTATGGTAGGGGATGTTGAGGATTAGTCTTGCTGTAGCGTTCTGGACATTCTGGAGTCTTCGGAGGAGTGTCTGGGTGAACCCGGCCTAGAGTGCGTTGCCGTAGGTGAGTTTGCTGCTAATAAGGGCATGGTTGACTCTCTTCTTGGATTTCGTGGGGATCCATCTGAAGGTCTTTTATAAGCATACAAACATACCATACCACCCAATACTTAATAAAATGCATTAATATGTTAAAAAGTATTAGTTATTCCTATACCATCCAACAAAACATTTTCCTTAAGTTGTACATTAAAAAGATAATAAATAATATAGCCACTCCAATATAAATTATTTTGGGGATCTTGTTGGGCACAAAAGGCATGATTCTCATAGGTAACATCTACTTAATAGTAAGTGTACAAATATTTGGTATTCATAAACAACATGCATAGTTTTATGACTCTGCATTCCCTATATTTATCTCCACAGTCTGTGCAGGGAGCTCTGGCCAAGTAAGTATAGGAAACATGTATTACAAAGTGCAGTTTGAAAATCAAGCCCTGACAGGGTAACATTTACCATTACAACTCCAATGTGAGCCATTTTGGAGAAGATGTTGGAATTGAATGGGTTAAAATTACTATTTCCACTTAAATCCAAGTCACTTTCAGGGAGGTCTTCAACATTAATTGGGTCAGATGTACTATTCCCACTCCAAATTAAACTACACTAGGGAAGGTATTGGATATTGACCAGGTCATATTTACTATTCACACTGCAATCTGAAGCATTTTGGGGAAGGTGATGAACATTGAAGGGGTCAGATTTACTATTCCCACTCTAATCTAAGCCATTCTGGGTAAGGCGTTGGACATTTATGGATTTACTATTCCCCCTCCGAACGAAGGGCCCATTTACAACTTTGGCTGTGCAGTGTCTGCTGTCCGCCAGTACAGCACCACCAAAGCCGCGTTAGGACCGCCGGACTGATTACGAGTTTAACTCATGCAGGCGGACGTTCCTATTGCCTTTCCCAAGACGGCGCCTTGAAAAAAAGCACCGCAATAGGAAGGGCAAAAATATTCCAGCAAGCCTTGGCTGGAACTTGGGGTGCAAGCAGACAGGGGGTACATGTTGTGCACCCCCTGAATACATCTTCATTGCGGAGGACATGGGGGTCCTGTAGTGCCCCCTTTGTTCCCCCACTACCGCCTTTTTGTGAAGGGCTCACCTCCATGAAAAGGCTCGTGGTGGAGAAACTTGTAATATGTTCTGCAGGATTGCACCAGTCCTGCTCAGCATCTTTCATTGCCCCTCCACTGCGCCACTGCCAGGGAACCCTGGCGCAGCCGCCAGTTCACCGCCGTAATGACTCAGAGAGTCGTAATCTGGCAGAAGGACCACCAGCACTGCAACTCATAATCAGGCCATAAACTATTTTGAAGAATGTGTTGGACACGAAAAGGGTAACATTTACTATTCTCACTCCTATCTAAAACATTGTGGAAAATGTTGGGGATTGAAGGGGTTAGATTGACTAGGGGCTGGCAATCGGACCGCAGTATTCTAATTTTGGTGGTCGGCCACCATTGGACTGCCTTAAGCACCTGTGGTCTGTGATCCCTCGGCTATGATGCTGCGGTCTGTGGATCTCAATATGCTGGCGGGGCCACTGCGGCACCGCCAAGTATTTTACAACTTTCCTCGCTACCATCCTTTTCATGGAGTTGAGCCCACCCTGAAACGGGTGGTGGTGAGGAAATAAACGGGGCCCTGGGCCTGGGGATGCATGAAGGGGGGCACATGTTGTGCCCCCCTTTGTGCATGCACCCTGTTCCTGTTTGGCATGGACTGCAAAAGTCCATGCTGTGCAGGAATTTGCTTTGGCACTCCTTCAGCGCTGCAGTTCAAAGGCTTACATATGAGACTTTGAACTACACAGCTGCAGGACCGCCCGGTCACCCGCCGTCCAGACCACAAAATGGCTTATAATCTTGCAGGCGGCAGTCAACTTTGGAAGTGTGGGAGCAGTGTGCTAGAATGGCAGCCCGCAACCCCAATGGCCAAAATCATAATCGGGCCCTAAGCCATTTTTGGGAAGGTGCTGAGTATTGTAGGGTTAAGATTTACCTGCACTATTCCAAAAAAGGGGTGTTATGGAACTCAGTGGACAGTGATGATGCTACATATACAACTATCAGTCTAAAGAATACTAGATCGTGGGTGGTGTTGTACTTAATAAACACTAAACTCTTTATAAACCATTTCATATTACCTGTGTTTAAATAAATTAATTAATTAATGAAAACATATGTCAACCCAAAAAACAGACATAAAATGGGTATATTTAAAAAAAAATGCAATTAATTTCCCTCAGGTTTAATAGATTTCAATGATTGCCAAACACTGTTAATACATTAATTATTAAAAATATATAATTATTATTTGTAAATAAATAAATAAATATATACAAAATAGCAAAACATGAATATGTTACATTTTCAATATCACAACTTTAAAAAATATCAACATTTCAAATTATAAAAATATTTACATTATTGATAATTTAAAAATCTATTTAAATAACGTGCAGCTCTAATTATATTAAAGAACTGTGCTTGAAATTACATTTAATTATATTATGTACATAAATAATAAACAAACCATCCAACCTCTAATTTAAATTTCACACATGAGCACAAAAAATAAAAGATGTAAATATTTATATTTGAACATTACATTTTAAAAATATACTTTTAGAATTTTCGATTTAAAACATAACTTTTTTAAATGTTTACTTTTTAATAATCTTCCAAACATTTTCCCCTGTAAACTAAATATCAAACTGCTAAAAAGAAACTTAATTAAAAATAAAAACAATATTTTTAAATAAAGTATCTAATTATAAATTTATTTAAACTCTTCTAAAACACAACCAACATAATTACTAAATTTTCAACAAATGCTTAACATTTGAAAGAACCAAGCATTAAACAATGCACAATAATTGGGACACTGCAAACATATAGAAAAACACAATATTACTAACAACAATATTTTTAGACATATTTTTAACAACAATATTAAAAACATAAGTGAAAGACAATATTCTTAAGTGCGATATTCCTGTCAATTATATTTTGTATCAATCAATCATGTGGTACTTGTATTGTACGGCTTGTCCCCCCTGAGGGTATCCAGGTTCTGAACTGCAGGTTCAGTCGAAGAGCCACTTCGAGTTTCCTCCTGAAGTCTGTCAATGAGGGTGACGTTTGGAGCTGGAGGGTAAGGCTGTTCCAAGACTTGTTGGTGAGGTGGGAGAAGGAGCGTCTTCCGGTGTGGCAGCGGCAGATGCGTGGTGTCTGTGCCAGGGCTAGGTGGGTGACGGTTTCTGAGAGGTTGGTGGAAATTCAGGCAGTGGTTCATGTTTTCAGGTCATTGGTTGTGGAGAGCCTTGTATGCATGGGTCAGTAGTTTGAAATGGCATCTTTTCTGGATGGAGAACCAGTGGCGGTCTCTCAGGTACTGGGTGATGTGGGTCCTTTTGGGCAGGTTGAGGATCAGTCTGGCTGTTGTGTTTTGGATCGTCTACATCACAATATTTTACGACTGTATTCTGGTATCACAATTTTAAAAACTCAATTTTGTCCAAACATAGGTACCAGTGAGTCTTTGTTTTTTGGCATTATGTTCCTTGTGGAGGATGATGATGTCAGTATGAATCCAATAAGTGAAATTTGTAGTTCGAACCTGTGAAAGTTTATGCCATTTAGCAAGTTTTGTAGTATTTATTTATTTGTAATTATTTTATAGAGTTTTATATAGTGCAAACTAGACCTGAAGATATCAGATATCAGAGCGCTTTACATAGCACCAGTTTTGTTACACAAGGACACATTACTTTTTGTTAGGCACATGGAGATTGTGATTTGCCCAGAATCACAGGATGTTGAGCGTCATTGCTGAGACTCAAACCCAGTTCCCCTGCTTTCACATCAACCACACTAGCCATAAGGGTACATCCTCTAGTGTTTGTTCTTGGCTAATAACAGAAATTCTGTTTAGTTTGGATTGCACTTCAGCTAGGCACTGGACATCCAGGTGTGGATGATCTGCAGGCAATATTTGAGGTGTTGGATGTCTGAAGAAGAGGAGACTTTCATGTAGAGTTCTATATCATTGGCATGTTGATGAATCTTCATGCTGTTATCTATAAGTAGAGTACCAAGCATCTATAGGTAGAGGATGTAGATGAAAGGGGAACGTATGAACCCTGGGCTACCCCACAAGTGATAGGAAGCTTTTAAGACCTTGAAGTGCCCATGTGAACAAACTGGTGTTAGTTGGAAAGGTAGACGAAACACTAAATGACAATGCCAGTGAATCCCATTAGAAACCCAAGGGTGCATGTGAGTGTGCAATGGTCGACAGTGTCAAAAGGCAGCCAGGAGGTCCAGCAGCATAGGAAAGCAAGGGTCACCTTCTTTTGCAATCAGGAGGGCATTGCCTATGATGTGTACATTAATGGCTTGGTGCTGCAGCATGATCTGACTCCCAACTGGTAGCCATTAATGTGATCTTGGAGTTGAGCACAGAATGCTTTTTGAATGAACTTGATGATGAATGTTAGGTGAGTCATGGACCAGTGGTTGGTGAGGTCATCAGGGCCTAGTGTAGGTTTGTTTAGAAGAGAGAAGACCTTGTCTGCCTTGACTGCTTTTGTAAAGATGCCTTGAGTAAGGAAGGTATCCACAATAATGAGTATGGGTTGGACAGGGCACTGAGAGGGAGATTTTATGAGGGGTGTGGGTAAGGCATCATTTTCATAAGGAGTGACGTTGAGGAAGTTGAGTATATCAGCATGATCCGCAGGACCTAGGGCTTTGAATAATGTTAACTCCAGTATTGGATGGTCAGGTCTGGGCATAAGCGATGAAGCAGGCTTTGCGTGTTATATTCCCTATAGGTACCCTAATATAGGCTCAGGTAACATCATAACCCTTCACCTATATTACCCCCTACATTACATACCTAACGGTTCTTAGGGACTGACCTTTTATCTAGATACAACTCTTCACACAGAATGCAGAATTTTCCCTGGTAAAAGCCTCATACATTATGCATGAGGATTCTTGAAAGCACAGCAGGACTACCATCTCTTGTATAATATCTATGTACAAAGTTCATTCCTGACGTCATCCTAAGTCCAACAAAGTAATACTGCGAGGTGAACCCCCAGGGAGACCTATTGGTATATATACATCACATCTTGCTAAGACAGGCAAAGGAGACCTGGACTTCCTAGGCGACCCTCTGACCAAAGACGCTGAAGTTCCTGCCTGCAGATACTCCAGTTTGCAGTGGTCTAACAGCCCTTGTGGGGTGTCCCACCCGAGACCAGGATGGTGTCCCACAGTCTCTCAATCCAGGTAATGGGGTTGGCTTTATCCTAGAGGGATGCTTGGCTGAACACCTACACACGTGCTAGGTACATCTAGTTAGGGAGGCATCGTAGGAGTACGCACTTTTACTATCATGTGTTTTATACACTCATATGTATTCATGATTATTGCAATATGGTAGAACTCTATCATCCTTTCACTTTCATAGTGCTTCTGATCATTTATACCTGTTACTGTCTACTGGATGTTGCCACTCATCTTTTTTACACTAGAATAATGACTGTTCAATAAATGCTTATTGAAAAATGTCCAGACCGTTTATTCTGTGTATCACTCTGAGACTAAGGCCCCCATTAGGATGGTGGGCGGACTTTGCCTGCCCCCCATCCCATCATGGAAAGGGACCGTCTGCCATAAGGGCGGGGGTCCCTTGGGGGAAATTAGGATGAGCATGCCACATTGGCGGGCACATCCTGTATTTTTAACATTGTGGCGGGCAGTGCTGAAAGCACCGCCCGCCGCAATGGTAAAACTACATGTGGGGCATTTCAAAGCATAACGTGACAGGCACCGCGCGGTGCCTGCCATGTTGCTCTTTGAAATGCTGAGGGGGTACCCCCATGCGCACCCCCCACCCCACCGGAGTCCCTGGGGGCCCGCAATGGGCCCCCAAAGCAGACTCTGCATGCCTTTCCGTGGCGGCATTGCTTTGGAAAATGCCCATACTAATATGGCTGGCGGTGTCTGATAGACCCCGCCACCATAGAGAACCCTTTTTCCCCCGGTCGCAAGGCGACCGGGGCGGAAAAGCGGCGGACGTTCTTTCCATCCGTCGCGGAACCCCAGCCATAATATTATGGCGGGGGTCATTCCTGCACGGATGGCGGGCTGATCGCCCCCGCCATCCTAATGGGGGCCTAAGTGAGCACGAGTGACTGAGCGACAAATAGTACATGATTCCACGGTCCTAAGGGATATCAGAGTTGTCATGTTCGAAGGTTGCCAAGAACTATTCTCTCCTTGTTAAGAGGAGATTCTAGTGGAACTGTGAGCTAGCTGACACAGAAGGCCAACATACCCGGTGGGGGTGTTTAGAATCAGTCTGTCACTAATTTTACAGTGTATGTCATCTGAAATCGCAGAGCCTGTATAGGTTTTATGGGAACTACACAACAGATGTTGTCAATATGCTGTTGGATCTTCTATATTTTTTCTCTGAAGATGTTAATGGCATTGCACTTTTTATTGGAGTGAGGAATAGATGGGTCCGGCAGGGGATTGGTGCAATGCTTGATTATCTTGAAAAGTATTCAGCTTTGATGATCTAGTACTTTGCTTTGGCTGATGTGATAAACTGTCTGCATGTTGCACAGTGGGATTTTGGTATCATGAGGTCAGTGAGAGTTCTGTTCTTCTTCCTTTTTCTTTCCTTTAACTTGCACCTTTATGTATTAATTTCGGTGTGGATGTTCACTTAGATTTCCAGAAAAATATTGAAGTTGCTTAGAAGGGTGTTAGTGTCGGACATGAAGTCGGTATGGTGAGAGATAGTCGTACAATGCGAAAGTCAGACACCATATTGAGCATGTTTAAATTAACCTGTCTAACTTTGGTCCACATTCAGCATGTCATTACTCTTCACAAGGCTTGTGAAAGTGTCATGTCATCTAAACTGTTACTTTGCTATCCCATGGGGCGACACAAGTGTGCTATAAGCTCTGTGATATCTACGTTTCAAGGTTTGACAGTAGACGTGTAAAGAAACATTTGTTCTAGTTGATATATTTTCATCATGCTAGTCTACACTGTTTGTCTCTGATTAGTAGAAATGTCAACCAATGTAGGCTAAAAGTCAGTGGTCAACCCTATGTATAACCCATGAATTGACCACTGAATTCAAGAGGCCTTTGCAATAGATTATCACATGATGTCCTTGCAGAATGCCGCAGCATTTACTCATGCTGAGAGTCGATTGAGAGAGGAGAAGATCTGATCCCAGCTGATTGTGCTTTCCTTCCAAGGGTACACTCTCTACTGGCTGAAGTCTCATGACAACAGTTGATCGGGAGTGAACAGGTATGCAATGGTCCCAACCCCAAGAAATTCAAGAGGCAAGTCAGGTACACCATGCTCTCATAGCATAGTGCATAGAAATAGTCTTTAGGGTGATAGGCTGCTAGGAACATTCTAATTATATTAGCTGTTCAGTGTATTCTTGCTGCTATCAAATTGCCTAAGTGCTGTTGAATTATATGCTGTGTGGTTATTATTCAATCACTAAGCAACAGGATGAGATTAAAAATAATTTTTTAGTACATAGTATATTTTTCTTAGGGAAGTACTTGAGCGTGCTATTGTAAGGAACAAAATTGAGTTTGAATTACCACTGCATCCCTCAACCCTTTGTGACTGTTAGTAACCTAGAAAGCACAGACAACACACCAGCAGGTTTGATCAGTGGGTTTTGCGGGCCTATAATAACCTGGACCCCCCTGCTCAAGTAATAGTGCACTAAACTCAGTCCAGGCATCCGTGGGTAATGAAGCTAAACTTTGGACACCAGGGCTATAGATCCAGATTATACAACATGGCGCCCCAATGTTGTCATTTGGATTCTTTGGACCTTTGAGTAGTCTTTGCATATGCCCATTGAAAAGAACCATCATTACAAGTACACTGACATATCTGTAGTAATCATGGCCGCTGACAGGTAGACTTGCTTTGCGCAGCGTGCTGGCTGTTGCTTGCTTTTAAAATCGTTAAACTTTTCTTTTACATTAATAGCGCTGTATATTATTTAACTGCGCCGTGTATCTGTGCAACTTTTAATTGTTTGCGCTGCATACTTAGCTCGCTGACTATCTGGGGCAAGATTAGAGCACTAGTTTCTCACACGCACCTTAATTACTGGGCTCACCCTGCAGTTTGCAGGACTCAGGGCAACTAGGGACCGATAATCATAGCCTCGCGGCGTTTTAGGCCGCCATCTTGGGAGAGGGCATCTGGGGCTGCCGATTCACGGGCGCCATCTTTTGCTGGGGGACTAGTTGCTTCCCTTACACTCCTCCCACGTTTACGGTTAAATAAGATGGACAGGCAGTCAGAGCGCAGCGATGACGCGCAGCGGGTGCGCGCCGGAGGTGCACCAGAGGTAAGCCCGTTTGCGCCCGTTCGCGCACAGGTCGCGCCGGACGCCGGCGGTATTTCCTCTCAGTGCCGTTTCGCTCCTACTTACTTTCGCGCCGACCTCCTAAGACTTAATACAGATAATGCTCCCTGCCACCAGCCTTCTACCATCAGCAGACTGCCAGATTCACTGTCATGTGGACTACTAAATGTTAGATCTCTTAGTAAACACGCTGAAGAAATTACGCTGCTCATTGACTTTAATGAGTTAGACGTTCTCTTTATGACAGAGACCTGAACTAACACTAACTGTTTGGTGGAGTTGGGGCTAGCATGCCCTCCTGGATACAAGATCCGACACAACCCCAGGGTAGGGTCCAGAGGAGGAGGAGTGGGGATGATCTTTAGAGAGACAATAGATCTCTCCCAACTAGATAATAAAACAATCCCAGGCTGTGAACTTATGGGTTTTTCTAATAACGGTCAGGGGGGCGCACTCTACTCAGGCTTACTATGCTATAGACCTCCAGCTAGCGCCCTATCTGCTGTAACGGAGCTTATTGATATTATCGACGAGTTTTCCAACACGCACACGAGGCCAATAGTGCTGGGGGACTTTAATCTATGGCCTGATGGCCCGACCGATTCTGCCTTTAAAGAGCTGGTCCAAGCTAACGGTAACATACAGCTACAGCAGTTAGTACTCTCCCAGACACACGTAAAGGGTCCATGGTCTTGACCTTATTTTTGCCGACGCTGACCTAGCATCCTTCCCCAGTGTTGGACGGACCATGCACTTGTCCACTTTCATCTTTTATCCCCCACCCCATCTATAAAGAAACGCAATTCAGGAGCCACTAAGGTGGGCAGACAATGGTTGAAGCTCCTGAAACAATCCTCTCTCCCCACTTTGCTCTCAGATGGTTTTATGTTGGGTGCTAATGCGGATGCCAGCTATGAGACTCTTAGTCAACGAATTCTAACGTCTTTGGACTCACTGGCTCCCTTACGAAAAACTAGATGCAGGGCAAAACAGGCAATGCCATGGTTCTCAGACGAACTCCACCAGCTCAAGCACCATTGTAAACGGGCTGAGCGGAATTGGAGAAAGTTATACCTCGAGTCAGATAGAGCTCTTTTTAAACTGGCTCTGGCGACCTACAAAGCCAAGATTAAACAGGCCAAGGCTAGTTTCCTAGAGGAATCACTTCTGGCAGCGGAGAATAAGTCCCAGACCTTATTTAAAATTGTGAAAGATCTGACATCTCCCGCTAGTACTGTCAAGAACATTCCCGCCACCCAAACCTTATGTGACTCACTGGCCTCGGCCTTCGAGGACAAGATCACAATGATCCTGAATAATCTTGCCACATCGCCATGCTCCATCGCCCACACCTCGGACCACTCTACCTCTAGGCCCGCTTCTGTGATAGATGCCAGCTCTGCGCAATTGAACAGTTTTCCCTCGCCGTCCTTTGAAGATTTCTGTGCACTGGCAGATGGGGTATCCTCGGGCTCGCCTCTAACCCTCTTCCACCTAAATTCTGGAAACTTTTCCGGGAAGAGCTCTTCCCGCCGCTCTTCTCCATCTGCTGTCAGTCCCTTGAATCGGCACGGGTTCCGGACTGCTGGAAGCTGGCAGTGGTATCCCCCCTCCTGAAAAAGGACACCCTGGACCCCACTTGTCCAGCAAATTATAGACCCATCTCGTTGCTCCCATTTCCAATTAAAATCCTGGAGAAACTGGTGACTAAACATCTTTCCAGTTTTATGGAGAGTAACGCATGTCTGGACGTGGCCCAGTTTGGCTTTAGACCTGCCCATGGGACGGAGTCCGCATTGGTGACAGTGCTAGATGACCTGCGGACGCGTGCCGACCAAGGTCGAGCTGCTTTTCTAGTATTACTCGACATGTCGGCCGCGTTCGACACGGTCAGCCACACGATCCTGATTAGGAGACTGGAGAAAATAGGGGTATCGGGATTGGCTCTGGACTAGCTGGTGTCCTATCTCAACAACCAACACCAAATGGTTGCCCTGCCGCCCTTTAAATCTAACACCAGAAAGGTGGGGCAGGGAGTACCCCAGGGATCGGCCATTAGCCCGATCCTGTTCAATCTTTACCTACGTCCCCTGATCCAGTTGATAAAATCTTATGGCATAGCAGTCGCCAACTATGCTGATGACACCCAACTTGTCTTCACGTTTGAGGGCAAGGAGGCAGTGTCGCACGAGACATTCGATCAGTGCATGTCCACAACGGCGGAATGGTTGAGTCGTAATTCTTTGCAATTCAACGGCTCCAAAACTGAGGTGTTGCATTGTTCCATGGACCGTTCCCCTAGGCTCCTGCCATCGAATTTCTGGCCTCCAACCTTCCAGGACACCAGTATGCCGGCCCAATCAGTCAGAAACTTGGGGGTGATGTTTGACTCCAGTCTGCAGCTAGACGTGTCGGTTAATAAAAAAGTGGCCACCTGTATGGCACTTCTGCGAATGTTGCGGAAAATATTACCGATGCTCCCGGTACTATCTAGGCCAGAAGTAGTGAGAAGTATCATCCTAAGTAGACTTGACTACTGTAATTCACTACTTCTAGGGCCACCAAAGACCCTGGTGGGAAAATTGCAACGTGTGCAAAATCTTGCCGCCAAGCTGGCTCTCTCGCGTAGTCGTTTTGACTCCTCAACAAAAGCACTTAGGGAGCTCCATTGGCTTCCAATCCCTCAGAGGATTGTGTTTAAAGCCCTCTGCCTGGTACATAAGGCCCTTCATGGACAGGGTCCCTCTTCCTTGCAAAACCTGTTTTCCTGGTATGTACCTTCTAGACCTCTCCGCTCGGCCTCAGCATGTATGGCGACAGTTCCCAAGATTCTGAGGATTCGGTTGGGAGGCCGATCCTTTAGATTCACAGCGGCAAAATCGTTTAACTCTATACCATTTGGCCTACGCCGCACCGATGATTTTATTTTTTTTAATAAGGCTTTGAAAACGTACCTGTTTCCCAAAACCTGCTAAAGCCCCTCTCTGCAAGCCACGCAACTGTCTAAACACTGTGTATGTATCATCGAAGTCTAAGCGCCAGGATACCCGAAGGGTGACAGTCATTGCGCTATATAAAAGCACCAATACATACATACATACCTCCTACAGACAAAAGAAGGAAGCCCCTATTTACGGTTGGTTAGCCAAGCTTGACTCTTAAAAGTCTAGTCTCCATCTGTGGTTTTCTTTGGTTTTGAATCTCGTGTTTTATTGAATCTGCTCAATTAAAATGGCAGCTCCAATAGTGATAGGACTAAAATACCAAGAGGCAGTTACACAAAATCTCAAGACTAGTGGTGTCTCCGATGTGGGGGAGTGGGCAGTTACATTTGTATAGCTGCCCACGCAGCGTATGCCTTTGAAAAAGTCTACTCATGAGTGGTGTTTAAGGCTGTAGATGCTGCCTCAGGGAAGTTTCATGCATGTAAATCAATAGCAAGACCTGCACATTATAGGACATACCAGTACTTGGAACTTCCTTTAACTTGTCAAGAACACCAGAATTGGTTTGCTGATGAATTGCTGTTAGAAGTTGGGTTATTGGTTTACTGGTGTGTGAGCCCTGGTCAGGGTAAGGCACAAGCAAACCCCAAATTAACCTGTGCTCAACACCCTGGTAGCCTGGCACAGATCATTCAGGTTTAACTTATAGGCAATGTGTAAAGAATCTGGGCAACACTTCAAACAGTAAAACAGTGAAAACACCACACATAAAGATTCCACAATGGGGAAGAAAAATAGAGCTGAATTTAATAAATAAAACAAGAGCAAAATGAAAAAAACAACCAGTAGAATTGAAGTTATGAGTTTTTAAAGACTAAACTGTAAAATAGTGCCTAAACGCAGAAAGGGCCAACCAAGGCTATCTGGTCACACTGGCTGATTCAAGGTCAAAAGTTCAGGCTCAAGTTTTGTGCCATAGTCCCGTACGTTCGCTTTTAAGACAGTCACGAGGAGCAAACAAAGCATCATGGCTGCAGTCGGCGTGCAGCCCCCCTCAGGCTGTTTATGCTGCTCTGCGAATAGATGGGCTGGTGATGGCTGGTGCTGAATTTCAGTGCCAATGGCACTGTCTTGGTATGAGCAGGCCCTTTTGCAGTTGCGAAGAGCACAAAAGCTTGTGAGCCACATCAAGGATCCAGGTCCTAAAGGCACCACTTGGGGGTCAGGAACTCGCTGAGATGAGTTTAGCAGCTGGTTTGGGGAGGCTCAGATCAGGAGAAGAGGGGCCCTTGGTGAGCTAGCCCTTGGAGTCACTCTGGGGTCCCAAGCACAAGATGAAGTTACAGGTCCATCAAAAGGGTAGGAAGCAGCAGGTCAGCACAGCAGGTCAGCATTTTCTTTGGAGCAGCAGTTCAGCAGAGTGGCAGTCCTTGTAGCAACACAGCAGACCTTCTTCCTGACAAAGTGTCCACAGGACCAGAGGTGTACTGAAAAATTAGTGTCTGAGGTCCTACTTTAATAGACAGTTGTGCCTTTAAAGTGGGGAAAATCTTCTAGAGGCATGTCTTTCAAGTGCACAGATGCTTTGCCTTCTTGGCCCGGGCTCCAGACTAACTACAGGGGGAATGCAGCTCTTTGTGTGGAGGTAGGACACAGCCTATTCAAATGTAGAAGAGGCTGTGCCCAACTCCTCCCTGCGATCCTGCTAGTGATGGCCGGGAAACAACCTTTACAACGCAACTTTTACAACGCACTACCATTACAACAAGACTTTTACAACGCAACATCCATTGCAGCGCATGCCATTACAACGCAACCATTATAACGCATTACACTACAACGCATACCACTACAACGCATGTCATTACAACACAGTCATTACAACGCATACCATTACAACGCATAGCATTACAACACATAGTACCCTTACACTATCCAACACTTACCCTACTGTTGCACCCCCTGGAGTTAGAATAGTAATTTTTACCCCTACACTATCCAACACTTACCCTACTATTGCACCCCCTGGAGTTAGAATAGTAATTTTTACCCCTACACTATCCAACACTTACCCTACTGTTGCACCCCCCTGGAGTTAGAATAGTAATTTTTACCCCTACACTATCCAATACTTACCATACATGCAATGTAATGTTATGCGTTGTAATGGTATGCGTTGTAAATGTAGTATGCGATGTTATGGAATGCGTTGTAAAGGTAGTTTTTAAAAAATTCGTTGTAATGGCATGCGTTGTAATGGAATGCATTGTAATGGATGTTGCGTTGTAAAAATGCGTTGTAAAGGTATGCATTATAAAAGTATGCGTTGTAACGTCATACATGTGGAGAAGTGTGGCTCAATGGTTAGAGCGGCAGACCCTGATGCAGAGTTCTGGCCCGGACCAGGGTTCAATTCCCGCCTCAGCCGGTCTTGGCGGGGTCTTGAGCTCTAAATTCCTCGGACCTGATTTCTCGAATCGGTGCCTATTCTAATCATGGGTCCCACGCTGCAACTCTGGGCAATAGCTTGCTTATTCTCCATGACGGCCCCAACAGCGCTGGGATGCCTGGCTTCACCTTGGGGATGCCCAGGAGTGGACATTTCACAGGGAAAAGCCAGGAAGGGTTCCTTAGCTGTGTGCTACACAAGTACAAAACATTTACATTTACATCCGTGATGGCCCATCCAGTCTAAGCTCCCATTGTTTGTGGCTGTCTAGGAGGAATACACAAAGCCCAACCGTCACCCACACCCAGTTGTGTGACCGAGAGACAAGCTGCAAGCATCAAATAGCTAAGGCAAGAAAATGCCAGCTTCTAAAAGTGATGTTTTCAGAATTGTAATTTAAAATCAGACTTTACCATAAGTTAGTATTTTAAATTAGGATTCCTGAGACACCAAACATGAACTGGTTATCTCTTCCTATTTGGAAATAACATTTATAAAAGGTAAAAAGACAACTCAAATGTTATCCTATGGGAGAGATAGACCACGCAGCAGTGAAATCAAACAAATGTAAGAGTTTTTCACTACCAGGGCATGTACAACTTAAAAGTACATGTTCTACTTAAGAAATATATTGCACTCTACCCTCTCGGCTGCCCAGGGCCTACCCCAGGCATGACCAATATGTATTAAAAGGAAGGTTTGGCAGTTTAAACTGCACACACACAAGTTCTACAGTGGCAGTCCTAAGACATATTTAAAATGCTACTTAAGTGGGTGGCACACGCAGTGCTGCATATCCACTAGTAGCATTTTATTTACAGGCCCTGGGGATATGTAATGCCACTTTACTATGGATTTACAAATAAACTAAATCAGCTAATTGGGTATAAGCCAATGTTACCATATTTTAGGGAAAGAGCACAAGCACTTTAGCACTAGTTAGTAGTGGCAAAGACCTCAGAGTCCTAAGTTTAGCAAAAACGAAGTCTGGAAAATAGGAAATCTGAAGGTAAAATGTAGGGGGAAACCACACCAAGGATGCCAGGTCCCGAGAACCCACCCATCGCTGACATTGTAGGGGTTTAAACTTATACAGTCACCTTATCCAGGAAACTCATACAATATGTGCTATTAACCATGAAGGCTTGACCAATTCAAGCAGGACCAGTAGTACGGGGGCAGGTTGCTGTAGTAGCAAATAGTCCACAGACAATAAATGTAACAATTTGAAAGATGCTGCACAAGAAGTGTGATGAAACTGAAGGTCAGTTCAGAAAATCCTGTAAAACATGATTGTTCAGGATTGCTTTCTGAGCACAGATGTTTGACTCGGTTGGGTTAGGATCGGAGCCATTTTTCATAGCGTCTGGAACTTCACGGAATAGCTGTAAACTCCAGAAGTGGATTGATTGGTTGATTGAAATTGCCTTCCAGATTGCTTCCAAGACCAACCAGTTGGAAATGGTTTACCCTCATACAACACTTCAAGACAAACCTAGAATACTTACTTTGGGCCCGATTGAGATCCTGGAGGACAGGTTACTCCGTCACCACCATGATGGATATCCCGTCCGCCAAAATATAAATCTCATTATATCCTATTGGATTCATATTTCGTCAGACTGGATATCCGTCAGCGTTATGACTGAGTAACCCATCTGCCAGGATTTAAATCTGGCCCTATTTGTCTTCCTCTTGGAATGCTGCCACTTAAACAATGTGCAACACGTGGGAAACTTTATTTGCATGCATTTACACCAACATGTAAATGTCGGTAGAGTGGCCCCTCACTATAATTTCTCCCAGAACTATTACAAAAAGCACAAAATGAGCATGGCTGCACAGCCTATAGATTTAGGAATGACATTAATGGAAACATTTTCTAAAGTTTCCTCAATCATCATAAGCAACATTCGGGGAGAAGCGTCACACTTAGCTATACGTCAGAGGCTTACAGCAGTTCCTGTTCAGAATCGTGAACGTGAGTTACCAAAAAGTCTACTGAGGAAAAACCTGCAACTGAAGGTAAAAAGGAACAGAGGGAGAGAGAGAAAAGACGGACTTGATTTCCAGTAACCCAGTAGTCTTGCTGGAGTGGTTACAATTTCAGTGACCACAATAATATTAAAAAGCCAGAACAGTATCAGTATGCTAATATTCTCTCTTACACTTTTTCTAAGGACTCTGACAGCTATGGCTCCTTCTGGGAAATGGGATTTGGCAAGAGTGCTTCTATACAGGGCAGCAGAAGTAACAATAGTTAGAAGTTTCTGGTGGCAAGTCAAACTGATAATTTCATACAAATTGGGACTCCACATCAACATTTCAATCCTCCCAATAGGGTTTAGAATTTGGATATAACAGTTGAGGGTGATATACTGTGCACATTTAAAGCAATCTTCTGGCCACATTTATATTAAATGTATAATGTAATTCTAGCAGAAGATGACTGGCTTCTAGACGTTATTAGGGAAGCACCCAAGGAGAGGAGGAGAAACGAGTTGGCTTTTCCTCTATGTTACCTGAGGATATCCGGCAAATGTATGCAAAATAGTGGACTGCCAAAGAAGCCCCAGGCCCAGAATCCAAACAGGGTGGGATAAACACTCTATTCCATATGATTTTCCCCTACACAGTGAGCTACAAGCATAGGCTCAAAATCCCATGAAGCCAGAATCATAGCCCGATATAAAAGTAATACTAAATCAACTATAAAATTGGGGCATTATAACACCTTGTCTTTCACAAATAAACACCCATATTTTCCCATGTTTAAACCAGAGGGATCATATATAATAGTTTTACACATACATATATATTTTAAAATCCCCACAGCACAGGTTTAATGACAAATCTAGTAGAGAGAAATATAAAACTGCCTTTGACAATTCCAGTAGTTTTTTCAGTCAAAACATAGCACCTGCACAGCATTCAGGTTCGATAGAATTCAATATTCCTTCAAAACATTACACATAAAATATAAGAATAGCCCTGGTTTCTTCTCAACACTTATTATGGATATCTTACAATGTGATACCAAGGCCCCATCATACATTGATGGCATTTACGTCACAAGTGATGACTTAAATGCACACCTGGCTAGGATGGACCAAATAATGACAATTCCAACATCAAACAGTTACAAAATTAGCTATAGAAAGTCTAAAATTGCTTACTTTAATTCTATTTTACTTGGGTATAAAATATCCAATGAGGGCAAGGGGCTAGCACCCAATTTCATTCAGCACTATGCTACCTCGTGCCATGTGGTGCTGAACAAGTAAAGCCCTTGTACACATTTATTTCTCCCACATTTTCTTCAAAACAATGTACCAACAAACACACTTATATCTTGTAAGCTCTGCAAGCAGACATGCTGGAGACAAAGGATTTACAGACTATGCACAATAAGACAAACTTAGTATGAAGAATTGTACCAAGCAACTCAGTTTACACATATGCAATCTACAATGAGGGACAGACAATTCCCATATCCAGCCAAAACACTTTTTGCTTCCATAGTGAACATTCTTGCAGCTGTACAGACAGCCATTTTGAAAGAGTTGCTGTTGACACAAAGAATATGAATGATTGTGGTTTCTCCCATTCCTACAATGGAAATGGCCACTAAGGCAAGCATTCCAAATGTTCTGGCTCTACAAGTGAGAAGGGTGCAGTAAGCCTCTTCTTTTAAGTACAGTTGATGTAAAATTTGAATATGATCCAACTCTTCGGTTAGAGGGATTTGTCTTATATGAATAAAATGTACTTCGGACTTCTGAAGTATACCCATCGAGCCATATCAGATCGTGCTTTATAAAGACAGCTTTGCACAGTCTGCAGTTGGTACTAAACAATAGTACTATGCAGCCTGCGCAACACTGCATGGTGCAATTACAATTGGTGAATTTCTCCCACTCCACACCCACACCAGAATTTAAGGTGATAGCACTGGACAACATATAGAGATTCATCCCTTGGTACTTACATTACCAAGAGCTGATCCATCAGTACCCACATTTATTGTATCAGATTCATCTTTCTGCATGTAAGGATGCAATGTAGACTTGTACTACTGGTGTCTGAAAGGATTCTTAGATTCCAAAGGAAAACAATTAAGAATAAATAGCTCTTGACAAAGGTAGCTGTCTACCACTGGCCATGTGACATACACTTTGGGCCATCAGGGTTACGGAATTCACGCCAAAGCAAAATGTGCAGCCAACCTAGCCGCGAAGACGTAGTGCAGATTATTAAATAGCAGCCATAATCACATCTCAGATGAAGATAGGCACAGATATAATAGTAGCAATGCAAGCAACAGTAAGGAGCAAAATATCTCCAGTCAGCTTTCTTCTTAAATACTTTTACACCCTCAGTTTAGATAACACTCCTGTGGTTTCCATATTTTGAGTGGGAGATAGGATAAATACTAATAAACTATCTATTCAAAGCAGCTCATGAGGGGTTAGCATCTGCTAATGCTGGGATAAAGACAACTGAGGCAATATCACAGCAACACTGCTGGTGGCCATGTTTACTTAAACAAGCCAGAGATTGTGTATGACAAGTTAATGTTTGTCAACAGATTAAAGCTTCTAGTGTTAGAAGACCCAAGCAGACCCCTCTCACAGTCATTAATCTACCATTTAGAATGTTATATTTAGATCACGTCCATCCAATAAAATCTGCTAATCATTATAATTACATATTGGTGGCAATTGGTTTATGTTCTTGATTCCTTTGGGTCAGGTCACAGAGAAATGCAGCTGCTCATGCAACCGTAAAGGACTTGTAGTGTTTTATAGCCATTGGAGCAGCCCATACATTTAATTCAGACAATGGTCCCGTGTTTGCCTAAAAAGCTTACAGGGATGCTATATCTGCTCTTGGAATATGTATGCCATTCAGTAACCCATTTTGATCCGTGAGTAATAGGTTAATCAAGGGAGCTAACAGCACACTTAAACAGGTCCTAACTCCTAAAGCACTTAGTTCAGGTCTTAGGTGGTACCATCACCTGATTAGAGTTCTGAGAGCAATAAATAACTTACTTAGAAGAGTATTTGGTAGCTGCACTGCATACAAAGTACTCTTCTGAGTGCCCATGTATTTCCTCGACCTAGATAATCGTGGGTAATTGACAGAAAAAAAATTATTTGACCTGGACTAATGTTATAAATATCTTTCAGAATGTCCATGAGGTCAGAGACAAGTTATTTAATTCTAAGCATTCACCAGCAAAAAGAAGGTATCACCAGCTTCTGAGGGGTGGTTCTCCCAAGTAGGTGATGGAGTTTGAGAAAAGAGCCATGATAAACAAGCTTTTGGGCCATCCTATAGGTCATCAATTCCAGTTATTGTGGTAAAAGGCACGCAGACTGTAATCCTGCCTCCATTGTCTGGTTGAAAGAAAAACAAGCACTTGTCCATTTACCACATTATGAAGCCCTATGTGGCCTATCCTGTACAGCAGATCCTCCTGACGCCAAGAATTCAAAGTAGAGCCTCAGGCACTCTGCCTACTCTAAATGAAATACCTCTTGAAGAGTATGGTAATGTCAACAGCTTCAGTATCCAGCCGGGGATATTCAAGCCTACTGTGTCTCCAGCTATATTAAAGAACAGATTCTATGAAAGAGTCTGATGCTGCACTTTCTACAGTTGTAAATGTTCCAATCTAAGTCTCAGTTTATTATGAAACCCTGCATGACTCAACATCGATTTGAATGATGCCTTTCGAGAAACAATTCTTTATGAGAATTACTCTGAGTTTTGCACAGATTACTTTTCTTCACGCTCCCTGGTAAATAAATCAAGAAAACTTTATTCGGTTTTTACAAAGAAAACCATAATATTCAAGCAAACATAGTTACAAAATAGCAAAAGGGGCCAAAAATAATCATAGTAAATCCATCAGATCCCCAAAACTTATATCAGAAGATAAGCAAAGTCCAGAAGTAAGATGACAACATTGCAGCGCATAAATATGCAGAATAAGCAAAATGTTGTATCAAACACATTAAAACCACTACCTAGTCAATCCACACCATTGATTTCTTCTTGCTTGTCATTGTGACACTTACTTAATACACTGTGATCCTATTTTTGGTTTGGTACATTAGTGTTTCTTTTCATCATGTGGCTTATGATTCTGACTGTTGTCCAGTTACTACTGAATAGACCCTATGTCCATGAAAGAGTTGTTCCACAACCCATGGTTTGAGAACAACAACTAGATCTTTCTTCCCACAGAGCTTAACGAGATCTCTACACTGCAAACATGACAGCTTATACTGTGCCTAAGGGCATAGTCTCATAAAGGGTTCCTTATCAAGGTTTTGGGACCCCCTAAGACATTACAACTGCCATATGTTAAGAAAGTTTCAATGAATTATGTGATTATTCCTGGTTCTGTTTCAGATGACTGGGACACTGAGACTGTAAAATGCTTTATGTATGATTTACAGACATATACAACTCTTGATAATAAAAATCCTTATTTGAATGCATTTAATCCAAACAAATGTATTGTTTTCATCAGTATGCACACTATTAAATGAGATAGCTATCCCAGAGACATACAATTACACACAGTAAGAGCATTGAAAGGCTCCACCCCTTAAAAGTAATCCAATTTTTTAAAGAAATGTCACTATTGCCACACTGAGGACCGGTCCTATCCTTCAGCTTTCTATTTTTCACAGCGTCCACAGCAGTTGCTGAAAAACGTAATTACAACCGACAAACTGATCTATTCAGTGGAGTTTAATCAGAATTTTGCCATATGGGTGTGTGAGAATTTGAAAGAAAATATTGACTGGAAAAGTAATTGGGGAACCACATATTGGCAACTTCAAGGTAAAGAAGTCCTATTCCGAACATGTATTGTATTAAAATAAGGAATTTTTGTGAATAAAACAATTCAGCAGACTACCTGTCTGGGATTTGGGAATATAAAATACCTTAATAAGAAAAGTATACCTCAGGTTGAGTCAGCAATGTTCACCAATTGGTAACCACAAATAAATATTTTAGAGTCCGAAATAAATAGCATCATCCAGAATGGAACTTATAATTTCTCACAATTTCCTCCTAAAGGGTGCTTCGTGGAGTTTTGGTACGTGGAACTTCGCAAAGTTACAAAAAAACTCTGTGAAGTTCCGCAAGTGGCGGAGTGCAGTGCGAACTGCAGTTTCTGCTGGTATTTCTGTCGCTTGGGTAGGAATTGTACCCGAGCGGCATCTCGCGCTGTCGAACTTACTGTTCGGGATCACAAACTTACCGTTTGAGATCTCGAGTAGGGAAAAAATTCGGCTGCACATTGTGAAGCAAAGCTTTCGGCACTCCGTGGTAAACTCCGCAAACGGAGCGAAGTTCACCGCCCAGGCCTACTTATGGCCCTATGATTCCAATACATGCATGCATCATTTTCTTTCTTATATTCCTGATCTAATCGCTAATCATCCTGGTCCCCTATATAACAGACCCATACTTGAGGTTGTTACTATTTATAGTGTAGGTAAGTTGTGCCAATAGTGGTTAGCATATACCAGTCTACCGGCTGTAAAGGAGCATTTGTCCCTAACTAAAGGAAATATGGATTTTTCTGATTTCCTCCTGGGACCACACCCTGCTAGAACTAAATGATTCACAGCAACAGGTATATATGCCATTCATAATTAATGAAACAAATACTAAAAAAGAGAAGCTGCTGAAAGAATTCGACAGATAGATAAACATACTCTGCATGCAGTTTTCAAGATTATCGACAATGGCATGCACACACTCTCCAAACAACTGAGCTTGTTTAATGACATTACGTTGTCTAGTGGGCCCCCTTCTGGCTTGAGACCGAACTTACACCCTCACTGCTCTTGGGATATGAGTGGGCATCAGGCATTTTACTGCAATTGAGCTACTGTTAGCCAAACAAAAGATCTCTTTGCATTGGGGTGGAGCTTCTCTGAGGGCCTGGCTAAATGATTTGTTGTACTGTGACACTACTAGCGATGTCTAAGCGTCCCTGCTTCCCCCTATCTTCCGGCCCAAAAACATCTGGCAACCACTTTGCTTATACTTACTGGTCCATCCTGAACTCACTGATTGATGCGACATCCACTATGAAAATAAATTTCGATAACGGCTAGCCAGGTCAAATGTACTGTGTGCTAAGGATCACAATTATATGAACCTGCACTGTGATGTTTATTGATTGTTTTATTTTCCTTTTTTATCATTTATTTATGCCATCATTGTTAGTTTTAATTTTAATGCTCATCTATATGGAAAATCGTGGATACATAAGCAGCCCTGTGTGCATTATGGCTATTGTTTCTTGTTTTGAAAAATCTTAATAAAAACATGTTTAAAAAAAATGACTTTATGTCTGCATTAGATCTCCTCAAAGGTGACTTAGGTCTTTTGCAACATGGCCAGGCTCAGCTAGGAGTCAAAATAAAATTACAATGGGCTTTACAAACTCTTAAATCAGGTTATGTGCCTAAGCAGCACCTAAATGATACAGTCATTTTTTTGTACCCTATAATTTAACATTAACACAAAAAACTATGGATAAGAAAGAATATATCGACACTTTGTTAAGTACTGAGCAAATGAAGGGAACTCTTTTTTCTCTAAGTGAAAATCCACGTTACTTGGTTGATACATAGAGTCATTTCCCTTCTGAATACAACTTTCTACCTGAGTGACAGAAATATAAATCATTGGACTGGCACGAGAAAATGCACAATTCACATTTATTTCATTCGTGAAAATATCCATTCTCCTACATATGATTGAATAAAGTTGACCATATGTCTATTAGTGTATTCCGTTGCAAAACTACCTAGGTCACGCAGTACTGTGTGATTCTATTTCTTTGCTCATAATGTGTAGCCAGGGGTAAGCTGTTTATTATCAGTAACTTCTGTTTCATCCATCCCTATGCATTGTATACTTATAAATAGTGGTTAATGTTCAGTGTTAACCAACATCATCTGTTGTGGTTTGGAGCCCAGCCAACCTTATGTGATTTCATTTTCTAAAACAATAGTGTTGTGGTATAACTGTGCATCCCCCCTGTCATGACCTGGGCACAAGGGCACTAGAACTCTGTACCCGACAGGTGGGGAGGGGTTGCGAACCGGATACCACTTCCGGTCAAGGGAGTGGGGAAGGGCAGAGAATGAGGGGCAGGGCAGGCGGTTGGACGTGTGGTCAGCGCAGTGTACCAACAATAAAGAATTGCATGAATCTCTCACCTTAGTCCTGTCCATCCTAAGCAGAGAGACACGACAACTGGCGACGAGGTTGTAAGGAAAGTGACGACGCGTGTATCCAGGTGCCCCAGGAGTGAAGAAATATGAAGCCAGGAGCCCACCCTGGTCCGAGTGAGGGTGCAAAGACACAGCGCGGGAGCCCACCCTGGCCGTAGCAGAGAGCCACCCCGACCATAGCAGAGAGCCAGTAAGAAGCCCCAAACTGCCGGATAAGAAAGTCAGCGCGCGAGAAACTTAAAGGAAATTTCACACGAGGACATCGGCCATTTTGAAGTCAGGCAAAAGCGGCTAATCAGCGTCGCTGAAGGCCCGGTGGCCATCTTTAAGTCATAAGACTTAGGCGGCCATCTTGGAATCAGGCAAAAACATCCAATGAGGTGCGCGAGAGGCCCGGCTGCCATCTTAAAGTCAGGAAATAAAGAAAAACGAAAGAAAAAGGGCACAAAAGATGAATTAAAGTGAAATGAGAAGAAGAAAGGTGCACAAAAGAAGAAATAAAAAGAGATAATAAAGATAGAAAAGATTAAAGAAGACGAACAGAAAGTGCAAACAGGAGAGAAAAGAAAAGAAAAACAAAGAATACAAGTGACAAAGTGACAAGGAGCCCAATAAAGGAAGCACAAGAAATAGGACACAAGAAGGAATGAAAGAAAAGAAAACAAAAGTGGAAATTAAGGAAAGAACAGAAAGTAGAACAGTGGTATCAAAGAAAAGAAGGACGCCATAGCACCAGTGCTACAGGCCAACAATGGTTGACCAAGCAAATGACAAACACAGCACGCAAGCAATGTTCCGTAGACTCCTTCCATTCAACTTATCAGAACCACAGATAGGTATCAGATGGGAACGATGGATTTTCAAGTTTGAAAGGTACATAAGCGCCACAAATGTAGTGGACGCCAAGCAGTTGGATACATTTTTAAACCTCGTAGGGGCCGAAGTAGATGACCTACTAGTGACATTCCCTGAAGGTCAAACGGCAACATACAAGGGACTAATCAAGTGCCTTTCAGACTGATTTGACCCCCAAAGAAACATTGACTTTGAGAGGTACACCTTTGCAATTGCATATCAGCAAGCAGAGGATTCCCTTGATGACTTTGCAACATGACTGCGCAAATTGGTCACACACTGCGAGTTTGATAAGCTCGACAACGAACAAGCACTACGCCTGCGCATCATTGAAGGATGTCGGTCGGTGGAGTTCCGCACACGAATTCTGAAAGAACCGACCTCGCTAGAAAAAATTCTGACTTTGGCTAGGGTAGAAACGAGGGCAACCACGCCCGCAAAACAGATGGAGCTGGGAAAAGAGAGGCAAATAGAACAAGCAAACCGCATGGTCGGAAGCAGTCGAATGAACACCTGGAAGAAAGAAAACAATGAGCATCTGCCAAGAAAACAACATGAAAGAACATGCTACAGATGCAGACTCGAGTTCCCGCACACTGGAGTGTGCCCGGCAATGGGTTAGACATGCAGAAAGTGCAATAGGAACAACCTTTTTGCAAGCCAGTGTTTGGGCACACAACCCAAAAGTGAGAGAGGGCGACCTCGATGACTGCGGATGACAACAAACATATATGCCAGGCACATGGGAACGGCAAATCGCAGCTCGTCAGCTGAATCCGACGGAAAAGCAGTACAAGAGAAAGTGGAACGACTATACCTGATGTCCGACGTCGCTCCTGCAGAAGAAGCGGAAGGGCGAGAGAGCATTCACTTAATAGAGAAAGATCAAGTAAAAAAGACAGCGACCGTAAACATAGATGTGGGAAAACACAACACACGATTCGTGCTATATAGCGGAGACACATGCAACATAATGTATGTATCAGAATATCAAAAGATGAAAACAAAGCCAGCGTTGGTGCCACCCACTGTTGATGTATTCACTTGGGGGTCAAAGAATCTTGTGATCAACATGAGGAAGTTTACAGAGACACTGATATGCAAAGACCGATCAAGCAAGGAAGACATACATGTACTGAAGGGTGACATTCCAGCACCATGTCTACTGAGCAACGTCACGGCGCAGGTGAAGGGCCTCCTCGCTATGACATATCACATGTCAGAGAAGAAGAACATCCTGCAAGACTATCCAGGAATACTACATGGACTAGAGAAACTAAAAGGATGGCAAATAACACTGCACATCAATAAAGCAGTAAAACCAGTAGCTCAACATCACAGACGAGTGCCGATACACCTGCAACCACAAGTAGAGGAGGAAATACAAACCCTGCTAAGCCAAGACATTATAGAGCCGGAAGACGGGCCGACCCCATGGGTGTCACCAAAAGTGGCAGTCCCAAAGAAGAACACATCCAAGATTCGCATATGTGTTGACATGAGGATACCAAACACAGCAATTGAATGACACCCTGGACCACACCTAAATGACATGATCAGCTGCCTCACTGGCACCTGCCGATTTTCAAAACTGGACCTGTGCAAAGGGTATCATAAGCTGGAACTTGACCAACAGTCAAGGTACATTATGGCACTTTCCACGCACATGGGTCTATTTCGCTACAAATGACTGAGCTGTGGTATCTTATCACCTGCAGAGATATTACAAGAAACAATATGGCAGGTCATAAGGCCGGTAAAGAACAGCCTTAATTACAGTGATGACATTCTGGTCGAACAGACGACGAGCATGACAAAGCATTGAGAGACGTATGTTCACAGCTGGAACAAGCAGGTCTAACGCTGAATAAAGACAAGTGTGAAATAGGAAGAAACAAACTGGTATTTTTCAGGCACATCTTCTCTAAAAAAGGGATGCGACCAGATCGCAGCAAAGTGGAGACGCTGGAAAAAGCGAGTCCTCCGGGCGACTTTGCAGAAGTGAGGTAATTCCTTGGGCTTGCCAGCTACTGCGCTAGATACATAAAAGACTTTGCCACAGTAAGCACACAACTGAGGGAACTAACAAAGCAAGGCCAGACCTTCATGAAGAATGCAATAAGGCGTTTGAGGACATCTGACATGCGGTGATAGCGGTGGACCATCTTGCATACTTTGATCCACTGTTGTGCACGGAACTGACGGTGGACGCCAGCCCGGTGGGACTAGGAGCGATCCTGGCACAACACATGCCAGGCAAAGACTCTCCAAGAAAGATCGTGGCATATGCAAGCAAAAGCCTGTCCGACATTGAGAGAGCATATTCACAGCCAGAAAAAGAAAGCCTTGCAGTAGTATGGGCGTGTGAGCACTATCACATGTTCATAAATGGGAAACCATTCACTATCATAGCAGATCATCAGGCCCTAGTGACCATCTATGGAAATCCAAATGCGAAAATACCACCTAGAATCGAGCGCTGGGGCATAAGGCTGATGGACTATAACTTCAAGATTGTACACAAACCAGGGAAAGAAAACAACCCGGCGGACTACATGTTGTGGCATCCGTTGCCACAGAGACCTCAGGGCACATCAATAGCAGAGGAATACCTGAACCTCGTACTGAAACAAAACACTCCGGTATCGATAACGATAGCAAAACTGGAGCAAGAAACAGAGAGGGTACCACAATGCAGGTGGTAAAAATGGTAACAAGACAACAAAGATGGAGACATGTCAACAATAACAGCATCATGGAAGATGGAGTGAACAAAGAGGAAATGCTGGTGTTCAAAAAGATTCATGAGGAACTATCAGAGACTGTGAATGGAAAAATAATGAGGGGAACAAGAATAGTGACGCCAAGGGTTTTGCGTAGACAGACTATAAACTTGGTGCACGAAACACACTGAGGGATGGTTTCAACAAAGAAACTGCTATGGGAGAAAGTGTGGTTCCCTGGGTTGGACAACAGGTGGAGGCCACAGTCACAAACTGCCACATCTGCCAAACAACAGAGCAGCCAGCAAAACCAGAACCGCTACAAATGTCAGGGTTCCCGCAGGCAGTGTGGACAAAACTGGAAGCAGACTTCTACAGGCCTCTAGAAATGGGCCGCTACTTGTTTGTGATCATTGATGAATTCTCCAGATTTCCCATTGTGCGACAACTATTGTCAACCTCAGCAAGTGCAACACTGCCAACACTGGATGACATATTTGCAGCGTGGGGCTCCCCACAAACGCTAAAGACAGACAATGGCCCACCATTCTCAGGGGAAGAATTTGAAAGTTTATGGACTATCTAGGTATCCATCATAGTAAGATAACACCTCTGTGGCCACAAGCGAATGGCATGGTGGAAAGATTCATGGGAAACATTAAGAAAGCCGTCCAAAGAGTAAGGCAGGCGCAGATATCAATAGGACAGGCCCTGTGTCAAGTACTAAGGGACTATCAGAACACCCCTCACAGCTCCACGGGACGGTGTCCCGCCGAGCTGGTGCTGGGCAGCTCAAGCAGGACAAGACTACCACAGCTGGAAGCAACAACAACGCCAGAGCACAACAGCATCGCTATCAGAGACCAAGAGGCCAAGGAGAAAATGAAGGCATATGGCGATGCAAGGAGAAATGCCACTTCCGCACACCTCAAGCAAAGGGATTCGCGGTGGTACGGCAGCGGCAGCTGAGAAAATCGAACAGCCCATTCTCAAATAAACCATTACCAGTGACCCAGGTGAAAGGGCCCAGAATAACATCAACAGCAGGCTCTTACCATATCACACGAAACAGCTCACACTTCAAGGAGCTACAGAACATGGATGAAGATGGAGGAGATGTCGGAGCAGGGTACATAGGCACAGGCGCGAGACCGGATGAGGACGAGCATATGGACAAGGGAGAGACACATCAAAGAAGAGAATGCAAAAGACCAAAAAGACTGATTGAAGAAATGTAACGAGGAAGACAATGACATGTCTTTGGACACATCTGTTTCTGTGTCTTTTATCTATCTCTTAGTTCTCTCTCATTCCTCTCTCTACAGCTGACTGACAATCACCCCCTTATCTGTTATTTTTCTGCCACAAAAGGGGAGATGTCGTGACATGTGCACAAGGGCACTAGGACCCTGTACCCGACTGGTGGGGAGGGGCGGGGGTACGAACCGGACACCACTCCTGGTCTAGGGAGTGGGGAAGGGCAGAGCATGAGGAGCAGGGCAGACGGTTGGACGTATGGTCAGCTCAGCGCACGAACAATAAAGAATTGCATGAATCTCTCACCCGACTCCTGTCGTACCTAAGCAGAGAGAGACAATACCCCCCAACTCAACATTTAATCAAGGTGTTCCATACCCTAGAATTGAAATGAAGGACGTGTTTTGACAAAATTAGTAAGTTTCAGTTTTACTACACAAGGAGGTCCTATTGACCTCTGTGGCTGAGACCTATAACTTGCAAATGGCCAGAACTGCTTCAAAGATACAGATGCTGTTATAAACATAATATCCCATTTATTTTGTGGTCAATGCACAAACAATTCTCAACGTGTCTAGTACAGCTGGTATTGTGCACTTTCTTTAAGAACATTGAATATAAAAGCTGTATTTGGAGTGATTCCCTAATTTTCTCACCCCTTGTTCTCAAGTATTTTTTAAAGATTTTGCATCATTTGTCTACTAATCTACTGTGGTGTTGTCATAATCCCCCTGATCAAACAAGAGTATCAAACTCCTCAACAACATTGAATACATGTATCCAGCTGAGAAAAAGTCCAGAGAAACCGTAGGGCACTATCTGAGACATAAATGGCTTTCTATGATCAGCAAGAGCTGGATCTTGTACTTTCACAAAATTGATATTCAACAAGTGAGACTGTTCTTTTGGTGTATGAACTGAGCAACTGAAATCATCTTGGAACTTCATCTGAAGCAGCCTCCAGTGACTTTCTCAGACATGGAAGTGCTCCTGCATCTGCTGGAGTCACACCAGAAGTATTGTTAAGCAATTCACCTGAGCATGCTGCAAAATGTTCGCTATGATGAATCAACTTTATCCTCTGAGGAGCTTCCCGAGGATTGGCTTGCATTGCTGATGCCACTTGAGCCACCAATCACAGTTGATGTATTTTCATCATGCTGGTCTTGTTTGTTTATTTCTCGGATTTGTGGAAAGCCCTTACCCCTGTAAGCTAAAAGTCAGTGGTCAGTCCTATACAGAATTGATGTATTTCCTGCATCATACACTAAGGCCTTACTGGAAAATTAAATATGCCAATTGAGGATTAGACAGTTTCACCATGTTTTACAGGTAAAATAACATACACTGGGGATTAACCAGCAATATGCAGAGTTAAGAAAACTAGCAATACGAGTCAGCAAAACATGAGGGTGACGTAGCAAAAAGCTGAATTTATTTATGCAGCCCTACTTTGGCTTGGGGAGGTGAGATTGGGCTAGCTCAGTGTGTGCCCATGCATAGGGATAATCTTTCTGCAATATTACAAGCCAACGTGTTTCCCCAGAAATTAGCTGGAATTGTATGACCCACTAGTTTATCAGCTGAATTATCTAAAGAATTTATAGAGGAGCAACATTTTCTTGTTTCTCTATTTTTACAGATTTATTTATAGTACTGTCAATCCTTTAGCCCTCACACGCGGCTTGGACTCCTAGATTTGATGATGGTATTTTGTAAAGAAGCAGGACATCCACGGTTGAGGAGACAGCATCTTTATTTACGTCCAGTGCATAGACCATGCCTCCATATCATGAAACTCCTGCTCGCAGCTGCATCCCATTCTCCTTTTTAAATCATAACATTCTCAGGCACTGGAACCCTCAACCTTCCAATATTCCTTAGAGCACTACACAATGGAAAATACAACACATCTGCCTTCCATTATCTAAACAAAATAGTAAAGAAAACTTTAAGATTAAAATAAAAGAGGTACAATATAGCATGACATTAATGACCCACAGAAATCCCAAAATTGCAGCAGCAAACTATTTATTGTCACAAGGTGAAGGCATAAGAACATCGTACATTGTGCAAAATCCTATTTCCCAGGTATTTTCGGAAATCTTCAGTTTGAGATTGATACAAAAGAAGAATCAAACATAATCTTTCAAATAACCAGGTTTCCTAAAACACCTTTAATATTTCCTCAAAAAATCATACCCATTGGACCCTTTGCAATCACCATACTTAGTAGTTTTGCCACCCTACTAAGTTTTCATATTCCTTGACCTTCTACTCTGACAGCATTTTTAATACTTTAATCACATTCATGGGTGATAAAGAATTGAACTGCTTTAAAGTAGGCCTTTTTCGAGGATTTCTTATTCTTGTTATATCACCCACTTGTACCGTCCTCCTCATATCTGTGGGAATATCGAATCTCTGCTTTTCATCAATCATCCTTCTCCTGCACATCATGCTCAACACTCATGCCACACCTAGCCTTGTCATTCAATCCAATGTACTTGCTCTCCTTTTCGGAAACAACTCAAATGCAGTAGTACCTGTCATCGTATGAGACGTCACCCTGTAATTCTTGATTTTGTTGAATAATTCCTTCTTCCAACACATGTGACCTGATGCAGCTCTATGTATGGTTTCTTTTCAAACCTGTTGAACCTCTCCACCATGCCATTGGCCTTGGGATGATATATCACCATTTTATGTGGATTAATCCCCCTATCACCACATTTCTTACTCCCTAGACACTAACTGAACTCAGTCAAAGAGTGTCGAGAAAGCCTTTATGTTCAAAAATACGATCTAGAAAGCCAATCACATCGCTTGACTCAATAGAACTTGTTATCTCAGGCCCTCGCAAGTACATGTCAACGAAGACAATAACATACTTATCAACACTCAAAATCGGAATGGGACCTAGAATGTCCAAGGCAGCATCCTCCCAAGGGTCTTTTGGCAATTTGCTTAAAACCATAGGCTACACTCTACATTCGAGTGTCTTGTTGCACTGCCAGCACTCCATACACTCGCTCATAGATCTTGTGGTACTGAAAATTTTGGACCCGTGTTATAAATATCGTCGTATCATGACGATTTTGGTATCAGCAGACCGAGAATGATTAAGATACTATGTACAAGCATTTTCGTCATATTCGAGTGACGAAATCAAATTGAAATCAGTGTTTCCGTCCTGAACCCTCGGGTTCCATTTTGTGAACGGCAGCCATTTTGTGATTGCCCTCACCAAGGCCAAATGACTAAAGCCAAAATCGAGTCTGAAGGACACGTACACCTTTGCTGACTCCTATGTGACCTGGGCGAGCTGAGTCCACTGCCTGAAGCCAAACCTGTTCGGCCAGTTCCTTTCCCAGTGGCCGAATGAGATTAGCATCAAAGCACAACATATCATAAACCTTTCATCGCACACAAACCATGCCTAATCTTACACACACCTGTCCCTGTTTCTTTCTTTATGACTTGCTTTACGAGGAGGGGGTGCCCATTTTTATTGGGGGTCCGTCGATATCTGATGAAAACACTGGGCCTTGCCGGATAATTGATTGTGGGCTGAACAAACTGAAATATGGGCTTGTCATCATGACTCTGCTTTTTCTTTGTAGTGAAAATATGTGAATGGTCAACTGTAAAATAAGGAATGTTTGCCTAAAGCATAATATTTTGTATAAAAAGAGAAGGCTGGCTTTGTAAGACCGAGCCGTCTCCTGAGAACATACACCGTGTTGTACTTCTAGGATACCTGTTACTGGCTGCAGCCAATAAATACGATCTTTGACTTCACCTAGAAGACTCTGTTTTTCTGTAGTCTGAAACAGGAAGGACTCAAAGTCTTTGGGTGTGTTCCCTGGCACCGCTGGGTTCTTAAAAACCCAGTACTTCAGTTGGCGACCAACGTGGGGCGATTTCAGCGGTACCGGTCCAAGCCAGAGGTTCGTGAGGAGCTTCGTGTGAAAATTCTGGAGGAAGGCTGCCACTTCATCGACCCCTGTATGTCGACGTGGTCCAAAAGTCTTTGCTGCGAGGTTCCCCACTTCCCGACGGCTACGAAGGACTGCTGCCCTGACTATTGCCCTGTATGGACCCTTGATGATTGGTAGAGCGAAACGTTAGACGAGTCTTCTGGTGACGTCATCGATACCTCAGTTAAGTATGAGTGGAGCGTCTTTCAGTCCTTAGTTTGGTTCTTAGTTTGGGTATCCCCTTGGGATCGCTTTGATTTGGAACTTGCAAGTACCAAAGCCGAGGGACTCGTGTATTCACGAGACTATCGTATTCGATAATCCTTCGAAGTTTGAAGCTAGACTAGAGAGCGAAGATGCCTGGTCTTAGCAGACTTGGAAATCTGTTTTGTCTTGGTTGTAATAGGGATTCCCGATTGGAGGACTCGTGTCCGGTTCCTCCGATTGGAACTCCAACCTATGAACTTTATGTGAAACATGGCGTAGGCCCCATCGCATATAATGAAGTATGGATCCGATACACCAGGAAAGATGCTGTTTTAAAATGGCCCCAATATGGTAGTTTTGACACGGAGATTTTGGATAATCTGGAGGTTAAACTTTTTAAGAAGAAAGCCCGGCCGGCAATGTTTGACTCTTTTCGCATATGGCGCAAAGAAGCCAAACAGAGAGAAATGAAATTAGCGAAGAAAAATAAACGAGAACGAGGTATGTCAATGGTACAAGCTGCTGTTGCGTTTAGGGATAATGAGGAAGAGCAAGAAAGCGAACAGATGCTTAGGGTGAAGAAGTTAGCGGTAGATAGATGCTACCCAGTTTTGCCACGTAATGAACAGGAAGAAAGGAAAGATCTTGAGAAAGATCCTTTAATGTTGCATCTCTTGAGTTCGCCACCCCCTTATGCACAAAATGCTACGGCACCACCGCCACCAGCTGTGATTGCACAACCCCCAGTTGTTGTGCCACCTGTGATTCCACCACAGCCAGCTCCTTTTCCGTTGGCTACTATTCCTTTGGCGCAGCCTCCTCAGGGGCCGCCATCTTTGCCTCCTTCTTCGTCTGTTACTCCTACGCCAGTTCTTAATGTTCCCTCCATTCCGACTTTGAATTCTTCTGCTATTGTTCCGTCTTCCCTTATTCTTTCACCTTCTCCTTCTGCTAGACAACGAATGACTACTGCAGTTACTGGTTTCTTTTCTCCTTTGTTGGGACAATTGGGTATGTCCCCTGTTATTGAGCATAGACAGTGATGTAGTCAGTTGCCGAATATGGATGAGTGTACGATTTTGGACCATATGGCGCGTAAATGGATTATGTACGATACGCAGTATGATCTTGAGGGTGTTATGCATGTTTTCCTTCAATGGGAAGCACCGAAGCAATGGTACGTTTTCGATACGATGTGTGCTTTTCTTGTTGAAAAATGGGATGAGGAAGTAGGGCAAGCTCCTGACAAGTTGTATAGCATACGTTCCGAATTTGCGAAGGGAACGATTGTGAGTCCATCTGATGTTGGGAAAGCGGTTGCGACGTTGTTGTCATTTCGGAGTGAGTCTCCTTCTCGACAATTGTCGCTTGATGGAA
The DNA here is from genome assembly GCF_964263255.1 of Lissotriton vulgaris. NCBI lineage: Eukaryota > Metazoa > Chordata > Amphibia > Caudata > Salamandridae > Lissotriton > Lissotriton vulgaris. The sequence goes on along the minus strand of NC_141687.1, from coordinate 1,020,157,985 downwards.
TATAACAAGATATGGAGTTACTCTTAGTGAGAACCAGCGAGCAAAGAAATCCTCCTCGATTTGGATTGTACCCCATCAGGGTCACCTATGTCTGCAAGGTAATGGCAAGAATCCCAGAGCTTAGCTAGGGAAAAGTATCTGCACTGAAACATACGTTTTTTCGTCTCAGACTTCCCCTTCGTTTCTAGCAGCTAAGGGTACCTATTTCATCTGCCATGATAGAGCCTATACATGGTTGCCCCCTCACTTCTCGGGCACATGTTTTGTTTCGTTCCTGTTGCCTCCCACCTACACGGCCGCGGCAGATTACCATAAGACAAGGATAATTAGAGGTGTCATCAGTAAAGAAGACACTGCAGGGCAAGAATTTGGAGATTTCGTAAAGGGTTTTCTTCCGTTTTGGGGACCTATGGTTAACAGCAGGAACATAGGGCAATTGACAAGTGTGGTTGATTCCACTGTGGTTGAAACCACCGGTGCCCTTAGTAATTTGATGGCTGAGCTCCAGTCGGATCGCCTTATGACTCTTCAGAACAGGGTTGCATTAGACGTCATACTTGCAGACCGAGGTGGGGAATGTAAAGGGATTCAATCAAGTTGCTGTATTTTCATCCCAGATAACGCTCCGACAGTTTACCAGGCCATTTCCAAACTGCATAAGATCTCTGAATCTATCCACCTGGATAAAGGGGATTGGTCATTGATGGGGTGGTTCTGGGAACTGATATCTGCCTGGGGATGGAAGATTCTGATAGTCATTGGGATGACCTTAGCCATTCTTTTCCTGTTCTGTCTTTGTGTACAGTGTGCTCCTGCAATACGTGGCCTCGGTGTTACATCGTGTGTAAGGAAACCTGTATCAAGAAATGAGCTAAGTAATAGGATGATGCTACAGCAACATCTCAAAGACTTCATGAATATAGACCTGGACTCAGATTAGCGTGAGTATAGGTTATTGCCTATGTAAGGGCAAAAGGAGGGTCTGTGGTACTGAAAATGTTGGACCTGTGTTATAAACATCGTCGTATCATGATGATTTTGGTATCAGCAGACCGAGAATGATTAAGATACTATGTACAAGCATTTTCGTCATATTCGAGTGACGAAATCACCTTGATATCAGAGTTTCCGTCCTGAACCATCGGGTTCCATTTTGTGAACGGCAGCCATTTTGTGATTGCCCTCACCTAGGCCAAATGACTAAAGCCAAAATCGAGTCTGAAGGACACGTACACCTTTGCTGACTCCTCTGTGACCTGGGCGAGCTGAGTCCACTGCCTTAAGCCAAACCTGTTCAGCCAGTTCCTTTCCCAGTGGCCGAATGAGATTAGCTTCAAAGCACAACATATCATAAACCTTTCATCGCACACAAACCATGCCTAATCTTACACACACCTGTCCCTGTTTCTTTCTTTATGACTTGCTTTACGAGGAGGAGGTGCCCGTTTTTATTGGGGGTCCGTCGATATCTGATGAAAATACTGGGCCTTGCCGGATAATTGATTGTGGGCTGAACAAACTAAAATATGGGCTTGTCATCATGACTCTGCTTTTTCTTTGTAGTGAAAATATGTGAATGGTCAACTGTAAAATAAGGAATGTTTGCCTAAAGCATAATATTTTGTATAAAAAGAGAAGGCTGGCTTTGTAAGATCGAGCAGTCTCCTGAGAACATACACCGTGTTGTACTTCTAGGATACCTGTTACTGGCTGCAGCCAATAAATACGATCTTTGACTTCACCTAGAAGACTCTGTGTTTCTGTAGTCTGAAACAGGAAGGACTCGAAGTCTTTGGGTGTGTTCCCTGGCACCGCTGGGTTCTTAAAAACCCAGTACTTCAATCTCTTAGCTTGAACGTCCATACCAGGCCACCAATGTATCTGTCTCAGCCTCTCCTTAGTTTTTAAAATGCTAGGATGGCTTTCATGAGCAAAGGCAATGACATCCTCCCTTAAGGACCCCAATTAGAATGAATCTGGTCCCTCACACTTACAACACTCCTTTATGTGAAAGATCATTCCTGACTTTCTAATACCCCCTCAACAAACCTTCCACTTTATCCTGATTTTTCCAACCATCTTTGAGACACTCAATCATCTATTACAACTTCTCATCCTTGCCAGCTAAGGACAACCAGAATGTAAAGGTCTGAATTCTTTTCTCTACCAGATTTAGCAATGGATGGGAGCCAATTCACTGTAACTAAACGGAGACAAGACCGAGGTTCTGGAAGTGGGCAATAGCCCCAGTCTTCGGGGACCCCACATGTGGTCCACAAATATGGGCATCCCCCTACCCCAGTGTCAGTCGTAAAGAATCTAGGTGCCTGGTTGGATGATAAAATCACCATGAGCCTTTAGATTAATAGGGTGGTTGCTAACTGTTTTGGTATCCTGCAATGACTGAGGAAGATCCTTTTACTGCCTAGACACACCTCTGCCCAGAGAACTGTACTCCGGGGCTTACTTATTTCTAGGTGGAACAATGGGAACATCATGTACCTGGGAATGGCTACAACATTGCTCAACGCCTCCAGATTGTACAAAACGCACCTGCACGTCTTCTGCCCCTCACTCCCAAATGTGCTTCCACTGCCAGTATGCTATGAATCTGCATTGTCCTCCAATCGAACAGCGGTTGCATTTCAAGGCGCTGTGCTACATGCACAAATGCCTATAAACACCGGACCTCTCTCTCTTAGATCTTTGGTGTCTTGGTATGCACCAGGACACTTGTTAATCTCCAACCATCTTAGCCTGGCAGGAATCCCCCAAATTAGAAAATCCTGCCAAGTAGTATTTATCAAAGTGATATCTCTCCAAAACAATGGATACTTTTGGTAGAAAATGTATGTCAATTTTTTTTAGTCAAATCTCATAATCATTTAAATTATGTGCTTCTTCAAATGACGATAAGTCAGGTAGATGTTATAAAATTTCCTAACCTTCCGGACCTAAACAGTGCAATAACAAAGACATTTTACGCTCCTCAATTTTCAGATGTACACATACACGTGCATAATTTGCAATTTTATTTTCTACATTTTCCCTATTTCAGCAGAGGATCATCAGGATTCACCAAGCAAAATGGAGGACGAGTTTAGTTTTGCATAGTTTCTTTAGCAACACTCACCAGTATCCAAGATGATACTCAACTTCCACCTGCACTTCAAATACAAGCAAAACCACACCCCCAAAAAACCCATAGCAAAGCAAAAATAAAATCAAATGCATAAGAACGTCTTTTACATCAAGTTCCTTGAAGTCTGACGCTAATATAACATGACAGACAGATGTCTTTGAGGTAGACATTCCTATTACATGAAGATCCTTGAAGCATGATGTTAAAAGTGCAAACATTATAAAAACAAGATACTAAATTCTTTGACATGAAGATCCATCAAGCATGACAATAAAAGCACAGCTCAAACTAAAATGTGTGACCAAAATTCTCCAAAACTATTTGTTTCCCAATCCAAGATGCAGGCGCTCTGGAAAGATTGTAAGGTAAACCCTGCCCAATTAAAGATGAAGGGTGGTGAACATCCGCTTTTCCGGCTCGAAAGATCTCTAGCTAGTGCAGTGGGACTTTGATTACCTTTCGCTTGACTAGAGCATCGCACTCACAGGAAGACCGCTCGAAGGGGAGAAAGCAGGGACATGAGAAACGGAGTAGCGCGATCACTCAAGCAGGGTCGGAATGGTAAGACTCGGGCAAGGAGCCGGTATCGAAGTTCTGGCTGTGGGCTGTTTTTTTGGCAGCCCTGGGGGGCCAATTTAGGCTGTGCCAGGTGTGTTCAGATGTCGACAGCGGCCCAGTGGGGCCCTGAGTGCCCTTTCTGGAGGCAGATGGGCATCCATTACCTCCCTTTTATCAACAGGCAGACGTGTCACTCCCTTTCTCTTGCTGGGCTGGCCAATTAATGTGTGCATACTGAGTGGGGGCAGGGAGCCTGAGCAGAAGTGACCTCACTTGTTTTCAGGTGTTTATAAAACTTCGCTGAAGCAGGGTTTTAAGGAAAGGCAATATGCAACTGTGGGCCACTTTTATTTAGCGTGTGTGTGCTGATTTCTAATCCCAATCCAACCCTGCACTCAAGGTAAGGCCAGCACCTGCATGCTCACCCGGGAATCCATACAGCAGGGAAAAGACTGGCACCTGCCCACTCACCTAAAGACTCCACACAGCAGAAGCTGCATGCGCACGTAGGTGAAAATATGAGACACCAACCGTCTGGAGGGTCGCTCACACAATTATGCACTGTGAAATGTTAATAAAATATTCAAAACATTTTTAAAAACTGATTGCTTGCCTACAACAGTAGGATAAAACTATTTGATGGAGTCTGTCAAACGCTGACAGTCTTATGATGGATCTGCAAAGACTTCTAATTCAATTGGGGTGGAGGACAAGCTACTAGAATGTTCCTGCCAGTCATCAACTTTTTAAAGAAGTAGGACATTCATAGTTGAGGTGAAAGCTTCTTTATTTATGTCCAATGTATACACCTCAGCCTCCACATCATGAGACACATGCTCGCATCTGTCTCCAACTCCTCTATTCAAATCACAACATTCTCAGGCACAAGTACCCCAACCTACCAACATTCCCTCAAACAATACAAAATGGAAGATAACACATATTCCTTGTGCATTCTCTATGAAAATATAAGGGATTATCTGTGTTTGACTTCATCAGATGGGCTATTCTCACTTTAGCTCATTTTTCCATATATACGTTGCTGTTAAACCAAATGTTTTCCTGTTCTAAAGGTTAGGCCTGTCAAATAAAACAGATTTTCCACGAACCAGTGAAACACTGACTACAGATCAATGTCAGTCATGAATGACAATTAGAATTTTTGTAACCAAGAACTGCAGGAATTTGATTAAGGGTTGGACTTTTAAGTGCATTATTTGTCAGGTTTGAGCTTCATTTTAATCTCTTTAATCTCAGGCTGCCAGATAATTTGCCAAGTTTGAGTGCTTGTTAAGTTTCCCTGAATAACTTTCAAGGTATTTCCTTAGCAAAATGGGTGTTTTTGAAACAAATGTCTCCTCCATGCTTATAAATGAGGTAGTAAGTAGCATGTAGTCTAAGATGTAACCATCTTTAGCGTTGCACATTTGCCTAAGGGATGCCCCTTGCTGAATCTTGTACATTATATTCAAAAATATGTTGGAGTTTACCTAAATTACCCTCCCCTACCTGGGTAAAGATACTACAAAAGGTAGACAAAAATAAATGGCAAGGATTAAAAAGTATACCTGTATCTACTTAATCATAGGGAACTTCATATTACCCTATTAACAGTACATAATCCTTTCATTGATTCATATAGCTTATTCGTAATAAAACATCACATACCACAGACACATTTTTGGGAACAGTCATCATTATTTTTTAGTTTCTCTTTTAAAACATACAAACATATATGCAGACAACATATATATATATATATATATATATATATATATATATATATATATATATATATATATATATATATATATATATATATATATATATATATATATATATATATATACATCACAAATCAATAACAAACAACAAAATTCATAAGTTCCTTGTACCCACTCAATAGAAGATTAATCAGTGTTTGCAGACTAAATACAGGTAATACACGGTGAGGTTGTCTTATATGCACACGAGGTTACCACCCCTCTAAAGACCTTAGTTTAAATATGCTTTCAATCAAAGATTTTTTTTGTTGATTTCAGTTGGACTCCTTTTGTCAAAAACTGTCTGACTTGTACATTAAACCAATTGCTGTGGGAGCTGGTACTGAGGAGATCTCAATTCAAATCACCCGTTGAAATTAACTCTGCATGATCATAGTATGTATTTATCTCCCCTATCACTTTTGCTAAGTTTTTTAATGCTTCATTATTACAGTGTTGCCTGTCACATTATAGTGCCTCTGGTGCAATTCAGAGCAGTTTGCACAAATGGTAAGCCGGTCTGTATTTCTTTTATGATGAGGTCTAACTTAGTTGTTATGTAAGTTGCTAGGGCTCAGTGAGCTCTGCAAGGTGTTTTTTGGTTAGGACAGCCTTCTGTAATTAAAATCTAGCATTTGGAGATTGTTATTTCTTGTTGTGGTTGCACAGCGACATAGTCTTCATTGCAACTATTGTGATACCCTGTATTTTAAGTAATGCATGTACTTGAGTCTCTTGATAAAGGGTAATGTTCCAGTCAATAACTTCAATTTTTATTTATTTATTGTATTCCCTGAAAACTTCCCAAATATTTTAAAGTATTTAAGATGTCCTGACTATTTAGTGGATTTGATATAATGACTAACAGATTATCTGTATAAAGCTTGATTTTATGTAACAAAGTTCCCATATGACAATCCCTTATATTTTGATTATCTCATGTAAAGGGTGCTAGTGGTTAAATAAAAATGGAAATCAATCAAAGAGGGAGTGGACATCTCTTTCTAGCCCCTCAATATATCCTAAACAACTTACTTTGAATGACATGTATCACTTAAAATGGCTTTTTACATTGATATAGAGGTTGTATTGCCCTACTGAAAGCAGGGGTTACTTTAATTTGTATATAGTCTCCCCCGCGTATTCCCATTGTACCAAACCAAAGATTTTTCAGCATTTGCCAGCATTACTATAAGAGGTTGTAAGGTGACGGTGGCAAACTATATACATGCCAAAAGTTCACCTATATTCTTATCTATCTTAGATCATTTATAAAACCGTAGTGGTCTGACTGGATAGTTTCTGTCAGTGCATTTTGGAGTCTTTCGGTTAATACCTTAACATAGGCTTCACTATCTGAATTTAAAATGGATGTAGGCCTTCATGAGCAGCACGGTGTTGTGTCTATATCTGCATTTTTTTGAAAAAAGAGATTATTGCAATTTGCTGTGAAACCAGTGTTCTGCCGTTCTGAAAAGCCTCTTAGCAAACTTTATAAAATGAAATTATCACATAGCAAAATAGATGCTTCCAAAGCTCAGCAGGTAGGCATGCCCATTTTCTAAAAAGACAATCTCAGTTCAAATTTCTTGCATAGATAATGAGTGTGTTGGCATCTCCTGTACCTCTTAAATTAGCAGTTGTATATCTACCTTCTCCATGGATTTACTTTTAAGTGACATTTTTTCAATTTGATCGACTTGGGTTGCTGTAGAGAGGAATTCATAAAACAATATAAAAGCTGCTTGAATTGACGCCTTTGTATTAAATTTCTTGATCAAATCAAAATCATCTTTATTCGGCTTCCATAATTAGTAGAAAACCATAAAAGTACAGATAAAACATATTATTTACAGAAGAATTTTTTTTTAAAATTTCATGATTCAGTACATATATAATGCCAGCTTTTAGTTGAGATTGAGATTGAGATGGTGATTAACACAACATTTCAAAAAACAAGCCACAGATTTGGAATGTTATTCATTATCCAAAAATTGGAGTGCTAAAAAAGCGGAATGACAAGCTCGAAGCCTTATGGTTCTTAATATTGGGACAATCCAACGTCTACGTGGGGTTTCATAAAATCTACAAAACAGCAACATGTGAATTGAGGATTGTAGGGAGGTAGAATCACACGGACATGATGATAAGTTCCTTGACCAATCATTCTGTTGAGGGAAGGAAATCAACCGATGGAAACTGTCTAATCTGAATCATGTTAACAAAATGTTATTGTACTGATTCAGGTATAAATGTTAGATAAGGTTGCATAGAGACAGTAGTTTGAACAGCTAGCAAGTGCTGCACTGAGCTTTTGCCTAGTTCTTGAGCAAGTCGTAACTCACCTAAATGGAAAAGACACAGTTTTTTTAACTCCTTCCTTGGAATTTCGGAGATAGTGAGCGGATGGATAAAATATCTCTGGAGATCTAAGTCTTCAAGAAAAGACTTTATATAAGCTAGCCATCTTATCATATGCATATTATCAAGTGCTATACATTCCTGAACAAGACTACGTGTTAACTCGCACTGTTCAGTGGTCCAGATGCGCCGCCATAACATAATTGGTTGAATCATTAAAGTGTCTGAGATGTAATCCAACCCTAGTTCTAGGTGACAACAATATGTTGTAGTGCTTTGGGGGACTGCAAGTAGATAGCGCAAAAAAGGGTTCTCTACCCTCTGTAGGTCGTCCGTATTCGCATACCCCCATAACCCTGAACCGTAACTGGTGCGCTAATACATTTTGCCTGGAAGATCTTTAGCATTTCTTTCGGGGGTCTCTTTCCTAGCTTTTGCGCGAATGCCACCAGTGCAGTCGTGGCCCTCAAAAAAAATAATTTCCTAGCATGGATGGCCATTGTCCATTTGAGCTTATTGTCAATTAGAATCCCTAAATAGGGGTAAGATGTCGTACTCTCTAGACTAGTGCTATTAACAAAGATGTCTCAATTTTTTTTCGGTCTGGGGCCAGCGTGCATGGCATAGGTCTTTTTTATATTTACTTTGAGGTTCAATGAATTAATAAAATTGCAATATTTATTTAAAGACCGCTGGAGCTGGACTGGGGTTCTTGCCAAGATTACTGCGTCGTCAGCATACAGTAATGCTGGAATTGGCCGACGACATTGTTGGCATTTCCTGGCTCCCTTTCACCATCACTGATTCCAGCCCATTTGTGTATAATGTGAATAGTAAGGGGGCCAGAACGCAACCTTGTCTGACCCTCCTCTCTATCCTAAAGGGCTCAGTGAGTTCTCCCCCTGCCCCATGCCTGACTCTTGCTGATGCCTCCGAGTGAAGCTCCCTTAAAAAAGTCACCAACGGAGGGTCCACCCCCATTGCCAATATATTTGCCCACAATTTGGAATGACTGACACAGTCGAAGGCTGCTGTCAGGTCAACATATACCATATGCAGAAACCCTCCTTTTGCTAAAACATACTTCCCCATTAAAAGTGAGAGGTTCAGAGCCTAGTCCACTCTGCCCAACCCCTCTCGGAACCCGTATTGTAGGTCTGATATTATACTATTGTCGCTTACCCAAGCCTGGAGACGATCTAAAAGGATTCGTCCAGCGACTTTACCGAGGGAGTCAAAGACCGATATGGGCCGATGGTAGGTAGGGCTATGGCGATCGCCTTTTTTAAAAATCGGCACCAAGATTGACGTGGACCAGGAATCAACTAAACCAACCTTGCTAGCTGCTTCCAAAGCTCTTACTAAAATTGGGGACCATAGGTCTATTTTGTATTTAAGGAGGTCCACAGGAACCCCATCGAGGCCTGGTTCTTTTCCTGATTTTGATGTTTTTAAGGCACTTATCACCTCCTTGTGGGCAGAACTTAGCTGAATGGGGTAGCTTGCTTGAGATTCAACCTCCGCTTGGCCCGGAATGACATCTTCTGCTTGTCTAAAAATTTTTGAAAAGTGTTGAACCCATGAATAAGCGTCTACTGCTACATGTACTTTCGGAGAATCATTTGGATCAGGGAGAAACAGGGATTTAACTATTCCCTAAAAAGTGGCACTATCCTTCGTGGAACAGCTCTCATGCAATTGCTTCCATATGTTATTTTTGATCTGTGATTTTCGTTTTTTTAGTGCAGTATTATAAGCTTTTCTCAATCTAACAAATTCGTTCTTATCACTTGTTCCCTTAATCAGTGCGATTTTCAGTTCTGTGTAGGATTTTGTACATTCAGTATTGAACCATCCCTTCCTAGCGGTCCCTTTTAATTTCCTTTTGCAAAGTAGTTCTTCATTAATAATTTTAGTGATGGTAATATAGCTAGGGAGTATTTGTTCAGGAGTAGATTTAGGATCTAGACAGATATCAAAAGAAGGCAGAGCTCGCTTTATTATATTGGCCGTTACTAGCTCTTGATCTACTTTACCCCATTTTAGGGAGAAACCGTCAAGTCTATTCATGTTCAGGGATTGCTGATCTAAGAGACTCCAATAATCTTTCTCGACCGAAGGAAAAGGAATGCTTATCGTCACGCTGTTAGGAAAGTGGTCACTTACTGCGTTGGTGATTGTCTCAAAGTTGCACATTATTGGTGTAATGGAATGGGAAACAAATATAAAATCAATTATACTTGTAAACCCTCTTCCATTGAAGGTTAAGGAAAAGGGGACTGGGGGACTGACTAACTCATTTGCGAACCCTAAATCCATGGCAACCATTATTTCATTCATGTGGTCACCCGCATTCGTGTGTGCAAAGTGCGTTGAGTTATTCCGACCCTCATCCTGAATACCACATATGTTGGTGCAGCTTCTTTTGCACAATGACAAGTTAAAATCACCGCCCCAAATCAATGCTAATGTTTTGTTAATGTACTTCAAGCGTAACTCTTGCAATAAAAAGGAAACCTTATTTAAAACATCAATTAAATCACCTAAGTTCAGATTGTTATAAAATTCACCATAAAGTAAATGGACGCCTTGTTAACGGACATCAATAGTGCCTGATAGTTACTTTCTAACCTTACAACTTCAATTTTATCAACCAACAGAACATTTGATATGTACATTATTAAATCCCCTTTTGGCCTTCCGGAGGGAGATTGAATGGCCTCTGAAAAATAGGTCTAATAACCCACCGGATGGACGGGGGTACATAGCCATGTTTCCTGCAGACCTATGATGTTATGTTTCATTACTAGTGACAACCAGTTATCATTTGTAATTTTGGAGAGCAAACCAGCAACGTTCCAAAAACAACATCCAGCTTTAAGCTCTTTTTTTTTGGAATGTAGGCTCGTTTCTTGCGGGGAGTGTTCTCTATGTGATATTAGGACTGGAATGGACCTTTCCACTTCGCCCTTGCTAGAGACGAAGACCGGATCTTTACATGATGTTAACAAATCCCTACTATTTATACATTGAATACAAGAAGTATCTAGTGATGAACCGGCTTGTGTGGCCCCGGGAGTTGTTGGGTTCCGTTGGGTTGGTAGCGCCATTAGGCTCGCTGGCGATGTTTCTGCCACCACCAAGTCCAGTCACTCGATATCATCTATGCCTGATAGGGCACTAAATCTATTATGAGTTGGAATCACCTGTAAAGGCCACTGAGCCTTGTAGGGATTTCGCATATATGTGGGGTGAAAATTCCTACTTATTGGCGGATAGAAAAAACCTAATGCCAAGATATTGATCCCTGCGGTATTAACAGTGTGATTTCGCCCTGTGTTCAAAATTTCCTTTACAAGTTGAGGAGTGCCGAATGTCATGACTATGCAATCCCCCAAAAGAACCTTTTCCCTCGCCCCCACCCATTGAACTCATCTGACCATATTAAAATCTTGAAATAGTTGGCTATGCAACTCTGTCCTATTACTCAACCAATGTAACGACTTGTTCTTAAGGGCTGTCCATGTTTCTTCGTTAGGGGATTGGTTAGAGGGTAAGTTACCTAGGATGATGACATAGGGAGTGGCTTCTGGTGGAAGGTCCAGGTGGGGATCTGCGGCCATTTGATTAACCGGAAGAGGAATAGGAGGATAGCTTTGACTGGGTTGCTGTGGACAGAGAGGCATTTGTGCTTGCGATGTTATTGCCTGTGATGCCAAATTAATATGTGTATTAGTGTGCCTTAATGATGTATACAATGCCCCTTTTCCTGCTTGGTTAGTATGCGTCTTCTCTGTCAAAACCATGGCAGTGTCATGAGGGGCTATCCTTTTCGTTGTAAGCTCCTCATTTTTCTGGGTTTTTGATTCCCTGCCTGAATGTTTAAAGTCGTGTTTATACCTGAATCAGAGATTATGGATAGATTTGTTGAATTAGATTTAATCAGTAGAATATTTTCCACGTTGGTCATTGTAGTGGATATATGGTCTAACCTGACTCTTATATACAAATCCAGTCTTTCCACTAAAGCTGTTAGTTTCTGTATCTCAAATTGAGACTGGATAATTGTGCTACCAGGGAGGCTAGCTCTGTGTTTTGATTGAATTTTAGGCTGTCCAACTTGTTTTTTCTTAGTTGGGACACTTTTCTGTTGATTGGACACACCAGGGAGAAGATGGACAACAACTGGGCCCACATCTTTATGGGTGTTTTGGCCACAAGCAGCTCCTAATCTTGTTTTTTTAATGCTTTTTTTGCGGGGGTTGAGTTGGGGACACAATACCAATAGACTGAATGTCATCAGTGCACGTTTGAATACAGCTGTTTACTACGCTGAGATCTTTCCCCCCTAAATTTGATTGAGTTGATTGCTCACTAGGGGGCAGCTCCTGGCTAAACCCAGAAGATGACTCCACAATGGACTCCTCCACTCAGAGAATCTGTTTGTCTAGAACATCATCCGCCCCAGTTAAATAACTTAGTAGGGTCTGCTGTGAGTCAGAATTAGGCCTGTTTCCCCTAGGGCTCACTAGTTTCCTTTTACCCAATATTCAATGTGATTTGCCCCCAGTGTCCAGACTAATAGAGTGTTACTGTCAGCAATTAGACAAAAAAAAAGCCCCAACAACATGGTCCAAATATGAAAACCAAGGGACCGGGCCCAGCCCAGCCTCTTCCGGCCGATGACGGCCAAGGACGGGCCCGCCCTTGGCCTGCACGCGTCCCGCGATGCGGGAGCCCGCGTTCGTGTTTAAAGGTCCCGGGGGCGGGGCAACTGCTACGCGCCTCTCGCGAGACCGCGCTGCCCTCTGGATGTTGTAGGCTGGGCAGTGCACGGTCCGCGGATCTGGCAGAGCGTGGCTAGCAGGCAGGCACCCCCTCGCAGAAACAAGCAATCCCCAGGAAACGAAGGGCAGCAGCTGGGCTGGATGCAGGTAAGCCACAGGGTAAAGAGGCCAAATGTTCCAAAATCCGTTGAGGGCGTCCCGCGATGCAGGATTTGTGAGGTCCAGTGGAAAAATGTGCTGCTAATCATTGAGCTCCTTAATTGTTAGGTGATCGTTGCATGATCAGAAATATACTATGGTGCACGTATTACATTGATCAATGTATTTACAAAAGATGCTGACAAAAAAAATAGTCAAAATGTGATAGAGGTGTATATTGTGCTGAATACAATATATATCCTGCACATTCAGAGGTCTGCTTACTGTTGGTAGCAATAAACAACAAGATCCACCTCTAAGAGGTTTCCTGTGAGCCAAGGTATGACAGGCATACACAGTATTTGTTAAAATATCCCTCACACACCAAAAGGGCCCTTGGTGTCATGCTTCATCATCGGAGTCTTCCCACCCCGCTGCGGGACGGGGCGTGCTACGATTAGCGACTACGCTGGGGCACTTAGATATTGTAAGTGCTATGTGAGGTGTATTTGAGTAAGTGTAAGTAGGGTCAGGAGTGATTGGAAAAGTCAGATTAAAATAATACCTGGCCTATGAAAACAAAAAATTCTTTATTGGTCATAGGCTTCCGTAAGCCGCAGACGAGAGAGGATTCGAGGATTTCTCGAGGATTAATGGAAGTTATATTTACCCCTCCTCCAGATCGGCTCACGGGGCATTGACTCCTACTTATTCCAGCTCACGATTCAGAAATACTGATAGGACTGTAACTGTAATTTAATCCCATACCACATATATAATATTATTGAATTTTCATTCTTTCACTTGTCTATACACATAGCACACATTGATGACAACGTAAGTGAGTGACAGAGGGATCTGACCCCGTCCTGACGAAGAGGCAGGCAGCCTCAAAACATGTTGACATCACCAGGAGAAATAGCTCATTGTTAAGCTTAGGTTTCTCCGCCACACTAATTTTTAACGATACCAGCCTATGACCAATAAATAATTTTTTGTTGGAGAGCTGTAAATTTACAACAGGAGAAATTTCTCTGTATTTTTTTTTAACCCTGATGGGTTTTGTGGGTAATTCCACATTAACAACATAACATGTGTTGGCTTTGTGGCAAGAAGTAAAGAATGATCGACAGGCTGAACAATTAAAAACAACTTGGGAATATGAATTGTGATTTCGGACATTCATTTGTGTACTGTATATAAGTTATAAAGTATGTGCTTGAGGCTAGGATATACACTTCAGTGAGGTGGGCCAGGTATTCCTGCCAAGTGGAGCTAAAGACTGGAATATCATTCAGATAGACTGCAATAAAGGTCTAAAACCCAGACAGTCCCATGTTGACTAAACACCTGGTAGATTTCACTCAGCCACTTTTCGGAGGCGTTCCTGCACTGGAACGCCCCTCTCCCCCCCCCCCCCCCCCCCCCCCCCTGCGCAGGAACACCTCCTTCAGGCGCAGGGCTTTACAACATGATGCATCTCCCAGATGCGTCACGTTGTAAGTACCCCGCACCTTGGCGCATCTTTTGCGCCGCCGCTGCGTCACAATAGTGACGCAACGGTGGCGTAAAAGGGGCGCAAGGGGCTTGTAAATCTGCCCCTGAATGTGCAAGGGACATTCTTCAATTCAAAGGGCATGGATATGAGTTTGAAGTGACACTCAGGAAATGAGGATGTCAATATCTTCTTGGCTCCCTCAGTTAGGGTAATATGTCAGAACCCAGACATTAAGTCAACGATACTGAACTATTTAGCTGCTCTAAAGCAGTTAATGAGCTCATCAGCTCTGGTACTGGGGTGTGTGTTAGTCTTGGTTATGATACTGAGTCCTTTATAGTCCGCACACAACATACTTGGGGGTGTTCCTCCTGGGGTTTTTTCTTTTGTACCGGCACAAGTGGACTGAACCAGGTTCTGCAAGATGATTTTATTAACTACAGGGACAACATCTTGGTCACTTCTACCTGGTTGCAGGTCCCTAACCTGTCTTTAACCTGTAGATTGTATTTTTGATAAGCAAGCTCTCATGGGTGTCGATGCCATGGACAGGCTAATGTGTCAGTTCAGGTGTCAGGGAAATCAGTCCAACAACCCGGACCAACAATTGTTGACAGTCTTTCCGCCACTACTCTCTTAGTGTAGGGAAGAGAACTGCTACCTCCACTGAACCATCCAACCATCCTTTGTGTTGTGGGATAAGAGATCTGGGAAGAGTTCACTTTCCTCCTCCCTCCATTAGTGACCATCAACATGTTCATGTCTGCCCTGTCAAAGTGGGTTTTTAGGTGGTTTGCATGGATCACCCTGTGGGGTGTCTGGGGGTACCAAAGTCCACCAAGAAGGTAACCTCAACAATCTTTGCCAGAATGATGTAGGTCAGTTCATATGTCCTGGAGGGCCTTGGAGCTATTGGCTCCACATCCCACCACTTCTAGCTAGCTGGTATTCCACCAAGGCGACCTTCAGATTATACCAGTGCTTAACCAGCTCTTGACTGGCCTCCAAGTTCTTGATAGCCCTCTTCTTGTACTCAGCCACGCAAAGCACAGGCACAGCACATAGTTAACGATGTCCTGTTTGGGTTACTTGAAAGGCTTCTTACACCCTTCTTACACTAGATTTAAGTGACCTCTGACACGATACCTATATAAAAGGTCAAAGTCGCTTAACCCCTCCCTTTCGTTTCTCTCAGATAAAAATGTTGTTAAATCTTTCCACAACCCTATTGCTTTGGGCCGATGAGGGGTGGGTACCTTGTAAGTCATCCAACAGTCATCCCTCAAAGCATTCAAGTATACAGATCTGAAGTTAGTCCCTCTATCTGAAATTGCTGCTTTGGGCACTGTTAGATATTGGGCTGGTGGTTGTCTAGAATATGAGCCCTAGTCAAGCAGCAGCCATAGTCGTAGTCAGGGTAAGAATCAGGCAACCCTAAGTTAACCTGTGCTGGCCCTCTGGTAGATGGGCATAAAGCTGTCAGTCATAACTTTAGAGGCAATATGTAAAGTATTTGTAGCACTTCAAACAGTAAAACTTTGAAAACACCACACAACATGATTACCCCAGTTAGAAATGAATAAAACAAGACCTAAATGACAAAAATTCAATCAGTAGAACTTGAGATATTGAATTACAATGGTTTAAGGTAAAAATAGTGCCAAGAAGCTAAAGCACTATTTGGGTTATCTGGTTACAGGACAAACTCAAAAGTTCATGCTGACCGCGATGGAGCGGGCCTGGCTGTAGGGACCCAGTTAGGCCCACTGAACCAAAGTACCTTAATGCTGGTTGTGGAGTACTTGCGTGGATCAGTGTCGAAGATGCATCGAGCAGACAAGGCGATGGATTGGTGGGAGATGCAACCAGGCTGCGGTGCAAGGTCCTGATGCATTGTCATCAAGGATCCTGTTGACGGGGCTTGCATTGTGAAGTCTAGTGAAGAGGATATGACGCGCAGCAGAGGCAATGTTTTGGTTCCAATGTGCAATGAAGCTGCGATTCGGAGATCCGGCGTTGTCGTCAAGGCTGCCGTCGATGAGGGATGCAATGAGCTTGCTTGGGGTAGAGCGTTGCATAGCGACGGTTCTGAAGGCATTGCATTGGTCACGGATGTGGGAGGCTGCGTGGTGTGAGTCTTTTGCAACTGGTCCAATCCATAACACACAACAGCAGGGATGTCTCCGTTCTGCTCGAAGATGCGTCACGCAGCCAAAGAGATGAGGTTATCTATGGGGATGCTTCACTCAGCAGAGGATGCAACGGATTCCTCTGGAGATACACCTTAGGCCCACCTCCAAGATTCCAGGACTGGGGTGGCACCAATCGGCAGGGCAGACTCACACATGGCAGAGTCTTGGTGCAGAAGCAGGTTGGTTGGAAGGCTTTTATGTTCTTGAGAGTTAATATCAGGAGCTCAGCCAGCTAGCCCTTGGTCCAGTGCCCTCACCCAGGTAAGAGGGTAGCAGGCAGCAGGCAGCAGGTCAGCACAGCAAGACAGGAGTTCAGGAAAACAGCAGTCCAACAGACTGGCAATCCATTCAGCAATGTAGCAGTCCTTCTTCCTGGCAGAGTCACAGGTCCAGAAGTGTACTGACTTGGTGGTGTCTGAGGTCCAGTACATATACCCAGTGGTCCCTTTGAAGTGGGGGAGACTTCAAAGACAGGTAGTTGAAGTGCACAAAGGCTCTTACGTCGTGCCCCGGCGCCAGACTCACTACAGGGGTGTATGCAGACCTTTGTTTGGGGCCAGGGTACTGTAATGTACTGTTTCCATTTAATGTATATTTCATATTGTTCCTTTTCTATGTTTATTACATTAATGCTTTCTATTCCATGTTCTACAGCGTGCGCACTTTGAAGGAATGTTTACCTTCAAAGGTGCATCGCTCGTAGTGCCTGTTCTCGTAAGAAACTCCAACTGCTGAATCAGGCATTCAGCAGTTGGACCTTCTCCTGAACAGCTATGCTCCTGTACATGCTGACCTTAACTGAAGAATAAACCTTTCAACTTTAATGAACATATCCTGTTTCGCTCATTTATTCTACTTGATATCAGAAAGGACCCTCTTCACATTTGGCGGCGATCTTTAAAAACAGCATTTCACCATCCTTGCAGGGACTTGCTCTGCAGAGTAATTCTTGCTGCTACATCTCGTCTTATTCAGAAAAGAATGGCGTCTGGAATGAATCCGTTGTGAAATTTTGAAGCTTTTACTTACTTCTGTGGTCCGGCATTTGATGACGCGTAGCTCCTCCCTAACAACAGCGTGTTCGCGTCATAGCAACGACTATGGGACGAGGCTTCGTCACTTTCATGACTGCGGCTTCATGTCAACGGGTGAGGCATAAACAGACGTCATCGCGCAAACGTGATTAAGCTGACAGCGGCCATATTGCATTACTCGGAAGCAGCCTTTCCAAGGTAACACCACTCATGATCGTCTTTCTCTATCCACGGCAATATACACGCCTAACGTATATTGTTTATTTTACGCTTCTAAGGAAAAGGATACAAAGGTGGAGTTTTTCAGCATTTGCATGAAATACTAAGGTAAATTTATTTATTTATGTATTTTACAACAGTGATTTACACACCTACAGATTGCTCAGTTGTGTCATAATTTACACTCTCTTCAACCTGTTTACATGGCTTCAAATCAACAAATAGTTAATTTAAACAATTTTTTTCCTGTCCTTTGTAAACCTAAAGAAATTTGGAAAATCTGGTTTTGTACTTTTGAAAGCTACTTAGTAGCAATTGATGTTGATGATTATTCAGCCAAAAGAAAATTAGCAATATTATATAGACATTTGGGAAGTGCTGGTCGTCAAATATTTGACAATCTTCCAGCTTCTTTTCCTCCCCCCGGGAATGGAGATGGTTGGAATGTTTTCACTGACGCAGTACAAAGACTAAATAAAAAATTCCTGGAGCAACCTAGTGTAATGTTAGAACGATTTAATTTATTGGAAAGAAAACAGGAATCAAATGAAACAGTAGAAGAATTTATCTCTGCTCTCAGGAACATGACTGCAGATCGCAACTTTGGAGCTTATCTTGATACAGTGATCAGAGAACAATTTGTTTACAAATGCTAACATAAAAAAATTCAAGAGAGAATTTTAAGCCGTTGTGATCCTTCTCTTTCAGAAGTCATAGACGTTGCTAAAAGCATAGAAAGATCAATTATTTCTTCGAAATGTATTTCAGAGGAAAGTATTTCTCCGATACAAAATGACACCCACATAAATGCCATTTCTACAAGAAACAGATTGACAAAAACATTTCAAAGGAAAACGATTTCTTCATGTTACAGATGTGGTTCAAGAGCACACCTTAGAAACAGTCCTACTTGTCTTGCCCTTGGCAAAAGATGTGCAAAATGTCAAGAATGGGGCATTTTCACACCGTTTACAAATGTAAGCGCTCTATTCAAGTTAGTGCTGTAACTTCAATGGAGCATCCTGACATTAATGTTTCCTCTCTTCAGTCTACAAAACCTTAATATCAACACAGTTGATATCAACACTGTGGATGTATCATCACATAAGTTACCTGAGCAAATTATACTTTCCATTGATTCAATTGAAGATTCATCTAACTCTAATCGTGCAAAGGATCCCACATGTGAAGTTAAAATAGATAATATATCTTTCAACATGATGGCAGACTCTGGTGCACCTGTGACTATAATCTCTGATGTATTGTTTAATGTTCATTGGTCTTCTTCACATGTACATTTGCAACCCTTTGATATTATCCCAAAAGCATATGGTGGCAAAGATATAGATATACTAGGATATTTTGTAAGTGATGTTTCATGTTTAGGAAGATGTAATAATACCAAAGTTTATGTAGCAATTCAAAGAAAGAGCATCATTGGTTGGCAAGATCTTGCAACAATGGGACTTCAGCTAGTCCCTGGTTCAGATTGCCCTGTTCAAATCAATGGTGTCTCTATTTCTTTAGTGTCTGAAAATGAGAATTCAGTGGTTCATAGCATCATTTCTGATTTTCCTGACGTTTTTAATAAGTCAGTTGGCAAAATCAGGAATTATGAACATCTTATCAAGCTTAAACCAGGTGCCATTCCTGTCATTCACAAGTTGAGAAATATACCACTGAATGTAAGAGATGATTTGAAGAAATTGTTAGATAAAATGGTATCTGAGGGCATAATTGAAGCAACAAATTAATCACTATGGGTCAGTCCAATTGTTGATGTTAAAAAAAAAGATTCCAGCATTCGTTTATGTGCCAACCTTCGCTCGCTGAATCAAAATAAATAATTATTGATTGTCACCCACTACCGAAAATACAAGATTTACTTACTGGCATTTCTGGTTCAAATTTTTTTACACTACTTGATCGCCGCAGTGCATACCATCATATTCCCCTATCTCCTTACTCTTCGGATCTTACCGCATTTATCACTCCTTTTGGGGCATTTAAGTATTTAAGACTTCGGTTTGGTTTGGCCTCAGCAGCCAGTGTCTTTCAGGAATGTATTTATACCCTACTTCAAAATATTGATTCCGTCCAGGCCTACCAAGACAACGTGCTTATCTTTTCAAAGAATAAGGATGAACATGTTTGCACATTAATAGCAGTGTTATCTCGTTTCAAAGATGTTGGGGTAACTTTAGGAAAGAACAAATGTAGATTTTTTTGCAAAACAAGTAGATTACCTTGGACACTCGATTTCTGCTGATGGCATCAAAACCGAGTATTCTCTCACTCAAGCCATATCAAATGTTTCCATTCCAAATGACAAAGATTCCTTAAAAACTTTTTAAGGTTTAACAGAATAATACTCAAGGTTTATTCAAGGTTATTCATACATTTTTCAACCTTTGCGTGCACTTTTAAAAAAGAATGTAACATTTTTGTGGTCAATTGAAACTGAATTAGCATTTATTCTTGTCAAAAAAGTCATAACTGAAGCACCTGCTTTGTTCTACTTTACCCCTGGTTCAAAATGTTCAATTTCTGTTGATGCCAGCCAGAACGGGTTAGGTGTGGTCTTTTTCCAGTGGAATGGTGCCAAAGAATATACTATTGGCTTTGCTTCAAGATCTCTCAATGGTGCTGAGACAAATTACAGTACCATTGAAAGAGAAGCTTTTGCCTGCTCTTGGGCAGTTGAAAAGTTCAAGACCTTCATTTGGGGTTCTCATTTTATACTCCTCAGCGATCACAAGCCCTTATTGCATTTACTTAATGGAAATGGCACTGGCAAAGTATCAGCAAGGCTTGTCAGAATTCTTTCAATACTTCATAAATATAATTTCACAATACAGCATATTTCTGGAAGTCATAATTCAAGGGCTGATGCTCTTTCCAGATTACATTTAAAGGATAATTCAGTTGAGTAAAAATTTAATGATATTGAGTGTTTTGTTGCCTCTACTGAGGACCTAGTTCTCTCTCCTTTTGCAATTTCACATTCAGACTGGGTCAAAGCTTATTCTGATGATTCCACTCTCATGGCTGTAAAAGACACGATATTCCCAGGGTGGCCAAAAGAACGTTTTCTTCTTGCCCCTTTGAAATCATATGCTCAAGTTTCAGATGATTTATCCATTGTAAATGATGTAATTTTTCGTGGAGATCAATGTGTTCCACCAACCTCTCTTCGCACTAAACCTTTTCACGCAGCACATCAGGGTCATTTAGGAGTTGGTGACACATCTAGAAAATTAAAGGAGCACTTTTGGTCGCCAGCTCTAGACAAAGACGTCACACAATGGATTAACAATTATGATACTTGTTTAGTCTCAGACAAACACTGGAAGACTATTCAACTTCCTTTACACAGTGTTCCTTTACCTGAGGAGGCTTGGTCTAAAATTGCTATTGATTTCGCAAGCCCCTTTGATATTTTATCTCAGGATAAACGCTACATTATTACACTCATTGATTACCACTCCAAATGGTTTGATTTTGAGTATTGTGAGAATCCAAACTCACTTTCAGTTATCATTTTTTAAGCAGAATTTTTCTATCTGAAGGGTCACCTAAGGGAATTATCACTGATAATGTGTCAAATTTTTGCTCTTCTTTAATGCAAGAGTTTTTGAAATTACATGATATCAAACATCTTAGAGTTGCACTTTACTCTCCCTCATCTAATGGTCACATTGAGAGAATGAATAGATTAATCAAAGGGGGCATACAAACCGCTATTTCATGCAATGTAGATGTTGAACCTTTTCTGAGGAAGGAAATATGGTCATATTGTGTTACCCCACATTCCACTACTGGTATTTCACCCTTCAGATTACTTAATAAAAGGAATCCCAATGGGAAGATTTGTCCCTCATGGATCAAAAGCCTTGGTCAAAATAATGATTCATGTTTTGCTTGTTATGACAAACAAGGTATTAAGACAAACTTTCTCACACAACACAAAATGCAACAGAAACATTTTGATTCTAGTGTCAACCCTGTTTTACACACTTTTCAGATTGGTGATTGGTCATGTTCAAGACTCCCAATAGAGTCAAGAATAGAATGAGGCTAAAGGTGAAACCACAGTTGCATACACTATGTCCAGTGTGTGTCTGTAATATGAAATAATGGAGAAAATAACCCATTAGCCCACCCAATGGCGGAGCATCATCATCTAGGTTTTTTGTAGAATACTGGTATCTGTTTTAGATATCTCACTAGTTGTTAGCGTGAGATATTCTAATTTCGATCCACCAGTGATGTGAGGCAGCCAAAATGGAGATGTGGTGGTGCTGAAAAGATAAGTTGCAGTGTTGAAAATGTGAAAAAGCAAAAAGGCGAAGCTAAAAATAACTATTATGATGCCAAAGAGCAAGTTTACTATGGGGTCATCATAGTTTCAAGATTAAAAATAGTGTTAGATAGTATGAATAAATGGTAACTATCTTGTGATGGTTAAGGAGGTCAACATGTTTCAGCCATTTGTGGACGGTAGGTAGTCCAATGGCTTTCTTCAGGACCAGTTTTGTAACACTACTGCAAAAATAAGTGAGAAAAAGATTTAAAAAAAACAGAGGTACATCCTACCATATGTGAAGTTCCAATCTCTGTAAGTGATGTCTCTGTATTAGAATTATTTTCCTGAAAGGTAACATATATATATATACATACAGACAATTTATTAAACACCACTGTGACAACATATATATATAGCCTCAAAACTACATGCTGTAACTCCTGTATTTTATCAGCATACTGAATTGATATCCATCCGGTATATCAATTTGACTCACCCAGAAAACTCTTGGGATCAGACCTCTCCTCTCCTGGCGCTCGCTCAGGCAATGAGGCCCGCTCTGTAGATATAGGGAAAGAAATAGCAAGACAAAGAGTATTATCCTGCCAATCTTACCATATTAACAGTTTATTAACCTTGGTAACTGTTAGAGACAAGAGAGAGCAGTCTCTAACAGGCCCTAAGTCTAATGATGACTATATAATCATATCCTTTTGTGCCAATGGCACTCTAGCTTTAGTGATGCGCAGTCTAATCAGTACCTCAAAATGTACTGGCTGATATTTAGATGTTCAGATCTCCGTTCAATATATATGGGCAGTAATCTCAC
Source organism: Lissotriton vulgaris (assembly GCF_964263255.1). Classification (NCBI taxonomy): domain Eukaryota; kingdom Metazoa; phylum Chordata; class Amphibia; order Caudata; family Salamandridae; genus Lissotriton; species Lissotriton vulgaris. The sequence continues at coordinate 1,020,135,158 of NC_141687.1, read as the reverse complement.
CACATTAGTTAGAAAATTCTATCAAAGCTCATCATGGCCCCGGACAATGTGGAAAGTTGAAAAAATCTCCTTGTGCATAAAGGAGCCACAGTGCGATGGCCCATTAGGACAGGCCTGTAATCAGAAGAGGAAAAGAACACTCTGAGCCGACTCCCTTCGAGTGCCTATCAAGTCTCCTGCCACCATACCTGTCCGTCGGTACCTCGGGCTTTATCCTAAGCCAAGGGGGAGGTATCTGAAGGAACAGGAAGGCGGCTATTTATGCCCTGGGTGTGTACTCTCCAAACAGTACTAGCGGACCAGAGAGGCAAAAGCTTTGATAGAATTTTCTAACTAATGTGGTGAGATTACTGCCCATATATATTGAACGGAGATCTGAACATCTAAATATCAGCCAATACATTTTGAGGTACTGATTAGACTGCGCATCACTAAAGCTATAGTGCCATTGGCACAAAAGGATATGATTATATAGTCATCATTAGACTTAGGGCCTGTTAGAGACTGCTCTCTCTTGTCTCTACCAGTTACCAAGGTTAATAAACTGTTAATATGGTAAGATTGGCAGGATAATACTCCTTGTCTAGCTATTTCTTTCCCTATATCTACAGAGCGCGGCCTCATTGCCTGAGCGAGCGCCAGGAGAGGAGAGGTCTGATCCCAAGAGTTTTCTGGGTGAGTCAAATTGATATACCGGATGGATATCAATTCAGTATGCTGATAAAATACAGGAGTTACAGCATGTAGTTATGAGGCTATATATATATGTTGTCACAGTGGTGTTTAATAAATTGTCTGTATGTATATATATATGTTACCTTTCAGGAAAATAATTCTATTACAGAGACATCACTTACAGAGATTGGAACTTCACATATGGTAGGATGTACCTCTGTTTTTTTTAAATCTTTTTCTCACTTATTTTTGCAGTAGTGTTACAAAACTGGTCCTGAAGAAAGCCATTGGACTACCTACTGTCCACAATTGGCTGAAACATGTCGACCTCCTTAACCATCACAAAGTAGTTACCATTTCTTCATACTATCTAACACTATTTTTAATCTTGACATTATGATGACCCCATAATAAACTTGCTCTTAGGCATCATAATAGTTAATTTTAGCTTCACCTTTTTGCTTTTTCACATTTTCAACACTGCAACTTTTTTTTTCAGCACCACCATATCTCTGTTTTGGCTGCCTCACATCACTGGTGGATCGAAATTAGAATATCTCACGCTAACAACGAGTGAGATATCTAAAACAGATACCAGTTTTCTACAAAAAACTCAGATGATGATGCTCCGCCATTGGGTGGGCTGATGGGTTCTTTTCACCATTATTTTATATTACAGACACACACTAGACATAGTGTATGCCTCTGGGGTTTCACCTTTAGCCTCATGCTTTCAGACCACTAGTACCCATGTTTGTTATTAATACAGTTGGATTAAGGGATAGGATACTAGAGGGTCCTTAATTTCAATTCCCCTTGGACCCCCTGTTAAAGTTTATTTTACGTCAAGAATAGAATGTCCAAATTTTCTTTGCCTACTCAAGTTCTTAAGATTTCCAAAGGATCTGTTTTCTTGGAAAAAAGGGATGGTGAAACACGAGAGCTACAGTTAAACTTTCTCCAGAACAAGCCAACAGAATTCACTTGTCAAAACATTCTGTTGACAATCTCTCATGTTCACATTTTTCTCTGGGTTCTCCTTCTGACAATCTTTCACCTTGCATACAAGTCAAACAAACACCTTCAGATAATTCTTCTCATTGCATCTCACCAATTTCCATTCCCCAATCCATTCCTATTTCACCTACACCTTCAGTTTCAGCCTCAAGTAAAGTTTCTCAGAATTGTTCCTTCCTGCAAGATTTAAGGACTTTTATTTGTCTTAACATTGTTTTATTCTTCACTGTGTTTATCAAACAGTTTGTTTTCTTTTGTTAAAAAAGGGGATGATGTAAGGTACTGTTTTCATATAATGCATATTTCATATTGTTCCTCTTCTATGTTTATTACAATAATACTTTTTATTCCATGTTCTACAGCGTGCGCACTTTGAAGGAATGTTTACCTTCAAAGGTGCATCGCTCGTGGTGCCTGTTCTCCTTAGAAACTATAACTGCTGAATCAGGCATTCAGCAGTTGGACCTTCTCCTGAACAGCTGTGTTCCTGTGTATGCTGACCTTAACTGAAGAATAAACCTTTCAACTTTTATGAACACATCCTGTTTCGCTCATTTATTCTACTTGATATCAGAAAGGACCTTCTTCACAGGCACAGCCTATTCAGGTGTAAGTGAAGCTGGGTCCAGCTCCTCCCTTCCATCCTGCCAGGATGGCCTATCAAGTCACACCTAAGCTCCAATTGTGTGTGGCTGTCTAGGGGTAATACACAAAAACCAACTGTCACCCACCCCATATATGTGATCAGAGACAGGCAGCAGGCACCAAATGTCTAAAGTAATACAATACCAACTTCCTAAAAGTGGCATATTCAGAATTGCAATTTATAATCCAACTTTACAATAAGTTTGGATTTTGAGTTGCGATACCAGAGACACCAGACTTGAAAGGTTTATCTCTTCCCAATTGGAAACTGCACATATAAAATGTAGTATGGTAATCCAAATGTTATCCTATGGAAGAGACAAGCTTTGCTGTAGTGAAAACAGACTACTAGGGTTTTTCACTACCAGGACAAAACTTAAAAGTAAATGCAATACTTTTTAAATAAATTGCACCTTGTCCTTTGGGCTGTCCAGAGCCTACCCTATGGGTGACTTATATGTATAAAAAAGGAAAGTGTGGGCCTGGCAAAAGGCTTATTTTGCCAGGCCGACATGGCAGTGTAAATTGCACACACATGCTCTACAATGGCAGGCCTGAGACATTGTTAAAGGGCTAATTAAGTGGGTGGCACAATCAGTGCTGTAGACCCATTAGTTGCATTTACTTTACAGGCACTGGGCACATGTAGTGCATTTCACTGTGGGCTGATAAATACATTAAACATGCCATTTGGGTATGAGACAATATTACTATGCTTAGAGGAGAGAGCACATGCACTTTAGCAGTTATTAGCAGAGATAAAGTGTTCAGAGTTCTAAGGACAACAAAAACAAGGCCACAAAAAGTGGAGGAGGAAGGCAAAAAACTTGGCAGTGACCCTGCAGATAGGGCCATTTTCCAACAACTACCATACTCTGATACATACATGGGGGACCCTGGCCACTACAGACACAGTTACTGTCCTTAGAGGTATAGTATCAGTGTACCTAGTTCTAGAGAAACAAATGCTCATATGGAACTAATTTAGAAAATTATACTATTTTTGCTGTGCAAATAACTGCATGCAACAAATGTCAATATATTATAATACTTATGCAGTGAAAGTCGCTGCATACAGCACATGTGGCACAACCAGCCTTGCTGGAAACTGGCAACATTTTAATAAATAACATACATTTTTCAGTAGTAACTATCATCTTTACATTTCAGTAATGAAAAGATTGAGCTGTGTCCTTAGTGAAAAGAAACCACAATGAAAGAAAGTGAGCAAGGTAACTAGACGTTATGTATTCATAAAAGGGACATAACTATAACCTATTATCAGATGGCTAACATGTTGATTGAATCACTGAATCCTGCCAAGTTTATGTGCTGGTGAGTTACCAACGACCTTTCAATCTCCTTCGAATTCTCGAGATCTCATCAGGACAGGGAAATGTACTGGGAAGCTAAGTTAAAGTTATGATAGCTGCTATTAGAAGAGATTCTAATATGTGTATAGTACAGCTTGACAAACAAGCAGTTACAATGCAATGTTCTCGGCATTATTAAAGGTAGAGCTATTGGCATTGCTCATGACATTTTTTTTAAAATCATAAATAAATGGCATTGTCATTTACATTGCCAATAGATTAATCTTTAAATAAATGGCATTGTCATTTACAATGCCAATAGCTTAATTGCTCGCAAATGCATGACCTATTGCATTTACACCCACACAGAGCCACACACACAAAGCCCCCCCCACACACACACAGAGCCACCCAGAGTCATTCACATAGAGCCCCCTACACAGAGCCACCCTCACACAGACAGAGCCACCCACACATAGAGCCACCTACAAAAAAAAGCTATCCACACAGAGTCACACACACACACACACACACACAGCCACACAATCTGCACACTGCACTCTGAATCTGCCCTCTGAATATGCACTCTGAATCTGCACTCTGCACTCTGAATCTGCCCTCTGAATCTGCACTCTGCACTCTGCACACTAAATCTGCACTCTGCACACTGCATTTGCACACTGAATCTGCACTCTGCACTCTGAATCTGCACCCTGAATCTGCACTCTGAATCTGCACTCTGAATCTGCACTCTGAATCCGTACTCTGCACACTGAATCTGCACTCTGCACACATAATCTGCACACTGAATCTGCACTCTGCACTCTGAAACTGCACTCTGAATCTGCACTATGAATCTGCACCTTGAATCTGCACTCTGAATCTACACTCTGAATCTGCACTCTAAATCCGCACTCTGCACTCTAAATTTGTACTCTGAATCCGCACTCTGCACTCTGAATCGGCACTCAGAATCTGCACTCTGAATCTGCACTCTGAATCTGCACTCTGCATCCGCACTCTGCACTCTGAATCCGCACTCTGCACTCTGAATCTGTACTCTGAATCCACCCTCTGAATCTGCACTCTGAATCTGCACTCTGAATCTGCACTCTGCACTCTGAATCCGCACTCTGCACTCTGAATCCGCACTCTGCACTCTGAATCCGCACTCTGAATCTGCACTCTGAATCTTCCCCCCCAAAAGAGAAACACTTTTAGCTACTGCCAGATTTGAAAGCTGGAATCGTCGTACATTTCCTGTGCAGACCAATTTACACTGTGTCAGCATAGAAAAAAGCCTGCCAAGTAACTCGTCCCTCTGAAAAGCTTGTCATCCAACTTTAGAATAAAGTACAGCACGTGGCTGGAGCTGTACGTTTTCCTCTGTAGCACGACTACCAAAATATTTCTTCCCTGACAAGATACGTCTTGGTATAATCTGTTGGTAAACTATTGTTTAACATTAAGGTGAAATCTTCTCAAACAGGTTTCAGATTGTTGTAGAACTACCAGGCTTGCAATGGGCAGGACTAAACAGCAAGTACATAACATTTAGAGCAACATGAGACACACAGTCACAATGAGCTTAATTGCAATGCGGGGAAATGGCATTCAAGCACTACAGAATTAGGAATAAAGTGTAAATGCATAGATACAAGTTACAACACTGGCATCATAAAATCACAATTAGTCATAATTAGCTGAATGTGCAGCGAGGTTACATGATACTCAACAGTCGCTGGAAGTAGTGAGCTTAATAGCTGTATAACTGGATAAGTGGAAAAAACACTAATCCGCCATGCAAAGCATTAGACAACAGACACCAGCTAAAACTGAGACTGGCACAACAAAGACATAAATAAGTATTAAATATGGGTAATTAAATTCTAGTGGATTGAATGTAAAGTAGAAGCCAGCGGAGTTGTAGCACTAAAGAAGATATATATTATAACTTTATCACAGTATTAAATGTAAAACCACAAAAGCAACAAACTCGATCCATGAATTGGAGAACAGATGACGGCAATGAGATGGCCTGCAGGAGGCATCAAACTAAGCAACCAAATATAAAAAATGCTTACAAAGGCAGAGGCATAATATTTAACTTAAATTCCTGTGTGTTGCGATCCGACAATTAGTGTGGAGGTCCCCTGACATATACATATAACTTGTGCTGAACATTACTTTATTTTACAGTGATAAGATACGAAAGCAGAGCGACAGAGCTGCTGAACAGGAGAGCAAGCCCTTCTTAAAATGGCCAATGACTGCAATATGTGCGCGCGCACTCGAAAACGATACCTAGCGTGGGGGCGGGACTTCCGTCTTGTGCGCGAAGCCCGCGCCCACGGAGTTCCTGGTCCGAGGAGCAGTGGTGACGCGGGGCTCCCATGCCTGAGGGAGAGCCCCGCGGGGGCGACAGAACACCGGATTGGCGGTAAGTGGGCCTTGGGGGGCGCTCGTGTGTATGTGTGTGTGTGTGTGCGCGTGTGTGTGTGTACGGCGGGGGTGTCTCTGTATGTGTGCGTGTATGTGCGCTCCTGTGTGTGTGTCTCTGTGTGCGACGGCGTGGGGGGGAATGTCCTGTGTGTGTCTCTGTGTGCGAAGACGGGGGTGGGGGGAGAGTGTCTCTGTGTGCGTGCGTGTATGTGCGCTCGTGTGTGTGTGCGCATGCGCGCAGGGAGGTGCGCGTGCCAGTTTGAAATCGCCTCCAAGGTGATGCGCGCGGCCACAATAGCTTAATTGCTCGCAAATGCATGACCTATTGCATTTACACCCACACAGAGCCACACACACAAAGCCACCCACACACACATACAGAGCCACCCACACAGAGCCACCCAGAGTCATTCACATAGAGCTCCCTACACAGAGCCACCCTCACACAGACAGAGCCACCCACACATAGAGCCACCTACAAAAAAAGCTATCCACACAGAGCCACACACACACATACACACACACACACACACACAGCCACACAATCTGCACTCTGCACTCTGAATCTGCCCTCTGAATATGCACTCTGAATCTGCACTCTGCACTCTGAATCTGCCCTCTGAATCTGCACTCTGCACTCTGAATCTGCACTCTGCACACTGAATCTGCACTCTGCACTATGAATCTGCACTCTGAGTGTGCACCCTGAATCTGCACTCTGAATCTGCACTCTGAATCCGCACTCTGCACACTGAATCTGCACTCTGCACACTGAATCTGCACACTGAATCTGCACTCTGGACTCTGAATCTGCACTCTGAATCTGCACCCTGAATCTGCACTCTGCACTCTGAATACGTACTCTGAATACGCACTCTGCACTCTGAATCTGCACTCTGAATCTGCACTCTGCATCTGCACTCTGAATCCGCACTCTGCACTCTGAATCCGCACTCTGAATCTGCACTCTGAATCTGCACTCTGAATCCGCACTCTGCACTCTGAATCCGCACTCTGAATCTGCACTCTGAATCTGCACTCTGAATCTGCCCCCCCCAAAAGAGAAACACTTTTAGCTACTGCCAGATTTGAAAGCTGGAATCGTTGTACATTTCCTGTGCAGACCAATTTACACTGTGTCAGTATAGAAAAAAGCCTGTCAAGTAACTCGTCCCTCTGAAAAGCTTGTCATCCAACTTTAGAATAAAGTACAGCACGTGACTGGAGCTGTACGTTTTCCTCTGTAGCACTAATCAACAACTGCCTTCTAGACTACCAAAATATTTCTTCCCTGACAAGATATGTCCTGGTATAATCTGTTGGTAAACTATTGTTTAACATTAAGGCGAAATCTTCTCAAACAGGTTTCAGATTGTTGTAGAACTACCAGGCTTGCAATGGGCAGGACTAAACAGCAAGTACATAACATTTAGAGCAACATGAGACACACAGTCACAATGAGCTTAATTGCAATGCGGGGAAATGGCATTCAAGCACTACAGAATTAGGAATAAAGTGTAAATGCATAGATACAAGTTACAACACTGGCATCATAAAATCACAATTAGTCATAATTAGCTGAATGTGCAGCGAGGTTACATGATACTCAACAGTCGCTGGAAGTAGTGAGCTTAATAGCAGTATAACTGGATAAGTGGAAAAAACACTAATCCGCCATGCAAAGCATTAGACAACAGACACCAGCTAAAACTGAGACTGGCACAACAAAGACATAAATAAGTATTAAATATGGGTAATTAAATTCTAGTGGATTGAATGTAAAGTAGAAGCCAGCGGAGTTGTAGCACTAAAGAAGATATATATTATAACTTTATCACAGTATTAAATGTAAAACCACAAAAGCAACAAACTCCATCCATGAATTGGAGAACAGATGACGTAAATGAGATGGCCTGCAGGAGGCATCAAACTAAGCAACCAAATATAAAAAATGCTTACAAAGGCAGAGGCATAATATCTAACTTAAATTCCTGTGTGTTGCGATCCGACAATTAGTGTGGAGGTCCCCTGACATATACATATAACCTGTGCTGAACATTACTTTACTTTACCGTGATAAGATACCAAAGCAGAGCAACAGAGCTGCTGAACAGGAGAGCGAGCCCTTCTTAAAATGGCCAATGACTGCAATATGTGCGCGCGCACCCGAAAACGAAACCTAGCTTGGGACTCCTTTTAGAGTGTCCCATACTTGTGAATCCAATGTATTAATGTATGGCTGATTCACTCCAGGACACACTGTTAATTTGAATTTATGTCAGTGGCCTGCAAGCTCACTTTGTTTGCCTGATATTTCTTTTACTTACTGTCCGCTTCATTTTCTCCTCACGTACGGTACAGGACTGTGCCCTACTGTAACCCTTATTGTTTTGGTTACTTGTTTTAATTCTATATTGAACAAACTTATCAAATGAATACATATTCCCTGTCCAGCTGGACAAGGGATTTATATACTATATAGCAGCCCACTGTGGTCTATATAATATCTTTGTTCTCTTTTATTCGTATATGCTAAGGACCACTTGTTTCCTTCAAAATACTTGACACCCATGGTCCCGAGCCATTTATTGGGTTCCCCTTGTTTTTTCCCAAAGGAGATATATAGATGACATTCTGCTGATCTGGCAAGGCAGTAAAGATGAAGCAATCAGCTTCTTCTCCTGGCTTAACTCTCAAGACAGGTTTTTGAAATTTACTCATACCATGAGCAGAGCACATCTAGTCTTTCTAGACCTCAACATCTGGGCAAAACAAGGCACCCTAATAACCACAACCCATTTCAAACCGACTGCGAGAAACTGTCTTCTAACTTACGACAGTTTCCATCCCACAGTTTCTGAAACAGAACCTCCCATTTGGACAATTCCTACGGTTAAGAAGGAACTGCTCAGAAAAACAGGACTACAGGACACAGTTGGAAGACCTGAGTAAAAAACTAAGAAACTGAAACGACCCAAAAAAACTGGTACACAACGCAAAAAAGAGGGCTGGTAACAACAATAGAGATGCCCTGTTAGAAGCTAAAGTGACAAGCACAACTGAAATCAAACGACCAATTTGCATTACCACGTTTAACAAAGTATCAGACCAGGTCACTAAGATAGTGAAAAAACATTGGCCAGTACTTTACAGTGGAGGCCTTAACATACCTACACCAATGTTCAGTCATAGAGGTGGGATGAATCTGAAAAACTACCTGGTACACACACGACAAAAAACAGTTGACCCCACCGATAGGCTACACCCTCTGCCAACAGGGCATTACCCATGCAATAACTGCAGTGTGTGTAATATGACTACAGCCACTGAACAAGTTTCTTTCAATAACAACACCTCTTGGGAACTATGTCAGTTCTCTAACTGCAACACATCTGGAGTGATCTACTTAATCACTTGCACGTGTAACCTACACTACGTGGGCATGACAACGAGAAAAGTGAGCACTTGCATTGTGGAACATAGGAGCAACTTCCGTTTCAAGCGTGCCACCACACGGATGACAAACCACTTCATTGAGAAACAGCATACTTCTAATGACTTAAAGTGGGTGGTACTAGAATGCATTAAAAACAGGGATAACCTTGAAAGGACACTGCATGAATGTGAGCAAAGATGGGTGTTCAAACTCCATACTGACACGCACAGGCTGAACGATGACATCCCCTGGGGTGCTTTCAGCACTTGACGGACTGACATTTTTCAGGCACTTATAAAACCCACTTGAACCTGAAAAAGGAGGATGTAGACCCATCTACTCTTCCGTTAAAATCCTGTTCACTATAACTGAATGAAAAAACCAAAGTTAGCCCCATCTATCAATCTAGGGTTCCTTTAAACCAGAACAATGAAAAAAGTGCTGTCAAATACAGCTATTTGCCACAACATATGTTGGGGTGTAATAACCGATTTTATCGTTTATATTCTACGACGCGCTAATCACCCTCTGTTCCTGTAAAAATTGCTTTAGGAGTTTGCCCACCGAGTAACTCCCTTTATATTTATATTTAATATTTAATTTTTCTTGTTATCAATACCCGAGTGGCATTCACAACCTGGGTCTTATGGCATATTGATAGACCTTTCACTCGTGCCAACCCATACCCTTCTGACTCACTCGTTTTTGTGTGAATACTCAAAATCTAGTATTGGCCCAGTTTTGAAAAAATGTTATACCTAGAAAACTTTATACATTGGATTGCCTGACATCATTGCCCGAGCCTAATACACCTGAGGACACACGCGCGTCCTCCCCAACATGGCGGCCATACTTATTCACGGACGGCGACGATTTTTCTGTTACGGTCCAGTCGTCAGGCTAAACCCCACGTGCTCTCCCGCATACCCAGAAATGCCTTGCTTAAATACTCCCTAGCCGGCGACACGCTAAGAGGAGGTTCGGGCGGGGAAGCTGCATAGGTATCAAGGCGTGGAGTCTCCACTAAAGAAGTAAGTTGACCTTTTCTCTCCTACAGGTCCCACGTCACATGGAGACGTTTGGTGTTTAAACTAATCTGAGCAACTTGGCATAGCAATAATATCGAGCATTAGCATTATAACAGAAAACCACACCTTATTTTTATTTATTCCGCATTACCAGGATTATTTCAAAGGGTGACACCGCCCCCCCCAGAGACCATGAAGTGCTAGTATGCACCTTGCAAAGTAATTATTGAAAAACATTCTATTTTATGTGTGTCTAAACGTGTGTTTGTCTCGAATGTCACATCAAGTCCTGTGTTGTTTTATTGTGTGAATTCACGCCACAATCACCATGTATATATTTTTCTTAGCACGGCACCGGACCTGAAAGACTGCACGCACCAATATGGAGCAAAAAACACCTATATTCTACGTGTAGTATGGAGGAAGTTATGTACCCTGTCTCTATGAGAAAGGGGAAGTGTACCACTAATTTTCCTTATTGTTTTACAGATAAACTACGTAGAATCAGATCATATGTATTAATTACGCATGCTTTTATTAGTAGCAGCGTTTTATGTTTTTTGTATGTTCCTATTTGGAGACTAACATGAGTGGCATACACAGGGCTGGTCCCTGTGTGATCCTGATGAAAAGCATGGGGAAGCTTGAAACATGTCGACCGCACACTGATCTCACCTTCATTACAGGTCGGAACACAGTGGCCTACCCCATTTTTAACCATACCCACTAGCACGGTATTTTTAATCACTCACACCCCCTCCACTACACTTTGCACTACACATAGTCCTTCACAAAATAGTGCTCCTACGTAATTCGCAAGTCGTAGCACGCCCCTTTTCGTAGAGAACTGGGATGGCCCCAATGATGAAGCATCTCACCGTGGGGCAACCAAGGTGAATGAGGGGACTCAAGAAAGAACACTTTTTCTTTCTTCAGGGCTTTATCTGACCACACTGGCCAGTAGCCACAGCACAAGCTAGGTCTCAGAACCCAGCACCTTGGGCTCTATCTTTCATGTTACGTCTTAGGAGGGCGACCTAGTCTTGCATTCCTCCTGCTCCCCCTTTGTTTTTTACGCTAATTGTTCAACAGTTTGAGCATAACCCTTAACAAATCGAGCATAATATTCCGCTAATCCCAAAAATGACCGAAGAGTATCTTTGTTTTTGGGAGGAACAGAATGACTGGTAGCTTTAATAAGGGACAACTTGGGTTTAAAGCCCTCTGAAGACACGGTTTTACCCAAGTAATCTAATTGTTGAGTACCAAATTGACATTTTTCAGTCCTAATGGTCATGCGTGCTTCATCCAATTTGCTCAAAACTCTAGTTAAATTGTTCAAGTGTGTTTCCCAATTATCTGCAAACACCAGGATATCATCCTGATAGGCCTTAACCCCCGGCATTTTTTCAAAAAGATTATCCATCATTTTCTGAAAAACACTAGCTGCGAAGACCAGGCCAAATGTATTCTGAGATACTTGTACACCCAGAAGGGTGTGACAAATGTGGTGAACTCTTGGGAATCCATTGTCAAAGGTATCTGGTGATAAGCTGAGCGGATGTCAATGATTAAAAAAAGCGTTGCCCCTGCGCAGATTGGCAAGAAGTTTGTGAATGTTAGGGAGAAGATGACAATCAATCAAAATGTTTTTATTCAAAGTGCGCAACTCAGCACACAACCTGACCTTCCCAGATTTATTTCTGACAATAACAATGGGAGACACCCATTCTGAAGAGTTGCACGGTGCAATGGCACCTTCATCACACAATGACTTGAGAACTGAGTTAAGCTCATCCCTCGCACTAAGAGGCAAAGGACGTACCTTGTGAACAATAGGTTGAGCATCAGACTTAATTCAAATTTGATGTTGGAAACCTTTAACAGTGCCTAATTTGTCTGAAAATAACCTGGGAACCGGTATAAAACCTTTTTGACATCTAGGGTGTGATCTTCAAGAACCTGGAATGAGATACAATAGCATTTTTGCAAGGTCTTGCTGTCCAACTATGTTGCGTCCTTTGACTGCAATATAGACCTTTGTAAAAATTGATCTGCCTAAACATTTTAATCTTGAATTAAAGTAACCCAACATTTCTATATCAAATTCACAGAATGTTTTAGAGTTAACATATGTCTGAGTTAAGGTAATAGAACCTTGCCATTTATCAAGAAACATGACATCTGACAATATCGTAATAGGCGAGACAGAATCTGCCATGATTGGGATTTCTACTTTCCTAAATAATGCAACACCCAAAGGACCTCTGTCATAATGACTTTTGAATACAGAATTGCATTCAACTGTTAAAAGTACAACATGTAATTACTCTGTGCAATCATCAAGAGCCTCAAAAAACGCCACACTGTTAACCCTGGTAGTTCTCTTAGCAGATCTACAGACACCTTGAAAGTGATCTATTTTTTACCTAATACACATCTTTTTCCAACAGCAGGACACAGGATAATTGCTGAGATGTGACTTCCACCCACACCTCTAACAACTTGTGTTGCCCTTTCTCATCAATTGTTTAAAAGGTTTGTTTAGGTTCACTGCATTGACGAAGTCCCCTGATTCTTGTGCAGAGGTCTTGACCAAGTTGACAGATTGATCATTTTAAGTGCTTTTAAAGTGATAATGGATCTCTCAATGCTTTTGGCTATATCAATTGTTTCGAGGAGTTTGAGTTTCCTGCAACTAAGGAGACGTTCTTGAATTTTCCTTGAAAAACAAGAAAGAACGAATTGATCACGAATGTAGATGTCGAGATTCGCTTCAAAATGACAAGTGGAGGCTAAAACTCGTAGTTCCTCAATGTATTCATCTACGGTTTCATCTGCACGTTGCTTTCTCCTGAAAAAGTTGTGTCTCCCAAGCATTATATTCTGCTTTTGGTCATAATGTTTTACCAAACAACCCAATGCCTCTTTGTAGGCATCCCAGTGATCTGAATCGCCAGCCTCTCCTAGAGGTGTGGGAAAAGGGGGTAAGTTCTTGAAAACATGTTGCGCAGAAAGTCCTAAACAACCATAAAGAATTGCAACTTTGTGAGCAGGTGAAAACTTGACTGCATCGATTGCTACAACATTATTTTCAAATGCTTTTACCCATTGTCGCCAGGGAATGCTGGGTTTACCAGGATGCTGCAAGAAAAGAGGTGGTTGTGCAAATTGCTGAGAGGTGGCCATGAAAAGGAAAACAAATGAGTCTTAAAATATTAATTACAGTACATGTAAATTGTAATTGTAAATTGGAGAGAGCAATCAAGTTAAGTCAGCACCTGTAAAATCTGACAGGTTAAATATTGTTGATGCAATTAGTAAACAAAAAAAATGTAACATGAAATCCTTGTAATTTTATATGAAGGCGAGCCTGTCACCAAAGCAAGCAAAGGATTGAATACATTTTTAGTGAGAAGGCGAGCCTATCACCGGAAATGAAGGCTCAAATATGCAAATAAGAAGTATTTGAATGACAATAAAATATTTAAACAGGTGAGCATATCACCGAATTTGAAAGCTCCAACTATACACATGCGGTAGATGTAAGTGAATATAGCAAGGTGTGCCTGTCACCGTAAGCGTGGACAGGCTTGATTCTGCCTGTATCGAAGAAACACAGCAATGAAGACGTGATGACACGGAAGGGCTGTAGAGTTGAACCTCAGAGCAGCCCGATTCAATATGGCCACCTGCGTGATGACGTGGTGACGTCTAGTGTTGGTTTGTCAAATGGTGTCATCACCAAGGAGGCCAGCACTGAAACTCACTGCGGGAAGGCTGCAGTCCGTGAAGAAGAGTGCTGTGCACGGTGTGAATAGCCCGAAGAACAGTGAATCAGGTCTGCTTTTCGAAATGAGGTAGGAAGCAGCAATGAATGGTGCGGTACTTAGTGGACAAATTCCCAAGAATTCACTAATGGGGTCGCACACTGCTAACACACCAGCGGGATCGCCCCTAAGGACCATGGTAATTGTAGTACCGTTTTATGTGGTACTATACCTGGTAATATTTGGCAGCCACGCAGCAACCCCAGAAGATAGTCTAATCTCTGCTGATGAGGGGTAAATACCCCGAAACACGTGTGCAGGGATGGCGAAGATTTTGAAGATACACGAGAATTCAAAAGAAGATGCATCGCAGAAAGCGTAACTACAATCACCATGGTCCTCAAGGGCGATCCCGCTGGTGTGCTAGCAGTGTGCGACCCCATTAGTGAAAATTCCCAAGAATTGGCCAGTGGGTGATGAGTGAGTGGGCTCCTCCAGTTGTCGCCAAATGAAGTAATGAAGAAACGGGAAGCATCAAGGTAAGTAGAACGAATATTTATTCAGAAGGATTCAGCACCCACGACCAAGCGCTCCCGCTGCACACCAGGATCTCTGCCAACTGATTTACATTGACGGAATCCTGGCATGCATCGTTCAGAGCCCGGTCATGGAACCAGGTTTGAACACTGCGATGAGAACATGAGACATCCTCGCGTTGGAGACTCTACAAGAATCTATTCACAACAGAGACTGATACCACAGTATATCTGTTCAACTCAATAATTTATTTATAGTGACTTACCAGGATTAGCACTCGTGGGGTCAGCAGGAAGTTTACCAGTGGGCTTCCAGGGTGGTAATGTCACAAGTGAAGGTTAGAGGGCATGCAGTAGCACCACGAGCATGATGCCACTAAACGTAATAAACAACCATTGGTAAATCAATTAGGTTTTGCCTATGTGATTAATAATAAGTTGTTTTCTGTTGTAAGTTGTAGCTTGGTGAGTAGTTGTGCAATATAAGTTACTGAAAGTCCATTAAAGCATTATCATTTGAGGTGCTGCTGTGTTTAGCACAGGTAGAAGTGAAGTTTTCTTTTATGCATCACAAATAGCTGTGATGTATTTTAGTGTGCAGATGTGCTGCCCTGCCTACACCAAAAGTAGATTTCAGGTGTTGTAGTGTTTATAAGACCAGGCTTACATCACGCCCAGGTGTAGCCGCAAATGGAGTCTAAATGTTGCCATGTGCACCAAAGGCAGAGGTGAGCTGTAACAGTGTGTGCCCTTGGAAAGTAGGACCTAATTTACCATGCACCAAGTTGATGGGTGACATGTTCCGTGTGCACCAGTGGCAGATGACAGCTATTTCAGTGTGTGCCATGTAAGACGTGAGATGTACTGGTGTGCACAGTACCAGATATGGGGCTTTCTAGTTTGCACTAAAGGCAGATTTAAGCTGTTCTAGTGTGTACCATTTCTGATTTTAGAGTTGTTTGCGTGTGCACCACTTATAGATGTAAGATGCTATATAGTGCAACACTGACAGAACGGAACTGTTCTAGTGTGCAACATGGGAATATGTGAGTTCCTCTAGTGCACACCACGTCATGTGTAAGGCTTTTTTTGTAGACCACAGGCAGATGTAAGTTGTTTCAGGGTGAATCAGACTTGAGGTGTTCTAGTTGGCACCATTGTTGTGTCACGTGTCACACGTGACGCAACAATGCTTTGTGTGGGTGCAAACAGCAGACATATATGTCTATAAGACAGAGATGGGAGCTGTTTTAAAGATTACCGCCAGCCCCAAAAAACAACCCTGCAAATAATTTACCTCAGTTGTAATGTTCCTGATACCCATCTCTGCGCACCTGTCACAACCAATTTTGCTATGTCACGTGACTGGTGATTTTATAGCGACTGAAGGGGGATTTCTTGAAGACATCAAATGGGAGTTCTCTCAGACCTCATTAATGATTAAGAGACAGCAAAAGAAAAAAAAAGTGAGACTGGAGAGGGCATTGTATGGAAAGGGTGTGCATGACCAAGAAGGGAAGAGGTGCACGAATTGGAGGGTGACAGAAACAGAGAGAGAGAAGCTGAAGAATGAGAGTGATATACAGGGGAGTGAAGAGAGAGAGCAAAAGGGTGAGACAGTGAGAAAAGTGATGGGAAGAGGGGCAATTGTAAATGCACATCACTTCATACCCCTCGTGAGGCACTGAAGTGCTCTACTGGACACGGGTGGCGAACTACATTGTTGACTGCTTGGTTGGAAATGTGTCCTATTGCAGAGCATTTTATGAGGGCTGTGTGCTGTGTCGGGTATGAGTGACCTGAGTAGTGTTCTTACCCTGACAGGTCACAGCGCTTAACAGTGCATGGAGGAAAGAGATAGAACTATGCAGTTTAAGTTAATCAAATGCTGCAAGTTATTCTGAAGTGGGGCAAAACACTAAAGGGAAAGACTATGGGAGACGCAGAGGGTGAGGAATGGCGAGGTATATAGTGTGTCAGGGAGAGAAAGGGAGAAGTTGAACAGTTAGAACATGCATGTGTTCTCGAGAAAGTTAGAGTGAGGAGGTGAGTGTCATAGAGAGAGACATAAATAAAGTCATTGAGAGAGTGTTTTTGTGAGAGTGAGGCTATTAGTTCGAATGGCCTTCCATGACTCCTCCTTATAATACTCCCTCTTGCGCTGATGTTACTCGCCCTCTAATACCAGTGTGCACTGTCTCACTGTTATCCTCCCAGCTCACATGGAGGCGGGCAGGCTGCACGCACCCTATCCGTCTGCCGGCCATAGTGAGCTGAGGAAATGGAGACTTGACATTACCAAAGCCCTCTTTGAGGAGGATACTGGGTCCTCCCTTTCCCAAGCAACTCCATGCAAGCAGCGGGGGATTTGCCCACCCCATGTGGGACACACCAAAAAGCAGCAGAATTTTAGTATGGGCCCATGGTGATGGGATTTTCCTCTGAATCAGCTGCCATCACTATCAATAAGAGGTAAAGAGGCTCCCAGTCCTTCTGCCTTTGGAAGTCACAGTGGAAGCGAGATAATGAGCACCACATGATCATTCAGCGTGCCCTCACCCTTCACTATCTGACTAGAATTCATTTGGGAGGGAGGGCGAGGGGTGGGAGTAAAGTAGACCGAGATTGTTCTGAGTGTGTAAAAGGCCGCTTTATTAGGAAACAGGTGCACATTACAAATATAAAACCTTGGCAACGCCTTACAAAACTATACCTCACTAAATAAATAATTAACTACAAACCCCGCCCACACCCCCTCCCCTAACATTCTTTGGCCCCTCTCCCCCCACCCAACAATACAGCATTACAACATTACAACAACATTATAAACATCACATCATCAATAAAACATTACGTCATTAATTAAATCATTACGTCATCATTTAAAACCTTTATTCATCAAACCCCAATCACATATTGAAATCCAGGCCTCTATAACCATAAACCCTGCCTGACCCTTCACTCCTGCCAATACCCCCCAAAACCTGAACGGTCAAACAATGACCAACATTCCCCTGAACCTGTCAATCAAAGCATCGATCCAATACTCATCAAACAATCTACCATAAACTGCACCTATACAACCAAAACCCCGCCACCCAGAAAGGTAGGGGGGGGAGAGAAACTACACCACCTCCCTTGCTGCCCCCCCTCAAACTGAAACTAGAAACTGAACCGTACCAATATTAACGCTGCATAGCAAGCGAACGCGCCAAAACCTCACGTAACTCTAACAAGTATAGGTCCATTCCCACTCTGGACAAGTGAACACCATCATCTCTGAAAAATTCCACCGTCTCGAATTTAATTTCCTTGTGGGAAATTCTGCCAAAACCAAGACCGCGGCAGCAGCGAGAAACTTCAGAGTTTACTTTCTTCCTGGCCCTGTCAACGGCCCTGGGGTTGACTGCCCCTCTCCAGATCCTACGCGGTATCAATTCAGTCCAAAAGACATGGCACCCAGCCCAAAGCTCCTTAATAAGGCCCAAGTCCCTCTTAATAGCTCGAAGTAACACCACACCTTTGGTAGCACAGAGATCATTCTCCCCCAGATGGATGACCAAAATATCAGGACATAGCCCACCCACCATATTGTTGTTAAGACAAGGGATTAACTCTCTCCAGAGCATCCCACCTTTCCCCTTCCACACAACATTAAACATACGAGCGTTAAAACCAAGAAGTTCTCCAAAGTAACTCTGTGCTGCCTGGACTCGGGCCCACTTCACGAAGGAATGCCCAACTATCCAGACCGTCACCACAGGAGAACGAGGCCCAGCAACCGATCCTACAAAAGAAAACAGAGTTAGAGCTCATGGGAAGGAAGATGACGCATGTGCCTCCTCCGCTGGACTCCTCACGTAGCGCTGAAAACAGTTTGAAGACCAACGCCCCAATCTCATGATATCTCTGTCAGTCCAACCTCTGTTGAAAGCTTCAGTTGCAGCACCAATCCTGAAAGAATGTGTCCCATATAAGTTCCCATCCAGGCCTAAGTGCTGCAAAGCCTTGCGCAAAACCATTCGGAATTGGTAAGTTGTCACAGGGGTGCCATCAATATGCTGAAAAACAAGCGCCTCCTCACCACCCCCACACAGTGAACGCCAGCGCCGCGCCAACAGTAAAGGGCAAGTAAGCCTTGGAGCACGCGCCTGCAACCACACACCTTTCCCTTTTTTCATCTGATCAGTTTTAGAGCTGGCCAACCATACGTGCACCCCCTCATCTGAACAAAAAACATCCCGCCAAAATATGCCACACTTGTATTTCGAACCCAACAACTCCGAAACCCTGAAAGCTCCAAAAAACATGAATGCCATCGACATTGAAAATAAACATGACTCAAAGTCATCTGAACAAACAGAAGGTAGAATGGTGATCAACCTGGCCAGGAACCGCCAAGATAAAGGAGCCCTGAGTCTACTAGTATGCCCTTGCTCTCTGGACCAACCCTCAAGCATCCTTCTGCCAATTTCCCCCGCTGTCGGAGAGTAACCCCACAACAACTTACCCATGAAAGCTATCCCTGCCAATTTACCCGCAATGGTCACCTTGGTCAACCCTCTATCCATGAGGTCTAAAATGAAGTTCACCACATCCTCAGAACGACGCCCAAAGTCATTGCGCCTAGAAGCACCGGATTCCAGAAACTCCCTCCAGGCCAGAGAATAAGCAGAACGCGTAGACACAGACAAAGAACCTACCACCAGTTGTACGACCCGACCTTGCCTACGTGCCACAGATGAATCGGCATCGGGGTCGGTGTTCCGTCTGCGTCCCTCGCCAGTCCACGGAATCTCCCCCACTGTGAACGAGACAGAGCATCCGCAATGTCATTGTCCACACCAGGGATGTGCAAAGCACGAAAATGAATGTCGTGTTTCAAACAACCCAGCATGAAGACTCTCATGAGCTTCAATACCTGTTCATCCCTGGCAGACTGTCGGTTAACGATCTCCACTACAGCCATGTTATCCACACGAAAAAGCACCTTCTTGTGTGCCAATTCCTCCCCCCAAAGGGTCAAAGCCACCAGCAAAGGGAAAAGCTCTAAAAAGGTAATGCTGCGACCGCCATTCAACCACTCATCCGGCCAACGTTCAGCACACCATCTTCCATTCCAATACAGCCCAAAACCATCACTGCCAGCAGCATCCGAGAACATTTGCACATCCCACTGGAAGTCAACGTCCCGCACCAAAGGAACACCATTAAAGGAAGAAAGGAAAAATTTCCACATTCTCAAATCCTCCTTGACACCAGCAGACAAACGAACATGATGGTGAGGCAACTGATGACTTGCAAGAGCCCTGCCCAATCTTCTACAAAAAGTCCTGCCTGCTCTCACCACCCTACAGGCAAAATTAAGATGGCCTAGTAGCACCTGAACATCTTTCACCAACACTTTCCTTTTGGATAACATGGCCTCAAGTAACTCCAACATTTTCACTTTTTTATCCTCAGGCAGGCGAGCACACATTGCCACAGAATCAATCTCAATACCTAAAAAGGACAAAACAGTGTGTTGTAACTTGCAAGTTGGTATTTCATGTACCCCATGTTCCCCCCTCCTTCCTTCCTGGTACTTGGTACAGCCCTGGTGACAGCCGGCGCTCGCTATGGAATGTTGACATAGCGGCCCGGCTCAAGTGATGACAGCTGACGACATCTGTGAGTGTTAACCTTTCAATAAAACACTTACTCCCACGTTTGCCTCCCTTCGTTAATTACAACATTTCTGGCGACGAGGACTAGGAGCACTGTGCCAGGGACAGTGATGTCGTCTCCCTGGGATGATTTGACTGCTGTCTACAGTGAGGAAGTAAAGAAACTTCAAACGGAGCCGGTGATGTGAAGAGGAAGAGTGCCATAAGACGAGTCTATAGACTGGTAACGGCAAATAATAATCAAGTAAGAGGCGCTTCGAGCTGACAGGACAGCGCTGCATAATAGAGGGAGACAGTCGGGGGTATGCTTAAATAAGTCGGGTGCCGTGTCGGGCACATCACCCTCGCCAGCGCTTGCCTAAAGTTACGTTCTGTTCTGGTTATCGGCGGCGCCTGTATTTGTCGGGTGTCATGTCAGGCACAGGGGGCGCTGAGGCAAAGATCGAGGAAGCGTAAGCAAACGTGTGAGGGAGCTTCATCGCTTCAGGGCTGGTGGCGTGATCGTTTTTCACTCAAGGGCGCGGAGTAAATCATAAAAGGTACCTGGGAGCGCGACGTCTTCAGCCTCGCCGGATCTCCTCACGCCCGGAATCTTAAGCGGCTGACTGCACCCCCCATCGAGTCCATGTTTAACAGAGTTGTGGCGCGCTGAGGGTGCCGTGTTTTCCGCGCGGAGTAAATTGTAGATGGTACCTGGGGGCGCTACGACGATAGTCTCGCCGGATCTCCTCACGTCTGGAACTGCAAGCAGCTGACTGAAACCCCCATCGAGTGCAGGATTAACTGTGTGGTGGCGCGCTGAGGGTGCCTGGTTGTCGCTCCCTGCCTTCTCAGTCCGTGAGGGGAAGCTGTTCACACAGGAAGTTCCCGCCTAGAGGAGGAGGTTCACAGACTCATTGGCAGTGAGAACTAGAGCTGCAGAAGTAAAAAGGGGACTGGCAAGCCCTTTGTAATACTAATTTTCACCTCACACATTAACGTTTGAAGCAGAGGAAGGGGGCTCAAGTGTGTATTACAATTATTCATTCCTCAAATTAGCGAATTTCCTTCTTGTTATAACAAGTTAGGTGTTATTTGTGCTGAGATAAAGTCTACACTGAGTGAAGTAAGGTTACTGTATGGCAATGGCGGGAGCTGGTATGAGCCAACCCCCACTTTTCCTCAATGAGTTAGGGGAACCTGTCATTCCATGGAGGAGGTGGGAAGGCATTTTCAAATCTTATCTGATTGCCATAGGAGGGAGCAATTACACCAACATTCGCAAGCAGCATTTACTTCTCCACAATTTAGGTACACATGGGAGGAAGATATATGAAAATATAACAGGGAGATTAGTGGAGGATGATCAGGAAGAAGTGGAGGAAGGTGTAAATGTATATGAGAGCACCCTGAGAGAACTAGGGGCTCACTTTAAGGAAAAAATTAATGTGGTAATGGAGAGGCATAAGTTCTTCAAGAGGGTGCAGAAAAGGGAGGAGAAAGTGAGTAATTATATAGCAGCTCTGAGAGGGTTGTCTGCCACTTGCGAATTTGGGCAACTCACTGACTCACTTATCAGGGACCAATTGGTGAGATGCACCAATGACACTAAGACACAAGAAGAATTGCTAACCAAGAACCCCAATTTAGATGAGGCCATTAACATAGCCAAGGGTCTAGAACATACTGCGAGGTGTATTAGGGAAATTAAGTCTCATGAGGGAACCAACAAGGAGAGGGTAGAAAACAAGTCCAGCGCAGAGCAAGAAACTGTCTGTAAATTGGGGGACAAGCACAAAGAGGCAGTTCGCAGTAAGGATGGTCAAATGGTGTGTTTTAAATGTGGCAGTCCTAACCATTTAGCAAGTAATTGGAAGTGTCCTGCTAGAAATGTACAATGCAGGAAGTGCAACAGGTGGGGACATTATTCCAAAGTGTGTAAAACCCCAGGCAAAGCTGTGCATGTTGTGGAAGAATCCACACAAGGGGAAGAAGGAGAGAAAGCTTATATATTCCAAGTCAATGATGAGGAAAATGATGAAGAGGTCACGTATCCTAAATGTGATGTGTTTCTAGATGGTGTGATGTTTAGTATGTACGCAGATTCATGCTCCCCTTACACCCTGGTGGATAAAAATGTTTTTGAGGAAAAATTTGCCAATCATCCTGTGAAGTTAATGCCACCTGACATTAATCCCAAGGGGTACAACGAGGGAAAAATCCCACTAGAGGGCATGTTGACTATGAGAATATCCTTCAAGGATAGGCATACAGTTGGGAAGGTGTATGTATCCTCTAGGGGCTCTACACTACTGGGATGGAGGCACCAGAAGCAATTAGGGATCACATTAGACCCAAACAACAAAGAACAGGTGTTGTTGATTGACCCCGTGGGCATAGCAAGTAGTCTCACCGAAGAGTTCAAAGAGGTGTTCAGTGACAACTTAGGGGTCTTCAAGAACTATATGCACCGGATCATTCTCAAGGAGGGTGCGGAACCCGTAGTGCACAAAACCCGATCCATACCTTTGCGCATGAGAGAACCCCTCCAGCAGGAACTTCAGAGACTGGTCAGTCAGGGAGTCATCAGGGAGATTGAAAGCTCAGCCTGGTTGGCCCCAATTGTTATCACGGCAAAAGATGGAGGAAACAGTATAAGACTATGTGTGGACCTGAGAGACCTCAACGCGAACATTCTAGTGACAGATTTCCACTTCCCAGGATAGGCGAAATGCTGAGCACAATCAAGGGAGCGAAGTACTTCAGTGTACTGGATTTGTCCTCCGCCTATTATCAAATCAAACTCCATCCGGAGTCTCAGTTACTCACTGCATTCACCACCCCGTTTGGAAATTTCAAGTTCCTGCGAATGCCATTTGGATTGGCGTCAGCGGCCGCGGCCTTCCAAAGAGTCATGCAACATGTATTGAAAGACTGTGAAAACACACTCTGTTTTCAAGATGACACACTGATATACGGAGAGGGTGAAAAAGAACACAATGAGAAAGCGAAGGAGGTTTTGAAAAAACTGAGAGAAGTAGGATTCACCACCAAACCTTCAAAATGCAAGCTGGGAGTAAGTTCGGTAGACTACTTAGGGCATACGCTATCTGAAGAGGGCATCAAGCCTAAACATGATCTGGTCAGGGCGGTAAGAGATGCCCCTACTCCCATGAGCAAAGAGGACATACTGTCGTTTCTAGGGCTAGCAGAATATATGGCCAAGTTCATAAAGGATTTTGCCATGGTGTCGCAGCCATTAAGAGATTTGATCAAGAAGGACAGCGCTTTCAAATGGGGCAGAGAGCAAGCGGAGGCCATGAAAGACATAAAGAAGGCAATTATAGAGGCCCCATTTATTGGAAAATTTGACCCTAATGGTGTGACCATCATCTCGACGGATGCAAGCAATAGAGGTATCGGTGCCACTCTGTCGCAAAGAGAAGGGAGCAAAACCAATGTGGTCGCCTTCGCATCAAGAACCCTCACCGCTTCAGAAAAAAATTATTCAACAATTGAAAAGGAAGCCCTTGCTGTCTATTGGGCAGTTTGCCACTATAAGTTCTTCATCTGGGGAACTCCATTTGAAGTGCAGACGGACCATAAGCCATTGGTCTCACTGTTCACGAAGAAAGATATGGAGAGCATGACACCGCGTATAGCTAAGTGGGCAGTGGGTCTGCAAGCCTACAATTTCAAAGTAACCTACATACCGGGACAACAAAACAGGGTAGCTGATTTCCTGTCGAGAGCTCCGACAGAGGAAGAAACAGAAGAGGAACAGCAAGGAGAATCTATCCTGGAGTTGCGTTTAGCAGCAGTGGAAAAAAACATGTGGGAAACGCAAATGGAGCGAGACGAAACACTGAAAAAGGTGAAAGAACATATACTCAAGGGATGGCCGAAGAAATGCAAGGACATGGAGACGGAGATCCAGCCATACTGGAATGTGAGGGAAGACTTGTCAGTGGAAGGAGACTTCATACTGAAATCTGGAAAACTGATTCCTCCGGAAGCCTTAAGGAACCAGATAGTAGATCTAGCTCACGAAGGACACTTGGGAAGAAGTCTGAGCAAGGCTAGACTTCGTACAGACTACTGGTTCCCCACTATGGATAGTGAGATGGAGGACAAAGTGCGTGACTGCTATGCGTGCAGTTTAAGCGACAAGTCAAAGATCACGAGAAGGGCACCACTGTCACCGGTAGAAGTACCCGATGCCCCGTGGAACAAGTTGGGCTTTGACATAGCTGGACCCATCCATGGCAAAGGGCCCCAAGACTGGTATCTTTTGGTCTTGGTGGACTACTTCTCTAGCTGGGTGACTTCCAAAATCGTACACAACGTGAACACCAGAGCAATCATCGAATTCATGAAGGAGGTATTCTCTAGTGAAGGGGTGCCTGCGACACTGGTGACCGATAATGGCGTACAGTTAATCTCGGAGGAGATGAAAGAATTTCTCAAGGACTGCTCTATTTCACATGTTCGCACTCCTCTGTACTGCCCCAAAGCTAACGGCAAAGTGGAGAGAGTTAACCGCATGATGAAAGAGTGCATACAACTAGCCAAACAAGCGGGACAGAACGTTGAGGAAGCGATAAGAGACATGCTGTGGGCATATCATACCACGCCTAAGTCTACCACCGGCTGCACGCCCTTTGAGTTACTGAGGGGAAGAAAAGCTGGCACAAAACTCACACCAAGTTGGATGGGAAGAAGACTTGAAGAGGAGACCAACCCCCAGGAGGTCAAAAGAAGAATCGAAACCAATCAACTCAAATACAAGGAGTGGTACGATAAGAAGTGGGGAGTTAAGGAGAGAGGATTCCAGCAAGGACAAAGAGTCTGTGTAAAGAAACCAGAGAGACTGAGAATAGGAGGAGAAAAGTATTATGCCCCTAGTACCATTAAGATACGAAACAAGAACTCAGTGGTCATGGAGGATGGTAGACTGTGGAGTAATGACAGGATAGTACCTGCGGGAGGGGAAGAAACCAGGTCTCACCAGGCCAGATCTGAGGGTGTGGACTCCAGTAGAGATACAAGGCCTGGCAGGAGGAGCGACAGGCAGAGGAACACCCCCCGGTGGCATAGACATTACCAAATGAGATAGATACTTGCTGGATAGGCCTACCAGCTTGGTATATCCCCCGAGGTAACCCCATAGCAGGGACTGTGAGGTATTCCTTTTTTCCCCATTCTTTCTCAGGGGATGCTGTTCTTTCCACATGCTTCTTTTCTCCTGAGGTTATCAGTTCTTATAGGGAGGATGATGTGTTGTAACTTGCAAGTTGGTATTTCATGTACCCCATGTTCCCCCCTCCTTCCTTCCTGGTACTTGGTACAGCCCTGGTGACAGCCGGCGCTCGCTTTGGAATGTTGACATAGCGGCCCGGCTCAAGTGATGACAGCTGACGACATCTGTGAGTGTTAACCTTTCAATAAAACACTTACTCCCACGTTTGCCTCCCTTCGTTAATTACAACACAGTGGCAGGACCCATCGTTTTCTCAGGAGCCAAAGGAACTCCCAGATCCTCCATGAGCCCTTGGAAAGTGTCCAGAGCAGACTGGCACTCCGTGGAGCCTGGGGATCCGACAAAGAAAAAGTCATCTAGGTAGTGCGTTACCAGTGAGTGACAGGACTGCTGAGTAAAGTACCATTGTAGAAAAGTACTAAAACACTCAAAAAGAGCACATGAAATGGAGCAACCCATCGGCAGAGCCTTGTCCACATACCATTGTCCTGCAAAATGAATACCCAAGAGACACCAGTCTTCCGGGTGGACAGGCAACAGCCGGAAAGCAGACTTTATGTCACACTTGGCCATCTCAGCAGCTGCGCCCGCGGTCACAACAAGCGACATGGCCACGTCAACTGAGGAATAAGAGACTGAAACAGCCTCTGGGTCAATAAAATCATTGACAGACGACCCTTCTGGCCATGATAAGTGCTGAATAAGCCTGAATTGTCCCGGATCTTTCTTCGGGACCACTCCAACAGGTGATATATTTAAATTGAGGATCGGCCAATCATGAAAAGGGCCAGCCATCCTTCCTTCATGTACCTCTTTAGTTAGCTTTTCTTGTACCACTGAGCCATGCTCAGATGCTGATTTTAAATTAGCAGACCATCTCCTCTCCCTTGAGCCCATGTAACCCAGCCGGAAACCAAATTCAAAACCATCCAACAATTTTTTCTTTACTACTTCATCCTCATAGTCTTGAAGCGCAAGGCGCAACCTCTCCAACTTAACCGGTGTATGAGCCCTTGGACCCAACACCCTTAGAACCTCTGGCTCCCCTACCCCCTGAAAACTGTGGGGGTGTCCCTGAACCACCTGCACTCGCCTGTTTTCCCTGTTGGCTGCCTGCTGGCTGGTTATCCCAGCATCTGGAAAATTGTTGTCTCCTACCACAGCCAGAGCATTCGTGCTTAAACTTACAATATTCTCTGGTACAAGATCCCTTGTTAAACTCCCAGCATGTGCCAGTCCCTGACTGCGTGGTTGAAGTAGCTCCCACCCCTCCCCGGGTGGGCTTGCCCTGAAAGGGCCGATAAACTAAAGGAAATCCACTCGCCGTAAAAATAGTCTTCCCCCCTGACGCAGTCCCATGGTATGCTGTCATGAGTCAAGATCAAGCTCCCCCCATTTGGCCTCCGGATCCCAAGCCATCCTGGCCCTAAACTCCTCATCATATTGGGACCAGGCAAACCCCCCTCCAGTAATCTGCGCCTTGCGTATAACATCCATGTATTTAAAAAGGGACACGCTGCGCTCTGGGAACTTTTCACAGTATACACTCGCATAGATAAGGAATGCAGCTGTCCAGTTTTCAATGTTTAAGGGGACTCTAGGACGTTTGGCCAACTCAAACTCCTCTTCCTTAGACCCCTCTTTGGACCGGACTTCCCGGTGTAGCAGCTTAAGGAGTTCCACATACTCACCGTTCCAAATACGTTCTTTTGTCGTTAACATCAAATGAGCACCCAAAGGCTTTGTGACCCCCATATAAGGTAACTTTTTGATTTTCAATTCTTTACTGGCCAAAGGCTCTTTAACCGTACTGGAAGCACCAGTGTTAGTACCACTCTCCACTTTACCCGTGACTTCCATAACATCATCAGTGCCCACAGCAGTGTCTTTCACATAACGACCTTTGCACAATCTCCCTTCACCAATAACAACAACAGTTTCTTCTCCTGTGCCCACAGACACCATAGTAGGTTTGGCCTGTGCAGCTAACTGCTCACCTGGCAACAGAGAGACCCCTCTCGAAGGCTCCGCCCGTGGCGCTGTCAATGTGTCTTGTCTGCGAGGCGCCCTGACCGATGGGCCGTGCTCTCTTCTCACTGGCACTTGACTCTGAACCACTGGAGCCAGAAAAACACTATCAGAGACATGAGAGGGCACCCCCCCTCCACTTCCCGCAATTCACCTTCCTCGGGACTGTCTTCGTCATAGTCTTGGACCACTGAATCAATACCAGTATGCAACACATCACCACGGGTCTTACCTAACCCGGTATCAACCATGGTACATTTTAATGTTTTTGAAGAACCTCCAGGGGGGGGAGCAGACTGTACACGCCTGTAGCTCCCCTTGCGTTGACTCTGTGGCTCCATAGCCGCCCGCAAGGTAGGACACCTATACCTGCTACTCGTTGGGGCCAGCGGGGTCACGCCAGACCCTCGTGTGCTGGCTGCGGTGGGTTCCCTCGGTGGAACAGAGAGGGCCGCGCTAGGCATTCTCCTCGCTTCCCCTTGGCGAAAGTGGACTGGACCGTGCCCTGCCAAGTCTGGACCGCTGCACCTATTCCTATCCTGAAAAGAAAAAGTTTGGACTGGTGTGCTAGGGTCCCTGAATACAGCACCTGAAACAGACCTTGTCCTCTGCAAATCAGAACCAATAACCATCCCTGGGCACCTATCCAAAGAGCGCCCTCTAACCAAGTTCCTCAAAGGCCGCTCCCTGACCGGAGAGCCACCTATCACCTCTTCATCCTCACTGCAATCCAAATTATCCACTGCCACTGCTGAAGAAGAAGTCTGGATAGGAGCCCTTGCACGCCACTCGTGACCCTCAACATTTTTCTGAAAACTCCGCTGCGCAAGACCCGCCGCACCAAAATGCTCCCACCCAGGAGAACCACACATAAAATAAGGGCCTCCTGTATCCCCAGTCAAACCTGGAACTGCACCCCTAGGTCCTTGCAGAAACCCACCACTCACTTGTCCAAAACCCCTTCCACGCCCCAACATAGTGCCCTGGGAGCCCACACCCCCCACTCTCAGTACACCAGGTTGGCAAATCCCTCCCATATTTTCCACAACTGCAATGCTAGGAACTATCAACCCTGCACCAGATGCAGGTCTTGTGAAATTGCTATCAGGAAGAAAGGTTCCGTGGCCCACCAGTGACACTCTCCTACCTCCACTCTAAAGTCTGTCATCCACTCCTAGTAAAACAGCAGGCCCAAAACCCCCTGAACGTGGAGCCTCTTGCTCCACAGCCACACCAGAAACAGAACCCCCTTCACCCATTTGGGCCCATTCTCCCTCTCCCCTGGAACCCCCCCCCACAGACAAAACATCGCCCACTGAAGAACCAGGCGTGGAAAACAATAAAGGGCTGCCCACATTACCCCCCACATCCACCATACCAGCATCAGCATCCTGTTCACAAAATACCTGACCACCAGAAGGCACCAAGCCCCCAGAGCTCAATTCAGCACGAGACACCACAAAACTAGAATCCCTCCTCTCCCCAGCATGTCTCTCATACCCAGCCTGTCTTGAAGGGGTTAACAAAATCCTAGGTGGGGCCTCATGTGAAAACTGGGACTCAGCGACAAAGTACTCTGAATCCAGAACACGCTCCTGACCTGCCCCTTGCAACACAAATTGCACAGAGCCTCTACGCGCTCCACGCGCAGCAACCGCTTCCTTCAGTTGTGGGCGCCGCTCGACCAGCGGGTCCGAAGCGGAGCGCTTCTTAGTCCCTCCCCGGCCCCCCTTCCCCGCCTCCCAGCCGAGGCGGCACCTGCAGTCAAAGGCCCCGAAAAAGAAAGCGCGCCCGACTGCAAAACCGGGGGGGGGGGAACAGCGCGTCACCCACAACCTGCGCCTGAACCACCATGGCGCCAAACGTGCTCGGAGCTCCCCCCGCCCCCACCGCAACTCCTACCTGAGACGCCGGAGACAAGCGCGTCCCCCTCCTGCCCTCAACAGCAGCGCTGCGCACCGCCGGAGCTTCCGCCTCACCCGCAGCTACACGCGCCAGCCGCTGAGGGGCCGGCTTCCTCGTACGGGACCGGCCCCTATCGCTTACCTGGCTCGGGCGTCTCTTCTTCGGCGACGAGCACGCCATAACTGCAGCGACCACGCCAGTAGAAGCCTGGCGCTGGGGCCGCGCCTGCACACCTCCTGCCAGCAAATCCATGCGACCTGCCTCAGCCAGCAGACGCATCGCCTCGACAACTCGCGAATCCTCCATTGAACAAAAGTTAATTCAATAAGCCTAACAATAAAGCCTAAATAAACTATCTCACAAAACCACAATACCCTCTCTGACAAAAACGCTAAAAGCCCTCCTAGCCACCAGGTCACCAAACCTAAAATGGTGGCTAGGAGGCGGGGACAGGGATATTTATAATTGGGCTGGCCAGTCCTACTAGGCCAGCCCAAATGCCAGAACATTCCAGCCACTTCTAGAAAACCCCTCGCAGCCCTCCCAAACCGCTGCGGTCAGCTCCCTCCCCCAAGCCCCCCTTGAGGAGTTGGGGCTCTGTTATGTAAAGGAATTGGTGATCGTCGGCTGCGAGGTACAGCTCCACTTGCATGAAGTGACCTAAGAAAGTCTGACGTCTACGTTTCCCCATGTGCCTAAGAAAAACTGCAGCTGTGCAACTGTACGCAAGGGTGTGCAGGCACTTGGCATGGTGGGGGGTAGGGAAAGAATATCTTCAGCTAATCAGGCACATATAAGCTCATCCACAGAGTCGTAAACAATGATTAAAGGTACAGCATTAGAAGGGGAAAGGTTTTCTGTGGGAAGAGATCTTATCACATAGTTTAACAATCCTTGGAGTCTGAACCATGATTTGTGGTTACACTGTGGCAAGTGGCGTACAGCAACGTATGTAATTTTTATGGTGTAATGTGGAAACCGAAAGTTAAAGCCGTGCAGGGTAGCACAAGAAAATGTGTGCAGCCAGAGAAAGTAATCAAAATGTGCAATGAAATAATAATAAGGTAGCTGTGCTGGATACATCTTCAAAAACACGGTTTCAATGTGTGCCGCCACGAAAAGTAAACAAAATGTGTTACACGGTTTTAATCTGTGCAGCCAGGGAAAGTAAAAAACAAAAAACTTCCACACAAAAGCGGATGAACACAGTACTTTGGTACTGGGAACTGATAAGAGCCAGCTTTTAAGATATATTAAATACAAAAGATTTCGCAAGCTGTACTGTCACAGATTGACCATGTGCTACTTAAAAGTACAGTGATATTCCAGAGGCTCAGATTCTATGCCTCTGCTAAGAATACCCAGTGATATTTGAACATGGGAACCATGCAACTGTCACCGTCTCCACTTCGGGAATCCTGTGTGCAGTGGTAATGCAACAAGCTTAAAAATGGATGCTGGCCAAAACAAGGCTTGCTGCACGTACCGCAAGATGACCATCGGATACATCATCGTATGAGTATGGGCACCTACAAGATGAGGCGCATAAGGAAACTCAGCATGGAGAAATATTTTTTCTGTGACAATATGGGAACCTGTATCTAATGAGTCTATAGCATATTCTAGAATCCATATATAATTGTACAAGATTACTTTCTGATTTCTTCTCTAGAAAATATGATTAAACAGCTTCTAAATTCCTAATTTATACAAATTCATATATCATAAAAGGATACAGAAAAATGGAAAGTAAAAAATGTAATCTTTCATCTCTCATAAAGAAAACAGTTCTAATAGACGAATAGATCTTATACTGATTCAGAATAGAAAGAAAAAATTGACTGGGCCAGACAATTATTGCAATGAGTATACACACACAAGTTACATATAAACGTACTGATCCATATTTTACATAACTATTGGTGTGTCAATTATAGATACCAATTCATTACAGAGTTGCAAATGCAGTGACCTAGTCCATTCTTTTATCATATTCAATCCATTCTCAGCGGATTTAAATTTGAACCACTTGCATTTAAGTCTCTATAGCATCATATAGTGGAGTGGTGTGGCTCACTGGTTAGAGGCGGCAGACCCGAGAGCAGAGGACGGCCCGGGACCAGGGTTCAATTACCGACGCGGCAGGGTTGTGGACCAGGGTCAGCGGACTCGATAATTCTCATCTCGGTGCCTACTCTAACCAGGGATCACACTCGGCAACTCTGGGCATTAGCTTGCCTCATCTCCACAACGGCCCCCCACATATGCCGGGGATGCCTGGTTTCACCTTGGACCTACCCAGTAGGGGCCATCTCACAGGGAAAGCCAGGACGGGTTCCCCAGTGGTCTACTGCGCAGAGATACTCCTTCGGGAGTCGATTCTAGCGCATTACAAACCCACAATTGATTAATTAATTAATAGAAAGGACACCTCCGCTGTTTGGTGAATGCGCCATCTCAACAACATGCCAGTCATCTGCGGAGAGTTTGTTCTCTACAAAGTGTGCCACCAGAGGAGCATTAGGTACCTGACACTTTATTCTGATCCAGAGCTGGTTAATCCCTTGTCCAAATTATTTTGTTTTTTCCCATAAATATAAACTGCATGGTTACAGGTATGCAACATTCCATGCCCCATTAGAGGGGGCAAGAGGTTCAGGGGCAGATTCAGCCAAAAAGTCTTCCATGGTCAGGACACTGGTGTTGTAAATAAAACAGCGATTATATTAAGCATTCGCAGAAGACATGCTAATGTGTCTTTGTTCTAGTTTTCCCGCTCGTTCTTCTAATACGGCCGGACTCCATTTTGTTTTCGGGCGTCCATCTTGTATGCTACACATCGCCATGTGCTCGCCACGAGGCAAGTCCTACCTCGCTGGTTGTCACCCCTGAAGTTTGCCCAGCAGCAGGCTATAAATAACTCCTTGTGCGTCAGAGCGCATGCCCAGTAAGAGTAACATCTGTTTCTACTTAAAGTAGAGTGGCATTCGGCGGGCTTCAAGAACCGTTAACTCCACCCATGTATCGATCATGTTCAATAAATGTCCATATATGGTTGTAAATCATGTTTTGAGTTGTAACCGCCTACTTGTGGGCCCCTTCTTTGTGTATAAAAGGGGACTGCATGTCCAAGTTCTTTGTGCTACCTTGTACAATACTGTAGAGTGTTGTGTGGGCTGTAGTACCACCTTTAAAGGTTAATTAAACTATGTTTTTGTATTTCCAGTTTCTGTGCCAATTTCTTACGTAGTCTGAGGACTCTGTGTACAGAAGGGCGAACCCTTTCGCACTTGCAGGCCTTGCTGAGGCCTGTACTCATCACTGGATGATAATCAATATAAAGAATGCCCTCGAGTGTAGTAAGAAAGAGCTTAAAGACATTGCAGAGCTGGAGAAAATACTTCTTGAGCCAGACTCATTGCTAGATGCTAAACAAGCCCTTGAAAACGTAAAGAAAACTATAGCAGAATTTAGAGCAATAGAATATAAGAAGAAGGCTGACAAAGTGTCGGAGAACAGCATGACCTTCACAAAAGCAAAGGCATATTCATACTTAGCAGAAGATTTTTTTGTTCCAGAACTGAGAATTCAAATAAATCACATACCTGGGGCTGGTATAAGAATCATAAAGTGGCTGCCTTTTCAGGATCCTATTCTGGTTTTGACGATTCAAAATCACCAGAAAGACTAAGCTCAAGAACTAGTGCATCTAATCAGTCTTTTTTTTTCAGCCAGGAGACGGAGAGGTAGAAGAGTAAGGGGCAGATATCAGAATCAGATACCGGGGGACAGGCAGACATGATGCACATACTATCAAAGGGGGACAGGG
Source organism: Lissotriton vulgaris (assembly GCF_964263255.1). Lineage (NCBI taxonomy): Eukaryota > Metazoa > Chordata > Amphibia > Caudata > Salamandridae > Lissotriton > Lissotriton vulgaris. Next base: position 1,020,101,629 of record NC_141687.1, on the reverse strand, counting down.
TGAATACAGAACGTGCTGTACATACCCCACATACACTAGCCAAACAAAACCCATGGAATTTAGCAAAACACAATTTGACATCCACTGAGATTTCAATCCTAAGAAGGGTTCTCTTCTTTGTAGTGACAGAAGGAACTAATTTCCTACAAACAGACATAATCAAATAAAAGACTGAAAGCATTTTTCTGCTATGGATGCTGTTCCAAAAAGCTCAGTAACAAACCTTGGACCGTCATCTACATTATTACACCCGACTCAAGTATGCCACCAGAGATATTAACATTTGAGAACCTTGTTCTGAATGACTTGTTCCGCATTAAAACATGAGATCATTTACCCCTTGCAATATCACCAATTCACTGATCACAATTCAGCCTGCAAACAAGTCTGGTGGAAATGTTATACAGAATACTGGAAATTATAATTCAGTGATTCTTAGGCAGGGGAGTGAACAATTATGTAAAACTGACTCATGATCCCCTTTTGTAAAAAACGAAGATAGAGATAAAGGATTTTTTAGTACAAATTAGTTTAATTATCTCAAAACTAATAACACCTGCCCTAAGGGTAAAAAAAACCCTTGAAAAGATCCAGGTAGGCCAATACATTCAGGATGCTGTTGAATTCCAGAACCACAATTTCATGCCGACCATGATGATGCACAGGTGGATACGCTATCCAGGTGAGACCTGGTTGGAGGTTTAACCTTGGGCCTTAAGGCCTGATTACGATATTAGCGGACAGGGCTACTCCATCACAAATGTGATGGATATCCCATCTGCCAAATTACAAATCCGTTATACCCTATGGAACTTGTAATATGCTAGACGAGATATCCATCACTTTGTGACTGAGTATGTCATGATCACTGAAGCCTTCACTAATGCTAGACCTTGCCTGATAGAGTACCCCATTTGCCAAGATCGTAATCAGGCCCTTGGTCTTTTTTCCGGAAATCAAAATTCTTCAGCAGGGCAAAGCCAAAGGCTGCATAGGATTTTGGCAAAGTGCGGCTGAACCCATTGCTTGTGGATGATAAATCTCTGAGTGGTAGAGGTTCACATTTTCTGCCAAGGGAAGACTTATTGCCAGTCTCATACATTTGATGCCTTCTTCTGGTCAAGATTTTGGAACTTAAAATCCTTCAGGGGGGCAAGGATGTGGCTGTCTCTGACCCACGCTCCATCGCGGTTGCCCTGAAACTGAATTTCGGTCCAAGTCTACGTCAACCATAGATTTCCCTCGGCACGTTGTGCTTTTAGGTGCCTTTTTCCTCAGGGGTTAGAGGCGGCAGACCCGGAATCTGAGATCGGCCCTGGACCAGGGTTCAATTCCCCGCCTCGGCGGGTCTTGGGCTCAAAAATTCCACGGACTCGATAATTCTTGCTCCGGTGCCTTCTCTCGACTCACGGGTTCACACTCTGCGACTCTGGGCAATAGCTTGCTTAATCTCCACAACGGCCCCTTGCGGCGGGATGCCTGGCTTTCACCTTGTGGATACCCTGCCGGGGTTATCTCACAGGGGAATACCAGGACGGGTTCCCTAAGCAAGCGCCGGGAAACCCACTGTGGGTAGCTGTGCGCTATACAAGCTCAAATACATACATTACATCTTTATAAACTAAATTAATATCTCTGCTACCTCTTATTTGGTTTTTGTCCTTTTGGTGTCATTTTGTCAATTACATTTGACTCTATTTTTATAAATTGGAGTAGATTTTTTGTTGTGTTGTGTTTTTTACTTTTAACTGTTTTGGTACATCTAAATGGTTTACACATTTTCTCGAAGTGAAGGCTGTCTGCTCTGTGATATAGCTTCAAAATGTTCAATGTGCATGTGCATTACTTTTCAGTAAGTTTGGGATTTTAAACCGTTGTTGTTTCCTTCAATACTACTTGAGTTTCCATGTGTTATCTTTAGACAACATTTGAATCCTAGACCTCTTCACCCCAGAACAGAATTCTGTGTACTGCACTAATAAAAAGGTTTCTTTTCATATTACATCTTTTATAAAATCACACTATAAATACAACATGGTATTTAGTTGCCATTTGTCAACACTTTATTTTGATTGTCCCTACTTATGTTTAAAGAAAGTAATATGCAGTCAACCTTTCATCGCAATCAAACACACATCAGAAACTCATTGCACATGCAGAATATCCTTATGTATCCATCTGTTTATCTCCACTTGCTTCATAGCAATAACAAAAAGTCATTGCTACCTCAAAATAGAAGAATCTCAACATTCTGTTTTAAACTGGTTTATTGTACCATACCTGATGCTCAAAAGAAAACCAAAGGCTTGCTAGTTAGTAGAGATTACACATCAAATTGTATCCTTGAAAATCATGCTAACATTCAACTGCAGATGGGAAAGCGGACTATTCAATACTAACTGACCCAAATGTGGCCACAGCGTTTAAGCCTCAATGGTATGCATACTAGCAAATGTGTGGTGTAACCCCTTTAGTGCTATCAATTCTGATTCAGACACAAATGGATTTTTAGTCGCATAGGCCCAATGGTTTTTCAGTGGCAAAGCCTATGCATGAAAAAATGCAGTATACTGAGTCTTCCAACTTGAAGTTGAGTGAAAACCTGCAATATTGCCCCAATTCAGACCTGAGGTACTCATAATGATGTGGTAATATGAAAGCTGGGAAAAAATAAATGTTGCAGTATCCGTAGTCCCTAAAGCATTATTACTTCATCCCTTTTCTGGTTTACACACACATTTATTTTGTAGCATTATTAAGGATTTTGCAGATATCCTATTAACTAAGATCATATGAATAAACATCACACCCCACCTTTAGTCCTTTTTGCCTGTTCCTTGATTACTCCCACATCTCTGCAGCACTGCACCAAAATTCTGCCACATTGCACCTCATAGCACAAATAAAAGGACACTTTATGTGCTTATGCTGATAGCTTATGACTGTTTGCTATTCACAAAGGTATTTTACTAATAGTATCATTAGGACTGCGGAGTTTCAGTATATCAAATGATACGACTGTCCTTTTTTTTATGTGCAGGGACTCATCAGTCCTAAAGATACTACTAGTAAAATACCTTTGTGGATAGCAAACAATCATCAATTCACCAAAATGTCAGGGGTAGCAGAAGTGACATCACACATCCTTTAACCTCCACTTTCACTCACAAATGCACTTCAACAAACACACACATTCACACATATAAACACTGTCACACAAATACACTCTCAGCTGCAAGAACCAATACTAATTTACATTTGAAAGCATTTTTTACTTACCTCAGCTGCAGGGGATTGTCACAATCGCGATGATTGTACTCCATTTCTTAACCCCTCCCCTGCTGATGACGGAACCGCTCCGTCATCAGCTACGGTTGGGCTGTGCTGATGACGGAGCGGTTCCGTCATGGCCCAGCCGCCGCGCCTGCGCAGCGCTGATTTCGCGCCTGCGCGGCCATTGTATTGAGCGGGGCAGGTCATGACGGAACTGCTCCGTCACCAGCACAGCTCAATCGCGGCTGGTGATGGAGCGGTTCTGTCACCAGCATGCGGCCGCCGCGCGGCCGCCCCGCCCCGTTAGCGCTGCGGCAGAATAGCCGCCGCAGCGAAAGGGTTAATATACGAATAGTGACTTATGTAATATATTGTTCGCTATTAGTGTAATAAAAAAGTGATAGAGAACAAAGAGAGCAGAGCCCCAGCTAACATCCATAAGTACTCGCTGCCCTGTGATCCTGGCATGATTTTGCCACCTCTGAGGCCTGGGGCTGCAAAGGCAGTGCCAGGGGTCGCAAGAGAAAGCCAGGAGCCACAGCTGTGACCCCTAAATGACGTCCTTGAAATGTACACAATAGTGTAAGTCTGCCTTTGCGAATCAGGCCCTTCATTTGACTAATTAGAATTACATAGTGTGTTACACAAAAGGTAAAAATAAGAATGATTATAGTAGTTTATGTACGCAATAAATCATTATTGTATGGCTAGTAACTTTCTTCCTTTGCAATTTACAGACTGAGAAGCTTAATCATCCCATATTGTACCTAAGGTTTACATGGGGAACAGGGGGGTTCCAGGTAAAAGAATTAAGGAGTAGATTCTTGTGTACTTATGTGATACAGTGTAGGGGAAGGGTGTGCAACTAAGTTAATTTTTCTTTCTCGTCCATTAGACCTTATTGTTGGAGCAAAACAACAAGAGTATACCGTTGCACACCATGAATGGATAGAAGACAAGAGAGGATGGCAGACAAATCCAGGTGACTGAACCTTCTGTGAGGATTACCTCAACTCAACAAATCTCTCTTTCCTTTTGTCCCACTCCCTTTTCTCCCATCTGTCTGTCTTTAATTTACATGTTGTATCATGAGTTGAAGTCCGTTAGAGGGGGAGCTGAGAATCAGCAGGTATGTTGAATCCATCTCTTTATCAAATAATAAAACACAGGTTAATGCTCTATGTTTTGACACCAATATTGAGGAAGAAGATATGTCCTGAAAGTTTTTAGTCTCTTAGGATTTGTATTTCCATTAGATTTTGTAGGTTCTTCCTATGAAAGTAGGTACTTACAAGACTATTTTCCAAGAACGCTCAGATAGGCTTTATCCTTTTACTTCAACACCATTCCCCAAATGTGAGTTTACCTTTCTGGAATTTGCTAAATCATTTATTCTTATTTGCTCTAAATTGTAGTAGTCAACACATTTCTAATGCATTTATATATATTTTTTTTATTTATAAACAGTAATCACTTTCAGTCTGGCCGCTGAGCCGATAGAAAGAGGTCAAAAGGGGGGACGACACGTAAGATACTTAGAATTATTCCCCATAACATTAGAAGCTAGGCTATGAAAACATGTCTGTTTTCATTTTGATCTATGAAAATGTGGAATGGAAGGGAGAAGACCAGTAGAGGAGAAAAAACCCTGGCTGTATTGCAGTGGTGACATTTCTTAGGGGTCAGAGAACATAGACTGAGGACTGGATAACAGTGTCCCAGTGTGCTTAGTTTAAAAACAGTGTTATAAGTCCATGATAAATGAGGGTGGCCATGCAAAACAAAAACAAATATGATAAAACAATCACATGAATGTATAAAAATATTTACATCAAACATCATTTCATTAGTAATAGACACACAGCCATACATTTAATTACCAAGGTTGCACCTAGAGCCAAAAGCATCCCGTCACATAACAAGCCAACGAGCTAAGTACCATCAGTAAATGTAATACAGCAGACCTCCAATTAAAGAAGCCAATTGAGCTCAAAATCAACAAGATATTTCAAATTAACAGAACTATAAAAACTGCAAAAAATGACATAAATCAACACGTCGATTTAGAATTGAAGGGGTATGAGTTAATGAGATCATATTTTTAAAAGACATCATATAATGACAATGCACATTTGAAACCTACTTAATAATCAATGTCAATAAGCAGCTGTAGATATGGTGCTATAAGACCAGTGGTTTTTGACAGCAAAAAAGGACTACATTATAGCTGACATGGTATAAAGATGGAGGCTACATGGTAGGTTTATAAGTTTATTCACATCACAGCAGAACATGGAAAAGGCATCCGATCTCCACAACCCCGCCGCACAACTGTCTCCACACACATTCACACATTCACACATATATCCTTACACTCCAACCCTTCAATGTCTCCATGCATCCTTTCATGTGCAGGAGACACAGCCATGGCAAGTGCATGGAGTACAAATCTACTACCCAAAACATCTCTCTCTTTACATCCAATATATAAAAAGAAAAATGAATTACAGTAAATACACCACATAGGCGAATCATAACAACGAAAGCGTATTATACATTTTAATTATAAGTACAGCAAACACTTGAGCAGCTAATTTATTTTTTTGTAATTGCAAGACATAGTCATGCAATCTGGTAGGTAGTCTAGTGACCCTTGAAGACAAAGACCGCTCCATTTCCATCTGTTTGCCATTCACATCTCTTTGCAGCCTATGTTTCCTGGACCCATCTTTCGGGTGCCAACGAGACACAACAGTTTTGTTACCCTCACTACCTTCTTGAGTTCAAATAACCTTGCTTCCCCCTTGGGTACAATTCTAGAACACTACACCCTGACCAAATCACCCACAGCCACCTTCAGTTCCTTGGCCGTCTGCTTGTGTAGTGTTTGATCATATTTATCCTGTGCCTTAACTCTCTGCCAGCCCATATCCTTAATTTTCCTTTCAGCAATGTTAAAGTCTCCCGTCCATTTCCTCAGCATCTTAGAAGCAGGCACGCGTCCTCCAAATAAAATGAATGAAGATACATCAGTGTATGCACTGGGAGTAGTGTGCACTGCCCATAAAGTGTTTTTTTAGTTCCAACTTGCAGTTCAACCCACTGGGCTTAGTTATCAAAAAGGACAGAGGTGTCCCCACGAGAAGGACAGAATGAAGGTGTGTCCAATCCTAATGAGTGTTCACTATGGTGAACCTATTCTCTAAAAAACAGCACACCATCAATTGGGCGGGAAAGGTAAAGGTACAAAGTGTTGTATTCAACTTCTACCAGTATGCTCAAACTAGACAATAGCAAGTATATTCTCAAATACTGCTGTGTTTGATAGTTACCAAATTTAAAAGAAGAGTTGATGTTTATATCTATTATATATGATAATCTAATGTTTTTATCTATGAGAAGTACTTTGAATCTGCACCAAAAAAAGAATGGTAACTCTGTGTTTTTTTAAATCTATCCAGAATCTATCCTGAAGAAGGTATACTAGCAGAATACCAAAACGCCGCGTCGACTTGTTTGATTCTTTGTGTTTTTAATGTAATTTTTAATAAAATGTATAACATGTGTTTTTAAATATTGTAATAATGCAGAATGAATAATTGTTTTTGTATTAGCATAAATCTAAAACAGAGGTTTACCAAACATATAGTGTGGAGATCATCTCTTTTTAATTGTGTTATTTATTAAATACAGCAGATTCTGAGTATAACTTATTCAGTTGAGCATACTGTTAAAATCATCTCTTCTTTTACATTTGGTAACTATCAAACACAGCAGTATTTGAGAATATACTTGCTATTGTCTAGTTTGAGCATACTGGTAGAAGTTGAATACAACACTTTGTACCTTTACCTTTCCCGCCCAATTGATGGTGTGCTGTTTTTTAGAGAATAGGTTCACCATAGTGAACACTCATTAGGATTGGACACACCTTCATTCTGTCCTTCTCGTGGGGACACCTCTGTCCTTTTTGATAACTATCATCCCCCCAGTCCCCTATAAGCCTGTGTGGGGTCCTCCTTTCATTTTTTCAATACCCACTGGGCTTAGCCATTCTCTTTGATAACTCGATTAAATCTCTCAACGAGACCATTGATCCTTGGGTGATAAAGAGACCTTCTAGTGTGCTTTATCACCATAAACTTCTAAAACTCCTCAAATTGTGCCAACGTAAATTGACAACTGTTATTGGAGAGCACCTCTTCTAGATTATCTTCCCTTGCAAACGATGATCCTAGGAATTCTATCACATACATGGAGTTGTGAACCTTCCCAAATTTGACCGCTGGCCAACGACTATTGTAATCCATATCTACAATGCCGTACTCAGGTACTCCAACAGACAATGGCATCAGGCCAATAATATTCCTTGCCACTTAGTTCATGCCGTACTAGGAGCCTCGACCACCTCCATAGGACTAGGCACAGTCACCTGCGATTTTTCGCTTATTGCAAAACCCATGCAGTCCACCACAAAGTTCTCCACTTGACTATCTAAACCAGGCCTCCAGAAGTTCTCCCAGGTTCTCTGTTTTTTGCTTGCATGCCTATGTGAACGTCATGATCTAAAGCAAGCACTTTCTCTCTCATGGCACCAAGAACTACCAGATTAGTGGCACAATACAACAACCCATTAACTACAGACAGCACCTCAATAACATGCTTGCACTTAGTGCACACACTATCCTCAGAATGTACTCTTCATCATCCCTTGCTCATGCCTCTTATGACTTCCTTGCCGTCCTCGTCCTTCTCTTGCTCATCCCTCCATTCCTGTTCTGATAACGTGGTCAGACCATTATTTAATAAATTTCAATATGAGGAAGGAACTGGATAAATCGTGCCCTCTGAGAAAATTTATTTCCCGTAGTAGTTTTAGACCTTTCCACCTGATTTCACCGGAAGCAATACAGAGTGCCCTGCGGCAATACCCTATCCATCTTAGTGGCCATCCGAGCAGGATCTACTCTCTCTAGAGGATTGGCTAAATCAGCAGGCACAGGAACTTGCTCCCTCTACTATGAAAGAAGCTAAATTTACCAGAGTCTCAGCTCCCTGGTTTATGCCTACTTTAAAAATTAGCAAAAGTGTGTGTAAACATCTGGAACGAGTATGGCAAAAGCATTAGAGTCCTTCAGATAAAGCCATTTATAATCAAGCTCTAAAAGAACATTATAGGAAAGTTCGAGAGGAGAAAAAATCGTTTCTTGCCACCAAAATAGAACAGGCAGCTAATAAAAGCCAAGAACTTTTCACTATTGTTAAAAGTTTCTCGTCTCCCTCATCTATTAACCACCCATTTATTCTCACTAGCGACTGGACCAAGCGGGTGGCCAGCTTCTTCCATGAAAAAATTCTCGGTATTCAGGACTTCTTTAAGACTAAACCCTCAGAGGTGGAGGTAGTTGTCCATAGCAGGGACATCCGTCTTATGCAATTTCCAAATATCAGTCTCAATCAATCTCTTTCTTTTATGAAAAATCTTAAGTTCGGTTCACCCTCAGACCCTTGTCCAGCTAAAGTTTTGTTGTCCATAGCAGAAGTGATTAATCCGGCTGTTAATTCAATTCTAAACACCATATTTGCGGGAGGGCCTTATGCCTCAAATTTGGAAAAACGCCAAAATCCTTCCTCTTTTAAAAAAAACTAGGGCAGACCCTGAGGTTATTAGTAATTATAGGCCCATTTATTCCTGCCCTTTTTCTCCAAAGTATTGGAGAAATATGTGAATGATGTCATTATGAATTTTGCAGAGGCCAATAATCTCCTTCACCCCAGTCAATCGGGCTTTAGAGCCAACTTCAGCACTGAAACTGCCCTGCTGGAGGTTGCTGAGATGATTAAAGCCACGTTAGATATAGGCTTGAGCGCGGTTCTGGTGCTACTCAACCTTTCCGCGGCCTTCGATACCGTCTCTCACAAGTGACATTTGCAAAGACTTGAGGAGGGCGGATTTAGAGGCTCGGTATTGAAATGGTTGACATCCTTTCTCAGTACCCGTTCCCAAACAGTATGGGCATCACCTTTTTCGGCAGTAATTCCGCCTTTGAATGTGGGGGTCCCACAGGGATCGACTCTCAGTCCCACGCTGTTTAATTTGTACATGGCCCCTCTTGTCCTTCTCGCTGAGAAGCATGGCGCTATAATAGTGTCATACACGGACGACACTCAATTGTTGTTCACGTGCGAGAAGGGTTCTGATTTGATGGGGCCTGTATAAAGAACTGCCTCTCTGAGATCTTCTCGTGATTTAACTGTAATCAATTAAAATGCAACTCTGATAAATCAGAGATCATTTTTTTGGCTCCCATCCACATGAAGTCTGGCACTCCTGGTGGCCACAAAACATGTCCCCCCATTGTCTGAGGTCACTATTGTGAAAAATCTGGGGGTGGAATTAGATTCTGCATGCTCTATGAAGGTGCAAGTCCAATCAGTGGCAGTATAATGTTTTGGGACTTTGAAAATGCTGAAAAACTTCCTCCCACTCTTACCAGTCTCTCACCGTAAAACAGTGGTCCAGGCCTTAGTGATATCGAGACTGGATTACGTCAATTCTTTATATTTAGGACTCCCTGAGTATTTACTGGGTCGTTTGCAGATCATTCAGAATATGGCAGCCCGGCCATTTTTCTAACTGGGTCCAAAACACATACCTCTAATCTCTTGTCCTCACTTCACTGGCTTCCAGTGCAAAAAAGAATTTATTTCAAAGGCTTCTGGTTCTGGTTTTCAAGGCTTTCCATGGGATTGGGGCCCCATATCTGAGGGAAAGATTTCAGCCTTATATGCCTCAGCGCTCTTTAAGATCTTCTACCCAGTGCCTGATCTTGACTCCAAGGATCAGGCTCTCACTGATAAGATCTTTCCAGGTAGGAGCATCCCGACTCTGGAATAACCTTCCTCCCTTGCTGCTACAGATCCCGGACTGTTAGACCTGTTAGCCCTTTGGGTGGTCCCGGTGTAGACACACCTTTATTGAATTCTGCCCTGGGAACTCCACAGAATAGGAGAAACTGACGCTTTCCCTGAATCAAATTAAGTGACAGCTGGGGCTCGTGCTGAGTCAAGAGTACTGCCCCCTTGAGGTCCCTCTGTAAGAAGAGCCGATCTTTTTCCGACCCTGAGAAACCCCCTTTAGAGAAGGAACGGTGAACCTCTGTTACCCCCCCCCTGTTTCTTGAACAATCTGAAACCTGAAAAGAGCTGTCCCCTTACCTGCGCTGAGGAGCGCTGTTCGAGAGCCACTTCCCCCTCCTTCCAGGGACGGGACTGCCGGGGACCTGTTGAGCGGCAACGGAGTTGGAGGTGCCCGGGTGGGAGTCGCGCCCCCTTTTCAGATAGGGAGGAGACTGTGTGACAGGTGCCGCGGGAGCCGCTGCTAACTAGCTCCAAGGCGGCCGCATAGCTCCGAGGCGTCTCCCTCCTGCGCAGGCCCAGCAGGGATCTTGTCAGCGTGTCAGAGGGGCGGCATCGCAGAACCGCCACTTCCCTCCCCCGCAGGCCCAGTGAAGCGAGGCGTTTACCCGAGAGGCGGAGGAAGTGTCTTGGGGGAGTGATCGTGCTGAGGAGGAGTCAGCTGGAAGGTGAAGCGGTAGCGTCTTCCCTCCCGCGCAGGCCCAGAGAGTAAGTCGGCTTGGCTGGGGAGAGAGCGGACACTAAGAGAAGAGTCTGCCTGTGGTGAGGTGACGACTCCCGCTGCACGGGTTGGCTGAATCAGGACAAACATCAATTCTGCCATAAGTAAGCCGGGTTCTGGGAGCTGGGGAAGGACATCAAAACGGAGGCATCGCCACAGGGTAGAATAAAGGAACTATTTCCTGGAAACATGAAGGAAACTGACAAATAGGCCAGGGGATCCTGTACTGGAAAGACTAACATTCTGGAACTAGCGAGCTACCATTAATAGCACTATTGCTGGCTCATTACTCGAGTAAACTGGTAGCCAGAACACCACGAGTGATCTACTTAAACGCCTGATCTTGCTGGAATTTAATGCCTGTTCTTATCTGCTTGGGGGTAAACCGACCTGATATTTGTCAATGCATTCTCTGAACTTATTGTAAGGGAAGTGTCAAATGCTTTTCAAGGTTTAAGATTGTGCACTCTTGCTTCTCTGAATTGAGGGGGGGGGGATGTTCTTACTGCTAACTTGAAATTCAAACCTCAAAAGTACTGACTGAATTATAGCGCATTGGAGAGGATTACTGAATTCTTACCAACAGACAATAAGGTTCTAAAACCAAATGTAATGATGAATTTATAAGGATACTGGAAATCAAATGTGGAAATGCTTGCTATATGTAAACAATGCCTGGTTGACAGGGTAAGACCATTCAAAGAATTTTTATAAAGTATTCCATATTTTTCTAATGTGGTGTAGTGTCATTTTTAGTGGATGGGCGCTGGATTGCTGTGTGGAGTGTGACGCAAGCATAACACAATTGCCTTTGAGAATAGACCTTCCTACTCTGCACCAGGCTACCCTATGTGGACTGGTAACCCCAGGTCCAACATAATTGGTGTTCAGCTGTGGGATGAGAGCTTGTGCTTGCGTCCACTTAGTAGTAGCTTAGTGTGCACCACGTACCTACACCTGGAATTTTCTCCTGGCGGACTCCCTAATTAGAAGTTTTGTTTTTCTGGTGGTGGGTGGAGGTAGCCCTTAATTAACCATTATATAACAACCGGGGTAAAAGGGTCTCAGGGAAGTTTAAAGACTCAATCAGGCTACGTCCCCTCCTAACTAACATGAAATACTGAAAAAACCTGGGAGTCTAAAAAGAACTAAAATGTGTTCTAACAAGTGAAAAACCAGTGCCCAGTACTAGGTAGCAAAGGAAGAATCCTTGTAAACTATTAACAAAGAGTGCATACGCCAACGCACATAGTCACCAGCAACTGTAGGTGTATCCCAAATTATAAAGATGGATTCCCATCAAAGTCTTGTAAATGATCAAAATTAGCATTTGGTCATCCGATGGTAGGGATGGTAAGTCTCTAGATCATTGAGACACAGTCCAAACCCTCCATGAGGGATATCCCTCCAAAGTTGCTCGAAGACCATATGTTTGATCAAAAAATAAATGGGAACTAGTGAAGTGCAAAAAGAAGTGAGTGAAAAATAAAATGAATAGAAAAAGGCAGCGAAGTAAACTTTAATAGCTGCCAGTGTCTTTCAGATTAAAACCAAGAACAGCGCAATTATAGCAGTTCAAACAAATAGCTGCTGGGGGGCCGACATGTTTCTGCCAAACGGGTATAAACTCCTAAGGCTTTCTTCAGGGCCTCTGTTCTAAATAGATCTTGCGACTGCAAAGTGTAATACATGTGAATTTACAAACACAGCTAATAAGTGAAAGAGAAGTGAAAAACCATAAAGGATATACACAACTATTCCTCCATGCTACTTGGTGTGTTGTTCACCTATATTAACAGGGGATAGGACCTCACCTCACCTGGACCATGCTCAGGATGGAGGAGGCCACGCGCTCTCCGTTGTTGCCTCAAAACTAGATCTGACTCTGGGGGAGGCCTCACTGGGTGAATGGAGGAACACCTTAAAACAATTTCCTGATGCTGGAAAAATTCCTTCCATAGTTTCTCATTCATAAGGGTGAACGGGGACCCTGAATCTGCCAAAACTCTTACATACACCCCATTAATGTTCTCTTATATCCACCTCATTAATGTTGACTAAACATAATGGTCTTCTGCATCATTGCTAAGCCACAGCACACCCATCCTCCATGTGTGACCATCCATTAGATTCTGTTCTGCTGATCTTCCTCACTAGATGATGAGTCTCCATTCTATAGTTTGTTCTACTTTTTTCACTTTTCTAGATTATTCTCTGCCAGACGATTCCCTGCTAGACGACCTGCACACCCTGGCCAAGTACCCTTTTTTTTAAACATTTGACACATGTCATATCAATAGCTGGGCACACCCTTGCATTGCCAAGATGAGCAGTACTGCCACACCTGTAACATTCTAAGCGCTTTTATGAGGATTTTTTGTTACCATTCTTGTTCCTGTTGACTTTCTCTTGATCATGCTTTTAACCACTAACACGTCTTGAGACTGTACTTTAGACCTAGATACTGACCTCTGTTCCACATGAGATGTCATGCTTTCAATCCTGGTTGCTATTTCTAAAGCTTTTTGCAACGTTTTAAATCTGGTTTGGAGAACAAGGCTTCCAGTATCTTTCTACTATTTGTTTCCTCTACTAATTGTTCCCTTATCATCTTGTCTTCAAATGATTTGTATTTATACAAGACTGCTAAAGATGTGCAATGCACCCACATAGCTGGGCCCAGATTCTCCTAGCATTTGCACAGTGTCACATTCTTACGCACTTTGAACCGTGAATCAAATGATTTGATGGCTGTAGCATACTCATCTTCTGCCTGGTCCCCCTCACTATAAACTGTGCAGCAGACATGGCCACAACAGAGTGCACAAAATAGAAATCCACTACCCAACATGTAGTTCCACAGAATCCCTAACCATGCACCACTTTTGGAAGAAAGTATTCTGTTCTCAAGATTTTTCTTTGTTTTCTATTGATCCCAGTGACTTTAAACATTCAGATATCCAAGTTGGATACACATGTTCTTTATGTACTAAAGCTATGAAATGTTTTAATGATCATACTGGTTCTGGCAATTTATAATGATAACAGCTTTTTTGCTTCACCTTTGCGAGAAATTGGTAATGTGCCAAGCCAACCTGACTTTCACTGGTGGACGCAGAGCTAAGGCAGCCCTGGAAAATGCAAAAAAACCCATAGGGTCCCATTGGGTACCACATGATTGTAACAAGTGAGCATAACCTTCTTCATTAGGATTTGTCAGGGCAATTATATGTTTGCAAGGTAATTATTGGCATTCCTTCAGGACTGTTTGCCAGGCAAGATAGCTGATGATCCCCAGTTTACCCAAAGTCACCCCATGGTCGTCAGCCTATTTAGGGTTTTCCTCTGTCCCATGTGCCCAGTCCATCCCTGCTGGCTCATGATGATACACTACACAACTCCCTTGGTACATAACAGACTCTTTTCTTGGAGAGCCGGTAGTTAGTACACCAGTAATCAACAGGAAGGAGATGTATCAATATGCACAATTGTGTGATATTGTTTATTGCAGCAATTATACTATGTATTAGATAAGTGTCAACCCAGAGAAACAACTGTAATTCCGAAGGCTGAAAATACGCGAAACAAAGCCAATTTACATGTACTACCATGCAATGTGTTTCTCTTTAGAAAATGTTAATAAAAATATTTGACAAAAAAAAACAGACTCTTTTCTTGGAGAACACCTCCTTGCTAGAGATTCTAATAGGTCAACACTGAACTTAACATAATGACATTCCTCTGAGGGTAATGTGTATCTAGAACAAGACATTCTTTTCTGCTCAGATAATACACTGTGCAATTTATAGTCTGGTTTCTTATACTTGTAGATTCCTCTGCCTGTTGTTTCGCTGGTTCATTGACTCCACCCATCCAGTTAGTGCTTGTATTGATATGATGGTGACACTGTATCGTATTTATCTTTCTGGCTCGGAATGTACTTTTTCAGTATAGACATACCATTGATTAATGCTTCATTTTTTTTATATCACAACTGTTGGTGTTTTTCTAAATATACATCCTGATGATAACCTCCCTCATTCAGTCTATTAATTTTCAACTATTCTTGGGCTTGTATATTGCATAGCATTTTTTCACATCAGGAAACTTCTTCCACCATAAGACAATATCACTATAGACAGTTTGAATTTCCCCCTTTGAGTGCTCATGGTTGGATGACCTTCTTGTTTAGTTCAAGTCCTTTTAAACATTTTGGTTTCAAGCTAATTTTTTTATAAGCTCAGTGTATCTTTTTATTGTTTATGTCAGGGATCTATATATTTCCTTCTGCTTTTTGTACCATTTGTGATTTAGCACTCAATTGGAGGGCCTGTCCTGCTTCTTTCTCTCGCCCTCTTTCTTTCTCTCAGTGAAGTATTTGCACTCTTCTCCTTCTCTCTCCCTACTTCATAGTCATCCTCTGATCCTCTATCACCTGCCACTCCCACCTTCTTGGTATTCCACCCTTTCTCTGAAACCAAGTATATTTGTGGCTCAATGTCTAGCTTTCTTTCCTCTACAGTCTCTTGTCTGCACTTTGTGCTCAATGTTGTGTTCTATACCAATGCTTGGCACGAGACACGCCCACCTCGGTTGGCCACGCCCCCTCACCAGACCTATAAATAGTGCGCGCAGTTCTCTAAGCGCGACACTGATAGAGACTCCTGAGGCGGAAGCCGGGAGGGCGAAAGACATTCTTTTAAAATACTCTGTGATACTATGTACCTTTTTAATATTGCTTGAATCTTGCTTCTCCTGAACAGCGCGCCTCGCGCTGCAACGTTTGTTTACATCTAGGTCGCCATTCCTGACGGCGAGGCGGGCCACGAGACACGCCCACCTCGGTTGGCCACACCCCCTCCAACGCCCCGACCAACTAATATAAATTATGTGCCTTGGCAGGAAGCGCAGCGGACGAGCGCAGCGGGCGCGACGATTGCGCGCCGAAGGCGCGCTTAAGGCAAGCTCGTCTGCGCTCGTCCGCGACCGTCCGGGGCAAGGGGCATGTCATTCTGCTCGCTTTACCACCTACTCACCTGCCCAACTGCGCTGCCTTCGGGGCCCATGGCCGTTATCTGCCTCCACCTGCTCCCACATCTCATCTCTTGGCTTAGCTCCTCCTGCCCCTCTGACAATACCTTGGCCACAACCTCTATCCCCCACTCCCTATAGCGGTAGCGCTTCTCCAGCTGCTTCTAGGTCTCTTACGGCGTTCTATCTGAACACTAGGTCTGCAGTTGCCCACGCCCATGAACTCTCGGTCCTGCTGGATCTCCATGCCCCCGACCTTCTTTTCTTAACAGAAACTTGGTTCCGCGACGACTCCCTCCCCACCTTATTAGCTACTCTACCAGCACCATATTACGCAATCCGTGCCGACCGGCTTAATGGCAAAGCTGGAGGTGGGGTGGCGGTCATCGCTCGAACCGACCTCCCTTTTCAGCACTTGTCCCTTCCTGATATCGCTACTACGGAATATTTAGCTATCCGTACCACTTCCATCACGCCCCCTCTCACCTGTATTCTCATCTATCGTCCCCCCCAATCTCCCTTATTGTTCCTTCCGGATTTCTTGGAAGTTTTGGCTACTATCACAGTCAACAACTCCTCCATTTTACTTTTGGGTGATTTTAATTTTTGGCCCTCTGACCAAGCCGAATGCCCATCTTCTAAAGAGTTCTCAGACACCCTTTCCTCTCTCAACTTCATTTCCCACATTCACTCTCCCACCCACGTCAAAGGTCACACTATCGACCAGATCTGGTCCTCTAACTGCCCCGTTGAATCCCTTTCAATCTTACCCTGTACCTGGTCTGACCATCACCTGATTTCCTTTTCTCTTCCCATCCACCCCCCCGATCAAGCCCCCACTCCCCAAAAACACCTGGGTTCGAGCATGGGGCCGAGTAGACCCAGATAGTCTATCCTCCATACTCACTTCCTCTGCTCCCCTCCTTCAAGACCTATCTACCAGCTCCCAGGTCACGGCCATTGACCAATGGCTCTCTGCAGGCTGTGATACCGTTGCTCCCCTGAAGCGGGTCTCAACCAAACGAGAGAAGGACGCCAACCAGTGGTTTAATCAAGATCTTAAAACCACTAAACTGGCGGTGCGGCGTGCGGAGCGGGCCTGGAGGAAAAACTACTGCCCCTCCTTACGTTTAGAGTTTATAAACATCCTGACCCTATATAAGAAAAACATCCTTGAGGCAAAATCCATCTACTTTTCCTCCAAAATCCTCGCAGCCGAAAGCAAATCGAAGGAAATCTTTTCGATTGTTCACAATCTAGCGTTTTCGGATAGAACCTCTCTCAAACCCACCCCTTCTCTGGAACTCTGTCACTCCCTAAACAATTTCTTCATTCAAAAAATCGTAACCATTAAAACCAACATTCCCCCTCCTTCCCCTACCTTTGTGGACCCTCAGTGTCCTCCTCCCAAGGACTTTCTCACTACCCTCCCACCTCTCACTAAGGAATCAATAACTGCCATAATTCCACTTGTTAAATCTGGGTCCCCACTAGATCCCTGCCCGGCTCATATCCTCCGTCATATCTTCTCTAGCTGCCCAGATCCCCCCCTCCACCTTCTCAACAGTTCTCTATCCCAGGGTGTGGTACCCAACTCACTTAAATCTGCTGTAATCGTCCCCATATTGAAAAAACCTGGTGCCGATCCCTCAATCCCAGCCAACTTCCGTCCCATCTCTCTCCTACCGTTCCTGGCGAAAGTACTCGAGCGTCACGTCACCTACGCCCTGAGCTCTTTCGTGGAAAAGAACGGGGCTCTTGCCCCCCGCCAGGCCGGGTTTCGCCCCGCACACTCCACGGAGTCCGTAGTGCTTTCGGTCCTTGATAACCTCAGGGAGGGAATGGATACCAACCAACCTCAGGCCCTGGTTCTCCTCGACCTCTCAGCCGCCTTTGACACGGTGGACCATTCCATCTTACTTTCCCGTGTCAGGGCGGCGGGGATCGGGGGTACCGCGTTGGTCTGGTTATCCTCCTTCCTGAGGGACCGCACCCAGGCAGTTCGCCTGGGTGACTTCACTGCGGACTTCCGCGACGTTCAGTGCGGGGTTCCCCAAGGTTCCTCCCTTTCCCCCCTCTTATTCAATCTCTACATCTCCCCTCTTATCTTTTCACTGCAACAAATGGAGGTCACCGTATTTAATTATGCAGACGACCTCCAGCTTGTGTTCAACCTTTCTTCTTCCCCCGACTCTGTCTCCAACTTTCAAACTATCATGATTCACATCCGAGACTGGATGAACCACAACCATCTTAAACTCAACCCAGACAAGACCGAGCTGGTGTTGACGGGTGGTTCATCCAGCCCCTGGTCCCCCATCTTCTGGCCCCCTTCCCTTGGTGCCCCACCTGTTCCCTCTACCTCGGTTAAAACTCTAGGCATCAAGCTCAACTCCCAACTCACCCTTCACTCCCAGGTTAGTTCTGTGGTTTCTTCCTCCTTTTTGGCTCTTCGCACTATCCGCAAGGTGTCCCGTTTCTTTTCATTTGATGCCCTAAAACTTATCACTCTTGCCATGGTCGTATCCCGCCTGAATTATGGCAACGCCCTATATGCAGGTATCCCTGCATATAGTCTTCGGCGTTTGCAGCAGATCCAAAACCAGGCGGCGCGCCTGGTGTTCAAACTCCCTAAATCCTCCCATACCACTCCCCTCCTGAAATCTTTACATTGGCTTCCTGTCTGGGCCCGTGTCCAGTTTAAGCTTGCATCTATCACCTTCCAGGCACGACTGGGCACGGCGCCAGCTTTCATCTCCTCGGAGATCATTCCCTATGTTCCATCTAGGGAACTGAGGTCATCTTCCCAATCCCTTCTTACTGTCCCACGGTTTCGAAGAAAGAAATGGGGAGGCTCGAAGTTTGCGACCCTCGCCCCGACTTTTTGGAACTCTTTGCCTGCAGAGCTCAGAGCTTCAACCTCATACCTGCTATTCCGGAAACAACTCAAGGCATACCTTTTCGCCAAATCCTTTAATTAAAATTTTAGTTTCTCATTTTTCTCCTACCCCGGGTTTTCTGCTCTGACCTCTTTCAGTTTTTTAGCGCCAAGAAACCGCTGGTGTACGTGCGCTGTATAAATAATTTTAAATAGAAATAGAAAATAGAATGCTTGTAAAATTGGGGAGACATTGTCAAGCCAAAGTAGTGGCCTGCCATCTTGGAATTGTGTTTTCTATACTTTCAAGATGGTGTTCACATTGCCTGCAGATGCACTGTGGCAGCCATCTTGTAAGTACATAAAATAAAATTCAGCCTTTCGGAATGTTAATTTAACAATTCCAAGATGGTCATCATGTTGCTTCTAGATGCAATTTGGCAGCAATCCTATTGCATCTGCATGGTTGGGGGCGCCATCTTGGAACTATATCTCTATGATCATAGGACCATCATCTACAGGACTCTTCTACTTGAATTGTTCTCTCCTTTGTTATGGTTGAGAGCATCACCATTCTGTTAAGAAACTGGTGCAGCGGGGGGGGAGTCGACAGAATAAGTATTATTTATTTATTTAATTATACCTAATCCGTTGTTGGTCAATTCCTGCCTCCCACCCGCCTGCCTCACCACTCTTACCTGTACCCGCCGCCTCCTAATAAAACTTCATAACAAATGCAAAATAATGTTTCAAGGAAAGCCATCCTTTTGCTGCGTTTCCTTTAACAAAAAAATTGATTCTGCACATCTGGTATTTAGATTCATGATAGTCTGAGACCAGCTATAAAAACAATATGTGACTAAATTTACACATTGACAATTTAATAAATAACCTTCAGGGTGTGTACAAAAAACAGCATGTAAGGCTGGGCAGGCTTTCTGCCTGTGTTTAAAACAAATGGAAATTTGTTTTTAACATTAAGAAATTACACTGGATCCATGTTTAGTGGCAAGGCAAGTCAAGTCAAGTCAAGTCATAAAATTTATATAGCGCACTACATACCCAGAGGGTTTCAAGGCGCTTAGGGAGGGGAGGAGGATTATTTGTCAAAAATCCACGTTTTAAGTTGCTTTCTGAACGCTAGGTGATTCTGGGTGAGGCGAAGGTAAGCGGGGAGTGAGTTCCATGTTTTGGCAGCCAGGTATGAGAAGGATCTGCCTCCCATGGTGGTTTTGTTGATGCGAGGGACAGTGGCGAGTACTAGGCTGGAAGAGCGAAGTTGGCGGGAGGGGGTGTAGAAGGACAGTCGAGAGTTGAGGCAATCTGGTCCGATGTCGTAGAGTGATTTGTGTGCGTGGGTAAGCAGTCGGAAAGTAATCCTCTTATTGACGGGTAGCCAGTGGAGGTCTTTAAGGTGACCAGAGATGTGTTCGTTGCGTGGGATGTCTAATATGAGCCTGGCTGAGGCGTTTTGGATTCGTTGTAGTTTCTTCTGGAGTTTAGCGGTGGTACCTGCGTAGAGGGTGTTTCCGTAGTCCAGTCGGCTCGTGACTAGAGCGTGGGTGACTGTTTTCCTTGTTTCGGAGGGGATCCAGCGAAATGTTTTTCTGAGCATGCGAAGGATGTTAAAGCAGGAAGAGGATACGGCGCTGACTTGTCTGTTCATTGAGAGTGAAGAATCCAGGATGACGCCAAGGTTCCATGCGTGGTCTGTCGGGATGGGTGCATTTCCGAGGGCTTCCGGCCACCAGGAGTCGTCCCATGCAGAGGGGGATTTACCTAAGATGAGGACTTCTGTTTTGTCTGAGTTCAGTTTCAGACGGCTTTGTTTCATCCATTCGGCGACTTCTTTCATTCCTTCGTGTAGGTTAGTTTTGGCGGTGCTGGGGTCCTTGGTGAGAGATAGGATCAGTTGAGTGTCATCCGCGTAAGAGATGATGTTGAGGTTGTGTTGGCGGGCGATGGCCGCGAGGGGGCTCATGTATACGTTGAAGAGGGTGGGGCTGAGTGAGGATCCTTGTGGTACGCCGCAGATGATTTCAGAGGCTTCGGACTTGAATGGTGGGAGGCGGACTCTCTGGGTTCTTCCGGAGAGGAACGAGGTGATCCATTCCAGTGCCTTTCCTTGGATACCGATGTTTCTGAGGCGTTGTAAAAGGGTGCTGTGGCAGACTGTGTCGAAGGCTGCAGAGAGGTCGAGGAGGATGAGGGCGACTGTGTCTCCATTGTCCAGTAGAGTTCGAATGTCGTCTGTTGCTGCGATGAGGGCGGTCTCAGTGCTGTGTTTTGCTCGGAAGCCGGACTGTGAGGAGTCGAGGGATTTGTTGGCTTCGAGGAAGGCGGCGAGCTGGTTGTTGACAGCTTTCTCGATGACTTTGGCCGGGAATGGAAGAAGCGAGATGGGGTGGTAGTTTTTGAGTTCGGTGGGGTCTGCTGTTGGTTTTTTCAGAAGGGCGGTGAGTTCAGCGTGTTTCCAGTCTTCTGGGAAGGTAGCGGAGGTGAAGGAGCAGTTGATGACGTCTCGGAGGTGCGGAGCTATGACGGAGTCTGCTTTGTTGAAGATGTGGTGAGGGCATGGGTCTGTGGGGGATCCAGAGTGGATGGAATTCATCAGGCGGATGGTGTCCTCAGTGGAGATTGGGTTCCAGGCGTTAAGGGTGTTAACGGGGGGAAGATAGTCAGCTGATGGTAGGGTGGGTTGGCTTCCGGGTTGGTTGTCAAAGCTGTTGTGGATGTCAGCAATTTTGTTGTGGAAGAAAGAGGCTAGGGAGTCGCAGAGGGTTTGAGAGGGGGTGATGTCGTTGGAGTTGGCCGAGGGGTTGGAAAATTCCTTGACGATGTTGAAAAGTTCCTTGCTGTTGTGGGCGTTGTTGTCGAGTCGATCCTTAAATGCTGTTTTCTTGGCTTTTCGGATCAGTTGGTGGTGAGTACGGATGGCGCTTTTGTAGGCGTCTTTGTTGCTGGTGGATGGGTCTTTTTTCCAGGCCTTTTCAAGGGAGCGGCATAGTTTCTTGGATTTCTTGAGGTCTTCGTTGAACCATGAGGCCTTCTTGATGCCAAGTTTGTGGTGGCGTTTTTTCAGTGGTGCTAAGGTGTCGGCGGTGTTGGATAACCAAAGGGTGAGGTTGGAGGCGGCTTCGTTGGCGTTAGAAGAGAGGGCTGGGGAGGTTTGAAGGAGCGAAGTGGAGATCTGCTCCGTGGTGATTTTGTTCCAGTTTCTTTGTAGAGTTGGTTGGAGGTGGATGATGGGTTTCGGCTTGTTGTAGGAGAAGTGGACGCAGCTGTGGTCAGTCCAGAGGAGATCCGTAGTGTGGTTGAAAGAGACATGGTTGCTGGAGGTGAAGATGGGGTCGAGTGTGTGACCTGCGGTGTGGGTGGGGGAAGTGACCAGTTGTTTAAGTCCGAGGTTGGCGAGGTTGTCCAAGAGGGTGGCGGTGTTGCGGTCGTTGATTTTCTCAAGGTGGAAGTTGAGGTCTCCCAGAAGGATGTAGTCTTTGGAGAGGAGCGCGTGTGGGGTGATGAAGTCCGTGATGTCTTCACTGAATTTTGCGCGGGGTCCTGGTGGTCTGTAGAGGAGGGTGCCTCTGAGTGTGGTCTTGGGGTCGATGTGGATCTGGAAGTGAAGGTGTTCGGAGTTGGCGAGGTTGGCGTCAGAGCTGGTTGAGATGCGGATTGATTTCTTGTGGACGATAGCGATTCCTCCTCCTGAATGGTCGGTGCGATCTTTGCGTGTAATCTTATAGTCATCAGGGATAGCGATGGCGATGTCAGGGGCGGAGGAGGCGTTCATCCATGTTTCCGTTAGGAATGCGACGTCTGGAGAGATGGTGTCTAGTAGGTTCCAAAGGTCAATGGCGTGCCTGTGGACCGAGCGGGTGTTGAGAAGGATGCATTCTAGGTGGTTGGGGTCGGGAATCTGTGGTGTGGTCGGAGCGGAGACGTTGTTGGTGCCGCTGAATTTGCAGGAGAGGCAGGAGAACGGTCCATGGGTGCGTCCAGGAGCGGATTGGACGCAGTTGGGGGCGCGACCGGGGTTAAGGGCTAGGAGGGCGGCGGCATCGTAGGTAATGCGGGGGGGCTGGGCTGCGCGAGTGGCAGGGGGACTGGCGCTGGGCGCGGTCCAGGCGCGGACGGGCGTAGACGGGCTTACCTTTGGCGCACCTTCGGCGTGTCCGTAGCGCGTGGACGCTGCGCGTGGAACCATCTGACATTCATACACTTTGAGGGGGGGAGGGGCGTGGGAGGGGCAGCAGGGAGGCGGGAGCGTTGTGAGGAGGAAGGGCTCTGACCAACAACAACAAACAAAATGGAGGTAGAGACAAGTCGAGTGAGGCTGGGGCACAGGAAAAGGTCACAGGCGCTTTAAATATGCAGATAAAGATAGAAGTAACCAGGTAGAGCGCAGCTCCGTTTCCGTCGCGCTAATTAAATGGCCTGAATTATGTTGCGCTGCAGAATGCCTGAAACGTGCCACACACAGAGCGGACTGAGCAGTAAATCACTAGCGCTGAGACAGATTCACAGTTACAAGCGCTAATGCAGGTTAACAAATCGCCAATTACAAATCACGAGTGCTAATGCAGAAAGCAAATCACGAAAGTAAATGCACAGGTACACAGAGGTTTGAGGAGAGGGTAACGATACCGTCAGGAGCCAGGGAGCGTGGGAGCGACCGTATCTGACGAAGTCAGGGCGGTCACAGCTGGAAATCCTACGGGGTCTACAGTAAGGGTCAGTGGGTGGGAGGGGCAGCAGGGAGGCGGGAGCGTTGCGAGGAGGAAGGGCTCTGACCAACAACAACAAACAAAATGGAGGTAGAGACAAGTCGAGTGAGGCTGGGGCACAGGAAAAGGTCACAGGCGCTTTAAATATGCAGATAAAGATAGAAGTAACCAGGTAGAGCGCAGCTCCGTTTCCGTCGCGCTAATTAAATGGCCTGAATTATGTTGCGCTGCAGAATGCCTGAAACGTGCCACACACAGAGCGGACTGAGCAGTAAATCACTAGCGCTGAGACAGATTCACAGTTACAAGCGCTAATGCAGGTTAACAAATCGCCAATTACAAATCACGAGTGCTAATGCAGAAAGCAAATCACGAAGAGGGATCTCAGAAGTCTCAACCTACTGCTCAAACAGAGTGCCAGCTATATGGTTACAAGGATGAATCTCTGGAACATATTATTTGCCTTTGCCCCAACTTTAAGACCAACGGAAAAACTATCCAAGAGTCCTATTATTCAGTGACTAAGTGCTGTTTTACATTGCAGTCTAAGAGCCAGATGTACAACCCTTAACATTTGCGAGTTGCAGATGCAATTTACAACAGTATTTCAGACACTGTTAGTGATTCCTAATGGGGTCGCAAATTGTCTGCCTCATTAATATTCATGAGGCAGGTGCTATTTGCGACCCCATTAGGAATGGCTAGCACTCCCAGGGATGGTAGCCCGCTGGGGTCAGCAGACCACCATGTCTGTGACTGCTTTTTAAAGAAAGTCGTTTTTTTTTTTAAAATGCAGCCTGTTTTCCTTAAATGAAAACTGGATGCATTTAAAAAAGAAAAATGAAACATTTCAGTTTCATTTTTTAAGAGTAGGCAGTGGTCCCCGTGACCATTGCCTGCTTTTAAAAAATATTTTTGCACACACTAAAGGTAAGGGGTCCCCTTCCTGTTTGCAAGTGGCTTACCACCCACTTGAAGTAGGTTGTAAACTGCAAGTGTTTTGTGACAGCAAATGCGGTCGCTAAACAATTGTACATTGAAGTACGAGTCACTATTAGGAAAGGACGCCCTTGGCACGCCTCTTCCTAATAGTGAGTCGTAAACGCTATTTTGCGAGTCACCGATTCACAAAATAGCGTTTGTACATGCCAGGACCTGGGCCAATTTCCTGTTTGCGACCGCAAAAAACAGTCGTACATCTGGCCCTAAAACCTTTATTAGCAAGCTTCTGAAATTCTTCAGCTTTGCCTACAAGCTTTTGCAACAGCCCACTACTATGAAGTAATGATTGTGTGATTATATAAAAATATATTTTATAGAAATATAGGATTATAAGGCTGATAATATATTGCCCAGGCCATTTTGAGTATTAGAAGCCATGTTTTAGAAAACTTTTTTATCGCTTTTAATTGAATCACTTATCTTTTTGAATACGATAAAATTCAAATTCATTTTACAGTGCAACATTTTTGTCCGAATCCTATTTCTCATATTTTTGTTAGGAAATAGGTATATACTCTTCTTTTGCACAGTGAAAGTAAAATATAACTAAATCTTTGGAAACATAGGATTTTGATTATCAACACAAACATTTTTTTGGGGGGAATGTTCCTATTCCCTGCATAAACTTTATCTAGTGTTAAGTAAAAGGCCTAATCTCTTTCCCCATACAGGGCTCCTTGCAGATAAATGCTATGCTTCACACATCACTCTGTTAACTATCAGCCATGAAAGGATACAGCACAATTACCTCGGGGAACTGGCAGTTCTTTACCAAAGCCTTTTTCCTTGTCAATTCATTTGCGTAGAAGAGGTTTCCCAGTCTCATAAGAAATGTTGCCCGCGTGATGCAAGGAGTAAATGTGTCTTGGAGCAGATGATTTTTTGCTTGATCTTGTAGAGCCCAGAGTGGGGTCGTTGATCGCAGTTTGGTCACAGCTGGAGAAAAGTTTGAAGAGGCTAACACTTGTCTTTTTTTGCTGACTGCGACTGTAGCACAAAGCATTCAGTGATAACTGTTAGAGGATGCAAAAAGAACAATTGACTAATAGAATGCTGAATAATGTCAGCCATTCACCCCAGTACAGAGATCTGGGCCTAAATTATTTGTTCCTTTTGCAACTACTAGAGGATGGTGCGTTTCTGAA
Organism: Lissotriton vulgaris; assembly: GCF_964263255.1. NCBI lineage: Eukaryota > Metazoa > Chordata > Amphibia > Caudata > Salamandridae > Lissotriton > Lissotriton vulgaris. Next base: position 1,020,075,937 of record NC_141687.1, on the reverse strand, counting down.
GCAGTAACTGAGTTACCCTGTAGTAAAATAGGTGAAGAAAGGGCAATAACTTAAGTTTTATATGACTATTGGGAGTCAACTTTCTTATTTCAGTTCACATTTTAAAAACTGCTGTCAAGAATGTTTCAAGAGAATGGAAGAAGGCTGCCCACTGTTTTCTGGAAGAATTGCCATCTGCTACAGGTCTATTGAGTGACCTGCCTATAGCTTTATACTCAATTTCCAGACCCAGAAGGCTGATTTATTGGCTAAGATATAAACCTCTTGCTGACCCACATGATCGAGGTCCTATCCTTAGGAGTCTGCTTGCTTGTTGGGCCTTCTCACCCAAAGCTGGAGATTTAATCAATCAATCAATCAATCAATTCCGATTGGTAAAGCGCTGCTCATCACCTGTGAAGGTATCCAGGCACTGGGGGTAGCTGCTGTGGGCCTGGTCAATCAAACATCCAGGTTTGTAGCCCACTTCTGAACTTCTACAGGGATGGCAAAGAAGTGGAGGGGGTGGCTGTTCCAGGTGTTGGTGGCCAGGTGGGCGAAGAAGTGCCTGCAGCTCCTTCGTCGGCAGAAGCGGGGAGTGTGAGCAAGCAATGGGTTGCGCAGATGTCTGATGGGTTGGTGGAAGTTCAGCCTGTGGTTAAGGTAGGCTGGACCTTCATTGTGCAGGGAATTGTAGGAGTGGATCAGCCTTTTGAACTGGCACCTCTTGTGTACGGGGAGCCAGTGGAGTGTTCTGAGGTGAGGAGTAATGTGGGTTTGCCTCAGGAGATTGAGGACGAGCCTGGCTGCTGCGTTTTGGAGGATCAGCTGAGAGTGAGGAAGCAGACTGAGGACACTGCATTTATCTATGTTTTCATGGTGAGCTTACTGTCAGGTATGATGCCAAGGTTCCTAGTGTGTTCTGATGGTGTGGGAGGGGGCAGAGTTTGGCTGGCCGCCAGGAGTCATTCCATGGGGATGTGTTGCTTCTGAAGATAAGTAACTCTGTTTTGTCGGTGTTGAGTTTGAGGTAGTTGTTTTGCATCCAGCTGATGGGGAGGGGAGGGGGGGTTGCAGATAGGGAAAGAATGAGCTGAGTGTCATTGCAAAAGATCCAGAGGAAAACTAGCAAACAATTTGCAACCACATTTGGCTATCAAATAAATTAGATGTAGGGAGATATTCCATAACTTCAAACAGTGAATCAAGGTAGCCCCATCTCATTACAGCTTCTATCCTTGTCCAGATGAAGATTTCTGCCCTCCATACATTTTCCATTTATGAATGTAAAACCTGGAGTGGGATAAACCACCAACCCTTCACCAAACCTGCTCCATCACTGGTCAGCCACAAAGCATGCCTAAGTCCTAGCCATCCATATCATTTGACCAGAAAGAAAGAACAGCTTGTATCTGACTTTGGTGGTGAGCCAAAAGAGTAGCTAGGTATCATTTATTCACACCACAATAACTTATATTGACTTTCACTTGAAATTATTGCTTAAAGGATTTGGGGGCAGATTTACAATAAGTGGCGCCACTTATTGTGCGCCATGCCTCCGCCACCATTGATGCGCCGCATTTACAATGCGGCGCACCAATGGGCAAAACCGGCACAGATACGTGACGCATCTGTGCCGTAAAAGCGGCGCATTGCTGGAGTTGCGCCGCAAGTGCGACGCAGCTCCAGCAAGGCTCTGGGGCACCCTATCTTGTTAATGCTGCGTCAATCCTTACGCCTGCTTCAAGCAGGCGCAGGGTTTTGACTGAGTGACAGCCACTTTTAGGAGGCGTTCCTGCGCCGGAACGCCCCCCCTGCGCAGGACCGCCTCCTTCTGGTGCAGGGCTTTACAACGTGACACATCTCCCAGATGCGTCACGTTGTAAGTACCCCGCACCATGGTGCTTCTTTTGCGCCGCCGTTGCGCCACTAAAGTGACGCAACGGCGGCGTAAAAAGGGGCACAAGGGGCTTGTGAATCTGCCCCCAGATCTTTTAATAGTTTCCAATCCTCGTGTCTGGTTCCCTTCATTTTAGTGCAGTTGCAATGATTACACCCTATCCAATTTCAATACAATATGTTAGGATTTACAGTTTGTTTCTCATGTAACAGTGAAATATTTTGTAGTTGCTGCACATGTAAGTTATGTAAATATCGACAAATATAGGCCAGGTGGCTTGGCCCAAGCTAAAACAGGAAGCCTGGGATTCTGAAAAGAAACGTATGCTTATTAAATAATTTAATTTTATGGATGTCAAGAAGTCGTAGGGATTGCCCTTGCTACCCCTGGCAATGATGATGCATTCCCTAGCCTCAAGTTCCAAATGCAGCACGAATTTCTTGTTAAAAAATAAAAACGTCTTCTATATGCTGTCTGTAAAACAGCATCTGCTTCAAGCTACCCACCAGTGCAGTACACAGTTGAAACTTGAAATTGTTTCTATTTGTTCCATCAAGTCATGTGTTGCCCAGTAACACTCTCTGCAAGACATATGCTTGTCCTGCAGGTTCTGGGTTTTGGTGTGTTTCACCGGAATGCCTCTATGGTGTCCACCGTTCTCAGACAAAAATATTTGCTATTTTTTCATGCTCTAATATTTTTGCAGTAGATGGTATTTTAATAAGACCTCTAAAATTCTGTGTATATTTTGTTTACAGGGCAATCCTACTTCTGTCTGCTATAATAACCAATACGCTCTAAAATACATTCAGGTAAATACCTCTTGTGTTTGCAATTTTAAGTTAATAATTAAAAGCGGAAAAAGTACTATCTTTTCAGATTTTTTTACTTCTCTAACTGACCGTTTCAATGTAATATTACAATTATATTGTGATCCCTGGCAATAGTTTTTTGTCATTCATCATGTAATTGCGTTCTCAAGACCACACTAATGGCACTGGGCAAATATGCAAAGACTACATATGGCAACGTTACAACACGATTCCAAAGCCCTCAGGTGTGGCATCCTCTCACAATAAAAAATGTTGCTCTTAATTTGAATGACGAAGATGGGATCCAAAGTAACTTCTGAAATATGTCATCAACTTGCTTATTCCTAACAACATACATGGAATATCGAAGTAGCTTTGTAAAGTAAGTCATTATGACATGTTGGGCCACATGCATCCAAAGAAAAAATGGTTGCAAACGGGCAGATTCTCAGAATCTGCCCCTTTGCGACCGATAATTTTGCATTTGGGATGCATCATCCCAAATGCAAAAATCGCAATTGAAGTAATGGCTAAAATAGCTGTTACTTAAATTACGATTGCATTTAGGGAATCGTAAATTGCGTTTACCTGAATGCAATGCATGATGCAATCGCAAATATAGGGGTCGCAAATTACCATCAATTCAAACTTGATGGTAATTTGCAAAAACGTTGAAAAATGCACAAAAGGGCATTTTTTTTAAAGTTCCAGGTTACACACACACACACATGCCCATGGGGCATGTATGTGCGCAACATGTGTACACATACATATTTCAGGGGTGCAACCTGGTGTCCTTTTGGTACCCTTGCACCTTTGAAATTGCATGCACAATTTGCGAGTACCTATTGGGTACTCACAAATGGCGCATGCAATTTTCATTTATTCCTATGGGCCTGGAAAGCCATTTCTTAATTGTGACTCGCAATTTGCGAGTCACAATCAAGGAATGTGTAGGAATTGCTATTTTTTTAGAGATTCCTACATGAATAGGCTTTTGCGATTCCATAATTGTGATTTCTTAAGAATCGCAATTTAGGAATCGCAAAAGCCTACCTTGATGCATGTGTTGTGTTTTGTGATGTTGTCTAATGGCAAGAGTGCTTGATTAGGCACAGCATTTGCCATATCCTGTCCTCTTGGTACTCGAAAAATTATGTTGAGAATACCTACTTTTCAGGCAACCTATTTGGGGAAAAGTCATGAGTTCAAGTTCTGACGAAAACAAGATTATATCTTTGGAAAATTAATGCCAGTGGAAAATAATTGATAAATGCCTTCTGAAACCAAAAAGGCTATTTCTCCAACAAGATTCTACACATCTTTGAGAACATTAATTGCCACAAGTCAGTGCATCTGAGATTCAATGAAGCTCAATTCAGAAGCCTTTTTTATGAAGGACTCTGCGGACCATGCCAATTATATCTGTTCCACTTTAGGCCCAAGACCTAATCTTTCAGGGTTTGAATTTCTGCAATCTGGTGTTTGGGGTAAACCATTATATATGCTGTTAGCACAGACTATCTGTGAAATGTGATTGATAAGCTGTTTGATGCTGATGCTTATATAATTTTGGGAGGATTTAAAAGGCTGTTATTTTCAGAAGCACTAATGAATCCAGTCAAAGTCTTGTTTGCATCTTGAGGAGGACTTTCTAGGTTTCTAGTCAGCTGTGTGCCTTACCCAAGAACTGTGGACCACAGATTGGCTGAGGATGCACTCACCACGGCTGACTCAAAAAGAAGAATGAGAGGTTTTGAGGGTGCACATTCCTACCAAATTAACAGAAACTGAAATGCAGGATCTTGTTAGCTTCCAAAAGGTAAAGCATTGTTTTTTAGTTTTTTTTAAAGATTTGTAATATTCACTTGTGGTAATATAGTTTTTCGAATCACTATAAGTACCCTGCTTCCTATGTCTATAGGTTAGTGTTAAATAGAAAAAAAATGAAAAATTTAAATATAGTTGTGGTTGTCTGTTAGTTCTAACAGCCTTATGGTGGCCTTCCCCCAAACTTTTTGCCTTTTTGCCTCCAATTCTGCTGATCTGTTTTTGGTGGTTTTAAAACTATGGGCACTTTTACACTGATAACCAATGTTAAAGTCTATGTGCTCTCTCCCTAAACATGATTTGATTGACTTATCCACAATTGGCACATTTAATTTACTTAAGTAAGTAAAGTGCACTACATCTGCCTAGGGCTGCCCGCTACATCTGCCCAGGGCGTGCAACTTAAATGCTACTAGTGGGCCTGCAGCACTGATTGTCCCACCCACTTAAGTAGCACTTTAAATTATATCTCAGGCCTGTCACTGCAGAGCCTGTGTGTGTAGTTTACAATGTCATTTCGACTTGGCATTTAAAACCCTGTGCCAAGCCTTAAACTCCCCTTTTATTAGATGTGTTACCCCTAAGGTAGGCCCTATGTAGCCCATAGGGTAGTTTACTATTTAATCAAAAGGTAGGACATGTACTTTTATGTTTTACACGTCTTGGTAGTAAAAACTCCCAAATTAGTTTTTCACTACTGTGAGACGAACCACTTCCATATGTTATCATTAGGGATTCCTTGTTACTTCTAGAAAGTGCCATTCCCAATTGGAAGGAGGAGAGCTGTAATGTTTACAATCTATGGAATTGTAATGATAAATCCTCTTTAATGGTAACATCAAAGTTATCATTACAATTTTAAAAAAGCGACTTTTAGAAAGATGTCATTTTTCTGCTCTAAGCCCTGTGTGCCTGCTGCCTGTTGCCAATAAACATCTGGGGTGGGTGAGAGCTGGGCCGTGTGCAGTCCATCTAGCTAGCCACATACAAAGGGAGCTTCAGTGTGACTTATGGGCCATCCATTTCTTGATGTGCCATCCTGGGCAGGATGGAAGGGAGGAGCTGGGCACAGCCTCACACTTACACCTTAATAGGCAATGTGCTGTCCCCACACAAAGGACTGCTTAACCTCTTGTAGTGTGTCTAGGGCCCCGGCAGGAAGGGAGGATCTCTGTGCACTTCAAAGCCCCTCTTTGAAGTCTCCCCCACTTCAAAGGCACAACTCAGTACAGGAACTGGACTTCTGAACCTACCAACTCAGTACACTGCACCAGTGGATACTCTTCCTGGAAGGACTGCTGTGCTGGTGAAAGACTTCCACTCTGCTGTATTGCTGCTCTGGAAGAACTGCTTTTCTGTTGTGCTGACCTGCCTGCTGCATGCTGCCCTCCTTAACTTGGTGGGAAGGACTGGACCTGCACCACCTGAACCCAGAGTGACTCCAAGGGCTTGTCTGCTTGACTCCTGTTTCATGTTTCAAGGGCCACAAAAAGACATCCAATAACTCCGAAACAGCATCTGAACTCTGCCATCTGAGAGTCTTGCCATGCCAAGTGGTGCCAACCCAGTCCTGGACCCTTGGAAGTGAGTATAAAGTGCTGCTCCATACAAAATACATGCAATGACTGCATTGCGCCGCTCGGAACTGCTGCATCTCCTTTGACGACGACACATCGCAAGTACATTGCCTTGCCAACTACGCAGCACATTGCTTCTATTCCTGATGCATCCTTGACTTGCACATCTTGATGACGACACATCGCCTACATTTCAAACTTCGACAACGACGCATCACCTCTGTACTTCACCCATCACAGTTTTGTCAATAACGCAACTACGGTACTTTGCAGCGATCCAAGGCTGGTCCCTTTCTCTTAAACGCGCTCAATCGCAGTCAGCCTGCCCTTTTGGATTTGTCCCAATCCAGCGCGACCAGAGAGCCCCGGTTGGAGCTTTATGCTTTTAAGCACTATGGGCCCAATGTAGGTAGGCCGTTACCGATCGGTAACGGCCGAAAATACCGATTTACGGCCCTTACCGATCGGGATACTGGCATCGAGATGTAGGGCAAAGAAAAACGTCCTAATCGGTACAAATACCGATTCGGAATGGCTACCGAATATAAAATAATCCGATACGTACATACCGAAAATCGGAAATGTAACGAATCGGTAACACACCGAATCAGATAAAAATACCGATTCGGTCCATGTACCGAATCGGTAGTGACACCGATTCGGAAATTATCCGAATCGGTCCATGTACCGAATCGGTACTGACACCGAATCGGAAATTATCCGATTCGGTCCATTTACCGAATCGGTACTGACACCGAATCGGAAAATATCCGATTCGGTCCATGTACCGATTCGGCAGTGACACCGAATCGGACATAAGCCGAATCGGATAACCTACCGATTCGGTAGAATCACCGATTGGGAAAGTTCCCGATTCGGACAGATAGGGAGATGTATGGAAGCACAGAAATACCGATTTTGGCTCTAAATCGGTATTTCTCACTCGGTATTTACCATGGATTACAATCAGGTGGTAACCAACTCCAACCCATAAAAATAGACCCAAAATGCATTGCAACTTGCAGGATGGCAGCTTTTTATGTCATTGCAAGGCGGCTACGGCTACAGCAGGAAGGACAGAGGGAATGGCAAAGAGAGGAACAGGTCTACAGACAGAGGATCACCCTGTTTATGCTCACCGAGGCAGAGATCCTACAGAGGTACAGGCTGGACTCAGACACCATTCTGGAGCTCATCAGGGACCTCAAACCACTGTTGGATCACCCCACCCCAAGGGCACATGCCATCCCAGCGCACGTCCAGGTGCTATGCAGCTTACACCTGCTTGCGTCTGGCAGCTATCAAAGTGGAGTTGCAGCGGTAGGAGGGGTGACCCAGAGCAGCCTGTCAAGGTTCTTCCACACATTCCTTGACTCCATGATACACAGGATGGACCAATACATCTCTTTCCCTGCAACCCACGCAGAACTGCTACAAACTAAAGCTGACTTCTACCAGATGGCACAATTTCCCCAAATCATTGGCTGCATAGATGGCACGCACATTCCGATTTGCCCCCCAGCTGACACAGAATACATATACCGCAATCGGAAGTCTACGCATACCATCAACGTTCAGGGGATCTGCAATGCGAAGTGCACCATCACAGACCTGGTAGCAAAATTTCCAGGGAGTACCCATGACTCCTACATTTTTCAACAGAGCGGCATCTATGCACGGCTGATGGCTGGCGAATTTGGTGAAGGATACCTCCTAGGTGAGACACATCATCAGACCCCCATAACACAAAGTAGCAAAGTGTAATTCATGTATGCATGTGAGTAATGTTACCCCTTTTCCTTCCAGGCGACAGTGCATATGCCCTCCGCTCTTTCATACTCACCCCCTACCTCAACCCCTCCACACCCAGCCAAAGGAGGTATAACCGGGCCCACAAAAGCACAAGGAATGTAGTTTAACGGACCTTTGGCATCTGGAAAAGTAGATTCAGATGCCTGCACAAGAGTGGAGGCGCAAGGCAGTATACCCCCATCACCTGCTGCAAGATCATAGCTGTCTGTGCAATGTTGCACAACCTTGCGGTGAAGAAGGGCACTGAGGTCGAGTTGTCTGACTACGAGGACCATGACGACGACGATGCTGTGCCACTAACACAGCCTGCTGGGGTGTCTACGCCAAGTGATGGCAGATACAGACGTGAGGAGATTACAGAAAACTATTTCTGAGTGAGTACAGATGCACAGACAGGTAAATGGTTGTGGGGAAAAGCAAATTTTAATAATGTTGCAACACCGTTACTGCACTGATGTGCAACAAAATAAAATGTAAAAGTAAAGAAAACAAATGTCAAAGGTCCGGGTTGCCTCACCCGCCCTGGCAAGCCTACTTCTTGGAGCACTTGGCAGCCCCACTGGGGTGTGCCTCACCCCCTTCCGCATGTCCTGCGGCTTCTGCGGAGCGCCTGGTGCTCCGGCGTGGCTCCGACGCAGCGCTGGCCGGGCTGCTGCGGCTGCTGCTGTCCCCAGCATCCCCGAGGTCCAGGGCTGGATTGGCCGCAGTATTGGAAATTATCATTGCCACCATGGCTGTTGTTATGCGGGCCATTCCCCTGGTGACCTCAGCGGTGTTTTGTGTCAAACTTGCCTCCATATTGGCACCACGTTGACACAGTTGCGCGGTTGCAGCAGCAAGGCGGCTAATGGATCGATTTTGCAGGCGGGAATCCGCCTGCGCGAGTGCTCGTGCTCCTCAAGTCTTCCGCATAACTGTGTTATGGCTGTGGTCAGCCTGCCAAGACCTGCAGCAACCTCCTTGTTTGTGTCAACAAATGCCTTGAACCCTTTCACCATCTCGCCCATCTGCAGGTTGTGCTGGCGGAGCTGGCGCTGGCAGGCCATGATGGACTTTGCCTGCTGGCGTTGGATTTTGACCATGCTGCCTTCAAGGCCCTGGAAGACACTGCCCTCCCGTGCCGGCGCTGCAGTGCTGGAAATGGCACGCCTCCGGGTACTGCTGCTGCCGCCCTGCTGTGTGGGCTGGGGTGCCACTGGTGTTGGGGTTGTTGTGGCCGGGGCCTGACCCGCTGCTCCCTGGATAGGGTTGAGTGTAGCCACAACCAGACTCCTGGCAGGAGTTGTGGTAGGTGAAGGGTGGGCCGTTGTCGGAGAGTTCTCAGGGGAGAACAGCAATGGGGGTGTGCCTGACATTTGTGGGGAGTGAAGGAATGCGTAGTCTATTACCAGGTCTCCCTCTTCTCCCTGGCCAATGGTGTTGTTCTCCTCCTCCTCCTCCTCCAGGGCAGCCTGACTTGTGCTAGGCCCTGCCACCGCACTGGTTGTTGGTGCTGGTGCTGGTGCATCAGTAGCTTGTGGTCCTTCGCCTGATGGTGCCCCTAGGTATAAAGAAACATTTGTAAATTGAGTGTCGATGTATTACAGTCACTACAATTAAAGCATTGCACATGTCCTTGCATATCCTTTGAATGTGTTTCACTGTTTTCTATTTTGTGGTTCTGCACTGCCATATTTTGGAAACTTCTGCTGACTACATTTACCATGATGCATTTCTCTTGTATGTTGGTTACAGTACTGGGCTGGGGTTTGGCTGTGCATTGTGTCTAAAGGGGAGGTGTCTGGTAGGGTGTGTCATGATGCGCATGCTTCTTACCTGTAGCTGTAGCTCTGGCTGAGCTATCCAGTGTCCCGATTCCTGTCACACACTCCCTCTCGATGGTGCTGGACACCAGTTCCTCCAGGTCCGTGAGGGGTGGCGCCGGGTTCCTGCCCCCACCAGTCAATCCAGCTTGCCTCTGCAGCTCAGCCATCTTGAGTTTCGTGAGGCTGCGGATTTCGTAGAATCGTTTTTTAAGGTCATCAAGGGTCCTGGGGGTGACACCTACTGCATTGACCTTCTCACCTATCTCACTGCAGAGCCTCCTCTTCGTGCTGTCCGGCACAGTGAGGGACAGCCTCCCGAAGAGCTGCCTGTGCACCCTCACCACCTCCTCCACCAACACCTGCAGCTCTGTGCTACTAAACTTGGGCTTTCTCTTCTGGCCACCCTTCTGGCTCTCACTGGTGCTTGCCATCTTGCTATCCACAGTTCTCTGCCTCCTGCTCCCACTGCTGCTCACTGTGAGTGTTCAGCTCAGGCTGGCTCTCCAGAAAGTTCTTAATGACCTGCACCTGCCTGGGTAGCCACTCCCTGCTTGGGTGGGGGAGGGTGGATCCACCTCATTGGCTGTTTCGGATTTTACCGATTCGGATTTTACCGATTCGGATTTTACCGATTCGGATTTAACCAAATTGGATTGTTCAATGCATTCCTATGGGCATTTTGGCCATGGGGGTGTATTCCGACCTCCGATTCGGTAATTGCCGATTCGAAATTTGCCGATTCGGTAATTTCCGATTCGGTGGTAGCCGATTCTGTACTTTCCGATTCGGTCCGTGCCAATTCGGTACATATCGAATCACAATACCGATGCCGACCGATTCGGTATTTTTTCGGAGTTTTTTTCCTACATCTCGTTTTCCGATTTCAGAATACCGATTCGGCCCGCCTCGGTATTTTGAAATCGGAAAAACCCATTTACCTACATCGGGCCCTATATTTCAAGGTATTCAAAATTCATAATTACGGTTCTACTTAGTGGATTTTTGTTGTTTTGGTCTTGTTTGATTCATTAAGATAAACTCTATTTTCCTAACCAGGTGTGGTATCTTTCAGTGTGATTTTTATCACTGTTTTACTGGTTGAAGAGTTGCACAAATACTTTACACATTGCCTCCTAAGATAAGTCTGACTGGTCAGTGCCAAGCTAACAGTGGGTGAGCACGGGTTAATTTAAGGTGTATATCTGACTTACCTTCACTAGGATTGTGGTTCCTGCTTAGACAGGGTGAAAACCTCTACCAACCAGAAACCAAATTTATAACATTGGTGATCAGCTGTGTGGATAAAACATATTTGTGCAGTGTCATAGAGTGACGGTGTACATTACTGTGCAACATCTAAAGACTATTACACATTTTTAAATACGAATGCCTGCAGCATTGACACCCACGGCAGGCCTGAGAGGCTGAAACTATGCAAGAAGAGGGGGCTGAAAGTGGTCACAAAGGCAACCAAGTTGGTTCACCAGGGGGCCTTGAGGACTTTTGCGGAACTGCAGAGATGGCAGGCCACATCAGAGAATGATGAGGTGTACAACAATGAGGAGTCCAGGGTCTTGTGCTCCAAGGAGAGTCCCAATCTTCCCAGCAGATGACATGGAGGCCCCTGATGCTCATGGTGGAGCATAGAATAGTGTGTTTGCCCGAGGCTTGTCCCCACAGGAGCTGGAGGACAGAAAAAAGGAGAGGAAACTTAAATTGAAGTTGGCCAAATTGAGGTTGGAGGAGAAAAAGTTGGCACATGAGCGTAAATGTAAGGAGCTAGACATCAAGGCAAAGCAGGCAGAGTGCAGTAGTAGTGGTGGCAGCATAACTGGAGTATTCCATGGAGAAGAAAGAGTCTAAATACCAAAGGATTTGGTGCCCAACTATGTGGTGGGAGAAGACATTGACAAATGTCTCACAGCTAATGAGGTGGTTCTAACGGTGCACTGGGTTCCTGAGGAGTACTGGGGTGGGAGGGGGTAGCTCATGAAGGTATATGCCGACATAGGGGAGAGACACACTCTTTACACTAGACGTGGAGGACCAGAAGTACTCTCCTATGAAGGCCATTCTTTGTCAAGAAATGTGGGCTAACCCCAAAAGGTATAGGCAGAAATCCAGGAGTAGCCACAAACTGCCTACAAGGACATGGATGGATTTCTTGGACTCATCCAGCATGGCACTAAAGGGCTGGGTGAAGGGCAGCAAGGTAATGATTTCAATGGGCTGCACAACCTAATCATGGGGGTGTACATGCTTGATATTTGTTTCCAGAGCTGGGCCAGCACCTAGTGGATAGCTGGCTGCCTAACCCCCAGGAGGCTTGCTGAAGAGGCGGTCCTCTGAGTCAGCACCAGAGTGTCCAAAAAGGCATCTGCAGGGTCTCCCAAAAGGAGGGGGGGTATCAGGGCTCCCACCAGAAGAAGGAGGGGGTATATAAAAGGAAGGAGGTCTCACAAGACCCCCAAAAAGTTCCCAGGGTTAATGGTCTCATACCCAATCTGCCACCAGAAAAGTGCTTCCCTGACAAGAGTCAGAACAAACCGCCCCCCCCCCCCCAGTGCTATGAGTGTGGGCATTAGAAAGGGGATTCCCAAATGTCCCAAGAGGGCATAGCCTCCCACTGGAAGTAAGACACTGGGGTTGGCAAGTGTAGTGCTTGGGGAGGAGTTTGTCCTAGTCAGTGAGGGAGAAGTTAGTGCGGTTACCCTAGTGCCCCTTTCTGATGTGAAGATGGTGCTTAAAGCCCACATCCCTTTCAACACTACAAAGTATAGGCAAGGGCAGTGGATCTCCATTAGTGGGCAAGGTGTTGAGGCTCGGAGGGACACAGGACCCAGCATAACTATGGTAAGGAGCCAGCCTGTGTCCCCAGAGCAAATTTTACTCAGTAGATTATAGCAGCCGCGGACGGTCCATTGGCCCTCACGAACAGTGTCTGTAAGGCTGAATAAAGGTCATCCTGACAGACACTGTTCATTTTGCAGGTCTGGCAGCCAAAAGCCAGACATGCGCTAAATGCGCAGGCTCCTGGCTGCCTGAGCTGAACTTTCCTATGCTGAGGAATTCACAATTGCTCTGGGTGTGACCTCCTCAGCTCAACAAGGTTTCTGATGCCTTCCCCTCAGTGACAACTGGTAGTCTCACTGCTTGCCTCGCACCTGGGCGCTTCAGTTTTAAGCCCTGAAGCACTCAGGGTTGAGTGTAAATCAGTGATACTTCATTACAGAGTGGGGTCAGCAGTCTCACTGACCCCATCCCATTCTGTGATGATGTTGGGACTACTGCCTTCCCTAATTGGATTTTTGGCATATTGTTGTTGCTCTATTTATTAAATTGAGGTGTATATTTCCAACCAGGAAATGTAGACCTAAGATTGGGGTTGCTTCATGGTTAGGGTGCATGCCTCTGTCAACCAGAAACCCAGTTTCTAACATTGACTGTGACTTTTCTTTAGAAAAGTAGGCATGCACCACATTTACGTTTGCCCTGCTGAGTCTCTCACTGTTCTGTGATAGTATTAGTACATGTCACCCTTGTTAATGATGCTCACAGAAGAGTTTACACTTCTTCATTCTCCCCCCTTTGTAGATCTACAGGCTAGTAACACAGCTCTGAGAGCTAGGAAAAATCTGATTGGGGGAGGAAAGGAGATTTGATACCGCAAAACCTTTAGGTTCACATTATAGCCAGATACTTTTAATCCTCAACTATCAACAGTTGATGACAGCTGAGGTACAGAGCTTATCAATTGATGGTCCTTCCCAAAGCACATAATCTGCAACTTTCACAGAGTTTTTATGGAATTTCTTCTAGCAGGGGCACATATGGTTTTCCCTGTTTGTTGTATTGTTAAGGGCTATGATCCAATATTAATAAAACATCCGGATACCATATGCATTGAATAGGCATAGAGCCACACTCTAGTGGAAAAGGTATGTTGTGAGGTAACACACCACTTAAATCTTACAAATAATGCTTACTCTATCACGGTGTAAGTGCACAAAATTGATTTACCCCTTTGACGTACCTACCCCCAACAGTTGGTATAAAGCAGGTTAATGCTGAGAAATAATTTCCAAGGAACATCCTTTTGAACCAGCTTATTATCTAAATTTGCTTCATTCATGCTGTCATGGAGTAGTTCTAGAAAGTACAGTGGAATGGACCTACAAGGCACACAAAACTCCTCCTTGTTACAATGGCCAACAAAATTATACCATGCAAGGTGGACATGCACTTCTAGAATCCAGTTAGTATAAAGGCAGCACCTCGGAGTCAGTCATCAAATAGTTGAGTCTTTCTAAGAATACTTCAGGCAAAACCATTAGCTGGAGGGTTCAACATTGCTCAGATTCTATTGCAAATATGATCTCTTTTTATGGGTTGGAAGCAAGGCAGTCAATTTTCAGGGCAGTTTTGTACTTGGAGTAAGGAACTGTATGAAGTATAACATGAAAAATTGTTTCTCAAGCTTGACTCATCCTTCCAGGCAGATTTTCAAGGAGCTAGTTGCTCACCCATCACCACTAAAGTTTTCTATTTTTTATACAATTGTATTAAAAAAATATTTTGAAGGTAAGTTTATATTGTTAAGTATAAATTTACGATACTTAAGTTTGCAAATGTACTTTGAAGATATAGATATATCTTCAAGGTATATAGATGTCGAATTAAGAAGAGTAAATCTATACTTACCATCCCAATATTTTGGTAGTCAATATTCTAGCTATGATATCTTTCCATATTTTTGTGCTTGATATTCTGACGTACAACCATCTATCATAGCCAGAGAACCACCAGAGTTGCAACACAGAAACTGACTTTGTCACTTTCAGTGATAAGGGCCTCAATTATCACAAGAAAATGAAGAGGGCAGGTTCTTACCTTAAAGGATATTGTGTCCATATTATCGTACCACTTATTTACATTACCTTACTGTTTATTCCAGATTTAGAACACTTCTAAAAACGTGGCTCTTTAAACAAGCATATGACTAGAATTTGGACCTTGTTGTTCCCTCCTTTTTACTCAGCACCTTGAAACCTTTTCGGTGTACGCGTGATTTCCCAATGTTGTGTAACCTAACATAACATAACTACAGGACTCACGTCTCGCAAGGAAGAAAGTTCCAAAATTGCAAAACAATGATGACATTGTTTTTTCTTGCCACCTATTCAAGTTTTGCTCCTGGGGTTGTCATAGTAGAGGCTCCCGGAACTCCACTTTCTTTGAAACACGTGCTGCATGATGAAGAGGATTAGACACGTCCTAGTGGTAGGGAGGCTATATGGTGTAATGGTGACTATATTGATTGTCTATGCCATTTACTTTAACATTTCATCGTTCCAGTAGAAGGTTCAGGTGTATGTACCAATATGCTGTTATATATGTTGTATGATGAAATTCGCAAAATGCACACAAGGTCGAATTCCTCTGATAGCTCAACTCATACAAGAGGTAAAAAGCCACTTTGGAAAATACTGTCTATAAACATCAGGAAGGGCGCTTAGGCAGCTGCTGCATAGGGAGGGAAGTAAATCAGGCCAGTTTCGGGCCTAGCCCTTGAAACGTAAAACACCACTGACTGCTATTACAGCTACGACAAATGGTTCTGGAATTTTGGTTTACACCCTCATAACGAATGGCCCTGTAAATTGCAGGTAACTCTGGGGGATGGGATTTTGGCGCATAAATAATACAATCTGGAGGTTATTTTTTACTCTGATGGGGGAAAAGTTTGAGAAGAAAAATTACTTTTCACCTTTTGCTGGACCCATTATTTTTGCTAGTTTTGAAAATGAGCACTTTACCCCTGCTAACCTGGAGCAGAGTGCCAATGTTGCCCCTGTAAACATGGTTAAATTAGCTTATTCCTAACTGCACGTTTCACTTGCCGGTAAGTCCCTAGTATATGGTGTAGAAATTGTACCTAGAACCGGTAAGTTAATTGCTACTTGTAGACTGCAATACCTATTTCTTCCATCTTTCATAGTGGCAGTACAAACATGGCTTCAGGCCTACCCTGTGCAACTTGCTTTTCTACCTCTTAAACCTGCAGTGCAGCCTGTTAAAATAATCTTTCTTGACAGATAAAGCCCTCACTTTTAAATATTAGTAAGTCACCCCTATAAAAGCTTTGTAGCTCACAAGGTAGGGTACATGATAGGTATAGGTGGAATATGTACAAAAATAATGTTACCATGTCCCTACAGTGGCAAGGTCTAAAAAACTAATTTCACTGTGGTAGGCCTAGTTCTCCTATGTAGAAAACTAAAGTACAGATTAAAATACTAATACTGTAGCTCAAGAATACTAACACACCTAGAAAAATAAATAAACAACTTTTTGCAAGAATTATTACTATTCAATTCAAGGCTGAAGTCAGATTTTAAATAAATATTAAGGGAAAGTAACTTTAAAAAGTCCTCTTTTCTCTGTCCAAATTTCCTGAAGGTTGATTTGCATTAGCTCTCAAGCTTCTCCCAGCCTGCGGGTAGCCCTGAATGCATGTGAATGAGGTGTGAAATGCCTCACAGGAGCAAACAATAGGCTGACTTATTAGGCAGAGATAAAATATCTGAACTTCACAGAATATTCAATGTGGTGGATGTGGGCATCCTCTGACACCACACTGTCAAATGTTCCTTTACTGATCGTTTGAGTCACATGTAAAACTAGGAGTGAACTTGAAATGGACAGAAGAGGATGCCAAACAATTCTTGTGTATGCTTTGTCTCTGGAGTTGTTGTAGGTACAGTACCTACTTCAAAGTGGATTTGAATGTTAGATGTGGGAGGACACCTTTATTACAATAGTACACTTCCTACACACACTCCAACATTCTAATTTAGTGTGGCTGAATACTTTCGGCATCTTAAAAATTCACAGACACATGACATTTGAGCCTACTTGTCATACGGCAAAAAAGAACTACAGAAAAGTGGATAGGATATGCCCTGGGAACATTTACATCAACAGAAAGGGTTGGCTCTTCCTATAAAGTGAGTGTCAGAAGTAGCCGATCAGAATGAGGGTAATATGGAAAACAACGGAAAAGACTGCATACCAACTTACCTTTCCCCCCTCCTTTTCTTGCAGCCCATATGGAGCGAATTACAAAACACCTCCTCTGATGACACGACAGAAATAGATGCAATCTACGGCCCCTTTAATAAAGATGTTTCTACTGTCCACATGGGAGGTCACATGACGAGGGAAAAGGCTTTTCTAGCAGAAGAGGAAGAACGGGGAACGGAGCGGGACGCGGAGAAGAAGACGCTGGCAGGTTCGAATTGTGACAACAAGGCGGCAAACGTAGGAGGCGTGCTCCCGACGAAGAGAAGAGAGATCTGCAACAGACCGACTGCAGCAGGCGGAGTCCAGTCATCTGGGAGACAAGGCGAAGAGACCTGCCACGGCCCTGGAGGGTCGTGGCTCTCACAGGTGTGTGGGCATCTGCAAGAGTATTGGAAGTGAGGGGGAGGGAGAGGGAGAAATGGTGAGGGCAGCACAGGAACGCACTGACTGCCAGAAGCAAGCTGAGCGCTTTATCATGTGCACTGAGATTAGAGTGTGCACAATATTTTTTGTTAAAGCCCTTATCACTGCTATCACTGCTCCCTCCCTCCTCACCTTTTGGAAGTCGGACGTTTAAACTTTCAAAGCACCAGTTTGTTTTCTTTTGGTTTTGGTGGTCCCACACGCCCTACCCCACATTATATTAACGATAATAATAGGAAACTTACCTGAACCCCTTTTTCATCCGAGGGAAACTGCTGGCTAAGAGGACTCCAAATTCAGAAAAGCACCAAAGAAGACCCTATAAAAGAGAGATAAAAGGAAGAAAAGGACATTAAGACCACCTCATTTTCTTTCGATGTACATTCTGTGTACATCTTCATCACTGAATAGAGAACAGCACATACAAAATTACAGAGTGAATATGTCTTATTACTGGCCCCATTTCTATATATTTTCACAGTGAGAAAAAAGTAAAATGTTGAAATATACAAATTGAGGGGATCTTCCTTATTAGGAAGTGTTGCCTTCACACAACCATATATGGGTGTCATGTTTCATCATCGGACTTTTGCTCCTCGTGGGGCCGGCACTGCAATGACCCATGGGCCCCACAGGAGAGCTCTTTAACGGAGATCTTTTTGTTTCAGCATTGATGATGCGTGCAGTTGTGTAGGGATAGTACTAAAAATATGGTGAAAAGCGAAAGTGGTCTTATACCACCTAAATGGTACCAGGGGTATATTTATTCAAGGGTCGCATTAGCAGGATTAAAATCAAGTGTAGATTGTCAAGACAAAGTTACGTAGCGTGACAATCTAGTGTGTGATATTTGAAACCTTAGGTCAAAATGTTTCACTCTTTGCTGGTCCAGGAGGGATCCGTTGTGTTTCTTCAGGACAGAATGCAGTTAGATACCCTACCCTTATTCAGGGTGGGCTATGTATAGTTAGAATTTTGTTATGTATAGCAATCTGCAGTTGTGAAGCAAAAGGACACAGGACAACGAAGGCAGGGGGAGGTCCACCATGATCCTCCATGTCAAACTGATCAAGAAAACCGTAGTATCTAGGCGGTCTTCTGCTTCGACCTAAGGCACTCAATGTCCTGTTGAACGGGATTGCATTATGAGACAATCTACACTTTATTGATTTTAATCCTGCCAGGGGGACCCTTGAATAAATATATCCCTGGGTACCCTGTAGGTAGTTTTAGACCACATTCACTTTTCACCTCATAGCCTAATAAAGAGGATCCCCTAAATGTGTATATTCCAACCCTTTACTTATTTCTCTCTTTATAGGCACAGCTACCCCTTTCTGTTGATACAAATCTTTACTAAGGAGCATGGGTGCTGTACCTTAAACTGCTCCTTGTCTCTCTCCTTTTGTGATTAATGACTGGGAACGTTTACCCCATTGATTAGGTAGTGCCCAGGAGTCACCCCAACGACTAGTGCTGCCAAGCATAAATGTGGCATTAGGCAATCACTTTAGATTAGTTTGAAACCTGTGTAAGAACAGAAGAGGACTGGGCATGCTATGTGTGACCCAGGACAGAAACATAGACTGCAAGGGTCAGTAGGCTGACTGTGCGTTAACAGGGTCTTTAAAAGTTGCAAGAGGCTTTTCATTAAAGTGCCACGCTGACTGGTGGCAACTAAACCTGGACTTTACCCTGGCTGCAGGACTCTGTCTGATACTCTGTAAGTCTCTATGGGCCTCCCTTAAGGCCCTGGGGGTGCTTTGGGTGTATACTCCTGTGGTTGGTTGACACCAGGAGAACATTTGGAAATGTTTGAACACTTTTCCGCCAGACCATTGGGACTTGGAAATGTTTTTGAACTTTCTGACTTCTTGACATTCACCAGGACCAATTGACTTGTTGCATTTGAGCATCCATTACTGCCAACCTGAAATTGCACCCTAGTCCTGGTCTATCACGAACACTGACTATTACTGACGCTTTACTTTTTCTTGGCACTATTGCTACTTAAACCTTTAAAAATGCATGTCTCTCTGGTTGCCCTTAATAGATTTTTACCATTTTGTTGTCATTTTCTATACAACATTTTACTCTATTTTTGAGTAATTGATGATTCCTATACCGCTGTCAAAACTTGAGAGGACCCATGGGAAAGAAAAAAGCTTTAATGCTAGTCCACCACTCTCCAGCAAGTGAGAGTTAAAAGCAGATTGATATTCCCCAAGCAACAGCTTCTTGAGAGAGGAAATTGAAGCAAGAGAGGTGAGAGACACATGCTGTAGTAGATGACTCTTCTCACAGTAGTTAGGTGGATATATGTCTGTTGCTCACCATCACTCCCAAAGATAACACAAAAAAACTCTAAACCACAGCTGATCAGAGGTTCAGCACATCAATCCCAGTTACGCAATTTATAAAAGTCATGTGCAATCCACCTCCGAAACTCGCCGCAGTTGGGCGTCACTGGAATCCAGACAAATAGGTTTGAGATGATGGAGCGTGCACCAGGAAGGAAGTCACACTCTGTTAAGCAAGTCCTTTTAGATTTCTTTTATTCTTCTTTGTAAAACAAGCGATAGGGCATCAGCCAATGCGTTTCGTTCCTATCAAAGGAACTTCA
Organism: Lissotriton vulgaris; assembly: GCF_964263255.1. Classification (NCBI taxonomy): domain Eukaryota; kingdom Metazoa; phylum Chordata; class Amphibia; order Caudata; family Salamandridae; genus Lissotriton; species Lissotriton vulgaris. The sequence goes on along the minus strand of NC_141687.1, from coordinate 1,020,056,093 downwards.
TCAGGGCTAAATATATTCAGGTGAAATAATCCAAAGCTTCCAGTATATTCACAATAAAAGTCCAAAATGCTAAAAGAAGAAGCCCCACAAGAAGGGTTCAAAGTAGTCAACTCCAGCCATGATGATTTCTGTATTTAAATCCCAATGTCTTTCTTGACGCCAACAACAAAAGGACTAAAAACATTCAAAGTAGTCATTACGTGCACAATAACATCCAAGTCACGTCTATTTCAGGCAAGATGAACGTGTGAGTACTCATGACAGTAGTTAGATCCAGAAATGTGAACTCTTCTTTTTTGTGCGTCTCCCCTCGTTGCCGCTATGAACTAATTATTCCTCTCACAGAACGTCAGTCTTTACAACGCAATCCAACTAACTGTGCAGAACAACAACACTCTCAAAGATGTCAAAGATGTCTTTAGAGTGACCACACTCACCACTGGTGAAGTAGTCTGACATTAACAACAAAAGAAGAACATTAAGCAATAGAAGGGATGCGAGTGTACAAGTCATCATTCAATCTCCTTCGATTTGTATTGATTCTAATTCACAAGTGGCTGCAAGTAACACATCCAGAAATTACCCAGAGATCTTCTTCGAGCTCGGGTGCACCAATTTGATAGACTGGATCAAGATGTAAGCTGACCTCTGAGAAATAATTGAGACAGAAAGAAAGGAGGAACAAAACAAACATGCTGGCAAATGTCAATCATAGTCAATAAACTGAGAATGCAGGAACCATGCAACCAAGCAGATGTGAGCTAACCTTTTCCTATGTAAGTTATCTGGGATGCAGTCCTTCTTCTACTCTGTTTTGCTGTCTGATCTGTCTGACTTAGAAGTCCTGGATCCTTCATCTCACCCCAGCTGCCCATGACAGGGTCTACACAGTTTTCCAGACCCTAGCGTTTGTCTCTTTTTGCATATGCAGGCCATTCCTTTCATAGTTTATCTGTGCCTTAACTTAGCTCTCAGGAGCTAAGAGAAGCTAGATCAAACTCTAAAGATACACACTTCTTTTAATGTAAATTCGAAAGATAAGATACTGGGAAAGTACTGGAAGGTATCTTGGATGAGTAGAAAAAAGTCTAATGCACACTTACTAAAATGGGTTTATGTGTAACAGAGTAATAGCACAATCCTTGGGAATTTCTCTCACATGATGGCAGAAGTGGTTGATCGAGAAGACATTTATGCACTGACATCTCCCAATGGCGAAAAGGCCTTGGAGACTATATGCTGGGAGTACTTGTTTCAGATACTTGAGTGAAGAACGTTAGCTGAAAAGTTGTCAATCTGTGAGACCATAATATATCAGACCACTGACTAAAGTTAAGATTATTTTAACATTGTCTTTTAATTGGTAAATGGGCAGTGGCAGTAGCAGCAGCAATAGAACCACTGGTGTGTTCATTAAGTAGAACAATGATGGGCAATGGGATTCAGCTATGGGATATTGAACATATCATATCATCATATGGGCATGTCATGTTAAAATAAAAAAATGATCCAGTCATAACTTTTCTTACATTAATTCAAATAATGGAAGAATTTGGTAGAATATCTTTGTGATACATAGGTTTAGAGGTGTCAAACTCTGTAGACACCAGTAGAGAACTGAATAAGGTGAACGTGATAGTGAGCTTTCAGAACTATATCGACTACATCTGTCATTAATGGGAAGAGTGCCTTTGGCTAAACTGGTGGTGTTACTCAGATATCAGTATTTATTGCAGGATTGTATGAAAAAATACTTGAGATCTACATTCAGAGGAGACTACAAATTGTTGGTTAAACTGGCCCGATATTCAAAGAGGCATAAGGTAGGCCTAAATACCTTACTCTTCACAGGGGTGAATTAGGGTCAGAAATATTTAGCTGTTGAAAAGTATTATATAACAACATGTTTGAAGGCATGCATAAATTGAATCCAGCCACTGGTGTTTAGTCGGGCCACAATCCAGTCTTTCTTTTGTTTCCTACACATCACTTTAGACAAACAATCCACCTGCAACCAAAACCGGTGTAGGATTGCTTATTTTCCTGTCAGGTAGGGTTCTAACTTGGCAGTTTGGGCTGGACTATTCCTATTGAAACAGGACCATGAATTATTTGCACATGGCTCTGTATATAGTAGCACAGTCGGCATAAATCGATGAACTTGAATGTGGCCTGATATGTTGCTACTGGACAAGATTACTTCATGTACTTTTTCAATTAATTTGTAGTTTGTTGCAGTATGTACCCAAACTAAAACAGGTATGCCCAGACATAGTTGAGTGCTCGCTGTGTGACAGGAAACAAACTATATCGCACTGATGATACCTAAGTAGGCCAACACTGTTCTGGAGTTGTTTGTGTTCACATCTGAAAGGGGCATGGCCAGTCAGTTTGGGATTTTATTTATTTATTAATTTATAATCTTTCTAAAGTGCAAACTCTCGACTGACAGGTATCCTGGCACTGTTTTACCTATTAGGAGAAAAGAAGACAAGTTTCATACAGTGCAGCAAATTCTCGACCATGCAAATCAGCACTTAATGTTTTTAGGGTAAAGCCATGTTTTGAGATCCTTCCTGAAATGCAATAAATCGGTAGAGAGAGTCAGGGTGTCCGGAAGTTGATTCCAGAGTCGGGCTGGCCTGTCCTCCTTGGCTAACTTTACTGTATCTGACCACACAGGGCAGGTTGGCAAAGGCGGACCATACCATTTTAGTCTCTTAAACAGAGGAGCCGGACCGAAACCATGCAGGGACTTGAAGACAATACAGATGGCCTTAAACATTATTCTTTGTTTTTGTGGTGACCAGTGTAAATATCTCATTGCCAACAAGACTAATGATCTTCTTGGCCTGTTAACGGCAAATCTGGCCACCCCAGCTTGAATCCTCTGAAGCCGTCTAAGTAGATTGGAGCCCCTAGCAATAGGGCACTACAGTAATGCAAGCGGCTTAAAATCACACTGCGGACTACCAGTGGTCTAGAAGAGTCGGGAAGTAAAGAGAAAATCTTACGCAGTGCTTTAATTAAAGCAAAACAGTCCCTGCTGTCTTATTGATGTGGGACTCGTAGCTAAGCTCCCTGTCAAAAATGACTCCCAGATTCCTGATGGCCTTCAAGAGTAAAGGAGACTTATCAGAGGGCAATGGCCAAAAATCAGATGGAAGCGAGGCTGGAATCTTAGTTGCCAAACAGCAGCGGAACTTTATTTTATCTCCGTTGAAATTCAAGGAATTAAATTTAAGCCAGTTGGTGATATCATTCATACAGTTATGGAAAGTGTCCGTATTGCAGAGAGGTCTCCTCTTCGGATCAACTCTTCCTATATGAGCAGGAGCTATTACCGGTGTTTGAGATTAATTCAACCATACTGTTTGCTGCAACTGGTTAGTTAGATAATGTCTTGAGGTTGGATATGTTACGGGGGTGTATGAGGAGCACTCCGTTTATTGTCTTTCTTTCCAAATTAAACCACCTGTGCTGCCGCTAATAAGGGTAGTCACTCCTTGTTTAAAAGTATAAGTTATGACGGGTTTACAAACCCATCTAGATGCGCACTGTTCACTCGGTGTGATACACCTTCACAATTATGAAAACATTCCACTGAACTCTAAACCTGAAATCAGTTTGTTATTTTAATACATGATACTCTTTGTTTATTGTACATTTTTTACTCAATGCTGATTAATTCATCATACCAACAAATGCATCATGTTATACACTTTTTCTTTTGATTATTCATATGCAATATACATTTCATTTATAGTTCAACAACACAGTATTCTGATTCTGCCCAATGCATTTCGGTACACAATGGTACCTTCATCAGGGGCCAGTCTGAAAAAAAAAATATGGAGATGTAAATATGATGTGTTTGTGAGAACGCCCATGGATGTGGTATTATAAGTGTTTTAACTCATACCTGTGTAGACTAATCCCTGCGCCTGTGGGCTGAAAACAATGAGAATATGTTTATGTGCGATCTATCCCAAACTAACACTCTACTACATGACAATAGTAATTCGCTACTGAAAATACTTGAGCTTACCGCGTTCCTTAACAGTGTTTTACTGTGGATAAGCTGTAAAAACGAAATGATAATAATAATGAACTCACTCATCTCGATTTTACTACTAGTCGCTTCTAGTATTTGCATATGAAGTATCCCTCATATCAACAAAACATACCTGAGCTGCTGCCAAAGTGTTTCTAATCCTGCAAAAATATATAACTGGTGTTATAATAGTTGATGAGCCATATACTCATGTGCTCGATATTTCCGATATGAAATGTACACGTACCTCAACGCTTCAATGTTCAATCTACAAGATAAATAAAAGCAGTGCTGTAAAATCCTGCCACTTGTTTAAACATAAAGATACTAAAAGTTTCATGTGAAGCCCAGCGTGCTCCATGTTTACCTGAACTCGTATCTCTACCCACCTGTACGTTGCCAGTGTTGTCAAAGCTACGTTCAAAGTCGCCGCCATGCTTGAAATATTTCTACGTTGCTATCGTCATTGCCCCGCCATAAACATCAAAAGTGGACTGTAGAAATTATTCTTGCCTGAACGCTAGCGCCCATGGTCGCCATCTTGGACTGGGTCAAGAAATTGTAAAAGTCTATGGCTATTTCAACTAAAGGCTTGGCACCTACGTGTGAAACTACCAGCTTACTCTGGTTGAGTGAATAATGTGGACCCCGCATTAATTTTTATGTTAAATTGAAATGCCCACGCTCCTACGACCAAGTTATAATACAACAGTGCAAAACGCTACAACGGAGCCGTAAACTTTCTCGCCTTGGAGTAAATGGATCTATTTATCCAATAATAAGTGTTTTCAACGTTCCCGTGGAAAATCATAAGATGATTGCCTGTATGTCCAAATACAGTGATGTTATTTAATGTATGTATATGTTATGCTAAAAGATGATGTGAGATCATGCCAGGTGTACTCTCATGGTGTTTGGTGTGAATAATGCCCAGATTCAAAACCAAGTGCATCGATCATAAATGCATTTAGGAACATTCCAACCGATATCCATGTTACTTGTATAAATAATAACTACATATTTTTTACAATTCAATGTTTGAAGATAACATAACAATTCATACCTGTATTATGACATATAAACACTAATCATAGCTCATTTACTGATGTTCGATGTTAATTACCCAGGCTCAAGGAATACATCGTACTTGTGTGAGGTTGAAAACTTTCCAACTTAAATCGATATTACATACTTAAATAGCAACTACATGTTTTTCACAGGTCTATGTTTGGAGAAAACATGGAGCTTTATACATGAATTATGATGTTATTAACCGCATGCTATAGTGGGACAATGCTAAGCATGGGCGGAAAATCCGTTCCGCTCGCGGATTTTGCGGATTTTCGGGAAATCCGCAATCCGCGAGATTTGCGAATCTCCCGCAAAATCCGCAAATCCGCGAGCAGCGGATTTTGCTCGCACTGCTCGCACTGTTCGCGTGAGTTCGCGTGAGTTCGCGCCCCGCGAATAAGTGCAAAATTGCAGAAATACGATCTTAGCAAAACTGAAAGTAACTACTTACCAGGTTCAAAAGTTCAGGCTCATCATTAGTAGCCATTTCCTGTAGTGCTTCCTGAGGGGCCCCTCCAGAGTTCAGTTGCCAGTTGAAACTATTATGTGACCCTGCTCTGAACCTCAGAATAGTTACACATATGCCACAAAGGTCCTGAATTACAGCTAAGGGAGACAAGCAGGAGCCAGGCTGGAAGTTAAAATCCATTAATCAGCCCCTAATTCATTATTGTCAGTTGGGGCAGGGCAGGTGTTGTAACTAATTTTGCAACAATGAAAGCACTTAGCAGGTGCAAAAGATCACTAATCAGGGCGCACTAAGGAAGCAGGTGCCAGCTAAAAAAATATTCTGTGACACATTAATCAGCCCCAAATTAATTCAGGTCACTTGAGGCAGGGAAGGTGTGCTTTGCTTTGCCGAAAATAATGTACACTGGACAACCAGAGGGTGTGGTGATGAAACAGAGGGTGGCATGGGTGGGCCAGAGGGTGGCATGAGTAGTCAGAGAGTGGCAGTGGTGACAGAGAGTGGCAGTGATGAAGAAGAGTGTCCCAAACAGGCTGGACACGTAGAAACAACAAGTTCGCGAAACTTGCGACCCGACAGGTAAGTTCGCAATTTGCGAAAGTGTACAAAACCCTCGCGAACTGGCAGAAACACGGGCGAACACAAAAAAAAAAAAATCCGCAAATTCGCGGGAATTCGCGGATTTTGCGGATTGCGAATCCGCAAATCCGCAAAATTCGCGAACGCGAGATCCGCAAAATTCGCTCATGCTTAGACAATGCTTGATTACAAATTCTTTGGTGTCAAGTTCATCATATAACCCAAACTGATAAAACCACTATAAAATGTCCAATTATTAAATCCAGTTTTATGTGTTTTGTATATCCAATAATATTGTGTTTAAAGGTAACACAATAAGTCATACCTATCATTGAGACCAGTCGGAATCATGGTATTTAAATGTTTTATCCAATATAATTCACTTTGCAGCAATCTTTGGTGATTGTCTACTCCTGGGCGCATGGCTACTTTCTCAATGATAAGGAAACGAATTTGTGAGATGGTGTGTTTTGCACCTCTCCAATGCATAACTAATGGTGATGAGTTTCAAGTTTCAAGTTTATTTATTATGATAAGGAACTCTTTATGAGGTCCACATAAAACAACATATACATACAAAATAAGAAATACGTAAAATATTATTCCATCACAATTAGAAGAGACATCCTAGTACAGGTCCAAAAAACATTTAAAAAAGTTGTACAGTTTAAAAACAAACATTTCATTAGGTGGGTTAATCAAGGCCGCCTTGAATGCAGAAGCAGATAAGATGTTGAGATGTAAGCAAATTGGTCTTAACCATCTACGCCTGCAAGACATCAGTGCAGGACAAACAAACATGACGTGATCTATGTCCTGATCATACAATTGACAAAGATCACAGCATGCCGAATGGCCATACCAGCTGGCATGTAAAACTTTAAGCGGCAGCAAATTTTGTCTTAATAAGAACACCAGGCGTCTAACGCCGTGGGAGATGTTCCAGTACATATACGGTTGAGCTTTCCGCAAGATATAAGACTCAATAACAGGCGTACAACCTTTTTTCGCTAAACAGAAGTCTCTATCCTGACAAAACCCCAATTCCCAAGAGGCTGACTTCAGAATAGTTTTTAATTGATAAGAGGATAATGAAAATAGAGTCTCCTCATCCAATTTCAATTGCCGCACGGCAAATCTGAAGTTTTTTACAATCAAGGAGAAATCATTAAAAGATCCTAATAATTCATTTTTTATAAGATCTCTTAAGGTATTAGGTTCCCCTTTAGATAAAGCTACTACCCAACGTATAATACTTGCCAGACCTTGAACCCGGCTGCTACGTAAACCCAGTTCCTGTCTCAAGGAAGCAGTCGAATTTGCAGTACCTACAGACATTAGACTACGTAAAATTTTCCCTTCCGCTGAGTGTAAAAAACTCCACTTTTTTAGATCAATTAACTCTGTTCCGTATAACAGGGAGGCAGGAACTTTCGCTCTGAAGACATCTAAAAGAATAGAAAAATGCCTTCTACCTGTGGCTTTAAACAGGGAAATTAAACTCTTTCCCTGTGAAATAGCCTTCCGAGAGTTATTGTCAATGTGTAATTTGTCACTTAAATTGTAAGTGACAATTTTACCTAGGAAGGTGTAAGATTTCACACTTTCCAATTTTTTTCCCCCCACAACCCATGGATAATTAAGGCATTTGGGCTTCTTTCTACCAGAGAAGCAAATCACTTTACTTTTTGCCGTGTTTATCGATAGGAAATGATTTTCAGCATATTCAGAGAGTCCTTGCAACCGATTGTTCAGGCCCTTTGGGGTGAGATCCAAAATCAAGATGTCGTCTGCATACATAAGGCATGCAATTGGAACTCCGCCCAAGGACGGGGCAATACCGGCGCAAGCAGAGAGGGTGACGGGTAGATCAACTGTATATAGGGAAAATAGCAAAGGAGCCAAAAGGCAACCTTGCTTCAACCCATTGGAAGTAGGAATTATTTTAGATACACCACGTTCACCTCCAAGTAGAACTCTGCACCAGGTGTCTGAATAAAGGGCGTGAATTAACTTAATAAGAAATGGGGGCATACCTAAATCAAATAACTTTCTCCACAGCAAAATTCTGTCTACTTTATCAAAGGCGGTGGAGAAGTCAATAAAGGCGCCATATACCTGACCACCACGGACTTTCACATATTTTTCTGTGATAACTTGCAATGCAGTCAAGTTATCTAAGGTTCCATGATTTTGTCTGAAACCTGTTTGTTCCATGGGAAGGATTTTGTATTCAGATACCCATTGGTTCATTAAAGTAAGCACACATTTTGCGAAAACCTTACCAATGGCATCAAGCAAGGCAATTTGACGGTAATTTTGTGGTAGATCTCTTGCCCCTTTTTTATATAAAGGGACTATAATACTTCCTTTCCAGGAAGGGGGGACTGTTCCACTGGAAAAACAAAATTTAAACACTGGAAAGAGAATTTTGCTCCAAAGTTCACTCTGGTGTTTTAATACTGAAATTGGGATTTTATCAGGACCCATCGCACCAGAGGAGCGCATATTCTTAATGGCAAATTCAATTTCCTTTTCCGTTGGACAGTCAAGTATACGTGAGACATTATCAAATTCAGCATTATAAACTTGAGAATTATTATTGCTGTACAACTTTTCAATATAATGAACCCACACCTGTTCCTCAATGGCAATAGGAGTGGGACTGGCTCTGGTACCACAACCTTTGCCAATTAAGGACCAGAATGTCTTGGTTTGGCCATTAGAAGAAGCTTCCCTCAGTTGTATCCAGAGGGCATCTTCCTTGGAGCGTTTTAAACAGGCCTTAAGCCTGACTCTCCTTCTTTTTAAGATAAACAACTTAGTCTTAGCTTCTTGGGTGAAGAATAAAAATTGCCCCCTTATAACTTTATTTATTTCTCTATTTATAGCCCGTAGGGGATGAGGGGCTATGAAGGATTTTTTCACACCAGGTTTCTTTTTCGCTCTAGCAGTTACAGAATCTAAAAAGTTAATAAAACTCAACATCTCTCTCCCTTCCCAGAGGGGTAAATTCTCAACAGTAAAATACAAAAAAGGCCCCACATTTTCAAAGGTACAAGGGTTCCAAAAACATTTCCCTGAGTTGGAATCAAAATTCACAAAATTAGTATCCAAACTCCACGGATCCACTTTCTGGAGATTAACGGAGACTGAAAGCATCAACGCATTATGGTCACTAAGGTTAGACTCAATGACCTTCATATCCTTCAATAGGTAAAAACAAGCATAATCTACCATGATAAAATCAATAATAGATTTTCCCTTATTAGATTTGTGCGTATAAGCTGCCGGGGTGTCGGACGGAAGCCTCCCATTTACTATTAAGCATTCAACTTTAAGTAGACCATCTAAGATAAGTTTACCTCTTTTGTTAGTTTTAATTTTGGAGGGTAACTGGGCTGATGGTATATTCAAAGACTCTTCCATTTGAATATTTCTAAACAACTCCAACCCACAGTTAGATATATTACAATTTAAGTCCCCAAACATTAGTACATGTGGAGTTGGGGAAGTATCCAACGCTTTAGTTAAAAAAGTGAACAAAGTTTTTAAACCAGCATTAAAGCTACAATTGGGGGGAATATAAATGTTTATCACAATCAACAATCTATTAGGGCAATCCTCAAATACATCTTTTAGGGTTATTGCTTGAAACAGTTTCCCTGGATCGAGATAGTGTGAATAGTTCCATTGCAATCTGTTAGATAACAAGCATGCTAACCCTCCCTTTGCATGGCCTCTTCTGGTACTGGTTGCGCTATATTCCAGAACAAAGTAATCTTTTTCCAAAGCTAATCTTCCTTCGACCCAGGTTTCTTGCAAACAAATTATATCTGCCTTTTGAGAATGTAGGAAACCTAATTTCTCCGTATAATCCTTGAAACCGGCAGTGTTCCATGAGATAAATTTCAGCTCTCTGTTAAAAATTAGAATGTTGTTTGGAGCAGGGAGCAGATTTACTCGCTAGAACTCCAGGTAGCCAACTCCATTTAGATTGATCATCCTTTACTGTCTGCTTAAGGGGAGGGTTTTTATATGAAACTAGCCTTTCATTCATAGCCACACAAATTTTTAAGTCCTCAGATCTGAGATTAGACCAATCCGACAACAGCACACCCGTATTAGTGGGAAGTGAAAGTGAAGAATTGGCAAAAATACTTTGAGTACGTTTTTCCCCAAAGTACGGCATGACATCTATTCCTCTAACTTGTAATTCCTCCGCCCACTGTAGAACAAGATTTAACACAACTTTCGAATGAAATTTCACCCTTGTCGATCTTATAGATTTCCCCACCAAGGAGATAAGGAGAAATACAATATCTAAATCGGACGTTTGAATTCATTTCAAACTTTCGATCTCTTTAAAACAGATCAGTAGGGCAGATCTATTTAAAATTAAATCTTGTTCAAATAAGGGAGAAAAATCAAGATACAAAGTATCTACATTTATTTTTTCTTTTGGGGGAATAACTGTCATTGAGGATGGAACCTGAAAGGGTCTTGCTGAAGGATTTAGAGAGGTAAGGGACGGAATGACGGAAGGAGAGGAGACCTTAGAAACAACTTGGCAAGGTCCTACTTTAGCATTACAAAATGATGAAAAAGGATTGACGGAAGGATGGGAAACCTTGGGAAGGAAAGGATTAGTAAAACTTATAGGACCTAGACCAGTGGAAGGGGGGTCCTCTGTAGGCGAGACAACCCTAGTTTCTACATGAGGGGTAGGAGACTGCTCCACCTGCGGAGAATCTTCTAGTATTGATTCAATATTCTTATCAAAAAGAAGTTTCCTCTGTCTTTTTTTGGCGAATCTTCGGATGGGTTTCCTCTTCTTCATTCTTATCTTTTTGTATTTCAGGGGACTTACTTTTCCCATCAATCCGGTGTTTACTTTAGGAATCTCCTCTTCTTTGTTTGACGGCAAGGAGAATATCGGAAAGAGAGATGGAATTTCAGTTTTGAGAATGAGTGGAGATGTTGTTATTACCTCTATCTTGTCACTGATGGGAGCTATACAATTAGCGCAAGCGGAAGCAACTTTGGAAGGATTGGGGACAGCTGGGAGAACTACAGGCTTCTTTTCCTTTTGACCTTCTGACAGAGGAGGAGATTGAGCTAGGTCCAAAACTGCCGAAGCGGAAGGAGCGCTTATTTTTGGGGGCACCAACAGAGAAACCGATGGTATGGGGAGATCTGACACTAACTCATTTTTACTTAGCAAGAGAACTTGCAAAATTTGCGTTACAGTGTCAAAAATGCACTCCGAACCTCCCACAAACTTTTCAAGTAAGCTCAAAATTGAAGAAAGAATTGATTCCAAAGAGGACAATGAATTAGAAATTAGCCTCCCATTAATATTTGGTGAACCCTCAGCTAAATTGTTCAACACTGGACCTGAACAAGATGTAAAGTTTAAATGTGGAAGGGAAAAATCTAATTTATTAGAAGGTGTGCTACTTAGAGGACCGGTACTCGAAATAGTTATTGCTTCCTCTAAATTGGACACACCTTTAGAGTTACCCTGTAACGAACCCACCCGCGCCCTATGAGCTGTTAAATCAATGTCCGGCAATGTAAAATCATTTCCTACTACAGGAGATTTAACTGACACAGCTGACAAAAGATCAGTATTCACTAAAACTTTAGGGACATCCATTAGTGCAACTTGGGGGAGGTCAATTTTGTCACATTTTGAGGGCATATTACCCGAAGAATCGAGGGGAGCATTCAGATTCAGATGAACATTATTTGAAGCCAAAGGCGAGCCCCTTAGTACTTCGGGGCTAGCTAGAATAGGCAAAGAATGACTAACAACCAAACTCAAACTAGAGGAAACATCAATGACCCCATTAACAGGCACCGAACCGTTAGAACCTGAAATTTCAACCGGGGACTGTAGATCAGTGGATTTATCTTTCCCTTTGTCCCATAAATTGAAAAGCTGACATTGGCCTTTCAATTGCATGGAAGATGCAATTTTGTTCCGTAGGGGGTTGGATTTGGTTTTAGACCCAGATCTCCCTACAATCAATCGCCCAGAGCGCAATTTTTTAGCCGTCATGAGACAATATTTGAGGGGGAGTTAAGATAAATTAATAACAATTGTAAAATATGAAACCAAAAACCCTGAGAATACAATACAAGTCTGTAGAAGCAATGTCACACAAATTTAATACCGGAGATCCAAGGGAGGGGGCCCAGCCCAGCCTTCTTCAGCCTCTGACGGCCACAGACGGTCCCGCCCTTGTCCCGGGCTTCTCCCGGCGCGCTCCCGCGCGCTCCCGCGTTGCGGTGTCACAAGGGAGATTTATAGCCGCGCTGAGGCGGGGGAGGAGCCAGCAGGGAGAGCGGGTCAGCTGCTGATGATGCCGAGGGTCAGGCGCTCCTGGGACTTGAAGTCCTCGCCTGGCCACGCTCGCAGCCCTGCCCACACCACCGCCACAGAGGCTCAGACTGATGAGATACCTTGCAGGCACAGCGCACTTCCAGCAGCGCTAACAGCGATAACCAGGGGCGAAGCGGGACCCGCAGAGCGGGTTCCGCGAGGAGTTGATTAAAGAGAATAAAGGAAGAGCAGCTCCAGCGTGCTCGCAGTCCAAAAGCTCCCTCTTCAATCCACACAAGCAACAGGTGAGAAAACCAACAGTGCAACTGACGCGCTGGTTTTAGCCGCGCTGAGGCGGGGGAGGAGCCAGCAGGGAGAGCGGGTCAGCTGCTGATGATGCCGAGGGTCAGGCGCTCCTGGGACTTGAAGTCCTCGCCTGGCCACGCTCGCAGCCCTGCCCACACCACCGCCACAGAGGCTCAGACTGATGAGATACCTTGCAGGCACAGCGCACTTCCAGCAGCGCTAACAGCGATAACCAGGGGCGAAGCGGGACCCGCAGAGCGGGTTCCGCGAGGAATTGATTAAAGAGAATAAAGGAAGAGCAGCTCCAGCGTGCTCGCAGTCCAAAAGCTCCCTCTTCAATCCACACAAGCAACATGTGAGAAAACCAACAGTGCAACTGACGCGCTGGTTTTAGCCGCGCTGAGGCGGGGGAGGAGCCAGCAGGGAGAGCGGGTCAGCTGCTGATGATGCCGAGGGTCAGGCGCTCCTGGGACTTGAAGTCCTCGCCTGGCCACGCTCGCAGCCCTGCCCACACCACCGCCACAGAGGCTCAGACTGATGAGATACCTTGCAGGCACAGCGCACTTCCAGCAGCGCTAACAGCGATAACCAGGGGCGAAGCGGGACCCGCAGAGCGGGTTCCGCGAGGAGTTGATTAAAGAGAATAAAGGAAGAGCAGCTCCAGCGTGCTCGCAGTCCAAAAGCTCCCTCTTCAATCCACACAAGCAACAGGTGAGAAAACCAACAGTGCAACTGACGCGCTGGTTTTAGCCGCGCTGAGGCGGGGGAGGAGCCAGCAGGGAGAGCGGGTCAGCTGCTGATGATGCCGAGGGTCAGGCGCTCCTGGGACTTGAAGTCCTCGCCTGGCCACGCTCGCAGCCCTGCCCACACCACCGCCACAGAGGCTCAGACTGATGAGATACCTTGCAGGCACAGCGCACTTCCAGCAGCGCTAACAGCGATAACCAGGGGCGAAGCGGGACCCGCAGAGCGGGTTCCGCGAGGAGTTGATTAAAGAGAATAAAGGAAGAGCAGCTCCAGCGTGCTCGCAGTCCAAAAGCTCCCTCTTCAATCCACACAAGCAACAGGTGAGAAAACCCTAATGGTGATGACAAATTTAGATTACGTATCCTGCTCTTGTGCTCTGCAGTCTAATTTTTAACTTCCATGTAGTTTTGCCAACATACATCATCCCGCACGGGCATTTGATACCATAAACAACGTGCTGCGCATTGCAATCACTTGTATGTCTGAGTTTGATCTGTGCTCCCGTTGTTGGGTGTGTGAATGAATTTCCCATAATCACATTATTACAATTTCTACAGTTCTGCCAACGTACTGTTCCTTTGTAGGATGTTACTTGTTGTGCTACTCGTTGCCGTTTCCGTTTCAATATTTGTCTTAGGTTTTGTCCTCTGGTGTCATTTGCAAATAATAGTAGCGACTAGTAGTAAAATCGAGATGCGTGAATTCATTATTATTATCATTTCGTTTTTGCAGCTTATCCACAGTAAAACACTGTTAAGGAACGCGGTAAACTCAAGTATTTTCAGTAGTGTCGCATTCTAATCTAGGACCCCGATCAAATACTGTGACCTTATGCCCCTATACGGCTATAATCCATTTATTCCGCTATAATGGCATAAACGATCAAGAGCGATATTTCAGAAACTCGTCTCTGGCCTAACACGATCAGAGCCACATTTCAGTATCTCTTCCTCTGCAGCTCATTAGAGCAAATGACACAGCAGAAGCCACTATCTAAGATTCCTAGATTACACTCCGAGTTCTTCAACAAGATAAAACTCAGCAACCTGGGAAAACCCCGCTTGCTATGTTTTGATTAGTAATAGAACTCTAATGAGCACTGAGAGACGATCACTTCCTACTGACATCTTTATTGACGCCTTATGTCCAAAAACTTACGTCAAACAAGGCACCTTTCAGGTATAAATATTACCAACGTTGCCTTAAGCAAACGCTGCCTCAACGACATCGATGATAGCGATGGTGTGGTGAACATAGGAGCAGAACAGCTGTCCCTTACAGAGCCCAGGAGATGCAAGCTGCCCACGGACGCTGTCCCTCCTCCTCCTCGACGAGCTGAGAGAGACGCTGTCTTTTCTCCTGCCGAGAAAATCCAGCTCCGGCGTTTCCAGCCTACTCTTGCGAGTGACTGGGATATCGAGTCCTGGAAGGAGATACAAGACCTCCAACATTCTATTCCAGAGGTATGGTGTTGACTAAACCCTTAGAGAGAATTCTTGAAGCAAACCTTGGCAAAACCAACTTAACTAAAACTGCTACTTCCTTACTCCCTCCCAAGTATTAGGCTTAGGTCAGGTACACTGGGGTAGGCGTAGTTAGAAGCACCAGTTGAGTACGTTAGCTAAATGTATATATGAATGTATATATTTTATTCATTTTAACCATTGTATGGCTAAGAAACCATATCAATGCTTTTACAGTATTATTTTGCAATCCTCATTTTACTGTACGCACTTTTTATAATAACTAGTCTTGCAATTGTGGCAATTCATTTCTCTTGCATGAGAAGAAAGACTGTTCGATAAATAATACCTTTTTATTGAAAACGCCCGTCTCTCTATTTCTCTGCATCTTGGTGAAAGTAATCTGCACATCTGACTGAGTAAAATAACTGTCTATTGTTTCACACGACTCTAGAAATTGACTCTTATTCTAAGGAGCAAAGTTGTCATGTTTATGCGGTTGTTGGAAAACTGAATCCCTTCTTGTCTGTACCAAGGAAGCTGATCACTTCCTATTCAGTCAAGAAAGTTTCCAGTGACCTCTGAGCTAGTTGGTAACAAACCCAATTAAGTTTAGCATAGTCAGTAGAGACCTGGAAGACCGCACTTCTACATCCATACTATTTTTTATGTTATTCCAATGCGCAGGGCCTATTGGGAAAATAGGAACTACAGAACATGGCGCCCAACGTTTGGTAAGGCGATAAAACTAACGCAAGACGTTAGCATTTTTCACACAGACCCCTTTCTACCGTAAATACTCCAATAGACGTCTGGAGTGGGTGAAAGGTTAAAATCCGCCCGAACTTAGTAAGAAGAGATTCCTATGTGAAGCTCTGGTTTATTCAACGTTGAAGGATACAGTGTTCCAAAATATTGTGCACCTAATCTTTGTCTCCTTGGAGACCCGCTCTGCAAACCTTGCATTTATACATGCCAGGAAAAAACGGAACCGCTGCTCCAGCAGTAAATGCGACTGAGCAGGGTCCCGACGGTACTACTGAACTGGGTGCAATATTCATCCCGGCAAATTTAAGAAAATCTATAACGTCAAAACTTATAGAAAATGGACTGACCACACAAGGTGGCACAGTCGTCTTCGTGATAGAGGCACACAAATATCGGCAGACAGAGGTATTCTATTCTTGGATAAAATTTCCAGCCGCAACACACGAGTTCCACTAATACATAGTAGGGGATCCACCGGGTGAGTACGCTCCTTTCGAGGAGATTGAAATACCATTAAAATTCCAAGAGCATCTGCTCTGGTTTAAAGGCGCCCTAAAACATAATGATCTTATTACCAGGCTCGGTCAACTAGGTAGACCAGGAGCAATGTGGCCGGTTCTAGCCAGCTACACACCACATCCGGACATTGATAAAATGTCATGTGAAGAACTCTTAGTTAAAATAAGAGAATTAACAAAGGCATATAGAGAGTTAGTTCAATTGGCAATGGAGGATAAAAAGATCCGCCAGAAGTTGAAGGAAACAGATATAACAGATCAGCCAATTGAGCTTGCCAGAATTATAGAAAAATGTTATGAAGAACTAGGTAGAGACAGCTTGGGTGGAAAACCAGTAAAGCCCCAACTGCTCGAAAATCCTGAAAAATTATTTATTAAAAATAATTCAAACACTCCTAAAAAGAGCTGGGATGGAAATAAACAATCCACTCCCAAAGAAAAAGTTTTCCAGTCCAGAGGAAGGTCTCCTCGACGGAGGGAAAGAACTCCGACTCGAGAACACCAGTCTCCCCAGAGGGAGCCCTCTGAGAAAAGATATAACCTTAGAAATAGGGATAATTTGAAGAAGCCTGATAGATATCAAAGTATTGATACACGTCCCTCTCGATCTTTTTCACAGAAATCGGAAAGAAGAGGACGGTCAGACCCAGGAGAGCACACCAAGTCCAAAGACAAGTAACCTGCTCAAAGTAAAAAGTAAAAAATCTCAATTTCCAAGAAAGAAGGTAGCCAGTATTAGAGTAATCGAACATGCCGAGAATACTGAGGACACAGTTGAAAAATGGGGAGTGGGCACAGACAATGCTAGACAGTGCAGCAGAAATCACCATAGCTCGCAAGATCCTGATGAGTCATCTGGAGAAAGTGGACACAAATGAATACATTCAAGTAGAAACTGCCGACACCAGAGTTAGCGAGCCCCATAAGATATACGAAATAACACTGCGTATAGAGGGTGATAAGACTAGGAAAATAAGGGGTCTATTTTGGGATAAACTCTCAAAAGGCTATGACATTCTGTTAGCCGAAAAAGATTGGCCCCCAGAGTTTGTCAGGAGTGCCCTCGTGGCGAAGAAATGATTATGCCTGCCTTCTCGAATCACATTCCGATTCACAAAAAATATACTTATGCAAGGAAATGGGCAGTAGCCCAGGCACCAGCACTATATAAAAATCATGTAGGATGGGATGAGGACTCTCCTCCTCACAAAACCCAGTTAAAAAGTCAACCGACTGCACAAAGGCAGTATCCCATTAAGCAAGAAGCTAAAAAACAAGTCAGGGAGATTTTAGATCAACTTGAATACCAGGGGTGATTGAAACATGCACCTCTCTAATGAACAATCCTTTGTTTCCTGTCTCCAAACCAGACAATTCACATCGTCTAGTTTTGGACTACAGACACCTTAACGCATGTTGCAAAACATTTGCAGTGCAAAATTCGCATAGTGCTGCACTAATGAATAACATAGTTAGGAAAAAATATAAAACGACATTAGACATATCTAATAGTTTCTTTTGTCAAAATATTGCACCAGAAAGCAGATATTTGACCGCTTTCTCAGTAATGGGGTCACAGAAAAATTTCTGTAGGCTCCCACAGGGATTCAAGAACAGCCCAGAACTATTCTCAGCCAGACTAACAGAGTTTCTACAAATGTATGATGATGAGGCATTATCTTATGTAGATGATATCTATCTCACAGACGACGACTTGGAGACTCACTTGAAAAGAGTGAACACCATAATACTTGGGTTCGCAGCAGAGGGTTACAAATTCTAATTTAAAAAGTCTCGAATTGCCCATCTGACAGTATTATTTTTAGGATACGAATTGTCAAGTGAAGGAAAAAGCCTAGCGGACAACTTCTTAGAGAAGTGCGCTGTACTCCAAGCTCCAAAGACGCTGAAAAACTTACAATCGATTCTAGGCTTCCTGAATTTCGGTAGAACTTACATTCTAAATTATGCGGAGAGAGTTAAACCTCTCTACGAACTAATTAAACCTGATTTTAAACCAATCTCTTGGACTCAAAAACACACAGAAATTTTGAGATCACTGCAAACAGACATGTTAGCAAAAACAAAATTAGATACACGTGACAACACACGCAATCTTGTAATCCGAATCATCCCAGGAAGATGCGGATTCACGTACCTGACCTCTAATGAGGGAGAAAAGGTACCAATAGCTTACAAATCACATTTGTACACAAAGGCTGAAATAAAATTCAGTTCAACTGAGAAAATCCTAACTGCGGTTCAGACGGCTGTAGCAAGAGAAAGGGCCCTAGCACAAGGTGAACGAATAATAATCGTTACACCTATACCGGCTTTAGAAGCGGTAACTAAAGCAAGCATTCCTAATGCTAAAGCTTTGCCTCCGAGATGGATCCAGTGGGTTAATTCTCTTGCTGCAACAGACGTAGTTTACGAATTTGATCCTAACTTAAAGACACAGGAATTTTTACATTATGAATATGAATGTCCTCTGCCAATTGAAATCCTGCCTCTAGAAGAATACGGAAGTATTATATATACTGACGGATCAGCACAACCCGCAGTTGGGGGCAAACAAGCTTACAGTGCTGCGTGCGCGATTGTTAAAGGTCGTTGGCACAAAGGAAAATTTAGACCAATGGTCACTAAAACACAATCTCTAGGAGATTGTTCAGCTCAACGAGCTGAATTGGTAGAATTTAAGCTGGCGCTAGAAAATACCAATCGCGAATTTCCCACACTAATAGTGTGTGATTCATATTATTGCGTACAATCTTATAATGAATACTTTCAGAATTGGGTGTAAAATGGTTTCAAAGATGCAAAAGGTGGCACAATCAAGCATAAAATGCTTTGGGAACAAGTAGTTCTTTTACAGAAAGAACTACAAAAGACTCACGTGATACACACTCTGAGCCATCAACGTGATGGCGTTCACGTTGCAGGGAATTCATTGGCTGATGAAGCCGCAAAGGCAGCTGTGCAAACGGCTTCCGTAGCTGCGATTACTCGGTCACAAACAAAAATAGACAGCGTCAGAAAAAAATGATAAGAAAACACTCCCAAAAGGCTTTCCAGAAAAGTACTTATATTTAACAGATACGAATAATGTTCCTTTTGCTTGAATCCCTGGAGTGGGGGATAGAGTAATTCCAAACATGGAACACAGGTTAGGACTTTCCGCAACAATATCACTATTAAAACATAGATATTGGTGGCCTCGCATGAGAATACAAACTAAGAAGTATGTATTAGAATGCGAAATATGCTAAAGAATGAAAATATCAACAGTAAAACGACCAGCGCAGATAAACCATTTGCATGTGTTTACCTGGACCACTGTGGTCCCCTACAAAGGGGCCGGCAACTATAGATATATCATGGTCGCAGTGGATTCCTGTACGAGATTGATATGGATGTGGCCCCAGCGCTCGGCTGACGCCAGAACGGTTATAAAAGATCTGCGAGTCTTTATCGGCACATACGCAATTGCCATGTTCCATTCTGACCAGGGTCCTGCTTTTAGCTCTCGACCTAATAAGGAGGCCATGGCCAGCATGGGCGTTGGCTTGCGGTGTTCTTGTCCGTCACACCCCGAAATGAACAGTGTGGTAGAAAGAAAAAACCGGGACATAAAGCAATCTATAACAGCGAAGGTATTAGGTTCGGGTGATGGGTGGGTCAAACATTTAATAAGTGTCCAGTTAAGTCTTAACAATTTGCCAAGAAATTCTCTAAAAGGTTTCAGCCCATATGAACTATTGTTCGGAACTAGAATGTCCATTCAGAACTTAGATAGTCAGGTATCAGTGGTAAAAGATAAGAAAACAGACTTTGACATCAAAGACCGTTTGGCTGTTTTACAGGACTTGAATGAAACAAGAAAATCCTTAAGCAACATAAAGTTAAAGCAACAGCCAGCTACCACTGACGAGGCACCACCAGCCCCAGCAAGGCCTGTCTGGATTCCAAAGATTGGGGATCTAGTCAGAGAAAAAATAGCGGTGAAGAAGGAATTTGGGCCTTCTTACAGAAAAGCAGTACCTGTCTTAGCAATCAACGGAACAAGATCAGTAGTACTACCGCCCCTTGCTGGTAAAAAGGAGAACAGAGTTGTATCAATCGACCTGGTAAAACCACAAGCATGTGGCCTATAATCAACAGTAGGCCCAGTGGACTCCCGAGAAACAACAGAATACCCAAACTTGCAACAATCCAAGAGGTTCAAACTGAAAGACTAATCACATTTGATGAGCCTGCAGTGCACAGAGAGGGACTATGTAATAATGCCATGGAACTCGTGCCACTTGGAACACAGATTGAATCAGTTCGTCAAGAAACACCAGTCTACAATGATGTGGCATCAGAATGTGCTACCGAAAGACAAATTGAGAGAACAATTCCAACAATTGACAGAACTGCCTCTGGCTACTTCATCAATTTCGACAACTTTTCTGAGGATCAAAGCAACCCAGAAGTGATGCCAGAAACAAAGACTTTTAAAGAAAAAGCAACAGAACTCTTTCATCAAATCAAAGAAGTATATCTGGTTGCACCATTGATCGAGCATTGGATTATTTCAGGGGTATTTATACTCCTACTATGCCTAATTTTAGTTTTAATTTTAGGAAAGTTTATTACTGTCATGGTTCTCCTTAAAGTCCAATTCACCAGACTTCACAAAGCCTGAGAAGAGACTGCACATATAAAAAAACCCGCCCCTTTCCCATGCACCAGCACCTCGTATGTTGCTTAGAGTGTGAATAAGTGAAATGTGTACTTATTGTTTATGAATCTTCTTACACTTTGAAAGGCGTGTTACATGTTTAAACTGAGCTGCAAGGTTCTTTAATTAATGGCGATGTAATTTCATATTGTGCTTTTGTATTCAGACTCATGAGTGCAGCGCATCGTGGAGGCTTGTCAGGTGAGTTCCGTTCTACTAGAGAGCCGCCTCTTTCTGGATTCGGCGCTCTGCAGACTGAAACGCGTGCGTGAGCACGTATATCCTGGGTGCGGTTCCCTATTTAAACCGCACCCAGGCTTCTCGAAGACGCTTTGCCTTCTGCCTCGTTAGGAGGAAGGTTCGCGTCTGGAGGCTCTCATCTCTTCACAAGGGGAAACGCGCAGAGGCATCTCTTCCGGACATTTTTCTTGCTGAATTCCCCTTCGAAGGCCAGACCTGCGAGGAAAAAGGAAGAAGAAACAAGTTAAGTACAATTTAGCTTTACGGAGCATGGCGCCCATCGCAAGAAAGACTGATTAGACTTTGAAAGCTTGCAGATGCCTTCTTTATATAGGACTTCCGAATTGTTCGTTTGGGAATAGATATGGGCACAAAAAGAGTATTGAAAGACAAGTGATTTTTAGGATTTTAGTCAAAGAGTTTTTTGGAACATTAGAAGAGTTTGGAATTTAAAGACAATTGCAAGACACAATATTGCAATGTGAATTTGTTGCTTCATTTGATGAAACTTATTTTGTATATTTTGAAATCATATTTAAGGAGTCTGGAGTTTGTTGTATTTTTTCCCTATTGTGTTACAACAGGTTTGAACACAAAGTATTCACAGACCCCCACGGTATTCATCCTAAAGGAGTCATTTGCAAGTAGGTTAAGGCGCAAAAAAAAAATTTAGTGAAATCATAGTCAGAACATTTTTTAAAGTACATTTCTTTGTTTTCTTTAGTGGATAATGTAAAGACACAGTAAACAAGCTGCAAACAAGACCCTTTGATGACTTCACGCTACAACCAAGACCAAGAAATACTGGACGAAAGTCAGGACAAGTTTGATCGCAGGTAGGAGTTTAAGTAGAATCTAACAATCAAAGTAATAGAGTAGATCCAGGCAAGGGGAGGGGATTGAATGAGGTTAATGATTAGTAAGAGCCCCCTAGTAAATCTCATTTGCTTGTTGTTTCGCAGGTCGACAGCAACTTCCACTCACCATCACGTCCAGTACCGGCCCTCCTCCCAAAAGTCTAGTTTTATTCTTAGCTGTAAAATTAGAATCAGCAAGTTTAATAGTTAGATATTTGGGAAGTTGGTCCCTTGCGTCTCTGCGAAATCCTCTGCATCGTCCAAGATCTTCTGCACTGCTCAAGGTAAGGGACAACGCAGTTTGGTCTTTGACAGAAGGCAAAGCCCACGAATACATTTCGCCCAGACGCAATGGATCAAGTTACCTTACAGGACATAGCAGCTATCTTAAAGGATTTGAAAGATGAAAATACATCTTTACGTAGAGATATGTCAGCTCTTCAAGAGTCTATCCAACAAAAACCCATTTTGAGACCAGCAACTTTCCAAGGCCCGTCTTCTGAGTCTGGGGTTCAAACTCAAATTCAAGTAGTTACTTCGGTTCCTACCCCTTTAGCTCAGCCAGAAAGATTTTATGGGGACTGTAATAAATTTTCTATTTTTATGCAGCAGCGTCATTTACACTTCTTGGCAAAAAAGACAGCCTTCCCAGATGACTCTTCTAAAATAGCCTTTATGTTGTCATATTTCGGAGGTGATGCTGCTCTTTGGTCTATTCCCCTAGTAGAAAGTGATGATCCTATTCTGTATAATTTAAAGAATTTTGAACGTTCCTTAAAGAAGATTTTTGCCAAACATGTATTTGTACAGTCTGCCGACAATGAGCTACTTGGTTTAAGACAAGGATCTTCAGATTTACTTCATTATATTTCACAGTTTAATCGCTTGGTCCTAGAAGCTAGATGGCCTTATGAGAAAAGAGTCTCTATTTTTTATAGAGGTTTAAGAGATGATCTAAAAGATATGGTAACCCAAATCTTAGAACCTCCTGAGGATATTAACGACTTCATAGATTTAGTGGTTAAACTAAATAATCGCCTAAGTGAAAGGAAGGGAGAAAGAGGGAAGAGTGATCACAAACTCTTATTTGTCAAAGAGAAAAATTCCACACCTAAAGAAGTCAGTTCAAAATTAGATCCTGTAGAACCTATGCAAATAGGTTCAGTTCGGGGCCCTTTGACTAAAGAGGAAAAGGACAAAAGACAATGGTTGAATCAATGTCTTTATTGTGGAAAGACAGGTCATTTCGTTAAAGACTGCCCTACTCGACCTTCCAAGATTAAAACAAAAGTTTCTGACATAGCAGTAGTCCAGGAGCAATCGGAAAACTAGAATACTCGACGAAAGAAGAGGTCAGTTCGTCGAGTGCTATTTCTAATTTGGCCTCTACTGTTCCACCTATTGGATGTAAGCATTTTTGCATCATTGTTGAGTTAAGGAGTTTGCTTTCTGCATCTATAACTAAAAGAGTTGAGGCAGTCATAGATTCGGGAGCAACAGGAAAATTCATTTATGCACATTTCTTTTCTCAATTAGGATTTGATTCAGTTCCAAAAGATCATCCTGAAATAGTAAGAGCAGTAGATGGTAAGGAGTTGACGTCAGGACCCATCAATAAACAATCCGAGGTTCTAGCAATGGACTGTTGGTCTATTCACAGGGAGAGGATTACATTTGACATTATTGATGCGCCCCAATTCAGACTGATTTTGGGGATTCCTCGTCTAATTTCTCACAATCCACATATAGATTGGGTATCCAAGACATTAACGTTTAAGTCCACGCAATGCTTGACTCAATGCTTTCTTTTAGAGAAAGCTAAGGACATAATTCAAGGTTTTGATTTTAATTCCGAATCTACCAATATTTTGGCTTTGGAGGGGGTCCCATCTGTTTACTCGGACCTCACTGATGTTTTTGACAAGAAAAAGGCTAATACTCTACCCCCACACAGGGATTTTGATTGCAGAATTGACCTTGTTCCAGGAGCTACTCTGCCCTGTAGTAGAATATACGCTCTGACAGAAAAGGAAAATGTACACCTCAGAGAGTACCTTGATGAATACCTTGCAAATGGTTTCATTCGTCATTCAAAATCACCTGTGTCATCAGCTCTTTTTTTATTCCAAAAAAAGGAGGTGAGTTGCACATGTGCATCGATTATAGAGCTTTGAACAATGTGACAATTAAGAATAGGTACCCTCTACCTTTGATTCCTACTCTGTTAGATCAAGTTAAAAAGGCTACCATTTATTCTAAATTGGATTTACGCGGGGCTTATCATCTTGCAAGAGTCCGCAAGGGCGATGAGTGGAAGACAGCATTCCGAACAAAATTTGGCCTCTTCGAATACCAAGTAATGCCATTTGGACTTTGCAATGCTCCAGCTGCTTTCCAATTTTTTATAAATGAAGTATTACACGAATTCATTGACGTTTGCTGTGTCGCTTATATAGATGACATTCTGATTTTTTCTAATTCTGAAAAGGAGCATGTACAGCAAGTTCGTGCTATTCTTCAAAAATCGCTTTCTAATTCCTTATTCGTAAAGCTGGAAAAAAGTCTATTTCATGTCTCTAGAGTAGAATTTTTAGGTTATGTCATCAGCCCAAGTGGGATTGAAATGGATCCCAAGAAGGTGGAAGCGGTAAATTCCTGGCCCAGTCCTACTACTGTAAAACAGGTGCAGAGCTTTTTAGGCTTTGCAAATTTCTATCGCCGCTTTATTCAGAATTTCTCTCAGATCATCACTCCCATAACCAAATTACTGCAAAAAGGAGTGAAATTTGTCTGGTCAGATCAAGCAGAAAATGCTTTTTTTGATCTAAAAGAGAAATTTACATCAGCTCCAATTTCAAGTCACCCAGATCCCAGTCAACCTTTTATCATGGAAGCGGATGCCTCACAATTTGCACTAGGAGGCATCTTATCTCAAAGAAACACCAACACTAGTCAAATGCATCCTATTGCTTATTATTCCAGGAAATTGTCAGAAGCAGAATTAAATTATGCCATAGCTGATAAAGAACTTTTGGCAATAAAAGCAGTTTTTGAAGAATGGCGTCACTACTTGCTTGGTGCTCGTCATCCTGTAACAATTTATACAGATCATAGAAATCTGCAAGCTTTACGATCTGTAAAGGCTTTATCAGCCAGACAATTGAGGTTGTCAATGTTTTTTAATGATTATAATTTTGTAATCACTTATCGTCCTGGGAAAGAAAACCTAAAAGCTGATGCCTTATCTAGAATTGGAGACAATGTTTTGGAACCACCCCAGGAAATCCAACCTGTTATTCCTACATCTTGTTTTCAAGCTGGTATATCTGTTTGTGATGTAATAACAGACATTAAAAAAGAATTAAAGACAAAAGGATTTGACGAATGGAGGAAGGATCATCCTTTCCTTCAAGAAAGAGACAATCTGATTTTCATGCATGATCTCATTTTTGTACCTACAGAAACTATCAGGAAAGATATTCTCCATTTTCATCATGATACTTCTTTAACAGCTCATCCAAGTGTTGTAAAGACTTATGAATTGATCAAAAGAACGTTCTGATGGCCATCCATGTTTAGAGATGTTAAAACGTTTGTAGAAACATGCTGTGTTTGCATCCAGAACAAGCCTTCTCACCAAGCACCAAGTGGTTTGTTAACTCCACTTCCTATACCACCACATCCATGGCACACTATCTCTTTGGATTTTATAGTAGAGCTTCCGACCACAAAGAAGGGGCATTCGATCATTCTAACTATAGTTGATCAATTTTCTCGTATGGCTCATTTTGTTCCTCTAAAAAAGTTGCCAACTGCTTTGGAATTAGCTCATCTAGTTATGATTAACGTCATACGATTACATGGTATTCCTTCAGTGGTAATTTCCGATAGAGGGTCACAATTCATTTCTCGAGTTTGGCAAAACTTGAGTTCCCTTTTAAATATGGAGGTCCGATTATCGTCTAGTTACCATCCTCAAACTGATGGTTTAACCGAACGCACCAACCAAAGCATAGAACAATTCATTTGTTGCATGTTAACTCATGTGGAAGACGATTGGTCAGACCTTTTAAGTCAATTGGAGTTCGCTTTTAACAATGTGGATCATTCTTCCATAGGAATGTCTCAATTCTTTTGTAATTTTGGTTACCATCCCAAAAGTTTTCCCAAAGAAATTAAAGAAATAAATCCAGTACCAACAATCTCAACATATGTTTCTAAATTATCCTCTATTCAGGAACAGGCTGCTTTCCAATTGGCTCAAGCAAAAGAAAATAAAAAAAAATCTGCAGACAAACATAGGTCTATTGAACCTACTTATTCATCAGGGGATAAGGTTTGGTTAAGTACCAAAAATTTAAGAATAAAGGGAAACCGGAAATTTAACCCTAAATTTATTGGTCCATTTTCAATTGACAAAGTGATAAATCCAGTTTGCGTCAAATTGGTCCTCCCCTCAAAGTATCATTTTCACCCTGTGTTTCATGTTTCCTTGGTAAAACCCTTTCATCCTCTAACTCGTTTCATTCAGCCTCCGTCTTCTATAATCATAGATGGGAATCCGGAGTTTGAGGTAAAAACAATTTTAGATTCAAAACGTGTTTGAGGAAAACTCTTTTATCTTGTAGATTGGAAGGGCTACGGTCCCGAAGAAAGATCATGGGAACCTTTGGAGAATTTGAAACATGCACCCAAACTAGTAGGAATTTTCCATGTCCGTCATCCAGACAAACCGAAACCTATTTCACCCGTTTTAGGGGGGATCTTGAGGAGGGAGTACTGTCATGGTTCTCCTTAAAGTCCTATTCACCAGACTTCACAAAGCCTGAGAAGAGACTGCCCATATAAAAAAAAAACGCCCCTTTCCCGTGCACCAGCACCTCGTATGTTGCTTAGAGTGTGAATAAGTGAAATGTGTACTTATTGTTTATGAATCTTCTTACACTTTGAAAGGCGTGTTACATGTTTAAACTGAGCTGCAAGGTTCTTTAATTAATGGCGATGTAATTTCATATTGTGCTTTTGTATTCAGACTCATGAGTGCAGCGCATCGTGGAGGCTTGTCAGGTGAGTTCCGTTCTACTATAGAGCCGCCGCTTTTTGCATTCGGCGCTCTGCAGACTGAAACGCGTGCGTGAGCACGTATCTCCTGGGTGCGGTTTGCTATTTAAACCGCACCCAGGCTTCTCGAAGACGCTTTGCCTTCTGCCTTGTTAGGAGGAAGGTTCGCGTCTGGAGGCTCTCATCTCTTCACAAGGGGAAACGTGCAGAGGCATCTCTTCCGGACATTTTTCTTGCTGAATTCCCCTTCGAAGGCCAGCCCTGCGAGGAAAAAGGAAGAAGAAACAAGTTAAGTACAATTTAGCTTTACTGAGCATGGCGCCCATCGCAAGAAAGACTGATTAGACTTTGAAAGCTTGCAGATGCCTTCTTTATAAAGGACTTCCGAATTGTTCGTTTGGGAATAGATATGGGCACAAAAAGAGTATTGAAAGACAAGTGATTTTTAGGATTTTAGTCAAAGAGTTTTTTGGAACATTAGAAGAGTTTGGAATTTAAAGACAATTGCAAGACACAATATTGCAATGTGAATTTGTTGCTTCATTTGATGAAACTTATTTTGTATATTTTGAAATCATATTTAAGGAGTCTGGAGTTTGTTGTATTTTTTCCCTATTGTGTTACAACAGGTTTGAACACAAAGTATTCACAGACCCCCACGGTATTCATCCTAAAGGAGTCATTTGCAAGTAGGTTAAGGCGCAAAAAAAAAATTTAGTGAAATCATAGTCAGAACATTTTTTAAGTACATTTCTTTGTTTTCTTTAGTGGATAATGTAAAGACACAGTAAACAAGCTGCAAACAAGACCCTTTGATGACTTCACACTACAACCAAGACCAAGAAATACTGGACGAAAGTCAGGACAAGTTTGATCGCAGGTAGGAGTTTAAGTAGAATCTAACAATCAAAGTAATAGAGTAGATCCAGGCAAGGGGAGGGGATTGAATGAGGTTAATGATTAGTAAGAGCCCCCTAGTAAATCTCATTTGCTTGTTGTTTCGCAGGTCGACAGCAACTTCCACTCACCATCACGTCCAGTACCGGCCCTCCTCCCAAAAGTCTAGTTTTATTCTTAGCTGTAAAATTAGAATCAGCAAGTTTAATAGTTAGATATTTGGGAAGTTGGTCCCTTGCGTCTCTGCGAAATCCTCTGCATCGTCCAAGATCTTCTGCACTGCTCAAGGTAAGGGAGGACGCAGTTTGGTCTTTGACAATTACAATTCAATGGACACAGCAAGTCAGAACATCAACTTAGTCCTCAAACCACACAGATCATCCCACGTGAAGAAAAGAGAACTGTCAACAGTAAATGTCACAGCCATTCCAATACCCGGCGGGGTAGTATGGGACAAAACTGACTATGAAGTATATGACCCGGTCGAAATCCTGAAATATCCTCACCAGTTCAAGGTTTCCTTAAGTGACTTTGTAAAACCAAGTACATTTTCTGATGATTGGGATTTTGAAAGTATTAACAATATGATGTCTGATTTAGTGTTGTCAGCAAGATTTACAGAACATGAATATTTACAAGGTTCGTCTAGTTATGAACAGATGTACTGCTTCTCACATTATGGAGATCATTACTTGCACAAATCTGCACAACCTAGAAATGTTTTTAAATATAACCAATGGGAACATTGTGCTACTCTACCTAAAAGCAGTTCTAAAACATTCTATGAGAAATTCCAGTACTTCTCAGGGTTTAACACCAGTGATGCAGAAACGTTTTATTATAAATTGTTGGATAAAACAGAGTTGAAAACAATGCTGACAAATACTAAATTGATATATTCAGAAGCATTTTATGAAAAAATGATGACATTTGGTTTTGATTTTTGGAGAAATAACATTGAAACAAAAACAATCTGGGGTACTAAAGATTGGCAGGTACAAGGCCTAGAAGCACTATTTCGAGCCTGCATGATCCCAGAACAAATAATGTTCTTAAATGACACAATTCACCAAATATCCTGTCTTGGCCTAGCTAAGATTAAAGACCTTAATAAACCGTCTATTCCGAAGCCAATACCTGATAATGCAACAACAGATATTGAAATAGACGTATCTAAAATTTTACATCTAAACAGAACACATCCTGATTGGAAAAAGTGGTTAATCTGGTCTATTGACACAAATAACTGTCAAGATAGATTCCTGAATAAAACACAGGGGTTAACAATGACCAGACCAGACCCTAGATATTCCCAGAGACAACATCCAGGGATAGTAACAACATACAGTGTAGGGAAGTTGTGCCTTGAATGGCTAGAATCATCCACACTGGCTGAAATTAAGCAACACTTATCTTTACTTGAAGATGGTGCTGATTTTTGCTATTTTAATATGGGACCACGCAAACAGCGTCAGAAACGCTTCATAGCGGCCAGCATCTATGCGGCATACAACGAGGCTTGGAAAGTCACACAAATTGAAACAGCTAAAAAAAAACCAAAAAAAAATTGATCGTATTAATTTGGAAAAATCACTTTCTGTTGTGGACAATGGGTTAATGACTCTGTCTTCCAGAATATATTCACTGGACAGTATTGTATCATCTGCCATAGATATAATAGACAAAGACTTGCTAATGTTACAGCATGGCCAGTCGCAATTGCGTTCTATTGTACAGTTAGGGTGGACGCTCCAAAATCTTCGTTCAGGCTATGTGCCTTGGCGTTTAATCAACACAACGTCATTGTTTTCCATCTTTAACCTTACTGATAAACAAATCAGCTTGGCACAGAAAGGAGCAGACTATACAATCCTGAGCATCGAAAAACTTGAGAGATTACCATTGACAATGTCAGAAAGTCCTGTCATTGAATGGATAATACACGGGATTATCACAATTCCGATAACAGCTTTCCAATTTAAAAATTGCCTTGAATACATACCTACTGGCCAATATGAACAATTGGGTAAAGGATACATTAAGTCCGCATGGAAATTACCATACACACACACATGCTATAGTGACAGCAACAAAAATGTATTTCTTAGTGGTGAAAAAAAACTGCAAACATTCACTAAGCGGTATACTTTTGTGCCAGGGTATTAATTTACATGGAGCCTGTGAAGGAAATTCTAACAACCTTTCACGTCACCAGCATGTCACACCTGCAACGCAGATAGAGCCTTTCTTTAAGCAGCTCTCGAATGGGAGTTACATTCTAATAACGGATCGCAGCTGTTGTGGCCTTTTGCCAGGGAAAGCATATCTCGTAAGCGTAACTTCCATGGTCAAATGCTGTATGCAAGCATTGTTTCCTAACGGCCCTGGAGACACTGAGACCCCCATATGGCCTCGTTTGAATTTCTCTTCTATACGAATTGATACTTTAGTCAGAATGAAGTCTGTGCTTTTGCAGACAACAGTGCCCATCACGCCATCAAAAGAGACGTATGAACTCCAAGTTGCAAGGACAACATCAGAGATTCATGACCTTTTATCAACAAATTGCCCCGTGCATTTCACAGAAATGCTTAGCCAAATCCTTAACATGTCTAGTGCCATAGGCATCCCAGGCATATTTAAGATGATTTTTACGGGACTGCTAACACCATTCAAAGCAATTCTAGGAATCATTCCTAATTTTGTCCATTCAGTCTTTGGTGGCATACCCCTATTTTTGGGACTTGTAGCAGGCATTTTATTTTTGAGCCTCCTGCTCCGATATGGCAAGCCAAAACTCAGACATGACATGACAAAAATTCGTGGAGTGGGTGTCGCGTTCTAATCTAGGACCCCAATCAAATACTTTGACCTTATGCCCCTGTACGGCTATAATCCATTTATTCCCCTATAATGGCATAAACGATCAAGAGCGTTATTTCAGAAACTTGTCTCTGGCCTAACACGATCAGAGCCACATTTCAGAATCTCTTCCTCTGCAGCTCATTAGAGCAAATGACACAGCAGAAGCCACTATCTAAGATTCCTAGATTACACTCCGACTTCTTCAACAAGATAAAACTCAGCAACCTGGGAAAACCTCGCTTGCTATGTTTTGATTAGTAATAGAACTCTGATGAGCACTGAGAGACGATCACTTCCTAGTGACATCTCTATTGACGTCTTATGTCCAAAAACTTACGTCAAACAAGGCACCTTTCAGGTATAAATATTACCAACGTTGCCTTAAGCAAACGCTGCCTCAACGACATCGATGATAGCGATGGTGTGGTGAACATAGGAGCAGAACAGCTGTCCCTTACAGAGCCCAGCAGATGCAAGCTGCTCACGGACGCTGCCCCTCCTCCTCCACGACGCGCTGAGAGAGACGCTGTCTTTTCTCCTGCCGAGAAAATCCAGCTCCGGCGTTTCCAGCCTACTCTTGCGAGTGACTGGGATATCGAGTCCTGGAAGGAGATACAAGACCTCCAACATTCTATTCCAGAGGTATGGTGTTGACTAAACCCTTAGAGAGAATTCTTAAAGCAAACCTTGGCAAAACCAACTTAACTAAAACTGCTACTTCCTTACTCCCTCCCAAGTATTAGGCTTAGGTCAGGTACACTGGGGTAAGCGTAGGTAGAAGCACCAGTTGAGTACGTTAGCTAAATGTATATATGAATGTATATATTTTATTCATTTTAACCATTGTATGGCTAAGAAACCATATCAATGCTTTTACAGTATTATTTCGCAATCCTCATTTTACTGTACGCACTTTTTATAATAACTAGTCTTGCAATTGTGGCAATTCATTTCTCTTGCTTGAGATCAATCAATCAATCAGTGACACTTATATAGCGCGCTACCTACCCGTAGGGTCTCAAGGCGCTGGGGGGGGGGGGGGGTGCCGCTACTGCTCGAACAGCCAGGTCTTCAGCTTCTTCCTGAAGGAGAGGTGGTCTTGGGTCAGGCACAGGTCGGTCGGGAGGGAGTTCCAGGTCTTGCCAGGTCGTGGCAGGTAGGAAAAGGACCTTCCTCCCGTAGTCGCTCTTCGGATGCGGGGGACGGCGGCGAGGGCGTGGTTGGCTGATCGGAGGTGGCGTTTGGGAGCGTAGAAGTTGATTCGGCTGTTGAGGTAGCTCGGGCCCTGGTCGTGTAGGGCTTTGTGTGCGTGGGTGAGGAGGCGGAAGGTGATTCTTTTGTTGACGGGGAGCCAGTGGAGGTCTCTCAGATGTCCGGTGATGTGGCTGGTTCGTGGGATGTCGAGGATGAGTCTGGCTGAGGCATTCTGGATCCGCTGGAGTCTCTTCTGGAGCTTGGCGGTGGTACCGGCGTAGAGGGCGTTGCCGTAGTCCAGTCGGCTGGTGACGAGGGCCTGGGTGACGGTCTTCCTGGTCTCGGAGGGGATCCACCAGAAGATCTTTCGTAGCATGCGTAGGATGTTGAAGCACGCCGAGGAGACGTTGTTGACTTGCCTGGTCATGGAGAGGGAGGAGTCCAGGATGAAGCCCAGGTTGCGTGCATGGTCTGTCGGTTTGGGTGCGGTGCCCAGGGCGGGAGGCCACCAGGAGTCGTCCTAGGCGGAGGGTGAAGAGCCCAGGATGAGGACCTCCGTCTTGTCAGAGTTCAGTTTCAGGCGGCTGGTCGTCATCCACTCGGCTACCTCTTTCATCCCATCGTGCAGGTTGGCTCTGGCGGAGGCGGGGTCGTTGGTCAGGGAGAGGATCAGCTGGGTGTCGTCGGCGTAGGAGATTATGCTGAGGTTGTGTTTGCGTACGATGGCCGCGAGGGGGCTCATGTAGACGTTGAAGAGGGTGGGGCTCAGAGATGACCCTTGAGGGACGCCGCAGATGACTTCGGAGGCCTCTGACTTGTACGGTGGTAGGCGGACTCTCTGTGTTCTTCCGTCGAGGAAGGAGATGATCCATTCCAGCGCCTTGTCCTGGATTCCGACGTTGCTGAGGCGCTGTACTAGGGTGCGGTGGCAGACAGTGTCGAATGCCGCGGAGAGGTCTAGGAGGATGAGGGCCGCTGTTTCTCCATTGTCCATCAGGGCTCGGATGTCATAGGTGGCGGCGATGAGGGCGGTCTCGGTGCTGTGATTGGCTCGGAAGCCTGACTGTGAGGGGTCGAGGGATCCGTTCGTCTCGAGGAAGGCGGCCATCTGCTTGTTGACGGTCTTCTCGATGACTTTGGCTGGAAACGGGAGGAGCGAGATGGGGCGGTAGTTCTTGAGTTCGGTGGGGTCCGCTGTTGGTTTCTTGAGGAGAGCGCTGAGTTCGGCGTGTTTCCAGCTCTCAGGGAAGGTGGCGGTGTCGAAGGAGGTGTTGATGATGTCCCGCAGGTGGGGTGCGATGACAGCGTCGGCCTTGTTGAAGACGTGGTGAGGGCAGGGGTCGGTCGGTGATCCGGAGTGGAAGGAGTTCATTGTGCGTATGGTGTCTTCGGTGCTGATCGGGGTCCAGGCGTGGAGGGTGGTGGTGGGGGGTGGTTGTTCGGTCATGGTGTGCGTTGGTTGGTTGTTGAAGCTGTTGTGTATGTCCGCGATCTTGTTGTGGAAGTATGAAGCGAGGGAGTTGCAGAGGTCTTGCGATGGGGTGATGTCGTTGTTCCCTGCGCTGGGGTTGGAGAGCTCTTTCACGATGTTGAAGAGCTCCTTGCAGTTGTGTGCGTTGTTGTCCAACCGGTCCTTGAATGCTGTTTTCTTGGCGGCGCGGATCAGCTGGTGGTGCTTCCGGGTGGCAAGCTTGAGGGAGGTCCTGTTGTCCGGTGTAGGTTCCCTTCTCCAGACTTTCTCGAGGGCTCGGCAGTTCTTCTTGGAGCTCTTGAGTTTGTCGGTGAACCACGGGGCTTTCTTGCTGCCGGGTCTGCTGGGCGGGGTCCTCAGCGGGGCGAGCTCGTCCGCGCAGTTGCTGATCCACTTCGTGAGGTTGTCGGCGGCCTGGCTGGGGTTCGCTGAGCTGGCAGGAGGGTGCTGGCTCAGGGAGGTGGCGAGCTGGTCTGCTGTGATCTTGTTCCAGCTTCTGCGGGCGGCCTGTTGCTGGTGGCAGTGGGTCGTTGTTCTCTTGAAGGTGAAGTGGACGCAGCTGTGGTCCGTCCATTGAAGCTCTGTGGCGTGGCTGAAGTCGATGTCTGGGCTGGAGGAGAAGACTGCGTCCAGTGTGTGTCCGGCGAGGTGGGTGGGGGTGGACACCAGTTGCTTGAGTCCAAGATTGGCGAGGTTGTCGAGCAGGGTGCTGGTGTTGCGGTCGTTGTTGTTCTCCAGGTGGAAGTTGAGGTCGCCTAGGAGGATGTAGTCAGCGGAGGGGAGGGCATGCGGGCTGACGAAGTCGGCGATGTCCTCGCTGAATTGTGTGCGTGGTCCCGGGGGTCGGTAGATCAGGGTGCCTCTGAGGGTGGTGTTCGGGCTGGTGTGGATCTGGAAATGCAGGTGTTCGGCGGTGTTCAGGGTGTTGTCGGTGCTGGTCGTGAGACGGATGGTGTTCCTGTGGATGATGGCGATGCCTCCTCCCATCTGGTTGGCGTTGCGGTCCCTCCGGACGATCTTGTAGCCCTCTGGGATAGCGATGGCGATGTCAGGAGCTGAAGAGGTGTTCATCCAGGTCTCCGTGAGGAAGGCGACGTCAGGGGCTGTGGCGTCTAGGAGGTTCCAGAGTTCGATGGCGTGTCTGTGGACGGAGCGGGTGTTGAGCAGGATGCACTTGAGGTGGGTGCTGCTGGCGTTCGACTTGGCGACTGTTCAATAAATAATACCTTTTTATTGAAAACGCCCGTCTCTCTATTTCTCTGCATCTTGGTGAAAGTAATCTGCACAACTGACTGAGTAAAATAACTGTCTATTGTTTTACACGACTCTAGAGATTGACTCTTATTCTAAGGAGCAAAGTTGTCATGTTTATGCGGTTGTTGGAAAACTGAATCCCTTCTTTTCTGTACCAGGGAAGCTGATCACTTCCTATTCAGTCAAGAAAGTTTCCAGTGACCTCTGAGCTAGTTGGTAACAAACCCAATTAAGTTTAGCATAGTCAGTAGAGACCTGGAAGACCGCACTTCTACGTCCATACTATTGTTTATGTTATTCCAATGCGCAGGGACTATTGGGAAAAACGGAACTACACTACAGTAGCGAATTACAATTGTCGTGTAGTAGAGTGTTAGTTTGGGATAGATCGCACATAAACATATTCTCATTGTTTTCAGCCCGCAGGCGCAGTGATTAGTCTACACAGGTATGAGTTAAAACACTAGTAATACCACATCCATGGGCGTTCACACAATCACATCATATTTACATCTCCATATTTTTTTTTTCAGACTGGCCCCTGATGAAGGTACCATTGTGTACCGAAATGCATTGGGCAGAATCAGAATACTGTGTTGTTGAACTATAAATTAAATGTATATTGCATATGAATAATCAAAAGAAAAAGTGTATAACATGATGCATTTGTTGATATGATGAATTAATCAGCATTGAGTAAAAAATGTACAATAAACAAAGAGAATCATGTATTAAAATAACGAACTGATTTCAGGTTTAGAGTTCAGTAGAATGTTTTCATAATTGTGAAGGTGTATCACACCGAGTGAACAGTGCACGTTGAGGTTGGATAAGACATTATTAGCTATACTGGACACTGGACACCTGTAGGAATCTTTGCTATCACATCAAGAGGATTCAGTTATGGGGCCTTAGTAGGGATATTTATAGATGTTTACCTCCTGTGCAGGACATGGCCCAAAACCAAATCAATCAAATGCGCTGCTCGTTCAGAGGTCACAAATGCTTCAATGATGAGGAAGCCAGTTCATCCTCATAAAGCAAATTGGAGAGGAAGAAAGACCAGGTTATAAATGTATAAAGATATAAATGCACTAGAAGGAAGGGGAGGAGCATTAGGCGTTTCATGATGCTGCTCAGAAAAAATAAATAAAGGGAGCCTGGTTCAGCAAAGATACCAAACCAAGAAACTCCAGAAGGCAACGCTGCAATGACCCCCGACAAGCTGTCAATGAAGGAGAAGATAACGAGGGAGAAGAGCCTGCTGGTGACGAGTGGAGGGCTTTATTGCCATACATCAGGGGACCGAGGAGCCAAATGCCACAACTGAGCCCTGTGGTCTGGTGACAGACCATGGATCGGACAAGTGCTGTGAAGCGGGAACTATCTATTACAGCATCTTTTTATGATATAATGGAGAAAAATAAGAGCAAGCTTTGTTTCACTTACAAAGTAATAGTAACAGACTTGGAAAAAAACTGTAGGAAAAAAGAATGACCCTAATCGTTTTTATAAAGACAACAATGAAAGAAGGGAACAAGACTAAAATAAGAAAGAGTGAAGGCAGTATCATTTAATTTCCAGACTACTAACATTGCTGAGTTTACTGAGCCTCACAAGGAAATAAGGGGAATCTTTACTTTAGAAGATGTGGGAAGAAGATAGAAATGACATAGAGATACCTATCGATCTGAAAGTGATAGAAGGAGGATTAACACACAGAAAGGTTGTTATGAATGAAATAACTCTAGAAAGGTTTTATTTATTATTTGCCAGTGTGCAATCCCAAACTAAGATAAGAAGGAAAAGTAAACCAATGAAAATTAATATAACCCTTAACTGTCAGATTTTGTATTAGGTGTTAGTGCTAATAGAGGCAGATTGCAAGACATAAATTCTGAGAAAACATTCAAACAAGGAGAATTTTACCTTCAAGAGAGAAGAAGCGGTAAAGAAGAAACAAAAAGAACATTTTAACTGGGTTAAAGGATGTCATACTTTTTCAACCTAACAATTAAGGAATGTTCTTTTCCATTACACAGTAGTCTCATGTCATCCCCTCTGCCCATCCAAAGTGCGCTATTTAAGTAAGTTGTACAATGAAATGATACCTCTTGGACCTTGAAATCGCTAATCCTATTAAATACGTAGGTCTGAACTATTTGACAAAGGACTTTCTTCAATCACTGTATATTGATTTCATGATGTTATAATTTTAATGTATGATTTTTAAACTGTATGAATTATTTTATTTCGAGTAAGAATCAGAATAGGAATTATTATATGTACTAGAGAATTTAAAAAAAATTGAGCATATGTTTGTAAGAAATGTCATGTAATAAATGAACTTAAAATGATTTTAACCCATAAGAATAAACATTTGAGAGACAAAAGTAATCCCAGTGTGGTGCAGAAATAATTACCCGTGTCACTATTGAACACTAGAAAAGTGAGATTAATGTGTAGGCCCATTGGTCACAAATAGAAAGTCAGTAACACAGAAAGGAATTCTTTTTGATACTGTTTGATACCCAGTCATTTCTGGTTTTATGGGAAACTCTCTTTTTTGAAAGGTATGTAGTGGATGGCCCATTGTGGAATTCTAAGAAATTCGGTGAGCCTCAAGGGAAATTACGTTTTTTAAAAGGGGAGAGGTTGTGGCCTTACGGCTAGGGCGGTCCACCTCAAATCTGGGGAACCGGGTTCGAGTCTCGGCAACCACGCTCAACATCCTGGGATTCTGGGCAAATCACTTAATCTCTCCATGCCTAATGACAAAATTAATTAATGTGTCCTTATGTAACACAACTGGTGCTCACGTAAAGCGTTCTGATACCTTATACCTTTGGCTCGAGTTCGCGCTATATAAAACTCCAGGAAAAAGAAAAAAAATTGAAAATAAGGAAGATACTTGATTTTAGAGAACTCAATCTCAAAACAGTAACTTTAGCAAATTTGACTAGGTAAATGATCATTTGGGACTAATCACTTTCAATGAATTTAGCATGAGTATTTATTGAAAACCACTAATGAGTCCTTAATTCTCTGACAGACCACAGACATCAAAACTTTATTGAGAAACCCAACAATAGGCAACACTTAGTCCATTCAATGTTGGGTGCATTAACAACCATGTGCCATGTTGACCAAACATCTCAAAAAGTCAAGTGCAAAATTATGGAATAAGGAGGGAGCACTCAAGAAATTCAATCATTATGTCATAAAAGTCCACCAAAGCGATTGTTATCTTCATGTTTCTTTCCTATTTCAAAGTTACAGGATCTAATAATTCAGAGAACGTATTTTCTTCTTAAGATGAATAAAACAATTTATTGAAGAAGTACATCTTTAAAGTCATTGATTCGACCAGCCCTGCCAACGCGTTCTGTTCCATCCTGGGAACTACATCAAAGCTGTGCAAAAAACACAAAAATACAATTATAATCATAAACAAATACAAAAATAAAGACACAAACCGTTGTACTCCAACCTCCTGATTCTATTTACAAGTTAGACCCTAAACCCTGATTATTATTGTTCTCATCAGTCAAAATACTTACCTCCATTTATGACTATTCCTCTTAAACAACTACAAAGAACATAAGGAACCTATTTAGGTATGTCCTATATACTAAATGAGAAAACTGCCCTTAGCAATATCGCTATTGTTCAATTTTCATTAATGTTGTAGTAGAATGCTATCTACTATTCTTTACAGACTGAATTAGTCACAAGCTGCAAAACTCATTAGATGGACTCACAAATAAATCTTTGTTAAATCTCCTTAACGCTTGTAGTCATTAATAGGGTCCCTCAAAACATTGAACACTTGATAACAAGATCACCAGTCCTTCTAAATTGAAATAGAAAACTAAATAATTGGAAAATTATGGAGTCATAAAGTCATGGCACAGTTAGTAAATTAGAGAGCAGATTTGTAGAAATGGCTGTAGATGTTTTGATTTCCAGTGATTAAAGCTAGACTTCTGGTCAGCATTTACCGGACTTCCAAATTTATTGTTGGTAGCATGCTTAGATCTCTAAAAGAGTCCATCTCAGGAAACATAGGGGTCGATTCCGATTCGGGAAGCAAATCCGTACGACGATTCGAATTGGTAGCCGTTTCCGTACGAATCGTACAAATCCGTCTGAATCGCGTAGTACGATCCGTAGTAAAAAAATACGTCTGAATCGTTGCGAATCGTAAGAAAAGCAAGGGCAAATCCGTATGATACGGACCCTGAAAGTGAACCGTACGAATCGTAAACATGCCGTACGACCCAATAAGTACGATCCGGACTGGGGAATGAGTACCCGATTCGTACGGTAAACGTCGCGTATGAGCAATTCGTACAGAGAGCCACACAATTACATAGGGTACGGTTCGTATACCCCATGATCGTAGGGGTACGGTTCGTACACCTACAATCATGGGGTATGGTTTGTACACCCCATGATCGTAGGGGTACGGTTCGTACACCCCATGATCGTAGGGGTACGGTTCGTACACCCCATGATCTTAGGGGTATAGTTCGTACACCCCACGATCATGGGGTGTATGAACCGTACACCTATGATCATGGGGTGTACAAACCCTACCCCATGATCATAGGTGTACGAACCGTACCCCTACGATCATGGGGTTTACAAACCGTACCCCATGATTGTAGGTATATGAACCGTACCCCTACGATCATGGGGTGTACAAACCGTACCACATGATCATAGATGTACGAACCGAACCCATAAGATCATGGGGTGTATGAATCGTACCGGGGGTCCGTTTTGCACACATTTCTGGTCGAATTCTGCTTTTCCGGACGTTTTGAGCTCTCTTAAAAAAAGAGTCGTACGGAGTGTTGACTGGACGAATTGTACTTGCTGGGTCGGAAAATGATGCTTCGATCTGTACGGACATCGCATACTGCACGTTCCGAATGTGATTCGTACGGATTATTGAGTCGGACAGGCTTTGGTACGATTCCGCCGGAGAACTGCTTTGGGTACGCATCGTACTACATAGTCTGTATGGGGACGTTCGAGGATACGATTCGTACGGAAAAAAAGCTCCGTACAGATATTCATATGGGATTTTACCAAATCGGAATCAGCCCCATAATGTTGAACAAGGGTTCGTAGGCTCTAATTACAAAAAGTGCCTTATAGGGGAGCTAGAACAACATGAGCCTAGGACACTGGTTAAGGCTAGGAAATCCTTGCTTGCACTATGCAAGTTTTTCCTTTAGAAATGAGAAATAACACTTGGGGCCCAGATATACTCGGCCTGTCCAGGAATGTTTTGTGCCACAAACATATTCCATCTGCTTTCTGCAAAGAAACACCTGGCAAGGATTTTCAAATCATAATACGTTGGTATTGTATTTCTCATGGAGTCATTGCTCTAACGAGCATGTGATCTAGCCCATTGTCTCTTCATGTTGAATTTTCTATCTTTTGCATGTGTGCAACATTTTGATAGAGGGAAAGAGTTTTTTCCTTATGACCTTATTAGGTCATCTATTAAAAAATATGCCACCTTATATATATATTTCTGACTCTTACCTAAAAAATTCAAAAAGTTCCATTGAGGTTAATTTTGCACAGGTGCTTTTGTTAGTATCACCTATAAAAGAAGTACGTTCAATATTACTCAATGTGATCAATCTTAAGAGTGGCAAAAAATTCAATTATTTAATATTTTGGACTAAATTAACACCTGCTCTGCACTATCCCAGCTGAATATAAGCATAATATAAATTGAATTTGTTTGGTCAGATGTAATTTAGGAGACCTTAACATTAACACAAATTGTATGCAACCATATTAGGTTTTCTAGACCTAGTCACTGATTAAACCTATTTTATGGTCGGGGACTACTGCCTTCTCTAGCAAAGTTGTTTTCACATTATCTTTCTCAAAAGAGACTTATGTGGAAACAGATGATAATACGGGGAACCTGCTGTCCCTGTATAAAAGCTTGTCTCTATCTTCCTTATTACAGGCGAATTGTGAGGAGATGCTGCTGCTCAACTGTAATAATTTACTGTAGTTGAGTTGGGACTTCTTAAAGCCTCCTGTCAGAGCCGGCAGCCAAGGTGTAAAACAGGTCACACAGCAGCATTACAGTTGCAGTTTTAAACAAAGATGCAAAAACAGAAACTGTCTTTTTGTTCTTCTGATATTTTTTTCTTAAATAAATAATGATGAGCAGAAATACGCTATTTATGGGAATACGTTTATATTTTTTAACACCAAAGATATTTAGAGTAAAAACAGGATATTCCTACATGTACCTATGCATTGAAGTCCCATCATTGTTTTCTTTAAACTGGTTCTAACATCTTTTTGCAGAAATTACTAACTGCATTTTGATGTTTTAATTACAGACTACATTCTGTTTTTATTCTTCATGTATGCAATTATACTATCTCTTTCATATGAAAGAGAAAAACATTAAGGATTTATTTTGGATCGAGGGAAGGGTGATAGTGTGACCATGTAGTATAAGTAATGATATACCCTCTGCTGTATGTTTCCATGTTATTGCAGGCCAATCCAAAGTTACACGAACTTATAAAGGAACCTGGCGTTCAGTATCAGTGCTCTACGTGATCAGAGTACTCCTTGCTAGCTTGCATTATCTTTATAATAAAAGGCATATAAGTATCCCATATATTATCTCTTTTTACCTAAGACTTGCCGAGCACTATCGTATGTTTATCCTTCCCCAGTGTACAATAGAAACCACTTATATTGCAGATCACACCCTTGAGTTAGTCTTTGCACCATCTTCTCTGATTCAGTATCTTAGTCTCTTTGGTTAAGTGATCAGACCACCACTTGGTCTTCTTCCATTGTAATGACCCTGAACCAAAACCATCATAAAGACTGCTCTACTCTTAAAAAGAAATATAGACTGTGGAGTAAATGTGATGCAGGTCCATCTCTGGCTGACCTAGCTCATCTGAATTCCCTCAATAATGTGTCTTACTATGCCACTGACCTTACTCAACTAACAAAAGGCTCACCTGTGCAGATTCTCATCATGTACCCATTGTCCAGTCATCTGCCTCAGTCCTACTCTGGGCAGCTAATCCACTGAGCTAGGGAAACTAAGAAGGCAAACAAGGCAGTCGTGGTAGAAATACAGAAGATGCTATTTTGAGGGAGGGACACTTGCCAATTAAGTAGCAGTTCAGATGCATACCAGGTGCCTACATGCGGCAATATTGCCTGTATTCCATCCACGTCACTTATGCTAACAACATTTCACAATCAACAAACAAATGCCTGAACCTAACCATGTAAACAAAAACAATTCCCAACAGGTATCATCTAAGGGCAATTTAAACAATGTATGCAGTTTGCATTACAAAAATAAGGAACAAGGAGTCACTGGAATTTTTTGGAAAAAAGGCGGTATTATTCACCAATAGACACAGGGAAAGGTCTTTCAGATGGCAATACGGTTAAACAGCACTGTACAGAACAGATCATGTGACAACCCAGTGGCACTTGGTGCGTGGTGCTATATACAGTTGGTGATTGTGAAGGTGCAAGTGCTAAAGTGAACAGCGTGATCGGCGCATAAAC
Source organism: Lissotriton vulgaris (assembly GCF_964263255.1). Taxonomy (NCBI): domain Eukaryota; kingdom Metazoa; phylum Chordata; class Amphibia; order Caudata; family Salamandridae; genus Lissotriton; species Lissotriton vulgaris. The sequence goes on along the minus strand of NC_141687.1, from coordinate 1,020,013,632 downwards.
CCAAGTTTGTACATCAATAATGGCTCCACAAGATCAAGTTGTAATCACTTAAAACAAGATTGCATAAATTTAAACAGGAGCACAAAGCGTAATATGCGTCATATAATTTATGCTGTAGAGTCGATGGCGTTTCGATCCCCGTTAGTCGGGATCGTCATCAGGACAGGGTTGTCGATGGAGTCAGTGAGTGGCACCCAGGCGGGGAAGCGTGGGTGCCACTCACTGACTTACTCACTCACTGCCATGCTTCCCCGCCTGGGTGGCTGAGGTCCATGCGGTCGCTCAAGAGTCGAGGGCTGATCGTCGATTGAATCTGATCAGCGGGCGGGACGTGCGGCGCCTGTGTGGATCAGTGCGGCGGAAAGCAATTAGGGCTCTTCTGGTAGTGGACTGCTAGCATTACATTACAACAAAAGATCACATACTTTTATTCCTCCAAGTCTGGCAGACTTGGAGGAATTGAGTTACATATAAAAAAGACACTAGGACTAGTTAGTCCAGACATTTTTGGAATTGGATGTCATTTGTCTGAGTATATTCCTCTCTCTCTTTTTTGAATTTGTTTCTCACTCATTGATGTTATATGTATGTGATCTTTTGTTGAAATGTAATGAGCTTTTGTAGGATGTTTGATGTGACATATTAGTTGTTTCATTGTTTGTCATCATGTATGTAAAATATTTTGTACAGTAGTGTAAATATGTGATTGTACAGCTTGTCTTTTTTTTGCCAATAAATGTGTGAAAAAAACATTTGGGAAAAAATACAAAGTAAATGGTACGAAATAATGATGCCATGGTTAGGATTCAAAATATTTTTCTGACCTACAGAAAGTTTTTTTTTTAAGTAAGTGTGGTTCAGGCATTTGTTTGTTGTTTATTTAAAAAGGGTCCAGCCTTAACCACGCCCAAAACGGATCTAACTCCTTAGGGTTCACACAACAACATTTCACAAAACATTTCTCAGTAGTCAGGACTTTTCTGACCCTCTCTTGGAATGCTGAGGATATTGCACCTTCCTGAGAGCTATGTGACAAACCAGCTTCCTTCTTTAGGGAAAATGGAGCATTTTTAATAAGAACATTATGATCTCTTTGCCCACAGTAACAAACTTCAAACACTGGGGCTGACCCTACGTTCAACACCTCAATCCCTGTTTAGTCAATGTAAATGTCCTATGCATTACTCTTCCAAAGTCTGCGGCAGTTAGGCTCCACTAGAAATCCAGACAAGGAATTTTATGAAAATAGAAGGTGCACCAGGAAAAAGGAGTCCAAACGTGAATAAGGAAGTCCTTTAGAATTCTTTTATTCTTTATAATAAGGCTTGCAGTCAGACATCAGCCATTGCGTTTCGTTCTTTACAAAAGAACTTCTTCAGGGTATGCTCACTTCGTATTTGTAACAATTAACAAGCAAAGTGTTTGGTGAGCCAGAGTGGTATCTCATCCACATGGGCACCTATTTGGACAGCAGTAAAACCAGTCGACACATTTTGAACCCACTAAAATTAGTTGTCGGGTTTTCCTCGGGACAGAGAACTAAAAGAGCTCAGTCTACTTAAATCAGGATTAAATCTCCTTTTTCACCATCCGGGCACCATTGTATGATGGAAGTGGCGGCCACAGGTTCACCTTATCTTGTAAACAAATTTTTTTCTTCAAACTTTTCTAAACTTTTCGCTGTGTTCAATCTCAGCAGTGTTGCTCCAAACGATTATTTGGAGCAACACTGCTGAGATTGAACACAAACGAAAATTTTGGAGAAATTTTAGAAAATTGGCATTCTCTTGTGCTAAGCATTTGTGCCTCCGCCAGTGCCCTGGGTCATGTGACTGGGAATGGCTCTGCTGTTGGGGTTTGTGTGTTACTTATTTCAGGACAGCTGGGGGCCATTTACACTTCTAAGGGATTGCCTCCAGCAACCTGATACTGGTCTTTTTTCACCCCAGACTTCCTGGAGCCTGGAAAAGGGAAGGGAAGAACTTTCCAGCACCAGATGTGGGGATATTATAGGGAATCCCCCTACTTCCAAGGCTGGCACCAGATATAAATATTAGATATCTAGGGCCACTCAAAAGTACACTACTTGATCTATGGACATTGCAGAGGAAGGAATGCCCTGCCACCAGAGGGCTGCCCTGCTGCTACCAGAGGGCTGCTGTGCTGCTTGAGATCTGCCTTGCAGTCTGAGGAGGAAGACTGGACCTGCTCCCTTTATCCCAAGCTAACCAAAGTGACTTCACGGATTAGTTGGCTGACTTCCTGTCTGAGCTACTGGGACACAAAAAGTTCCAGAGGTGTCCCTGCAAATGCCCAACTGACCTACTGCACTAGACCAACTTGTACCTGCAACTGAAACTGCCTGAGCCCCACTTGCATCTGCAAGAGGGGGCTTCTGATCCTCAAGAGGGGCCTTCCTAGGTCCTGGACCCTTGGCTGGCATCAGTGCAGCTCCTCCTAAGAAGAAAAGTGAAATCTTGAATATTTGGCTCTATGCGACTGCATATGGAACTGTTCACGTCGAGACTTGGCTGTCAGGCACATCCTGCAATGTGAGATATGCACTTTGTGCTACAGCAATGACAGCCCGTTGTGACTACCAACACAAATCTCCTGCAATAACTGTCTATGATGCCTGACCGTTTTTTTGTGATACACCAATGAAAGTCCATGCTGCCTAGCTGCTTTTCACGCTACAGCAATGACCAATTGCAACGCTGTTCTTGCTCTCCGTGGCCTCATCCACTGCAAACAGAACTCTTAGCACTAGACTTTGAGATGGTAACTTTTGTAGTGCGACTAACATGGTCCCTCTATCCGGCCTGTGCTCCAACACTGTCAGCCAGAACTTGTGACTTTATGCCGATCTAGTGTGATTGTGTAGTAGTGCTTTGCACTATTTTGCGCTATAGCTACCAAAAGCTTTTAAATTGCATATCTCTAGTCCTACTGATTTGATTTGTGTTATTATGGTACCATTTCATTTATTAAAATGTATTCTATTGTTCTAAATTGGTTTGGGAATTTTCTTGTGTTGTAATTTCTCTTATTACTGTTTGTGTGCTTCATAAATATGTTACACTAAGCTCTAAGCTAAGCCTAAGCTCTAAGTTAAGCCTGACTGATTTATGTTAAACTACCAAAGGGTTAAGCACAGGTTAGTTTTGTGACTTTTGTGGTTCACCCTGACAAGAATTGGGGTTGTTGCTTGACTAGGGCTTCCACCCCCTCAACCAATAGCCCAATTTCTTACACTCCCGCTCTGAGTTTTTCAACAGCAGCAAATCCAATTTAGAGGGACCTTGCAGAGAAGACCTTGTAAAGCCCTCTTCCGTTACCCCCTGGAGCCAGACCCTGCTGAAAGAAAAAAAGGGACTAGTCTGAATGTAGTAATCTTCAAAGAGCGAAGGCACCAAAGGTATCCAGCCAGCGAGGGACCTTCCGTGGGCATGAAATTCAAATTTCTCTCAGCTTTCCTGTCAAAGTCAGTGTCTTAACCTGGACCTCGTCCAGTGGCTAATCAACACCATGGAGTCTTCTTCTGCTGCAGCCTACTTCCTTGCCCAGCTGAGGATTCCTGACTTCTATTTCAGAGAATTTGTTTGAAGTAAAAGAGCCAGATAACAGAGTTGTACCTGGTCAATGTACTTGGCCTCACCCGAGCGCTCTCCACCTTAAGTTGCACCTAGGTACCAGTTCAGCTCAACCAGATAACAACAGTTGGCACTTAATGCTTTTTGATGCAATTTTATATTTAAACCTTACAAATTCATAACTGCAGTTTCCATTATTGGATTTTTGTCATGTTGGTGTCATTTTATTTATTAAATTTACTCTGTGTTTCTAACTTGATTTGGAATTGTTCATGTCTTATGATTTGATTATATCACTGTTTTGGTCCTGCATAAATGCTTTAAACATTGCCCTAATCTAAGTCTGCCTACTCTGTCCCAGGGAGTTGATCTCAAGTTTATTTAGTAACTTTAGAGGTTCACCCTGGCAAGGGTTGTGACTATTTTTTGAGGTGGGTACTCGCCAACCCTTCTCAACTAATTCCCCAATTTCTTACACCCAAGAAAGCATTCTGATTTTTCATTCATTTGCTCCCATTTTGATTCAATGCAGTGACGTTAAAGTTACAGTTAACTGTAGTGAAACCTTCTCTGTGTGCACCTCTAAAAGAGTCAGTGACTGCATATTCCTATTGAGTTACCCACACTTTCGTTGTTAGCTTCTTGTATTTTTTTAAATAGTTACCTGGTCATGATCTCACATATGCGGTCTGCATCAAGGAAAAATTCGCTCTTTTTTTCATCTAGACACAGTTTGCATTCTTCTCAGAAGTCATAAACCTTCCCTGGTGATCTGATTTGCATATGCTGTATTGTAGCACTGTAAGTAAGTAAGTAAGTAATGTTTATTTGTACATGATTAATTAAAATCTTTACAAAATTGTAAAAACACCAATAAAATCTTTGTTAAAAGAAGCAATTTGCACTTGAACTTGATGAATTAGAATACATAAAATTACAGATTTGTTGGAAACAGTTCATAATTATCCTCAGGGCATTAAAAATGTTCATCAGAAGTTGTTAAGTCTCTTTCTTGTTAAGTCGAAGAACTTCACGACCTGGCAATTCAATTTGGTGTCGCTGGTGGAATAGCACAGTTTGACTGCCTGCCTACAGGTCCGAACGGCATGTAGGTTAAAGGATGGACGTAGGAAGTTGTACCTCAGGTCCTTTAGGCTAGGACAGATGCAAATCACATGGACAATGTCCTCCTTGCCAGTTTTGCACAGGCGACACTGTTGTGATGGGTTATTTCTCTCCCAGGGTGGAAGATGTGGAAGTATTGGAATTACGCCGAGGCGTAGTTTTAAGAATTTTTCTTTAACTTTTATTTTCATGCCAATGTTGAGGTATGCTTGTGACTGCATTTTTCTGTAATCACCCAGAGTTAGCCATCCTTGCGCTCTATTTGCTAGGTCCTTCTTGTCTACAATCGCTGAAATAATACATGCTGATTTTTTTGGCTACTTTTTTAAAAGACAAGAGATCTATTGATGTTTCCCAGATATCTATTAACCCTAGAACTTTGAGTGATTCATATAAATAGACTCTCAGCAGGGAGTTGCAATGCGGAAGTTACTCTTCCCATACATTAGAACATAAGGAGCCAGCCTCTGCATTGCGAATCTTATGCCAGCTGGCTGCATACACACTCCGCCTTTCTAACGTTTGTTTCAGGATGCCGAATTCTAGTCGAATCTGAGCAGGAGAGACATATTTGGGAAGATTAAAAATAGCCCTGTATAAGTTAGCTATGAGTGTGTCCAGCAATGCCGCATCCTTTCCATGATGTGATTCGCTCCTATAGGTAAGAGTCGGTTGTAGTTTGGCACGCAAAATTTCAAGGAGAGGTTTGAGTGTAAGGTCGGCTAGTTTGGCCTTTAATGATTTTAATGCCAAATAGGTCATTGTGGCCTTCCCTCGTAAGGATTTGAGCTGTGCCCTAGATGTATTATTGGAGTCCACGATCACTCCCAGGTACTTATATGTGGTTACCAGGTCGAGCTTTTCACCGTTCAAGTGCCAGCGAGGATTCTTTCTTTTTTTTCCTATAATTCACAGCCATAACCTTTGCCTTATTGAACTTTATTTGAAGTGCATTCTTTGCTGAGAAAGCATGAGTTGCGTTCAGGAGGTGTTGGAGGCCCGTTGGGGTCCGACTTATCAGCAACAGGTCATCCGTGTATAACAGGTCGGAAAGGGTAATATTCCTTAATTTCGGTGCATGGTTGGGACATTTATAGAGCTTCCCAGGTAGATCGGCTAAGAAGATGTTGAATAAAATGGGCGCAAGTAGGCACCCCTGTTTTAATCCTTTTGTTGTCCTGATGGGCTTCGAGAGGTGTGTTCCAGCCCCAAGTTTGATTTTAATCCGGGTGTATGAGTGGAGCAGTATTAGGACGTCTAATAGGCGTTTAGGTATTCCCCAGTTGTCCAGTTTCTGCCAAAGTTTGTTACAGTTCACGTGGTCAAATGCAGCAGTATAGTCGATGAACGAGAGGAATAAAGATGACTTAGTTTCTTCCATCAGCAATGATAATGCCATGAGATTGGTTGTGGTCCCTTGGCCTTTGCAGAAACCAGTTTGGTTAATTGGGATTATGGAGTTTTCAGTTGCCCATGATGTTAATTCCTCCAAGATAATACCTGCAAAATATTTTGCCTCCACGTCTTGTAGGGCAACAAGCCGATAGTTGTTTGGATGCCTCTTGCTACCGTGTTTATAAATCGGGCTGATGACTGACCCGTGCCAGGACTGGGGAGGGGTCTGGGTAAGCCTTATACTATTAAACACTGGTGCTCAAGATGCGCTCCCAAATTCTACGTCTGATTTGTACAGCATAGGTGGTATGCCATTTAGCCTTGGAGCTCCGGTTGGTCTCCCCCTTGTTATTTGCCGTCTGATGTCTGATGGGAAAATTATCTTTAGCCCTGACTCAAGAACCTTCGCGGGGCTTTCTTCCGTTTTTGGTTTGTCAGGTTTTGATATGTTCGTGGCCTCGTGCTCCCGCATTTCGAGAGTATTTGTGTAGGTGTAGTAGTTGGATTTTCCTTCTATTTTGTGCGTTATGGCTTTTAAGCGGAGATTCTTTGTAACGGCCTCTTCTATGATCCCGTCATTATTGAAATGCGTCAATAGGTATTTTGTCCATACCTCCTCTGTTATGTGCGAATTTTGATCAGGGAGGTCAGGATTCTGTATTCTTTTAACCACTTGCTAAAATCTGGAGCTGTTTCTCTGCTTCCCTTCGTAAACAAGCTTTACCCATAGATCTTCATTACTTTGCTTCCGATTTTCCCATTTTGTCAGTTTTTACTGTTTTTTAGCTTCCCGTAGAACAGTTTGCAAGCTATAGTTTGTTGGGTCCTTTTGCAACTGTCTCAATGTTTGATTTATTAATCGGTTTTGTGTTTTCATTTCAGGGCATGAGTGTTTCCCATTTGAGGGCCCCTGCCCTTGATGTAAGTTGCTGGGTGCAGTTTTTTCCATTTTCTCTCGGATGGCTTTAATGAAGTTTTGCTAGACATTCGGCACCTTGGTTGCGGAGCTGGCAACTTGGGTGAAAAGAAATTTCGCCATGGAGCTAATGGAGTCAATGTAGCCGGCGTTGCACCGAAGCCGCTTTAAATTTGAGCTGGCATCTGTGTCAAAGCCTATAAAGGGTTAAGTTTCCAGATGAGAAGTAGATCTTTTTTCGGCCTCTTGAGGCAGGTGATTGCTGAGGTCGCTCTTCCCTATTCTGAAGGAAGTTACCCAGCAAAACATGTTTAAAGATGTGAACATGTAATCAAGATGGGAGGATTGTTTATTGGAGTGGAAGGTGGCAACTGGTGGGTCACCATCAACGTAGCGACCGTTTAGGGCCCTTAAGTTAAGTTGTTCCAGATGTCGAAGTAAGTTTTTGAATGCTTCGTTGGTTTCTTATTTTTTATTGGGCCTTGTGTCGGCACACCCCATGCTGCATTCAAATCTTGGGTAAGGTCGCTGAGTTGCTCTTTGTTGATGAGAAGCATATTAAAGTCGCCAGCCAAGATGAATGAATCAGACACCCTTTCTTCCATTATTTTTTCACCAGTTTGGCCCGGTCTTCTGCCCCTTTTTGTTTATGTTTGGGGTGAATGTACATGTTAATTATAATGACTTCCTGGAGCTGCTTCTTTAGCCGGAGTGAGATCTTTGCCACCTGAATGACACTTGGGGGAGGTATGTGGAAATCCATTGCCTCAATTTCGCCTATTGTCAATATTGATACGAAGAACATCAGACTTCCTGATCTTCGTCCAAAGGTTGAGTTTTTATTTGCCGGGATACAGCAAGATGTGAACCCTTGAAGCTCAAATACTTTTTCTTCCCAATTTTCTTGGAGTAGGATAAGGTCAAATGTAGTTAGGTATTGTAGAAATTCAGGAACATTCCTTTTGCTGGCAAGACCGTTGATGTTCCAGGAGCATATTCTAATGTGCCTGCACCCCGTTGTGGGGTTGGTAAGTTCTTTCCCTTTTTGTCAATTGTTGACAGTTGTAGTGACGATTGTGCATTGAATTGGCTTCCAATTATGGGCGTTTTTTGGTGAAAGATAGCTACTGTGATTTTGATATTGTCCAAGTTGGGGATTTTTTATGTCTCGGAGGTACATCCTGGGCGAGCTGCTTCTCGCTTCCTTTAATATTGAGTTGGTACTTTTTTGTGCCAAGGGTCTGGCAGGAGGAAAAAAAGAAGTCGGATAACGGGGTCGCTCTTCAAGTCTCAGTTCTATCCTCCATTGATGAAACGTTGCTACTTTTTTCATGATTTTGTATGCTGTCTCTAGTGAGTGCCATGTTGCTTTTGTTATATCTGGGCGATGGGGCTCGGTGTTTGACTGAAGCTCTATTTCCAAGAGGTCAGAGGAGCTGATGTTTGCTAAATTTGTTAATGAGTGCAAGAGTCTTAGTATGTTTCCCCTATTCAATATGTCGTCCCTACCACGGGATGTGTATTCCGGAATAAAGAGGATTGATGTTGGCCTATTCAAATGCTGCGGTGTTGTTGAGTCAGGTGGTGGTCTCTTGTCGCCCTGTTGAGTGGGTTGAGGAAAATTACTTGGGCCTGCTGTGTCTGAGGCATTTGGCTGCTCACTTTGATTAGTGGCTGTCCACAGATTCCGAGTGATACTAGTCAGTATAAGTGACGGGTGTTGGAGATACTCCGTATTGATGACCATGACATTGTCCTCTCTTCCTAATATTGGAGCAATTTCAGATGGTGTTGGTTCAATATTAAAAGAATTGTGTACTGATTGAGTTTTTGTAAATTGTAAAAGTTTCTGTTTAAGTTTTTTTGATGCAGGTTTCTTAGTAGCGATGCTTGTCGGTTTTACACATCGCGATGGGGACACTGATGGTGTACTTTCGGAGGCCTTGTGCAGGGGAGATAAGTCTTCATTGGCTATTGGGGTCCAGGCGAAGGTTGCTGGAGAAGAGTTAGATTGTTCTTCTATGTTCTTTCTTGCGCCTATTAGCGTCCGATTCCTTCCTTTCCTTTTGTTCTTTCTCCGGGTCTTGGTGGATGCCTGAGTATTTGTTAAAGAAGGTTCAACTGTAGTCGCAGTAGTGATAGTTATCTCAGTTTCCAGTAATCTGGGCGATGATGTTTGGATTGAGGATGCAATGATATCTGACCTCTGCTCGACCGGCTGCTCAGTCAATAGGCCCGTTGGTGTCACTGGAAGGTCTGAAGGTGGGTCAGAGGTTTGCGGAATTAGGGTTTGTAAAACTGTTGATTTTAAGTCACTTATCAGGACCCCTAACATAGATGGTAAAGATGATAATTTATCTAAAATTGGATCACAAGATAGTGGTTGTAGTGGAGTTGATTGGGCCGCAGATACGGCGTCTTGACCCCTCCTTATGAGACCGTTTAGTTCCAAGATTTTCTAGTCGATTCCTGAGATTGAATCAGCCATTGTCTGCAGAACACAAAGCTGCAAGTCCATTTTTTGAGATTGGAATTCTGGGGCTGTAGCCGAATGTTGCAGTGTGTTTAAGATTGTTACCCATATGGATTCGGGAACTGATATTCCTGGGTTGTTACTCCTCTCAAGTCTTGATGATGCGTTGACGAGAGGTTTCCCTTCAGATGGATTGTGGTTATATGTAGCAACTAATTCTTCCCACTCCTGTGCTGCTATAGAGGACATGTCATTGTTTGAAGTGTTATTTGTGGGCTGAGAATCATTATACTGTAATAAAGGGCAGCCCTGGGGAGTCCCTTGCACTGCTGGCTTATTATTTGCTGTTATTTGTTCAGTGATGCTACTCAAGTTTAGCTGGTGAGTCTTGGTTTGAGTCGGGAGGGTGTTTGGCAATTGCGGTGGTTGAATGCCACTTCCTTGCTCTTTGGTTGCCAGTGATGGTTTTGCTCGAGCGACTCTGATTTCCTTTATTAAGTTTGGGGAACTGCTGACTAATTGGGGAGGAGATAGATCTTCACCTTCCTCCTCTTTGTGAATCAGAACCTTAATTTCCATTGTCGCGTCTTGTTTTCCAGGGCGCGATGGGCTGAGCTTATTAGGATGAGTCTCACCCTGATGCACTGAATGTGGGTCGATTGCTATCTCTGGTGACTTGGCTTTCTTTGGAACCTCCAGTCTTGGTTGGAAATTTTACTGGTAGACGCCACTTCCGAAGTATTGAATTAGTAAAATCATGTTCTGCCGGGAAAGTGAATGCTGCTGCTCTTCTTGATTCAGGCGATGTTGGTATTGGGATGGCAGCAGCAGCCTCAGTGATGAATGAGTGGAGGACTTCCGCTGGTCTGGGTGAGCCTACTTGGCTACTATTCATGTGGCTGCAACCAGGCTAGTTTTTTAAAAGCAGTGATTGAAGACCTCTAATATTCCCTGTCTTTAAATAAATAACTGTTCCAGGATCTTTAAGGAAGGAAAACTTTGTATAAATCTTAGGTTGGTGTGAACATATCCTTTTCTTTGCTGGCATTCCATCGATGGCTACAAGATTATCTGGGTCCATTGGTGGAGACTTTTTTGCTGGAGGTAATAAAGGTTGTGTGGATCTTTGTGACTGCTGTGGGTGCTGGAAGGCGTATTAGGCAAGGTGATGCAGCAAGGACCTTGACTTGGTCGTTTTTATTTATCGGATGAATTTTGTTTTGCTACTGAAGTCGATATTTCCATTACTGCAAAGGTTGAACCATCTATATTATTTTTATTGCATGTGTTTGTACCGAATTCCTGGGGATTATTTGAGTTTATTGGAGACATTGGCTCCGGTTTCCCCAGTTTCTTTTCCACAATTTCGATGTAGAGTTGGATTTTGGTTTTGGTTGTTGCCTAATTCTTTCAGATCTCATTGCTCTATTTTTCTTTGTAGCCTTATTGTGATATTATGTTTTATGGGCTAGTAGGTTTAACAAGTAGACAAGCGGGGGTTGTTCCTCTCCCCCCTCTGCCGAAGCTCTAATGGAGCCTTGGTAGGATATGTTGCTGTTGCTCTAGTTTTCTGCAAGGTTTTGGTATTTTGGTAATTTTCCGTTTTTATTTGAAGCTCCAATTGATGGTGATGATCAGATGGTTGTGATCTAATTAGGACATTAGCGGCTGGATAGCTGGATGGCTGGATGGCTGGATGGCCGGATGGCTAGTTGCTGTCTGCTAGATACTAGCACCCGCTTGCTGATCTCAGTCTGTAGGGGTTAGGGCTTGGGGTGCACAGAAAGGGCACAAGAAGGACGCAGTGGTTGAGGAGGCGGCAAGCGGAGCTCACTGGGAGAACCTCGGTCAGCAGGACCTGGTCAAGCTGCCTCCCAGTCACCCCCCAGGCTCTTATCAGCAGCCGCCTCTATCGGCAGCCATGCTCGCACACACCCTGTGTGTCCCTGTGTTGCCCTGTGTCCCTGCCCCACCGCCCTCCAGCCCTTGATTCAAGCGCAGCACCCCAACCTCACCTCCAGGTGTGTAAGTAAAGAGGTTGGGACCGGGCTAGCAAAACGTCTTTCTCCCTCTCCTGGTTGCAGGTATGGGTTGGCCAGACAAATCAGTGGGGGATTACAGGAGGTGGGCAGGGGAAACTGGAGTTTACATGAAGCAGTTGACCTTCCCCGCCACCCCCTGTTCCTCAAAGCGCTATGATGTGCAGGAAGCGCCGCGAGTAGGGTGTCAAGGGGGTGGTCAGGAGATCGGGTGCTCACCGGGCCGCAGTTCTCCGCTTTCCGCTCCTGCTTCCCGCTCCAGCTCGGACGGCCACCTCGGGATCAGCGTGTGTAGCACTGTGTAACCCAGACTGACTGCACAACAATATTGCCTAACTGTTTAAGGAGATTTTTTTCTGCTTTTTCTCTTGCTACAAAAGTGGCTAATGATTTCCTTACGTGTTTTTGTTCAGTACCTATTTCACCAGTTTTTTTTTTTTAAATGACTACTCATTTTATATGATTTGGGATCTCCTCTCTCCTCTCTGTGGTGTGTGCTAGATATTACTGCTTACAGAATCCCCTTGCTCTTTTCGTTCATCCTGTGATTGGATATCGTCGAGTTCCTCTCTGTCTTCTCTCCCTTGCCTGACTGATTCTTCTGTGTAATCATGAATAATCTCAGTTTTGTGTATGTGATGTGTGGCTTAGATTGGGGCCTATTTGGTTTTAAAAAAAAAAAAATTGCAGGCCTGTTGTATGGTGTGACATCTATTTGCAGCAATTCCATTTACTTCCCTTGCTTGCTTAATTTTTAGATTTACTAACTTGTTCTTGCAGTTTTCCTTTGTTTCCTTCAAAAACCTAAATTCATATCTTTGTCTATGAGACCTCCACTATCACTATTATTTTCCATCCGTACCTTCTGCTTTTCTACCATAGTTCCGGTGGATTTCTACCCTTGCTCATCCTCATGTAGCTCCATTGTCTTCCTTCTGGCGATCATGATAGCCATATAGATACCATAATGTGAGTTGAGCAGATTTTGGTCAGCCACCAATCTAATTATGATTAGGGAGCTTTTAGGCTTGTACTTTTTCCCTCTGAGCTTAGTAATATCCCTATCTTTATCTTGTCTGAGTTTCTGCATCTCTTTGGTTAGAGAGGGAGAGGTTGTGACTATAGAATTCAGATAGAATGGCCTGATATGTCTTGAAAACTCTTTGTCTCTATCCGCCCTTCAAACTCACAAGCTGTGTGTCCTGCTCACTCAGAACACCTGTCCTGTCCATCTACAAGCAGTCTGATTCCAATGCTGTTTTCTAGAATTGTTTCACTGACAGCTTCAAAAGAAGCAAGTTCCACCTAGCGCGGCCTAACATAGACGGCAAGCTTACCTTAGCCCTCCCCTCCTGCCCCATCCCAGTTCCCAAGAATGATACATCTGAGTAAGGACATACCAGGGAGCTACTCATTTCCTGTGACACAAACGCACCAGACTCCAGCGCCCTATGTTTCTACATGGCTTGAGTAGTGTTAGTCTTCTTGTCTGTCTCCCTTTAACTCAACCACAGCTGCCAAGAAACATGCAGAGTCTGGAACAATATTAGATGTTAATCCCACAAGCCCATCTGCTCTCTTATGCTTGAGGATCACCAACATCTTTCCTCTGCTCCGATCCTATCCTTCTTCAGTCGATTCATAGCCCCACCCTTTTCATCAAACATGCAGGCCATTTTGTCCCACAAACTATTTACCATCCTGTTGCACCCTGATACCACCATCATTGTTCTTAAGCTTGTTCTCCATTGTTATTCTCACCCCATTCATCACCCTGCTTGTCCCAAATGTTCACATTTCCAGTAAACGCTCTCCTGCGGTTATATAACCCCATTTGCAGGGGAAACTAATAGCAGGTCAGGGATGTTCTTGTTTAAGGCCAACCTGCACTTTGTGGGGCTGTTTTTAATAGAAATAAAAACCTGACTGGCAGATCCGCAGGCGCAGTTGTTTGTGGCCAACGCGGTTTCTGCCAGTGAGGTCAGGAGCTGCTAATACAAAAAGTCCACAGGGAGTGTTAAATTTAAATATTGGCAGTGGATCTGGCTCCTCAGCCTAGTAGCTTTTGGCGGGCAAAACCTAAAAAGAGGGCCTTAGGTTGTATCACCAGGACCCATATCATATAAAGGAAGCACTGGGAGAGCTTACTTTAGACACAGTCTCTGGCACAGTTTTAGGGTTGACCGCTGTCTTAGTTAGTTGAAGACTTGGAACAGCGCTATTTTATACCCTTGGACAGAAGTACATGCTTGTTTGTCACAGCAACTTTTACGTCAAGGCACTTTTGGCTAGAAATGGAGCAGCATTTGCTGACATATTAAAAGTAAACAAAAGAACATAAGACTAAGCAGCATAACAACACGATTAAAACATAACAAGTCACTTCTCAACTAAACATTCAAAACAGAAGGCAACACCTGCAATGCAACACAACAAAATCACATTGCAATAATGCAGAATAAATACACAGCAGCACAAAAAGCAACAGGACACATCACCACCACATCAAAACGCCACACAACAAGTAATCACAAATATTTTTTCACACATGACCTCCTCCAGACTGTTTTCATAATGCGGTGATAAAAGCTGTCTGAAGTAAGCACTGCCTTAACTTCCCACTTCCCACCAAGGAAAAAAAATAGCACAAGACAAATATGTTTTGTGATCCGGCCCAAGTTCAAACCCACCATACTGTTGCTAACTTAAATTTGATAACCCTCTTGAATCTTGCCATGTTGAGTCTTGGTTTATGCTCAGCTAAAGCCCCAACTAAAAGGAAGCATAAAACCTTTCCATACAGTTAGTCTGTGTGGTTGATTACATTCATCAATTCTTTAGAAGCATTGACAGCGAACGAGTCCCACAATGATGCCCGGTTGGCTCTGGTGAAGAGATGTCTCTAGCTATAATCACAATATAGTCTGTAGTCGTTGGCAATTTTTGAATGAAAGCCTATTTCTAATTTGCTTATTAAAGTAGAGTTGCGACATATGTAGTCGCCTGTAATGATGTAGATGCTCTACTATAATAATGTACTACAGCTTAGTTTCGATATCACATTGTCTAGAGCCAGCAGCCAGGCTGAAATGCAGGTCATGGTCATAATTACAGCTGCAGGATATTCAAGGTACACAGGAACTTGTAGTTTCTCCTTCTGATATATGTTTTCAAAGAAAAAACAAATCAGCAGAGAGGAGATATTTATTTCAACTAGTCTTTGCAGGAAAGATAAGCTGCTGCCTGTTTCTACACAACTTTAGCCACATGATATTTTAACCTGACTTATTTTAACTGGTTGTAATATATTTGTGCAAAATGTGTCCAATTGTTTTTTGCTTTGTTTAATTTCGCAATATACATTCTGCATGCATTTTTGTTGTTTGCAATGAGGACAACAAGGATTTAAGCAGTTTGTGGGTAGGGTGGTGATATGACCATGCCCTATGAACAATAAACAATAAAATACTCTCTGCCATAGATTAAAAAGATATTGCAAGTCACCTCGGATTCCAAACACCTTCTAAAGAAACTCAACCTTCAGCCTCGTTATTCTATGTGGTTATGGAACTCCTCAGTGACCTGCAATATCCTTATAATGTAGGCCAACGGGGACTTTGTCCCAAATATATTAAATGACTGCTCACTTCTGAGAACCGGCAGAAAAATTGAACAGGCATATTTTTTATTTTGCACTAAATGCAACTCTATTAAAAATAACATGCACATTAAAACTGATGTTTGCCTCCAAATTGTTGGTGGCATTAGAGGTACAAATTATTGGTTTCATACTTAGGTATTCTGATAGCCCATTTACAAGTGACTCGTATGGAAATATACAGTCTCAGAATGTACATCGACATGTGAGCAGATGGCTTGTATAAATGAAAAGTTCGTCTCCCTATGAAATATATTCTTTGAAGTAGGTAATAATGAGCATTTACTATCTGACATTTTCCATTGTAAATACAATATACTCCCGAGCCACGCAGTGCTGTTAGACAAGCGTAATAAGCTGCGACATATGCAAAATGTCAGCATAACTAGCTGTACATTATTTTGTGTTACTGTAATGTGGATATCAAAACCTTAAAGAGTTGTACTAATGCATTTTTTGGGCACTGGATTTTATTAATGAAAACATTTTCAAAGCACGTTACTTTACATTTCTTTGGGTACATAGAACTTTTGTAAATAGTTGAGTTAATATATTTTTCAATAGCATTTCTTTAACATGAACCTTTCAGCAATATGTTTCGATTTATGTACCAATTGATTTTATTTATATTTGTTGCACGGTTTCCTTTTTTGGCACCCATTCTTTGGGGCTTATTTTCAAACTTCTTGCGCCACTGGTGCGTCACTTTTTGTGACGCAACGGCTGCACATTTTGCTGCCAAATTTTTACAAGGAGATGAAAAGCCACCCTGCATGGCTTTTCCTGTACTTGTAAATACAGCCCCTTTGCACACCACACTTTATGTGAAAGGGGCCTTCCATGGGTGTGGGTGTCCCCATGCACCGCCCATGGAACTGGACACAGTTCCAGATTTACGAGAAATCGTAAACCTGGAAATGCGTCTGAATGCTACACCTCCCCAGGGGAGGTATAGGGAGGCGCAACGAGAACAAAAGTATTCATGTCTCCTCGTTTTCTTACTCATTCTATGCGTGCTGCATTCTGCAGAACACATATAACGAGGAAATCACCTTGGTGATTGTTTATGTGCAGGAAGCTGTGCCTTCCTGCACATAAACAATCTTTAAAAAAATGACATTTTGCAAGTTCTATTTGTGCTAATACAGCACACATAGAATTTGAAAAACGCCATTTCAGATTGTGCATGTGCAGAAAGGCACACCTTCCTGCACATAAACAATCCCCCTGTGATGCAGGCAGCCTTGCACCATGGTGCAAGGGTGCCTGCATAGGCAAATGGCAGCAAGCTGTACTCCCGTGCAGTGGAAGGCATAGGGATGCGACATAGTATTGTAAAAATGTTGAAACCCTGTGCTTTGAAAGTGCTGCAGCATGGCACAGCCAAAGGGCTTGCGGTGCCATGCTGTGGCACTTTCTTGTAAATGAGACCCTTTGTATGAACCTTTTCATGAAATTAAAGAATTAGAAGCTCAATTAGAGCATGGAGTGTGTCTCACAAGACGGCCAGATTAGTGAAGAGTGGAAGACCTGACCTCGACCTCCCAGTGCTCAATTTGAGCCTGTGGTTTCTGGTGCTTGGCACTGGCACCTAATTGTCAACACCTGCGCTTGTGACAGTCTGCCACAAGGTGGCGCTGTCTTGCTAATTTAGAGATGACCACAGCAGTTCATTATTTATTCAATGTACATCTAAACTGACTAGTATCTGCCACCCAAACCATTCTTATAGCTTTGGGGTCCTGAAATATTCCGAACTATCACACTTGCAGGAGTGTGAGGGTTAGTAGTTGTGTTGTTATTGTCATTGGCAGCATCGCCAGGGCAATGTGTGGTGCAAGATGTAGTGGTCTTCTAATGAGAGCCCTGGCCCTTTTTTTATCAGTATTTTTAAAAAAAATGTTTATTTATAGTTAACTGTACAATTAATTAAAATCTTTACAGTAAAAGGAAAAAGTACAAAGAACAGTAATTGTGCGCTTCTTTGCTTGTTAAAATGTATGCTACTGTACTAGTCAATTTAAAAAAAGCAAAAAAATAAAAGAACGGTTTAAAAAAAACAAAATATAATAAGATGATACGGCACCCCTGACTAAGTCCCATATGATTGCCATTTTTCCAACCTTGTATGTCTTGGATTTAGTCTGTGCAGGGGACGTTTCTTTCTTTCTTTAGGAGGCTTGCAGGAGGGACAATGTCAATGGTACTACGTGGCGAGATCCCTTCAGCTTTAGTCCGTTGATTTCGCCATAGGCTCCCCTTGTGTTGGGATACTTTTGTTGTTAAGCTTTAAAGCTAATCTAATTTGGTGAACAAATGTAGCCAATCTCGCTAGGGTCATTGTGTTGGTAATTGACCAGCACAGGGCTGATACTTCAGAGCATGATTTTATACTCCGATTGAGGCAGATCGGACGCAGCAATCGCCGGCATTCATTGTTGAGATAAGGACAGCAGCAGAGAAGGTGCAGCCAAGATTCCCTCTTGTAGGGGCATAGCCTGCAAGTTATGGATTCCCCTCTTTGAGCCCATGCGGGGTTGAAGTCTGCTATCCCAAGCTTGATTAGTCTCATGTAAAGAATTTTTCTTCGGGCCTATGTGGTAAGGGCCTCGCTTAGGTATGGTTGAGCTTTTCCTACCGTGTATGAGTTATTCAATGGAGCCAAGTGGGGGCTTCGGCGAAGGATTTTATACTCAAGGTCAAAAGAGTTTTAATACACTTGTTTATTAACTGCTCTCTTCCAAGCATTCAGTGGAATTTCCTGCCGCAGGATATTTCCTTCCTCAATCTTCAAGGCTTTGATTGCATTTCCCAGCCTTGCCATGTCGAGGCTGGCCCTTCGAAGATGGATCTCAGGTGGAATTTTAGGGAGTCAGCCGGGGCCCTTAATATCCTTAGATACAAATTTATAAGCTCCCCCTGACAAGTCAAGTCTGGCCTCGCTAGGCCAAGCTCCAGTCTCAGCCTAGTTCTTCTTGCTGTCCTTGGTATATGAAGCACCGACTTGTAAGCCTTAACTTGGGCTGAATTGAGAAGAGCGTCCAGCTTCCCCGGAAAGGCGAGATGACCGTAACAGATTGCAGGGAGGAGCTTTGCTCTTAGGGCTATCAGAATTGGGCTAGTGGATGGGCTGATCAGATTCTGACTTAGTTGTCTTAACAAATGTATTACCTTGTTGGCTTTGGAGGCCTGCTGTTTTAAGTGTATATTTGCTTTGGCCCGTTCCGTGAACCAGACCCCTAGGTAGTTGTATGAGGCCACTGAGTTTATTTGAGCATTTCCCAGTTGCCACTGTGCATGCCTTTTCCGATAGTAGGACCCAAAGATGATGACCTTGGTTTTCCCTTGATTGACTGTTAGGCTGTTGGCGATGTTAAAACTGTTTAATACAGTTAATGCTCTTTGTAAGCCTATCTTCGTATGGTCCATTATAGCTGTGTCGTCGGCATACTGTAAAACTGGTAGCCTCACAATTCCTAATCTGGGGGCTACTAGCTGGCTCCTTTTAGGGCCTCCCCCAGATCCGCTGTGTATAAATTGAAAAGGATGGGGGCCAGCACACACCCTTGCTTCAGCCCATTTACTGTGGTTATTTTGGGGGAAACTGTTCGAGCGCTTGTTTTGACTCGCACCCAAGTGGCCTCATATAGTGACCTTATTGCCCTCAGAAGTTTCAATGGTATGCCCCACTTTTCTAGTTTCCACCATAAACGTTTTCTGTCCACTCTATCGAAGGCTGTGCTATAGTTCACAAAGCAACAAAATAGAGGGGGATGGTTCTTCAAGGTTGCCTAGGCGGAAAGATGTGCTAGCTCCAAGACATTGTCCATTGTAGATGCCTGGGCCCTAAATCCGGTCTGATACGTGGGTAATACGTGGGTATTATATTTCCCGCTTCGGCCCATTTTTCTAAGTTATTCAGTAGTAGGCGTGCATATGCCTTGGCCTCCAAGTCGAGCAGGGCAATGAGCCTGTAGTTCGCATGCTCAAGGCGATCTCCTTTTTTGAAAATTGGAACCAGTATGGAACCCCTCCAGGAATCGGGGGTGGTAGCGGTCAGATAGGTGTAATTAAAGAGCGGAGTTAAGAGTGTCGCCCAAAACTCTGATGCCTGTTTGAAGACCGACGCTGGGATCCCGTTGGGCCCCGGGGCCGGTCGTTCCTCATACCTTTTTTTTACCAA
The DNA here is from genome assembly GCF_964263255.1 of Lissotriton vulgaris. Lineage (NCBI taxonomy): Eukaryota > Metazoa > Chordata > Amphibia > Caudata > Salamandridae > Lissotriton > Lissotriton vulgaris. The sequence goes on along the minus strand of NC_141687.1, from coordinate 1,019,994,250 downwards.
TTAAACACTGCCACACCCTCTGGTGAAGGACCATCGGCCCTTTTAAAATTGCTGCCTGCCCATCAAGGATCTCCAAAAACAAAGGGGCCTATTAGCAAGAAATAGCGATATTTATCGCTAAATGTGGTTAGCGACTTTTTTTTTATCGCTGGCTATCGCTGGACATTTTAGCAGAGAAACCGTGCTATTAGCAACGTATTTCTCCATTGCGCTAAAATATCCAGCGATAGCGGTGAAATGCGAGAATATTGTTGGAAATCCAGCGATATTCTCGCATTAACGCCAAAGGGGGCTTAATCTGATAATCCACCCCCATTGACTATAAAGGTAAGTCAACTTTTTAGCAGGCGTTAGTTTATAGTGATAATCGCGCCTAGAGCAATTTTTTTTCCGCTTCGCCTGCCTTGCTAATAGGCGACAGCTGTGTTAGCAACTGTTTTCAGTCCCTAACAGTTTGGGTACGCCCACTTTGCATGTCATTGGCGATAAATATCGCTGATAATGCAAAGCAGGCCCCAAACCTATAGCTATCGCCTAAAAGCTGCCGCTAACTGCTGTGCTAATAGGGGGATAAAAATATCGCTGCTTTAGCGGGAAAAAGTCCAGCTAAAGCTGCGATATTGCCCTTGCTAATATGCCCCAAAGTCCGTCTGCTGCATTGGAGTTGCACCATCATCACAGCTCAGTGCCGAGTAGACCTGGGCCATAGTGTTTGTTTGGATCACTGGGAACTTTAATTTGCTTTTTAGAAACAACCCCAAGAAAAGTATAAAAACAATTAGCTTCACTTGGAGGGAAATTTCTTCATGAGAATCAAGCCCTTGTATTTTTAAAGCCCAGGTATTACTGGCCTTGCGTGGTGGCCCCAGCAGGAATAATCAGTGGGGATGGATCCCCTGCAAATACAGTGGGGCTAACAACACTGTTATTCAGTGGTCCTGTGGATGACGGACTGTCAGATCAAGGGTTTCTGATAGTGGAGCCAGCTCAGGCTCAGCCTTCAGGGAAACCAAGTGAGCCACAGAAACAATTTGATCAGTAGGATGGGAAATATGGTCATTGATGGCACTTTAAATGAGTCCTTCATTTGTTCTGTAGATTCTTTTTTAAATAGTTGGGTTAAAACTGAGCATATTTGTGCCTTCTTTAAATGTAGTTTTTCTTAATATTTACATTGTGTTAGTAAATAAAGAAGACACATATTCCCTCCTTTTTTTCACGGGATGGAGTGGGGAGCTGGGGAAAATAGTACCAGCACTGGCCCTGAATTTTGAGCTTTCATAAGTGTGGAGAAGTGTGGCTCAGTGTGGAGAAGTGTGGCTCAGTGTGGAGAAGTGTGGCTCACGGTGTAGAGCAGGCAGACCCGGAAGCTGAGGTCAGACCCGGGACCAGGGTTCAATTCCCGACGCGGCAGGGTCTTGAGCTCAAATGTCCATGGACTCGATAATTCTCGCTTCGGTGCCTGCTCTAATCATGGGTTCTCACTCTGCAACTCTGGGCATTAAGCTTGCTTAATCTCCACATTGGCCCCCTGCAGCGGGATGCCTGGCTTTCACCTTGGGGATGCCCTGTAGGGGCTATCTCACAGGGAAAAGCCAGGACGGGTTCCCAAGGCAAGCGCCGGGAAACCTCCGGGTAGCTGTGCGCTCAATAAATGCAATAATAATATAATAATAATAATAATAACGTTCTTTTATCACTTTTAGTTCTTGATTTCCTATTGAATTACTAAGACGGCATGCACCAAGTAAACTAAAAAGGCAGGGGCATATTATCAAGGACCGGTGTTAAAATTATCGCCGTTCTGATGCTAACATGGGCTTCTATGGGAATTAACAAGGCCGTATTATCAAGCCCATTATCGCCGTTTTATCGGCAGTTTCCTGCCAATAAAACGGCGATAATTTTAACACTCGTCCTTGATAAAATGCCCCGCAGTTTTCAGTGAGTGCCACCGGAGATAGCAGAAATGTTTGGTGCATTCGAATCAGAGCACTTTCTTGGCCTCGCCCATCAGCTAAAAGTGCTTGCCCCAATTATAGAGTGGATTTGAAATAAAAGGTCCCTGTTGCTTACATTTACCACATTTTTTCCTGCTGTGTATCATGGCCTAGCTAGCTAGCCTTGTTGGTGACGGAATTAGAATTATGCATAAATCATATACTCAAAATTAATTAGACTCTCATTTTAATCCATCTTATAAAAGCCCCTTGTGCCACCGGTGCGTCACTTTATGTGACGCTCCGGCAGTGCATTTACCTGCCCCATATTTACAAGGACACGAAAAGCCACCCTGCGTGGCTTTTTATGCCCTTGTAAATACAGCTCCTTTACACACAGCACTTTGCTTGAAAGGGGCGCTCCATAGGCGATGCTGTGGGTGTTCCCAGCCAATACCCATGAAACCTGGCATATTTCCAGATTCACGTAATCGTAAACCTGGAAAAACATCTGAATGCTAAATCTCCCCAGGGGAGGCGTAGGGAGGTGCAACAAGGAAAATTTTATTTATTTCTCCTCATTTTTTCCCTCTTTATATGCGTGCTACATTCTGCAGCACACATAGAATGAGGAAATCACCTCTTGTGATTGTTTATATGCAGGACGGGACACCTTTCTGCACATAAACAATCATTCAAAAATTACATTTTGCAAGTTCTATGTGTGTTAATGCAGCACACATAGAAGTTGAGAAACGCAGATCCAGATTTGTTTGTTTTATATAGCGCAAACTAGACCCAAGACATCGGGTATCAGAGTGCTTTACATAGCACTAGTTTCGTTACAGAAGGGCACATTCATTATTGTTAGGCATGGGGAGATTAAGTGATTTGCCCAGAATCACAGGATGTTGAGCGTCGTTGCTGAGAGTCAAACCCAGTTCTCCAGCTTTGAGGTCGACCGCTCTAGCTGTAAGGCTACATCCTCTCCCCTAAATTGTTTATGTGGAGAAAGGGCACCTTCCTGCACATAAAATATCATCCCCGTGAGGCAGGCATCCATGCACCATGGTGCAAGTGTGCCTGTGCCGGCGCATGGCAGCTAATTTTGCGCTAGTGCAGGGGAGAGCAAAGGTATCCATCATATCATTGAATATATGAGACATTCCTATGCTTTGGAATTAAAACAGCAAAGTGCAGCCAAATGGCTTGCAGCACTGTGCTGCCTTAATTCTTTGTAAATAAGGCCCTCCGTTCCTATGGCGTATAAAAAGTATTTGATTTTGTTGGTGGGGTTTTCCAGAACACGTAGTCTTTTAATATGTTGGAGCTAACAGCTGTAAGTTATTTCCTTCCAGCAACTATATCGACAGCAGCCATGGTTTCTTGCTCATGCTAACCATGCCGCAAGAAAGTGTAGGTCTATGAAGTTTAGACCCTCTCTTGCACCTGTTGGCTCCTGATGTGAGTAATGAAGGTCTGCTTGTCCAGTCAAGTTAAAATTATTTCAACTACCTGAAGGTTATCTTCTTCCTTACTCATGATGTCAGATTGAGGGCCTGATTTAGATTTTGGTGGATGGGTTACTCCTTCATACACGTGACGAATATCCTGTCCCTCTTATTACATGTGCAAAATATCATGTGGCACTTGCAATAAGTATTGGATATCTATCACGTTTGTGATGGAATAAATGTTCTCAATATCTTAATTTGGTCCTTAGACACCTGTGTGCTTCCTTTGTATTACAAGGTATGTGATCTTCATTGAAAGACTGTGTGTGCAATTCTGTGTATAATTCTTTAAATGTGTGCCTTGCCTTTGCTTGCTGAGTTACCTCCTTCCGGGCATGCTAGACAACCCCTGGCTGACTGAATCTGTGAGTCACATGTAAGTAAATGTTTTCATTAATAAACCTTTTCAGACTTTGATTTATGTGTGCAGATTTTCTTTAACAGTCCTGGTGTGTTGATGGCTGGAGGTGTCAGGATGCGGGAAGTGGAGCTGGACCGAACTCCTCACTACAAGGCCAGGCACAACAAAGGTAAGTCGAGAGATTCTCCGGTAGGATTTTGGGTGGAGAACGCCCCCATGCTCGACACACCAACCAGGCCAGACCACGTCAATCCACTTAGAATTTTTTTTAATGTGAAGTCTCCACAGTTTTGTCCTGAAATTGAAATTGTTGAGTGAGCAGGTGACAATGGGATAAACCAGCTATGGGTCGGTACAGTGGAGACAGGAACTAGAAGTGTGGGGATAATCCATGGCATAGAGGAGGAGGGTAAGTGGGGGAGGTCAATGAGTGCCAAGAAGGCTTAAGCAGAGACCCTAGCAAATTAAAATGTGAAAGAAAGAGGCCCACTGATCAGGTCACTGCAAAAAACCTGTGAGCCCCAAAAGGCTGTAACCAGAGGCTTTGGAACACAAAGGGGTCTGTACACGCATGAAATAACTCTTCTACCTCCCTCCACGTGTGCAGAAGAACGAGCAATTACACCTACTCTTACCCTTCTTAACCTTCTACCCCACAGGATGATCTGTGGATCAAGGCTGGCAGGCACAGAACTGTGTACCTGGTTGTGAATGAGGGTGTAGTAGGAAAAATCCAAGATGGAAAAGGCCTCAGCATAAGGGACACCCGCCCAGGTGATGCACCTCTAGTATGGAACAAGCATGTACCTGTATATTGAAGTTTAGATTAAGTGCACTAGCAGTGAGGGTAAAAAGTATTTTACAGAATAATGTACTTTTGACATTGAGGGCTTTACTAACCTTTAGAAATTACTTATGGATACTAAGCATAAGGCAAATTCAGAGCAATGGGCAAGTTTTCTAAATTGGAAAGAGGAACCCATGAAGCTTACGTAGGATTTTCAGGTGGGGGCTGGAAGACATCCATGAGAAACTAAAATTCCAAATCAACTACTTACGGGACAGTGTTAGTGTTATGCCCCCATTGCTCCACCTCCTCCTTATATGTTTTCACAAACAATTGATGGAGCGAGGTACAGAAGATTTTGTATGTACCCCATTCAGATCAATCATCCCATTAACAAAATAAATATATTAATTTTAATTGCTGTGTATTAACTAAAAACACACAGATTACATGTGGGAAATGCTTTGCACTAACAGGTTTTATTAACATATTAATGAATGATGTAAAACGCATGTTTAATCTACTTTGGGCATTTAAGTGGTGTAATAGTGCATGTCTATGTTGTAATGTACATTATGCATTGCATGCTGCTTTTCTGCTTCATTTTTAATGGCTAGCAGTGTGATTCTTTTCTGCTAGGTAACAGTTTTAAAGAATATATATTAACACTGGTGGGTGGGGGGACAGAAAACACTTATTTTCTGTGTATTTACATTTTCTTTTTGTGTTTATCGTAGTTTTGGCTGGTTGCCAGTTCTAAAATGGCTTCGCCTTTCCTGGTTCTGCGCAGTAGAAAAAGCTTACATCAGCTTGCTGAGAAAAACTCGTCCATGCTCTGTGCTTCACTGAAAACTTTGCAACCGCAGCTGACTATGTTCGAGGCCATTTTATATGAATGCTGGTGAGTGGCTGTGGACCAAAATGATAACCACAAGAACAGCTGAATGTCTGTCAAGGAGAAAAGTCAAATGCCTTCCAAAAAATTACCACGTGGAAACAGTTGAATCACTTCCAATAAACATTTAAACGTCTGATGATGAATGAGGACAGTCGAACTTATATTTATCAGTTTGTCAAACAAAGTTATTCACGGACATCCTGGAAGTTCAGAAATGCATGGACAGTCGAATTTGTATCTGTCAGCTTTTTAATCAGGAAGCTATTTATGGACATACTGAAAGTAAAAAAAGACATTGTCAATTAACGGACATCCTGAGAGCTAAGAACTGCAATGTCATTACCAATCAGAGAAAGGAAAACAGCAAGAGTTGAAACATTTGAGGGTAGAGAGCCAGCAAATACAGTATAAATATCAGACCAAAATTGGGGTTTAGTGTCTGTCAGAGAGAGGAGCTGAACGCAGAGATGCTGATTGCACTGCAGCTATTTGCAGAGATGCTGGGAGCCTGAAACTATGCAAGAAGGTTCACTGATAACCCCTGTAGGTTGGAGATCATTGCGGGACACTAGCCTGCGTAAGAGTTAGGCCGAGGAGGCCTGGGTTAGTAAGAATAGATCGAGTTTAGTGCTCGGTAAGAAGGTTTTAGTGTAGAAATCTTTAGAATTAAATGCATGTTTTAACTATGGTTCTCTGATCTTTTCCATGAAGAATTTCTCTTTCAGTTACATGACCAAGGATTGATTGATGTTTATTTTAGAGAATAATGGACTTAATTTGACCTTGAATTTTCTCTTCATGTCTTTTATTAACAGTTTTCTTGATTTATTTCCTGAATAAATGGCAATGCTCAGTGAGAATTAACAATGACAGAATAAATGATAATTTTCTTTTATGCAAATTAATTATATAAAATCTTTAAAATGATTTCAGGTGTTTATGATTATTTTAGAGTCAATTAATTATGCAAATCGATGTATTGTTGTAGTGAGGTTAAGCTGGTCTAGACAATCACCATCAACTTACTTAACTAATTGGTCCATCGACCTAATTGGCGGGGTACATTGATGCATAGATTAGTTTAGTAGAATTATTGATGAAAACAAATGTTGGTGTTAAAATCTCTGCTTAAAAGTATCCTGTCATAGGAGAGAATTCACTCAACCCATTGTTTTTATATATATCTTTGCAAGGGTCTGGGGTAAAGTGTGTGGGACTAGGTGTGTTGTACTTCGGTCTTATGGGTCCCACCGGAGTGACCTGGACCCTGGGTTGGTGAAATGTCTGGGTAAGCGCTGCATCAGATTACTTGGTAGCAGAGCAGTGGTTATTATTGACTAGTTTGGTGATTAGTAATAGTTATTTTTACTAGCTTAGTGTATATAAAACCCCTATATTCAAAGTTTAATGTATATTGAGTTTGATGTACAGAATTTATGACTAACATCTGTTGAGTTCGTGTTGTGTTATATGTAGTCTGGAAAAGGCTTCCGGAAAGTGTGGGAAGCTGGTCACTCTGTCTGCAGGTAGAGGAAGTGTGGCAAGTGAAGTCGCACATCACATAGTCTGTTTCAAAGTGGTGACATTGTCGTATGTTACAAGTTTAGGTACCTTTACGTGTAAAAGTGGTGAATGTATAGCAAAGGCAACCTGTGAAGTCTTGGGTCTGAGAACAGGGATCAATGTGTATTCTGTCTTAAAACTTAAACTGGAGAGAGTAATAGAGTTTAACCTAAGCTTGAGAGAAGGGTAAGGTAGAGGGAAGTGCTACATTATTGGCCAAACTAAAATTCTGTGGTAGAGAAGAGGTAAGCGCTGTCTACTGGAAATGCAGAATATTTGTGTGATTGATGAAACTATCACTTTGTAGGGGCGGATGAAAGATATATACCGCATTACCGATACACATTGAGTTTTTGAGGATACCATAGTAATTCTATCCAATGGTTTAGAATTGTAACTAGTGTCCATTTCCTCCCACTTGATTACGCTCATACCTACCCGGGGAAATAAATGGACATTTATTCCTCCTCCCTACCCTTTTGATTTTTGATATACTAAGCAGCGGACTGCTGCGGGAGTTCTTTCTAACAAAGAATTACACATTGTATACACCTGTGGAGTGAAGCCATGGAAGGCAATGTTGGATTAAGTTTTGGTGAAAGTGATATCGACGAAATACTAGCAGCGCAGCCACTTCTTCAAAACTCGGAACTTACTGAAGCACTGGCACAAACAGACAATTGGGACTCGCTCTCTGAAAAGAAAAGAGAACAAATACGTACAGCCATTCACAGTATTATTATGACCGAATACCTCCGACATAAAACAGCCTGAGGGGCCTTTGGGTCAACAATGCCCCAAGAATTTTTTTACATGACCTGGCATTTCGCAAAGACTGGCCTTCCATTTCATGGAAGTGTACCTTGGACTATCTGGTACTTATTATTAAAACAGCGAAGAGATTGTCAGAAGCATTACTATTGGAAATCCAAGCCTTAGAAAATGAACTTAAAAAGGGTATCAATCCACTAACTCACAAAAAGAAATTGGAAGAATTAACTAAGGAAATGGAAGAAACTAAGGAATTCATTATGCAAAGCAAGTTACAGAAACTTGGGAAAGACCTCAAAAAATTCAGTCAAGAGAAGATGCATCCCTACACCAGAGAAGACTACAATACCAACGATCTAGGATCAGATACTCAATCATTGGGGAGAACTTCTTCCAACCCCTCAGTCAGTAGCTCTGAAGACTACACCCCCAGAAGAGGTGGGAACAACAACAGATACCAAAGACCCAGGAGGACCAACAGATGGCAAAGACCGTATTACCCAAACATGAACATGCCTCACTTCCAACCATACATGCCACAGTATGGCGGATGGATGACACCTTACAACTATGGAATGCAACAAATGCCACAATTAGGAAATGAACAACAACTAGGACAACAAACCCAACAGCAACAACAACCGCCTTTTTTAGGCAGGGGCCGAAATCAACCCAGAGGGAAAAAGAAAACCTTAGCCTGGCAGGACCAACAAAGAAACGTGCATACAAGGAGCATGGCATCTGCCTAACCGAGCACGAGCAAGAACAAAACTCATTAATAGTCAATCTTGCCAATATCGAATTGACGGAAGACCAGAAGAAAGTCCTGAACAAAGGATTAGGATTCGTCCCCACACCGCCAATGGATAGCTTCAGACTTAAGTGTGAATTGGCAGAATTTTGCCGCATCCTAAAACTCAAAGCATTTTTTTCGGAGAAATCAACTTTACTACCAGAGGGAGACACCAACTTAAAAAGAAAATCCACTTTCAATCCACCAGCAGGAAGCATTCCACCTGAGATTCACACTTTTGAACAAGCACTATTAAAAGGCGTAGATGCAATGACAGAAAAGAAGAAACTTCCTTTCCAGAATCTGAGCAACAAAGAACGCCAAGCACTCAAAACCCTGGAGTCCAATGAGGACATAGTTATCAAACCCGCTGACAAGGGGGGAGGAATTGTCATCCTTAGCAAAGAAGGTTATAATTTACAATGCCTCTCCCTCCTTTCAGATACCAAATTTTACAGGCAGATCACTGTAGATCCTACTGAAAGACTCAAGAACACCATTTCCATTATGATCCATGAGGCAGAAACCAATGGATGGATCACAGGAAGAGAAGCAGACTATCTATGTGCAAAGGAACCCAAGATTCCCTATTTCTACTCCCTACTGAAGATACATAAAAACAAATCACCACCCCCAGGACGTCCGATAGTGGCAGGAATAGGATCATTATTAGAACCACTTTATAAATTTGCAGATGAATACCTTAACCTCTTGTTCAAAAGACGCCCACCTATCTCAAAGATACGAGAGACTTATTGGTAAAAATCAAAGATACACCATTCGATCAGAACACGATGCTCCTAGTGGGACTTGACGTGGAGTCGCTCTATACGAGCCTACCGCAAGATGACACCCTTCAGATGCTAGAAGATGTTCTTTTCAATGAAGATTGGAACTACCATACACCAAGACACTTCATCTTACAGTGCTGTCAACTAGCCCTAAAAGAAAACTTCTTTGAATATAATGGAGTTTTATACCTGCAAAATCATGGTACATCCATGGGCAGTGCTTTTGCCCCTTTGGTGGCCGGATTGTACGTGAGTCACTTCGAGGATCAACATGTACTCAATGAACGCAATCCGTACTCTTCCAGTATTTTATACTGGAAGAGATACATTGATGATATTCTCCTCATATGGGATATCAAACATGACTTAAAATTGTTCATCAATTGGCTTAATGAACGTGACCCCTGGCTTAAATTTACATACACGGCCAACAGCTCGACCATAGACTTCTTGGACCTTACAATCTTTGCTGAAAATAACCAATTAAAAACAAAGACATACACTAAACGAACGGCTAAAAATAGATTACTTTCTTACAAAAGCTATCACCCCAAACCCTTGAGAGATAATCTGCCATATAGTCAGTTTCTAAGAATCAAAATAAATTGTACTAAAACTGAAGACTACAGGGCCCAAGCATCAGAACTCAGCATGAAACTGAAACAGAGAGACTATACACCAGCCACCATTCACAAATGCATGAAACGTGCCAACAATCAACCCAGGGAATGTCTTTTACAAATTCACCCTAAAGAACCTACACCAGACCTGATGACGTGTGTGACAACATTCTGTCCCTCGACATATGAGGTCCAAAAACTGGTGAACAAAAACTGGAAAATTCTCAACACCAGGAAATTTGATTGGCCCAAACCCCGGTTCGCAAACAGAAGAACAAAAAATCTGCAAGATACTCTGGTTCATACTCGTCCCAGAAGTATACAGACCCAAGAGATAACCAGAAATATCACAATGTCACCTGTAAGTGGACATTACCCCTGTGGCAATTGTACAGCCTGCAAATATACCACCACTTCAAAACAACTACAACTCTCAGAGACTCTCCTATGGACCCAGAAACAACACACCAATTGTAACTCTTCTCATGTCATATACATGGCAAGCTGTCCCTGTCAAAAACTATATATAGGGATGACCTGCAGAAAGGTCAAAACAAGAATAGGAGAACATAGAAGTAATATCAGGCTGAAGAAGACAACCACAAAACTCTGTGCACATTTCATAGAGGCTGGACATTCCTGTGAAGACATACGATGGACTGTGATAGAAATGCTCACAGAAAAGACCCAAAATGCCGAAAAAAAGCTCTACGAGAAAGAACAAAGATGGGTGGACCGTTTGAAAACCCATATTGTGGGCCTGAATGATAATGTTCCCTGGCATCAATTTGCAGTTCATTGATTTCTGCACCAACGCACATTCATTACAGATAATGTCAATCCTTTCCACTCTACCTTGTTTGTCACAAGGACACCTTGAAGAGCATTATGATACCTTGAGAAAGCTAGGTATGATAATGTCTCTATCTCTCATTTCTTAGTATACTCCACCGAGGTGTATATTATCCTCTTTTACCACTTAACATCCAGGTTTAAACTCTTCCGTTTGAAATTTAATGCCAGTTATGGTATTACCGCTTTGAAAAGTAGCCATTCATAGCTGTATTCATAAACTTACATTCTCAAGTATACGACTATCGTGCAAACCGCTTTCAATAAAGTTACACCGCTCAATTCCAACCTATAAAAACTCACGCCTGACGTCTGCTCCGAGTCCAGGGGCAGAGTCAGCACAAGCGGAGAAATCGCTCACACACGCGGGTAATGGCGGCGGTTATTACTGAGCTAGGTATACTCTTCCTGACAACGGTAAGAAGATTCTTATGCCTCCCCTCCCTCTTTTCAGCTCTATGGTCCCCTGACGAAGTCTTTAACTTGACGTCTACTGGTAAGACATAGATAGTTTATTTTCAGTAAACTCGCTAGCGCTATGAATGTTTTACATTTCACAGACGCCCTAAACTATACCGCTTTAACACTCTGCGCCAGTTCCTGCAGCACTGGGGTCTCCGGTCATGCAGACCTCGCTACTAACACCTAACGGAAACTTGCAATTTAGGAGCGAAATACTGCCATACAATCTCTAAGCTTTGCTTGTGTTTAGGCTCAGGGGTCTTACCATTTGCAGAAATTCAAACACGTTCCAAAGCCTTCCTTAATTCCTTAATAAATAACCGCACTCACTAAGGAGTGTTTACACGGTTATATGCAGACGCCGCTGCTCTGATTTCCTTCACCATTTACGTTTTTCCTCTGCCTAACTAGGTTCTCTTCCACAATGTTAATACACAGTAACCCAGCTGATTAGACTATAGCTAACTCTGGATCCCCCCCCCTTAATACACAATGATATTTATCCTTGTGTAGTATATTCCTGTTTGTTTCTCTTTTTCAGGTTTAAAGAGAATGAGTGGTCAATGCATACCCTATTAATAATCAACCCAGTCAAACTACACGAATTGTGTAAGTAATCATTCTATGTTTTGTTTGTCTGTTAGTCCTGACGAAAGCCCCATAGACTCCGTTGAGCCAAAGGGGGCTGAAACATGTTGACACTTTTTGGAAAGTTACACTTCTAGATCTAGTAACTCGATCTAGCACAAGTACCGAATTTTTTAGATACGAGATCCTCACCACTTATTAAAGTTTTCTGGTGTTGATCTAATTTTATTCCCCTTTTTTCTTTTGCACACACCCTATTTTAATGGGGGCATATTTTTCATCTCTGGGCACTGCAATCTAGACCAGAGGAGCCTCTGGATGAGGCAGGCACCCAGCACGTTCTATGGTATCCTATGATAACTGCCAGAACTACAATGTAGGGGCGGATGAAAGATATATACCGCATTACCGATACACATTGAGTTTTTGAGGATACCATAGTAATTCTATCCAATGGTTTAGAATTGTAACTAGTGTCCATTTCCTCCCACTTGATTACGCTCACTAATGAAAAGTACCTTGTTCTAATTGGTGCGTTAGTGTGAACCGCGCTGTGATAGGCTGGTGTAACGAAGCAGTTTTCGGAAGGGTGTATGATTGTTTTGAAAGTCAGGAACTTAACAGAAAAATGTATTATATTAGTAAAGAGAAGAAGGTTTTGCTGTTTGAAAAGGTAAAAAGATTGTTTGTGAAAGACAAGCCTGTAGTAAAACAGGAATGGCGATTAGTATTTTCGCTGGGAACGCCTGTATCTCACATGCTAATGAAGTTTGGCTATCACACTTGCTTGTGGGTTGAGAATTGGGTGCAATACACGAAAGGTGACAGTGTGTTTGCATTTCCTCCAGAAGGTTCTTTTAACATAGAGGTTTTACTGCATTTGAGAGAAACAATTATGAAACGTAAGCCTAAACCTAGACCTACACAATTTGAAGCATTAATGGATTGGGAAGATGAGGTGTTTGAGAAAGAACAATACAGATCAGGAAGGGGTTATGATTTTGGTTTGGATAAATATCAGAATGAGAATATTGATGATGAAATATGAAGATGGGAACAGGTAGATGTACCAAATAATTTGTTTCATGTCAGGAGTATGGGAGGATCTACAGGAGATAAAAAAAGAGGAAAAGAAGCATGGTAAAATTATTATTATTATTATAATAAACTTTATTCGGCATCCAAAAAACAAAGCCATAAAAGCACAGGTTAAGAGCAATTCATACAAATTCGATTTAGGCATATTCCATCCAGTATTCACATCAGCCATAACTATTACTAAAAAGATTTACAGTGTTCTAAATGATTTAAAAATAATTCACAACTATTGTATTGTATTTCTGAGTCGTAATGCCGCTCTTAAAAAGTTTACAGTACAGTAAAGGGTCAAAATTTCAGAAGAAAGTTTTTAATACAATAACGCCACTTTTGCCTGTCTGAGTCCTGCTTTTTTTAATACCCTTCTTAAAAAGTGCTTCCTCGGTTGCTTATAAAATGGGCAAAGCAGTATGAAGTGGAGGGTGTCCTGCGGAGATCGAAAATCGTAGCCGCAGGGCCCCTTCAACTCCACCGATCTAGTAAAACCTGCGGGCACCGCAAGGGTGTGATGCAGGATATCCAGCCTAAAGCACGTCATTAGAAACCTATCTTGAGAACTATATATAAGGTACAGGTAAGGTTCAATGCCCGGGGTGGATTTACTCAAAATATGATTTCTCACTGCCGGTTTTACAATCTCCTGATCTTCTCTTCTGGAGCTCGATAATTTCACGGTCTCCCCTTTCAGCGTAAGCTTATCCCTAGCCAACAATTTCTTGGGATGGATAAAGAATTCCATGCAACCTATGACCTCAAGACGTTCCCTCACAAATTTGAGCCATGGTATATTCAGACCGTTTTCACAGGCCAAACAGTCCTTAATAATTTCTCTTGTTAGGGTAGCCTCCGGGTTTGTCCAAATATTGACCCAACAGGTAACAGGTTTTATTGTTATTCTGTCAGTAATGTAGCTGGCACCCAGCTCCTCATGGACAATGAAGGCCGGGGTACTTTGTGGTACTTTCAGCAGTCTTCTAAAAAATGTGTTTTCCTCAATTAGAATAGGCTTGGGATCCACACAACCCCAAACTTCACTGCCATAGAGAACTTTGGCCACGCATATGGAGTTGTAAAGGTGAAGGATCTGTTCAGGGGACCAACGGCCCAGCCTTTGAGCATGATTCATAATTGCCCCCGTGCTTTTAATCAGGGTACGACATTTTTCCTCCATCAGTGGTTTAAAATTTAGTTTGTAGTCTACCAAAACCCCTAAATAGGAGAAACACTGGACTTTTTCTATGCGGTGTGTACCTATCATATATCTATATTTATTTGCGGGAGCCTTCACAACCTCCATAATATAAGATTTAGCAAGGTTAGCTGACAAATCCAATTTCTCCATGAAGTCAATGAAGCCATCTAGCAAAGCTTGAAGGCCCCTGGGAGTTCGGGCGAGCAGCACCGCGTCGTCCACGTACAACAATACTTGAATCCCCCTAGTACCTATCCTTGGTGAATCCACGCCCAGGCCTGCCAACGCTTTCTCTAGGCTATTGATGTACAGGGTGAATAAGAAGGGTGCCAATATGCAACCCTGTCTCACTCCCCTTGTACAGGGGAACTGGTCAGTCATACTACCCTCCTCATAATACCTGACCTGGGCTACAGTGTTCGTGTGCGGGGATCTCAAGATGTTTATTAGGCCCCTGTCCACACCTAGCTCCCCCATAAGTTCCCACGATTTAGACCTGTTCACCCGGTCGAAAGCTGCCGTTAGGTCCATAAAAGCCAAGTACACTGTCTCACGTCTCACGTCTCACCTAAATACCGAATCTTAACAATTCGGTATTTACCGATTCTGTAATACCTACATCCCCCCCCCTCTATTTTACCACTTCTTAAATACCGAATCGGTAACATTCGGTATTTAAGAAGTGGTAAAATGAAATTACCTACATCTAGGCCTAGATCTTAGAAGAGAGGTATTATCTGAAAATGTCAGGAATAAACAGCCTAGTGTGCACCAATTAAATACAACGACAGATCTAACAAAAACTCTGACTTACACAAGTGGAACTGAGATACTAGCTGAAAAACAGACTGGATGGTTGCAGGTCTTTCAGTTACATGACCATTATTGATTGATGTTTATTTTAGAGAATAATGGAATTAATGTGAACATGAATTTTTCTTCATGTCTTTTATTAACAGTTGTCTTGATTTATTTCCTGAATAAATGGCAATGCTCAGTGAGAATTAACAATGACAGAATAAATGATAATTTTATTTTATGCAAATTAATTATATAAAATCTTTTAAATGATTTCAGGTGTTTATGATTATTTTAGAGACAATTAATTATGCAAATAAATGTATTGTTGTTGTGAGGTTAAGCTGGTATTGACAATCACCATCAATTTACTCAACTAATTGGTCCATCGACCTAATTGGCAGGGTACATTGATGCATCGATTACTTTAGTAGAATTATTGATGAAAACAAATGTTGGTGTTTGTTAGACCTGACATCATTGGCTTGAGTCTCTCCTCCATTTTTTCTGTTTGCCTCTACTGTGTTACGATGTTTTGCTGGTATATGCTTTGGGCGCCGTGTCACTGCTGATCAGTGCCATAGCGCAAGTGCTCCCTCTGTTAAAATGATGTATCTATTGTATCCATGTTTGGCTTATTTGGTTTACTGTCAGTCCCTAGTCTAGTGCACCAGGAGTGCCGGGGCTTGTAAATACAAATGCCGCTCGTGGGCTTGCAGCACGTGTTGTGCCACCCACAAGAGCGGCCTGGTAAACGAATGTCTACGGGTCGGTCATTGCGAGACCCACGTGCAGTCTTGCACTGTCACGTCGGCTGCGCAGGTATACCTACGTGCCAGCCCCTCCAACCTTCCCTTAACTTCATGTTAGTCACCCCTATGGTAGGCCCATGGGCAGGGTGCATTGTAAGCGTAAGGTAGGACAAGCCTGACCAAGTTGGCATGTCCTGATAGTGAAGTGCCGCCATCTTAGGGCTTCACTATTGCGAGGTAGCCTGCTCTCCATTAGATAGAATGGGCCGCCGGGATTATTAACGCTATAATCCTAGCTGGCTCGGGGAGCATGGTGCAATGTCGAGTTTGGTATCCCTGAACTCGGGGTTTAATTACGCATCCGTTGGTGTGGATGGTTTTTGGACTCTGGGTTCGAAAATAGCACTTTTAGAAAGTGTCTATTTTCTTGTCTAACCATATCTGGTCTCTGCTGGTCTTGCGTGTGTGTGACAGGAGCTGGGTGGCTCCAAGAGGTCTGGATGAGTCAGTGTGGGATGAGTGGGACATTACGTTGAGAGTAGGGGGAGAGTAGTTGTTGATAGCCTGCCTTGCCTGATACAATGCTGGCTCCACCTCCTGCCGAGCGACTGATGGCTCTGTACCTGCCATGGACGATCCTGGCCCCACCTCCTGCCAGGAGGGCGATAGCTCTGCTCCTGCCAGTGTCAATGCTGGCTCCACCTCCTGCGGGGCGTCTGAGGACCCGGCCCGGCTCAATGAATAGGCCAGGTGCTACTGCCTAGCTCCACCCACCACAGACCCAGGATGTTGGGAAACCCCCGGCATAGACAAAGGGATCAAGGACGAAAAGGGGTATAAGAGGAGGACCCCTGAACTAGGAAATCAGATCACTTCTGACAAGGAACCCTGTAACCAAGGACAAGAAGCCTGCTGATCTAAAGGACTGCTTACCCCTTCTGCCAGTGTGCTGTTGTTGGGGGAATCCTGCAGTGCTTCTTTATTTTTGCCAAGGAACCAGGAGAGAGGAACTTTGTGTGTACTCTCACGCTTGCTAAGAAAATCTCCAAGGACTGGAAGAGTGCCAGTCTCCTGCCGAAGTCACAGGGCTAAAAGACTTCACCTGCTACAAAGTGCTATCTGCTGGAAGTGTGAATCCAGCATCTCTGAAAGAACCAGCAACCACGACGATCGGACGCTGGGCCCAACCGACGCCAGCAGCAACGCCAGTGAGTAGGAGTACGGCTCTAACTCCAGAGGACCTCGTGTCTGCCCCGCTGCTGATCGCATCATCCGTGTGCCCTTCGACGCCGTGAGCGCTGCTCACTCTGTGCAACTGCATCATCGACAACGCCTGCTGTGGCCTGATCGACACCGAAGACGCGACGCCGGAGTGCTCGACGCCGCTGATCATCGTGTGCTTCATTTTCCTAAGGTACTGTGTTGTTGGGGGTCCGTGTGACTCCAGGCCCGACGCAGCGCTCCTCGCGGTCGACGCCGAACCTGTGGATTACCTTTGCCCCAGCGTTGTGTAGCTCCCGTGTGAGTTACCCTGTTGCTCAGAACTGTGTTCCCAAGAAGAAGAATTGCTTGATACTAAAGACTTTTGTGCTAAAGAAGAAACTACCTTTGAACTATCCTTTTTCCTTCCCGAACGTATTTATTCCGATTGTGTACAGTTTTGCCGTTATTTTGGTCTTGTGCTAAGCCTTATATAAAAATACTTATTTTTATAATACTACGGTGTCGTGTCCATTTGTAGTGTATTCACTGTATTACTGTATGTGGTCATAATTGCTTAACACACAGCCTCTGAGATAAGCCTGTTCTGCTCTGCCAAGCTACCAAGGGGGTGAGCAGGGGTTATCGAAGGGTGTGATCCCCTTGCCCTAACTAGAAAAGGAGTGTCCCTATTTGTCAGAAGTGTATACCTCTGCCAACTAGAGACAGCCGGTTCTAACATTGGATGCAGCGGTGAGGATTTGGACCTTGCATTTATGACCCATGTACAGTGATTAGTGTGCGCTACATAGTGAAAGCAGACCATAACGCAGTCACAATCTGATTCGGAAGGATCCTATTTTTGTTCTCCGCTTTCCTGAAACTTGATTTTCTGAACACTGCCAGTTTAACCATGAGTGACAACGGAGTCACTGCCCCTGCTATCGTTGTTGTGGAGGAGTTCGAGAGGAGTAAGCTAAAAAAATACAAGAAAGATGAGCTGAAACACTTTTGCGACCAGTTTGGAGTTCCTACCACCGGCCTCTCGAGAAAAGATGATTTTTATAAAGCATTGCAGGCCTGGTGGGAGTCCAGAAATCCCTCTGATGTGGTGGTGGTACCCACAGAGGAAGGGGATGTGGAGGTGCCAGTGAATGGACCTGTGCCCTCTCCCGGAAGCAGTGTTTCCTCCAAAGGTCTTTCCCCTGAAGAAAGAGAAGAAAGGGCGAAAGAGCGAGCTTACAACATGGAGATGGCAAGGCTAAAGATTAATGGGCAGTTGGAGTTAGAAAATGCAAGAGGTAGAAGGGAAGCTGATTTAGAGATCAAAAAGTTGGAGTTTGAACGAGAGAAGTTAGCTTTGGAGCATGAAGCCAGGTTGAGGGAACTGGATATCCAAGCTAAAAAGTTAGAGTTGAATCCCTCTGGTGGCAGCATTCCATCCGAGCCTGCAGAAAGTAAGTTTTACTTCCCGAAAGATGTGATCAAAGATTACAATAAGAATGAGGATATTGGTCAATGGTTTAAAGCATATAAGTTAGCATTGTTGGCCCACCAGGTCCCTGAGAAGAATTGGGGAGCGGGGTTGTGGGGTCGCTTTGTGAGTGAGGGAAGAGATACCCTGTTAGACATGCCTGTTGCGGATAGGATGTCGTATGCTCATATGAAAGATGCTTTAATGTTGCGATATGGTTTAACCCCCGAGCAGTACAGACAAGCTTTTAGAGAATGTAAGAAATTGCCTGGTACGACGTGGGTTGAATATGTGTCTTATTTTTGCAGAGCCATGGATGGTTGGGTAAAGGGCAGCAAAGTGGAAAGTTATGAAGCTCTTTATGATTTGTTTGCGTGGGAGCACTTGTCTAATAACTGTTTTCCAGAGCTGCGCCAGCACCTGATTGATAGCAAGATATCTAACCCTAGAAAACTTGCTGAGGAGGCGGACCGCTGGGTCAGTACCAGGGTCCACAAGGGTCCAGTGGGAGACTCAGCCAAGGGTGGGCAGGGTCCCCAGCAGAAGAGTGGGGGGGACAAGGGAAAACAGAAGGAGTCTCAGAAAGGGCCCCAAAGTAATCCCCAAGGGAACCAAGGGAAGGGTTCCCAGCCTCCCCCTGAGAAGAAGTCAGGGGCCCCGACGGGTAAACCTGTTCATAGGGGCCCCCTAACCTGCTACGGTTGTGGGCAGGTGGGACACCGGTTTTATGACCCCCAGTGTCCCAAGAAGGATTCGAATGCACCGCCGCGTGCACCCCCTCGTCAGTTGGCAAGTGTAGCCTTGGGAGGGGAGGAGATGGTTGTCCATGGTGGGAGGGGTCCCGCAGAAATGTCCCTGGTCTCGCTAGGAGACATGCAAATGGTCCCTCCACCCCCTCTGCCTAGTAACACTAGTAAATATAGGCAGTGGGTGACCATTAATGGCCATAGAGTGGAAGCCCTCAGAGACACCGGAGCGAGTGTGACAGCTGTCAAGTGTCACTTGGTGTCCAGAGAGCAGGTGGTTCCCCACGCGTTCTACCCCGTGATAGCTGCCGATAACTCCCAGAAAGAGTGTGAGGTGGCTCAGGTTTCCTTTGAATGGGGGGGAGTTTCAGGTACTCTTCAGGTTGCTGTGAGGCCCGCCATGCCTGTCGACTGTCTCCTGGGCAATGATTTGGAAGACTCCCCTTGGGCTAAGGTGGAGCGAGCGGCGCATTTGAAAATGTTGGGTGTGCCAGAGTGGGTGTGTGCAACCACTCGATCCATGACAGCGAGTAAGGGTGTTGATGGGGTCCCGGAGCCTGAAAGTACGGCCCAGGACCCAGCTGTGAAGAGAAGAGGCAGGAGGCGCGGGAAACCGGCCCCCGTTGTTCCCGTGGTCCAGAAGGAGGTAGACCCTGAGGGGGATGCCCTGGAGCCCACAGGGGAACAAATTGCCGAACTGGGAGATCTGCCCGAGCTGACCCACTGGCAGCAGGATGGTGGTCCCTCCAGGGAGGAATTCTGTGCAGAACAGAAAGAGTGCCCTTCTCTTGTGGGCATGAGGCAGCAGGCCTCAGCCCAATCCTCAGGTGATCAGTCAGGGTCACATTTGTGTACTGGGAGAACGACCTCCTGTATAGCGAGCCTAAGGCTGCTGAGCCTGGGTCAGCCCGTGTGCTGGTGGTACCCCAGCGCTTCAGAGCCTTCCTACTGGGTTTGGCTCATGACGTACCGTTAGCTGGACATCTGGGGCAGGACAAGACCTATGACAGGCTTGTCACCCATTTTTATTGGCCTCAGATGCGTAGGGATGTAGACATCCATTGCAAGACTTGTCGCACTTGCCAGGCAAGTGGGAAAAGCGGAAGGAAGCAGAAGGCTCCCCTCCAACCTTTTCCGGTGGTCAGCACCCCCTTTGACCGGGTGGGTATTGACATTGTTGGGCCCCTGGACCCCAAGACAGCCCTAGGCAACAGGTTCATCCTGGTCTTGGTGGACCATGCCACAAGGTACCCGGAAGCCATCCCTCTCAGGACAGTGACGGCCCCCGTGGTGGGACGGGCACTGATGGGTGTTTTCTCCCGGATGGGGTTCCCCAGAGAGGTGGTGTCCGACCGAGGCACCAACTTCATTTCGAACTATATGAAGTCTCTGTGGAAGAAGTGTGGGGTAACCTACAAGTTCACCACTCCTTACCACCCTCAAGGAAACGGGCTGGTTGAGAGATTCAACCGGACCCTGAAAGGCATGATTATGGGTCTTGAAGAACCAATGAGGCGGAAATGGGACGTCCTCTTGCCATGCCTGTTGTTTGCTTACCGTGAGGTGCCGCAGAAGGCTCTAGGGTTCAGCCCCTTTGAGCTCTTATACGGTCACCCGGTAAGAGGACCTTTGAGTCTGGTCAAGGAAGGCTGGGAGCAATCTCCCAGGAAACCTCCCCAGGATGTATACAGCTACATGCTGGCCTTTCGGAACCAGACTCGGCGCTTCAGAGAACTTGCTCAGGCAAATCTGGAGGCCAGCCAGGAGGAGATGAAGCGATGGTACGACCGGAATGCCACTCTGGTAGAGCTTCAGCCTGGTCAGGAAGTGTGGGTCATGTCCCCTGTGGAACCTTGTGCGCTCAAGGACAGGTGGACTGGACCGTTTAAGGTTGTGGAGAAGAAGAGCGATGTCACCTACCTGGTGGACTTGAAATCTCCCAGGAACCCCTTGCGGGTCCTGCATGTCAACCGTTTGAAGCCCCACTTAGAAAGGTCCGAAGTGGGCATGCTCCTAGCTACAGATGATGGAACGGAGGAGGAGAGTGAGCCTCTTCCTGACCTCCTGTATGCTAAAGAGCAAGACGGGTCAGTGGATGGTGTGGTCCTCTCTGACACACTGACCCTTGAGCAGAAACAGGATTGTCGCCACCTGTTGGGACAATTCCCGGATCTGTTTTCCTTGGTTCCGGGTGTCACGCATTGGTGTGTCCATGACGTTGACACCGGAGACAGCCCTCCTGTGAAGCACAAGGCTTACAGGGTGACTGACAAGGTCTGAGCGTACATTAAGGAGGAGGTCTCCAAAATGTTCGCCTTGGGGGTGATTGAGTCCTCTAGCAGTCCTTGGGCCAGCCCAGTGGTCTTGGTCCCGAAGGCTGCAGCGCCTGGTGCTTCACCAGAACTCCGGTTCTGCGTGGACTACCGAGGGCTCAATTCAGTCACGAAGACTGACGCGCACCCCATCCCCAGAGCTGATGAGCTCATCGATCGGTTGGGGGCTGCCCGGTACCTTAGTACGTTTGACTTAACGTCTGGGTACTGGCAGATCGCCTTGACTGATGGGGCAAAAGAGAGGTCAGCATTCGCCACACCAGATGGGCTATACCAGTTCCGGGTGATGCCCTTTGGGATGAAGAATGCCCCCGCCACCTTCCAGAGGTTGGTCAACCAGGTCTTGGCTGGACTGGAGGAATTCAGCGCCGCCTACCTGGACGACATCGCAGTGTTCAGCGCCAGCTGGGAGGAACACGTGCGCCACCTCCAGGAAGTGTTGTTGGCTCTGCGCGGAGCAGGCCTCACAATCAAGGCCAGTAAGTGCCAGATTGGGCAGGGTTCTGTAGTGTACTTGGGGCACCAAGTAGGGAGCTGTAAGGTGGCCCCCCTGCAACCCAAGATTGATACCATCCTGGCTTGGGCACCGCCCAAAACCCAAACACAGGTGAGAGCCTTCTTAGGACTCACGGGTTACTACAGGAGGTTTGTCAAGGATTACGGTAACATTGTGCACCCCTTGACTTCGCTGACTTCCAGGAAGCAGCCACGAAACGTGATCTGGACTGATGCCTGTCAAACGGCCTTTGACACCCTGAAAACTGCAATGTGCACAGCACCTATACTCCAAGCACCCGACTTTTCGAAAGAATTCATTGTTCAGACGGACGCTTCAGAGCATGGCGTGGGGGCTGTTCTAGCTCAGGTGAATGAAGAGGGCCGAGACTTGCCTGTAGCCTTCATCAGTAGGAGGTTACTTCCCAGGGAAACGAGGTGGAGTGCGATAGAGAGAGAAGCATTTGCTGTGGTCTGGGCGCTGAAGAAGCTAAGACCCTACCTGTTTGGGACTCACTTCCGGGTTCAGACAGACCACAGGCCCCTCAGATGGTTAATGCAAATGAGGGGTGAGAATCCAAAACTGTTGAGGTGGTCCATTGCTCTACAGGGGATGGACTTTACGGTGGAACACCGCCCTGGCACAGATCACGCCAATGCTGATGGTCTGTCCAGATTTTTCCGCCTTAGTGATGAGGACTCCCTAGGTTAAGGGTAGTTCTCCCCACATTTCAGCTGGAGGGGACACGTGTTAGACCTGACATCATTGGCTTGAGTCTCTCCTCCATTTTTTCTGTTTGCCTCTACTGTGTTACGATGTTTTGCTGGTATATGCTTTGGGCGCTGTGTCACTGCTGATCAGTGCCATAGCGCAAGTGCTCCCTCTGTTAAAATGATGTATCTATTGTATCCATGTTTGGCTTATTTGGTTTACTGTCAGTCCCTAGTCTAGTGCACCAGGAGTGCCGGGGCTTGTAAATACAAATGCCGCTCGTGGGCTTGCAGCACGTGTTGTGCCACCCACAAGAGCGGCCTGGTAAACGAATGTCTACGGGTCGGTCATTGCGAGACCCACGTGCAGTCTTGCACTGTCACGTCGGCTGCGCAGGTATACCTACGTGCCAGCCCCTCCAACCTTCCCTTAACTTCATGTTAGTCACCCCTATGGTAGGCCCATGGGCAGGGTGCATTGTAAGCGTAAGGTAGGACAAGCCTGACCAAGTTGGCATGTCCTGATAGTGAAGTGCCGCCATCTTAGGGCTTCACTATTGCGAGGTAGCCTGCTCTCCGTTAGATAGAATGGGCCGCCGGGATTATTAACGCTATAATCCTAGCTGGCTCGGGGAGCATGGTGCAATGTCGAGTTTGGTATCCCTGAACTCGGGGTTTAATTACGCATCCGTTGGTGTGGATGGTTTTTGGACTCTGGGTTCGAAAATAGCACTTTTAGAAAGTGTCTATTTTCTTGTCTAACCATATCTGGTCTCTGCTGGTCTTGCGTGTGTGTGACAGGAGCTGGGTGGCTCCAAGAGGTCTGGATGAGTCAGTGTGGGATGAGTGGGACATTACGTTGAGAGTAGGGGGAGAGTAGTTGTTGATAGCCTGCCTTGCCTGATACAATGCTGGCTCCACCTCCTGCCGAGCGACTGATGGCTCTGTATCTGCCATGGACGATCCTGGCCCCACCTCCTGCCAGGAGGGCGATAGCTCTGCTCCTGCCAGTGTCAATGCTGGCTCCACCTCCTGCGGGGCGTCTGAGGACCCGGCCCGGCTCAATGAATAGGCCAGGTGCTACTGCCTAGCTCCACCCACCACAGACCCAGGATGTTGGGAAACCCCCGGCATAGACAAAGGGATCAAGGACGAAAAGGGGTATAAGAGGAGGACCCCTGAACTAGGAAATCAGATCACTTCTGACAAGGAACCCTGTAACCAAGGACAAGAAGCCTGCTGATCTAAAGGACTGCTTACCCCTTCTGCCAGTGTGCTGTTGTTGGGGGAATCCTGCAGTGCTTCTTTATTTTTGCCAAGGAACCAGGAGAGAGGAACTTTGTGTGTACTCTCACGCTTGCTAAGAAAATCTCCAAGGACTGGAAGAGTGCCAGTCTCCTGCCGAAGTCACAGGGCTAAAAGACTTCACCTGCTACAAAGTGCTATCTGCTGGAAGTGTGAATCCAGCATCTCTGAAAGAACCAGCAACCACGACGATCGGACGCTGGGCCCAACCGACGCCAGCAGCAACGCCAGTGAGTAG
This sequence comes from Lissotriton vulgaris, assembly GCF_964263255.1. Lineage (NCBI taxonomy): Eukaryota > Metazoa > Chordata > Amphibia > Caudata > Salamandridae > Lissotriton > Lissotriton vulgaris. The sequence continues at coordinate 1,019,969,968 of NC_141687.1, read as the reverse complement.
GAGTACGGCTCTAACTCCAGAGGACCTCGTGTCTGCCCCGCTGCTGATCGCATCATCCGTGTGCCCTTCGACGCCGTGAGCGCTGCTCACTCTGTGCAACTGCATCATCGACAACGCCTGCTGTGGCCTGATCGACACCGAAGACGCGACGCCGGAGTGCTCGACGCCGCTGATCATCGTGTGCTTCATTTTCCTAAGGTACTGTGTTGTTGGGGGTCCGTGTGACTCCAGGCCCGACGCAGCGCTCCTCGCGGTCGACGCCGAACCTGTGGATTACCTTTGCCCCAGCGTTGTGTAGCTCCCGTGTGAGTTACCCTGTTGCTCAGAACTGTGTTCCCAAGAAGAAGAATTGCTTGATACTAAAGACTTTTGTGCTAAAGAAGAAACTACCTTTGAACTATCCTTTTTCCTTCCCGAACGTATTTATTCCGATTGTGTACAGTTTTGCCGTTATTTTGGTCTTGTGCTAAGCCTTATATAAAAATACTTATTTTTATAATACTACGGTGTCGTGTCCATTTGTAGTGTATTCACTGTATTACTGTATGTGGTCATAATTGCTTAACACACAGCCTCTGAGATAAGCCTGTTCTGCTCTGCCAAGCTACCAAGGGGGTGAGCAGGGGTTATCGAAGGGTGTGATCCCCTTGCCCTAACTAGAAAAGGAGTGTCCCTATTTGTCAGAAGTGTATACCTCTGCCAACTAGAGACAGCCGGTTCTAACAGTGTTAAAATCTGTGCGTAAAGATATCCTGTCAAATGAGAGAATTCACTCAACCCATTATTTTTATATATATATTTGCAAGGGTCTGGGGTAAAGTGTGTGTGACTAGGTGTGTTGTACTTCAGTGTTATGGGTTCCCACCGGAGTGACTTGGACCCTGAGTTGGGGATATTTCTGGGTAAGCGCTGCATCACCATCATTATGAAAAAAGGTAGGAGGATTTGCTAAATATTCTGAGCTTCCCTATACCAGCAGGCGACGATGGGGCAGCACCCCAAGGCATGCCTCAGAACATATCAAAGCCTGTGAATGGACTGGCAGGCAGGGTGCAGGCAAATCGAGCACAGTGAACACAGCAATCATAGTGACTGTGGCAAGCAGCCTGAACCCAAAGCCTCAAAGGGAGAAATTCGAAAGCTGCTGTCACAAAAATGGCAAGTCTAAGATAACATTGCTTCTTTCATTATTTTTTTCCAAAGTCGCAAACAATTTCTTGCATGGAGCAATTAAGTGCTATCGGAATTGAAGCTGAAACAATGAAGTTAATTACATTTTTTTTGTTCTAAAGGTAAGTTATGGTCTCTAGCCGTCTCAAATGTGTCTTCTCAGCTGCACTCATAGTTCATGTGAAATAGGCAAATTTAAACATGGCTTTGCATCTCATTGCTGTGCATCACACTGTCTCCCTCCTAAAGAACAAAAAGACTGTGAACAACAGAGCTAATATGAGGGAAAGAAAGTACAAGACTGTTAGACCTGTGCCATTGGCGTGGGTCTCCCTTCCAGTTTTAGCTGTTGTCTTCCATGTTTTTGCTATGTTTTTGCTGGTCTAGATGCTTTGGGCACTTTGCCACTGCTATTCAGTGCCAAAGTGCAAGTGCTCCCTATTGAAAATTGTTGTAATGGATTAGTGACTCCATGGTTGGCTTATTTGATTTCCCAAACCTTGGTACGGTGCACTATGTGTGCCCAGGGCCTGTAAATCAAATGCTGCTGGTGGGCTTGCAGCACTGGTTATGCCACCCACAGAAGCAGCATGTAAAATATAGCTCAGGCCTGCCATTGCAGAGCCTGTGTGCAGTCTGGGACAGCCATGTTGACTTGGCAAGTGCACCCACTTGCCAGTCCCTAAACCTTTTTCTTTTCAACATATTAGTCACCCCTAAGGTAGGCCCAAGGGCAGATTGCATTGTATGTAAAAGGTAGGACATGTCCTGATGTGTGTGTCATATCCTGCTAGTGAATTACAGCCAATGTAGTTTTTCACTATTGCAAGGCTACCTATTCCCATAGACCAAAATGGGCAGTTTGATTATAACATCTATAATCCTTCTGACCCAGGGAACAAGGTAGAAATTCAGGTTTAGTATGCCTGAACTCAGAATGTTAAAATACATCTTTTAGTGAGGGTGATTTTTACATCCTGTGTTTGAAAATACCACTTTTAGAAAGTAGGTATTGTCTTGTCTTAAAAACCAGCATGTCTCTGCTGGGTTTGTGTATTCCAAGTCTGATTTGTGAGTGACAGGGGGCTGGAGAGGGCCTTGGCTCCAGCAGTCTGATGGGTCAGGGCTGGGCTGAATAGGGCCTGCATAGAATAGAGAGTAGAGGGAAGAGATTTCCTTACACTGCACTGAGCCCTCATAGAATAGAGAGTAGGGGGCGGAGATTTCCTTTCACTGACCTGAGCCCTCATAGAATAGAGAGCAGGTGAAGGAGATTTCCTTTCAGCTACCTGGGCCAGGTCTGCTCTCAAACAATGCCGTCTCCCCCTCCTGCCAGGAAGCTGCATCCATGAGGACAGAACTGGTTTTATCTAGGGACAGACACTCTCTGCCTTCAGAGAACAAAGGATTTTGCAGTATAAATATTGGGACCCAGACCCCAGAACTTTAGATCACTTCTGGGAATCAAGACAAACTTTTGTCAAGGAGAAGAACCAAGGAAGCTGAAGGAGGAGACTGCCCTTGCGATAGTGACTGTTTAGGGTTGGCCTGCAGTGGTTACTTTATTGCCAAGGAAAGGACAAAAGGAACTTTGTTTGTACTTTAATCATCTTGAGGAAGATCTCCAAGGGCTTGAAGTTGAGCTTGCCTCATGTTCTGAAGTCTCACAAAGACTCACAAAGACTTCGCCACCAGATGTCGCTGAATTCCCTTGCTGGGAATTCTACTTGCAGTGAGGTGCCTGCCGTTGGTTGGACCCTCTGAGAGACTGCATGTCACTGGGAGCTGAAAGCGGGGCGCAACGAGGAGAAGCGCGTCGCCTCCGCAGCATTCGCATCGCCGAAGAAGCGTGCCTCCCCCGCGGCTGTTCACCGTTGCATTGCAGACGAAGCATTCCGCATCACCGAAGAAGCATGCCGCCACCGCAGAGGTCGTTGTCGCATCACCGGAGAAGCGTAACGCAGGGCCCGTCACGGCTCCAAAGTTCACTGATTTCGCTGCGCAGCCATCGGGCGTGCATGCATTGCATCCACGTTGATGCATTGCATCAAAGACGCAATTTTGTCGCATAGCACTGGATTGTCACATCACATCGAGGCAATATCTAGTCGCATCGTAGCAGGAACACAGTAAGAAACTGATACATCATCTCTTCTCTGGTAAGGAACCAACGCATCACCTACCCTGTGCTGCAGTAAAGAACAGACGCATAGCCCTCCCCTTAGCAAGGAACCTACGCATCACCTTCCCTGCGACCCTTTTGTTTGTTTTGCATGATGCATCTAAGGTACTTTGAGAGTAAAGTGCCATATTTCGCATCTACTTTGAACTAAGCTATTTCTACCATTTTAAAGTCAAATTTTTATTACAGTATTGTGGATTTTTGTTGTTTGGCCTTGTGTTAAGTCTAGTGAAGATCGAGGCGCCATCTTGTCATATCGTAGCAGGAACACAGTAAGAAACTGACGTGTCACCTCCTCTCCGGTAAGGAACCAATGCATTACCTCCCCTGCGCTGCAGTAAGGAACCACTCCACCGTGACGGACTGACACTGGTTGAACCTCTCAGCAATTTTGCTTTAATTTGAAGCGATCACTCGTACTGCCAGGTATTGGCTTGACGCTTCATATTGGACTTCGACTCTGGGGTCCATCCTCCGCAGTATCCATTGCAATTCACCGGTTCATGAGCCCTCTCCACAGTGGCTCATTCACGGCAAATGAGGCTTTTATCATTTAGGCATTTACTGAATGTCCTGATGGTGATCCCCATAACAATGTAGTGGGATCGAAACGCCTTTGACCTTAATTCCCTTGTGTCATTTAACATGTAAAGGTGTTTGACATTTTCTGTTCTACTATTGAAATTGTGATATTTACAGAACCATAAGCTTTTGCCTAAAAGCCCTTTTTGTTTCATGCTCTCCAACTTTACTTTTTGTGATTGTTTAAGTAGGGTACAGGCTTGTGCCCCACCTTGTAAATTGTACATGAATTTGTCGCTATTACTCTAAGGTAAATATTCGACCACTGTCCGGCTGGACATGTCACACTAATATAGAACCGACTGTGTCTATATTTATCTAATTTTATTCCTTTGCTTGTAAGGGACCACTGTTGTATAAAAAGCAGTAAGGAACCAATGCATCACCTCCTCCCCCGAAACAAGGAATGGACATATTCATAGTCATATTTTTATTATAATATTGTGGATTTTTGATGTTTGGTCTTGTGTTAAGACTAGTAAAGATTACTTATTTTTCTAAACTGGTGTGGTGTCCATTTGTAGGGTTTTCACTGTATTTTTGTATGTGTTCATAAATGCTTTACACACTGCCTCTGAGATAAGCCTGTCTGCTCGAGCCAAGCTACCAAGGGGGTGAGCAGAGGTTATTTTACAAGTGTAGCCCCTTACCCTGACTAGAAGCAAGGGTCCCTATTTGGACAAAGGGGCAAAGCATTGGCAACTAGAGACCCCCATTTCTAACAAAGACCAAAGCACCACCTGGCCCCAGCAATAGTAGGAAGTAAGCCTACTGGCTGCTTGCCCGCCAATGGAACATGAGGCACAGCTTCATCAGAAATTCTTGGTTATTCTTAATTTAGAGAATTACTATGAAACCACTAAAGAACAAAAGTAGGCAAATTAAAGTGACTTATCTGAATATTGTTAAGCAGCAAGAAAGAGCACTAAACATGTAGGAAATGACCATCTTTTGCATGGTGTACTCCCTGATTTTGCCCTATCTGTTTTGCTGGCGGTTGAACTCCGTGCACTTTAGCCCTGCTAACCACGAGTAAAATCCCTATGCTCCCCCTTTTAACTTAGTGGAATTTATATAACCCTAATTAGCATAACTTTACTTACCTATAAGTCTGTAGTATATGATATATGGCATACCCAGGGCCTGTACGTTAAATGCCACTAGTAGACTGCAACAAGTATTGTGTCATCTACTACAGTGTAGGCTTTATAGCCTATGCGGCAGGGTGCATGTGTTTAAAGGAAGGACATGTAGAAATGTAACTTTAAACATTTACTTACAGTGACTAGCACCTAAAAACGATTATCACTGTAGAAAGGTTTTTTGTTCCATACAGAAATACAAGGATGCACTAGTACATTTAATAATGCTATCTACTGTTAGGAAACAGCTTGAAATGTAATTATTGGATGCTTTGTGATATTTAATAAAAGACCAATTCATTGTGATGTTGGATTTTGAATAAATATTAAGGAAAAGGTACTTTTAATACGTTTTCTTTTCACTGTCTAATGCCTCCGGAGGCTAATTTGCATAAGCCTCCAGCTGCAGCCCTCTGAGTGCTTAATTTCTGAATGAAGCCTTAAACCTTCTCCCAGAGCACAGACAAAGGCTTTGGTGTGTGGAGGTGTTTCTGTTCCTCTAGCAGAATGAACATTTGGGCAGTGCCTAAGAAATTGATTGACGTCAAAGAGGCCTAATCTGGCACAGGCCAATGTCAGATTACATCTGCATTAGTCCCTTCTTTGTTCCCCGGTCAGCCAGTCTGCACTCCCAGAGGGGAGGGAGCTGCCACGAGAACTAGTTTGTAGTGACCACAGAGAATGAGTTGTGTATTTCCCAGTCCACACCTCTGGGGAAGACACACTGGCTCTGCAGAAGAGAAGAAGTGTTTTACCATCTTGAATTTAGGCAGGGATTCGCACTGTGGGATTGTCTGCAGTGGGGCACACAGAAAGTGCTGGAAAAGTGGGTAGGGTATCCCCTAGGAACCATTATCCCATCAGTTTAGGGATGAGCTAGGGGTCACTCCTACTCACAACCTAGTGCCAGTTATAAATGTGGCATGCCCAGTACCATCACTTAGAACACTACTGGACCTGAAAGAGAGCAGAGGAGGACTTAAACTGCTGCCCGAGACCTGAGAAGAGCTTCGAAGGACTAAACCAACTCACTCTTGAATCCAAGTCAAAAAAGTTAATTGAACAGGTCATAAAGCTGACCTCAAGCTACAAGGACACAACAAGCTATAATAGGCCTTCCCTGTACTTGTCCAGCTGACCATTTCAACTGGATTTGCCCTGGAGTGAGTTCTGACCCCCATGTGCTGTTCCTGAGGCCCTGGAACTCTTCGATGGCTCTGAAAACCTGGTACTTAGAAACTTTTTGTTCTAAAGACCTCCACAGGGTCTGGACAAACCTGCCAAGCCAATCCGACCTACGTTTTTGGCCTCTAAGCTGAAGATTTAGGTTTCTCGAGCTCTGAGATTTTCCACTGCAACAAATCTGATTCAGCTGGACCTCGCAGAGAAGGTATTTGGCATCATATATCTCTCTTCAGCCACACTCTGCAGCCGTGCCCCACTGGAGGAATGCATGCTCCAAAAAAGTGACTAAGGGCCTGTTTTTGATCTTGGCGGGTGAATATCCTGTCCGCCATCTTACAAGTGCATTATATCCTACAGCACTTGTAATATGACGGACTGATTATCCATTACGTTTGTGATGGAGCATCCTATCTGCCAACAACTAAAAATCTAAATTAGGCCGCAAGTGCTAACAAAGAAATCTTGCCCAGGAAAAGGCGGAAAAAGTATTTGACTGGTGAGGGACCTTTCCTAGAAGTAAAACTAATTTATCCTGCTCTTAGCATTCCCGCCAAAAACCAACAGCCGCATTGGTGCCCTCCTCATCTACAGCCCTTTTGTCTTGCCTCTGTAAAGACTTTGAACTACCATTATTGGGACTAAGGGGCCTATTATGATGGTGAAGGGCCAGCCACCGCCAGCCATGAGGTGGCAGGCCCTCCGCCATCGGACGACGATTTCCCCCACCAAATCAGGATGGCGGGGGAAATCAGCCTGCGACCATGGCGGGCGCAAAGTCCGTCCAACAGGCAATTGGGCTGATTGCCTCTGGTGGAAGAGTGGCGGTCCACAATGCGTAAAATGGTGGCGGTGCCTAGCAGGCACTGTCCGCCAAGTTACAATGTGGGGTACAGCCAGGCTGGCGGGGATTGGTTTTGGGGGCTGTTGCGGGCCTCCTTTTGGTTGATGGGAGGTAGTGGTGCACTGGGGGGTACCCATGGTACCCCCCGACATTTCCATGCACAAGTTGGCAAACATTGCATGGTGCTTGCCACATTGTACAGGGAAATGCACGACATGGCCATTTAGCAATGCAGTGGGTGCTGCAGCCAGCAGCACCCACCACAATGTTAAATTGCTGGATGCGACCGCCGTGGTGGCGGTCGCATCGTAATTAGGGGTGCGGGACCACTGCATGTATGGCGGACGGTCCCGGTTTACACCAGGATGGCAGACGGACTCCAGTCCATCCGCCATCCTAATTAGCCCCTAAGACTCAAGAAATCCTCCAACCAGGTAGAACCTGGTCTCTATATACAACCTATGCTCCATTGAGGTTGGCCTAAATTGAGCCTAGGCCTTGGTTTTAATTAATTAATAACAACTAACAAACAAAATATAAATAATTATTGATAAATTAATTCAAACAATTAACACTATTAAAAAAATAATTAAATATCATATCAAAAATATTAATAAATGTAGTAAAATTAAATTACTTCCTACCCTACTCCCCTATCAACCCACAACCGGCTTCTGAAAAAATAGCTAAATTAACATAATTACCAATTAATTAATAATAATTAACAACCAATTAATAAATAATTAATAATAAATGTATTCCCACAATTAACAATATAAAATAAAAAATGAATAAATACTTATAAATAAAAAATTATATTCAATGTGTTATAATTAAATTACTTCCTACCCTATTTTCCTACAAACCCACAACCCATTATTGAACTAAGACGTAAAAGTAATAACTTCAAAAAATTTAGCACCTATGTTAAAAAAAAATGCAATACTTAGACAAAAAATAGAGCACATATGTTTAAAATACATCCTGAAACACATAACAGTAACTAAAAAAATTATATTTTTTACAACTATATTTTAGAAAACGATATTTCTTACCTTAAACTCGATATTCTTGACCAGGATATTCTTGCAGTCAATATTTATGTATCTCGATATTTTGCACTTGATATTAGTGCAAGTCGACATTTCCAACTCGATATTCTGACTCTCTACCCACAAAACAAATACTTCTGATGGGCCCAGTAACATTTTGTCCAGACCCACTGTCCTTATGGGCCCTTGTAATGAGGGCCTTAGTAGTACTATTCTTGACCTCCCGTCTTTGGTTTTGTTAGACAATACGGCCAAAAATACTGTGCATTCCACTGGCAGAAACCAACCTATGCTATGTCCAAGAGATTATCACAATAAATGACTAAATATGCTGGATCACAGATCAGAGTGGTGTGGCTCACTGGTTAGAGGCGGCAGACCCATAAGCAGAGAACGGCCCGGGACCAGGGTTCAATTCCTGACGCGGCAGGGTTGTGGACCAGGGTCAAACGGACTCGATAATTCTTGCCTCAGTGCCTACTCTAACTAGGGAACACACTCGGCAACTCTGGGCATTAAGCTTGCCTCATCCCTACAACGGCCCCACACAGACCCCGGGGATGCCTGGTCTCACCTTGGAGATACCCAGAAAGGGACCATCTCACAGGGAAAACCAGGACGGGTTCCCCAGCGGTCTTCAGCGCCAGGATACTTCTTGGAGTCACAGTGCGCTTTACAAGTACACCCACATTAAACATTAGAGTAGCATTGATGGTAAAACTAGACCGAAGTTTTGTCTGATGATGGTTAAGTCTTTCAGGGTAACTTGAGAGCCACTTCCTTTACAGGTTCCAAAAGTGTTTCACAGTGTGACTAGCTTCTTAATGTATTCATAAGTCAATCTACAAACGTGTTTGATCTCTTTTTCCGGTGGATCCTAGTGTTTTTATTTGTATAGTATGAAGAATAGAGATTCCACTCTTCCTGCATGGGTATAATTTTTAGTGTGATAGCACAAGTTTTGTGGTTAAATCCACAGATTTAGCATATTTGCTGCAGTCATACATCTAGGATTAGGGAACGGAGCAATGGTGTTCCAGTGGAGGGTCCGGGTGGGGTTGCTCTTTGGAAAGGTAATGAAGAGTCAAAATGTTATGACTTTGTGAATATTGAAAGGTATTTCATGATTTGAGAAGGTGGATGGATGTAGAGTGGTTCGCAAAGAAATGACAACCACCCTTTCTGTTTCTGCACTTAATATTCCATTAATGAAAGAGTACTCAAGTCAATTAACTACCACTGAGTTTGCAAACGTGTTGTGACAAACACCCACATATTGTACAGGTGTGTAGTGGAATGTATTTTCCCAGCTTGAAAACTATGTTCTAAGTGAGCAATATGTAGCAAATCAGATAAAAACATTAAATGTTCTACTGTGCAAATCCGCCTGTCTTATTCCTATGAGTTTTATGCAGGGTGCCTTGCATACACCATGTGATTTTGGCAAATAATTTCAAAGACAGAATTGCAGAAGAAAAACTATAATACTGTGGCCCTGATTACAAGTGCCCTGGTGGGGAGTGCGATATTTATTGCATCTGCTAAAATCCAATACTCCCGGGTCCGGAATTTAGCATGTACAATAAATACTACTTTAAAAATTGTTATCATTCAAAATTGGCAATAACGTTCACGTTTTCATTTTCCACACCTAACTCTGCTTTTCTTGCCATTTACCTGTTTTTTGCCCTATACATATCTGCAAGCTTGACCTGTCAATATGCATCTGGTGTGGAATTTATTGTGTCTGGTAATTCCTGAGTGATGTGAATTCTGCACCACTCCAGCCCCTGACCAAAGCAGTGTCTGAATTTTCAGTCCCCTTTGTAATGGGGACCCTAGATTTTTAAATTTGACATGATGCTTTGTGAATCCACCGCTAGACCTCAGTCTGACTCTAATTGCCATTAGGCCATTATTCTCAGTACTGAGACTTCCTACTTGCTGTTTGTATTTTCATTTTGTGACTCAAGTGCAGTGGACACCTCCACATAGTGTACTAGAGTGAGACACAACTTTCGTTTTAGTAGTTTCCTAATTGAATTTAATTATCCAGGTCCTTCCATGGCCTGAGGGGCAGATTACTATATTCACCCCCATTAACCGTGGAGAGCATCCACTCAGAGAACATGTTAAACACTATGGGGGCCATTAGGATCACAGACGGATCGCCACCGCCCGCATGGCGGTGGCGATCTGCCCGTGATACGACTCCGCCCGCGACACCCATTTCCTCCCCGCAATATTATTATGGAGGGGGGGAACCGCGGCGGACGGAAAGACCGTCCGCCGGTTTTCCGCCTGGTCAACAAGCTGACTGGGCGGGAGATGGTTTGATATGGTGGCTGGAATGTAGGATGCGCCCGCCACTGTGGCGGGCACATCCTAATTGCCTCCACGGGACCCCAGCCCTTATGGCGGGCGGTCCTGTTTCGCGATTGGGTGGCGGGACCCCCCAATATACCTGATCCACAAAGGTAAACCGACACTTTTTTGTAAGTTTACTCTTTTTCGGTATTCACAAACTAAATTTAACATTAAACTTGATGGCTGCGTTGACTTTAGTCGGGGCAGAGAATTACGCTCATAAGAAGATAGGACAAGACTACCTTTTGATGTGCGGAGTTCTCCTCTACAAATGCGCAGTCACTGCAGTCATAAATGTACTATTGAATCATAGTTTCTGAATAGTTTGTGAATACCAAAAAAGAGTAAATTTCCATAAAAGTGTAAGTTTACCTCTGTGAATCAGGCTCTGTTATAAAAAAGACATAGATGCAGTGCAGAAAGGATTCAGTATCTGGTGCACAGTACTCATCAGACTGAACTTTTATAATTTCAATAAATTACACAACAGGGTAACATCTGGGTGACTTCACATTCCTGGATCTTCATGCAAGGAGTCAGTTGGGCTGTAGAATGTACTTCCTACACCCAGGAGGTGGATGCACAGTGGCCCTGCAAAGAAATAGCAGCAAACAATTCCCCTTTCTGTTTCCTCTTAACAGCTGAAGTTCCATTTGTGCGAAAGCACTCAAGGGAGATAATTGCCACTGATCAGCTGTTAGCAAGCATCCTCACCTCTGGCTCAAGATGTTAACTACAGTAGACAGCAATTATCTTCCATTAGTGCAAACAACCATGCCGGTTAGTGCTTAAAAATATTACTGTGCCTAATGAAGGTATGTGTAATTCCAACTGTAACCTATTCCTCGTGTGCAGTTGCCATAGTATTGACTTCGTGTCACTTCAGAAGGCATCAATACGTCTGTTGTGCTTTTCTTTAGACTGTATATTTAGCAATTTCAAAGGCAGATGGTTCATGCGTGGATTGGTGTATCATTTTATTTCTGTGAATCTTTAGCAATAGATATCTGTAATCATGCAGAACAAGATCGAGAGACTCAACGAAGATAAACTGCTTTTTTGATGAGGTCAAAAACAGATCTGTCAAGCCAGAAGTTTTGATGGCCTATGTGAATTCAAAAGTACATCTTTCACCAAAGATGAGATGCGTGGTGAGGGTGGGTTCTGGGATCCTGTCTTTAGTGTGTGATTTTAGATGTAATGTTTTTTATCACCGATATGCCTTGTGTTCTGTTTAAAGTGTCTCTTTCTCTTCTGTGCCATATTTCCAGATGTCATAATTAAAAGTCGACGTTTGTAGGCACTATGTTTAGGTATAGGCCGAGTCAAGAGCTGTTCCTTGAGCCCCCGAAGCAGACAGGAGGATGCAACACAGGTGTGGCTGAGGAATATTATGGGGTACGACAGTCACCGCCTCACTAGTACTACCCTCTTGGTGCTTGCAGCAAGGCAGGAGATGCTTTGGAGTTGCCCGTACAGTTTCCGTTCAAAGGGCCTATGCAATGCCACTACCCACACCCATTTAGTTGGGAGTGTGGCTTGGCAGCATAGGCATGGTCAGTTTCATAGTGCAGGTGCTCAGTACTGAAAACCTCACCAATAACCTGTTGCAGTGCCAGCCACATTGCCCCCCCCCCCTCTTCAGAGAATGGTCAACATGCCCTATGAAGCAGGGATTTTTTTAACAATATTTGATGTGAGATACTTTTATTCCTGGGGAATACGCCTGACCCAAAGCACCAAAACACTTTGATGGACAGGAAAAGTAGGGTGGTTGCTCAGGCCTTGTGTTTTGAATCATGTGGCAGGGAAAGCCCTGTAAAAAACATTTGTGTCTCGCCCACATAACATTTAAATATAGGTCTGACAGTTTAATAAAGGAAGCACATAAATATCAACATAAGTGACATAACCTCACCCTATTTAGACAACCTATAACTAGGAGACTACAACTAGTGAAAACTAGTTCTCTTGAATTTTTCCCGGTGCAAGATGTGGAACCCATTGAAAAAGCATTTGATAAATGAGCATTCATCATCCTGTAGTAGTACATGAAGGTATGGCCATTCTGTAACGGTATGGTTATTTCTTGCAGGAGTCTTGTACTTCCTGTCTGTTTATATCTGTGAATGAAAATTATAAAAGCTCTTTCTTTAACACCTAACACTCAATTCGTTAGTGCGTTGATACACCTGTGTTGTACCTGTCCTGTATGTGTGAAATAATCTTGTGCTGCTGTCACCTGTCCGTAACGTATTATTTGTGTTAGGGAAGGTTGCATTGTGGCTGTCCATGTTGTACCTTGTGCTTGCTTTGAAGCTCGGTATAAAACTTTCCACTGGAAATAAGAAATAAAAAAACACATTGTCAATGTTTGTTTCGAAACATGATGTGAGTGAAAACGTGAACTCATGCAAAATATGTGAGGGGAGTTTAATTTTAGTTTTACTAACAAAAGGAGCTGTTTTTAAATGGAGTAGGAAACTTAGTAACATTTTAAAAGAAAGCTGACAAGTGGTTCCATGTTATGTATAATACCTCCAGCATGTTTTGGCATTTTACCCAACATCACTTTGCATGCTGGGGTTTTGATCCCATAATGAATCTGTTAAAAGCAAAACTTCAACATACTGTTGGTTGAAAAAAAGCATACAAATATGATGGTATCCTATGCCATAATAAAACTGTTACAAGGAAAATGTCAACATGCTGTTGGCTGAAAAAAATGATGGTATCCTCCGTAGTAGTGTCAAAGCTCAGAGATGCGAAATACAGAATAAAACGTAGCCTTCTGGCTTTTTCCCCTATTTTCTTCTAGGGAAACCTAGGTTAAATAGGTGAGAGGACAGAGATAGACTTTTAGATGCAAATGGCTGATTTTCCTGCTAATGGTCAAACATTAACACTTCTTGGAAAACCAGCTAACTAATAGAACCTGTTTACTAGAACAATGCAAGCATGAGCAAGTTAGCAATGAATGATTTTTCCCCCCGTAGTTTTATATAGGGCAAACTTGACCCAAAGGTATTGAAGGGCTTTACACAAGCACCACTTACAATACTCAAACTCACTTTATTTTATTCTTCCTAGGCATGGAGAGATTGAATTATTGCCCAAATTCACAGGAAATTGAGACTCGAACCTGGGCCTAGATGTATCAAGCCGTTTGCGAATCGCAAACGGTCTTTTTGCATGTTTTGGCATGCATCAAAAATTCGCAAATTAAGGAATCGGAAAAATTTGCGATTCCTTATTTTGCCATAGCATTTAAGGAATCGCAATTTTGCGATTCCTTAAATGCTCTGTATGTAGCACTTTTCATTTGTGAATTTTGGTTAAGAAATCGCAAATTACCACCAACTTGTAGTTGATGGTAATTTGCAAATTCTTTTAAAAATGCACAATTTGGCATTTTTGAAGGTGGCATGTGACGCACACACATGCCCTTAGGGCATGTATGTGCACTATATGCACACACATGTACATTTCAGGGGTGCAGCAGGGTGTCCTTGAGACACCCCTGCACCCTTGAAATTATTCTCAATTTGCAATTAGCAAATTGCGAATCGCAAATTGAGATTTATTTCACAATCATTCCTATGGGCCTCCTGGCCCATAGGAATGAATGGAAAATTATTCCTTAATTGCGAATTCGCAATTTGCGAATTCGCAATTAAGGAAGATTAAGAAATCGCAAAAAAATAGCGAATTTTTACATACATGCTATTTTGCGATTTCTAAATAGCGATTCCTTAAAAAGCGCTATTTAGAAATCGGAAAGGGGTATGTTGATACATCTACCCCCTGGTTCCCAGTTTCAAATTCGGCTGTTCTTATACTAAGGCCACAGACCTCTCTGCCTAAAAAAGAAAGTGCAGCACAGGCTGCAGGTGCTGCCCTGCAAGGGCAGGCAGTGAGCCAACTCTAAGAGCAAAGTGGTTGTTGGCAGTAGTATCGCCAGTTGGTCTCGGGAGAACTGCTTGTCTCATCTCCGCTGACATGCGGGTACACAGTGTTGTCAGAGTTGATGTGGATTGCAGCTGCGGTATTCTTTTACTTCTGTAGTTTCCTTCAAAACTGTCAATGATAAGTTTTCACTGCAATGGCTGTAGGAGTCTGGAATCTACTGAGGAGCTCTTTCAATCTGTCATACATCAACACTGTTCCCACTACTTTTTAAATACCAACTATGTTCTCTTGCTGCTTTTCTTCACTCATATAGAGTACATTCTTTCATGTAGGCTTACAGCAAATTCCATTTTAGTTGAAAGAGCAGCAATAATGCCAATCCAGGTTGTATTATTTCATTCTCTTACTCACTCAGTGACAAATGTCAAATTACCTTTTCCAGTGAACTCTGAGATCCTTCTGACCCAAATCCAATCTTCCCTGTGGAACACCTCAACTTGGTGCCCCCTATAAAAATGTGTGCTTCAGCAATTTCAGAGGTTAAACTTTTGGGTAAATTAAATTGATATATATTACCACCGGGGTGTACTAGAGCACTGCTGCCTAAATTGCTTTAAACTCATCAAACTAAAACCACAAAAAAATGGATTTTACTCAATAACTACAATTGCCTCTATGATTCTAGTCTAGAGTATATATATACTTATTAGAACTCTTGCACAATTCATACAGCCTTCTATAAATCACGGCCTCTATTTTTATGAAACATGTCCTCCAAATAGCTTTTGGACCATTCTCTGTATTTAAAGCTAATTCAATTTTAAATACATGTATTTTTGTTTTATTTGACATCAGATAATTGGCTATCGATCTATAATGGGCCACTTTGTAGAACTCTAGTTTAACTTCAGTGAATTTATCAATTTATTTAGTTTATTTTAATTTTGGGAGTATTTACCATAGTCATTTCTAGGGAATGGGGTAGTGGATTGATTTATGGAGAGAAGGACATTATGGGCCTGATTGGGATGGCGGTCCAACTGCCAACGACAGGCCGCCGGTGGCAGTTCGACCGCCATCCAGCATAGCGGTCCGACTGCTGCATTATGATGTTGCCGATCCGACCACTGCAGTCAAAGGGACTGATTGATGCTTTCGACATGTTCAGGAGCCCATCGGGCCATTGGTCAGATCTCAATCCCTACACTGGGGCGGTGCCTGCACAGGCACCGCCATAGGGATTAAGATGTCCATTTCTGACAGTTTTTCCATAGTGGTCCGACTACGACAGAAAGGTTTTTGGAACAGGACTTTGGGGGCTCCTAGCAGGACCCCGTGTACCTCCACTATGAGACCCAGGGGGCACCTGTGGTTCAGCGCCAAACATGCATCCCCCGTGTCCCAGGCACCAAATGGTGCCTGGCACAAGGGGCATGGATGTTTCAAAACATCCCCTTTTCCACTGTGGCTTGTGCTGTGGCCCTTTTCCAGACCACAGCACAAGCTGCAATGGAAAAGAGGATGTTTCCGACTGCCTACATGGCAGTTGCATCTTAATTTGCTGGGAGGACCCACCACCTACATGGCAGTCGGTTTCCATACAGCTCTTTTGGCGGTCATCGTAATTAGGCCCAATGTGTCTTCTAATGCAATTTATAGAAACATGGGCAGATGTGTACACAGTGCTAATAGTCCATGGGTAGAGTGGCCTGATTAACAGAACTTACTCCAAAACTTACCCTAAAGTGTTATTCACAAACTGCACTTTTGTAGTAAGCTCAGACCACCATTATTGTCTATGGTAAGATGTTGTAGTACCAGTGGTTAACCATGTGTAGAGATGTACTCACTACAAAAGTGTAAGTTACTACAAAGGAGTAATTGCAAAAGTGCATTTGTCCGTACCGAAAAGTAGTAAACTTACTCGAATTTGTAAACTTACTCAAAAGTGTAAGTTACCTTCATGAATCAGGCCCTGTGTTACAGTTATGTTTCCCTGTGGCACAATTGGCCAGTTTACACATAGACTACAAGCATTTATGCATTCTGTGATGAATATAGGAGATATGCTTGCTGGTTTCTAAATTCTTCTTTTGACCCTCATTATGTTTTGACGGATGTGCACAAAACCAGGAGGAGCGGGTTATGACACAGTTACGTTTACAATAGCATAAAATGTGTCATAAATTGCAAAGATTACATAAATAACAAAGTCCACTTTTTGGATTCCATGGGGAAGTGATCAGATGGCCAGAGATGCAGTGAGCAGAGTAGGGTGTTTTTTCATGGGTAGGTATGATGAAGGCAATGATGATAATCCTAGGTAGGGTGGCTGTTTCCTAGGGGAGAAAGTGAAGTTCTTGCTTTCTTGTTTTCCTTACTGGTTTTGGGTACCTCAAGGAGCAGATGACTGATGGGTGATGAGGTCACACGCTGGTAATTGTGTGCGTATGGCCTTGTAAAATATGCATAGAAGTTTAAATGAAATATGTGCTAGTATTTCAGAGCTAGTAGGTGTTGCTGAGTTTGGTGTGGTCAAAATTTCCTTCTTCGCTGATTTGTTGGACAGTCAACTAGTGTAAGATCACCTGTGTTAGAAATTGGGATTCTGGTAGGCAGAGGTATGCACCCTGTCCAAGCAGGAACCCCAATCCCAAGCCAGCTACACACCATGAATTAACTTGTGCTCTCTCTCTGGTAGCTTGGCAGAGGGCAGGCAGGCTTAACTTAAGAGGCAATGTTTAAAGAATTAGTGCAACACTTCAAACAAGTGAAAACTGTTTAGAATAATATAGCTTAACATGATTAACAAAACCAGACTAATACAACAAAAATCCAATAGGTAGAACCGGAGTTAGGCATTTAAAATAATATTTTGAAATATAGCTCTTAAAAGCATAAAAACGCCAACCGTGGCTGTCTGGTCGCACTTGACTGAGTCAAAAGTTCAGGCCTGCCGCAATGGATCAAGGGGTTGGATAATGGCCCCAGCCTTGGTCAGCCGCAAAGTACCTTGTTGCATTGTCGACTGATCCAAGATGCGAATAGCAAAGGGCTGAAGCATCATTGTCGAGCTTCCAGCTGACGGCGATGTGTTGTGCAGTTGGCAGGTGATGTACTGGATTCCTAAAGATATGTTAGACAGGAAGGTGCTGTGCAGCACAGTCAGCAAGTTATGTATGGGATCCCCACAGATGTGTCGGCATGGAGTGAGATTTGGCACAACTGCGTCGATGCGTGAGTTCCGGCAGATGCAGCACTTCAGTTCCACTTCCAAGGGTCCAAAACTGAATTGCCACCACTTGGCGGGGGAGGACTCACAGATGGCAGAGCCCAAGTGCTGGTTGTGGAGAGGTTGGAAGTCTTTTGCGTCCCTGAGACTTCAAACAGGAGCCAAGCAGGTAAGCCCTTGGAGACACTCTAGGTTCATCTCACCCAGGCAAGAAGGGCAGCAGACAGGTCAGCACAGCAGAAAAGTAGTTCTTGAAGAGCAGCAGTCCAGCAGAATAGCAGTTCTTCAGCAGGACAACAGTCCTTCTTCCGGGTAAAGTATCCACAGGTCCAGATGTATACTGAATTTATAGGGTCAGAAGTTCAGTTTTTCTACCCAGTGGTGCTTTTGAAGTGTGGTAGGCTTCAAAGAGGGTCATTGAAGTGCACCTCCCTTCCTGCCCTGGCTCCATACTCACTACAGGGGTATAAACAGTCCTTTGTGTGGGGACAGGAGACAGCCCATTCAGGATTAAGTAGGAGGCTGTGCCCAGCTTCTTCCTCCCCTCCTGCCCAGGAGGGGAGGAAGAAGCTGGGCCATTCACATCAAGATGTGAATGGCCCATCAGTCACTCCCTTTGTGTGTCTAGAGGGAATACACATGGCCCAGCTGTCACCCATCCCAGATGGGTATTGGAGACAGGCAGGAGGCACACAGGGCTAAGAGCAGAAAAATGACAACTGTATAAAATTGGCATTTTTATAATTGTAAGGATAATTTGACTTTACCAGTAAAGAGGATTTATCATTATAATTCCATAGGTACTAAACATGAGAGCTCCACCTCCTTCCAACTGGGAATTACATGTATTAGATGTAACATTGAATTCCCAATATTAACCTATGGAAGGGATAAACCTCACTGCAGTTAAAAAATAAATTTGTGCTTTTCCACTACCAGGTTGTGTTCCTGTTGGAGGCGGAGTGCAGAGCATGGCTAGGCAAGCATCAGCAGAGTGTCTCTGTAGGATGGAATTATGGACCTGTGGCCCCCTAAGGGACTGACTCTGGCCACCCTGTATTCTCACTCATGTTCCCACCTTCAGCCGCCTGCTGCCCCTGCGATGGAGGGGAAACGGGGTGCAGGTGTATGTTTAGAGGACAAGACAAGCAATTTTTGTTTTCTGCGTCCAAACACACCGCCACTGCCTGTCGCTCAGTGTGCTTGTTCCTTTGTCTGCCCCCATACTTGTCCACAGCTTGCTAATCAGTGGCCTTGACCAGCCCACGAACACTCACTCAGAGGCCCCCTGACAGGGCTGACTGACGTCCGTCACTCCTTTTCTTTCTCTGCTCTCAACCTGCCTGGACTCTGCCTGGATTCTGCGCTTGCCTCATCTCACCGGAACTTGGCCCATTGCTCCTGCCTCAGTGCCCAATGCCCTTGCTCCATTCATTATGGCAATTTCATGCTGTTCGGTAGATGGAGCAGGCCAGAGCAGTGGGAGGGTGGGCACAGAGACTGAGTGACTGAAAGGGGTAAACAGGCAGTGGTCCAGTTGTCGAGTGGGGCGGCAGGAGCACTAAATCTGCAGCCTGAGGGTTGAGCCGGACGGGAACAAAAGTGGGCGGACTAGGTTCTGGTGTGGTGTTCCCCCCACCATAAGCTCCAACGCCTCCACTATCCCTCACATCGGTTCGACTCCCCCCCCCAGGAGACTATTAAACTGTCTGACAATCACCCCGATCCGGTGCTTAGCAGCCACCTGGAATGGACCTGGAGTTCACCATTGCAGCGGTCTGTAGCCTGTGATCCACCCCCAGTGAACTCCCTTAGCAGCGGGGTGGGGTAAAGGGGTGAAACCTGTCTGCTCCCACCATCAATGAGCAAAGGGTGGGGCACACCCAGGCAGCAATAAATGATTGGGGATGATTGTCTTGGTGTTTAAAAAATGAAACACATCAATATTTGTAACTAGAAAAAAAAAATATGCCAGACATTTTGAGCATTAGCTCTCAACTAACAATACATTTATGAAACATAGCTGGCCTAAAAAAAACAAGGAAGGAGAATCAGTAACAGACAATCTGATCACAGGGGACATCCTGTGCTTCCAAGAACTGTGGGCCACAGCACACTCGCTGTCAGGATTCTATACATTTCTGTCTCCAGCCTCTAAATGCAACATCTCTGGCCCTCCACCAGGCAGTCTCTCGGTCAATGTGAAACATGATTGCAAACTAGAAGTAACGACAATCAGCTCCAACCTACCCTCACTGCAAGCCTTGCTCATCAAGGGCGTAAGATGCAGCCAACAAATTCTCTCAGTGATACTACTAAATTGCTACCTCAACGCAGGAGAGAAAAAACAGAAGCTGGTTCTGGAAGAACTGTGTGAGGCAATTAAAGATCTGTTAAACCACTAACAGACTCATAAAACTATCCTACTGGGCAACTTCAATACCCGGGGCATAGGCCATCTGACCCCATCCAGTCGCACATTGATCCTTAGACCAGAGCCTCATCAACAACCATAAGTTAGTTTCCATGCAAAGCCTCAAGGAAGCAGGCGAGCCATTCTACACCTTTCCTCCAACATTCAGGGATGTGCTGACCATTGATTATTATTATTATTATTATTATTATTATTTATTTTTATAAAGCGCATAGTCACCCGGAGGTATCCCAGCGCTGGAGAACCCTAGAACAGTAAAACTGAGGACCGAGGCTGAGTTCACGAGGAGGACATAGGAGCTAGGGAAAAAGATGTGTCTTTAACAACTTCCTAAAACCCAGGTATTGGGGTTCGAGACGTAGATCACGAGGAAGGGAGTTCCAAAGACGGGCCGCTTGGCTGATATTTTCATCAGCAACACACTGAGCTTCAGCTCCTTTGAAGTCAACGACTGGATGGAAAATGACCACAGACAGCTGTGAGTGTCCCTGGAGCTTGCATCCAAGCACTCTACCCACCTAATCTCTATGGTGCACTCCATAAAGTCCTGTCCAGAATCTAGTGGAAAGGTAATTCCCACAAAAGGGTGGATGATTGAATTATATAAAAACAGGCAGATGCTGCTGCACTCGAAGCTCAATCTTTACTACAAAACTGGGAGGAGAGCACAGAAGACCTCCACAATACCGTGGCGAAGAGCCTGGTGCGGCCTAAAGAACAAGGAAAATCTATTGACCAATCATTCCTCAAACAAACCCTAAGGAACTAGCTTAATCTCCGAAGAGCACTGGCCGCCCACAAAAGAGTGAAAACACAAACATCTACACAAGCAGTCAGGACAGAGCACTCCACAGACAGAACAAATGGCACCTTTAACAAAAGAAACCTGAGCAAGAATGGCTCAAGATCATTGCATTGCTGCAACAGAGAAACCAGTCCTGTTGTGGGAGCACTTAAACAAACTAAACAATTATCTCAGATGAAGGGAAATGGAGTGGCTGAGAGTGACTGGATAACCCACGTAAAGAAATTGTACAATGATGAACACGCATGTGATCAAAACTACATTCTGGTCGAAATCACCCCACATCCATCAGACCAACCAACTGATTTCATTACAAAACCGACATTATAACAGTAATAGGGAAAATGAGGAAAGATGGTGCACCAGGCCCTAATGGCCACCGCGCAACAATATTCAAGACTGTGTGAGATTTTTGTCGAAGGCTACTGGTTCCGCTCTATAATATTTCATTCACTATAACAACAACTCCCAACTGCTGGAGGGGTTCCATCCTCTTCCAAATACACAAAAAGGGAGACTGCTCAAACCCCGCCAACTATCGGCTCATCGCACTACTAGACCTGGAAGCCAAGGCTTAAGCCTGAATTCTGCTAGAGGAATTAGAGTCCTTCCCTTGTCCCAATCAGGATTCAGGGCTGCCGCCTCCACTGCCGAGAGCTTCACACCACTTGCCTATTTGACACACCCTGCCACTGGGAAAAAACAGCCACCGCTGTTCTGTTGTTTCATTGGTTCACTGTGGAGGGAACTACTGGCATGGGGGCCCCACTCCCTCCACTAAAAGCAATAATATCCTTATATCAGGGGACATTGATTTGTCTAAAAACTGTCCACTCTAAAGTCACTGTCAAAGTACCAACCAACAGCGACCTTTTTTTAAAACATATTTTATTGGTGCATATTACTTCATATATGCACTATTGCCTGATGCATACATTTAACCCTAAAATGAAGTGCACCATTGTTCTTCATTGCAAGTCTATTTACACAGGGAATGAAGTCTGTGAGCGGATGTGAAATTAGACAATCCAGTACACACTGAATGCTTTATGATGAATACCTACATATTCAAAAATAAATTCCCCAACAAACCACCCCTTCCCGCCCACCCTCCCCCCTCCTGACTCACCCCTGCCTACACCTCGATGAAGACAAATTTGGCTCCAACAAGATGTTATATTCATGCTAAGTTATTTTGAGTGTGTATATGTCCTCTCAACCGGAGGGGCGTTTGCTAGGTCAAGGTTCAGTTTACATTATGAAGTGTGATAGCGCCCTTCATTATATTATAATGTTGGTGGTTCTGTAGCTTTGAATGTTTCCAACATCAAGTCCCATTCCATTGAGATAGGTGCCTTCTGTAAGCCTTTGTTTTCTTCCCTACGTATAACTGCACTCTCTGCCCTTCCCCCTCTGATGACCTCCTTATGCCAATTTAGTGCTGTAGGGGGCAAGGTGGACTTCTATCTCATGGTGATAAAATGCTTTGCGATTAGTAAAGCCAAATAGGCAAATCTGAGTTGTACCTTCTGTTTCTTGTGGTGAAGCTGTAGTCCCAATATACATTGTTCTGCTGTGTCCCAGTCAGTAATCCCAATAACAGTTACTATTACACTTGTTGCATCGGCCCAGAAGGCAGATAGGGGTGGGCGGGCCCGCGCCATATGTAGGAGGTCGACATTGTGAGTGCGACATCGTGGGCAGTGTTCCTGTGCTTCTAGGTTCATTTTGTTTAGCCGGTGTGGTGTGAGGTAGGCCCTATGTAGCACCATGTACTGTTGAATTTGAATTTAGCATTACGGGGTACCCTCTTATGGTAAACCTGGAGGGAGTCCCATTCCTTATCTGATAGTTCCCGGCCAATATATCCACACCAATTTTTTCTAAGTGCCACAAGGGGGGTCGCTGGATGCGAGCGGACGCCTCTATAAAGCCATCTAATCAGGTGGCGACTGTTACCCATTAAGTATAGCGTATGAACCAGTTAGTTTGCCGGGGGTTCCTTGTTACCTGGTGCCCAATGTTTCCCGATGGCTTTAGTTATACTGGTGTGCAGAATGAAAAGGGACCGAGGAACTCCCTATTCTTGAGTGAAATTCTCATGATCTAGCAGCATACGCTCCCCCACAGCATCCCCACTGTGTTCACTCATTCCCTTTCCCCTTTGTATATGCTCCGCTTGGTTACTCATCCTGTAGGTATGGGAAACCCTAACAGTGGGGTTTTGGGGGCGTATGGGAGCTGCTGGTTGGCATACTGTAATGCTCTTCTCCAGTAGTTGAGGGCAACCTTAAGTAAAATTGGGGCTGAAGGCGGTCTCTGGTTCTGGAGCAGCAGTAGGACATGGGAGAGCACCTCAGGCAAGGGTTTGGGCATAAACCCTAGTTCATGTAGGTTGAGACCAGCAAGCCAGTACGCAAGCCATTGCAGCTGGCTCACAAAGCAGTATGCATGAAAATCTAGCACACCCATGCCCCCTCTGTCTGTTCCCAACTGCAGCTTTGTAAGTCCCACCCTCCTGCGGCCCTTCCCCATATCAATTCCGATATGAGTGTGTTTAGGCTTTTAAAAAGAAAGGTTGTGGCCACTGTTGGAAGGTTAGTACAGTAATCTCAGGAGCATGACCATTTCGACAATAGCTATTCTGCCCTTCACGGAAAGTGGTAGCGATGTCCAAAATGCTATTTGGGTTCGAAGTGCATTGACTACCCTCAGAAGGTTACCGTCTGGTGAGTCATGTAGTGCCCTATATATTTGGATGCCTAAATAATTGAAGGTGGTTGATGAGACTGGGAGAGTTAGGAACCTGGATTGGATAGGTTCTGGGTGTACCTTGGATGGAATTGGAAGGCGTAGGAATTGGTCTCATTTATGGAGGCTCGAGAATCGTTTGAACTGCTTGAATATGCTTGGTACGGGCTCAAGATTGTCTTTTAGGTTGTGAATGTAAAGGATGATGTCAGCCGCTTGTAAGGGTAGGGTTTGTGTGGTATTACCAGTGCAAATGACATTTCCCACTGCCTCTTTCCGGAGTTTTATTGCTAGGGGTTCAGCGCTAGCACAAATAGGAGTGGTGATAGCGGGCAGCCTTGATGCGTACCTCAGCTAACTGGGTAGGGCTGCGCTACGTGCGCGCCTGTGCGGCTCTCCATGTGGGTGCCGTAAACAGCTGTTTGACCCAGCACATATATGCAGGAGGAATACCGAATTTGCTGAGTGTTATCAGCATGTATTTACAACTGAGGGTATCAAAGGCTATTTTGAGGTCTAAAGAGATGCACCCGGCTCGCTAAAAATCCTTGGTAGTGGCATCCAGGACATGATAAAGACCCCTGATTTTGAGGGAGGTGCTACAGCCAGGCACAAAGTTGCATTGATCTGTACGTATGAGTTGGAGCAGGAAAGGAAGTAGTCGGCGGGCCAAAATCTTACTTAAGATTTTATATTCCGTATTTAAAAGTGATAGTGGCCAGTATCCTGAAATGTCTGTAAGATATCTGCCTGGCTTGGGAAGAGAGGTAACTATTACTTGCATTGTAGTAGGGGAGAGGCAATAAGTGGGGGAAGAATTTGTCCGAGAAGGTGTCGTAAAATTCTACAAGGCGGCCATCTAAGGCTGAAGTCTTGTTGAGTGACAATTCCCGGATAGCTTCCTTGATCTCGTTTTTTGAGATTGGGCCAGCTAAGTCCTGTTGGTCTGCCTGGGACAGATGGGGACAATTGAGATCACCCAGAAATGTTTCTATTGTTACTTCACCTATCCCTTCGGGGGCCTGGTACAGTGCTTTATACTATTCACAAAAAGATATGTTTATGTCCAATTGCGTGTTCACTGTTGTGCCCCTGGGTGTGGTAACTTTGAGTACTTGGGTGGGGGGTGGTGCATCGCGTAATATTCGTGCCAGGAGAGTACCCGATTTGTCTGCTTCTACATGCCGCATTTGTGTGTAGGATTGATAATCTTTGATACGTTGCCGTTCCAGCAGTTCTGCGTGTGTTATAAGTGCTTCTTGCAGAGCTGCCGCTTTAGTAGGATTGGTGACAACTTCCTGCTCTAATTTATTCACCTTGTTTTCTACCTCTTTTAAGTCTTTGTGAACCATTTGTTGGGGCCCTACAGTTGAGCTAATAGCAGAGCCCCTCACTACAGTCTTCTATGCTTCCCACTCTGTTAGATGCATGGACGTTGTATCAACATTTTCGGCAAAATAGTTAGTAATGGTTGTGGCCATAGTGCTATGGAACACTGGATCCTCTAGGCTCTGCAGGCATAACTATCATGTGGGGCCTGGTGTAGGGATCCACCCCAAGACAGAGTGACCTTCATGGGGTTGTGATCTGGGAGAGTCTTCCCCAGGTACGTGGCATGTGTGATTTGGGCCATGAGGGTGAGGGAGCAGAACACCTGGTCAAGTCTCATGTGAAGTACTAGGGGCAAGACACAGGTTATTGCTATTAGGTCTCCAACTGCAATGCACTCATAGAAACACTACATTCCTTATGCAAAGGTGCTAGAAGCACAACAGTCATGAGGTAATGATCCCCAACGGTCATATTTAAAATTGTGCATTACAATTAACGATTCATAAGACTTCTAGACACGAGCGGCTCCTCCATTAGGAAGGAGGAGCATCTCTCCACTAACCAAAATGCCCCCCAGGGATGAAAAATAAAATGGTAATAAAGTTAATTTATTACGATTTTATTTTCCATCCTCCCGTTGGGGCTGGGCCATTGCTGATGAGTGGCAGCAGGGCGCTATGCACTTCGGTTTCAAGTGCACATGTCTCTTGCGAAGGCCAGCCAGACATGCACATTTTATACTTCTCTGAATTAGCTGTCTTTAGACAGCTGGATTAGAGAAAGCACAGTCTTCCAGTGCTTTTGACATCTCTGAGCAAGATGGCACCCTCTAAACCAGCATGAAAGCAGCACCAGGATTGCTTAAGGGAATTTACTGGAGCCCGAGGAGACCAGAGCGAGGAGGACATTAGACGTCAAGCAGCAAGCAAGGTAAGTGTTTTTATTTTTTTATTTACACACACCACTCGCCTTGAAAGCATGCACGCCCTGACACCACATATCCCCGCCCTCCCACTCTGCCAACATGCCAGATGCCGCTGCTACTAGATTGACATATGTAAGGAATCTGTAGTGGACATGTACCCTTTTCCAAAGATGGTAGGAATAGAAGGCAAAGCAGAAGTACCCTCTGATGTATGATTACTAAATAATGCTCCAAAACAAAATTGTCAAGCTTAGCCACTCTTTTTTTCAGCTAGTGGGGGCCGCAGCTGTAGCTTGCTGAGTTTATGAATGAGTCACACGATTGATATTAGTATTTTAACAAACGTCACCACAGATAACGCTATTGGGAGCTGTAAAAAGGAAATCTGGGTGTAAGTAACAAATTATCTGTAAAGTAACCAACTCATAAAAAGTATTAATATTAAATAGAAAAACGTGTTCTTATAAAAGAAAATTAAAAATAATGTTAGCTATTTACGATAGCCCACAAAAACCACCTAAGTCCCTTTGTTCTAACCTTTAATAACAGTTACACACAGATTTAGGGCAAGCTTGACCCATAGTGACAGGCCCTCCTTGCTCTGCACGAGTTGGATCAAACAGCAGTAACTGACAGATAAACACATTCATGACATATGGCATGTGCAAAAGACTAAGTCATCCGTAGCACAACAATTTCATATACATTAATGAAAGACAGCCACTCTGTTGCAAATTTTTTAGTTCATCCCGGCAATATTCCAGTTAACAATGCTTAGCTTAGAGAAGGTAGCCAATTCAGGGTACATGCATCTGTTAGGGATTTTGAGCATGCAGCAAAATGTGTAAGGTACTGTCAGTTCAAATCACCAGAGCTCTGCTGCGAAGAGAACCTGTTATAGAGTAAGCATGGGCGAATTTTGCGAATCTCGCGTTCGCGAATTTTGCGGATTAGCGAACTCGCAATCCGCAAAATCCGCGAATTCTCGCGAATTTGCGGATTTTTTTTGTGTGTGTTTGCGCGGGTTTCTGCCAGTTCGCGAGGGTTTTGTACAATGTCGCAAATTGCGAACTTACCTGTCGGGTCGCAAGTTTCGCGAACTTGTTGTTTCTACGTGTCCAGCCTGTTTGGGACACTCTTCTTCATCACTGCCACTCTCTGTCACCACTGCCACTCTCTGACTACTCATGCCACCCTCTGGCCCACCCATGCCACCCTCTGTTTCATCACAGCACCCTCTGGTTGTCCAGCAGTGTACATTATTGTGGCAACGCAAGCACACCTTCCCTGCCTCAAGTGACCTGAATTAATTTGGGGCTGATTAATGTGTCACAGAATATTTTTTTAGCTGGCACCTGCTTCCTTAGTGCTTCCTGATTAGTGATCTTTTGAACTTGCTAAGTGCTTTCATTGTTGCAAAATTAGTTACAACACCTGCCCTGCCCCAACTGACAATAATGAATTAGGGGCTGATTAATGGATTTGAACCTCCAGCCTGGCTCCTGCTTGTCTCCCTTAGCTGTAATTCATGACCTTTGTGGCATATGTGTAACTATTCTGAGGTTCAGAGCAGGGTCACATAATAGTTGCAACTGGCAACTGAACTCTGGAGGGGCCCCTCAGGAAGCACTACAGGAAATGGCTACTAATGATGAGCCTGAACTTTTGAACCTGGTAAGTAGTTTCAGTTTTGCTAAGATCGTATTTCTGCAATTTTGCACTTATTCGCGGGGCGCGAAGTTGTACTAGGAAGCCGCGAACTCACGCGAACAGTGCGAGCAGTGCGAGCAAAATCCGCTGCTCGCGGATTTGCGGATTTTGCGGGAGATTCGCGAATCTCGCGGATTGCGAATTTACCGAAAATCCGCAAAATCCGCGAGCGAAACGGATTTTCCGCCCATGCTTATTATAGAGTAGTACAGGACTGCTGCTCACAATATGAGGTCCGAAAAGAGAGTGGTCTGAATGAAATGTAGGATGGAAAATTGGGGGGCTGGAGAAAGAGCCTAGTGGCGGGACACTAATGCGGCTCTGTTATGAACATAACTGGCCTGGATAGCAAGTAAAGTTCTAACAAAGATTGGATTTTTTTTTACAACTTTATTTTGGATTTTATTGGGGGGAAGGTCGCACATTGACTTCACATTCCTTTACAATATACATGGAGAAGTGTGGCTCACTGGTTTGAGGAGGCAGACCTGGAAGCAGAGGTCGGCCTGGGGCCAGGGTTCAATTCCCGGCTCGGCGGGGTCTTGAGTCCTAAAATGTCCATGGACTCGACAATTCTCGCTTGCCTACTCGATTCACGGGTTCACACTCTGTGACTCTGGGCAATAGCTTGCTTAATCTCCACAACGGCCCCTCGTCGCGGGATGCCTGGCTTTCACCTTGCGGATACCCTGCCGGGGTTATCTCACAGGGAATACCAGGACGGGTTCCCTAAGCAAGCGCTTAGAAACCGCTCGGTGATTTGCGCTATATAAATTCCTGTACATTTACATTTACATTTACATCATATGATTATAAGTGAGCAAAGCAATGGAAGATAGCACACAGACATGCACTCTTCAGTGTAAACTAAGGCTAATCAGTTTTGTCAGGACCCAATTGTATTGTGGTTATTTGCCCACTTGTTTAGTGCTTAGCCCATGTGCGCTGCATGAGATGACTGTCTTTCAGCTTCAGAGGAGCTCATCTCACAAATGCCAGAAACACGCAAAATCCTGGACATTGTCATGAGAAGTCCTCTAGCTCTTTTTTTCTTTTTATGTAGGTGACAAACAGATGCCATGTTTTCTCAAATTTATAAACCCTATTGTGGAGTATCGCAGTTGGTCTCTCCATTGCGCATACAGTCTATACATTCCCCCGCCACATATAGAGTGTGATGTTGTTTCCACACCTGGGCTATGCTCAGGAGTGAAGCCAAGAGAAGATTAGGGTCATATTAGGGTACAGCCTTTGATCCCCAGGAGAATGATGAGTGTGTTGTGAGGCAAAGTAACATTTGGTATAGCCCGTATTGCGAAGAGGATCTTGTCCCAGAAGGTCTGGGCCTGTAAGCGTGCCCACCACGTACGAAAGAGAATGCCTGTATTGCCGCTACCTTTCCTTTCTGGGCTGTCAAACATCTTATGTAGTCGCACCAGTGTGAGGTACAACGGTGTTAGTATTTTGTATGCATTCCCCTTGTAGCTTATACAGATTGAGGACTTTGAAATCCTCTGCAAAATAATCTTCCAGGTCTCCTCTGGGATTCCCCCACCCAGTTTCCTCTCCCACTGTGTCACATAGGCATGTTTTCTGGGGGTGGAAGGGTTGAGATTTAAAATGTGACGATAGAGCAAGGATATAGATTTTCATCTAACTTTATTGGTATATAATGATTCAATCTGTGTATCATCCCATAGCAGTGCTCCATGAGCAGTAACTCCCTCTACAACCAATGTAGTGCTTGTGTGACCCTCTATGCGTCTCGCCTGGTTAAGGCAACTTATTCTCTGAGCTCCTCTTTCGTTCGCCTGGGTTTCATCAACATTAAAAAAATCTTTACGGTGTAGTTGATTGTTAATAACAAGAATTAGAAATTAAAAAAAAAAAAAAAATCTTTCAGGTGTGGAGGATGACCCTAGTTCCAACATGCCAGTGGGGAAATCCAGATTGTTGGCAAAATTAGCTAAGTGGAATGGGTAGGAAGGAAATACCCATTTGCAGAGTATGGTCTGCCAATCCGTCAACAACCTGACAGTTATATGCAGGACAGAGGTAAGTCGTGCCCAAGCCATGCTCGATAGCCACAGTAAATCTTTAAGTGGTATGGTGAAGAATGTTTGTTGTACCTGTATCTATGGTTTACTCTTGGGGTCATAGGTTCAGTCTAGGAAGGGGCGTAATTTGGCTGCTATTGTTAACCCCTCCCCTGCTGATGACGGAACCGCTCCGTCATCAGCTGCGGTGGCGCTGTGCTGATGACGGAGCGGTTCCGTCATGGCCCTGCCGCCGCGCCTGCGCAGCGCGTTCTATTGAACGGGCGGGGCCGTGACGGAACCGCTCCATCATGAGCACATCGAAACCGACGCTGGTGATGGAGCGGTTCCGTCACCAGCATGCGCCCGCCGCTCGGCCGCCCTCTCCCCTTAGCACTGCGGCGGAATAGCCGCCGCAGTGAAGGGGTTAAAGCTGAGAAAGTTGACGTCAATATGAATAATGATGCATTCATTTATAAGAAACAAAGTTGCATCTTTATTGATAAATTCACCTGTTATGAACTCCATGTCAATCCTGACTCAGAAATACACAGTCAGATAAGCTGTGAGACCTAAGCCCGAGGTCACACAGGTGGGGTGGCACATAGCTGGCAGACAAACAGGCAAACAGGAAACCTCAGATCAATCCCACAGATAGGTGCAGCAACACCATAATGGTCCAGAGAGATTGGCTCCAATAAAGAACACATAGCCGGAGGGGTACAAGCACTGCCAAACAAAACACCATAAAGTCAGATGCCACATAAAGTTAACAACACATAGCTAGTCAGGCCATAGCAACACAGAGTACACACAGTGATCAAGCGCTTCCCATACCGGACATCAGGAAACGTTACACACTGGCTGCATTGTGTCTACGCAAGGTTGAGGCGCACCTGGATTGCTCATTGAATACATTAATTTATCACTCCAAACAGCAGTTTACATTCCTTACCAAGGATCACCATCACTATTTTATGGCATTCAATGAATTGCATAAAATCCCTGGTCAGATCGATTGCAAGTTGAGACAATCCTCAGACTCTATGCCCGTGGCTGTTCTTTCGGCTGCACTGTTTAATTAAACAAACTGTTCCTGTCTTGCCAAATGCCTCTTGCCTCTTGTTTTTTTCAAGAAATTTTATGTTCAAGCAATTCTAACATGTATGTTGTTACACCAGAAAAGCTTAGCCCCCCTTTGTCTGTGGAATGGAGAAGAGTCAATTTCGGCACTCATGGGGACTTCCCATACGTAGCTGAGCATTTTCTTATGTGTCAATGATTGTCTTGTTTTTGGGACTGTGAGTGTGAGTGTTTGCACTATGTAAAGAAGGTGGGGCATAAAGTTAGTTTTGAACAAGGAGATTTTGAGTATGCCTCATCTATGTATTTCCTTGAATTAGGCTGTGATCAATGGGGGAAATATTGCTGTCATATAATGCCCTTGTGAACCCGCCTAGTAGTAGTTTTCTGGTAGTTCGTCTGAATATATGTTTTCATCTTGGGGCCCAGATGGTTTTGTCCGTCACCTTCGAGAGGTACAGCCAGTCCACCCTGTCAAAAGTCTTCTCTGCGTCTAAGGAGAGAAGCACCTTCAACTGGTTCTGATGTTTAGCCACTTCCATGAGTGCCAGTACCAGGCTCTTGTTATAGTAATAAGGAGGGGCTAGAGGCATTGGAGCTTGGCTGCCTGCATCAGTGCAAATATTTTTACGTTACAGTTTAAGAGTGCAATCAGTCTATATGGTGAACAAATCATTGGGGTTTTATCAGGTTTTAGGAAAAGAATGAGATGGGAACCTAGCAGAGTATTCGCCACTACCCTGATGTAAAACAATAGTTAAACCCCTGGTAAGGGTTTTAACTAGAAGGGAAACGTAGGCCTTGTAGAAAGAGGCAGGGTAGCCACTGGGGCCCAGGGCTTTCCAAGATGGCAATCCATTAATCACTACCCGAAAAAGATTGGTTTTCCAAACTAATAACTACACGGTCCTGTTGGAATAGTTTCTCGGAGGACCGGATCATGAGACTCTCCTTACAGAAAGAATGTAACGGGAGTTATAACCTCTAAAATCCAAATGCCTTGACATCCAATGAACAACGTTGTTTCTAAGCTGTGAAACATTTTCCCTCAAGTGTGCATCTAAAACAAATACATTAGCAAGAATTAAAATATATCAGGAGGCTGTCAGAAGATGAGTCAAAATAGGTATGTGGCCTACATGAACCCGCTGCCTGACTACAAGACAGCAAACATTCACCATTCTCAAAAGTGACACCACGGTGATCGGATCCTGGCCTTCTTGTACCTTCCACATTCATTCAGTGCAAATGAAAGGCAAGGCCTGCATCAACTGCAGCCTGCTGCAGACCTCAAGCTGTAACCAAGAGGGTAATTGAACCAGACAAAATGGCGTTGGTCTGTGAACTGCCATACTTGCTCTGGTGGTCCGAGCTCAGTGGTCCAACCACCTTATTACAAGATAGGCAGATTGCATTTCCAAGGTCCACGGCTGAACCACCAACACCACCAGCACACTGCTGGGGGTGCATTTGGGGAAAGGCAACTGCCATAGGGCGGTACTGAGGAGCTCCATGGCTGTCTGTATTACGAGTTGGCTTTTCGACGTGGTGACTGCAGCGGTCCGATTGCCAGCTTCGAGACGGCGGTAATGAAGGACTTGTGGTGCATACTCACCTCTCTCCTGTTCTTCAAGGCAGAGTTTGACTTGGATCTCTTTTTCTAGGTCCGCTCTTCACAGTAGCATCTTCACCCCAAAGAATATGATCCATTTGTGGCGATCTACAGGTGAGTCCTTTTTGTACCATGTACCCATTGCTGGACTGGCCACATTTGGGCTGGACGTCAGTAATGAGTAGGTGGTATTCTTCCACATCTATCATGTATATGTGTCCATCGAACACATGTGCAGTCAAAATGTATACACATGGATCGATAGATATGAAAGACCATTTCCCACAGCCACGAAGACTGTCGCAGCCACGTGGTCAACTTGTAAGCACTGAGGGCTACTGGTGGACAGAGTTTTGGGCAGTCGGACAGCCAAACTTGTAATCAGGCATAAACTTTCATTAAAAGAGTACAAGCATTGCCTTGAGCTCCCACATGCAGCATTCCTTCTATTCACTCCAGCTGTCATGAATGGGTTTAAGGTGCTGCTTGATTAGAGTATCAAGTCTCAAAAGCAAGAATTCAAGTGAAGAGTGCTCAGGATATGCTGACGCAGATGTGTTAGTTTCCTTCTTGTGTGTTATAGGAACTTTTGTTTCCCTTTCTTTTCATTAAGCTGTAGGCTCAATAATTGGGAATGTAGCTTTGTGAGCTGGTACGATGGTTGTAAGTGGTTCATTTACCGCCTCAAAATATGAATCTCAGTAGGCGCCAGGGAAAGCGGCTTCAAGCACATCAGATCATTTTCTTCCCATTAAAGTCACCTTTTGGGCAGATCGATTTCCTTACTAATGACCTCAAGGATGAGTTAAAGAACAGTTTGTTGTAGAGCTATTCTGGGTAGTGCTAGCATGGCCTGCATTCCTCCATTTCCCCATGTCCTTTGGAGCAGTAATAGTTGAAACAGGGGTGGCATGGCCTATGTCGGATGCTGATGGGCAGACACAGGCATGCATGTTATGTTATGTTATAGGTTGTTTTGTAGCGCGCTCTGCTACTGGGGAGTATCCTGGCGCGTTGCGGAGGTGACCAAACATAACACAGAGAGACATCCTAGACCTAACAAACAAGTCTGTCAACATGTCTCGTACTGTGGTAAATCTTGCAGCGCTAAAAGCACGCTGGGCCCATCTGCAACAAAGCACCTCCGCCACAACCCAAACGTTTTTGGGTTTTGCAGTGCTACTGAATCCCTGGGAGCTTCTTTGCACGTCTCATGCTGAGGCTATAAGTGCACTGGAAACATCTCCACCACCAAAGCACCTCCTTCACAGCTCAAAAGGATTCTGGGCTTTACAGTCCTGGCCAACCCTCTCTGCAGCTTCTTTGTGTGTCCCCCGCACTGTGGAAACTATTACTGCGCTATAGGTGCGCCCTCCACCAAAGCATTTTTTCCACAGCCTAAAAAGGTTCTGTGATTTGCAGTCCTGCCCACCCTATCAACAGCTTCTTAAAGCCTCTTGTGGGGATTCTTGCTGTGCTAGAAGTGTGTTGGTCTAATCGCCCCCAAACTACCTCCTCTACAGCGCAAAAGCATTCTGGGCTCTGTAGTTCGAGTACTACCAGCAGCTTCTTTCTTTGCTCTGTGCTGCGGGGACTCTTGATAGTTATAAGTGCACCAGGCTCACCTCCGCCAAAGCACACCCTCGACAGCACAGCTTTGCAGTCCTGCCGAACCCTACCAGCAGCTTCCTTGCGACTTACTGCTGTGAAGACAAGTACTAACAGTAGAAATTTCGCTCAGGCAGGCATGTTCTTGGTCCCAGAAAATAGAAATATATTTCTTTAAAATAAAATAAAATATATATTTTAGGTATTTTTGTTATTTCAATAAAACATTAATGTTAGCATATTTATTTAAACATATGTTTAAAATGGATGGGTAGTGTGTTATAGTGATTTGTATAATATATGTAAGTGTTTTGAGTGTAAGATTGACTAATATTCCCAATATGTTTATTTTATTAAGGAACTGAGTTTAATACATATATAAATCTAATATATTTAAATATTCTCTTTCATTTATCAATTTGCAGTTGATTTTCTTTCTTTTGTCATGTTTTGGGGGGTTTGCAGAGATGTATTGAGTTTTTGATTTTTACTTATGGATTGATCCTGGATTATTTTGGAACCTTTCTAATTTTGCATTTTCTCGGGGCTTCTCTTTGTGGATTATAGCCTGTAAAAATAGATTTTGAAGATGTTCTACTGCAACAAAAGTGTAAGTAGATTTTTCAATTAATGGTAATTAGGGAAGATGATATGGAATTTTCGTAATGTTTATATTGATTTGAATGTTTTGTTGTTACGTACTGAAGGTGGTAAGGTTTTTGATTCTTGTTAACAATAAGATTAATGCTTTGTATTTATTGCTATGCTTGTGAATTTACTGAATATATTTATTTTAAGTTATGTAATTTTAAAGTGGCAGAGTAACTTTTTATGTTCATAGTTTGTTGGAGTACGCATAATGTGTTGCCTGGGTGTATATGTTTTAAAAAAAATAATTCTTTGGTGTTTTATTTTATTTCATTCAATATTAGAGTATGTATGTAAACTAAACCAATATGTAACAACAAAAAAATATTTTGGTTCTTTGAATATTTTGACAAAAAAATGTGTATCTTTGTATAGAATGTAGGGCAAGCTGATCTATATGACGTCACACTGCACATATGTTAGGTTACAGTTTCTTGTAGAGCGCATGCTACCTAGAAACAGGTTTGCCATCATTAACAGGATTTGTGAGGGTGAAAGTGCACTGATTACGCAGAAAGGTAAGTCTTCAGATGCTTCCTGAAGCATAGCAAGTTGCCATTGGTTCTGAGGAGAATCTGAAGGGAGTTCCAGAGCTTTGACTTTAAATAGGCAATTGACCATGCTCCACTTCTTGCTATTTTATTTCTGGCGATAGTCAGGAGGGAGAGATTGTTCTTGCAATGGTATTCAGTAATTGTAACAAGAATATTTAGGAGATTAAGTGAAACATATAATTAACCTGATTGGCCAATCATGGCTTGAGGTCTTACCTTGCAGACATTCCTCCAGCCAGTATGTCAAACCGAATAATAATTACCAATCTTAGCAAAACGTATATATGGGACACTCCAGTCTGTAAAAGTGAGCAAAAAAAAAACAGCCAGAAATGGTGATCCCTTCAATATTCATAGTTTGTGCATGAAATGTTGGATAATGTTCCAACATCAAAATCATAAAAGGCAGCTCAAAACTAGAAACAAATGTCACCCACGTAGTAATCTAACTCACTAATCTAGAAGTAATAAAAAACTATGAAACAAATGCAATTATTTCAAAAACAGATCATAAAATCAAAACAAATAAGCAAGTATCTGGAATCGAACCCCGACAGCGTGAATGGATTTATCCTAAGGCTACAAGTTAAATAGTGAGCATTGATGACAAACTATGGTTATATTTTTAGAAAGCTGGAAGTGAACTAATAAAGAAAAACTCAGTATACCCGATGCAATAATTAAAATTATTAAAAACATATCCAATCAATAATTTCAATGTATATTGTTATAAAATATCACATACACATCAACCGATAGTGTGACAGTATCAGCATTCACAACTGATATCTAGTTATCGCACCCTGGTTCACCAGATTGATGTCACATAGTCTACCCATTGAGCTTTTGGATAGTGGCTTAGTGCCCAAATGGACGATGAATCAATATGAATATTAGATTCGGCAGGTGGTGATCAAAATCACTAGGTTGGTGGCCAGGGAATCAATCACGTGTGCTACTCAATAACACTCTGCCAAGAATAAATGAAAACACCAATAGTTAATGACAACCGAAGTGTATGCAGTTCACTGTATTAACATCTGATTTATGACCAGGTCTGACACTCCCAAAGTGTTGTCCTATTTAGTTTCTTCAATCATCAACCTATGCTAGTTCGGCCAACCTCTGCAGCCTTGTAGATTAGGTTAAAACCCCACATGTCGGGGAGCAAATCAAGGGCTTCATACCTTCCTACTATAGTTCTCGTAGGGTCCTCTTAGGTAAACCAAAATAGTGCTTCCAAATGGTCCCATATGTGCGATAGACACAATATGTGGCGTTACCATTCTACACTCCACTGATTGTGAATTATTTAATGGCACAATGATCATAGAATTTTGTACATTTGTTCTTGACATGATTTCAACATTCACATGAAGCACATTTTAGAAACAATTTGGTGGCCACTAAAGCCACTTGCGTTATCTTTTTAGGCATAATTATATGTCCCACTTGGCCTGAAGATTTGACATAGACAATCAGTTTTGCAAAAATTGATCATATGTTTTACAGGAATATGTTTGACAATAGAGGATCCAATTTCAAACTGTTCCATTGTTTATGTAAAGAATAATATATCTTGCTTTTTTACATACTATATTTAGTTATGAAAAGTAATTCACGTTTGAAGCATGCTTAAGGGCTATAGTGGCCTTAAGAAGCTCTGAACATTTGATTTTATCTGCCCGAGACTCACTCCTAATAAAATTTCAGGTGATTAGCATCTCTCTATGAAATGTGCCAACAACATGCCACTTTCTTCTTTATATGCCTCACCCATGCAGTAGTTTCTTTTAGTTCAAAGAAACTCACCAAATGGATTCTTCTTAATTTGATGACAAGGGTGACTGAATTTCACAAATAGAACTCGCGTTGTGGCGTATGTTTTCCCGTACATTCTACTCTGAGGTTTATTGTTTTATAAATATAATTCTACAGCAAAAAAATCAATTTTATTATTTAAATGTTGACACATCCATGCCAAGAGCATACCAGACACACTGAGACTTCAGAGGAAGATAATGAGCTCACCAGGCAGTCAGGCAACCTGTTGTGGGACGCTGTATTCAGCATGTGGCCGGACATCCTCATGGCTTAGAGCTATCCAACCTTCGTGCAATAAACACAGCCCCACTATTGTTCATTATAGCAGAAGAGGCCACTTTAATAAGACAATTGAAAAATTCCCAATCACCTAACTATATACAGTATGACATCATGAAATGACTTGCATTGCTTTTCCACAAACCCCCCAAACGTTATTCCAACAATTCAATCAAAACTTCATATAATACACCCCATGTCATTATAAACCCCAACTTTTCTCTTCCCCACCCGCGCGTTCAGACATTTCCCCCGCCCCCTAGGAGTGGGTAAGGCCGCTAGAGACTTACCCCCTCCAAAAAGCGCCACCCAGGAAAACCCCTAGAGTTTTTCCTGGCCTCACCCAAAATGTGCTGAAACGGAGAACATCAAAAACTGTGAGTACTCACATCCCAATCCTCATGTTTGCGGACGATACCTTGATCATTTCCAAAACTCCCAGCAGCCTCCAGCGGGCCCTCCAGCAGTTCGAAGACTTTTGCCTCCTGCGCGGACTGGATAAATACTGCTAAGACCAAGTTCATGTCCTTCAACAAACACAAATCTTTTAGAGGAAGTGTGTTTATGAGTAACCTTATGAATAACCTCCCACTAGAGCAGGTTAACGCTTTACTTATTTGGGTGTTACCCTGCAGAGGGATATGCGGTGGAATAGCCAACTCGATCTGGCTGTTCAACAGCAATCAGGGCTTCTTCTACACAAATTTAAAACCTCACTTACCAAACCAATTAGCCCAGTATTTGACATCTATGGGATGAAGGTTTTGAGTTCGGCCCTATACGGAGCCGAACTGTGGGGGTTTGAGAACCTAAAATGTTTGTCCCTGGTGGAGAATGAGTTTTTTCGTAAAGTTACCAGCATCCCACAAAGTACCCCACTGACACCACTACTATGGGACCTAGGCAGGAAACCAATTGACAACCTGGCAACCCTTCGCCCATTACTGTACTGGCGTAGAATATGGAGTACTGAGGAACTCTCACACTATGCCCAAGGCCTTATGGACATCATCAAAAACGATCCTTTCCATAAAATTAATTGGCTGAAAGAGATTAGATCCCTGCTTGCGAGGTTGGGCATGTCGGAACTATGGGATGACCCTCTGAATGCAGTCTTTCCTTCTAAAAACATCTTGAAGGAAAGATACTGGGATATGGTCCTCTCTTCAACATTTTTGAAAGGTCATTCATCCCACCTCACAGGACGATTCCTTGAATTTAAGTCTTGGCCAATGTTATAAAAGTTATGGGATTGTGTTGAAAAAGCCCTATGACCGCAAATTGTACTTCCTACTTAGAGTGGGTACACTCCCAACAAGGGTATTCACAAGAAAATGGGTGAGGTCATCTAATGACAAATGCCTTAGGACCAGCAAGAATCTGTAAGTCACATCCTGTTCTTCTGTCCTTTATACACCGCACCTCATCGTAAATGGAAAATACCAATTTGTCGACAAATGGGCATTCGAAGATATGTTGAGGCAATGAGAATACTAAGTTCAGACCCCAATCCACCTATAGCCATCGCTGGGGCGAAGTTTCTGAATTGGGCTTGGGCAATACGAGCAAAGATGATGCTTCCGGTTAGCTAGCAGACAGCCCATCTTGTCATCTCTTTAGGTTTAAGTTCTATATTAGCAATAACAATTTTTTTGTACTAGAATGAGGGGCACGTCTATTCTGTTTGCGTGTTTGTGTCTGTTACCGTGTTTTACAGAATCATCACTTATTCAATATAATGAACAATTAACATGTTAACAATGGTATTTTTAAACTTATGCAACATTAATTTTATGCTTATATATTTTTTTAACCTGTGTATTCGATAGACGTCATATGGAATTTAATTGTATCTTATTTATTTATATTGAATGTACATAATGGTTGTTTTTAGATTGCACAGTTTATTGATGATTGGTTTTATCATTTGCTTTAATGACTTAACTGTCGAATAAAGTTATGAATTGGAATTGGTGAGTACACCATAGATTCTCATTCCATAAATGTGCAAGCAAATCCCTCATTTCTAGCAAATAATAGGCTGAACCCAGTTGTGATAAATGAAAACCATTCCTGAGTAAGTGGCCTTCATCCTTTGTAATGTTATCGTTAGACAGTATTTAATCCCTATTGCTTGACAAAAAATGTTCATGGCGCGGTTGAGTTTGTGCCTGGCTTTTTCAACTGCTGCATGACTCCTGGCCCCTCTTCAATGTTGCCTGTAAATGAATTCAGTCCAAACGAGACAAGTCCCCGCCTGATTGTTTTTTATAACAGCGAGAGCCAGCTTTATTTTTTTTATTAGGCACAAACCGGACAATGACACCAAATCATTTTCCCCCAGATGTTTGATTAACATATCCGGAGGACCCTCCCTGGAAGAAAACAAGTCAGTCATAGTAAGAAACAAACCCTCCCACTGCATGCCACTTTTACCCTCCCATACAACTTCATGACCTGCACTGGAAAGTCCGAGTGATCTGCCATATAGCTGTTGCTCTGCGAAAAGCGCTGCCCACTTTATGAACGAATGGCGCACTATCCAGGTGTTCATTTTTGTTGACAATGGGCCTTGTATGCAACCTAGATGTAAAAACAAAATTAGCAAAGTAGGAAAACAAAATCCAATCACGTCCTAACATAACGAGCACAACAAGAAGATTTCCACCTCCCAATGCGCCGAATGTCATCCCATGCCCAACCCAACCTTGCCGCTTCAGTATCAACCCCAATACGAAAGGAATGAGTGCCAAAGAAAGCCAAATTTAAACCTATCATAAGGAGAGTCTTCTGTAAAACTGTCAGTATGTGAGCATTAGAGAACTTGGAGCCATCCTTATGACAAAATATGGCATGCGAAACAGTACCTACTAGGCTGCTAAAATGTTCCCACTCCACCACTGGGCAGCATCCCTCTACTCCACTCCTGTTCAGATATACCCAAGTGCCCCTACCCAACTGCTCAGCCGAATCCTAAGTTTGGACTGCTGCAAAAACACCTTGTTACTGCAAATACCAGGTTGGCCACACAAACCCAAAAGCTCAGGAACCCTGAATTCTCCCAAAAAATAGCCAAATCATACACAAACGAAAATGAAAAACTTCCCAATCGTCATAGCAACAAAAAGGCAACTGACTCTTGTTAATTAAATGCAAAATGAAACCCAGGATCAACTGTTCAGAAAGAACCACCCTCCCGGACTGAAAATCAAAATTGACATAATTTATGAACTCCATCCAAGCCTGACAATAGCTTCTCCTAGTAGAGGGGGCCACAGATTTGTCCACTAACTCTGCGATCTTCAATCCCCCAGCTCCCAAACGTTCTGTGGGATCATAGTCTTGTTGAGGGCAGCCACCAGCGCCAAATTGTGGAACTTCTGCCAATGAAAGCGAGACAAAGCATCTGCTATTGAGTTATTGGTACCAAGTATATGCCGAGCTTTGAAAACAATGTTTCACTGTAAGCTCTTTAACATAGAAGACCGCAAGAGACGCAGAACTCTCAGATCTTTAGCCCTTTGTCTGTTGATGAGCTCAACCACTGCCAATGTGAAAAAGGACCGACCTGTCTCTGAACTCTTCCCCCCAAACAAACAGAGCCACAATCAGAGGAAAAAGTTGTAGAAAGGCAATGCTGCATCCTTGCTGCAACCAATGGGAAGGCCAGCATTCTGCACACCACCCCCTCCCAAACAGGCCAAACCAATGCACCCGACGCATCTGAGTAAAGTTGAACCTGCCACATTATGTTGTCTTCAACAAAATAAAGGGAAACCCTGTTGAAATCTTCCAGAAATTGCAACCAGATACGGCGATCATCCTTGTCAGCCTTGGAAATCTTGACCTTATGATGTAGGAGGAAAGCCCCAAACACGGACATCCCCAACCATCTGCAAAAAAAGTCCTGCCAGCCCTGATGACTTGTTTTTATGAATTCTTGAAGCTTGATTATAAATGAAAATAAATGTTTTGCTAAACAAATTGCTGGGTCACGCAGCATACATGGGCTGTGTGGGTACTAACTTCCCTTTAAAGTATCCTGGCTAGCCACTTTGTTCTGTTTTGCAAGCCCTGACGACTCTGCATGCAAAGTTTAAATAACCTAACAGGCGCTGAACCTGCCGAACTTCCAGTTTCGGCTGATCAAGGACCGATATCAAGAAGGACTTAATTTCTTGTACCTTCCCTGTGGGCAACCTGGCCCATATGTCGAACGTGTCAATTTCAAACCCCAGAAATGTTACTCTGGTGCTGGGACCATCCATTTTTCTCAGAAGCTAAAGGGACACCCAATTCATGAGCCATATCCTGAAAACTTTTCAACGCCAAGCAAGACTGATTAGACTGCCTGGCACCGATGAACATGAAGTCATCCAAATAGTGGCATACGAGAGTGTGTCCGCTGCATTGTGTAAAGTACTACTGTAAAAAAGTGCTAGATCGTTCAAAAAGGGCACAAGAAACAGAACAGCCCATGGGAAGGACTTTGTCAAAGTAAAAGGCTCCATCAAAAAACATACCCAGCAGTTCAAAATCTGAATGGTGTATTGGCAGTAGGCGAAAAGCCAATTTAATATCGCTCTTGGCCAAGTCTTCCCCAGCCCCCGCGACCTCACCAATTTCAGCACATCATCCACAGAAGCATATGACACACTGGGGTCTGCTGGGGAAATGAAATCATTGATAGATTTACCCTCTGGCCAGGATAAATGGTGTATCAAATGATAATCCCCTTCAGTTTTCTTGGGGACCACTCTCAGGTGTGAGACAATCAGATTCGCAAAAGGACTCTGCAGGAAGAGGCCAGCTATTCTACCTGCCTGTAATTCAGCATGAAGTTTTTGTTGCACCATCTGGGGAAGTTCCTTAGCAGATTTAAGATTCTGAGCCCATCTCTGCTGACGTGGCCCTTGGTATCCAATTTCAAACCCTTCCTTGAAACCCCAGTATACACTAGATGCTGCTTCTACATCAGGAGCAGCCCAACCAATGTTCTAGAACTTCCAGTCTAATTGGGGTAGGAGCCCTTTGGTGGATACTGCAAAGTCGTCCCTCTCCCCCTCTGGAACCTGGTTTGATTTCCGACTTTAGGATCGGCGAAGCTTTGAGTGACTGGGTGCTTTCCCCCACAGTGTGAGCATTCATGCTTGTAGCGACAGAATTGTCTGCCACAGAATTCTCTATTAAAATTCCAGCAGGCCCCTATGACCGGTGGTTGTCCCCTCCCGTGCCAACCCACCCCATCCTGGACGGATCAAGGTTGAAAGGGCCGGTTTGTGGTTGGTAAACCGCTGGCAGTGTGAGCCGTTGCTGGCGGGTGAGTGGATGATATCCATTGGAGCCACAGCTCGGAATCCACCTCCCTCCCAAGGTTTGTCATTAAAAATACTGAGCCGGGCCCTGAACTCCTCATCGTAGCTGAGCCACACAGAGCCACCAAAGTACATTTGGTCCTTGAGAATTATATCAATATATTTGAACAAAGCCACGGCCCTGTCATGATGACGCTCGCAATATACACTTGCATATATGAGGAAAGTGGATGTCCAGTTGTCAATATTTTCAGGAACCCTAGGCCGTCTGGCAAGCTCCCACTCTTCTTCTTTGGATCCCTCCTTAGCCTGAATGTCCCTATGTAACAACTTAAAAATGTTCACAAACTCATGCTTCCAACTCCTAGCTTAATTTTTTTCAGAAAGGTGGGACACGAAAGGCATGGAAATACCCATATTAGGCAGCTTTTTATGAATATTACGATCTCCGTCCTGTACATCTTTCCCAGAAAGAAGTAACTCAGCCTTTTGTTTGGGTTGCCTAGTGGGAGCCATATCTAATGGAATGTAACCTTGGATGGCACACATAATTCTGTACTCCCACTTCAGTGTGAGGTGTCAAATCAGCAACCAACAACCCATCCCCAACACCAATCGAACGCTTACAGAGTGAGTCCACGTGTCCCACCTTTGTGACTTACCTGATGGTAATTCAACCGAGCGTTTCTGGAATTCCTTAGGGTCATCCCGCTGACGATGGCCGCTTAGCCAGTTGTCATCTGTTGGTCGGTCCGCTCCATACTTCTGAAACATACTAAGCACAGTTGTTGCCCCCAATGAACCCTTTTTACTCCACTCTTTAAGTGTGGAACCGTCATTGATTAAACACCGCCCACTTCTTGCAGCTCCCCTTCTTCCAAATCACAGTCATCCCCATAAATCAAAATATCATCATCTTGATTGAAACCAGTAGTATTTATCCCCGGCTTTTCCCTATCTCCCACACCCCCATCATGCAACCTCCTATGCTGCGCCGCCATCCGCTTCTGATGTCCAGATTGTGAAGGAAACTCCGCATGTGAACTTCCTTGTGCAGCAGACCAATCCAGAAAAGCCGCATCGTGCTCCACCAACTGATCTGCGGAGCCACCCCATTCCGTCACCGAGTATGTAACAGGCTGTGTCTTTAAACCGCTCATGTTTGAAGAAGGTCTAGCACCCCATATTCCCTCAAATGCTGCAAAGATGCTCT
Source organism: Lissotriton vulgaris (assembly GCF_964263255.1). Lineage (NCBI taxonomy): Eukaryota > Metazoa > Chordata > Amphibia > Caudata > Salamandridae > Lissotriton > Lissotriton vulgaris. The sequence goes on along the minus strand of NC_141687.1, from coordinate 1,019,926,177 downwards.
ACTGGACCCTGCTGCAGAGGCCCTGTCCGAATGTTCCACCCAAACCCATTGACCAGACTGTGAACCCATCACAGAGTCAAAAGAATGAGGAGGCTTTGAAGGAACAGTATAACTTGATGGTACATCCAAAATATCCCCATGAGACACACCTACCTGAGAGACCTGTGTGAAGCCCCGACTGCTCTGGCAATGTGAAAACACAACCTGCTCACTGTCTGCGCTAACCTCGTGCCCAATCTGCATAAATTCATCAGTCCCCACCACTGTTTGCGAGCCCAGAGAGAGTGAACCAGAAGGAACCCCCTCCCTGTCAGGCACCTGACATGAAAAACCACCAACCAGGGGAGTAGCGTTATCCCCCGAGCTGGAAAGCAAAAGTGTGCCAGCAGACTCATAAACACCGTCCTCACCACTGTCACTAGAGTAAGCAACCAGGGAAGAGGAGCGACGAGAAATGCATTCAACATGCCCCAACTTCTCCTTATGAGTGCCAAAGTTGCCCACAGGCACTGAAAATCCAGCAGCCCCAGCCTTTGTAATAGCACTAGCCTGTAAAGGGGCAGACCCCATGACAACTACTGAAGGAGGAGACTGCAGCCGCAAACCCCGCCCCCTCTGAGTTGTCCCACATGGAATAGAGCTAGCAAACCGATCCCTAGTAGCCCCTCCTCCCTGTGACCTCATTTTACGTCCTGCACGGGACCCGGGAAGCTATTCCGCTATGTAATGCCCAGAGTGATATGGAAAAGAAACAGCCGCCTCGACCCTCAGCCCTAAAGAGACACTACTGGCCCGGCTGCAACCCTCGCCAGCTCCCGTGACAGATGGAAGCGGTATCGGAAAGGTATTAGGCCATGCTGGCAAGCACGCAGCAGGCCGCCTTCTCCACCCCTTTCGCTGCTTCCCTCTTAGGAGGTGCATAACCCACCCACTCTTCACCAGGGACCCCAGGCCACAGCAAGTCCTCCCGCCCCACGTCACGCAGCACGCGAATGGCAGTATGCTCCTCAGTCCCTGCCATATTTACTGGACCGAGGCACAATATCACAATTAGCCAACAAAATAACTGAAATGGGAAAAACACAGCAACTGGAATAGCAGCGAACGCCGGGAAAAGTAGCGATCAACAGGAAAAGTAGCGACGAAACACCCCAGGGCACTGCCGTTGCAAGTGCCTTCCCCCTAAACTGCCTCTAATTATCACCTCCTGAATCCCTCCCTCCTGTCTAACTATCTCCACCTGACCCCTCGTGCAGCCGTTTGCTTGCGTGAAATAGCCCAGGTGGAGACCGGCTCGTGCCCTGCTCCAACTGGGTTCCCATTCCACAGCCACAGTATTCTGGAAAGTTGCTCAGTGGCTTCCACGGGGCATTTGCAAGAATTGCAACAGGTGAACTGTGAAATACTGCATCAGCTGAATGATTTTAAACTTGGGCTTCTTCCTTGCATGCTTAGTGTCGGACATGTGCTAGAAGAGAGGTGCACGGGCAAGCATTGTGTATTGTCCTTTCCAAGATGGTTTTCAACTCAGAGATGACTACCTGAAGTTCATAATCAGAGACAAAGAATTTTCTTGTGATATCAGTTCCTGTTTCAAACATCTATAAATGAGATATTAACCTGTGATAAATGCAGCACATGCCTTAAGTTCCCTTATGTTTTGTTACATTCTTTACCTACGTACTACTTTCTTTGTCCTTCATTTTTGCTCCTTGCAGCCTTTATTCCCTTTGAATTTTCTCCTGGATTTCTTTGCTTGGTTTGTTTCCGTAAGGGAGCGTTTGTTGCCTTTCTCATCTACTTCCTCATGTCTTCAACTTCAATAAGGAGCTACAAGATGGCTAACATTGTTTTTGTTGTTTGTGGCTTTTTCCTCCTAACTAGCACCCTCGTGAGCGATGTGCACTATTCATGTGTACTATTAAGCACAGAGTGGAGCACGAAGACATTGTTGCTACTGGGAGGAGTTGCCCTTTGCATAAGTAGCTCTTCCTTCATGTCAATATAGATCAAAAGAGCATCCTCTATTTGATCCCATGAGAAATTGTGTTATTGGTTGAGGGCAGTGTGAGCTCTTCTCAAGCAACAATCACAATCTCTTTCAGGGTGAAACACAAAAAGCCACTAAATTCACCTATGCTTAAGCCTCTGTTAGCTTGGCAAAAAAGCTGTCAAACTTAACCTAGAGGATATCTGTAAAGTATTTATGCAGCACACAAACAGTAATCACATTACAAGAAAAATCCCAAACAAAGCTAGAGTAAGAGTAAACTTTAACAAATTATTTGATACCAAAATAAAAACAATTCCATTAGTAGAATTGGAGATATACAATTTTAAATATTTAAGTAAAAATAGTTCTTAAAAGCACAAATCATCAACACTGGTTATGTGGTCATGTCAGCCTGGGACAAAGTCAAAAGTTCAGGTTGATCACAATAGAGCACTGGACGGCTATGGGGACCATGTTAGGTCCACTGAGAATTGTACCTTAAGTCCTGGATGCAGGGCTTTGGACAGTGCAGCAGCAGTTCCAAGGAGAGATAGGAGATTTGAGTCTAGGCTGGGTCGCACTGCTCCAATGAGCTGTGAGGACTATGATTGGGCGTGCATCTAGGTTGCATCGCGCTGTGTCGCTTCCGATAAAGAGCTGCCAGGGCTGCGATGCGGCCATGAATTGAGGCTGGGTTGCACCTCGTTGGTTCCTACGAGGAGCTGTGATGCTGTCTCTTGTTTGAGAAGTGATGTGTTGGCTTTGCAGGGGACCACAGCTGGGTAGTACACTTTTATCCCCACTTCCAAGTGTTCAGAACTTGATGGGAACCACTTGGGGGGTAAGGGCTCACATCTGGAAGAGTCCAGGTGCAGGGTCCAGGATGGTTGTGTCTTTTTCTGTCCCTGAGGCTCTGACCTGGAGACCAGCCCGCTAGCCCTTGGAGTCACTCTGGTGGTCCTGGGTTAAAGTTGCAGGTCCAGTTCTCCCTACTCAGATGGCAGGATAGCGGAGCAACAAAGCAAACTTCCTTCCCGCATAGCAGTAATTCTTCTGAGTCTTCCACAGGTCTAGAATAGATCTGAAGAGTAGGTGTTGGAGTCCAATATTTATACCAGGTGCCCACTTTGAAGTAGAATAAGTTTCTGGAGTTTTCCTCTATGGTGGTGTCATGAATCTTGTGCCTTCCTGCCTTGATCTCAGTCTCTGAAATTCTGTTTTTTACTCTGTGCATTGGGTCACTGCTAATTAGGCTCCAGTGCATGTGCTCTGATCCCTAAAATTAATTAAAATGGGTTAACCCCTAATTGGCACATTTCAATTCTCTGCCAGGTCATAGTATATGGTGCAGAAATACACCCATGGCATGGAAAGTTAATTCTCACCTGTGGACTATAGCATTTATTGCTCCATCCATCCTATTGTGTCAAAGAAACTATGGCTTTAGGCTTACCAGTGTAGCCTGACTGCTTCACTTTAAACCTGCAGTCCGACCTGTCACAATATAACCTTTTGGACAGGGAAAAACCTCCCTTTCAAATATTAATAAGTCACCTCTATGTAGGCCTTGTAGCCCACAAGGTAGTTTCCAGAGTATTCAAAACTGGGTGTTAACATGTCCTTACATTGACAAGGCCCTCAAAGCTTTTTTCAAAGTGGAAGGATCTCGTTGTCCTATAATTACAACTAGAATACAGATTAAAACATTAAAACATTAAGGGGCATATGTACAAGGAAATGTCGGAGTACGGAGCTGCGTCAAATTTGGCAGTGCCGTGCTCTGACATTTCCAAAACGCAGGGATGCACAGTATTTAAAACAGTCTGGGTTACCCCTGTGTTTTCCCTAGTGCCAGCCCAAAAAATAATTGCCTAGCCCCAACGTAGGCACCCTTGCATCATAGTGCAAGCGTGCCTACATTGGAGGGAATTATTGTTTATTGGCAGGAACATGTCCCTTTCTGCGCATAAACAATCCATAATGGGGATTGGTTACTTCTATGCATTCTGCAGCACACATAGAAGTAGCAAATCGTCTTTATTTAATGATTGTTTATGTGCAGGAAGAGACACCTTCCTGCACATACACAATCCTTAATGGTGTTTTGCTCTGCACACATAGAAAAAGCAAAAATGAGGAAAAAGTATTTCTCCTTATTACGCCATTCTAACACTTGCTCTTGCATGGCATTAGGTTTTGGCACTGGGTCAGATTTATAACTCCTTGCAAATCCGGGACAGTGTAAAAACGAAATGAGTGTTGTGTTGGAATGCCCACAACACCCATTGCACGCCACTTTCAAACTAAGTGATGCATTTAAGGGGGCCCTATTAAAGGCAGTTTAAGCCACGAAAAGTGGCTTAATGATGCTTTGTAATTGTGGAGAAGGGCATAGCGCCACCAGAATTCCACTAAAAATGACATTCTGGTGGCGCTATTCCCCTGTACACATACCCTTAAGTCTGCTATTTCAGGTTTGGGGACAGCTAGCCAAATAGCCCAACCCCGATTTGTAATACCTATTAAAAACTGCACGAGCCAGCATGAATTATCATTTTCGTACAGAATTGTAAAACATTATACAAACTAACTGCCTACACTATTCCTACAATTCTAAAATCAAATATTTGGAGAATGTCCAAATTCAAGAAAGAAGAATACAAATGTACACAAATTCCTATTTACATTCAAAATGGTCCTTTCGGTTTCTTAAACCATGAACAAATGGCTGGTATTTTACCCTAAGAAATGTGACAACCTACATTGTTACTTCTCCACTGGGGAAGAGCTACTCCTGATGCTTATACTCTGTGGAAAAGGCCATATTTTTGGCAGTAAACAGAGATCACAATATTTTAGAGCCATCAGTTTTAGCCACACGTTCTCAGGGCCTGATTACGAGCGTGTCAGTTATCTGATCCATGGACAAATCCCTGTTCACAATTGGGTTGAAATTACGAGTTTGAAGGTATGTAACACAGCTGATGCGTTAAATACCTCAACCTTCGATACATTTTGGCGAGTCAAATCTGCTGACCCTTAACAGGGGAAAAGCATACGATATTTACTGTATCATGCAGATTTTGGTGAGTTAAACACGAAAAACTGCATGTTATTTGCCACAAACTTGTAGTAGATGTTATTTATTGCACCCGATAAATAACATACCATGTGGCATCATTATTTATCAGGTGCATTAAATAACAACCTAAACTCGTAATCAGGTCCTAAAATCCCCGAAGCAACTCACCCTTACCCCCAAGCCCTACATATTACCCACCCCTTAAGGCTCGAAATCCCACCTCTATTTCCTTTGACAACACACACTTCTAACAATTGTATCTGTTCATTTATATTCTTCTAGTCCATCAATGATCATTTATTTCCTCATTATTCTCCTTTCCAAACCTTCCAGGCTCTTCCTCTGTCATACATTGAGCTCTCATCTTTTGCTTACTTCCAGTAACAATATATACTTTAAAAACAACTTCCCCTACCCAACCTATTGAGGAAATCAGTTTTTTCGCTTAGCACATGTGCAGTAATGCAATGAAATGGTGGCTGCTGATGTAATATGCAGCCACATGACACCTTAGTCTCAATGGATCTTTCTCAGAGAGAGGTGATATCTCACCTAGACACATGGGATACATTTCCCCTTTCTGTTCTCTGTGTGGTGATAAATTCCTTCATAGCTGGATAGTTGTTGGGTGCTACTTCAGATGATTTATCCTGTAAGGCAAATGTGTATGTTTCAGATCTTGGGAATCAGGAGTCCTTTTAGGGAGATACTCATTTGTAGGTCTGTACTGTGAGATGCATGACTGTCCTGCGAACCTTATTTAGGACTCTCTTTGCCACTCCCGTTTTTGAGGGTGGCATTTCCCCATTTCTGACACACTCACTAGTAACTCCTACTTTGCCTTTTCAAATGTAAATTTATGACCGTAGAAACATAACAATGATGATAACATTTCCATAAGGTGTACACCTATATTTCCCTTGAAGGACACAACATTTTATTTTTTGTGCAGAGAGTGTACACAACGCATATATTCTATGTAATGCATTGTGAACTCAGCTTTAAATGTTCAAACAGCTGTAGAATTGAAAGGGTTCTTAGGAAATCAAACAATCCAAGAATTCACTTTTTTGTCTTGACAAGTAATTGCCTTTTGCTTTAGCAATGGAATAGCCATTCAGTTTCTTCTAAAGTGAGTCAGTACTTTAACCAAGAAGCAATGTCAAAAGCTTCAGAACAGGCTTATAATTCAAAGTGACTCTTTAACGATTAGTGATTTTGTGCGTATGTGGTATTGTTGATAGGCAAGTGGATGAATCCAAGAATGAGTTAATTGGTGGATGAATGTATTTATGAGAGCAAGGATAAGAGATTAAGTGCATGGAATACGTGTATCCTTGAAAAGTAAATGTAATTATGAGGCACTTTCAGATACAACTTACCAATGCTTGCTCACTGTTACACAGGTTAACACATACACCACCTGCCACTGACATTAGAGAAAAACATCAGGGAAGCAAACTTCCTTAAATGACCCACACAACATCTGGAAGATTTCTTCTCATGTTTTATTCATGGAATGTAGCTGCAAACATCACTGCCTCTCAGACCCTGTAAGCACATCTCTAACTGTCAACTGTGGAATTCTACAACCCCTCACTGGTCATGCTTCATGCTATGGAGTACTGAGATAGAATTCCATAGATTGCAAATAACCGTTTAACCCAGAGTACCACATCCCTTTTCCACTTGAAACACAAATACAAAAAACAACATCTAAATAAAACAAATATAATATGCTAATATAAAAAATTGTCAACATCTATTAACATTTCTTTACAGTAATGAAAATGTAACCAATAACCCACCCAAGACAGTAGAAGCAGTCCCTACATAAAACAGTTCAAAACTATGCATAGGAAAAAAGAAAAATGATAATAAATTATATAAAAAAATTACAATCAAAATGAAATGCAAAAACAATAATTAATGCCTAACAAAAAAATTAATGTGTGTCCTCATGTAACGTAACTGGTGCTATGTAAATCACTCTGATACCCAATTCGGGTCACGTTCGCGCTATATAAAACTCTGCAAAAAAAATAAAAAATGACACCCTTATATAATACCCGGGCGCAACAATAACTGTAACAACAGTTTAAGTACCAGATTTGATGAATACAATTCCTAACAGAATAATTTAATTCTGCTGGGCAACCTTCTTACCCAAGTGATTCTACGAAGACTAACAATTTCATCCTGTGGAATAGAGGACCTAATTCAACCGTCCTCCTTTGGCTTCATCATCAATTCACTCCGGAGCACTAACTCACCCTTGTCACTTCAACACTCTTCCCACATTTCACTAATTGCTTTCATTCACTCTGACGGCATTACCGCAAACTTTGTATATCACGACAGGACCGCTGAACTTTTCTCCTCCTTTTCTGACATGGGCTCCTTTTCTGATACAAATTACATCACCAACTTCCAACTTAATCTCACTCACCCCAGACCAACTGTCATAACATTCCTTTTGCTACGGCAGTGACTGTCACACCGCATTCCTCTAATGACACTCCAAATTTGATACATTTCTCCATCCAAATAGGACATATCTTGGTGAATGGCTTCCTTCCTCTCAACAATTCTAAAGGAGACAACAACGTGGAACTTTGTGGACTAGCAGGATAGAGCAATATCATGGCACTCACAGCACTTGTGACAACAAACTTATTTGAGACTGCACACCGAACACACTGCACGAACACCCTATTAATACGCTCCACTTGACCATTGCTTTGTGGGTGGTAGAAAGATGTTCTCCTATGCTTTACATCTCCAGATCTTAAGAAACTCTGCACTTCTTCATTAACAAACTGGACACTGTTATCAGACAATAGGAATTGAGGGAAATCTCATATGAAAATATTCTTCAGAAACTCAATCACAGTTTTTGCATTAGGTTCTGACACAAACGTCACCTTAGGCAATTTAGAGTGCAAATCATCCAAAACCAATGCATAGCGACACTGGCTAGGAAGGGCATAAAATGGACCAAGTAGGTCAACTCCAACTTTTTCCCATGCACAGAATGGGCACTCAATAGGTGGTAAAGGAGGGTTTCTTACGAAAAAACTGTTCTCTGAAGAGGCACAAATGGCACACCTGCTGACAAATTCTTCAACCTCTATCAATTGATGGCCACCAAAATGTTTGCCTAAGACAGCGCTTAGTATCGGTACCCCTAAGTGCCCTTCATGAGACAAACTGATCAGTTTGTGTCTCAACCTAGCTGAAGGAACCAATTTCTCAACAATGAGAGACAACCTGTCCTCCACCGACAGACCATCTGCCAATTTCCAAAAAGGTTGGATTGCCATCTCAACAGCTTTTCATCAGGCCATCATTTTGTGACACACCAGATGGTTTGATTGATGACCCCATCAGCTACAATTCCCACCCTCTATTCTGCTTCAGATGTGGCACTCATCTCCTCCAAGTCTATAGCAGTGACCAAACAACTATCCTTGCACCCTTCATCATCCACATCATCATTTTCTTCCGAAGAGCATCTTGACAAAAATCAGCTCTTGCATTCTTTGCAGCTTCAATGTGAACAATGTCGAAATTAAATTGCAAAAGCTTGGTTAACAACCTAGCTATGGGAGGAGTTGTCACCAATGGCTTTTGATCAGTTTACACAGTGAACTTGGTTCCCTCCACATAAGGCTTAAATATTTTAATAGCCCACCAACAAACCAGAGGTTATTACTCGATAGAGGAAAAATATGTCTCAGGCTCCTTGAGTATCCTGGACGCATATCCAATGGTGTTTTCAACTCCTGCTTCATTCTGAGTAAATACACCCCCCAACCCATGGTTGCTAGCATCAACAGTTACACTGAAAAACAATTTGAGGTTAAAGGGTTCAAGAACTTTAGAACTTGCTATCTTTTAATCCAATCAAACGCCTGACAGTTGATATCAAACACAAATGACACATTTTCTTTAACAAATCAAAGCTTTAACATGAGAAGCATAATCCTAACATGAAATTCATATAAAACCAATATGACTTTAGAGTTGATTTATCTATGGGTGCCACTGCATTGATAATGGCATCACCCGATACGAAATAGCCTAAACCCTCCACTTTATCTTTAAGCAATTCACATTTTTCCATTTTGAACACAACCCATTTTCCTGCAATATGGACAACACTTGGTTGAGAATACTGTCATGTTTTTCCATGGATGCTGCAAAGATCAAGACATCATCCTGAAAGGCAGCAACTCCTGTAGTCCCCCTAAACAGTTGATACATTATTCTCTGGAATACTACGGCGACTGATGCAAAACCAAATGGCATCTTTGCAGTACCGGAAGGTGCCAAATGGTGAGAAAAATGAAGGGTAGAGTCTAAAATCAGATTCTAAAACCACCTGATGGCATGCTGAGGCCAGGTCCAATTTGATGAACCATTTTGCTCCAGCAATAAGTTCCAACAGGTCAGAATTTTTTTAAAGTGGATGGGAAGCCACCTATATAGCCTTGTTGAGACTACTAGAAATAAAAGCAAACCCTCAATTGTCCATTCCATTTGTATGCCACCACCATCCGAGAAAATCAAAGGGATGACTCAATGAGCTCTATTATACCATTGTCACAAAAGCCTTTCAACTCTTTCTCTAGATCATCTCTGACCGAAAATGGAACACTGCAAAGTTTATGCTTTGTGGGACTGGACCCCCATTTTACTTTTATCATATGACAAAATCCCTTGATGGTGCCTAAATGTTCTGAAAATACTAAAGGATATTTGGATTTTGCTTCTTCCATTTAATCTACACAAATGACAGAGACTTGGTCTTTTGTTCCTGGCCTCAAAACCATTTTGAAAATCCCCTGGTGGAACTAACCCAGAATGCACAAACCCTTGATTGCGAAATATATTTTCCCCAAAAATGTCCTTCCCCTGAAAGTCAAAGTTTTGTCACATAAATTGGCTAACTCAATCTTCCTACCCTTGTATGACACTGCGGCATAATCCAAAGGCTCTAAACCCTTGCCGGGCATTTCTCCTGGATCAGTTCCTTAGTAACCATGGTAATTCTGGCTCCTGAATCAACCAGCAGTCTGATTATTTTTTACCCACCACTACATCAATGTATTGGTCAGCACATTCTGATTGATCATGTTGGACTTGGCCCTTTTGGCAAGTTCACCCCGAAACTTTTTGTATTTACCTAGCCTGTTTCTGTAACCTGGTGTAGGTGATTGTAGGCCTCTGTGCACTTTTTCACTGTGGTCCAGTGTAAAGTGCGTGTGCTCTCTGTGTATGTGTGGTGAGAGTGGCCTGCCCTCCCACAGGAATGCACGGGGAATATGTGTGACCATGGTAGTTCATGATGTGTGGGGAGTGCAGGGTCATGTTTGGTATGTGCGAACTTGTGAGATTACATGCTGCGCGACGATGTGCGCGGATTTATTGTGTCTAGTGTGGAAGTGCCACTTCTAGAAGTTGGCATGTCTGTGCAGTGAATGTGAATTGACTGTCTGGCTTGTGATTGGCTGGAGCTGGCTGGTGTGCCTTGCTCCAGGAGTCAGGATGGGTCTGCCCCGGTGGTTAATGGAGAGATCTTCATGTTGATGGGAGGGAGGAGTGCACCTGGGACCTGAATAGGCTGGGCCTTCCCTCCACAATGCTGGCTCCACCCCCTGTGGTGTGTCTGATGTCCCTGACCCATCCTGTGAATAGGCAGAGAGGCTGAGCAAAACAAAGTGCTCAAGAACCAGTTGCATCTGGTTCGCCCCTTGCCTGCACCTTTTGAAACAAAGGAAATGTTGTATAAAAGAGGGGCTGTGACCCTATGAAAATGTTTTTGTTTCCTGACTTGAATCTACCAGGGGCGTGCTGCTGCTGGGGCCCAGGAGAAGGCATCCCTCCCTGGGCCCTGCCCAGCCCCTGGATTGCTGGAGGACTTCTTTCTGGGGCCCCTTCTGCCTGGCCTGAGGATGGCTGGGAGACTTTCTCCTTGCCCTGGAGACCTTTGCCTGAGTTTCCCTGCTTGTTGCTGGGACCCTTTGCTCTGGGGGTCCTTCCTTGGGGGCTTGATGGTTGCTGTGCCCCCAGCGCCTCGTGAGCGCTTTGTTTTTCATTTATGGGCAGATCGCTGTCGTTTTCCCTCGGGTGAAGCGCTCCTGCCCTTTTGTGTTCACCTCGCGGGTGCCCACCCCGCTTGTTGCGATGTTTTGTAGCAGGTGCCCACCCTGCGTCTTCATTTTTATTTAATGGTTAGTAGCGGAAGCCTACTCCGCTTTATGGGGCTTTTATTTAAATTATACGGGTGCCCACCCCTCTTGCTATGTATATGGTGTAGTTAGAGGGAGCCTACCCCTTGCTTTTGCCCCTGAGAAAAAGATCGCCGCCGCGACCCGCGGCGAAAATGGAAGTCAGGCAGCATTGCGCCTGGCGGCAGGTGGCACTTCCGGTTTGCCGGAGGAAGTTCCGCGCACGCCGCCGCCTGAGGAAAGCCGGGTGAGGAGAAGCGCTGCCCCAAAATGGAGGCTGGCGTCTGCCCGAGCGGGGCTCCCATTGCAGAGGGAGAGCCCCGCGGGTGCCAGCCAGCAGCAGTACACAACAGAGGGGGCACAAGGTACATTGAGGGTACCTGCCCCCAGCGTGAGCACAGCAGATGTCCTGCCGCCTGCCCAAAGGAGCCCTGCCGGAGTAGAACAGCCCGGTAAGTGGAAACGGGCTGGGGGCTCTGGGCGTGTGTTGGTGCCAGTGCAAGGCACAGAGTCAGAGCGGCCCTGTGTGCTCAGTGGACCGCTCCAACGATTGGGCATTTCTTTCTCTCAGAGGGCCCCTGTGTGGGTTCCAAGGCCCGTGGGTCCATGCGGCCCCTGATGAGCCTGTTGTCACCCGCATTATTTCTAGGAGCCCGTGTGCTCCACCGAAGGGGCAAGTTCCTCATTATTTGGGGGCATGATTATTGGCAAAGCGCTAGGGCGCTCCCTGAGGGCAGTATTTGTTTCAGAGCCAGGAGGCTCCAACAGTGGCCCAAGTTGCTTCCAGGGCCCTGAGTGGCTTCACCAGTGGGCATGTCCTGTTTTGAAGAGCCAGATGGCTCCAAGGGGCACAGTCAGTTGTTCTAAGGGCCAGTGAGAGCCCATACCCCATTTCCCATTGCTTATTCCCAGCTGCCCAGCAAGTAGTGGGCAGCTGCACCGTTTAGGTTTTCCTTTCAGGAGACATGAGCTTTTTGAACTCAGGAGTGAGGCGCACTCCGTTGCCCTACCTTGGCCTTCCACAGCTGCGCAGCACTTAGTGCCAGCTTCTGCATTTAGGCCCTGTTCATTGTCCTCAGCTGCCCAGCAAGTAGTGGGTAGCTGCAACGTTTAGGCTTGCGCAGATGGCGCACCATTGACTGGCGCTGCAATGGCAGCGCGCCCTGACATTCGGGACACGGGGCATTTGAGCCCCTTCTTGTGATGGCCAGTTGGCCAGGGGGGCTGGTACGTGTATAGGGTGCAAGGCCCTAATGTGATTTATGTGCTCTAAATGTGGCGCAAGGTGATTGCCTACTGTATTTATACTGGTTAGGCCTAGTGTGATTTATGCGTAATGTGCAATGCTGTTATGCCTGTGATACCTCTAGATGTGTTTTCATACTTAGGAGGTTGTTTTGCCTAGTACAGTTTATACTAGTGAGTTCATGTGTCCCTGCGTGATCTATGCCTATGGTGATTAGTATTGCGTAGTGTGTACCTACCTTTTACCAGTGGTTACTGGTTGTGTTCTACCATTGTTATTTTGTGCTACAAATATTTTATGTTCTAGAAGTGCTATTTCTGCTAAGTGTTGATCCTGACAGTGGCCCACGTGGCCCTGCCCTGGTGTAAATAATCTCCTGTAAATACTGCCCAGTGCCAGTTGGCACAGTGTAATTGTGTGATTATGATCTAATGTGTTTATGGTAATACAAAGTCTATTTTTATATAACCTTGTGTGGAGTTCCTTTTGTAGTATGCCTGGGGTGTTGTTGCTGTGTGCGTGCGCAAATGCTTTACACATTGCCTCCGGGAAAAGCCTGTCTGCTCATGCCAAGCTACCAAGGGGTGAGCAGGGATTATCTTTGGCGTGTAACTCCCTTGCCCTGACTAGAGTGGTGGTTTCTGCCTGACTTTGGCTCAAGCCTTAGCCAACCAGAAATTCCAGTTCTAACAGATCACCTGACCTTACCATTTCCTCATTAATTACTAGAACCATGTCTCCCATAACATTCTGCATTTGGTTTAAACTGCAAGTGGCCTCTACTCCTGCATCATATTCCACAGCCACAGTTAAACCTTTGCCTGGATTTCTCTGACACACCTTGGCAAAATGACCCACCTTGTTGCAATTCCTGCACAATACCAATTTTGCCGGACATCCTCTACCACCTTTGGGATGAGCAGGGTTTCCACACCTGAAACAAAAACGAGTTTGATTTTAAAAATTACTTTTACTCAATCTCCCTGGTTCTCTTTTTTCTTTGGCACTGAAATCTTTTGTCACAATTGGCGTCTTTGACTTTTACAACATTTACAGTGTTTTTATTACAATTCGTTATCCGAGATCTGAGACATTTCTATACTTTTGGCAATGAGTAATGTCTCATGCAACGTCGGGTTGCCCAAGGACAACAATTTTTGTTGGATTTTCTTGTTATTGCAATGACTGATATATTGGTAAACTGATCTGTAAAATGTTAAATTTTACATTCTGCTACTAATCCTTTAAGTGCTGAGATATAAGTATTAATGTTTTCCCCAGTAAATATCACAATGCTCGGTTGTACATCAAACCTAGCCTCCAGTTTCTTTATGGCCTCCATGTATTCATCAGTCACCTCCTGTTCTGCTCTTTCCACATCAGGTATATGTTAAAATAGAATAACCTTCAAAACCAATCAAATGTAAAAGATGGTATCTTCTTTCAGTGTGAAATCTTGATGCACCAATGGCACCCAAATACGTTTGGAATGCATCCAACTTGTTCCTCCACTTAACAGGAGGATCACCCGGAGATTCCAAAATCAGAGGTGATGGATTCACAGACTGCATGTGTAGTCAACCAAAAGTAGCAAAAACCTAGACAAAAGAATGAGACACGGATGAAGAACAAGAGACCGTTTTGAGACAAGTGTGCTTGTCACTGACTGTAGACATGCTCAAAGAGAATGATTCTATCACAGATTGCTGACATGCATAAAACAGTGAGCGATCCGTGCACACCCTAGTACCTGAATGAATGTATGGTGTGTCATAGAACCCAATGTGGGTAAATCTTAACCAATGTACATATCACTGATAGCGGACATGCCAGCAATAGGTGTGCGTGTCACTGCCTGCTGACATGCAAGAATAGCGTGTATGTGTCACTGACTGTTGACACACTTCATCAATAAGAGAAATAAGTGTGCATGTCACTGCCTGTTGAAACGCGTAAAATGAATAGTGCATGTCACTGATTGTTTAAACGTTTGATAATAAGTGTGTGTGTCACTGATTGCTGACATGCTTGGGTTGAATGTGCATGTCACAGATTGTTGACATGCTTTTTAACAAGTGTCCATGTCACTGTTGTTTGCAGGAAGAATTTCCTCCATATAGAACTGGGATACATGAGAACAGGGCAGGAACGGCCAAACAGCTAATCCTTGTCAACAACTTATTGGATTTTTTTAATTTCCCCTTTTACCCCCTTTTTCCCTTCTTTTTTTATTATTATCAAACTGTCTTGTGCTCTGGTTCGGGTATGACAATGTGCAACCTCATATGGAGGATGGTTGCCATCCCAATTTGAAATGGCAACAAGCGAGATCCCCACAGAGTGACTTTTTCACTCCATGACAGTGGCCTATTGGCTTTCCAACTTAAAATTGCCATCTACGCGATCCACGCAGAACGCCTTCAACTGCGTGCACATACAATGATGTCTGTGGAATGCACGCCGTACGTCGATTGCAGGCATGGAACGCAAGGCCTGTAACTTGAATATCACACAGCCTGATCATAAACGCGATCAGTACCCTCACACCTTACCGGTCAGACTTAAAGTCGCAGAACCACCCTTCTGGCATTTACAGGTCCGGCACACCGGGTGACACAGTCAACAAGGGTAAATTTGAGCTTATCTAAACATTCATCCATAGTAGCTGTAGTGTGTTCTTCTACAGCTCTGCTCTGCTCATCGCCATCATAAAGTTGTAGAGAACTTCCTTAAATAACACACTCAACTTCTGGAAGATTTCTTTTCATGTTTTGTTCATGGAATGGAGCTACAAACATCACCTCCTCTCAGCCTCTGTAAGAGCATCTCTAACTGTCAAATGTCAAATTCCACAACCCCTCACTGGTCATGCAGCAGTCTATGGAATACTGGGGTAGAATTCCATAGAATGCAAATGACCCTTTAACATAGAGTACTACAATCAGACATCATGAAAGTACACTGAAATTGGCAGGTGCTTATGATAAATTGTGTGAACAGTAACAACTCCTACACACATACCTAAGTACATGTTGCATTAATAGATACATGCAGCATATGCTGTTCAGGCAGCCAAATCTTTGTTCCAAGAATATTCAAACGATGATTATAAGTTCTGCCTGAGCACTAATTAATTACTATAGCTTGCATACCTTTGAGTCACTGCCCACCAGCCGAGATACCATCCTCCCAGATCTTGAAAGTGACTGCTGACAGGAGCCTGGTTAAGCTTCCTACTCAGCAAGATGTCACTCAATCCATTATGGCCCCTCTGCTATGCTTACTGCACATTGACCTAACAGGGGGGAAAGGAGTGTTGTTGCTGTGCTGGTCTTCCTGGTCTTCTCTTCTGGTCTGCTCTTCTGGTCTGGTCAGCGCAGAATGTTGCCAAAATGTTGTAAGTAGATAAGGTAGGTAGCAGGATACGTCTTCAGGTTATTAAGATAGATTTATTAAGATACACAGCAGAGCAGTAAACATCACAGCTGACCAGACCATCAACTGCCAAGGCCGGAATCTTCACATACCAGATAGAACACTCTTAGATACTATGGGAGATTGGGAAGATAGGAACACTAAGAAAGGACTACTGACACCAAGTAGCCATAGTGAATGAAGTAAAAATATACAAAAGGGGTAGGCAACCTAAATACTTGCCACGTAAAAGGGTACTTTTGAAAGCAAAATAGCATTAAACATTTACACTTTTATAACACATCTTTTAAGCTGCCTTCAAACAAATTGTAGACCACAAAAAGTCCATATTAAATAACAGCAAATTTTACACTTTTCTATACAAATGTGTCTAATTTTAGCACGTTAGGAGTGATTAACAGGATCATATGGCCTCCACTTCCCTGGCTTAGTATCAGCTCACATATCGTGAGATCAATGCCCTCCTCATGGGCATCTCATTATCTCCTGTGCATCTGCCTGTGCAGCAATCACCCAAAAGGCAAACATTAGTATTATGCCACCCCCCCACCCTTTGTAAACTTGTTTGTTTTTCAGAATCAAACTCTTGCAGCATAAATTTGTTTCTGAAAAATACATCAGAGGACCCTAATGGACTGGGATTTTTCTCCCAGCTGGGTAGGGGGGTTTGGTCTAACATCACCAGTGGAAGGATACATCAGAACACAGTGAGACTGAAATGCTTATTGGTGGGACAAAAACAAGCATAGAGGAAAGCCATTGAAACAGTGAAGAGAGATAGATAAGAAAGATAGCCAACCGCGGGTAAGAGCTGACCCAAAGGCCACTCTATATATTTTATTAGATCTCTGACAAAAGACAGCTAAATCTGTCTGCAGGCAAGACCTAATCATGCTACCAATACCAAAAGAAGCCTACAGCAAGAGAAACAAGCATTTGCAAAGCAATAGGTCTCGTCTTTGCGAGAGTTAGAGTTATTGGCGTTGTACATGGTAATGTCTTTTACCTATGTGTTTTTGTTTGGAGCATTGTGGATGTATGTGGTGTGGTGTGGAGTGGAATGGAATTATGTTGCTTGGATTTAAATTCTTAGTTGTGGAATTGTGTGGGGTGGTATTGTGTGGTGTATAGTGTATTTGCGTAGTGGAATTTGGGGAAGTTGTGGCATGGTGAATAGATACAGGTGAGAGAATAGATAGAAAAGGAGATTGAGAGGAATAGGTAGTTTGTGTGGTTAGTGGTTAATGAAATCTAGACAGAGGAGCAGAAAAGGTGTGTGAGAAGGAGTGAACAAAGTGGACAGCAGGCCATAGATGCATCTGTGTACCCACTGAAGGAGTGGAGGAGAGCGTGGGTTTGAGGGACTGAAACCTTGAATAGGCTTGAGAAAGAGATTGTGCTCAAAGACCTCAAGTAAACCACATGAGATATGTGGGAAGAGTGTATGAGAGTGCAAGAGAGAGGGGTGAGAGATGGTACGGGAGAGAGAGACAAGTGGTAGAGGCGGCAAAATGTGGACTAGTGCACAGTGCTATGAGGTACCGAAAGGCAGTGTGTGTGAGCAGGTACTATGGAGAAGAGACAGGGTGAGTGAGGGAGAGAGGAGAGGGGCGGTGGGATTCTGAGATGAAAGGGGTAGTAGGAGAGTGAGGGAGAGATGAGAGGGGCAGTGGGTGTGTTGTGGAGCGATGACAGGGTTGGCAGAAGTGCAACATAGAGATGGATTGTTTTGGAATTGTTTTTTGTGGAAATGTGCGGCGTGGAATTGTGTGGTGTGGGGTTGTATAGTGAACATGTGGTATGGTGTGCTGTAGAATTATGTGGATAGTAATTATATAGTATTAAGTGTAACATAATTTTGTGGGTGGTGCTGCATTGGTGCTGAGTGATACTGAGGTGGTGGTGTACTTGTGCTAATGTGGTAGTGAGTGATACGAAGGTGGTGCTCAGTGATGCCTTGGTGGTGCTCTAGAAGTGCTGTGCCCATGCTCATGTGGTGGTGAGTCAAGCTGAGTTGGTGATGCACTGGTGCTGAGGTGATGTTGCAATGGTGCTGAGGCGCTAATGCTGAATTGGTGCTGCATTGGTGCTGAGTTGCTCCTGAGGTGGTGCTGCACTGGTGCTGAGGTGGTGCTGTGCTGATACAGAGGTGGGGTTGTGTTGGTGCTGAGTTAGGGGTGAACTGATACGAGGTGGTGCTGTGCTGAGATGGTGCTGTGCTGATGCTGACGTGGTGCTGAGGTAGTGTGGCGTGATGCTCAGGAGATTCTGCGCTGTTGCTGAGGTGTTGCCTAGTGATGCTATGGTGGAGCTGAGTGGTGCTGTGCTGGTGTGCTAATGCTGAGGTGGTCCTGTTCTGGTTGTGAGGTGGTGCTGTGCTGGTGCTGCAGTGGTCCTTGAGGAGATGGTGCTTTGGTACTGAGGTAGTGCTGTTCTGGGGCTGATTGACACAGAGGTGGTTACTGTGCTGGTGTTGTGATGGTGCTAAGGTGCTGCTGAGTAGTGCTAAGGTGGTGCTGCTGAAGTGGTGCTGATTGAGGCGAACTGGTGCTGAAGTGGTGCTCTGCTGATGAAGAGGTGGTGCTGCGGTGGTTCTGAGTTGGTGATGAGGAGTTGTTGAACTTATGCACTGGTGCTGAGGTGGTGCTGTGGTGATGCCGAGGTATGCTGGCTGCTGAGTGATGCTCAGGTGGTGCTCCAGTGGTACTGAAGTAGTGTTGAGTGATGCTGACTGGTGCTGAGTAGATGCAGAGGTGCTGCTGCAGTGAGTGATAAAGTGGTGTTGCACTGATGCTCTGGTGCTGAGATGGTGCTGCGCTGATGCTGCTGTGGTGCTCAGGTGATGCTAAAGTGGTGCTGTGCTGGTGCTGACTAATGCTGAGGTGGTGCTCCTGTGAAGCTGCACTGATGCTGAGTGATACTGAGGTGGTGCTCATAAAGTACACGCTTTATATTCTACAATACGAGTGATCATTTGACATCGACTGCACATGTCCACAAAACGTGGCCTTGAAATTCACAATTATTGCAACACAGGAACTTGGTAAGAATGGCCATGGGCAGAGTTTATATTCAGAAAATCAAATAATTTGGTTGGTACGAGTCTCAAATGAGAGATGGATTGAGCAAAGAAACAGAAACTTTATTTTCATAAAGATTTTAGAGGTGGTTACTGTGACAGTTAAACAGCAGTAGCCCCTTGAATAACATACCTCAGTGCATGCAACCACTGAACACATCTTCCACCCTGTCATCACCACCTTACCACTCGAAAACAAATGGGGCCTTTGATGTCCACATTCCATTGATAAAAAGTGCCATAAACAATTTTACGATCCAAAAAGCATCATACTGACTGATGTTTATCGTTTCCAACTCATGTTGACGAACACTGTGTGTTCAACATGCATTTATATAAATAAATGTAAATGAAAATCATTTACATAGTGGTTGTTCAGAAAGTCTGTGGTGAATCCAGCCATTTTGGACCCGTGTTGGACACCCATCATCCATATAGTGTAACATAATAAGAAACTTTGAATACAGTTACAAATAAAAGTGCAAAAGTACACCAGTGGAACACACACTTAAATAAGTTTTGTAGACTGTATTCAAAGAAACATTTAGGCAGGATATTTAGAAGTCCCATTTGGTTCAGCACTTTATGTAATACCTAAAAAACTTCAAAAAAATTTAACAACAGTTATGTATTTACAAAACATGTAGTGTGCGAGGTCCCCATGCCAAAATAGCTGGGTCGATCCCATAGAAGTAACTATAATCAAATGTTGCTCTATCCTTAGGCACTTTCAAACAGACGCTGAAGACGACTGTAATCACTAAATCCAGAGATACACCCTTGAAATCCATCAAGCAAAAGAAATTCTGCTCACGAATAGCAAGAACTTACAAAAAAACAGAAAGGCAAAGTTACCTCGATATTGCACTCTCATAGGAGCCTAAAGTGCTGTATTAGCAAAGGCCGCCCGGAAGGGGGCCTAGAGAGTCGGCGCCATAACGGCTGCCAGAGCCCCAAGGAACTGATCCGGTTTGCGCTAGTTTGCGCCACCTGGCAAAACGCGCCTGAGACCCTCTTCCCTCACACTTCCAAGAACAAAGGGAAGACAGGAAGTGGGGAGGGGACATAAGGCGATGCTCCCCCTGGGCAGCTCACCTTTACATCTGGGAGCTGGGGGAGCAGCGCCAGCGATTTTCGAGTTCCACCCACCCGCACCTACAACAGCAGCGTCGCCGTGCTGACAGGGATGAAAGGAACTAATAGTACATTCTTGGCGATGGAGACACACTGGGCGGTGTGTAGGAGTAAGGCCACTCATTTTGGGATGCCTCATGGCTAAGTGAAGTGGGGCCACTCACTTTGGGAAGCCTCACGGCTAAGTGACGTGGTCTAGCAAACGGGGGCAGCAAATGGAGACAGCACTTGCAGCCCAGCCCCCTCCGGACGGCAGAGCACAAAAATCTAACAAGGTAGTGAGCTGGGGCCTAACTCCAGGAAGAAGCTAGCCCCACATGAAGATAGCGCAAAGAGAACGCAAATCCAACCAACGAGGGCCGGAAACAAAAGGAGTATTGGTTGGTTATGGAAACACACCGACAGGGCGGTGTGTAGAAGGAGGGCTACTCACTCTGGGATGCCTCACGGCTGAGTGAGTACACCTGACAAAAATCGGGGTAGCAAACTGAGACCGCACTCATTGCCTAGCCCCTGCCAGATGGCAGGGCACAAAAGAGACTAGCAAGGTAGCGAGTTGGGGCCTAACTCCGGGGTAAGGCTACCCCCCACCCTCAAGGGGTGTGGAAAATAACAAAGAAAAATCTATGAGCTGTCATGGTGATTTACGACCATAGGAGATGCAAATGAGCAAAAGACAAACCAGTGATTTATGGCCAGCCGATGATTTATGGCTGATGATTTATGATGCCCATGCAGAATGATTTATGACAACAAAATGATGACAGATGTGTGACCGAATGATTTATGACATCCTGATGATTTATGACCATGATTTATGAACACAGATTTATGATGCTCAGGCAGAGATGATTTATGACGACAGAATAATGGCCGATTGCGGCAGAATGATTTATGATACCCGATGAGTTATGACCCATGATTTATGATGTCCAAAGACACTGAGTGATAATCAATTTTGTGATCATATACGATAATGATGTATGAACCCGGCCCTAAGAAGGCGTCCGGGGAATTTGTACGAATATGATGTATGTAATGAGTAATAAAACTGCGTCCAACAACCACCGCAAAATACAATGGGCCTCATTTATGTAAAGTGATGCATCGCTGCGTGAAAACAGCGATGCGTCACTTTTCGCTGCACCCTCCATGCGACACCAATGATGCGTCATATTTAGTGTATGATGCATCATGTCGCTAGGATTTACAGATACGTCAGTATTTCTGACGTATCTGTAGGCGCAAAAATTATGCATTGCTGGAGTGTGTCACAAAAGTGATGCAACTCCAGCAATGGGTCATTACACATGGGCAAGTCCCATGTGAAATGTGCCTGCGCCAGTCTTACGCCTGCCATGAGGCAGGCGTAAGATATTGACGCATTTGTGTCCTGAAGTGGCTCAGTGAAATCTTATTGATTTCACTGCGTCACTTCTATGACCCTTTCTTGCGTCGGAACACCCCCCATGCATACATTATACCTGGTGCAGATATAATGTGGCACAGGGGTTTACAAAGTGACGCATCCACCTAGATGCGTCACTTTGTAAATATGGTGCAACAAGGCTTATTGTTTACGCCGCTGTTGCGTCACAAAAAGTGATGCACCAGTGGCGCAAAAGTAATAAGCCCCAATGACTGTTGGTTGTGTGTAGTAATGTAGGTACACAAGTATAGCATGATTCCTGGAATGGGCGCAGTGCGGGTGTTATTAAAACTACGTTTTGAACTTTTTGATGCCAGAGAGGGATCATTGAAATGTAAGAGCGTAAAACAGTCTGACACTTTTGTTCCTAGTGCAGAAAGGCATTTTATTCTCTGCTTTTGCCCAGCGTTTATAACTAAAAGAAAAGGTTGTTTTGACAGAAGAAAAATAAAAAGACTGCATGCCGATTTGCAAGGGTGCTCTAAATTAGTAATGCCAACCTTGTTGTAGGCAAACATAGACTGCACTTCGAAGGTCTGCTCTGAATTCCATGCATTCCTTTTTGATCAGGGAAGAGAGGGGAGTAGAAAGGAAGGGAGATGAGGTGACATAAGAGATCAGATATGGGCAAGGCAGGGGATGCAGATGGGGAAAGGGATGTGGAGGAGGATATGAATGGTACAGAAGGGAGAGAAGGCAAAAGGACAAATGGAGAGATGCAAATATGTACGCAAACCTGCAACACTAGGCCACCATCATAGACACTGTGTACCAAACACCAGTTAGCACAGGATCATGAGATCATAAGAAGCAAAGGAGATGCTTTTTAAAACACATTGTGAATCTTTATACAGAGTTTCTAATGGATCACGCTAACTCATTAGGCTATTGGCAGCTGAAACCCGAGCATGTTAAATATGGAAGGCAACGTGCAAATAAATATATCTTGTCTATATAATGAGGAGCTGTTGTCTGAACTACCCTAACTTCACCCACAAAATAGCATACAATTAAGAGTCCTAGGGGCATATTTACAACAGAAAGGAGAAGTGTGGCATTAAGCAAACACTGCTAACGCCACGCTTCTAAGTTCAGAAAACACAGGGATGCATCGTACTCACAAGAATGCAGTGCACCCCTGAATTTCCCCTAGCACTAGCGCTGACTTCAGCAGCCTAGCTCCAACGCAGGCACCCTTGCACCATAGTACAAGTCTGCGTTGGGGTAAAAGATTGTTTATGTGCAGGAAGGTCTTCTTTCCTGCACATAAACAATCATTCATGGCGTTTTGAAACTTCTATGTGTGCTGTTTAATGCAGTAGAAATATTTATATTTTATATGCCAGAATTAAAAGGAGTACATACACAAAGAACACATCAGCAAAAATGTCATGAACAGAGGTAAAATCGAATTAATCAATCGGTTCATAACAAACATCAACTACCAGCATAATCACAAAGTAACAGATCTCCACAAGAGAGTAAATGTCACTTGAAAGACATTGAATTTTTTTTGGTGTTGATGAAAAGGTCGACGTTTCGGTCTTTATGGCGTCAATCCGTTAGACCATCATCAGGACAATTGTTTTTTTTTGCAAAGAAAGACCTTTCTGTGTTTGAAAAAGCGTATGTGAGGCCTACACATCAAGTTAGGGCTCACACACGAGAAATTCAATGTCTTTCAAGTGACGTTTACTCTCTTGTGGAGATCTGTTACTTTGTGATTATGTTGGTAGTTGATGTTTGTTATGAACTGATTGATTAATTTGATTTTACATACGAGAAGGGTCACCTTCCCGCACACAAACAATCATTGGCAATTTGCTGTTTCAATGTGTGCTGCACGACGCAGCACACTTGTGAACAGTAAAACAGTAAAAACTAGGAGAAATTAAGCGTTTCTCCTCATTTCGCCTAAGACCATGGGGCATATTTACCACAGGATTTAGAAGCGTGGCATTAAGCAATCATTGCTAACACCAAGCTTCTCCATTCTGAAAATGCAGGGAGACACCGTATTCACAAGAATGTGGCGCACCCCTGTATTTCCCCTAGGGCTGGCGCTGAATTCAGCTGCCCAGCGCCAACGCAGGCACCCTGCACACAAGTGCAAGGGTGTCTGCGTTGGGCAAATGATTGTTTATGTGCAGGAAGGGAGACTTTCCTGCCCATAAATAATAATTGGCAATTTGCTGGTTCTATGTGTGCTGCACAAGGCACACATAGAAACAGCTCTTTATAATGCGACCAGCCCGGTGAGGCATTCTCAGACAGCGCGCTTCCGTGGGGAACCGGTGTGCGCCTGTATGTATGCAACTGCCATGCATACTAGTATTTCTCATGGTGCATAAGCTGAAAACAGCTCGGAGGCCTTCGTTGCTCACAATTTCCTGACTGTGCTGTCGGCTGCTCAAGCACTAACTCGGATAAAATGTCGTTCTAAATGTGTGCATTTTAGTGAATGCATCGCAAGGAAACAGGCGCACAGCTGTGCCATGCATGTGCGCGCGCCATCATGATGGGTCATCAGGCCCAATGGTGGCTGCTGTCGAGCTCAGCCAGGGAGAGCTGCCAACTCATAATATCCTAGTTCTGCGGTGTAGCAGGGGTTAACGATTATCATAACTCCAGGGATAATTTTCACTTCCCTTTTATTATCATATTAAACCGCGATGCTTTTCTCATTGGTTGCCTTGTTTGCATTAATCCAAAAATCATTCTGTTCCTGAGTCTCCTGGGATCTAATAAAGCAGAATTGTTTTTTGTTCCTTTGCACATAACCGAGCTCTGCGGGCGATCAATCATGGGCTAAGCTCTGTCTGAGTAATGTGTGATAGTGAGACATCGTCGTCTTATACAGCCAGCTGCTAAAAACATGAAACACATCCTTTCCCACGTCAGTTCGGTGGCTGTGAATGAAGTGCATTAAAAAAATTCGATGTGGCCTCTTCGTTTTCTATTTCAGCTGTGGTGGACCGTCTTACGATCCTTCATTTTTCTACTCTCTTAAGGTAGCTTTCTCTTCATTTGCTTGCTTGAAAGAGTCAGTAGTTTTAAGTAACAGCTGTCTGTCTCTTGCTTTTAACATAATACAGACATTCGTTTATCAGACACAATTCAAAGATGTAAAAAAACATCTTACTGTTTGTCTTCGGGGGCACCCGAGCACGGAGTTCTGAAACGATGTAGTCCTATGGGCCATTATTACAAGATGTCTGTTATGTTGACAGTATTCACTGTCTCTGGTAAACATAAGCACTGCGGGGCGTGCATTTCCTGGATACAGTAAATACCTCCTATTCCAAGTTTCTTCTTTGAAAATTAAGGAATTACGTATGGATTATAGTGCTTTATGCTTAGAATGCTGTGTGCACGAGACAATATTGTCTGTTTTCACCCAGTACATTTAAAAATGTCAGCTGGTTTGACCTCCTAAAATTCATCAGTGGACAACTGTGAATGTGCACGAATTACAGCTGCGCCCCGAATACAAATCCAGGTGTTTGCGCAAAGATCATAATTTTCCAGCTCACTCACAAGCAGGCCCTTAGTCTTATTTTTTATATGCCCTGAATCAAGCTTGATACACATTTAACTTAACATTGTTGTATTAAAGTGTTGACAAGAAGGCCTTGGTTTATTCTTATTTAAAAGTACATTGACATTTACATCTCTGTTGCCATGTTGATGGTTTGTTATGGAGGCGATAATAATACCTCTTAGTAGTTATAGATACATCTTATAGGCTATAGTAAAGCATTTTTAGGTCTGGCTTTTGGGACAGCTTTTGCTGTGTTGACAATCTAATTTTTTTAACAAAATTAATAAATAATATAGGTGCATAGTAGATGGTTTGTTCTGTGGACTTGATCAATTAGTCTTTTAATTGTCACTTACAGGATGCTTCCACCCACCACAGCATACAGCTTGATGCAATTGATCAGACACCTTTACCCAGTGTCTCCCTTCTTTTTGAGGGATTTGAATCAATCAATCAGAGTGTTTGTAAAGCGCGACTACTCACCTGTGAGGGTCTCAAGGAGCTGTAGTGGGCACTGCTCGTCCGTCTAAGGTACTGGGGTTCAGTCGAAGAGCCAGGTCTTGAGGTCCTTCCTGAATTGAGGCAGTGACAGTGATTGCCTGAGGTGTAGAGGCAGGGTGTTCCAGGTCTTTGCAGCGAGGTAGGAGAAGAATCTTCCTCCAGCTGAGGCATTGGGGATCCGTGGGATGGTGACCAGGGGCAGCTGAGGGGAGTGGAGGTGTCTGGTGAGTTTCTAGGAGTGCCAGTGGTTAAGGTATCCAGGACCATCATCATGGAGTGCTTTGTAGGCGTGTCTGAGGAGCTTGAAGGTGATTCTTTTGTTAACTGGGAGCCAGTCCAGGTCTCTCAGGTGACGTGACTGTGGCGGGGGATGTAAAGGATGAGGCTGGGGGGGGATTCTGTTTTTTCTGTAGTTTCTTGAGGAGTTCCTGAGGGATGCTGACATAGAGTGCATTGCTCTAGTTGAGTCTGCCGCTGATGAGAGTGTGGGTGATCGCTTTCCTCGACTCATTGGGGATACATTATAAGATCTTCTGAAGCAAGCTGTAGTGTAGTTCCGATATTCCCAATAGGCTCTGCGCATTGGAATAACATAAACGATAGTTTAGACGTAGGACTGAAGTCGACTAGGTCTCTATTGAATATGTTAGACTTAATTGTTAATGCCAGCTAGCTCAGAGGTCACTAGAAACTTAAACACGAAGGTGCTAACTTTCCTGAATAGACAAGAAGGGATTAGTTTCTGACAACCGCATAAACATGACAACTTTGCTCCCCCAGAATAAGGAGTATCATCCTCATGCATCATTGTTGGAATTTGCGATTCCTAAATTGCGAAAATTAAGGAATCGCAATTTAGGAATCGCATATTCCTATGCATCAAGAAATCTCAAAGGTTTTTGAGATTTCTTAATTTTCCTTTTTTGTGATTCCTTAATTGAGAATCGCAAATAAGGAATCACATTACATTGATTCCTATGGGCCTAGAGGCCCATAGGAATCAATGGGAAGGCATTCTCATTTTGCGAATTCGCAATTAAGGAATCGCAAAATGAGAATGCAATTTCAAGGGTGCGGGGGGGGTCCAAAGGACCCCCCCTGCACCCCTGAAATGTCACGTAAGTACATTTTACTCACACACATGTCCCAAGGGCATGTGTGTGTGTAAAATGTAAGTTTCAAAAATGCATTTATTTGCATTTTTGAAACTTTTCGCAAATTACCATGAAGGTGTACTTCATGGTAATTTTCCCCTTCAAAATTGCGAATTCGCAAAAAAAAAATCATGCATAGCATTTAAGAAATCGCAAAATTTGCGATTTCTCAAATGCTATCGCAATTTGAGAAATCGCAAAAAATTGCGATTTCTTAAATTGCGATAAATGGAAAATGAATGGTGCATCCCAAAAAATCATTTTGGAATCGCAAACGGCCGAATTTTGCGATTCGCACCATTTGCGATTCCAAAATCGCTTGATGCATGTGCCCGAATATCTCCAGAGTTGCGGAAACAATAGATAGCTATTTCACTCAGTTAATCGTGCATGCTTAGTTTCACCAGGAGTGCAGAGAAATAGAGACATACATTTTCAATAAAAGTGGTTATTTATTGAGCAGTCTACTTTCTCATGCAAGAGAAGTGAATTGCCACAATTGCAATATGTGTCATAAAGTAAAGTGCGTACAGTAAAATGAGTAATATGAAATAATACTGTAAAAGCATTTATATGGTTTCTAAGCCATAAGATACTTAAAATGGATAAAATACATACAATGATAAAATAATGACTAAACGTACTCAACTGGTGTTTCTAAGATATCCTACCCCAGTGTACCTAACCTAAGCCTACTACAGGGAAGGAGTAGATGAGTTACAGTTTTGCCAAGAATCTGAATCAAGAATTCTCTAAGGGTCTAATCAGCTCCGTACCTTGGTTATAGAATGAAGGAGGTCTTGTATCTCTTTCTCAGGACTCAATCTCCCAGCAACCCGCAAGGGTGACAGGGAAACACTGGAGCTGGATTTCTCGGCAGCAGAAAAGACAGCGTCTCTCTCAGTGCGTCAGCAGGGAGGGTCGTCTTCCTTCGGCACTCGCATCAGCAGGGCCTCAGACAAGTAGATAGCCGATCTGCTTCAAACCACTGTGTGTTGCTTAAGGCAGATGCTGGTATATTTATACCTGGAAGGTGCCGAGTTTGTCGTAAGGTTGTACATAAGACGTCACTAGGAACTCGCAGTTCTTTCAGGACTCCAGGAATTCTAGGACAAATCAATACAGAAGCAGGGGGAATTCTCGGGCTGCTGGAGGCTTGGTTTGTTTAAGAAGGCATTTTGCTTTCTAGGAGTTTATAGGAATAGCCTTGCCGTATTTGGACTGCATTGGCTATGTCTTAATATGGGTATGATTCTTATGCCTATATAAGGGTATGATTTGATATAACCACATAAGGGCATGAAATCGGGAATATTTACTAGAGTCCTAGAATCATCTACAACAAAGCGAAGCAGGTGGAAGCAGGATGACAAGACATGATTGATTTGGTGGTTCATGGAGAACGAGGAGTCCAGGATGAGGTGTGGTCTGTGGGTGTGCAGGGGTTCTGATTGCTGTGGGCCAACAGGAGTCATAACAAGTGGAGGACGTGGAACCCAGGATGAGAACTTCGGTCTTGTCTGAGTTGAGCTTGTGGTAGCTGTCCAGGCGATAATAATACCTCTTAGTAGTTATAGATACATATTATAGGCTATAGGAAAGCATTTTTAGGTCTGGCTTTTGGGCCAGCTTTTGCTGTGTTGACAATCTAATTTTTTTTTACAAAATTAATAAATAATATAGGTGCATAGTAGGTGGGCCAACAGGAGTCATAACAAGTGGAGGAGGTGGAACCCAGGATGAGAACTTCGGTCTTGTCTGAGTTGAGCTTGTGGTAGCTGTCCTTCATCCAAGAGGTGACTGCATTCATTCTGTTGTGAAAGTTGCTTTTGCTGGCTGTGGGTTCAACAGTGAGGGAGAGAATCAGCTGGGTGTTGTCAGCATAGGAGACGATGTTGAGTCTGTGGTTTCTGCCGGTGCTGAAAGTGGAGCCATGTAGATGTTGAAGAGAGTGGGGCTCAGTCAGGAGCCCTGAGGCACTCCGCAGCTGATCTCTGTGGGTTCTGAGTGGAAAGGTGACAGTCTGACCCTCTGAGTTCGGCTGATGAGCAAGGAGTGAATCCATTCCAGGGATTTGTTGTGGATGCCTGTGTCATGGAGTCTTTCATAGAGGTTGTGGTGTGAGGTGATGTCGTAGGTGACCGAGAGGACAGGAGGATGAGGCCTGCAATTTCACCTTGGTCAAGGAGGGTGATGCTGTTGTCTGTAGTGGCGAGGAGCACGGTCTTGGTGCAGTAGTTGCTTCTGAAGCCGGATTGGGGGAGGTCCAGAATGAGGTTTGCTTCAATGAACTCGGTGAGTTCGGCATTGACAAAGTTCTCGATGACTTTGGATGGGAAAGGGAACAGAGGGATGGGTCTGTAGTTCTTGAGGTCCGTCGGGTCTTTAGAGGGTTTCTTGAGCAGGGGGTTGATCTCTGCTTTTTTTCAGTGTTCCAGGAACGTGGCGAATTAGATGGAGCAGTTGATGGTCTGGCAAAGTTCTGGGGCAATGGGTGTTCTGGCTCTGTTGAAGATGTGGTGTGGGCAGGGGTACGAGGCGGCTCTGGAGGGGATGCTCTTCATCATCTTGAGGGTGTCATCAGTGGGGAGGGGGGTCCAGCTGAGCAGGGTCTACTTGGGTCTGGAGACGTTGACGTGTTCTTGTAAGACCGTTCTCTTTGTTGTTCTGATGAGGTGGTGGTGTGCGGTGACAGGGGTTTTGAAGGGAGCGTGGTCTTCTGGGAACATTCTGCTCCTCTATCTCTTCCTGAGTCGTCTGTGGGTGCATCTGGATTCCTGAAGGGTGGAAGGGAACTAGCTGGCTTTTTTTGGAGGGCTGCTTACCTGAGGGTTTCTTGAGGGTAGACAGGTTGTTGGTGGAGATCCATAGTGGAGGTTGTGCCCAGAGGCGTTGGCATCCATGGATGTCGGTGGTGGGGTTTACTGAGGGAGGTGGTGAGTTGATTTTAGGTGACCTTGTTCCAGCTTCTGCAAGGGTAGTGATGAGTCTGGTGGTGTACAGTGGGTTTGGTGAAGGAGGAGTGGTAGGTCCAGAGTAGCTCGGTGGTGTGACTGAAGGTGATGTTGTTGCTGGCACAGAAAATTGGGTCAAGCTTGTGTCCTGCTGAGTGGGTTGGAGAGGTGACCCATGTTGAGTCTGACGGTGGCAATGCTCTCCAAAATAGATGAGGTGTTTTGGTCATTGGGGGTGTCCAGGTGAAAGTTGAGGTCACCGAGGAGGATGTAGTCTGTGGAGGTGAAAGCATGGTATGCAATGAAGTTGATTATGGATTCACTGAAGGGTGGACTGGGGCCAGGAGGTCTGTAGATGAGAGTGCCATGGAGAATGGTGTTCGGGTTGGTCTGGACCTGGAGGTGGAGGCGCTCCATGTTGGTCGAGTGGTCATCCAAGTGAGTACTGAGGCAGAGTGTGTTTTTGAGAATGATGGCAATACCTCCTCCCGGTTGGTCGACCCAGTCCTTGTGAATGATCCTGTAGCCGACGTGAACGGCGGTGGAGATGTCTGGTGCTGAGGTGGAGTTCATCTAGGTTTCCGTGTGGAAGACAATGTCGTGGAGGTGGAGTCCAGCAGATTCCAGATCGCCATGCCAGGTTTGCCTGTGATGGGCTGTGCAGTGGGCATCATTAAGTAGTGAAGGGGAGGGGGAGGGCAGGACAACTGGGATGCCGGAGGTGGCGCTGGAGTGGGGCTATGAGGGATGATTGATGGCAAGGGCAGGAAGTGAAGGCGCAGAAGAGGAAAAAATAAGGATAAAGGGGAAAAATAGAATAAATGAGAAGGATATAACAGAAAGGAATGTAGAAGAGAGCATACAAGCACAAGGCAATAGCGGAACAGGAGGAAAAGAGGAGAGCAGGGAGACAGAGACTCAGGTAGATGGGGCCTCAGACTCGGGGCCTGGCAGTGCACAGGGAGCAGTGCAAGAGTGCAAGGGCAGCAGCGACAGAGGTGGAGCTGCTTGGAGTAAGGAGCAATGCAATGACAAGGTCAGTGGAGTCACTCCTTCACTGCGCAGCAGCTGCCATTAAGTAGTGAAGGGCAGGGGGAGGGCAGGACAGCTGGGAGGCTGGAAGCGGTGCTGGAGGGGGACTGGACTGCATATGTGAATTCACATAATCCTTTCCTGATTAATTTAGAGTCTTGCCAAATCATCTTCTCTCTTTCCCTCCCCTGTGTAGTTGCTTTTAACTGGAGGCAGAAACCTCCAGCGGAGTCACCTTTGTCCAGTCCAGGGCTAGCACATCATCAGCCATACATATCCCAAACTTCATGCACAATAATTTGGGACATTTTAAAATGATGCTTGAAGTGGTCTGTTCAAAGACCACTCTGAGAGTCAGAAATCATGTTCTTTACTACCACTACTTCCTGGTTCCTTCCCTCCAAAATGTCAAGGGGACTCCCTCCTATGATTGGCTCCAGAGGTCTGGACTTAGCCCCTTAATTCTCATTAGGATGAGTGTTCACAGGCCGATGGCAGTGTAAAAAGTAACATTCACATTCACATTTTATCCCCAACTGTTCTTTTCCCAGGACCAAGCCCAAGCACTGGTAAATTGCCCCATTGTGTTGCGATTGTGATCCTCCAGTTGGCTAGCAGAGTAATTATCATATCCCAGCAATGGGAACAAAGCTAGGAATCTCATTAGAGAAGAGTCAAAGAAATATGGCAAATCCTCAGGAGCAAAGGAGTGCAAATTTGACAAAAGCCACATGGAATATGCACTCAGATTCCATTTTGAACATGTCACACTAGCTTCCTTCTAGGCCTAACTATAGCACAACTATACTTTGTTTCAGATTGTGCCCACTATATATAATTCAGAGAATCACATCGTTTTCATGTAAGCACTTCAGGCTTACATTATGAATGCCTACTCATAACATGAGGTGTACACCAGATCAGCAACAATTTCTGAAGAGTCCACTCATGAGACATAGTCCTGGAGTCCTGAAAATGATTTTAAAATATAAGGGATATGGTGTGACTACATCCTGTTGCCCAGGGGCATGAGGGGGATTTCCAAAGGGAACCTCCTTTGATTGTCTGGCCACAAAATGGACAACATGTTGTGGCAGTCATTTCAGGAATCTAGAACATGGTGCTCATTGAAATGCACTGTAGAGAATGCCAGGTTTTCAGGGTCACAAAAAAGGAACACATAAAAGGGGTGATAATGTAGTGAAGCCAGGGCCTTGTGAGCGCACATTGCTATGTTAGCATAAGCTTATTAGAAGTTTAAACACCATTTATTCTTTTGCTGCTTTTGCACACAACACTGCATATAGCTGTTGTTGTGAGTTAGGCTTCGTGAATGTCTTCGGATGAGAATGGCTTGTTTTTGACATCCCTAGACTAACATCATGACCCTAGTCTACAAAGTGAGAGCTAAAGCCTCCAAGATTATCATAACAATGTAGCTGTTGTTCGGGCTGATCGGCTCACGTTTAGACATAACATGCAGACTGCTGCATCTAACGAAGATTCTGGCGCCTATAATATTGCACTGTAGGCATGATTTCAGGCAGTTGGAGAAAATCAGTTTCCCAGAAAGAAAGAACTTTTGCAGATCCTGGTGTGATTCACTTCTGCCGATCTTGGAGGTATGGGGTCCCCTATTCAAGCCTAAGAGACATTCTATATTTTATAAAACATAGTTGCTAGCAAGGGAGTGTGGCATACTAGGCAATATAGGTCCTTTTTCCACTATCATTCTAATATGATTTGTCCTTTTGTGTTTTATGGAATTGTAACAATGCTGATCATATTATTTCTAATCATATGTCTGCTTGTGTTAGCAAAAATACTGCATCTTAGAGCACGTTGTTAAAATAAATATTTTAAACTTTCCCGTGTCTCTTTTTACTCCTGTTGTGGACTGGTATGAGAATAACAAACCAAAGAGTGTTCTTGATTCCCACCATTACTGAGAGTAAACTAAGTTGCATGTTCTGAGTTGTCTAATCATTGTTTCCTTTGCTGTAGGACGAAGAGCTAATGAGGCACTGATGCTAGTCGGTTAGGGGTTCTAGGTACTGCAGTGAGTTTTTTGGTCCACCACAACTCACTTAGGTCCTGGGTCTCTGTGCACAGTTCTGTGTATGAGCAGATTCTCTGCAACAATAACAGATTTTAGGCATAATATAAATCATTTGTTGGTGGTGTTATACTCATTTTAGCCGCTTTGGTGCGTTCTCAGATGATTTTACCCTGTGAAAATGACTGACCTTCTGCTGGGATTTGTTGAACGATGTTTGAGAGAAAACTCTTTTCTCTCATAATTTTCTCATAAAGGTTAAGGAAGGTTCACCAGAAGCTAAAATATGAGCACATTTTATTTAAGCTCACACATCTTCCTCAACCATCTGAGAGTAAAGTCTGATATTCTGAGTAAAACATGTATGTCCAACAGCAGGAGTTGGCTGTCAGTTGATTTCCCAGTACTCTATTGAAGACCCACCTGTATTCCTATGAACTACTGGAGCAAGAACATTCTGTCTTTATAACAAAAGTGTGAAACACCTAAATGCCATTTGACAAATTCAAAGCTGTAAAAGCCATAGCATTTCCTTTAGAAATTAACTAATTTGGAGGGCTCCCTTTGAAATGAAACTTATGGTTGATGCTCTAGAAAGCTAAAATGGGGACACATTTTCTGTGGGGGTTCTAAAATGTCAGTAAACCATTGACATACATACCGAAAGATGCTCTTGATACACCAGCAGCAATCTGTCAGTTAACTCCCTATTGATAAACTGAAGCTTCATCACAGGTTTCGGATGAACTACTAGAGTGTTAACATTCTATATTTATGATGAAAGTGTGGCAGACTTGTTTGCCACCTTTATGGAATCGAAGCTGCAAAACTAAAAGGAGAATCATACAGTGGAGACTGCAGTAAAAATGAGGAGGTTCTTTTTATCATAGAATTTATAGTTAGTGCTCTAGAAAGCTAAAACATGGACACATTTGTAAGAGTTTTCAAACATTTTGTTCATTCATTTCAGACAACCATTCTAACATGCAGAGTGAAGCATGTTCCTCCAACACCAGCAGAAGTCTGTCAGTCCATGCAGAGTGAAACATGTTCTTCCAACACCAGCAGCAGTCTGTCAGTTAACTCCGTACTAATAAACGGAAGCCTCCCAGAGAGTTATAATGAACAACTAGAATGCTAAAATTCTGTATTCAAGACAAAAGTGAGGCACTCCTAAATGCCATTTTGTTGGAACAGCAGTTGTTGATTTGAGGAGTTTCCTGAGGAGCAGGCTGAATTAAATGAGCTTTGATTTTTTAATAAAGGTATGAAACCACTGGGTGAAAAATTTTAGTGAAGGTATTTTCTTTTGTAATTTGAGCATAATGTATTTTCGGAGCTGCTAAAAATTGTTACAGCAAGTGGTGACATCTGTATAAGTATAGAATCCCCTTTTAACATGTTTATTTATTTTTATTTATTTATTTATTTAAACTTCTAAAGCGCGCAGCTACTCGCAGTGGGTTTCCCGGCGCTCAGGGACAGACTGAAGAAGAAACACTAGCAAGCAGATTTTAAAGGGCTACAAATTACAGCTGGAAGAGCCAAGTTTTAAGTCCCTTGCGGAAACGAAAAAGATTGGTTTCTGTCTTTAGGGCACAGGAAGAGTATTCCAGAATTT
Source organism: Lissotriton vulgaris (assembly GCF_964263255.1). Lineage (NCBI taxonomy): Eukaryota > Metazoa > Chordata > Amphibia > Caudata > Salamandridae > Lissotriton > Lissotriton vulgaris. The sequence continues at coordinate 1,019,891,687 of NC_141687.1, read as the reverse complement.
AGGACCTAGATGGGCAAAAGAACGGCCTTCCATTTTTGCCAGCCTAAATCTGGGAACAGAAAAGTCACCATGTAGGGATGATCTTAGAGTTCGACTGGGTTTGTAGGCCTGGATAAGGCCCTGAGGGTATTTTGGGGCTGAGCCGTGTTTGATTTTAAAAACGTGACACAGGGCTTTGAATTTAATTCTGTTTGGGATTTTAAGCCAATGAAGGTCACGAAGTGCTGTAGAAGCAGATGTTCTCCTAGGAACATTGCAGAGCAGTCGGGCAGCAGCGTTCTGCACAACCTGGAGTTTTTTTATGGTTGTTAGGTCGGCTCAAAGATATAGGACGTTGCCATAGTCCAGGCAGGAAACGACCAACGCCTGGACTACCGTTCTTCGTGTGGAAAGGGGCAACATCCACAAGATCTTCTGTAGCCATCTCAAGGTGGCAAAACAGATGGAGGCCACCTTTACAGCCTGCTGTCTCATTGTAAGTTTCTCATCAATGAGAAACCCGAGATTGCGAACTGCGTTTACCGGTTGCGGGGTAGGTCCCATATCAGTGGGCCAATGGTGGGGGCCCCAGAGATCCTTGTTCTTGCCCAGTATCACAAACTCGGTTTTGTCACCGTTAAGCTTCAAAAAGTTACTCTTCATCCATTTAGAGACACGGATCAGACCTCCTTTCAGAGCAGAGGTATTGTTTACTCAGCCAGCCCAGTTTTTTAGTCACTTAACAGCCCCCTAATTTTAAAATAGTTGCATTTTGGTAGACAAATATATCACACTGTGGCAGTTCAAGGTCAGACCGTGAGGACAACCCAGTACTATACACATCCAAAGGTTGTGTGCAGTGGGGCACTCGGATGAATATGATGACAAAACCCAGAAATTCCCATAAAAGACCAAAGGTTATAGTGACATTATAGTTACCTATGAAAATAAGATCCCATCTTACATTAAAAACCCAGAAATTCACAGAAAATAACAAAGGTTAAAGTGACATTAAAATTAGGTATGGTTGTAAGGTTTTAGATCACTTTAAAGAGGTTAAGATGACGTTATAGTTTAACACAAAAGCAAAAGTTTAAAAGCAAATATAAAACTGAAATTCACCAATTTTAGCACACTGAGCTTACTATAACTTTCACCTCTGCCATGTACTGCTTATTACCACACATATTACATCACTCATTACATGTTAAATTACATAATAGATGACATCTCAAATGACATCATTGATGAAAAGATGCAATCAAAGTGACATCGTTCTATAGGGTTTGTGGACTTAAGGTAATTCAACCCGCTACACCTGTGAAACATCTTCTATTAATCTTAACTGGATTACCCATTTAGACACTACATGACCCTCAATTATGAGTCAAGAGGTTGTCAGGTATACAATTGCATTTGAAAAGAGACCTTCTGTGAAGCCCTATGGACAACCCTTTGTCGTTTAATCAATTACATTACACATGTTCCTGAGATGGGCACAGTGGCATACAGCCTTACAGCCATGCCAACAACAACAGTGTGAAATAAACTATGTCAAAATGAGACACCCCTATATTGTATATTATTGTAGACTCTGCAATCTGCAATGCATCAAGTTATAGAAATAAACATTCATGTCTTAAAAACCTCTTTTTAAAAAAGACTTTGTGTCTACCGTTGTGTTGCAAATATTTAATATGGGCACATGGCCAGATATCTACTGACAGATAATCTATTGTCAACAGCAACTTTAGCCATTCTCAAACATATGTTGGAATAGGCTTTGGCTTTATGCCACAACCTTCAATTATAACTCTACAACTCATATCCGGTGCCTTCAGCCTTTACGCTATGCAACTTGGAATACTACTTCCACCCTACACTTTAGTGATTTGCAAACAGTGCACCATATATCTTTCAACATGCACAATCACTATTGCCTCCAAAGCTATACATGTTCACTCAGTAGGTCTCTGGTGTAACTGAGTACTGTATTATCAGTAATGTTATTTGTGGTGTATTTCAGTGTTTTCTTTTAACATTAACATGTGTCTCTTTTCAACACCGATCTATAATGTATCTATAATTTCACTATAATGATATTTTTCCAGTAAATAATTAAGTGTGACATATTGTGTGTTTTTAATGCACAAAATGATGTGGTATAAATACCCATATGTTACTGCTGTTAAGTATAGAAAATACTTCACAATTCTCTGTAAAATGCAGATTTCATCAAAATAATGACATCCCCCAAATGTGAGTGTGTGTGTGTGTGTGTGCTTCACAGTGTTGTACCTGTGAACAGAGCGGTGCTCCTCCTCATGGCCAAGGGCAGCCGTGTATACAATAGTTCATCAACAAAAAGCCCTTGTGCTTTAGAAGGTCACACACGCTATCCCAGCTATCCAGCTTGTTTGCCTTTTACATCCTGCATGCCCATTCTCCAAACATTTCTTCTGATTCCTGAGGCGTTTCAAGGCAACTCCGCCTCTTCCTCAGGGGACAAGCAGGAGAGCACACAGGAAGCTCACCTTTGATTTCCATCTTTTATTTCATTGGAATCACCGCCCTAAGTGTGCGTGGCATGTTGATTGTTCACCATCGAGCATGATGGCAAATGTAGTCCCAGGGTGAGTTTAAATAATCCTTCAGTAGGTTGCATGCTCCGGTGTTCAAAAATTTCAGTCCGAATAAATACCTTTAGTAGGAAGGGAGAAACAGGGCAGACAGGGTGTTGATTAATTTCGGAATATCGTACCAGCAGGATCAAGAACAGTTCTTAAGCCTCGGCATCTCTGCATCACAGTGTTGTACCTTTGAACAGAGCGGTGCTCCTCCTCACGGCCAAGGGCAGCCGTGTATGGAATAGTTCATCAACTAAAAGCTCTTGTGCTTTAGAAAGTCACACACGATATCCCAGCTATCCAGCTTGCTTGCCTTTTACATTCTGCATGCCCATTCTCCAAACATTTCTTCTGATTCCCGACGCGTTTCAATGCAACTCCGCCTCTTCCTCAGGGGACAAACACGAGAGTACACAGGAAGCTCACCTTTGATTTCCATCTTTTATTTCAATGGCTTAGGTACAGGAGCATACAGAGAGTACCTGTCAAGATGCACTCTTGCAAAGAGAGGAAGGGAGAGTGTAAGTTCAATGGGAATGATCATGTCAAATCAGAATGAGGGTGTTCGAGTGGAGAAGAGATCATGTGACATGGGTGAAATATCCAGGAAGGAGCATGTCCACATAAAAAGGCAGGACAGTCAGGCATAGAGAGAATATCCTGTGATAAAAGCTGAATCCATAGAGACCATGCATTCTGGTGCAGAGGGAGAATGTTCTGATGGAGCTCTCAGGGAAGATTTCCTTAGGGAGAGAATGGTTACAAGGCAAGTGAGCATATCTTGTGAATCAGAGCATGTCCAGTTAGTTCAAAATGGGAAGGCACATGGATCAGCTACAGTGAGATGCAATTTCAAGTATTACGGAACATGTCCAAAGATAGAGAACGTGGCCAAATACATAAAAAGCATGTATCTAGACACCTGTGGCATCTCTAAAGGCAACAGCGATGCGGTTTGTCTTTAAGCGTGGTAGTCATTTGCTTAGAAAATACATGGATTGCAAAAATGGATTGGGAAGGGAGAGGACCAAACTGGATGAGGGCACAGAGGGTGGACAAGATTTCAAGCCCTAGGGTCTAGTTTCAACAGATAGCTGTAATCACATACTGCTCTTTAAAAAAATGTGCTTCACACAACACACAAAGCTCTGCAAATGAACACACTCGACCCAAGTCTGTAAATATACCTCATCTTCACACATACGTCTGTAAATGCACTGCTGTCATGCTCTGCATAAGTACCACTGTTGCTCAAGCACTGAAACACTGGCATAGCTCATGTGAAGTACCTCAAAAAGCCCATGTTGCACCATGTGGTACTAAGGCCCAGGCAAAGCCTAAGCAATTCATTTAAGTTTTGGCCTGTAGCACACAGTAATTTTAGAAAAACTCCTCCCCTCACATATAGAGCTCCCAACATCTAGGAGCTCCCTTGCTATGAAGCACCAATTTTATTATACTTTTCGGAGTGAAGGTCACAGTTGTGCAGTGTGGTCCTTCACATGAATGTGGGAGTGACTGTAAGTTACACATGTAGTGGAAGGAGAAGGATTGAGAGAGAAGCCGCTGAGGAGGTAAAGGAGTCACTGAAAATGGAAAGAGAAGTCAGGACGGTGATGTAAAGGAGTTCTTTCTTTTACATATTTAGACAGCTTCCCACAGACAGCTACACACGGACGGACATACCTCAGCGGTGACCACCTCATGTGTCACTAATCTTCTATTATTTGGTCACTCTTGATTTATATTGATGTTGGGACTCCTCTTCGAATCTCAGTCAGCATAGCAGTAGTCACAAAGGAAGTCTGTTGAGCCTACTGTATTCCCAGAGTGGGAAAGGGGTCTAGTTATATGTCAGAACTATAATCAGGGACAGGGGCAGTTTTGGTGGGGAGACCTATTATATAGAAAGCTGCCAACCAGCAGCAAATTGTAAAACAATTATAATAATAATAATAACTTCTTTATTCTGCACTTCCTTCCACACGTGGAGCATATTGCATTCTGGGACTCTTTGGCTCATGGTTATGAAAATAAATAAATGCCAACCCAGATATATAGAATGCTAAGGGCTGAGCAGCCTGATATAGATAAGGCATTGCAGGTGTCATGAGATCAGTTTACATTTCTGTGTTGTAACATCAGATATACAGATGGATAGCTGTCTCTTGCAAATCTCATTTCAAACCTTAATACCTTAATACATACTTGTAAAGTAAAAAGTGTGGGCTTTCATCAACAGCAAGTAACATTAGACCTCCTATTCTGTTTTTAACTGTGGACAATGAGGATGGCCTCACATAGTGATGAAAGTATTTCTCACCTGACTTCACACAGACATGCACCTGGAGTTCAAGCTGCCGCAGTGCCAGTTATGCACTGCTGGCAAGTTCCTAGTCAGGAAATCACCCAGGCCTGGGGTCAGAGGGCAGGCTCCAGCAGCTCTTAAAAGTGAGATACGGTTCTTATGGCGCTATCCTATGGCTCTATCATCAGGAGTAAGGGAATGAAGGCGTTGCAACACTGTAAATCTTTGCTGCTGAACGAGGAACTTGGATTACACCAGAAAAGTCATGCACTCCCTAGGTAATTCGCCCAGGATAAATAAAAGACACCAAAGTGCCGGCAGAACAGGAGAAGAGTGCACAAGCAAACGGCTCGGCTTTGATCAAGGGGCCCTACTACATGTGCGCATAGAAGTGGCTGCAGGACTCCTCCTTTAGCCTGCCCTCTCAACAATTAAACCATAAGGTGGGTGGAGACTGCACCATCATTGGGTTTGTGGTTGCCACCCTCTATATTGACCTCCCTTGCTCTGCCTGTCGCTCTGCTGTATTCATCCCGCCCTGAGTCAAATCAGCAATGCCCCAGTACGAGTCTTAGAACTTAGGGGCTGCAGGTGAGACGCCACTGCACATACAGAGTGCTGCAGGCCTGGCTCTTAATGGTTACTGTGCACCAATTAAAGCCTTCATAGATAATATCACACATTGGATAATTCGTATGGGTCTGAAATGACGAATAAACCGTAACATTAATATAGCATAAATCTGTAACGCAATGAAGGCACCTTAAATGTGACATTGGAAAACGAGTGAAAGATTCCAGTTTTAAAACGTAACTTCAAAATGGGGCACCTGGCTTGAAACAGTAAACTGTTAACCATTTATAGAATGTTTGGGCCTATTACATTGGTAATTTGGGCAAAAAACACACACAATACGTGAACCAAGTAGTTTCTTACCTTGCTTTGTGGGGAATTCGGCCTTGAAGCAGAGCCCGATGGGGTATCTCCTTTCTACTTCATGGAGCAGAATGGGGGTGTTAGAAGCCACGCTTAAAATGGCCACGCCTGCCATCGTGAAGTCACTAAGCCAGCCTGTGCCTCAAGGGCAAATCACTGCAAATGCCTGCCCGGCACATGAGTAGTTGCCCCATCCCCACAAAAACTCGATAATACGGCTCTGTGATGAGCATCTCTTCACTGTATTTTATTTTCGCTCCTCCTGCTCACTCTCACGTAACTCGTAGATCAACACCCCTTCCGACTCTTATTACCAGTCGTCCAGGCTGTGTACAATGCTGGTTTAGGCCCCCCGGACCTTGGGGGCCCCCGCACTTCGGGGGCCTGTGTTACGCCCCTGACTGCAATGTCCCAGGGTGCCTACCCCAGGGACATTGCTGTCTGCTATGGCAGGGCAGGAGCCGTGTGGCTCACACCCTGTCATAGCAAACTCTGCTTTGCTTCATTGAAACGAGAGCAAGGAAACCTGCTCTCGCTTCAATGAAGCAAAGCAGAATTGCTTTTGAGCAACGGGTGCTGCATGTTTGCAGCTCCCCTTAGTCAAAAGCAATGCCGGCGGCACCGTCGGGGCATTGGGGCTACCCCACGGTCCCCAATGATCAGGCCAAGTCCCGGGGGATGGGGTCCACTGGGCCAGAAGTGGCCCGGGAGGGGACCACATGGACCCCCTCCCGTGAAATTTAAAAAAATAAACCAGGCCATGCCCCGGGGGATGGGGTCCCCAGGGCCAGAAACATCCCAGGGGAGGGGGGCCACGCAGCCCCCCGCAGCCCCCGCAAATATATAAAAAAAAACAGGCCAGGCCCTGGGGGATGGGGTTCCCTGGGACAATAGTGGCCCAGGGAAGAGGGGCAATGCTGCCACCTCCCCGTTATTTATATATACTCTCAGGTCAACTCAGACACCAAAGTACTTCAAAGCTTTAACCTGCTTATTCATATTCTGCATTAACATATTTCGGCTGTCCCTCTGCCTTGGTCACCTACTGGGGTGCCATATTGAATACTCTTTTAAATTGCTTGCATGCCCTTCCTTTCAATTGGCATTGTAGAATGACTTCATTAGAGGTTTTCTTCATGCAACTTGTGTGTGTAAAGCGAAAAACATTCTGCTATTACATTCGATTTTGCATTACTCAAAAACCTTTTTTATCAAGAAATTTTTTGTTTTACAATTCATACATACACATTTCTTATTAGAATGCTAATGAATTTATCCATATTAGGCAATCATAGTGAAATCACTTTGTATTTATATTTTTCCATGTCTTGCATGTGCAAGTTGCTGATATTTTTCGAAGAATAAATAAACATCACCTTCAATGGATCAAAAGGGTTTGTCAGTTTTACAATCATGCCCATGTGGCCTCATTCAAAATTATGAAATTAGTTAATCTTTTAAATACTATACGTGGGAGTTCTAGTTTATGCTTTTTTTAACTTAATTTTATATTGAAGTATGTGATTATTTTTTCCCAGTCTCACGCAAGTGTGCTTAATACCTTGATTTCCACATAATTTTACAATCATGCCAAAGTAGGCTCATTCAAAATTACAATACTAATTCATCATCTAGACACCGGCTGCTTGAGTCCCACATTATATTTTATTTTCTGCACATGTACATGTAAATGTAAATGTAAAATGTACATGTATTTATATAGCGCAAATCGCCCACATCGCAGGCATCTATGCGCTTGCTTAGGGAACCCGTCCTGGTATTCCCCTGTAAGATACCCCGGCAGGGTATCCACAAGGTGAAAGCCAGGCATCCTGCCACGAGGGGCCGTTGTGGAGATTAAGCAAGCTATTGCCCAGAGTCGCAGAGTGTGAGCCCGTGAGTCGAGTAGGCACCGGAGCGAGAATTATCGAGTCCGTGGAATTATTGAGCCCAACCCCCGTCGGGGCGGGGAATTGAACCCTGGTCCAGGGCCGATCTCAGCTTCCGGGTCTGCCGCCTCTAACCCCTGAGCCACACTTCTCACACTACGAGTCCTACTGTGGCCCCTCGCCGGGAAAGAGGATTTCTAATTTTTACACATACTACTTGTCTCTAATGACAGAAAAGGAGAGCGGTCTGCATTACAGATGTGTATATAATTCCTCTTCAATGTTAAATCCTTTTGGGATCTTACTATCCAAGATGTAGGTTGACTCAAACTTCCTTAGTTGTTTTTCTCTATTTACCCCCTCCATAACTTTCTGGAAACAAAATTAATCACACTGTGTCTGAGAACTTTGTCATTAATACCCAGTTTGTCCACAGCATGATGAGATGCTAGATACAACTTATTTTTATTATTAAGGGCTCTGAAATGCTGCAGCACTTGCCTGTCAACCTAATGTATTGGTTTTTTTTTTACATATTTTAACCCGCAGGGGCACAGCAATAGATACACTGCATACTTCATCTTGCAATTTTATGCTCCTCTGATTATGTTTGGTGGCTCACAATATGGTGTGGTAAAATCTATTCTTTTAACACCATACTGGCATGCCTTTTGTTGGCTGCATTTTCGGAACTCTGGACTTGCCTTTAACCAATTATATCTAATAGTAATTTCTGGGCTACATCAATTAATCAATTAAATATTATTAACAGTTAATTTACAAATACTTTAATATCAATGGCTTTTCGACACATTCTTCTACAGAACCAATAACCCACTACTACAATATACATTACTAACAAATGTATAAATATTTAACTACAACTGTACAATTTGAAAAAGAATAAATAATTGAACAATTACATAACAAAACAATGTAGAAAATTAATCTTTAATTACCTAATTAACAAATAACAAAGAATTAGTGTTAAACTAAATAATGTATACTTTAATAAACCTTTCACTGTATTGCACAACAAAACTTTCAACCAGCTACTAGAATATAAATTACCATAAAAAATAAAATATTTGAATATACTGTAATTTTATTTTAATTCCAACAAGTAAAAAACAAGACAATTTACATGAGTAATAATAAGAAATAATCAATTAGATAATCAGTAACCATTTAACAATTTAACAATTAATTTGCATTAATATTAAAATATGAGGAATTTAAGAAACTTCCCACCCTATTCCCCAATAAAAAACAACAACCCACTCTTTTGATAAAAATAAGTAATCAAAATGTAAAATGTAATTATAAATTGCACATTAAACCTAAAAACCTAAAATAGGTATCAAACATTTACACTTCTTAAATATCAATCTATATAAAAAGACCATAAGAATACTAGCACCTAAAATTAAGATTATAAACAAACGTTACATTACACAAAAGCATTTTTACAACTATATATAAGTAAACAATATTAAATGAGTCATTAGGAAGAATTTATAGTTCGCAGGAACCTACAGCAGATGATTTTAATGTTTGGGTGTTGAATACAATCGCTCACTTAACCCCTATTGGAATGAATCTGGTACAAGAATCAAATCATCCACTACTTGGTTCTCAGAGTAATCAAAAGACTTCAGACGTCAGTGCCAAAGGCAAGAATGGAGATGGAGGGCAATCCTTTCACCAGAAAAAAATATAAGCACAAAGAGTTGATTCTCAGGTACAAACATGCCATTATGGTGGCTAAGTCTTCGTATTTTACTACTAAAATAACATGTACCACCAATACTCCCAGAAAACCTTTTAAAGTGCTAAAAAATCTCTCCATTCCCCGGTTCAGCAAGCTGTGGAAAATTCACAAGACATTTGTAACAGCATTGCTGCATATTTTAGGGATAAGAGTCTGGAGCTCTTATCCACTTTTAATGTGAATGAGGATAACTCCCTCCTCACAGGTAAAGAGGAGGATTTGATTAGCCAGGCATCTACTGCTACGTTATATACTCCCACCCCAATATCTCATCCAAAGATAAAAATCTTCTCATGCACACGACATCTGGCTCTCCTAATGACCATTGCCTCCTAGAATCTTACAGTTGGTAATGGACCAGTTGCTGCCTTTCTTGAAAAGCTGGACAATCAGATACTTATAATTGTAACAATTCTTCAACTTTGGAAGGAGGCAATAGTTATGCACCTCAAAAAGAAACCCAATGCGGATCCTGAGGGCTTAAAAAATCTTCATCCAATTTCCCTCCTGCCTGCGCCAGCTAAGAGTTTTTAGAAATACATCAACAAGGAATTGGCCAAGTTCATTACCATGCAGGACGTTCTGGATTCCTCCAGAATTGTCTTGGGAGTGATCATAGCACTGAATTGGCTTTGCTGGCTGCTGCTTCTTCCATTTATTGCCATGTGGATCAGGGAGTCTCAACTATTCAGGTAATGTTGGACCTGTCAGCAGCAATTGATACAGTGTGTTCTTCCCGCTTGGTGCAAAGGCTGCACCAGGTGGGGTTGAGAGACACTGCGCTGACCCTGTTGGAGTCCTTTCTGAGCCCTGTCATATAGCTAATTATTTTCTATATACTGTGTTAAGTTAGCATGAGCTTATTAAATGTTAAAACGCCATTTTTCCTTTTGCTTTATTTTTCACACGACACATAATTGTTGTATTAGCTTTCAACCCAGAAGAGCTTCGTGATTTACTTGAGAAATAATATGTTATTGCTCTGATATCAATTTTGCTCGGTACACTGTCTGCACAGTGAGTGCTGAAGGCTCCAAGGATAACTCGACACAGTGTTGTTGTGAGGTCTGATCTTCGCACCTCCATAGACATAACACACATGCTGCTGCCAACATCTGACTCTAGGCGGGTTTTAAATTGTTGTGCTGAACACACACAGAACACACTTGATGGTGCTTCGCAGGCAGAGAGCTGGTGGAAGATGATGTGATCCTCTGCCATTGAGATTTTGAGGTATGGTCCCGTCCTGCTAAAACCCAAATGAGACCTTCATAGATATAAAATACTATGCTAAATAGGGAGGGTGAGAATTAGGTGTTGTTAATTCCTATTCATTTCAGCATCATAGTATGCTGTCACCATTCGCCTTTTATGGACTAGTAACTATGCTGATAACTTTGTTGCTTATAATATGTTTGCTTGTATTATATAAGATACTGCGTTTTAGAACCCTGCTTTAGTAAATAAATATTTCAAATATGCACGTGTCCTCATTTACTCCACGTTCTGGTTTGAAATGATTATATAGCGAAAGAGTGTTCATGTGTTCCACGATTCCTGAGGTAATCTAAGTTCATGTTCTGGTTTGTCTAAGCATTGGGAGCTTGTTATGACCAATGAGACACTGTAGCTAGCTCGGTAAGGGGATTTTGGGTACTGAGGTGAGTTTTGGGCCATCCTAATTCACCGAGGTTCCAGGTCTCTATGCACAGTTCTGTAGGAGAACGGAATTCCCGCTACATGACGCCCATACATTGTTGGCCTTATATCATGACACTCGAGTAGTATATCTTTCAATCCTTAACCCCTTCACTGTCGTTTCCGGAAAACGGTGGTGTTGGATCAACCTACCTGTTAAAATAGGTCTTTTCAAGCTTGAATCTTAACTAAACGGTTTCCTTGAATTACTACCCAGTTGTGCTACAAAGTTTACTTTGTTTTTCTTAGTTCCTGTGCTGTCATGGCTGCGTGGACATTCCGCAGCATAGTCGCATTGCGGTGCGAGATCATTTGCGGATGTACAATGTGCATTTGGAAGGCTTGGCTGTGATCATGGTGGTGAGTGTGGATGCTGCTTACCCTTACGAACTGTTTTATTCGTGGGTGACATTTCCAGAGGTGGACGCGAATTCTAATGTGTTCCACACGTACACTCCCACGGCTGTACCTAATGAGTATACTCCGTACAGGGCACAGGAAGTTCCTATTGACGTTTGGCAGCATCGAGTTTGGTTTGGTGGTGCCCTACCCCACACTTTAACCGCTCCGAGATTAGGTCCTTTGTCCATTCCAGGCGCTAGTTGGCCTGTTTTGGCTGGATTTACTCCTCATCCTCTACACAGCAATTGTAATGTGGCTGAACTTCGACGACTACATGTAGTCGCAATTGCCGTGATTAGAGCCTTAGTGCATTACATGGGCCGTAATCTTCCGGGTGGAGCCCCGGGGGGTGTGGCGCTTCCGGCCAGACAGGGTGGTTTGAAACTCAGTCCCGTCATGGTCAATGCTGTAATGGGCAAGAAGCCCCAGGATAAGGATAATTTTCCTTTCTGCCTTGCAGAGAAATTTGGCCAGCTGGAAGCTGTATTTCCTAATAAGACTCCTGGTGAAAAACACCAGATTCTTACTCTTAGTTTGCCGAAAGATTTGGCCCCTGAGCTCGTTGACTGTGAAACCTGGGGTAAGACTTTTGCAGCGGTCTATGCAAGGTGCTACAGCACCCCGTCTATGGCTGTGCTGCCTACGGTCCTTAAACGTGTTCAGGATGACCACAGACCGGAGTCTGCGGTTGAGTTGGGCATGCGCCTGTGTGGCACCTTTGATGTGGTTTGCGATCTCATACTTGCTAATGTCATGGAGGATGCAGTGAACTTTCAGGTTGCTAACGCTTTGGCGGCGATTCCCGACAGTTAGCGAAAATTATTGTGGCAGCTTAGAAAACCGTGGGTCGCATTGGTAAGGGTCTTAAGCCTTTTTCTGTTAAGGAGAAAAAGCAGCCCCAGGGACAAACTTCGGAAACGGAAGTTCAGCCCAAGTCCAAGAAACAAAATTGGCCTAAAAAACAGAAAGAGGGAAAGTAACAGCAACAACAACAAACACAGGTTTCTCGTCCGGCGTCTCCGTTGCCTGCGCAGTCGGAACATGTTTATGACTTGCGCGATCGCGCGATGATTAAATCTCCTGATCGATTTCAGGCTTCTGAACAACGTTCTCCTCGTTCCTTTCAGGACTCATCGGCCCGACAACCGGTGGTGGAGGGGGCGGCAGGGGTCGGGATGGCCAGCAAGGACGTGACCAGCCCCACCCGAACAATGGTGCAGAAAGGCAGGAAGGCTCGACGCCTAAGAGACCGCAGTTTGCCAAGAAGAAAGTCGCAGCCTTAACAGCGCATCGCTATGCCACAGATAGTGAGAACGCGGCTTCGCAATCTGACGTGGGCTCTGACCTTGCTGGACAGCGCGGCGGAGATTACCATAGTGAGAGAGGCCCTGCGTCCACTACTGAAGGTGACAGCGACTGATACTTATGATGTGATTGAAACAGCTGATACAAGAGTTGCTCCCCCTGATGGACTTTTTGAAATTGTCCTGTTAATCGAGGGTGACATACAGCGAACCATAAAAGGGGTATTTTGGAAAAATCTTTCGTCTACATATGACGTTTTGCTTTCGGAGGCTGACTGGCCACCACCTTTTGTTCTCGCAGCTCCGCGAGGGGAGGAGGTAATCCTCCCCAGTTTCGCGAACACAGTCTCGAAAGAGGATGCGCTGCATTTTGCAGAAGAGTGGGCTCTGGCTCTAGCGCCGGCTGTGTACCGCAATCAATGTGGTTGGGATAAATTGTCCCCATGCCACGAGATTCCTTTACGGTCTCAGCCACAACCTCAACCTCAATATCCCATACGGCGTGAAGCTAAGGCTTCCATCGTGGCTATCCTTGAACAATTGGAATATCAAGGTGTAATTGAAACATGTGTGTCACTGATGAATAACCCTCTTTTTACTGTAAACAAGCCAGACGGTTCATATTGTTTGGTATTGGATTACCGGCATTTAAACTCACATTGCCGTAACTGTGCAGTACAGAATACTCATGGCTCTGCCCTAGTGAATAGTCTTGTGCGTAAGCAGTTTAAAACCACGCTTGACATTTCCAATGGTTTTTATGCCCATCGATTGGATGGTCTAAGTTCCCAATGGACCTCCTTTACTTGCGGCGGTGTCAAAAACATTTTGGGGCGTTTGCCTATGGGCTATAAGAATAGTCCTGGGATTTTTACTGCCCGCATAGTCTCGAGAATCGACCCGGATGTGGATGACATATATCTCACAGACGACGAACTATGGGAGCATCTGTGTCGAGTCAACTGGATTATTTGTGCCTTTGCAAACTTGGGTTACAAATTCAACTTTGCAAAATCGCACATTGCAGAGTACACAGTGTTGTTTCTGGGCTACAAGCTCAACAATGAGGGAAAGGGATTGGCTCCTCACTTCCTGGAGAAATACGCAGAACTGCGCGCTCCAACAACACTGAAAAAATTACAATTTTTACTGGGCTTCTTGAATTTTGGGAAAACATACATTCCGGAATATGCCCAGCGTATCAAGCCTTTGTGTGCTTTGATACAACCATCTTTTTCCAAATCATGCTGGCTGCCTGAGCATTCGGCTATTCTGCAGTCTTTGCAGGCTAATCTGCTCGCTTCTAAATTCTTACTGACTCGTGATAACCACACCAACCTGGTGATAAGAATTATCCCTGGGACGGTGGGTTTCACGTACTTGACTTTTAATGAAGGAGACACAGTACCTATTGCTTACAAGTCACACTTGTACACTTCGGCTGGATTGCGCTTTTTGACTGTGGAGAAAGTTTTGACGGCTGTGCAGATGGCAATTCTTAAGGAACATGCCCTGTCACAGGGAAAGCGCAAGTTGGTTGTTACCCCATGTCCTGCCTTGAGGCAGTCACGAAAGCCAGTGTACCGAATTCCAAAGCTTTGCACCCTCGGTGGATTCAATGGGCTGCATCCTTGACATCCCAGGATGTCACGTTTATTTTTGACGCCTCATTATGGTCACAGGAGTACTTACAGTATGAATTTGTTCATCCGGCTCCTTTAGCAATGCGGCCCTTGGAGGATTTCCATTGTATCATTTACACTGATGGTTCGGCCCAGGTTGCGCATGGCTCTAAACATGCCTACGTTTCCGCATGCGCCATTGTGGTCGGTGCCATGGTGAACGATGAGTTGAAGTCCAGTGTCGTGCACATGCAGACACTAGGGGACTGCACCGCTCAATTAGCAGAACTTCGTGCTCTGATGCTTGCATTGGAGTACGCTGATCCTAGTGTGATGACTCTTATCGTAACTGATTCTTACTACTGTGTCCAGTCTTACAATGAGAACTTGTTCTTTTGGATTCAGAATGACTTTCGTAATTCCAAGGGTAGCACAATAAAACATAAGATGATCTGGGTCCGAGTGGCTGAGCTTAAAGAGC
The DNA here is from genome assembly GCF_964263255.1 of Lissotriton vulgaris. NCBI lineage: Eukaryota > Metazoa > Chordata > Amphibia > Caudata > Salamandridae > Lissotriton > Lissotriton vulgaris. The sequence goes on along the minus strand of NC_141687.1, from coordinate 1,019,876,670 downwards.
AGTTGCCACTTGTGTTTGTGATTCATACTCTCGGCCATCAGCGTGTTGGAGTTCACGCTGTCGTTAACTCGCTTGCTGATGAAGCAGCGAAGTCTGCAGTATCGAAATATTTAGTTGCAGAAGTTACATGGTCCAAAAGTAAAATAGATGATGACATCTTGGCGGCTGTAGCTGCCTCTGAGAAGGGAGGTAAATATCCTGCGGGGTTCCCTTCGAAGTACACGGACCACTTAAGTCCCGATAAGGTTCCTTATGTGAAAATTCCTGATGTTGGGAAACGGTTGATTCCCAACTTGGATCTCAGGGCTACATTGATTACAGCGGTGCATGAAGGTGTGGCATCTGTGCATGCGGGCGTCTCGGCCACTGTAAATCAGCTACAACAATGATTCTGGTGGCGGGAAATGTATAAACAGACACGCGATTATGTCCTTCAATGTGACATTTGCCAGCAGATTAAGCCTTCGACTGCTGCGCGTCCGCCACAGACACAGTTGTACATATCTAATAAACCACTGGGTTGCGTTTATTTAGATCACTGTGGTCCTTTTTCTTCTGATACTGCATATAAGTACAACTAAGTAGCAGTTGATTCATGCACACGCTTTGTGTGGGTATGGCCCCATCGCAGCGCTGATTCATGGACTGTCATAAGAGATTTGAGTGTCTTTGTAGGGATTTTTGCCTATGATACCTTCCATTCAGATCAGGGTCCGGCTTTCGCCTCTAAGGCGAATAAGGATGCTATGATTTTGTTGGGGGTCCAAGTCAAGTTTTCGTCTCCGTACAGACCTGAGGGTAATAGTGTAGTGGAGCGAATGAACCATGACTTAAAGCAATCTTTGACAGCACGAGTTATAGGCACTGGCAGAAACTGGTTGGCCCATCTCAATGGCGTGCAGCGTGCTCTAAATAATCTCCCTAGAAGGTCTCTGGGTGGGCGGACACCGTACAAAATGCTCTTTGGTATCAAGATGTATGTCCCTGACCTTGACGGTCTAGACTGCGTGGCCCAAGCCACGGCCTTTGACGTAGATTAACATTGCAATGTTTTACAGGATCTACAAAAGACCAGAGACAGTCTTGCAGAGGAACATTTGCCCTCCACGTCGGATGATGCGTTGCAGATCCCGGTAGTTGGCTGGCTACCCAAAGTTGGAGAACTGGTTCGAGAGAAGATCGATAACAAGAAAGAATGTGGTCCTTCCTATCGAGCACCGGTTCCCGTTCTTGGAGTGAAGGGCACAAGAACTGTAATTTTACCACCACTTCCAGGTCGTAAGGAAAACAGGTTTATCTCTATTGACAATGTCAAGATACACACGGTGGCCGATTCTTCATAGTATGACACCGGCAATCTCCTGTCCTTCGATTGTGAGAAATTTTGTTTTTTGCCACTACTTCTAATGCTGAGCCAGGAGTGGCCCTCGAGATGCCTGCTGTTTCCAATCCTTTATTGAATACTTATCCCGTTAATAACATTGATGACCTAGATTATGCCTATCCTGCTGATTTGTCGATGCCTGATTTACAAACACGTTTGGCCACAGAATCCAGATTCTCATTTGACTCCGTTTCAGTTAATTCGAAAAAACCCTCACGTTTTGCAGTTTATGCTGCATTATTTAAAAAACATTTTTTGATCCCTCCTTGGACATATATTTGGCTGGTGCTTTTTTCAGTTTACCTTTTTATGTCAATTGGTTTTGTGTTTTATTTTTTCCGTCTCATCGATGGGCATTATGTCGAGGAGGGAACATGCATTGGGCATCTTAATGGAACTTTGGCCCCCTTTTCCTCATCACATTCAGCACACAGACTGAAAAGAGACTTCAATTTTGTTAACATCACTGCTTGGCTGGTTCTTGATGGGATTGTGTGGGATGCAGTTAAATTTCAAATCCATGGCCCTACTGAAGTAGTTAATGTCCCTAATGTACTCAGAGTGAACATGGGGGATGTGGTGAAACAAAACATACGTTCTGATGATTGGGATGTTCAGGCCGTAGAATCATTATTCTATGATTTGAAATATTATGCTGCCTTTGATGCTGAAGATTTATATTTAGAATCTGCTAATTATGGTGATTTATTTTGCTTTCAACATTTTGGTAACCATTTTCTGCATAAAACGAGTTCCAGAAGGGGTACTGTGGATTACACACAGTGGGAACATTGCCCAGCACCATTACAAGGCAGCTCCAGTACATTTTTGAAGAAGTACAGTTATTTTACCGACTTTAATCAATCAAGTCCTGAGTCCTTTTATTTTAAGATGACACAGAAGTCCATGTCCAAGGTTAGACTTACCGATACTAAATTGTTGTATTCGAACTCCTTTCTAGACAAATCAGCTGTGGAGGGCTACGAGCTATGGAAGGAAACCATTGACCTTAAATCGGTTTGGGGTTCTAAAAGTTGGCAGGTACAAGGCACTGAGGCTTTGCACCGTGCATGTCTCATCCCAAATCATATGTTGTTTTTAAATTCTACTATTTCCCAGACAACATGCTTTGGATTGGCTACTTCAAAAAAGTTGAATACCCCTACTATTCCTGATTTGGAAGAATATTCTGGTTGGAATAATTTCACACAGTTTTCTATTCGAGAATTGCAGACATTATTGCACAATTCATCCTTTAATGTATCCGGTTTGGATCCGAAGGGTTGGCTGATGTGGCACAAAAGTTCTGATTCTTGCCAACGTCGCTTTTTGGGTTTAACTGAAGGTTTTACACAAGTCAGGCCTGATCCCTGTTTTGATACTGATCATACTGTCACCACTTACTCAGTGGGCAAATTATGTCAGAATTGGCTACAACATTCTACATTAACTGCAGTTAAACTACATCTATCCCAGTTAACTGATAATGTCGATTTAAATGATTTCATAAAGGCCCGGCTAGTGGTAGATCTAAACGGTGGATTTATGCAGTTTACAATGAAATCTGGAAACTTTCACAAATTGAGGCTGCTAAGCGCCTAAGAGCTATTGATCAAGGTAATTTGGAAAAGGTGCTTGCAGTTGTCGATAACAGTATTAACATGCTTTCTTCCCGCATCTACACGTTGAATAATATTGTATCCTCTGTGGTTGATGTCGTAAATGATGAAGTGGCTGTGTTATACCATGGTCAAAATCAATTGCGTTCTGTAATGCAATTTGCGTGGACCTTGCAGACACTTAAAGCAGGTATAGTGCCCTGGAATTACATGAACGTGTCCTCCCTCTTTGCCCCATTTAATTTGACTGACAAACCGCGCATGTTTTCTATGCGTGACACATCCTTTTTCATGTTACACATTGAGAGGTTGGAATCTTTACCGTTCTCTGTAGCTGAGGCCACTGCTGCAACGTGGCTTATCCACGGATTAATCACATTTCCATTTTCCCTATACAAGTTTAATAATTGTATGCGATATATTGCGATAGGGAGATATGAACCATTAGGAAGCTCATTCCTCCACGAGGCATGGTCTCTTCCGTTCACATATAAGTGCCTGAAAGACGAGAAAGAAGTGTATCTTAATGGGGAAGAATGCACAGAGTCTCCTGACCATTCATTGATATGCAGGCACATCCAGTTACATGGTTCCTGTAATCAGGACCGGCCTAATTTAGCATGTCTTTTGAAAGGCACTCCGGTTCCCGCTATCGTTCCCACTTTCACATTACTGGCAAACAGTAGTTATTTACTGTTGAATAACGAAGAGTGTTGTGGGTTAATTAAAGGTATCGCTTATGTGGTAACTGTATCAGAGCGTGTTGTCTGTTGCAAAAACGTTCTGTATCCCCCTACGCATGGGATTTCAGATGTTTCCATCTGGCCGCGCATCCCAACCTTGAAAGCAGAGTGCAATGGTATGAGTAGAATAAGAGCCCTTTTGTCTCAAAAAGAGGTGGAGCTGAGTTCGGCCCGAGAAACATTTGTCCTTCACATAGCTAACACGCGCACAGAGGTACAGGCGCTTTTAAATACTGATTTGCCGTTACATTTCAGCAAGCTGGTTCATCAAATCTTTAATGCCTCCTCCACTTCTGGCCTTGCTCACTTTTTTAAATTAGTTAGCAGTGGTCTCGTGACTTCATTCGAGAAAATATTTGGAGTCATCCCTGCCTTCTTTCATTCTATATTTTCAAGTCTGTTTGGTGGCTTCCCTGTTTTGCTAGCATTGGCTGCAGGCGTTTTGGTGATATTTTGTTTTATTAAACATGGATGCCAGTCCTGCGTTAGAAGCCGCAGAGCCCCTCCTCTCACTGTTTAGCAACCGGATGCTTGATTACTATGGCACCCTGCCGCTTGCGACTTTAAGCACCGCATTTGGATTATCGTTTCGATTTTCCTATTTCACATGTGTCCACCATGTGTTTCATTGCCTGAGCTGCGATTTCGACAGGGCTCTTGATTTGTGTCTCTGCTTGACGGTGTCTCCTGACGTCGATTTTAATCATCTGATGAGCCACGTAGTTGCTCACGAGTAGGTTTGTTCTGGCGAAAGGATTATGGCCTTGGCAGCGATGCATGGACTAATGGGTCATTGGGACATACTTGCAGCAGCGCATGAGTTCTTGGCACAGAGCTTTCTTGAGAACCCACCAAGTTGTCCTCTGATGATGCTAGAGGATCCAGTGCTGGAGGAGCACGTATGTTCTTTCCCACTACTTAATTGGATGGCTGAACTGTTTTCGGATGATGACAATGATTTCATGTTTGAGGCTGTTGCTGCATATTTTGCATATTCAGTCCTATCCTGAGATGCCTTGGAGATTTTTATTATTTAGGCACGCACCTGTTTGTATTTTTGGAAGGTGCCTTTTTCTTACAAACCATTCTTTTTATATGCCCCAGGCGTATTGACTTAAACTAAAGGGGCCTTGTATTGAGAAGTTTAGACCATTTCATTTGGCCACTGTAGGCCATCATATCTGCTTTTGAAAATTAGCTTAGCTCATTATTATTGAACTCTGCTTTCATGTTATGCGCCTGTTCTGGTCTTACCTTACCTTGATTTTTGACCGTGCTCGGATCATTGGGGGGGTGTCATATGGCTAATTCTTTTCTATATACTGTGTTAAGTTAGCATGAGCTTATTAAATGTTTTAACGCCATTTTTCCTTTTGCTTCATTTTGCACACAACACATAAATGTTGTTTTAGCTTTCATCCCAGAAGACATTCGTGATTTACTTGAGAAATAATATGTTATTGCTCTGATATCAGTTATGCTCGGTACACTGTCTGCACAGTGAGTGCTGAAGGCTCCAAGGATAACTCGACATAGTGTTGTTGTGAGGTCTGATCTTCGCACCTCCATAGACATAACACACATGCTGCTGCCAAAATCTGGCTCTAGGCGGGTTTTATATTGTTGTGCTGAACACACACAGAACACACTTGATAGTGCTTCGCATGCAGAGAGCTGGTGGAAGATGATGTGATCCTCTGCCACCGAGATTTTGAGGTATGGGCCCGACCTGCTAAAACCCAAATGAGACCTTCATAGATATAAAATACTATGCTAAATAGAGAGGGTGAGAATTAGGTGTTGTTAATTCCTATTCATTTCAGCATCATAGTATGCTGTCACCATTCGCCTTTTATGGACTAGTAACTATGCTGATAACGTTGTTGCTTATAATATGTTTGCTTGTATTATATAAGATACTGCATTTGAGAACCCTGCATTAGTAAATAAATATTTCAAATATGCACGTGTCCTCATTTACTCCACGTGCTGGTTTGAAATGATTATATAGCGAAAGAGTGTTCATGTGTTCCACGATTCCTGAGGTAATCTAAGTTCATGTTCTGGTTTGTCTAAGCATTGTGAGTTTGTTATGACCAATGAGACACTGTAGCTAGCTTGGTAAGGGGATTTTGGGTACTGAGGTGAGTTTTGGGCCATCCTAATTCACCGAGGTTCCAGGTCTCTATGCACAGTTCTGTAGGAGAACGGAATTCCCGCTACAACCCATACCTTGAGTTGTGGGAATTTCTGGGGCAGAATCTTTCAATCTTGCTTGTGGGGTTCTGCAGGGCTCTTCCCTTAGTCCACATTGTTTAATTTAGATGTTGCCCCCTTAGCTAAGCCGGTGTAGTCCTTTGGTTTTCAGGTGCTGTCCTTTGCGGACAAAACCCAAATCATCATTTCTGTAGCAGATGGCATGCTGTTGGTTGCAGGAAGTTTCAAATGCTGTTTTCCTGAAATAAACATCTGGATAAAAGGGAACTGGTTAATACTGAATGCAGACAAAACAGAGATTTCTTTATGGTCAAAACTCTAGTGGCCAGAGACCTGTGGCCTCCTACCTCTTCTGGTTGTCTCAGCAAAATAAATCTAGGGGTGATTTTTGACAATATCCTCTCATTAGATACCCACCACCATTTCCAGCAAGACGGAATGGGGCTGATGGCTGCCGAACACAGAGCTCCTTACTGAAATCCCCACATCCCTACCACGGATCAGCCTAAAGGGGGCAGATTACTGTTTCCTCCTAAATCTTGGACAACCTCTGCTACATTACTGAGCGGGTTTTTTTCCTCATATATCGTCTGTCTCGACACAGACTTGATTAACACTGGACGAGAACCTTACCCCGAGGCGCTCCAACTAACACTTGCCTTGCCCTGAAGAAGCTCGAGTCTGGGCGAAACGCATTGGCTGTCTTGAAAAGAAAGTGCATGTTGAATAAAAGCAACTAAAGATCACAAGCAATGACGTGGATTTACTCATTATTTTACTTTATGTATATACTCTCGTGTTTTTACCTTGCATATATATTGCCTCTCATACCCTTGTGGAATAACCCACAATAAGAGGACTGTGAGTTTTTGTACTTCTTCATTATCAAGATCTTAAAAAAGGTTTTCCCCTTCATATCACTTACATTGAGAGTGGCAGTAGCTAGCGCACTTATTACATCATGCCTGGACTACTGCAATGTTAGGTATTTAACCTTTGATAAGTTCACACTGAATAGACTCCAGGTCATTCGGAATGCAGCAGCCCAACTGGTTTTGGATGTACCCAAATGTGTGTCAGTGAGGGAAGGTATCCGTTCCCTGCACTGGCATTCAGTCAGTAAACACGTGACCATCAAAGACCTTCAAAGGCCTTTGTTTGGCTCACACGGCTCTCTGTCTCCAGGTGCAGCCTCCCCTGAGAACTGCTTTTCATTGGTACATCCGTAAGAGACAAGTGAGGCCCTCCCCACTTAGAAAAGGTAGCTGTACCTAGATTAGGAAAACTAGGTGGGACGGTCACTCTTGCTCGGTCGCAGTTGCTAAGCTGTGGAACACGCTGCCCATCTTATTGGGAGCTTAACTTCTCGCGTGGCCTTTCTGAAGCAAATGAATACTTGGCTTTTTTCCCTCCTGTGATGGTGGTTTTTCTGGTCTCTTTTCTGTGTACTTCAGCTGCTCACCTTTTGCTAGTGCTTTGTCACCCTTGGGTATAAGGCACGGTTCAAATACAAAAAATAATAATATTAATAATAATAAATAATAATAATAAATAAAACCATATTATTTACAACAATATTTCATACCAAAAAAGTGATTATCTTGACAAAAATATTGTGTGACACGATCTTTCTGCACTAACAATATTTTTGACACAATAATTTTACATTGCAATATTATAAACTCAATATTTCTCCAAAAGACCTTTTGCAGAGCTTTACTATTGTTTGGTTTGCCAGGGTTAGTCAGCATGGATAAAGTATAGGCAGGGTAATTTAAATTATGGGCCAAAATTTTAAACTATGCAACGCATTTTCTGACTGTATTTCTTAATTTAATGTTTTTGACATTTCAATTCAAATTATGTGAAAAATTATGTGGTGAATTCTGTCAACCTATAACTAAGCGGTATACACTGCAGTTGCAGAATCGCATACATCCATTGGCTTTTGTCATTGTCTTTTCTGTTATCCACAATTTTTTCATAAAAGGTAAACAAAACCTGAACATTCAAATTCTTCTCAGTGCCAATTGTTCATTGCATTTTGAAGAAACAGCCTTTTCAAGGTAACTCTCTCTAACTAAACATGCAATAAAAAGAATTCACAGAGGTAAACATTTGTTATATAATCCTAAATTGACATCTTGGGGTTCTGGTAACAATCACAAATCATTCAGCCTTCTCCATCATGGTTTATGATCTCATCAAAACCTCCTGATGCCAATACTCAAGCATGTTACACAATTATCAGAATGATTTCTATATAGATTTCACGGTTCCCTATGAAGTCTGTCATCATTATAATGACTGGCTTCAAACCACAGAGTAGAACTTCACTACTGTCAGGATTGCTGGGATGATGTGACATGGCGGACCAAATTAGGGTCCAGATTATCTAAATTTGGTGGCATGGTACTCCAGCTATTTTCATCCATTTTAGCTAGAAAAAACATATTTTGTGAAAGCTTCAAATGATTAATTATGGTAAATGCTGCATCCACTGAATCACATGAATCCAACACCATAATAATATAGCCTTATAGCCCACCGTAGCGGGCTATACTGGCTATTAAAGGCCATCTCCATCGTTAAAGGCCCGAGCTGAAGACGAGGGCCTTTAACAAGGGAGAGGGACTTTAATATAGCCTTATAGCCCGCCTTAGCGGACTATACCAGCTATTAAAGGCCAGCTGAATCGTTAACAAGACAGCGGGACAGCGGGACTTTAATAGCTGGTATAGCCCTGCTACAAAGGGCTATAAGGCTATTAGAACATTCTGCCACTTGAGAGCAGAATGTTCTAACAAATTAAACAAAGGGTTCTCGAAGTTCAAGGGGATATAAATCCCCTCGAGCTTCAAGAAGCCTTTGTAGAACATTGGAATGTTGCTCTGCGGGCCTTTACCGGCCAATAGAAGCAGTGAGTACTCCATTGTCTGCAATGGAGCTCCCAACATTCCAATGTTTTAATAAGTGGTAAAGAAAATCTAAACTTTATTATTTTGGTTTTTACCAAAGAAAAGGGCCCAGCTCATACTCATTTAAACCAAATACACTCCTGGTAAATACAATGGCATACACTTTTTCATTTCAATAAGTACAACCTTTCTACACGTATACGCATTTATATCATTAACCAATTAATTCTCAATTAAAAGAGTAACACTTTTTATTTTACATCAAATAGTCATTTCAAAATCCAAAAATAGGCGTTTTCTCTGTCCCCTTTAAGTCTTAAGATTTCTTCAACACTCTTGAGTATTACTTTAAGGATTTCTCTATTGTATACTGTTCATTTCTACATCCAAACAAGTATTTTATAATCAAACATCATAGTCTTCACATACTGTTATTTGTCAGTCATTAACAGTAGTTTGCATACAAGCTTATTAGCTCTTCACATACATTTGTTTGTCTGCCATTAACCAATTATGAATCTGTCTTTGATGCCATAAGTAAAGCCACAGCAAACAGGTATTTCACAGATTCCAACCACTTCCTCAAAGCTGTAATGAGATTTTAGAGAAATTCTCAAATGTTCAAATATATTACATTAAATAAAGTAATTTTCAAATTAATATATTACATATCTCCCATAGTTTACAGTTAGAGTTTTATTAGTTAGCAGACAACATTTTATTCCCTTTATTTGATACTACTCGATTTAAAACCCCATAAATTCATCTGTTCAAATTATCTATAAAATCCCAATGCACCACCGCACAGTTACAGTCTTCATTTCTATAGTATCATAATATTGTACCTTTATTCCTAGTTTATTAAATTACATCTATAGCAATGAATTTCTCATGGAACTAAGCCCAGAAGTTTTTAGCAGCATCACATTGATATTGCAGTCATTCAGGGGCTGATTATTTCTCTTAACCCAATACAATATAGTAAGAACTTCAATGTATGTTTTTGCAAAACAATAAACTCAATCTGTCAATGTATATATTAAATGATAATCTCAATCCTTATTGTAGGAATCGAAATGAGAATAAAGAGACCCTATAAATAGATATAAAACCCAATACACATGATCATATATCAGACATTGTTGTTCACCTACTTAGTTATGTAGATATTTTAGAAGATATGAGTGTGTGGCAAATACATTAACCTATGATAATAATAGTGTTCACATAACTCCTCTATCTTATCCACAATAATATTGGAACTTTAAGAGCATTATATACATGATAGTATAAAGATAACATCTTTCGAAATAGCTTACCTAATAATAACTTTAGTCAGCTTAGACCCAAAAAACTACACAAATCCATTCAGTCTAAATCCAATAAGTAAATGATAAAATACAAGAAACAGTGACCAAATAGCTACTTATAACCTTATTTAGATTCCAATAGGTGTAATAGAATTGCAATGCTACATCCATCTAAAGTCATAAATCATGCTTATATTTAAGCACCAAGCGATACAAAAGGGGATCATTGACGGAGCGTTTAAGCCAATCAAACACTCACCCCCATTCAACTGATCTGGGTTTAATCATCACGATTCTTTAGCTCACTTAGCCACCCCAGTTCAGACATGGCCATATGCAAATCAGTCTGACCCTGTGCCTCATGGGAACAGTCCAGCCTGAACTGCCAAGCCATGTCTTCCCTGGACCGGAAACAAGCATCCTGGGACCGGTTTCGGATTCATAATCCTCATCAGCTAGGCTATCTTGAATCCAGTGGCCAAGTGAGCAAGGGACTCACGTCTGAGCATACCCTGCCAACTTAGGGCGAACAAAGCGATACAAAAGGGGATGATTGACGGAGAGTTTGAGCCAATCAAACACTCACCCCCATTCAACTGATCTGGGTTTAATCCATCATGATTCTTTAGCTCACTTAGCCACCCCAGTTCAGACATGGCCATATGCAAATCAGTCTGACCCTGTGCCTCATGGGAACAGTCCAGCCTGAACTGCCAAGCCATGTCTTCCCTGGACCGGAAACAAGCATCCTGGGACCGGTTTCGGATTCATAATCCTCATCAGCTAGGCTATCTTGAATCCAGTGGCCAAGTGAGCAAGGGACTCACGTCTGAGCATACCCTGCCAACTTAGGGCGAACAAAGCGATACAAAAGGGGATGATTGACGGAGCGTTTGAGCCAATCAAACACTCACCCCCATTCAACTGATCTGGGTTTAATCCATCACGATTCTTTAGCTCACTTAGCCACCCCAGTTCAGACATGGCCATATGCAAATCAGTCTGACCCTGTGCCTCATGGGAACAGTCCAGCCTGAACTGCCAAGCCATGTCTTCCCTGGACCGGAAACAAGCATCCTGGGACCGGTTTCGGATTCATATTCCTCATCAGCTAGGCTATCTTGAATCCAGTGGCCAAGTGAGCAAGGGACTCACGTCTGAGCATACCCTGCCAACTTAGGGCGAACAAAGCGATACAAAAGGGGATGATTGACGGAGCGTTTGAGCCAATCAAACACTCACCCCCATTCAACTGATCTGGGTTTAATCCATCACGATTCTTTAGCTCACTTAGCCACCCCAGTTCAGACATGGCCATATGCAAATCAGTCTGACCCTGTGCCTCATGGGAACAGTCCAGCCTGAACTGCCAAGCCATGTCTTCCCTGGACCGGAAACAAGCATCCTGGGACCGGTTTCGGATTCATAATCCTCATCAGCTAGGCTATCTTGAATCCAGTGGCCAAGTGAGCAAGGGACTCACGTCTGAGCATACCCTGCCAACTTAGGGCGAACAAAGCGATACAAAAGGGGATGATTGACAGAGCGTTTGAGCCAATCAAACACTCACCCCTAGTCAACTGATCTGGGTTTAATCCATCACCATTCTTTAGCTCACTCAGCCACCCCAGTTCAGACATGGCCATATGCAAATCAGTCTGACCCTGTGCCTCATGGGAACAGTCCAGCCCGAACTGCCAAGCCATGTCTTCCCTGGACCGGAAACAAGCATGTTCCATGGGGCACAGGGTCAAGACTGATTTGCATATGGCTGGGTTCAAACTGGAATGGCATGGTGAGCAAAAAAACGATGGATTTAGGCCCAGATCTCTGTACTGGGGTGAATGTATGACATTATTCTGCATTCTGTCCATCACCTGTTGTTTTTTATATTTAAGCACCAGCCAGCAAATTATGGGCATTCATGATAAGGTAAAACCTGTAATGGGCAAAAAGCAGAAAAAGGCAGAAAAAAGTTACACCTAGATGGATTTCAAGATGGCATATTACTAAAGTGCTGCACTGTATCCAGTAGTTTTAGTATCAATCATGCAGCACATACTGCAAGCAAAACAGTGCGTGCAAATGACCTGACAGAATGGGGGAAAACATTGCAGCAATTTATCTTAAGGGTGAATTTGCCCTAGAGACAGTTGTGCCCCCCTCCCCCGAAACTTGCCTTTTCGCTGACATTTTCATTGCGGTATCCCCGCCATGAAAAGTACTGTGGAAAGGCAGGTCGTAATGGCCACTGCATGCCGATGCCAGCACCACCTCCATTGACCGCCACTATCCACACCACCGCTGCCGGAGCAGTGGCAGTAATCTGGAGGCGGTCATGTGGTGGTCCGACCGCACACCTCATAATCGGGCGGTCGGACCGCCAACAACGATAGAGTGGGCCCGGACCACTTTACTCATAATCTGACCCTAAGTATCACACCACCATTGATGAATAGGTGTAATAAACTGAACCATATTTCTGTTGCATTTATAAAGACTACGGGGCATATTATCAAGGGGGTTTATCTCCGCTTTTTTAGCTTTAAAAGCCAAGAAAGAAGAAGGGCAGGCAGATAGCGATTGCCTTGGGCTCGGCGATTCAGAATATACTCATTCACTGGCGCACTACCACGCTCCCTACTGTTGTTGGTTGGCTACATAGATTGCGGCATGTCCTAGGCATGGAGAAGTTGTCCCTGGTGGTGGCGGGGGATGTAGACACATTCGAAGAGCTGTGGTTGCCATTCCATACATTGTTACAGTCCGAATTAGGGAAATTACCTGTCCTAGATACCTCAGACTGCTACGGCTAACATCCCAGTCAGCCCCGTCCACCTGAACTGCCTGAGATGATAGCTAGGGGGGAGAGATGGATGACCACGCTGCTACTGTGGGGGAAGGAAGGATCGTTAGCCCAGTACAGGGGGTGGGGGGAGGGACTCGGGGGGGATGGGAGGAGGGCAGTTGGTTGGGAGGGTATTGTTTTTCTTTTTTGGTTTGTCCCACCCGCAGGTGCACTCGCCATAAAGACCCGGAGCATGATATGCCCAACACACTGTATGAGCGGATTGCACATCTGTAACGAACTGTTTGCATTATTTCACATGGGGCACCTGTGGTTCTTTGTTTGTATTGTTTCCTTTTTCTTTCAATGCTGCAATAAAATGCTTTAAACCTAAAAGCCAAGAAAGCAGTAATAAAATTATCTCCCTATTACCTAGCTGTTTCTAACACCAGTTAGCGACAGCTAGTAGGAGATAGCGACCATCTTGGGCCCCACTTTGCATGTCAGTGATATTTATCACTAATGATATGCAAAGTGGGCGTGCCAAGATGTTAGCGACTGAAAACAGTCGCTAACATCGCTATCTCCTATTACCAACTTTTGGAGATATTTGCGCTAAGCGCGAATATCTCCAAAAGCTAACACCTGCCCTGAGCAGTTCTTAGCCATGTTATCCAATGGGAGATGGATAACATGGCTAAGAGCATTAGCTCGGTAATGCATGAATATCGCTGACTTTTCAGCGATATTCATGCATTGCGGCGATTTTTATCGCATTTGCGATAAACCTTGGTAATACCAAGGTTTATTTGCGGTAAAAATCGCCGCAGCGCAGTGGTAAATTTTTGTCTCTAACCAAGCAATAGCGGTAATTATCGCTATTGCTTGGTAATATGCCCCTACATTTATTAACCGGTGTCTGATGTCATTAGTCAGTGCAATAGTTATTTTTAAAAAAAATCATCTCTGATACTTAAGAGAAATTTAAATACTGTAAAGACTTTCTAAAAGTATCCATCAGTTCTTACAATTTTTATAATGGGTATAAGCCTAGTGACAATTATTCAAAAGAATTATTGAAGAAATTTGTCATATATTACTTGGGTCTAAAAAAACTTTTCGAATTGGGTCTAAAACAGCTTTTGCAACTGATGACACATTATTTAACATACTATTATTGCTGTTGACAAAGCACCTAAATTATGATCACACCTAATCTAAGATGTATTAAACAGATCAGTTCATAAAGCTGTCTTTATCATTGTAATCAGAGCATGTTATGTTATGTTATGTTATGTTACGATTATTTATTGTGCGCACAGATACTCCAGCCAAGGAGCGTCCTGGCGCAGAGACAAGGTAGCACGTAACACAACAGGAAAGTAAAAACAAAACAGCTAAAACAAGAAGGTTTTTATAGCCCTCCGAAAGGTCAAAAGGTCCTCCAGCAAACGGATTTCAACAGGCAGGGAGTTCCATGCTGACGCGGCCATTACCCTGAACGAGCGGCCTCCCATGCGACTGAGCCTGAATCAGGGGACCACCGCAAGGGCCAGACCCTGAGAGCGGAGGCTGCGGGTGAGAACATAAAAGGACAGACAACTCAACAGGATTTCCGGGCCAATACCTCTCAAGATTTTAAAAGCAAGGCACAAAACCTTGAAGAGGATGCGCTTCCTAACCGGAAGCCAATGTAGGGAGCGAAGGACACCTGTCACCGAGCAGAATCTGGGCAGGCCGACAACCGCCCTCGCCGCGGCATTCTGAACCCGTTGCAAGCGGGTTAGCTCGGCCTGGTTAGCCCCAGCCAGGAGAGAGCTGGCGTAATCCAGGCGGGAGATGATAGTGGCCTGGATCACCAGCTGCCTGGTTGGGGCATCAAAGAACTTGAGAACAGGTCTCAAGCCCCTCAGAAGACCAAAGCAGCAGGCCGCGTTTTTTTTAGTATGCCCTACAAAGAAGAGGCCCGCATCCAGCCATACCCCCAGATTTTTCACCTCCGATACCGGGATCGGAGTAGGTCCCAACTCTGGTGGCCACCAGAGGTCACCCCACAGCTCCACTCCCTTACCGACGACCATCACCTCTGTTTTTGTGGCATTTAGCTGAAGGCAATTGCCTGTCAGCCAGCTAGCCACCGCCTTCAGTCCAGACTGAAACCTGGGGGCCTCAATCTCCGCATCCCCGCTGAGAGTAACCGCCAGCTGTGTGTCGTCGGCATATGAGACCAAAGTTAGGCCCCACTGCCTAGCGACATCAGCCAGCGGTCTCACGTAAAGATTGAACAACGTGGGACTCAGCGAGGACCCTTGCGGAACCCCCATGGCCAGCGGTTGGTAGTTGGACTTGAAGGGAGGGATGGCAACACAGAAGGAGCGGTCATCTAAGAAGGAGCGGAACCATTGCAGCGCCTGACCGCCAATGCCAGTCTCCTCGAGCCGATGCAGGAGGATGCTATGGTCTACCGTATCAAAGGCGGCGCTAAGATCTAACAAAATAAGCGCCGCCGTTTGACCAGCATCCAACCTTGCCCGGAGATGTTCCACCATCACAAGTAACGCATGGCAATTATAATGATAATTATCATAATCTGTATACCAGTACGTACCTTAATCCATTTTTTTAAGGCACCTGATCCTGGATACACCTTTTTTTCAGCATCCCATAGGAAGCATTTTCATTAGGATTCTTTTTTACCTCCTTTAGTTTGACCTTTGGGTCACAAATTGAAAAGTTCCATGAGTCATGTCAGATCACAATGCATTAGTTATTGAAATTTTGGTTATGGGCTGGGTATTTAAAAGAGGCATACTGACAGACAAGGATTATGTCACCCATATAAATAAGTGGATCCCCAAATTTTTAGCTCTCAATCGAGGTAGCGTATTAGTGGGTATAGTATGGGATATGCATAAAGCGATTATCGAGGAGAGACTATCAATTTTGGTCTCAGGTGCTAAAAGGCACAAGTACAGCTGGCAAAATGTATTCAGAGATCTAGTTGAGGCTAAGGCCCAATTAATTGTCGCATGCTTCAGAGAGAGCTGAGTTAGTAATGATTCAACAAAGGCTTGCGCTCGTTAAATCAGCTATTGGGAGTACGTCTAGACCAGGACCTCACCCTTTTTCACCATGCCAGCACCACTGCAGGGTCCTGCTTCCACATCATCGGCCTCCTTCGGAAGGTGTTCCCCCTTCTACCTGACGATACCCGGAAGACCCTGGTCCAGGCCCTCGTTTTGAGCCGCCTGGACTATTGTAATGGGTTACTTCTAGCTGCCAATGAGGGAGTGCTCAATAGATTGCAGGTGGTGCAGAACACCGCAGCTCGGCTGGTGACCAACACCCCCCCCAGAACACCGTCCCTTCCCCTCCTTAAGGCCCTTCATTGGCTTCCTATCCGGAAGCGGATAGAATTCAAGATCAGCTGTGTGATACACAAATGCTTATACAATCTAGGACCTCATTACCTGACAGACAAATTTGTTTTTCACCGTTCTTCCCGTATCCTCAGGTCCTCCAATCAACAGCTGCTTCAGGTTCCTAGACACTATAAGACCAGACAGGGAGGCCGTGCCCTATCTATCATGGGTCCTCGTCTATGGAACAGTCTCCCCCTCTCCCTCAGAGAATGCCAGAGCCACACAGCCTTCAGGAAACGACTAAAGACTTTACTATTCTAGGAGGAGCTCCTTGATCTGTTCACCTCACAGCACCGCGCGGAGATACACCTTCGGGTGTGATGCCGGCGCGTAACAAGCCCATAAATAAATAAATAAATAAAATAAAATGTTAATAATATGTCAGCATAGGAAGCAGCAGAATAATAAATGACCCGCAAAAAGGAATGTTATGAATTCAGCGAACTTGTGGGGTATTTGTTGGTGGTATGTACTAGACAAAAGTGACATTTGCGGTAATCAGTGAAATCAGATGGTCAGTCTATTGCTGACATCAAGTGAATTTGTGAGGTATTCTGAGTGTTTTACAAAGCATTGTATCGCAATGATGAGACAAAGGATTAAAATGACATAAAGGAAAATCTAAGCTCAGTCTCCAGTTGCAAAGTTAATCTCAAAGATTGGGAATTCTTAGAGGGCCCTATTAGCAAGGACGAGATTTATGCGGCTCTCATAGAACTCCCTTGTGTTAAAGCAGTAGGGGTAGGCAAATTCCCTCTAGAATTCTATACATTTTCTTCTCTGCCCTAGACGTTGACTTGATTAAGATTTTCCTGGAGGCTTGAAAATGGCAGTGTGTACCTGAATCTTTAGCGTTGACTAACATAGCAGTGATTCTCAAAAAGGAGAAGCCTTCACAAGACCCCAGATTCTACGGACATATCATGTTAATTAATAACGTTACGAAACGTTATGCTAAAGTATTAGTTACATGGCTAAGTCATATCATTGAAAAGCTGGTTTCACCAAGACAGCATGGTTTTATACCAGGGAGGGGAACTACAGAACATATCCGTTTGGTCATAGCGTTGTTTGGTGCAGCAGCTATTTCTAAAGGTCCCATGGCCCTTCCCCTGTTTGAAGCAGGAAAAAGTAGAAAAAGATTTTGCCAGGGTAACCTGGAACTATCTCTGGGGGGTCATGAGGTGGTATAAAATTGGTAAAGGGCTTCGTTATTGCTACCCAAGCAGTGTATCTAACTCCTTCTGCTAGGATCCAGATTATGAGGGGGCAATTTGACTTTATTCAAATTGCAAGAGAAACAAGATAGGGCTGTCCCTGCTCTCCTTTATTGACTTCCCTTTACATAGACACCCTGATTAGAAAGTTGAAGGATAACGCTCTTATTGAGCCCATGCAATTTCATGCCAAAGGCACTAAGGTTTCAGCATATGCCGATGACATAGCAATAGTGACGCCAGACCTAGAGGTATCAATATTTGAGATAGAAAATGAGGACTTGGACTTTGGGAAATAATCAGGGTACTCTTTAAATCAGACCAAGATTCAATCAGTTGTTAACAAGCAGATACAATCTATTCATGCCCGCATAGTGGTAAATGCTGTCTCTCTGAGTATCAGTATCGAGTCAGACATAGACAGGATAGTCTAATCTATCCTGGAGAAGGTATTTTATGAGGCTAAAAGGGACCTGTGGAGGATCAGCAATCTGCATCTTTCAATTATTGGCCGATGCAATGTAATTAAGGTGCTATTTCTCCCTAAGGTCCTCTATACTTTTAGGGCAATTCCACTTAAATTTGAAAATCGATGGCTTAAAATTTGGTTGTATGCTAAAGCCAGAAGAGCTCTCAAGCATAGAGAGAGGGGGTTGGGCAGCCCCCATTTTAAATATTATCAGTGGGTGGCAGCTTTACAATGTATGAAGTCCCTCGTCGGTGAGGGTTAATGTAGAGGGGCGGAGAGTCCCCTCCTCCATATATGAATTATTCATAGGAGAGGATGCTAAGAGTGTCTTCTTAAAGATCGTTGAGCCAAGCTATAACAAGAAAAGTCAGGTTCAAGACTCTTCTGGCATCCTTTAAGATCTGGGCGATTATGAGGAAAAAAACTGGCTTGTGGAGATGCAGCTATTTTACTCCAATACAAGGATCTCAAATCCTACTTTCGATATTTTATGACTCTTATTGTCTGAGCTGGGAGACCAAGGGGATTAAGAGATTGGAAGATTTCTTTAAAGGGGATAAACTTGTATTGCTTGAAGAGTTATATCATGATTATGGGATTGACAAGGGGGAATTTTTTAAGTAGCTTCCAGTTCAGAATTTTCTTGTAAGGAAGGAAGGGGGACCGAGTGGGTTTGCTAAGCTAACTTTAATGAAAATTCTTTGTAATAATGTTAAATGCACAATCAGTCGAATTCATAGCTTTTCTGTATACCTAATTATTTGGGGAAACACATGGAAAAGTGGCAGAAGAAGCTCGATATCACAAATTATTGCTTTTATGAATAATTGAAGCTGGGCCGTACTTTATTGTTATTGGTGATACTGCATGTGCAGCACTATATAAGGCCCTTTGATCTATATTATACACCTACATAAATTGCTAAATGGGGTAGGAATGCGGGTATCTGCTGCACAACATGCAAAAGCCAGGCGGCAGATCTGGCACATATATTTAGCACCTTCCCGGCACTGGATCAGCAGCAGCTAGAGGAAACTAAGGGGTCGATTAGGATGGTGGACGGACAAAGTCCATCCGCCATCCTGTCTGGGGCAGGGACCGTCCACCACAAGGGCGGAGGTACCGTGCCCCGAATTAGGATGCACCCGCCACAGTGGCGGGTGCATCCCGCATTTTTAACATTGCTGCCGGAAATGTCAAAAATGCATGCTGTGCGTTTCACAGCACAACATGACAGGCACCACGCCTGTCATGCTAGGCATACCATAGGTACCCCCCATGTGCACCCTCCACCCCTCCTTCACCCTGGGGGCCCGCAAATCCTAATATGGCTGGCGGTGTCTGATAGACACCGCCACCATATTAGACCTTTTCCGCCGGCGGTAAAGTGGCGGACGGTCTTCCTGTCCACCACGGTCCCCCCGCCATTGTAATTTGGCGGGGGGGAAATAGGTGGCGGATGGGCAAGGATGGCGGACGGATTGCCACCACCTGCATGGCGGTGGCGATCTGTCCGCCATCCTAATCGGCCCCTATGTTTTTGAAAACTTCTCTATCTTTGAATGTTGCTTTAACTCCCCAGTTAATGTTACTGGGAATGCACAATGATAAGGTAGTTAGGTTTGCGCAGTCTTTTTTTGTTTATGGCGATTGCCGTGGCCTTGGATTGTATAGCATCAGCATGGCTTGACCCTCTCCCTCCATTGTTGCACCAGTGGCTAGGATGATTGTTATCAACACACAATCTAGAACACAATTTGTATTCATGCAAAGGTAGGAAAGCTAGTAAGAAGGGGAATCAGATCTGAGCCCCCCTGCAGAACTGGGCTGGGAATGTTTCTACTTGAGCGCAAGGAATTACACGGTCTATGTCTACAGGATCTTCATTTAGGTGTTTATATGGTATTAAGCACGTTATTGATACTGAAATTCCTATGCCCTTTATTCTTTCTCAAACTGCTCTCATCCCCCTGGAATAAGTTATTATTTTTATGAAATTATAGAACTAATTTATGGAAACAACCTGCAATGCTAATGTTCCATGGAAAAGAGAGGCCTGAAAAGACTGTGTATGAAATTTGTAATGTCTGATATTTATGAATATGCTTTGCACTTTACTTTTTGTACTGCATGCACATGGTTTAGCAAACGGATTCATTAAGTGGTATTATAAAATTGTCTTCCCTTTTTATATGCTTCTGTAAATGAGTTGCTCATGCTGTATTTATAACGTACCTTAATTTAGATATTATTCTGACTTGGATTGTGAACAAATAATTTCTTTAGGCAGTTACCTATTAGTCAATGTGTTATCACTGTATATGTCAGTTTTAGCAACTCTAATCTAACATTTTTGACAAAAGGATTATATCCAATATAAAATCAAAACAAAAAAAGGAATTATATTCCTGGGGAAAACTCTTGAAGAGGATAGAGTATAATGTTAAAGCTCCATATAAAAAATATCTTGGATTCATGTTATGAATGTAATGGAAAATGCAAATTTCTTAAAATGGAAGACTTTATTAGATTTTCAAAGGCGTTGTCGGCAAACACCAAGATTGAAAAGATGCAAAATGAATACCTAAAGCTATTTCCAATTTCCAAATATATTATGTACAGTGAACAATATTTTCAATCTATGATGTATTGGAATTTAATATCTTTTTTCAAATTAATTGCATCATAAATGTATACCAAATATCATCACAGGTATATTCCAAACTACGGATTACAATCCTTTGTATTATATCCACATCTTATACTTCCCAACAAAGGGTTACCAAAACGTGTTTGAACATACACAGAGAATACACAGAATGATTGCGTACAAAGTTGTGTCTTTCAGTTTTTCATTATAACATAGTTTGTAACTTTTGCTCTGTATTCAAGCCATATTTAACAGACACACTATCGAGTTTATTTTATCCCCAAATGATATTCTCTATCACCTGTTCTATAATTTATCTTTATTTGGTTGATAATATAATTTTCTTGATGTGAAACTATGAAATGCTTAGCTTATGGTGACTTTATACCTTTGTTTTTAATTATTTCAAGTTTTGCTCTACCATTCGTATAGAGGGTATTTGGTAGATCATACGTATTGTTTCTTACAAGCAAGTATAATCATGTGGATACAGTAGATGACTTTTAATTTAATGACTAGAATCCTAACAAGGGTTCAAGTAGTATATTCCATATCACATAAACTGTGAAAAATATAGAATGTAGATCACATAGAACAAAGCAAAAAATTACAATATAAGACTCTTAGCAAGTGATACCCCTGCACAAATTAAAAATATACATAATGTAATAATTCAGCTTTGGGTTCAAATTGCATTTGTTCACGCTGTGTGATAATGTCACCACTCTCACGAACATAGCTTTTGGTGTCAACAGCCAGATACTTAATGAAAAAATCTATATATTTACATAGTGACTCCAGGATCGATTTGAGTCTATTACTATGTTTACCTTCGACTCCTCGTGATAAGGATATTGAATAAGTAGGTTGTCTCTTATTTGTTTAGGATGCATGCCTTTTCTTCTATTTTCTTTGTTTTTTTTATATCCACTATGGTCTTCTCTAACACGTTTTAGTTTTTCTTTTGGATTTAACATTTTTCAAGAAACTCTTGGTTTTGCTTATTTGGTTCTTGATCTAGTCTGTGATAGTTTCAAAACAATTCTTTTGTTATTCTTCTTGATTTTACTTATTATTTTCCCTTTTAATTATCATTTGTATTGTTTATTATTTTTTGCCTCAGTGGTTTAATATTTAGAGTTTTTTGCACTGGTGGTTCAGATTTCCTGGCCTCTTTCTTGTTTCCTATGAAATGTTTGGTCTTATGTTATGCTATGACCCCTGACATTTCTTGTGATATCTCTCTGTTTATAATCCCTAGATTTTTCTATTGGACGCTGTAATATTGAATTTTGTTTGTCCTGATGATGACCACTCAAGTTTAATGTGGTTGAAATGCTGTCGACACCTACATGGGGCCTTGATCGAAGAGGATGCAATCTTTGCTATTCTAATTTTTTGTTTTGTCTAAACAGTTCATGTGTAATAATTTTTCTCAGCCACTGTTTATGTTTACACTGTTAATTGTAATTAGGGTTGGTTGTGTAACCTAGAGAGCACCATTGTCTTCTGAGTTTATATTATTGTCCTATAAAATGTTGTATATTTTTGAATTTGTGTAGGGATATCACTTGCTAAGAGTCTTATATTGTATTTTTTTCTTTGTTCTATGTGATCTATATTCTATATGTTTCGCAATATATGGAATATACTTCTTGAACCCTTGTTAGGATTCCAGTCTTTACCTTGCCAGTAGGGCTGCCCCTGTTGGTGATAGCTTTTTAAATTAATTAAACAGAATAGTAAAGACTCTGAAATTATCATAGTTAATAAATGTTTTATTTTACTATGGAACATATTTACAGCTGGCACATTATTTTACATCAATAGCAGCCCTTCTATTATGCTGAAAATCAAGTATTGACTTGCTTTTTCAGAAATATGGAAGTATCACTGCAGCTCAAAATATATTTCAATATCTCTTCTTTTCCAAGCATTTTTACAAAGGAAGCAAATCTTTATTTACTTTTAGACAGTCAGTCAACATTCTTTTATCTCGGTCAGAATAAGACCATAAAAAGACATCATACAAATTCCATCAAAACAAATAAAATACAATGATCAATACAAAATTGGAAAAAACTGTAGAGAATGTGTATAGTCGGTAGACTCCGCAGACATTTCAGGCTCCTGTCTGATTACATACAGCTTACAGTATCAAGAAGTTTAAAAAACTGATTAACCTGTGCAGCATAATTTAGGTACATATCATCATCTAATATACAAAGCACTTCCTATACAATTTACAGCTGCAGAGCATTTAGAGAGCCAAGTTGTTGCTAAAAGATCAGTGCTTCTGCATTGTCTAATATTTACCCATTTTAAAACTGGTAGTAAAAACCTCTTCTGGGGAACTTCATACACAGGACAAAGGAACATAAAATGTATAATGCTTTGTGGTGTTCAACTTTCACACTGGCAGTTGGATGTAAATGTAAATGTAAATGTATAGCCACTTATATAGCGCACTACTTACCCGTAGGGTCCCAAGGCGCTACGACCGCTGCGAAACCCTTCCTGGCTTCCCTGAGAGATGGTCCCTTAATGGGTATCTCCAGGGTGAGACCAGGCATCCCCGGCGGTCTGGTGGGGCCGTTAGTGAAGATGAGGCAAGCTAATGCCCAGAGTTGCCGAGTGTGATCGCTGATCAGAGTGGGCACCGAGGCGAGAGAATTATCGAGTCCGCTGACCCTGGTCCAGAAACCTGCCGCGCCGGAAATCGAACCCTGGTCCCGGGCCATCCTCTGCTCTCGGGTCTGCCGCCTCTAGCCAGTGAGCCACACTACTTCACTATAAAAATGTAAACAAAGTTCCCGGGGTGGGGAAGGCGCATGGGAAATGGATGGTACTCAACCTCAATCTAGTCAAATAAAATCTATATTGAGTGTTGTGTAACAAGGCAAGATATTGTTCCAAGGCATTAGAAGGCCTCAACTCTAAGTATTCCCTTACTGTAAGCATGTTATAAACTTTCAAAAGACTGTTCATAGAACTCAAATCATAACATAGATATTTTATCAATTCCTTACTATGAAGAGTTATAATTGTGGGTTGGACGTGGAGTTCTTTAAGACCCGATTTCTCCTAAGATTGGTTTACATGAAGCAACCAGGGACTCCTATGTGCCCCATTCAGGGACAGGCTGTCCTCCAGTTTCAGTCTCAAGAAGGCTGTTTCTGAGGAAGACCAGAACATAACCCACAAGGATAAAGGGGCAAGATGCACCACATCTTCAAAATAGTTTAGGCCCAGCTCGTTGTGGCAAATGAATGAGGCTAAAGAGGATATTTTCCAGGGTCTGAAGAGTTTCACCTCAACATGATCCCACACACCTGCCCCATACAGCCCCACTGGATTATATTTACTTTTTTGTACAAACGCAGCATTTCAGTTATAATTTTTGCACCCAGCCTTATGGAGAATTGAAAAATTGGCCCCTATCGATACACTCTACTTCTGAGTAAATGCAAATAATTTAAAGAGGTGTCAAAAGGTATGCCCACATAATTAAAAGCCAGGACTCTATGACTAGTAACTTTTAGACTATAACAATAGTTCTTAAAAATATTGTAGGTCTTCCTATCTTCAGCAGAAAATGTTGTTGTAAATCTGTATTTCAGTAAATATTTTATTTTGAGGTTAGTCCTATAATAAGATAGCTCTATCTATATTTTGTTTTTTTCATGACTGATTGTTCGAGTATCTTGGTGGGATACCAACTTTGATCTTTGATGACATTTTGTAATATTATACTACAAATAGGAGGGAGAGTAGAGGGAGCTAAAGGGGGGTTCGTCCTCCTCAAACTCAAGCTATACACAAATTAGAGAGACCTACTCTACCATATAAACTGTGCATTTTTTCTCAAAATACCAAACAATGCTTATTTATGTATGTAGAACCTTCACCCACAAGGATTGACCCTTGGTGGCATGCTTCAACATTGGGTTTCTTCCTGTTCCACTGTGGAACGGGGCAAGCTGTAACAATGAGCCACATGGGAACAATGTATAATATTGAATTATTTAGGGAGTTGTTGTGCTTAAAAATACCTGGCTGGTAGCAACTGTTACTTTAACAAATGGTTCAGTTGGTATGATTAAAAATGGGAAAGGAAAAGTGGGAAGCTCTAAGGGGCAAAGTGGGCCTAAATTCTTCCTACGATCTGGTCAACATGTTTCTGCAACTGTACCCTGTGGGTTTCATCAGGGCTAAAAATCTCACTCCTTGGAACCACTCCTCATAGACTTATATGAATTGTGCATGGTGATTTCCAGTCAATCACCATAGATGCCAAATATTTGTATCACCTTCTTGTGTTTATTTCATTGTATCTGAAGCCTCAATAGTCCCAGAACACTGGGAAGAGTCATCTCTGCGCCTTTTCAGACATGGAAATAAAACACTGTATTGTTAAATGTTGATTATAGTCACTAGTTTAACCACGTGACTGCTAAGCTGATTCATCTCCTGTGCTGGAAATTGTTATATCCCATGGATCATGACGAGCTCAGCTCGTCATGAGCACACGACCGGTGTACTGCATGACGAGTTGAGCTCGTCATGAGCAGCGAAGGGGTTAAGCACCATGCCGTATCCATCCCGTGTCAGTTTAGGTATAATGGCGGGATAGTCTCGTAGATGCTATGTTCAGGAAATAAATGAAAATGTGTTGTATAACTTGCAGTTCCTGCCTGTTTTCAATAATCATACAAATACTTTTCACAACCATTGTGACTACCTAAAGGCTATCTTCCCAAGGAATGTCACATAGTTCTTTCAACAGATCTTTAGAATTCGTAATATAAGAGGATAAGTTGATATTCACTGGAAACAAAAACATATCAATATACTCCAAGATCTTTTCTACAGAAGATTCAATTCCGTATATGATCAGTCTACATGAAAATTCCCTCTCTCCTATGTAGCTCCTTGGGAGAAAACAAATAATCATAGTGACTGGACTGAGGGGTCCGGATTTGTCAGGTCTCTCCAATCAGATGGAGGGGGTACAAGCCCACATGAGGGTGGTTGCAGCTGTTAGACCCCAAGATTGTCATCGTCTTCAATAGTTATGAAAGGAACTGGTGCTGACACAACGCTGACTGAATCAGAAAGTAATGTGCAGCATGCAGCATCATCTTCTAATGAGGTCAAGGAGTTCGAGGAATCTACAGTTGGACCCCGGAGGGGGACATATGAAGATAAGCAAAATAAACATGAATTAGCAAATGAGAATAATTCCCTGAGAATGTTTCTGATTTTTCTCAAGATCTGTCAATGTCGAAACTTCTCTCTTCATTGCAAATAACTTTCCAGGGAATGTTCAAAGCACCGGTCTAGAATAATGCATCAAATGTTAAGCTTATCCATGTGCTTGAAACCATTAGTAAATCATAAAAGGATGGTGCTAAAGATGTTACTTTGGGAGAAGAGTTTAAAGGTGATATCTCCAATTCTGGCCTATTGTGCATTTCACAAGAGGAGGCACACAGTCCTACTGATGGTGTAAATGGTGGAATCTTTGTTTCAAGATGTATCTACCTAGTTTTGATAAGAGGAATTGTATTTGGGGAAAAGGGGTTTTATCAAGGTGCAGCTTTACGTCATTGTAGTCGTGGGGAGAAAGAGAAACCTAGAAAGGAGGGGTGGTAGAAATTGTAAGGATCGTTTGAAACTATGGGATATAGCCACCTAGTCAATCTTCTAAATATCCAAATTTAAGTTCACCCCCCGAAAATGGGGAGAAAACAATCATGGAAAAAAGCCAGTCACTGAGGGGAAATTGAACAAGAAAGTTTTGGAGAACCAAGGAAAATATCTATGTAATGGAAGAAGAAAAAGCAAGGAATACACAATAGTGGATTCTGAAGTTAAAAACAGCAAACCTACCAGAAATACCAAAAACACCAAAAGTTCTAGAGGGAGATATTCTCCCAACTCAGCAAGTCAGAGTTGTGAGTCTGCTAAAAGAAAATCTTTAGCAGGTCCTAGTAATGCTGGCTCAGTACAGGTAAGAGATGATTGTAAGCAAATGGGACCACCATTGTTATTCCTAAAGTTACAATCCAGAAAGAATAAAAGGCACACAGTTAGTCCACCTCTAAATAGTTCTAAATTGCTAAGTGTATTTGTTAATATAAAAAGATTAAGGAATATCTCTGAAAAAGACTTGCTTTTACAAGGGTCGCTTTTACAACGAAGGAGACAAAGAGCTTAGTGGAAGCTGGGAGCCCAGCCCTGGCAGCAAATGGCATTAGCCTCTGTGAAGGAAGTGAGGAAATCCGGGTAGTTTTATTTTTATGTGAAAATGGAG
The DNA here is from genome assembly GCF_964263255.1 of Lissotriton vulgaris. Classification (NCBI taxonomy): domain Eukaryota; kingdom Metazoa; phylum Chordata; class Amphibia; order Caudata; family Salamandridae; genus Lissotriton; species Lissotriton vulgaris. Next base: position 1,019,849,617 of record NC_141687.1, on the reverse strand, counting down.
GGTTAGAACAGAGCAAGGTCTATTTTGCCAGGCATCTAGCTGTAAAATAGAGATCAGGTGTTGGGAGGAGTTGGTGGGAGCATGATGGCTCGCTAGAAAGAATACTTACTATAATGCTCTCCAATGATAGAACCCTGGGTTTAAGGAATATGTTCCACTGCCCGCAATTGATGAGTCAAAGATGGAAAGTGACCATGGTATATCCCCCAGAGAAGGGAGAGTTACTCCTGTACAATATTTTAGGATCACTATTTTCCTCTAAGGAGTGGTGGAGGAGTAGATGAGATTGATTGGTAGGAGGCAGGGTATCCTCTGCTGGTTTGTGTCCTGGTTTGGAACATTCATAAGTTTAAAACATTTATATAAATGGAAAATCATAGAGAGATTTTGATGAATTATTCCATTTTGTTCCTCCAGGAAACCTGGCTGTTGGAATGATCCACAGTGGAGGGGTTTGTTGCCATAGTTCAAAATGCTAGTTCCTCGTTAAGAGGAAGAGCAGTGGGTGGATTGCTCATATTGGTATCAGTCTACTGTGGGAGGAAGCTACCAAATCTCCAAACTACTTGTAGATGGGTCCTTGCTTGTTTAATTGACTTGTACACCAATGCGGAGGAGTTGAAGCAAATTATCTGTTTTAATGTGTTTGTTCCAGCAACTCGACACCCGACTGAGTGTGAGCTGTTGAATTTGGTTAACGATGTACAAATATTGATTTGTGACTAGCCAGATGCTTTGTGGGGGTGGGCGGGATTTCAATGAAAAAGCAGTTTTTAAAGATGTGGATGATGGTATGAAAGAATTGTGTTTAGCATTAAATATCCTGGAAAGTATTTTTCTAAAGCTCTAGGGAAAGAGATGGAATGCTTTACACTGTTTAGTTTACCTGAATTTTACGTAAATGGTAGGTTCCATGAAGATATTCCTACTAGAAAACATGTAAATATGTTAATAGCAATTTGCCTATTGATTATGTGTTGGTCCCAGTTCACCAGTTGCACTGGGTGTAAAACCTTAGAGTTCTAGATATGGGGCCTAGTGATCATTTTACCCTTAGTCTGGAGTTTAAATAGATTTTTTCACAGTGTCCTAAAGCTGCCATTTTTTAGGTTGTTTATGGTAAGAGAATTAGAGTTCAGAACACTGAAGATGTGTTGCAGGCTCTTTCCCTAGTCGGATTTGGATATGGGCCAAGATGCTCTGTATTGGAATTGCAGATTAACGAAGATGGCAAAAGTGTGGCCCCATCTAACTAGTAGTTTAGGACATAAGGGGAATTCCTTGTTTGGTGATGAATGTCGGGAGGGCACTTGAAGTTAAATCCAAGTTATATCAATCTAAGAACAGAAAATGATGGCTTTGAAAATTGCTAATCAGAATTTATGTGTTCATAAAAAGAGAGAGCTGTGTAGGGTTAATTGGGAGGCAATGCTAGCTATCATGGTTGACAAGGATAGTTAGCAGTTCTGGTGGCTAGTAAACTCTGTAACCCTTTTGTCACCATCCTCTCTTGAGGCCCAAATAAGTGAGGAAGATTGGTATGCTTTTATCTCCTCTTTATATAGTGGTGAAAACCCTGAAAATATTAGTGGGGCAGACCAGTTCTAAAGTGGACATTGAAGTGATTGCTAAAACGCAGACAGCAGTAATGCTGGCTAAAATAATTTGCAATATGAAAGCTTCCAGGGCAGTTGGCCCAGATGGTCTCCCATCTGTCATATTCAAAAAAGACCCAAGGAAACGGGGAGTTATTTTGAGTGTTTTCTTTTTCAATGGGGAACCTTGACTGATTCCTTCCCAGATTCTTGGAAAGGATCTGTAGTGAAGCTCATCATAAAAAAGGGTAAAATTGCTCTGTTAGATATCCAGTCCAAACTCTATGTTCAAACATTGCTAAAGCACTTAGCAGCCGGGGCTTTTGATTCCGGATTGATCCCAGTGGATCAAGGAGGCTTTAGATTGAAACATTCTACAATGAACCACTGTTTCATGCTGTGAGGAGTCGCAAGGAAGTAAATGGTGCTTTGTTGACTTCCAAGTGGCTTTCGACAGGGTGGACAGAGATACAGTTTGGCATAAACTTTTGGGCCTTGTGATGAAGCTTCACAATGGGAACTGGGTCCAGATTAACCTCAATGGGCTTGGAACCCTGACTGTGAAAATTCTGGGGCGGGAGTGCACACTAGCACCCCTGTTGTACAGTCTTTTCATTGCAGACCTCTCCCAAACTTTATGCGATACGCATAGTTATTCTCCAAAGGTTGGAGGTAGGCACTTTAGTTGCCTTATGAATACATACAATCTGGTGGTGATGGATCTCACGCCTATTGTGCTGCAACGAAAATGAAATGCCTTAAATCTTTATTGTTTTGAAGTCAAGTTAAAAATAAATATTGACATGACAAAACAATGTTTTTTGCTAGGAATAAAAGGAAATTTGTGTGGCTTTTAGGTACTGTGCGATTAGACTAGGTTATAGAATACAAGTATCTGGGCCAGATAACTTGAGGGGGGGCAAACAGATGGCTTCCCGGAGACTGGTTATATGTATACTAGTGAATGGCTTGAAAAGGTTTGACTGTAAGTTTGGTAGGTATACTTATGAGACATTAAGTAAAGTTATAGAGGGTAAGCTAATTCCTCAAGCCCTTTATGGAGCAGAGGTGTTGGCTTTGGATAGGCGGGTTCCAGGGGAAGGATTAGAAGGTAATTCCTTGCAATTGCTGCTTGATCTCCTCAAAAAAGCTATGATTCAAGCTGTAAGGAGGGAGCTGAGAACGGGAGCCTTGAGTGCGCTGGTGGATGGCAGAACTTTGCGCTTATATTTTTCTCTTAAAAATTGGGTCCCTGGTGACACATTGTTGATGCAAATTTTACCTGAGTTATTGTTAACTTTCTCTGGTAAGAGGATCCCTGTGATAATGATGTTACAGCATTTGGAGGTTCATCCAGAGATGTGCACTGAAGGAGGGGAATCAGTTCAAATTAGCCAGATAAAAAGTATGCTTAGGCAAAGTGCCTTAGAAACCAGTTGGAGAGAGGACTTGTACTATCTTGAAGTTAAGAGCTCAATGATTCTGTTTTTAACCTCTCAGGAGAGCACAGATCTGTCTCCATACCTATATAATATTCCAGATAAGTGCTTATGAAATGAGGTCTTGCGTTTGAGTGTGGGTATTGACCCTTGGTGGCATATTAAGGGACTAGGGGCCAGATGTAAGTAGCCAAATACCGGTCGGTAACGGCCGAAAATCGGTAATTTCGGCCGTTAGTGACCGGTATTTGGAATTTGAGATGTAGGTGCTAAAAAGTACCCGAATCGGTAAATTAGAGTCGGTATAAGTCCGAATCGGTAAATTCCGAATCCACAATTACTGAGTCCTTATTTACCGAATCGGTAAATAAGAAATTGTAAAAATGGCCCATCGCGATGTAGGAAAGACAAAAAATACTGAATTTCACGAAATTCGGTATTTAAGAGTCGGTATTTACCATGGATTGAAAGCAGGTGGTAACCAGGTGCAGGCTATAAAAAAGGCCCCAAAATGCCACATTTTGGCAGCATTCTACGTGATTGTGAGGCGGCTACAGGCAGCAGGAGAGAGGGTTTGGAGAAGAGAGGAGCAGGTCTACAGGCAGAGGATCACCCTATTCCAACTGACTGAGCCAGAGATACTGCAGAGGTACAGGCTAGACCCCAGAACCATCTTGGACTTGATTAGGGACCTCCACCCATACCTGGAACACCCAACACCCAGGGCCCACACCATCCCACCCCATATGCAGGTGCTGTGTAGCCTACACCTGCTTGCCTCTGGGAGCTACCAGAGTGTGATCGCTGCAGTTGATGGTGTGTCACAGAGCTGCCTGTCACGTTTCTTCCGCAAGTTCCTGGAGGCCATGACGCAGAGAACGGAACATTATATCCGGTTACCTGACACACCTGCGGAACTTGCCAAAACAAAAACTGATTTGTATCAACTGGCACACTTCCCTCACGTGATAGGCTGCATAGATGGTACCCACATTCCACTCTGTCCACCTGCAGCCACTGAACACATCTTCAGAAACCGTAAGTAAACGCACTCCGTCAATGTGCAGGTGATATGCAATGCTGCCAACATCATCACCGACATTGTGGCCAAATATCCCGGTAGCACCCACGACTCCTACATTTTCCAGAACAGTGGGATATACACACGGCTGGAGAGTTTGGGGATGGATATAGGTAAACAACTGTGATACACCCTGATAATTATGGCAGATGTATGTGTCATGCGTACTTAACTAATGAACCTCTCTTTACCACCTAGGTGATAGTGCATATGCCCTGCGTCCCTTTGTGCTCACACCCTACCTCAATCCATCTACTAGGAGTGAGAAGCGTTATAATGTGGCTCACAGGTCTACTCGCAACATTGTGGAGCGAACATTTGGACTCCTCAAGAGCAGATTCCAGTGCCTCCACAAGAGTGGAGGTGCCCGGCAGTACACCCCCATTGTGTGGTGCAAGATGATAGCTACCTGTGCCATGTTGCACAATCTTGCCACCAAAGATGGCACAGAGGTGGAGGTAACACATCACGAGGACATTGATGATGATCAAGAACAGGCAGAGCCACAAACAACAGGAGCAGCAGCAACAGATGGTAGATTGAGACGGGCAGAGATCACACATCGATATTTCTAGGTAATGAATGAGACACAGACAGGTGTAGTATGTGAAGTATGTAGTTTAATTTCACTACATTGTGCAAGTGTTCAAATGCCATTGTCCTACAATGTCTGTGTCCATGACTGCGTGTGCACAGTTATCCTCACTGTGACCAGTCCTGTGGTGTATGGGCAATCCTTAACGTTTTCGTGCACGCACTACAGTGCGGGATGCACGAGCTGGGTATCCACACTTTGGCTGGTGGCTGGGTCTGAAATGTTGTGCCTGATGCTCCTACGCTGCTCAGGTACAGGTGTGCTGGAGCCACTCCTGCTGGTTGACCCCTCTGTGTCATCCACACCTGTGTCACCAGCAGTGCCTGTCTGGTTAGTGAGCATCTGCTCCATTGCAGATGTGACTCTCCCCATGCCCCTTGATAAGTCTCACTAATGCATCCTGCATTGCAATTGAACGCCTGCACAGCAGTGACATTGCCGTAGCAAAGCGGTCTAGGGCCTTAGTACGCTGCACACACTGGCGCTCTCTGCGACGCTCCAAGTGGTCTCTGTCCAACCATGTGATGTGAGATGTCTGTCATCCCCTTAGCAATTGCCTCCATGCTCCCAGTAATGTTGCCTATTCCATGGTCAATGTGTGATAGTTTGTAATTCATGCTGCGCACCTGCCTGTGCACAGCCAACAATGCCTTCGCCTGCAGGCGCTGTACCTTAACCATGGCGGCCTCCAGGCCACAGAAGACCCCCCTCCTTCCTGCCCTGCACCACTCTCTCGTGCCCTTCTGCCAAGGACAATGGCACACACAGCGCCTGCAGTACTCTGTGGCCTGGCCTTGTCAGCCACAGGTGGATTAATCTCCATTACACCCTCCTCATCCTCCTCATTTGATGATTGCAGTATCCTCAGAGGGGGCACATCTGCCCTCCTTGGCCTTCCCTGCATGGATGACTGTGAGGTTGGTGTTGGAGATTGTGTTGCTGGTTCCAACTCAGGTGTTCCAAACAATAGAGGGGAATGCGGCTGAGGTGTTGTGGCTCGCTCAGGTGTTCTCGCTTCCTGGGATGTGGATTTCTCTTTTCCAACAGCGCTGTGGCCTGCACTTTGTTTTTCATTCTCCCTTCTTGTAGGTACTGGTGCCCTCTCCTCCCTTTCTGGTGCTGTACTGCGTGAGGATTCTCCTGTGAAAAGATATGTGCATAGGGTCAGTGGTGTCATTCACCTGTGTGTCTTCATTAAACACATTTGTGTCACACATTTGTCTAGTCTACATCAGCTGCTCGAAGTTGTGTGTGGCATGCCTTGCTGGGTTCTATGGTGCATGCATTGCATGTATGTACCTATGACTACGTCTCCCATGATGCATTGCTGACCATCAGTGAAAGCTGTTCTGGAGTGTTATGCTTACACACAGTGGGGAAGGGAGACGGTGTAATTGGTGGGGATCACTGTCCATGCATCTTACCTTGTTTCTTTGAAGCTTTGGCAGAGCTATCCAGGTCCCCAAGTCCATGGATGCTTTCTGGCTCCAGGGTGGACTCAACTAGCTCCTCAAGCTCTGTAAGTCTGGGAGCTCGGTTTTTTCCCCCACCTTTGACACCAGCTACCTTTCTTTGGGCAGCAATTTTCTTCTTGGTGACAATGCGCAGGTCGTACCATCTTTTCTTTAGGTCTTCGATCTCCCTGTGCGTCAACCCAATGGCATTCACCTTTGTCTGGATGTCAAGCCATATGCTTCTTTTTACAGACTCTGCAACATGCAGAGACTGTTTCCCAAATATTTTGGTATACTGCTTTACCACTTCTTCCACAAGCACCTGCAGTTCTGCTGGGCTAAATGTAACTTTCCTTCTGTGGTCTCCTGCATCCTTCTGCCCTTCCTGAGACTCCATTCTGATGAACAGGTAAGCTATGCAAAGCCAGCTCCTCTCTGTTTCCTCCTGCTCTGCTAACTGTTCAGTTGCTCTGCACCTGCATGGGTGTGGCCACTCCCAGGTACTGGGGTACTGGGGTGCTTGATTCTGATTGGTTGGTTCCTCTGTGCCTTTGTTGTGGGGTGCGGTGGGTGTTCCTGATTGGTTTACAGGGTCACATGGCTTTTTTGAAATTCCTGAATCGGTATTTACCGAATCTGTATTTACGGATTCGGAAAATTCCGATTCGGTAAATTCCAATTCGGTATATTCCATTCATTCCTATGGTCCTCCTGGCCCATAGGAATGAATGGAATATACCGAATCGGATTTTACCGAATCGGTATATACTGATTCGGTAAATTCTGGTTTGGGATTCCGAATGATACCAAATCGGTATATTTTACCGATTTTTTATCTACATCCCGTTTTCCAATTCTTAAATACCGATTCGGTATGAGTCGGTATTTAAGAGTCGGAAAAAAACATTTACCTACATCTGGCCCTAAAAGCAGAAGTAGTTAAGAATAATGGTCAATGTCCCTGCAAACGACGTAGTTCAAATTAGCCAGATAAAGAGTATGCTTAGGCAAAGTGCCTTAGAAACCAGTTCCAGCAAGGACTTGTGATATCTTAAAGGACAGATCACACAGGAGCTGAGGTCAGATACACCAAGCAGGTCACCTTGGTCAGTGTCAGAAATAGTCAAGTGCATCCTCTTCACCTTAATACAGTAACCTCTTGTGATCCAGTCCATCACTGCCCCATGATATTAGACCTTTTTGGTAAGACTCACTTTGTACATCATAGATATTGGGCAATCAGGGAAACAAGCTAGCAATAACCCATATGTATCACTTTCATTTAAAGATGAGTTCTTAGCACCTGCGCACGATTGTGTAAAAGACATTAAAACTATGGCACATATACGACAAGCTGGAGTGCACTACAGTGCATTCTACCATCCCAGTTACAAGGAGCATTTGGGACCAAGGTTGCTAGATTCATGCAAGCATGCCAATCGCTCTTGCCATCTTGTAATCAGCTGGGTATAAATGTAGAACCACACACCTACCTCTCTGCTATTTATTCAAGCATTTGGACAGAGGTGGATCACAGATCATCTTTGTCTTTCCCCCAGAACAAGAGAGGGAGAGACAATCACAGCACAAGCAAGTCCAGAAGTCTTGTATATAGTAGGACAGTTAACACAATAGCTAAGTGCCGATAAGTATTGAGTACCAGTAAGGGGAAACTTATGTTTGAAATACAGGCTACGTGGTATTTTGAGTTTCTGAGTCCAGAATGGCATTTGTCAAGGCAAGTTTTGATAAGATCTATTGAACTTTAGAGCAAAAAATACATTTCAAAAGACTATTGCTATATTGAGCAAATAATGTAAAGAGTAATCCACATCATGGTTGACATTTCATAGATTTGAGTCATATGAAGTGCATTTTGCACAAATGCAAGGACAATAATTGAACTGAAGAGCCAAGATCAAAAGTTAGCAACATATCATAAAAGTAGATGTACGAATTGTGATATCTTTCTGGTTGTGCAGATGTTTTATCACAAAACAACATTGCATGAACAATAAAGACTTTTTTAATGCAATTCAGAGTTAGGATTAAGACTCAATAGCTAATATTTTTTCACTATACAGGTAATTGGACTTATTGGTTAGTTTGTGTTGTGACATAGCAGAGCGTAACACAGGTACTAAGGATTGATCTCATCTCCTTCCAGATCTCCTTCCACGCAGTATTCTCCCTAATTCCCCTCTCCTTCCCTCATCTAGCCACTCTGATCCTCTGCCAATATAATGAAAGAAATGGCGCTGCTGGAAGTTGTGACTTTGACTGTAATGCCCTAGAGGAATTTGGAGCCTGGTGCAAAGATTTTACCTTCTGACAGTCTCTGAGATAGAAATTGAAATCATCCAGCTGGGCAAAGTTTAAGGTTGTATCCAGCAAAGTCCTCACAAAGTTGAATAGGACGATCATTCTCTGAAGCTGTATGTTTTTTTAGGAAAAGCTTCAAATTGGAAAACTCAAATTGTGTGCCCACCAAGGTCCTCTCGTCGGTTGAATACTTTTTGCACATTTGTCCGGTTAAGATTTCTACCTTAGCCTCTTTTTCAGAGCTCAAACTTCTCCAGCAGGGAAAGCCTCTTGAAATCACACACCTTTGCTTCGAGGTGCCACTGAAGCTCTGAAGGTCTTGGAAGTCCAAAAATGTTTTTTGTCCCAACCTGTCAGACTTTCTGGGGCGGTTACTTTTGGTCTCTTTTAATTCTCCCACGACCTCAACAATAGCACTTAGAGGCTAAGACTTACTCTTGCAGAGGTCCCCAGCAGCATCCAGTCCTTGTCCATTTACTATTGGTCAGCTGGTTACTACAGGAAAAGGGCCTTTTGCAGCTTTTTGTGTCCCTTTAGCCACATAGAAGGTCTGCCAACTGACCCCTGGAGTCCACTTCTCAGTCCTAAGTACAAGTGGACACAGGTCTAGATGTTCAGTTCTTCACACAGGTCAAAGACAGCAGTCTTTTTCTGTTCTTCCACAGGTCCAAATGTGAGTCATTACCCAGTGAGTGGAAGTAACTCCTGGACACTTCGTAATTAATGACAAAATAGCTCCCACTTTTACAGTACATCTAGTTTGCCTGGCTGCAATCTATTCCACAGTGTACTATGTGGACTTAAATCCAACTCTGCAGAACCATTCTATTCCTGGAGGTGGCTGGTGTCCTTCCCAAGCAATCCCTTTCCACCTTGCTGGTGCCAAGTTAGCTACATTTTTCAGCAGAAACAAATGTCATCTCTTTCCCACGAATCCCTTAATACTTAACTATGAATGGACAGGACTTATCTTGCTCCCTTTTGAGTTAATGATGTTTCTAAACTCTCCCAAGCTGCCTTTCCTAAGCTGAAAGGAATCAAATAGCTCAAACCCAGGTCTTCCTGCCATAAGGCCTATGCTATTGTTTCTGTTTTGGGAGCAGTTTTAATTCCTTATTAAGAGAAAAGCACTGATGAGACAGCTGTTAGGAGGCTAATGCTAATTAGAGTACTAGAGCTTCAGGCAGGCAGAGTTTAACTTTCTAAAAGTTACTTTTGTTAAATATTCATAAACAGTCTAACATCACCAATGACTTAACAAATATTAATACAGTGGTTGAATCATTTCAGGGTGGCTTATTCAAACCAGAGTTAGCAAAAATAGCATCTGCATTGTGTTACTTTTTCTCATATGATCAGTTACAGCTCTTTACAGTGAAAATAGATATCAGTGGTTAGTCAAGTCAAGTCAAATCACTTTATTGCGGGTTTTTTTAACCATAAAAGTACAATCGATTTCTCCAATTACAGTTATAGGATAGGTTTTAAGAAAAATGTTTGTTACATACGAATCAATTCGGGCATAATATATTGGTAGAGGTACAAACACATCATTAAGAAAAATTAAAATAGCATCAATATAGGAAAACTTTTCTAAAATTAGATTATATTTACAATTCTAAAAGTCTAAATGCTACAGATAAATCACCCAGTCTCATAATAAAAATAGAAAGAAAGAAAAACCAATTCTCTCTCCCGCTCAAATAAAGTTTTGGTGCTCAGTAAGTCCATTAACAATAGGCAGCACTGTCTTGTGCTAAATGCATATTCAGATTTAGAAGGTTTCTACGGATTAGCCACGTGGAAGATAGGAACTTTGCAATTGCAACCACATAAAGGAGGTTGGAATCAGTTCTTATAATCCTAAAGAAGTCAAGATAATGCCTGATTCCCAAATTCCTACATAGTTGGATTAGCCATTTCCGCCTAGGGAGTTTATATGCCTCACAGAAGAGAACTAAATGCACTACTGTTTCCTCCTTTTCTCGGCATCCGGGGCATAAACGTCCTGAGACTCCAGCCCACTTACTAGTTAAAGCAAAAAGAGGTAGAGTACCATATCTGAACTGGAGAAAGAGCTTTTTCGCTAAAATCGTCTGGATGGAGTCGAGCACCTGCTCGAATGCATAATGGCATTTAAAATCAAGAAATTCAGATGTGAGACTTGTTGTTTTAGCTGACCTTAAAACTACCATCAGTTTGTGTTCCTTAACTGCAATTTTCAATGCGGCGTTTGATATCGCTGGACATGAAGCATCCAGTTTAGTCCAGAGGATTTCCATATCTTTTGCACTAAAGGAGTTCCTAACAAAGGCAAGCCATGGTATACTGGCCGCCCCAAACAACTTAATTACCGCTCTCAATTCTTCTCTATAACTGGCCAGATCAGGAGTACTCCACAACCTCTGCCAATATAACAGCGTACGGGTTGCGATTACTTCAGAAATTGGAAGAATATTTAGATCCACCCTGAGAGGCACTAGTGGTGTCGATTTTGGGAGAGTCAGTATTTGTCTAATGAAGTCATTGTCAGTTTGAGCCAGAGAGCTACAGCTTCTATGGCCCCACAGTTCTTCCCCATATAGCGATGCCGCTCTCGCTTGAACCTTATAGATTTCAGGGTTGGGTCTATAGTTTTTACTGCACAGTTTTTTTGTACTTTTAGGACTCCCCCCACAGCCTGCAACAATCTCAAGTTAGCCTTATCCATCTGCGGGCCCCACCCCATTTTATCGTTTAATGTGAGGCCCAAATAATCAAAGACAGACACCCTTTCCAGGGGTCTATCCTCCATTATTGGGTGGGGACAATTTGTGAAGTTGGCATTAAAAACCATATACTTGGTTTTGTTGATGTTGATCACGAGATTCCTTTTGTGGCAGAATTGGCAAAACGTGTTCAGCACACGCTGCATGCCCATGGATGACATAGAGAGCAGCAGCGTGTCATCCTCAAACATAAGAGCGGGAAAAATGTGTGATGCCAATTTCGGGCAATCTATATCCTTTATGGCAAGGAGATCTTCTATCAACCCGTTTAAGAAAAGGGAGAAAAGGGTCGGCGCAAGTACACATCCTTGCCTAACCCCCTTTTCTACAGGGAAAGGGGCTGTCTATTGTCCCAGCTTGCCAAACCTTATTCTTGCGTAGAAGCCTTCGTGGAGAAGCTTAAACTGGTGACATAGATATGGTGGAACCCCCATATCCAAAAGAATACTCCAAAACTGGTCACGGTCCACCATATGGAATGCCGACTTCAAATCCACGCATGTTAGATATAGGCTGCCGCCTCCCAAAATGACATGCTTCCAGTGAATTAACTGGAGCCTGAACAGCTGGTCAATAGTGGAGGTTTTTGCCCTGAATCCTGCTTGTAACGGTGTGAGGATATCGTGATCACTCATCCATTCTTGGAGACGATGGAGTAAAACCCTTGCATAGATTTTTTGGGCTACATCAATGAGGCTTATGGGCCTATAGTTTGCCGGTTCCATTGAGGATCCCTTTTTATAGACTGGGATCATCTCTGCCCCAGATCAGTGGTTAGTCACCGTAGAAACATGCCAACATGAAAGTTTTACATCTACCACTTTTAAATACCAGCACCCTACCTGATGGACTACAAAGCCTATTTAAGGGTAACTTAGTTATTATTTTAAAGTATGGTTCCTTCTTCTAAAAAAAGGTTATTTTGACAGGTTTGCATATAGGTTTAAAAACTGCAGAAGGCAGGCTAAACTCTTACACCTGAAGCCATGCTCTTCTTTGCCAGCCTAGTCGGTGGCACTATAGGCAATGGAATCCACAGATTACTATTAACTTTCCATGCCATTGGTGTTTTTCTGGCACCAAACAATGGCCTTATTAGAAAATTAAATAAACCTGCTGTTGATCAGCCATCTTTACCATGTATTAAGGGACAGAACACAGTGTGTAGAGTTAAAAAAATTAGCCATACTAGTGAGCAAACAAATGTGGATGGCCATGCAAAAAGAGGGATTTTTTCATAGTAGTAAATTGAGTATTTCTGATATCAATTTCTGTACTGTACTGTGGTGTTAACAAATGTTACCTTTGCACTCGACCATTACATATGTGCTTATTACTACAGGAACTCTAAATAGTGAATCATTGAGCTGCATTTTGGACATGGGTCAGCTGGGTCAGGGAAAAAAATTCGGCCTTGGGCACCTGGGGGTAACGTCCTCTTCTACTGGAGTAATGAGGTGACTGTGTGGTTCAGATCACTTTCCAATATCATTGCTGTCTGGAGTTGGTCAGCACTTACAGTGCCGACTAGTTTGCCGATCACTTAGCCAGCCACCTGCGGATCGGGGCTCCGACCCAGGTTGACGTTCAGAGCTATGCTCCCACCACTCCGGTCCCGTTGCCAATGAACCTGAATCAACTGTGTCCATAATGAGCCGGCTAATTCTCCCATCACACAAGACCAAACGGGGCTCATACCATAGGATTGAAACCTTTGCTTATGTGACTTACTCATCGTAACTCACTTCGCTTACCTGGCGGCACAACCTCTGGGTCAAAGCTTTGCTGGCCCATCTACCCATCTCATCTCTATCTACAGACCCCGCTCACAGCACCCCTGGTTCAGTAACCCGGTCCTGATGATGATCCTTAAACAATAGGATTGAAACATCGTCGACATCCCAGAGCAATTTGTGGCGCATTTCACTCTGGTTCACTAAAACAATTTAACCTTGTATCAATCTATGTAAGAACCCTTCTGTGAACCTCAAGTTGTTTAAAAATTACTATCACTTCTTTCACCTGTGCCGTTTACTGCTGTACACCTGTCACCTGCGCCGTCTGCTTCCTGTGTCACGAGCACTTGTGTGCACATAATTCTTCGGGTTACACTTGTATTTATTGCTTACAGTGCTTTAACAACCGTTTTCAATTACCTTGTACCCCTCTATACCTTTTGTTTCTTCCTGCCTTAATTGAATATATGATGCCTCTGGCATGTTTAACTAAATCATGAGTCTTCCTCAGTTCTTTACTTGCAATGTTTTGTGAATGCTGTTTTACTAGTCTTATAAATAATACCAGTTGAGATACTGTTGTTTATGCACTCTAAATTACCTAAATCTCAACCAGGTTTATGGGTATACTCCTGTTGTTCCTAAGGTCCCTGTGGTGGTGGCAGACAAGAAGCAAGGTCTAAGAGCTCTGACACTGGGGGCCAGTGATGATCATGGAAAGAAACTAATTGAAAATGCTGTGGATAGTTTATTTTGGTTCTTTGACATGACCTGGGCACAATCTGTGAATTCCAGCCAGCTTCCCCCAGCAGTTTTGGCTGTGTGTCTCCTTCCTGTGCTCTTGGCAGCAGCATAACAATAGCCCCTTCAGCCCTCGCAGCTCCCGCAGCCCCTCACAGTGCAGGGGAGCCCCGAGCTCCGGCAGCCCCCTCTGGCACTGGCAGGCCCCAGCCTGAGAGCTTCGGAATGGGTCCAGAGCATTGATGGCCCACTGTATGTAGTTTGCAGGGGGGGCCTCAAGTTTCTTTATACCACTGGGTCTTGGTACTGTTCATTTCCCATTTCCTTGGCCTGTGTCGGTTGCTGATGCTGCTGGGTTCAATGGCCTGCTGTACTGGATACTCAGTTTCTGGGGAGGAGAAGATTTTCCCTGTTATGGTGAATGCTCGGACTAGTAATGTCATGCCGCCGCCCTTACCTTTTGGAGTTTGCAGGCCATATTGATGGGTGAAGTTTTCTTTCAAAAGCCACAGACATTGGATAGCCCGTGGGGGATATAACAAGCTTGTGGGCCAGTATAACAAAGGATTTCACCTCTGATTTTGATTTCATGTTGCAATCCTTTTCAGCATTAGTCATAATCAAAAAGTTTCCTTTGCTCGCTGCATTCCACGTTTTCATGATTGAGTATAAGTGTACTGCTGTTTATGAAAATTAAATATTAAAATAGAATAATTGTGTTCCAAGTGTCTTAATTGAGGGGCACAGTGCAGTTAAAGAGATTCTCATTATTGAAAGTGCAATTAGGTATGACTGGATTGGGAGACCTTTTGAAAACTGTTGGGGCTGAAGTGTTAACGGAGATTTTAATTCTTTTTTTTAAGTTTCAAAAAGTAAGTTTATTCAAAAAGAACATTAAGATATAATTAAACAATGTAACATAATAGCATACATAAAGTTGTGGTTATAACAACAAGGAAGAGAAAAAGAAAATATATAAGAATAAGTACAAAGTCTGGCAGTGTATATAAAATTATAACAATATATTCCTGTATATCATGCTTAAATAGTCATAAGTATAAAGTATGGAGTGTCAAGGAGGCTTTAAAACGTCTTGTTCCGTGGGAGTAATTGTAGAGGAATGTCTTGCATAAAGGTCAATAAACTTTGTAACTGGAGACCATAACTGTAGACATTTCGTAGCAGGAGAAATTGAACACATAAGCTGTATCAAGTCTGTGGTTATGGCAAACTGCATACCACCAAGGTTGAAAGGATAGCTTAGACGAGTCTTTCCAATGTTTAGTAATTTGTTGAAATGCTACTGCTATAAGGAAATCCAAAATTCATACATTTGATAAACATTGATTCCAGCCATTTGACAAAGAGCCTAGAAAAATATTAGTAATAGAAAAGGGCACAGTGAGGACAAATATAAGGGTGATCTGATCCCAAACATGTTTCCAGAAATCATGAACAAAAGGACAGGTAAAAAGTAAATGTTTTAAGTCAGCATGTATTAGGGGAACAAAACTAGCAAGCATCCGATGTATCAACATTCCTCCTGTGTAAAGTTATGGGAGAGAGAAGAAGTCTGTTATATATAAAAAAAAAAGGGGTCTGTGTTGTGTTCGCCGCTGTAGAAGTTCTCCTAATTTTAGTCCAGATTTTATTCCATATATAAATGGACCATTCTATGTCTAAATCTTGTTCCAGGTTAGCTCTACATTGCTTTTGTTCCTAGTAACACTGGACATTCGCAAGTAAAAGTATATGGTAGAAGCTTTAGGACATGTGCTAAGGAAATTACAAGTTTGACTAACAGTTGAAGGAGGAGAGAGAGGGGCGGAACTAAATTGGGCAATAGAAAGACATAAAGCGTTTTGCAATAATTGGTATTTGTTTTGGAAGGAAAGCGGTAAGCTAAACAAAGAATGAGCATGAGCTAAAGGTATAACCTTGCCATTATCGAATAATTGATTTACCCAGATTAAGCCTTTTTGTCTCCCTGTTTTCCAATAAACGGGTTTACCCTTAATGAATATAAATTTTTTGTGCCATATAGTGAATTTCAGAAATGTTTCAGAATTTGTAGGCAGACAGGGCAAAATTGCATCTAATATTTTATTTGAGTGTTTTAAAAATGGAAGTAGATAAATGTTGGGGTTTCCGAGTGAATGACAAATATTCTTGGAAGGCGAAAGGGTGAAGGTAAAATTGTTCAAGCTTGACCCAAAGTGGAGAATCTGATAAAGATTCCGAAATCCACTTAGAAAACTGACATAGCAGGAACGCTTTGTGATATCTAGGGAAATAGGGAAAATGTACCCCTCCTTCCAGTTTCGGATGTGTCAGTTTTGATAATGACATGCAAGATCTTTTATTATTCTCGAGAAAGGAAGATAGTGTAGAATTAATTTTCTTTAAAAATGTAAGAGATATAGCAGTTAGTATGTTGGAGATAGTATAACGTATTATGGGAGATAACATCATCTTAATAGTATCTAGATGTCCACACCAGGAGAGGTAAAGGGGATGCCACTTATCTGTTAAAGTGGACAGTTTTAATAAACATTTTTCTATGTTAATGAAAATTGGTGTTTTAATTGATGAGGTAAAATATAAGCCCAGATATTTTATATGTTGAGGATTCCATGGAAACTTGGATAGAGTAAAATCGTCTTTAAATGTAAATTTGGTTAAGGGTAATATCTCGCATTTATCATTGTTTAACTTATACCCGGAAACAAAGGAGTACCCAGTCACTTCTTGTAGGAATGCAGGAAGGGAGGAGTGTGGTTTCTAGAGAAATAAAAGAATACAATCTGCATACGCTGCCAATTTAAAGTGAATATTATCAGATGTAAAACAGTGAATATCTGCGTTTTGGCGTATTTTAGATAAGGGTTTCAATGCTAGATTAGAAAAGAAAAGGAGACAGGGGGCATCCTTGCCGTACAGCTCTTCCTATATTAAAATATGAAGAGGTAAGGCCATTAGCAAAATTTGCAGCTCTAGGATTTGAGTGAAGAGGAGAAATCAAATTTATCATTTTTGGGCCAAATCCAAACCATTTAAGTGTTTGAAAAATAAAAGGCCAATATCAGTTGACAGGGGGTGAGTGCTTGCAATGTTCAACACTCCGTTCATCATGCCCTTTGGTTTTGTTTTGTTCACCCTAAGTTGGCAGGATATGCCCAGACGTGGGTCCCTTGCTCACTTTGCCACTGGATTCAAACTAGCCTGGCGTATGACGGCTGATTAGCCAGAAAACGGTTCCAGGATGCTTGTTTCCGGTCCAGGGAAGACATGGCTTGGCAGTTCGGGCTGGACTGTTCCCATGAGGCACAGGGTCAGACTGATTGCATATGGCCATGTCTGAGCTAAAGAATGATGATGGATTAAACCCAGATCAGTTGACTGGGGTGAGTGCTTGCAATGTTCAACGCTCCGTCCATCATCCCCTTTGGTTTTGTAATATACCCTATCAAGCGCTTTTTCCGCTTTTGCGATTGCAGCAATAGAATCTGATTTATGAGAGGTTTTGGATGATATGTCAAAAAATAAATGAGTGTTATTTGTAATGAAGCATCCCTTAACAAAACCAGACTGTTCAGTGCTGAGTAAGTCAGAAAGATAGGATTCCATCCTCAAGGCCAAGGCTTTGGAACACATTTTATAGTCCATATTTACTAAAGATATGGGTCTATAGTTTCCACAAAAATGAAGGTCTTTACCTTCCTTGGAAATAAGGCATATTAAAGCCTCCAAAAAGGAGCCAGAAGATGCACCAGTAGGTGAGAAGGAATTTAATAAGAGCATGCAATTTTGGAAGAAGCAACTGAGAAAAATGTCAAAACAATTCTACAGTAAATCTGTCTGGTCCCAGAGCCTTATCCTTTTTGCGCAATTCGTCCAGAGAGACGTCAAGCACTAATGGGTCAAAATGTATTTGTGTAACAAAAGATTTCCTTAATGGAAGAAAGATAGCTTGTAATCTCAGCTTCTGAAGATAAGGTCTCCGGTGTATGTAAAGATTCGTAAAATCGATTAAATTCTTGTAAGATTTCAGAATCCTTACATTGAGTTGTCTGATCAGCGTATATGATTGATTCAATGTTTAGCTTATTGTGTATGACCTTCAGATAGTTTGCTAATAGTTTACCAGATTTATTCTGGCATCCATAAAATTTGGCACTGGATTTTAACAAACAGAGTGATGTATTATCAGTAGATTCCTTATTAAACTTAAGCTTAGTTGCTGTAAGCTGAGATAAACATTCCCTTGATTTGGTAGCATAATAAGAATGTTCCAATCTCTTTATCTTTGCAAAACGATTTGTAGCAAGTTTCTGTGCAGTATGTAGTTTTTTGGAAACATATTTAATTATAAAATCACTTGCAGCTGCTTTTAAGGAATCCCATATAATATGGAAAGGTAAGCTCTCCATTTCCTTAAAAAGGAAGTATCCTTTAAAAAAGAGCCAAAAGAAGAGGTGAATACATGGTTTAGGAGTAGTGAATTATTGAAACGCCATTGCTTGGAGATATGTGGCTTATTAAGTATGTCTAATAAAATAGAGACAAGGGTGTGATCAGATATTAGTATAAGACCAATATCCACAGATTGCAGGGACTGAGTAATTGTATGGGATACAAAAAGATAATCAATGCGTGAATGGGTTTGGATAACTGGGGAAAAGTAGGTATATTCTCTTAGGGCAGGATTGCAGAGTCTCCAAGCGTCCACTAATTTTTGCTGTTGAGTGGCTTGTAAAAATAATTTATGAGCTTTATTTGGTGCGAAGGAAGTCAGGGAGTTGCAAACAATAAATGGATCTATAATTTGATTCCAATCACCTGCTAAAATAAGATTGTCCTGAGGACAGTTTTTTCGTAAGATTAGAACAAAAAAGGGAATCACCAACTCTTGGGGCATAAATATTGAACAAAGAGAGTGGAACCTTCCGAATCAACTGTTCAGTTCAAGACCAAATCCTCCTCCCCTCTTGACCCACTGCCTCTTAAAAAACTAAAGGAGTGTAGGAACAGCCTCCTTCCCCTTTTACTTGAGGTGATGAATAAGGCAATTGCCCAAGGCATTTTTCCATTAGTATGGAAGAAGGCAATTGTGAAGCCGCTTCTCAAGAAGCCTTCACTTGATCCCGGTCTATTGAAAAATTTTAGACCCATTTCCCTGCTCCCTGCACCTGCTAAAATTTTAGAAGCACATTTGAATCGTCATCTATCTTCCTTCCTCGAAGCTTCAGAGTACCTGGACATTACCCAGCATGGATTCCGAAAACATCATAGCACAGAATCTGCCCTCACCTTTGTAGTCGACAACATCCGACGCAAGGTTGATGTTGGACAAACAACTGTTCTGGTGCTATTGGACCTCACGGCCGCATTTGACACCCTGTCTCCCGCCATTTTAACATCTCGGCTTAGGGAGGCAGGTGTCACTGGTTCGGCCCTGAGCCTCCTCAACTCCTTTCTCCTAGATAGAGAACAGAGAGTGATGTCCGGCAACCACCTCTCCCCAGCAAAGTCTTTGCAATGTGGGGTGCCACAGGGGTCGGCATTAAGTCCGACCCTATTCAACATCTACGTGGCCCCCCTTGCTAGGCTTGTAAGATCGCTGGGGATGGAGGTGGTATCATACGCCGACGACACCCAGATTATGATTTCACTCACCCAGTCCTCTGTCATAACATCTGCCTCTAGCTTCAGGTCCTGTATGCAACATGTTGCAGATTGGATGGTTACCAACTCCCTGAAGCTAAATGGCGACAAGACTGAGGTTTTGGTCTTTGGGAAGGACCAAGATATCTGGTCGAGTGAGTGGTGGCCTTCCTCTCTTGGTACTTGCCCCACTCCCTCTCAATCCGCCAAAAATCTGGGTGTGGTGTTCGATACATCACTCTCGATGTCTCTACAGGTGAATCGGACTGTTGCGACCTGCTGGGGCGTGATCAGGACACTCAACAGAATCCGCAGCTACTTGTCTCCTCAAGCACGTAAGCAGATTGCAGTCGCCCTTGTTGGTTCCAGGTTGGATTACTGTAACTCTCTCTACATGGAAGCCAACAAGGGCCTTATACATCGACTGCAAGTAGTGCAGAACGCTGCTGCACGTTTTTTCCTGGATCTTCCCAGGTCTTCCTCTGCTACTGCTGCGAGGAGAGACCTTCACTGGCTGCCTATCCAGCACAGAATTCATTTTAAAATTCTGTGTCTGACCTACAGAGCTCTCGAGGATGGACCTAAAGGCGCTATCAGCTCCCTGCTTACCCGCTATCGCCCCCCAAGGTGTTTACGCTCTTCTGGACAACTCCAACTTGCCGTCCCCCGCTTCAAGCTCACCAGATGGGGAGCTAGGGCCTTCTCCGTCATTGCTCCACAGCTTTGGAACATCCTGCCGACGGAGATTAAGACGCTATCCTCTCTGGCGCTGTTCAAAAAGGCCCTAAAAACATGGTGTTTCTCTAGAGCCTATACAGGTTGAGCTGCAGAGTTCTCTTGTTATGAGCTGGATTTGGAATTAGGAGCCTTGATGCCCATTGGGCTAAGTTCGCGCATGATAAGATCCCTTTATTATTATTATTATTATTATTCAGTAAACAGCCAATTACCCACATTGTCAGATTTCTGAGAAACAAGTTTAACACACAGAGATTTGTGACATAAAGTGACAACACCTTTTCTCTTGCCATATCCCGGAGAGAAGAAAACTGCACCCACCCAATCCCTTTTCAACTTTAAAGATTCACTTTCTGTAAGCTGTGACTCCTGTATTAAAAATATGTCAGCTCCTAGATTGGATAAATGTGTTAGAACACATTGCCTTTTGATCAGAGAATTCAAGCCTCATACATTCCATGAAACAATTTTCAATGACATAGGATGTTCATTATGAAGAAGAAATAAATTATGCCAAACATACTATAAAAGTAATACAATGCAAACTTTTGAACCACTTGTAATAACATGAGCATAACAAAATACAATGAGTAGAAAAAGAACTAGAAAAATAAGAAAAAAGACAAGCAAATGTGCTTAAGAGAGAAAAGTAACAGGAGAGAGGAGGAGGGGGACAATTCAAAAGGACAAAAAAGGAAGCGAATAAGGATAGGAACAAACAAAGGATAACACTTACCTACAAAATGTCCAAAAAGACGGGGGTGAAACCACATGGAAGGATGGCATATCCAGACCTTGCGGGAGGGGCACACGAACGACCACACTCTACAGGATGCGTGACAACGACAAGCATATATAATAAGATGCCTTAAAGGGAGAAACGAAGAGGAAGGTTCATTTACTAAAAGTGAACAACAACATAAAAATTGTGTAAAGAACATTGCATAAATGAGCAATCCCACAACAATATAAAAAACACAACAGATACTTCCTAATATCAATCATGCGTCAAAAATGTAACCAGAATGAGAAGGTATCCATGTTTTCTATCCTACAAGAGGTAATAAAGCTTTTCAATTTAAATGGATCTTTATAGGTGGTTGTCTTATTCCTGTAGGTAACCTTAAAAAGGCAGGGATGAAAGAGACCGTAGCGAGCACCAAGAGAAAGAAAATCCGGTCTCATACTTTGAAATTCTTTATGTCTGTCTGCCGTACTCTTTTCATAATCCTGAGAGAAGAATAAAGCATGACCTGACCAGGAAAAGCAATTTGTTGTTTTAGATGTAGAAAGGAATTTAAGGAGATCCGAATACACCAAGAAGTACAGAATTACACTCCTTGGATGTCTTGAGCCAAGGCATTAACTTGTTAACGTCCCAATCTGAGCGCGCGTTGTATGTTTAGAGAAGTATCTTCAGGTAGATTGAGCAATTTGGGAAGGAAAGGTTTGACAAAAGTGAGAGGTTCCGACCCTTCCATGTTTTCTGGTAAGCCATATTTACGCAGGTTATTTCTCCTATTTCTGTTTTCCAAATCTTCAACTTGCTTCTGCAGACAAGAGACTTGAGACTGAGGAGAATTTACTTTACTATCAACTATACCATAGGAAGAAATAGTCTGTTCTACTGCTTGTCGATGTTCATCCAATTGAGACCACCTTTCAGTAAGAAGTTGTAATTTACTATTTGTTTCCTCTATAAAAGGGCACAAAGCGTGAAGTAAGAGATCCATAGAGGCAGGGAGGCAACTTTGTAGGAGAGGGTGGATCCTTTTTTAGACGTTTCATAGAAGCTTTCCCAGAACTCGCGGTACAGAGGCTGTAGTTGTAGAAGTGGTATTTTTGGGTGGAAAAGCAAAAAAAGACTCCATTGCAGCAAGTTTTGTGAAGACTGTAGAATGTTTAATAAATCTGTGTGATGAGGACAAGTCAGAGGGGTGAAATCTCCTCAGTCTTCCCATGAACAAAGCAGAAATTTAAAAATGTCTTCAAAATATTACCAGTACACATGTAAAAATCAGCAAGTTGGTTCCAGAAATTATATGATATACAATGCTCAGGATATTAAAAGTCGGACAGAGATTTCTAATGTCCAAATTACCAAAAAGGCAAGGAAACATTCCTTTAGAAACAAAAGGTGGAATGTATCTTTAAGAGTTTTGTTGTTTACAGGCGCCTTCTACATGAATTCATTCATGTGCATCACCTCAGCAGTTTGCCTCCTTGATACAAAGCAGCTGCATCCTAAAATGGCGGTCGCTTATGAAGAAACATGCCGGAGCCAAAGAAAGCACAATACCTCATCGGCAAGGAGTCACTGACGGCACAAAAGGAGTGCGGAGTGATCAATGATGTCGGACCAGTGCTCAAGCCTGCCGGCAGCTCTAGGGGTCTCCAAGAAATGCAGTCGACCTGCGCCGCTCTGTTGCGGGTCACAGCAAAGCCTCCATCTTCCTTGGGCGTCAAGCCATGCCCCGAGTCTTAGTTAAACTTTAGCAGCTAAGTGGGAAAAATGGCAGGGAAGGTGAGAAAAAGAAAATTTAAGTACCCAGAACTTGCTCAACTTCTGAGATTCTAGCAAAGTTGGTGGATGATAGTAAGTCAGATTAATTTAATGTTCATATTTTTCTTATTTAGGTACTCCCATCCACATTTCATTCATTCACATATTCAAGTGTACATTTGCAATTGTAAATATTTAGCGCTTAGTATTGTTTAATATTTATTTCATTACAGGTTAATAATACAGATTGCACAAATATACAGTTTAATATTTGTTTCAGAATCCTCTGATAGCTCAGTTTTGTAAGCATGTGTTTTTTGACAATTTGATTGTTTAAAAATTAATTTTTTCAAACATTCAACAATGTTTCTCGTTGTTTAATATTCGTTTTTCTTATTGTTTAATATTTGCTTCACATGCATTAGTAATCA
Organism: Lissotriton vulgaris; assembly: GCF_964263255.1. Lineage (NCBI taxonomy): Eukaryota > Metazoa > Chordata > Amphibia > Caudata > Salamandridae > Lissotriton > Lissotriton vulgaris. The sequence continues at coordinate 1,019,826,550 of NC_141687.1, read as the reverse complement.
TTGATAAATGTGATTCAAACAATCATCTATCTGTCAATGTAGCATAAGTGGGTGAAAGAGCATTGCAGCTCATACATCAATTAGAGAGAGAGTGAGAAAAGCGTTTATCTTATGGAACAGTAACTTCATTGTTCCGCTAAGGTATATGCGTGGAAGGCAAGGTCACCTAAGAAACTTGCCCAGGGTTCTTTTTAATTTTAATATTTTTATTGACATTTTTTATCATAGAGTGGGTTACATTGTGTCTACAATATCATCAAGTAGCACAATACATTAAAAGAAAAAACAGGTTTTAAGTGGCATAGTAATAACATACAACCATACAGTACCATAAAAAACATTCATGAAGATAATAAAAATGCATTAATACTGTTGTCATAAAACCTTGCAGTTCAATCTGCCGAAGACTAGATAAGACTTTTTTACTCTATGGGTAACATACAGTACAATAACCACACAAGATAGCAGCATAGATCCCTCCAGGATCCCAGGGGTATTGTAAAGTGCATAACAATATTAAAGTGCATTGGCACAGTAATGTGAAAATCTTATAACCCTCAGCAATATTAGAGTTAATGGCAACCAGTATATTGATAACACAGCAACATGATTAGGCTATCAATAAATACATCAAAGTTAGTACAGTGCATACGGTTACTAAAATACATTTCAGATTTTAATCAATACCTCCCACTCCTGTTAACTTTAAATCACCATAACTACAAATAAGAAGACAATATACAGTACAGCGACAGCATAGCCCTTTCTCAATAGACACTCATTTCGTTTCAGTGCAAGTACAAGTTCAAGCATTTATAAAACCTGAAATATTAATAATAATAATATAATAATTCCACTTGTATAGCACCTGGTTACATCGACTGGTGTGTCCCCGTGCCAGAAGACTATCCTCCAGAAGGGGGCCAAGACAAGGAGCTAAGCAAAAAGGAGTTTGGGCACAGGACTCAAAGCTGGAAAAGGCTGGTTTTCAGTTTTTGCTGGAAAATGTTTTCAGAAGGCTCTGCTTGAGTAGAGATAAGTAATGAGTTCCATTTTTTGACTGCCAAGTATCCGAACAATCGTGCACCCATTCTGGTTCTTTGAAATTTAGGAACCTTAATCAGATGGGCTCCGGTTGATCTACGATGGCGGGCCGGATGATGAGGATTAAGAAGATGATGGAGATAACTGGGGCCTTTAACCTGCAAGCTCCGATGAAAATAACATAGGGCTTTAAAGAGTATGTTTTTTCCAACTGGTAGCCAATGTACAGTGTCTAGGGCTTTCGTAGAAGAAATACACCAATGGAACACCAGTATTCTGGCCCTTTAATCTCAAGCAGCCACAGATGAAGCCCCATGTTTTAATGAAGTGCGATTGTATTGACAAGGTAATATCTGATAAAAGACGTATAACACACATAAAGGAATGTTTCTATAAAATCCTGAAGTCAAACCAAGAGAATCTCCTCAAGATTCCCATCATTGACCCCCATAGTTATCACTTAGCCCCCCACCAGATATTCTCTATGCTGAGTCCCCTCCATCCACTCAGCAACTAGGGTCCGAATTAAATACCTCGTTTCCATGGCCTCCATCCCTTCTGCATACAAAGCATTTTCCATTATGCTTTGCCAAAGGGTGTGATCTCCACTCCATAAATGTAGGGGGATCAGTGCCAATCAATCCAGATGCTACGCACATTACTGCCATAGCCATTGCCACAAAAGTCAGATACCCCTTCCCTGTAGAGAGTCCCTGATCCTCACTTACCTCTAATAAAATTATTTGGGGAGTAATTATAACCTGATGTTCGAGAATTGCTCCAATAAAAACTTCTATTTCTCTAAAGTACTTAAATACCTGGGGACAGGAGTTAAACATGTGTGTTAAATCTACCTCTTCAGGCCCGCTTCTCTGGCACTTTGAGTCAGCTCTCTTACCCCACCTGAACAGCTTCTTGGGTGCGTAGTATAAGTCAAACACAGATTTAAAGTGTTGATTTTTGAGGTTATCCGTCAATAGTGTCTCTCAACATATCTTGAGTGAGCTCTTGATCATTGGCCCTGTAACAGCCTACCTTGATTCCCACTTCATATTCTAGATTTCTATATCTTCTGATAGACCCTGTATTAACTCAACATAGATTCGCCCAAATCTGCTACCTTGATCTGCTACATCTATGACAAAGCATTTGGTGATCAATATTTGATGTGTATCTAATTTGCTAAGAAAATCCCAGATCTAAAGATACTTATGAAACTTCTCCTTACGCAGCCCAAACGTATCTTGCAATTCCAAAAAGGAGCCTAATTGATCCTTATTGTAAAAATCTCCTAGCATGGAGACCCCCACAAGACTCATACCTTTTACCCATGCCATCTTGGAAAATGCTTTGTGTTGTATTCTCTCATCTTTTATTCTTGTGCTTTTCACTTTAAATGGAACATTCTGTGTGGTTTCCATGTTATGATGTAGCTTCCAGTCTTTGCATTCTAACTTGTCAGTTGCTCGCTAGCTATTGATGGGAACACCAGTTTTTCTCTTGTACTTGAAATAAACATTATTTCTTTATGTAGTACATTCCTTGCAGTCCAGCTTCGTTTATAACAGATGGCGACGATTAGTTAGTGAGGCAAGAAGAGTACAGAGTGAGTTGGATACTCGACTGGTGGAAAAGTTTGGAAAGAAGGAGAAATAGAATAACAGAGATGTCTTGCGAAGGATGGCAAGAATAAGAAGCAAGCTGATGAGTATGGAGCAAACTAGCTCAGAAAAATGAATGTTTAATCGCGATAACGAGGAGAAACCCAGTTGAGAAGTGGCTGCCCACATCACGGTAACGAAGAGAAACCCCGTTGAGAAGTGGTTGCACACAGTAATAAAGCAGGAGACCAGCGGTGGGTGGTGAGTGCGAAAGTGCATGGAAAGTGATTTATATACTTTAACAAGATATTTACAATTCATCAAAAGAAATACAGAGCGGAACGTTAAGTGCGCTTTATAAACGTACCGTTGTGTTCCATTGCACGAGCGGCCGCCTGGTGTGTTTACGGGAGTTGAAGGGATTACGATATATGCGCAATGACGTATAGGCGCAAGACTGCATTTTTGTGATCAGTGCGGAGCGGAGAATAATGCGCTTACGTGCTTAACGTGGCTTCCATTTTGAGATTAGCCTTGGAAGTCAAGTAACCAAGGGAAACCGACGCTAGTGTCTCGAACGAAGGAGGAAACAGAAGACTTGGACATTGAAACACAAGCGAAGGAGAAAACGGAGGACAAGGGTATTGTAACCATTGTTATTTTTAAAAAAATTGGAAAATATAGCGTCAGTGTAAGGAAAGGGAGAGAGGAGGTAGAAAAGAAAAGAGAAAGAGGAAAAGGACTGTGGTATTTAACAGGAGGAGAGTCAAGCTAGGAAGAAGTCTCGGTGATTATGGAGAATCAAAGTGTGTTGATGCCTCCAATGTTTCTACAACAAAGTGGGGATCCTCCAATGGAGTGGGATAAGTGGATTGAGATCTTTGAGAATTATATAGAAGCTTTGGATGGGAAGGACTTTAGCCTAACGAGGAAGAAAGCGCTATTACTCAGCACTTTAGGGAAGGAAGGACAACACGCGTTCAAATTTTTACCAGTTGGATTGAGTGCAGATGGAAGGGCTATCACTAACGTGTATAGTGAAGCGAAGGAAGGGATGAAGAAACAGTACTCGAAGGAAGTGAACATTGTCATGGCTAGGCACAAATTCTATATGCAACCGCAAAGGCAAGATGAGTCTGTGGATCAGTTCGTGAACCGGTTGCGGGAGTTGTCCATCAAATGCAGTTTCGGGACAATGAGGGATGAAATGATAAGGGATGAAATGATAGTGCAATGCAAGAACAAGAATATGCAGGAAAAGTTATGGGCAGCAAAAAAAACATCACTTCAAGATGCAATTGATATAGCGAAAGTGGTAGAGGAGTCGAGTGCGTGCATGAAAGAGATGTAGAAGAAGGAGTGTGTGAAGGAAAATGGAGGTGCGACACAAGTTTCATGTGTAACTCAAGAGGATGTTGCGGTGATAAGTAAAAAAAGTTATGAAACAAATTAGAGGAATGTGAAGAGGTTCAGCAGTGGTTATAATAATGCGGATAGATATAGATACCAAGGGAAAATGTGTAGCAGATGTGGGAGTATGTACCACACTGCGGACTATAAGAAATGCTTTGCACTAGACAAGGAATGCAAAAAATGTGGGAGGAAGGGCCATTTTTATAAAATGTGTAAATCAATGACTAATGAGAAGGTTGCTGTAGTAGAAAGCAAGAGGGAGCGTAATACTGTAGAAGTGAATGTGGAAGGTGCCAATAAGATACTATGTCTGGGGGATGAAGGTACACAAGAAATGGAACCAGGGAGGAAGAATAGACCGAAACCAAAGTTTATCATAGATGGGAAAGAGATAGACTTGATGGTGGATTCAGGTTCATTTTGTACCATCATTCTTGAGTGGCTGTTTAAGGAGAACTGGAAAGGTGTGGAGACATTAATCCGTGTGGGTTTCAAGGTCAAAAGATTGATATAATTGGGTATTTGCTGACCGATATTGGGTTCCAGGGACGTTGTGTACGTGGAAAATTGTATGTTGCTCAGTCAGGACCATCGATACTGGGGTGGGGTCATCAGTATGATTTGCACAATATGATTAATCCCAGGGCGACAAACCAGGTGATGGTTGTCGATGAGATAACTACCGAGTCGATAGTTGAAGGGATGTCTACCTTGTTCTCTGAAGACATCGGTGAATTAAAGGGTTACGTACACAGGATCATGTTAAAGGATAATGCGGTCCCTATGCAACATAAGGTTAGGAAGGTACCATTCATTGCGAGACATGAGGTCAAAAAGATGTTGAGTGAGATGCTTGAGCAAGGTGTTATCGAACAGATAGAGACATCTAGTTGGGTTTCACCAGTGGTGATCACGACCAAATCGGACGGCAAGTACAGATTTTGTGTGGACTTGCGCACATTAAATCAGAACATAGTTGTGGATAATTTCCCGTTACCTAACATAAATTAGTTGGTATTGTCATTGAAAGGAGGTAGGTTTTTTTCGAAACTTGATTTACGCAGTGCGTACCATCAGATTAAGCTGCACGAGGAGTCAAAGGCCTTGACTGCGTTTATCACTACTGAAGGCGTATTTCAGTTCACTCGTATGCCTTTCGGGCTGGCATCTGCCACTGGAGTTTTTCAGAGCAGGATGGGCTCAGTTTTGAATGGAATAAAAAATGTAGTTTATTTCCAGGACGATGTTTTGTTGTTTGGGAAGTCGCTAGAGCAACACAATTTGATTTTGAAGGAGGTTTTGAATAGGATGGAGGAGGAGGGCTTAACCTTGAAAAAAGAAAAATGCAGGTTTGCAGTGGAAGAAGTTGAGTACTTAGGGTATACTCTCTCTGCAGAAGGGAGACCTTTTGGAATCGATAAGGAGGGCGCCGGCACCAGGTGATAAGGATCAGTTGCGATCTTTTTTGGGTCTAATAGAATATTATGCAAAGTTTGTGAACAATTTTGCTGGAAAGACAGGGTGTTGCTAAGGAAAGGGTGTAAATTTGTATGGGGTGATGATCAAGAAAACACTTTCAATGCAATTAAGAAGGAGATTTGTGAGGCGAAAATTCTTACACCGTTTGACACAAAATTGAGATCTGTTTTAGCCATGGATGCAAGTGCTGTTGGGGTTGGCGCAGTACTGGCACAGGAGCATGCTTCTGGTTTGAAAACGGTGGCATTTGCATCAAGGACACTTACGAGTTCAGAAAGGAATTATTCAATAATTGAACGGGAAGCGTTGGCAGCTGCATGAGGCTGCGAGTACTTCAGAATGTATTTATGGGGATTTCGGTTTAGTTTGTTGACAGATCATAAACCGTTGGTAAAGATATTATCCCCTGGAGGGGCAGGGAAAGGATCTGCCAGGTTGGCGAGGCTGGCTGCTAGGTTGCAGGAGTTTTTGTACAAAGTTGAGTATATCCCCGGGTGGAAAAATAGTCAAGCGGATGGGTTGTCTAGGCTTCCTTTACCATGGGAGGAAGTTGATAAATCTGGTGTGGAATCTTTTCAGAGTGAAGGGTCTGTGGCTGCTATTGACGATTTGGTTGAGATGTGTACTGGTGCAAAAAATAGGAGTAAAGGGAATCTATGTATGGCAAGAGATGAAGTTTTAAGAGTTGTAAAAGAGTTAATTACGAAAGGGGCAAGGCGTGAAAGCACTCTTCCTCTAGCTGTAAGGCCTTATGTGAAAATTTTGGAAGATGTATCCATTCTAGATGTTGAGGGTAATATCTTGATGAAAGAAGATACATTTATTCCAACCCAAGACCTTAGATTCACCATGTTCAAGTTAGCGCACGAGGGGCACTTGGGTCAATCACTCACTAAGAAAAGGGTGAGAGAGCATTTTTGGTGGCCGAAAATGGACCAACAGATTTCAGAATGGGTAGAGAGGTGTGCGGAATGCTTTGAAAGTGAGAAAAGATTGAAAGTAGGTAGCCAGGGACAGTGTGGTAAAATTGACAATCCGGAGTTGCCATGGCACACTGTGTGTTTGGATTTTATAGGACCATTTTATACTTTGGGTCAGGACATGAGATTTGGTTTAGTGTTGGTTGACGTAACATCAAAGTGGTTGGTTGTGAAATTTACAAAAGAGATCATGACAAGGTGTACCATTAAATTGTTGACTGATATAGAAGTGAAGAGGATTACCCAGTAAGATTGATAACCGATAATGGAACGCAATTAACCTCGGAAGACATGGTGAAGTTTTTGGATATGTGTCGGATTGTACATACTAGGACATCGTTGTACAACCCACAGGGGAATGGTATTGTCGAGAGAGTGAATAGGAGGGTGAAAGGTGCTATCCAGTTGGCTGTGTCTTTGGGTGGGAATGTGAAAGATATGGTAAATGATTTAGTGTGGGCGTATCGGACAACAGAGAACTGTGTTACAGGGAAAATGCCATTTAGTATGATGAGAGGGCGTTTGGCGAGTACTAAATTTGTCCCTGCGTGGATGAAAGAGTGCATTGGTTTAGCGAGTTTTGGGAGTCAAGCCAATGAGGTTGTGAATAAGCTAAAGGTGGAAAGGTTTTCAGTCAATGATTGGGTAAAAGTTAAACCCGGTCGTGTTGGAAACGGTTTGACTAAGTTCAGAGGGCCTTTTAAAATAAAGTCGGTTCATAATAGATTTGTAACACTATACAATGGTGAACACTGGAATGTGCGGAGAGTGGCTTTGTACAAGAAATCAAATAGAAATGAAAGTGGGTGTGATTATAGTACACAGAGAGCACAGGGAAATTCTTGCAGAGTGGGTGTGGACAGTTCTATGACGGATTCTGTAAAGCATTCACTTCGAAGAGTTAGGTGTCCCCCGAGGCACCTAAAGGACTATATTTGTGATTGAGTGTGGAAGTGTGATTGGGCATAGCTTATTTAGGTAGTATGGTTGCTTTATTTGTATGTTCTTAAGTTTTGGGTATAGTTGTTTTTTTTGTTTTTTTTCTATTTGTTTTTTTTTTAGTCTAGGAAGAGAAGAGGATATGTTGTATTCTCTCATCTTTTATTCTTGTGCATTTCACTTTAAATGGAACATTCTTTGTGGTTTCCATATTATGATGTAGCTTCCAGTCTTTGCATTCTAACTTGTCAGTTGCTCGCTAGCTATTGATGGGAACACCAGTTTTTCTCTTGTACTTGAAATAAACATTATTTCTTTATGTAGTACATTCCTAGCAGTCCAGCTTCGTTTATAACACTTTGCAAGATGGGAGTCCCCCAGAGAGGTGTATAGCGATTCAGCTTGGTGACATGAGCCTGCATTCTAATCTGACACCAAACCTTAAACGCCCCATCCACCATTTTAAACTTGGTCTTTTTATAATAGCTTCACTCAAAGTCCCTTAGAAAACAACTCTTAGCTTCTGACCCCAGTGAGAGTTGATAGATGAATGAGGCTACAGCAGGGTCAATATTATCTATGTTGCCCGTTATCAAAATTGCAAAATGCTGTAACATGCAAGTCCAGTAATATAAAACAAAGCTAGGAACAGCCCACCCTCCTCGGCTTCTGGGGATAATCATAAATCTTGCTATTCTTCTTGGTTTCTTAAACTGCCACTTAAAGCTGTAACACAAACTTTACAAATTGGTAAGACACTTGCTGTGGAACTCTAATGGGATAGAGCTAAATGATATAATCCTTTCAGAATAACAAGCATTTTTAACACATTGCATTTCCCACTCAGTGTAAGGTGCAGATTGCCTATATAGATCTTGTTTAATTCTCCTGAGTAATGGAGCTATATTCAGTTACACAATCTTTTCTATCGTGGTTGTAATAACCTCTACAGGATACGTCATCTGCTCTACCAATCGCTTATTCCCAGAGTTAATGCCTTCAGTGCTTATCCCCTGCATCTTGTCCTCATTAAGATGGTACCCTTCAAAAGCCCCAAATATACTAGCTTCTTCTTCAATCACCTTTAAGGCATTACATGGGTCAGGTCGAACCACCATAATATCATCTGCATATGCCAATAATTTATAATGCACTTGCCCTACTATAATTGGTTGAATCCTGCTGTTGCTTTCCAGTCGGGCAATGAAAGGATCAAGGAGCAAGAGGGCGGCAGTTTGGTTTCGGCCTCCTTCACACCTGCTCCGCGACAAAGACAAGTAAGACACAACTCCTCCCCCAGGGTTCATGACTCTTAGCTGCGCGCACTCAAATCAAGCGACTGGTATGCTCTGAAGCCACAGGAGCTTTTGCATGTTGCATGTCAGTTTGGAACAATCTTTTCCATGTACGGCAACTGCATGGCTGTCTGGGGGCCCATAAGGTGCTTGTTCGGCTCCCTATGCCCAAGGATGGGCCCCAAATCAGCGGGGACCTCAACACTGTGAGCAGCTGGCTCCAAATTGCTGTAACAGGAAGAGGGAAATTCCTTTTCAAGCAGAATGTAGCAGAGATATTCCCCCTGGGAAAGCGGGACCAATTGGTGGGGGATTGAAGACAGTCAAAAAGGCAACAGATTTCTTTTTTAAAGTAGAACGGGGCCAGGGCCCTGGTGAGAAACCCTAGGTTATGAATGCTGACACCCCCTCCCAACTGATGGCATTGCCTCCCAGTGAACGGCCATATGGGACTTTGGTGAATATATTGAAACTAAATGTTATGGAGACTACTGGGCCGGTAAGTGCAAGTGAGAGGAGAGGGTCAGAGAAATCAGCACTATTTAAGTAGCAGGCCTGTCCGCCGATAAAATCTGCAAACCCCTGTGGGGTAAACTCCGGGAGGATGGTGCAGCCACTTCTGGAGGGACGTGATGCAACAGAAGTGAGGTACACTGGGAGAGGGGGCACCCTATCTGCTGTCAGTACTCCCCGACTGTCTGCTGAACACTGCTGACAGAGGGCTCCATACTCGCCTGCTGCTGGCACCATACTCCCACACTTTGATTCTGGCGGGGAGCTGCGCTGACTGCTGTGGAGGACTGTGCGGGCTCCGTGTGCTTCCGGGCTGCGCACACCACCTGGGCAAGCTGGGGTAGCCCCCTGCAAGACACCTGCATGGATGGGAGATACCGGCCCCCTGGTTGGCCGGACAAGGGAACTGCCATATTAACACTGGGACTCTAATGGAGATTGAGAAGGAGGCGCCTGCAACCCCGGCTCCATATACCTTCAGGCTGCTGGCACTTGAATCCCAGGTGAATCTCATCGCAGACTGTCAGCACCATGGGCAAACAAGATACTAAACAATCCAAACTCTCATTTGAGGGAAGGAGACACACTCGCCTGGGAGACCTGTGCCAAGATGCTGAGCGTCAGTCTATAGAGACGGAGGAACCCACCATGCGGGACTACGACATACACACACTCCTCCTTGTTGTTAAGACCAGTTTGAACCTCTTCACCACCTGCCTGAACCAGGTAAAGCAACGCATGTAGATGTAGATGACATGCATGCGGAAGAGAGACAACGACGGTTGAAAATGGACTAGGTACAAGGCCAATAGTGAAGATTTAGAATCTCACCACAGGTGCAACAACCTCACATCACTGGGGTCCCTGAGTCCAAGGTCATTTCCAAGATGGAGGAGTTTGAGAAAACCATGCTACGTGAACTCTTTGGATCAGAATTATCAAGGGTGTTCATAGTGAATAGAGCGCACCACTTGGTCTGAGGTCACCGCCAGGTGCCCCAGCCTGTCCCATAATAGCGCGGATACTAAACTACTGGGACCGCGACATGATCCTGAAGTGGGCAACACAGCTACACTGGATGGGGGGATCGCGAAATCACACTGCCTGTGTTGTCACAAGCTTAGAGAAACATTTCTGCACCTGGCATGGGCCTGCCCAAAGTGGCAGATTTTTGGATTGCGGTGTGCTACACAGTAAGTGTCATTATTGAGGCTCCATTTCCACCTGACCTCTGTGTCTCCTTGGGTATGTGAAGGGTGCCCCTGACACCTACCGGCGACTCACTGTGATGCTACTCCTTTTGGCAAAATACTGAGTGGCGATATAGTGGGGTTGAAGACCAACCCCCTCCAGGCATGCCTGGCTGGCTGATGTTGCGTACTGTCAGGAACACTTGACAATGTGCTGGGACGTTATGCCGCACAGATCCCAACCCAAAGACATTTGGGAGCCCCTCGCCACTCATCTATGACATGTCAACACTGATGGGACAGCCACACACACCCCATGACTACTGATTGTATAACAGGCCTACTTGGTCCGCCCCCCTCCACTAGATTGCCTCCTCCACTACTCCTTGTTGTTGTTCTGATGCTGCATGTCACACATATAAGATGTGTACATTGAACAATAATGCCTGTCATATGGTGAATTGGGATGCTGTACTGCTTTGCTGTGACTGCCACTGTTGATTTTGCTTGATCTGTGCTTCCTCCCAAAAATCAATAAATAAAGTTTTTTTTAAAATACCCCCGATGTCCGAGGTAACTTCAGTTCAGCAACAGTTAACTTAGGGCTAGGGCTTCCTAACCATACAAGTGATCAGGCATGAACCAAGGTCCTTAAGCCCTGATAGGAATTCCTTAGCCAGTCAAACAGACAAAAAGGCTACTGTGAAGCTTTCCTTTTTCACTCTCGATCAGTCAGATTGGACCAGTGGGGATTCAGATGACAGATTAGGAGGTGAAGTGAGATGCAGTCCAGGGAGCGGTCTTAGTGAGTCAAGTGAGGGAGAGGATGATGTCATGAAAGATTCCTGGTAGACTGTTGAAAATATGACTCCACTGGAAGTAGCAGCAGAAAAGGCCAGCTTAAAGTGGGACTAAACAGAAATGCCAAAGCCTGATTGCAAAATAGCAGACACTGGGACCGGCCAGCGAGATTTAATAATTTTGGAGGCCATTTATCAAGGGGTCATGGCCCACCAGGAGGAAACTAGGCTTGATAGTCACAGAACACAGGCAACCAGTCAGAAACTACAGGCAGCAGTTCGAAAGGTGTCAAAAGCCTGTACTGAGATTTCAGGTTGGATGACAGAAATAGGAAAAACGATCTCCACTCTAGAATCGGAGTCCCTTTAGTAATAGTGGGACCAAACATGAGGCACGCTTGGTTAATACACATTGGAAGCTTTAAAAAGTTGAAAACCGCCTATGGCGCAATAATCTGAGGATTCAAGGCATTGAGGAGCATTGAGGAGGGGGCTGAAAAGGAGGATGGACGTAGTTTTGTTATCGGCCTATTCAGGAAAGTTTTTACTGAATTTACAAACTGGGACTGGGAACATGAGGTGCAGAGGCATATCTCAAAGTATAGTTGTAGCACGCCCTTAATAGTCACAATAAATTCAATCAGAACATACCGTTGGTTTCAAAGGACCATCCACTAATCAATTGAGAAAGAGACCTTCTTTATTTATGTACAACAAATTCCCAGCTCTTCTTGATGTCAACCCGTGTTTCGTGTGTACAGATTAGTATTCAGACTTTTTTCAAGGCTGGAATCTAAACATCATATATACTCAGTAAGCTCTTGTATCTGTTGGCGAATATATACACATGTACTATCTATTCATGTTATTGTTATTTGAACCAAATAATCCAAGAACAGAAAAGAGAAGAAGAAGAGACACTGTGAATTAGAGTCAGCTTTTTTGGATGCCAAAAAGTAGACACCCTGAATAATGATAGATGTCAACCATTATAGATTATAATCAGTCATATGAGAAGAGCAAAAAAATGAGTAATGGAATAGAGGAAAGATAGATAAAAAAGCTGGTAAACCTACACCATAGGTGTTTCATACAGTGATACACACAAGATGATGGACGGAATGTTGCACAATGGCAAAACATTCACCCCCAGTCACAGATCTGGGTTTAATCCATCGTTATTTTGCTCACCAAGCCACCCCAGTTCAGACATGGCCATACGCAAATCAGTCTTGACCCTGTGCCTCATGGGAACAGTCCAGCCCGAACTGCCAAGCCATGTCTTTCCTGGACCGGAATCAAGCATCCTAGGACCGGTTTCTGGCTATCAGCCGTCTTCAGCCAGGATAGCTTGACTCCAGTGGCTTAGTGAGCCCGGGACCCACGTCTGGGCATACCCTTCCCACATAGGGTGAACAGCAAAACACACAAGATGATGGACGGAATGTAGCACAATGGCAAAACATTCACCCCCAGTCACAGATCTGGGCTTAATCCATCGTCATTTTGCTCACCAAGCCACCCCAGACATGGCTTGGCAGTTCGGGCTGGACTGTTCCCATGAGGCACAGGGTCAGAATGATTTGCATATAGCCATGTCTGAACTGGGGTGGCAGAGTGGGCTAAAGAAAGGTGATGGATTTAACCCAGATCTTTTGACTGGGTGTGAGTGTTTGATTGATTCAGATGCTCCATCCATCACCACCCCCTTTTGTACCGTTTCATACAGTGATGACAGGATAGAGCTCTGAGGCCCCATGCATCATGATTAGTGTGCTCTAAAAAACACCAAGTGATTAAAAGTGGTCAGATAATATTGTTAAAACAGAGGCTATTCAACACCCACCAGACTATACAACTGAATCACTGTTCCAGGACGCAACGGGTACTTGTTGTTGTCAATGTCCACATATACATTGCCAATAACATTAAACAAATAAGTGTTGCTGATACATAAAGAGAAATAGAATACGTGATATAATATAAGTCACATATATTTCATATGGTGTGGAACTGCACTAAAACATACTTTATCCTGATGAAAATGCAATGTCTCCAAGTGAGGTGATATCCTAAAAAACCAAATACATCATATGAGCCATAGAGTTGTAGAAGGCAGGGAGTATATTCACTCTCAAAGTCCACATGTTCTAAACGGATGCGATATAGTACAAATGTGATGTAAGGCACACCAAGATGGTGGCCCTACCCAATCATTGGTTCATAGAACAACCAGTAGAAATGAATTCCAAGCATAATATGCTGCTATTCAATCATGGGAGGTACAGAGGCACACTGATTTCCTTTTAAACAACAGAAGTGCTAGAGTCAAGCTGGGAGCAAGTCAAGGGCTATTTTGGTATTTTGGGGCAATTTTCAGTTGCGTCAAGCTAGCTACAAAAAGCACACCTCAATCCAAATGGTCAGCAGATGGCTTTACGTTTTTTGTAACACCAGACTTTTAGCACACCTCAGCTGAAAGACGGTGGTATTTGAGACAATTTTCCAGCCTCTGCAAGCTAAAGGGGCGTCCGCATATTTGCTGAGCCCTGCTAAATTAAAAGTTATCTTTCAGGATAAAGTGTTGGTTTTTTTCATCTGAAGTAAAAGCTAAGGATTTTCTGGAAAATTAGGCATAATCAGAATTTAAGCAGAGAAGGACATTTGATTAAAGAGGTTTGGTATAATCTTAGTCAGAGAATTAAAAAACAAAGTTCGAATTAAAAAAAAAGGGAACCAAAAAAAGGAAAAAAGATGGGGTTAAAGAAATTCAAAAGGGTCGAAAATGTGTGATTAAAATGGCTACTCGAAAAAAATATGTTTATTAAGGATTGTCCAAGTGTCATATTAAAATAACCTGATAGTACAAAAAATTATACTGACTATCTCCTGGCTATGGCTAATGTGGTCAGCGGTCAGGTTTTTTTTCCGAGTAGCCATTTTTAACTTCTCACACACCTAAGCACTGCACTTCACTCGAGTCCACTTGGTTTGAACATCCACCTTGGTGAGAGTGTACAGGAGCACGAGGACAGGTACCCAGCAGGGCCCGGTAGCTCAGGGCTGTGGGCCTAGATCTAGTTCTCCTTGAGCTCCAGATGACGATTCTCCGCCAGTAAGGGTGGGCCGATGGACTCTTTACTCTAGCCAGGTGATGGGCAAACTTTTCTGAATTGGGTCCCTACATTGTAGCAGCATCTAGCAATTTTCTGTTCCCTTAGAATTGACTGAGCATCTCCAACTAGTTGTTTAAACTAAGAATAACAAGCACCAGATAGATCACATAACAAGAAGAAAGATTAAGGCAATAGTGAAAAACCTAAAGTATTGCTAGGACAAACATGTGGGGATCAGGAGGTAATGCTATCAAAACCAGGGAAGTTGAGAGCACATGTATTGCTAGAGATAAAGGTAACATTTGCAAAGGCGATTTCATGTAAATGTTTTCGCTGATCAGGACTACAAAAAGGGAGGTTGAGACAAATGAGGGTAAAGACAGAAATGCGAACAAAGATAAAAAAAAGCCAATGTTCAGAAGAACATAATTAACTGACTCCTTGGGTCCAACACTTACCAAATTTTCTTAGTGGAAAAGAAGCTGGGATGGACACATAGTTGATTTTCTAAGGGAACAACATATTGAAGGCTGATCATAATTATGGAGCAAAACTTGGATCAACTATGCCAGGATTTCATGTAGGCAACGTTTTATATTCCTGGCATGCATTGGTATTAGACTGAGCTGTCTGTCTGGTTGAAGTTAGTACATGGGAGGAATGCTATGCATAGGAAACATTCCTTTCACCAGAAGCTGCCAGGTAGAGACCAGGAAGGAACGAGCTGTGCATACATTAGAGAGCTCTGCACACCACCGTTTAACAAGTATACATTTAAACATGTGTGCTCCTTTTGTGCCCTCACTTCACACCCAGAGTTCAAATGTATCAAAAAGGCAAAATAGAAGAGAAAGTAGCCCAGCAAAACTAGCAACTAGGTCTGTCTCTACTCCTGTAAGGTGTATCTGCTGCTTTGGTTGCATACATCTTCCAACAAAAAAGCTGCAAGAGTGTTTTATAGTAGTTTTGCAGAAGGTTTCAGGGGCAAGTAAAAAAAGTAACAGCTATCAGTTACTTTAGGAATCAGTTGTAACTGGTAACACATATTAAGGTAGTAGAATTAAAGCGAAAGAATTGGCTCTTCTTCGCACTGCGTGCCAATTAAGGATCTCCTGGAGAAGGATTTTGTGTGCTTTTCCTTTGGGATAGGACCTAAGAAAAAGCCTGGCCAGTACCGCCTCATCTAACTTTTGAGCTCTCAATGGTGCATAAGTTAGTCAGTCTTTAGATTACAAACTGTGGTCAGCAGAATATGTGTCTATTAATCAGGCACTGAGTAAATGGGAAAAAATGGGCAAGGGCGTACTGTTAGTTAAGGTGGCTACTAAATCAGCTTTCAGATTGTTGCCAGTTCATCCAGATGACTCCTGACTTTTGAATTTTCCAGTTCGCAGGAGCCTTTTTGTATGAAAAATGTACACTGTACAATATCCTGTGCATACTTTGAGAAATTCAACCCTTTCCTGGGGTGTGCATTCAGTCTGGTGGCTGGGTCACATAATGTCCCTCACTGCTTGAATGACTATGCTTTTATGATTGCACAGAGGTCTTCTGCTTATGAAAGGGACATAGAAGTAATAATCGCCCTCGCTGATGACTTTGGTGTTCTCTAAGCAAAATGGAAATCAGTGGACAACCAAACTGTATCGCTTTTTTGTGGATTAAGATTGGTTCATGTGCAGACAAATGTAGGTTGCAACAGGAAAAGCATCAATGCATTTATTCATTCAGTAATTGTTTTTGGCACGCAGCCTCTCTGCATCAGACTCAAGTTTTAATTGGTCAACTGAAATTTGCTTTAAGAATCATCCTAATGTGCCACCCTTGTGCTAGGTCCATAGCCAAGGCAATGGCTGGCTTACATTTGACAAATGTAAGCAACAGGGGTAGCCCTAATAAAACACCTAGAACCAATGTAGCGGGCATATATTGAATAATGGTTCCTAGTGGAATAGGAAGTAGCATTTACAAGTTAGTCATAATATGAAACAAAGGAATAAAACAAAATAATTGATCAACAACAGCAGTAGTCACAACAGTATACTTATCATGTGGAATAAATGTTGATAACAAGATCTCATTGGTCATATGATCACATACCGCAAAAAAGTATAAACAGACTCTTGGTGTATATAATACAAGTAAGGTAATGTACAGAAATATTATTGTTGCTATTTCTGTCCCCTAAAAAAAGAGGAAATAATCCATTGCATTAATACAGCAAGATCAATGACTGATATGTACAGTTCATTTGCCAAAAGAGATGTTGGATCATAAACAGGGCATTAGCAATTCAAGACCAGAGCAGTGTTTCTGAAATGGAAATGGAATATGTCAAAAGATGGACTGATATCTATATCAATAAGATGGCAATGTTTGAGGCAGCAGAAATAGTATATACTCGATGTGCCTGAGTATAGCACAATCTGCTATGAGAAAATAGGCAACATTGTGTGAGTGTCAGTTTATAGAAAGATGCAACCATGGGCCATTGTCAAAGTACAAATGTTGTGACTTATAATTACAGCAAATACTGTTGTTGTCCAGAAAATTTGAAGCACAAATTACTAAAATAATAAAAAGGACCTGTGTGATAACGATAGAGAAGGTAAATTATAATTACCAATGTTAGACCAGGAATGGTCCCAGACCAGGAGTTGTCCCGGACAATGCGTCTAAATGGGGCAAGGGAATTTATCCAATTAAAATTCATAAGAAGTGAGCATGGCTCAAGTTGTGATTAGAACATTAGATGAAGAGAGATGGATCAGAAAAAAAGATTTCACGGCACAACTGAAGAATCAAATGTAGTTACAGCAGCCGCTGTCATTGACAACCTGGAGGTGGCACAATGAAACTATGTAACACCATGTATGGGTCCTGGTGAAAACTAGTGGCGAAGAAGCTGATTGGGTGGCAAAAAGAAATGAATCGACCTCACTGGTTAGAAGGGGAGGGGATAGAAATTCCTGTAGGCACAGCAGTGCCAATTATGTCAGCTTGCACTCATGCTCGGATATGCTAGAGATGAGCCCATGTGGACGCATCCCCAGTATACCAAACATGGCCACTGCAACACGTGGCAATAGAAATGAAAGAAAAACTATGCTAGGTAACCGTCATGGGCAAAAGGGCTCCAATTTAAATTCAATGTAAACCATTCACCTTAAAAACTGGGAGTTAATAAGGCAGATGTGCGATGGTGACTTGTGAAGGAATTGATTGAAAACTGTGTGAGTGTCAAAAGTGGCCTGTATGCTAACACCACATAACAATCATGTGTATTTCACAGAGTTAATTACAGCAAAAAAACACTGAAATATTCCTAGGCAGCACAATTAATCACTGAATTAATCTCAAAAAATTACAGAAAAACAATGTTACCAATAACCATCAGTGCACATAAGTGCTTATTAACTAATGTATGTGTTAGTCGTTGTATGCATAGAAACCCAACCAGGTAGTACCATAGTGCCTGGCTGGGGTTCCATACTTGAACCAATTGGTAAATGTATCAATATTTTTCTGCAAGACTTTGTAGTACTCACTGAGAATTACATATGTGCCAGTGGTGATCTCATCAATACAATTGATGAAATATCTTATGACATTGATCTGGAATTTCTGATCTGTGTGGACATTGAATCATTCTACACTGTCATGCCTCAAATGGCTAGTATAGAAGTCTTTATTCAAGGGTTTAACGCAAGGCAAGTGCCAGGGATTGTACCAACCAAGTTCAATATTTCTCTCTTCACATCAGCCCTAGCCAAAAAAACTTTACTGTGAGTTTGATAGAAAATATTTCCTTCAAACTAGCGGCACATCCATGTTGGTTTCTTGTGCTCCACAATTTGGAATTTTGTATGCATGATTTTGAATCTAACTTCATATACAGCATTAAAAATAATCCATTCCATCAGCATATTCATCTATGGAAATATTCATAGACTGACTGTTTTTTATTAGGACAGCAGAGCAAATAACTCTACAGGAGATTTTGACTTGGATTAATTTAAAATCTTCTGCCATAAACTTCACTTTTAACTGTAGCAAAAATTCAATTGCCTTCCTGGACCTTAAGATTTTGTGATATTCATTTAGGAACCGCATAGTTCAGTAAACCTACTGAGTGTAATACTTTGTTACAATATTGCAGCAACCATCTCAAGACATTAAAAGATCTGTGTATCTGCAGAAACTGCAAGTGGAGAAATTACTACTTTAGGGAAGTAGAAGAGCCTGGTATTTGCCAAATGAATGCCTATTAACCCCGCAGGAAAAAAGAGAAACAGAGAGGATTTTCTGCACCACTACATTTTATACACAAAACAATACTTTATCCAAGATTGTCCTCAAGCATTGGCAATTGATACAGTCAATTGGCTTGACAACTGACCCGCTGATGTTTTTCTTAAAAAAAGGTAAACCATTAAGGGATCATTTTGTTCACACAAACATACAACAACCAAAGCCAACAAACATCACTACCATTTTGGGTGTCAACAAAATAGTGGGTCACTTTCAGTATGGTACTTGCATAATACGCATTTTACCTCTAATGCATAGAATTTTAATATGACACCATAACACAGACACTTAAACAACATTCAAACTATAAGTAACTCAAGCAACATTTTTTTCCATCTGTTGCCCTTATGCATTCATTTACATTGGACAGAAAACAAAGAATGTAAAAGCTAGACCGTGCCCACACCACAGCAGAACGAAATGCAAGAATCTCACGGAAAGCAATCTTTACCATACAGTCATTACCCGCATTATCATTACCACACAGTCTTTACCATGCAATGCCTTTACCATGCATACACAACAAAAATTTAAATATATCGCGGGTAAGTGAAACTGCTTTATTTAAACAAAAAATATATATATGTATGTGTATATATGTATATGTATATATATATATATATATATATATATATATATATATATATATATATATATATATATATATATATATATATATATATATATATATATATATATTCCAACACTAGATTGCCTGTGATGAAGAAACCACCAAACTGGTCTGGAATAGCCACATCATTTATTCGTTACAGGTAGCACGCAGGGGCACACGCAAGTGTTCACTTAAATCGTCCAGCAAAGCCTGACGCGTTTCGTGTTCGATAAACACTTCTTCAGAGGCGCTGGATGCAGGGTACAGTTCAGGCGGTTAAGCAGCACCACTAAAGTATTCTCCGACCACCTCCCCAGTGGGCGTGGCCTTCGCAAGGCCCGATGGTCTCTGTAGTGCTGGATCCTTCTTGAGTAAGAGCCCTAGCTGTGCCTAGCAGTTCCAAGTTAATAACACCCCAGTGGGTTGTGAAAATTCTTGCAAGCGCTCCCGTCGCTGTTGTCATCCTGTAGCAAGTGGGACCAGTTCCCATAACGGCGGCGTCCTGTGGCGTCGTCGCTGGGGTGCAGAGCTGCTTTATTTAAACAAAAATATATATATATGTATGTGTATATATGTATATGTATATATATATCGATACATAAAGAGATCCTGAAGCCAAACGAGAGCGCTCAACAGTGTGTGCTTCGCCCAGGGGTCAGATCCTGACCCTGGAAATTTCTTGTATACAAAGGAGGCGGCACAACCAGGATACTTTTAAGCCTTCTTTATTAAGACTGAATAGCACACAATGTCTTTCTTTTGTTTTTAATTTTATTTCACTAAGAGTAACTACAAATCCCATAATGCCTCATAATTGGCTCACTATGGGACAATAAAAAGCAACACTGTGGAGGGACTAACCGACCGTGAGCAAGGCCAGTTGTGGCTGAAACGCGTTGGTGGGGTGAAGTCTTAATAAAGAAGGCTTAAAAGTATCCTGGTTGTGCCGCCTCCTTTGTATACAATGTATATATATATATATATATATATATATATATATATATATATATATATATATATATATATATATATATATATATATATATATATATATGTATGTGTATATATGTATATGTATATATATATACACACACCTGGAACACTACCCCCTCAACCAGAGTTGGATTCAGATGTTGTAACAAGTGCAAAGCGTGCAGAGGGAGTGTCAACTGTGATAAATTGGTGGTTCCCCACACAGGGAAGGAATTCCACATAAGAAAACATCTGACATGTGATACTACTTATTGTATATACATTTTGATATGTCCTTGCAATAAGTGGTATGTGGGGAGCAGCAAACACACAGCCAAGATAAGAATTTTAGAACATCTACGAGCTATTAGAAATAAAACCAAGACATACCCTGTAGCTCGCCACTTCCAGACACACCACTATAGTGATGAAACCAAACTTCGCATGGTGGTGATTGACAGAGTAGACCTGGGGGTGAGAGGGGGTAACTGTGAACTTTCTCTGAGAAAACTTGAATCGACCTATATCATTGATTTCGAATGTACTGTACCCATGGGACTCAATGTCAATGAAGAACTGGCAATACATTTTCATTAAGTACTATTCCAAGTGGCATGATAGCTTGTCAGTGCTGACTTTCAGTAATTTTAACTTTTCTTTCCTTGCAGGCACTTAGAAATTGTTGTGCAGACTATGTTTATTTTGTGTGAAGAACCCGTTTTTGAAAAGGCACTGGAAATACTTTATATCATGCCCACTGGGGCGAGGAGAACTGTGACATTATTACATGACTCTTATTGCCACGCCCACTGGGGCGAGGAGAACTTTTGATATTCAGACTTTGGAATCGCCCACTGGGGCGTTGTGCCTTTCACCAACTTGAATAATAGAGCTGATACTGTTGAATATTCTTTTATTTTAAAAGTATATAAGCTTTGTTTTGGTTCTTTACAACCTATGTGTGTGTCACAATGTCGATTCAAACTGACTCTAATGACATGCTAAGATGGCTGACACACTCACCTTGATTCCGGGTGTACCTGCACAGTAGTCTTTTGTTTATGTTTTCACTTGTTTGTGGATTTAAATGGCATTGTTTGTGGCGAGATGGTAAGCGTGATCAAGGCTTAACCGCCGAAACGCGTTGTTGTTGCCAATAAATCTTTATTGAAATTGCACAGAAAAGGTGTCCGGGCGATCAATTCGTACTGAACTGATTTTTGAAGTATATATATATATATATATATATATATATATATATATATATATATATATATATTACCTACTGGGGGTCGCCAGTGGGTAGTTATAGTTAGGATTTTTTTCAATGCAAAATCTCAAAATTCTATTGTGAATAACTTTGAGGAATTTCCTCAAATTTGCCTCGCGGAGCTCCGGTCCTTCCTTGAAAGTTTGGGGGGGATTCGTCAAGCGGGGGCCGAGATAAAAGGGGGGTCCCAAAACGTGTTTTCCCCATGTTAATTTCCATAGGGCGGTCGCCCTCACTTTTAGCCCGAACGGCTGAACGGATTTCCACCAAACTTGGCAAAATTGTAGAGACTGGTACCCCGATGTGCCTTTGCTATGTCTCAAGATATATGCTCCAGTGGTTTTTACGAAAATTAACTTTGAAAAAATATATATTGGGCTACATTGGGCTATATATATGTTAGAGCCCAAATGTAGCCCAATGTAGTCCAATGTAGCCCAAAGATGGCCACCGGAGACAAAAAAAACAAATGTAGCCCAAATATCAGCCAGATGTAGCCCAACTATAGCCCAATGACAGAATGTCCCAGAGTGTTCTAAAGAACAACTAGAGCGCTAACAGTCTTACTTATGACAAAAGTATGGCACACCTGAAGTCATCTTGATTGGAATAAAGTGTCAACACTTAAAACATTTAATTTGCAAAGGAACAAAATGAGGGGGTTCATTTTGCCATAGAAATTATGATTAGTGCTGAAGAAAGAAAAATTAGGGCACATTTTGAGTGACTTCTCAAATCCTCTTATATTTCAATAAAAAAATTCTGATATGCAGTCTCCCAAGATGGCCACCAGAGACTAAAGAGCCCAAATGTAGCCCAAATATCAGCCAGATGTAGCACAAGTATAGCCCAAGACAGAATGTCCCAGAGTGTTCTAAAGAACAACTACAACGCTAACAGTCTCTGATGAAGAGTATTTAACTCAGAAACGCGTCAGGCTTTTTAATGATCGGCTAAAGAACTGTGAATCCTATCGGAGGACGAATTCCTGCCTTGCCTGGTGAACGCCGTTGTGCGAGCTACTGGAGGGTGCACCTTTGTCGAGGGGCAACTTGGAGCAGTGATATTAAACGCGGCAGCCCAGCCGTGAAAGGTGCACCATCCCGTGATTACTGGGGGTCCCGAGGCTCAGAATATTCGGAGTCTCATGTGGGAACCGGTAGCTGACAGGATTATGGCTTGGTACGAGTCGCCAAGGTCCATCCAGGGCTTTCATGGACAGTTTTAATTCATCATGCATCCATCTTTGGATTTATGAATGTGACACAGACTACAATGCCCAGTGAACATTGCGTTTGAAAACCACCTGTGGGGAATTAATTTTGAATATGGGCGTGTCATAGCACGAACTTTCGCCGAGCCTCTGATGAAGAGTATTTAACTCAGAAACGCGTCAGGCTTTTTAATGATCGGCTAAAGAACTGTGAATCCTATCGGAGGACAAATTCCTGCCTTGCCTGGTGAACGCCGTTGTGCGAGCTACTGGAGGGTGCACCTTTGTCGAGGGGCAACTTGGAGCAGTGATATATAAATATATATATATATATATAAGCAGAACTTCGTCTTCAAAACACCAAATCTTGAGGAAAAGACGAACACGGACCCAGGAAGTTAAGTGCATGAGTTGATTTATTTTCTGTAGACACCATGCACCGCCATGACGCATTTCGGCCTCCCAAGAGGCCTTGATCCCATGACGCTGACAGTGCAAGCCACCCTTTTAAAGTGCTAGTGCAAACCATCACATGGTCAGTGGATCAAAAAATATGGAAGACATACTGTTGGGGTCACGACATAAATATCGGCTTGCAATAAATGCCCCTATTGAATTCAATAATACACTTTGGCAACAATAATTTAAAACTGATCCAAACGATGTGCAAATGTCAACAAACTATACAAGCAAGTGCTTGACAATGCGGTCTTGTGCAAAATGTGATAAACCTCATAGTGGGGTAAATAGCACCAATGCATTGCATAAATATACAGTACAGTCAGTCATGTGGTAGGCAACCATGAATAGGCTGAAAACAACACAGGATAAAACATAGTTAATAATAACTCATATACGTTTCAATGAATGTGACAATTTGCAATAATTGTGCAAACAAATGCATATCAGTGCAGATTTGTTCAAAACATAATGAACCCCATAATGGGCGAAATTGCACAGGTATAATGAGTACCTACATCATGCCATCATATATGTGAATAGGCAATTATCAGTCCCATAGAACATGTAAATAATACCTTGCCGTTGATAATTCATCCCAATTTAGTGAAGCACATCAATGTTTATGGGCCAGAATGCTGTCTGGGTGCAAAAAATACTGGAGCAATTGCAACCTATACTATAAACCTGTGGTTGATCTTACTTATACATGGCCAGCAACCATGGGGATGCAATTGTCATAGTGATGCCCTTGCCTGGAAAAACTAAAATATAATGTGTCCAAAATTCTGCGATGTTAAAAACAGTCTAAATAACTCATTGATTTATGTCTACCCCCTGCAAACATTGGTAGCATATCGCTCAAAAGGACCAGAGTCTATGGTGGTAATGCAACTGTGGTAGAGGAAGTAAATAGAAAATCAATAAAATAATAATTTTAAAAACAATGTGTTGTGCTCACTATCCTCTACACTGACATATACCAAACAAAGAGCGTCATGAATTTGGTCTGTGAAATTTTGTTGCACAAAGAATAAATACAAATATCTATTACATCATAAATATTTAAAAGCCGCATACGTCTTAAGACAAATAAAAACATCCTGAAATATGGGCCACACACCAGCATGGTAGGCTAGTTACAACCGGCACAACATGGACAGGTTGCCAAGCAGAGCATCTGAAAGATTTAATCGTATGCATCCTATAGTGCCTGACTGGTTCCATGTATGACTATGATGCCCAACAGAGGAGTTTGGTCCACTGAGATCATGTTAGTAAGTGTAAAACAAGAGGAGTGAAGTGTGGACAAAGGGAAAAAGTGATTATAATGTGATCACGGGAAAATATCTACTGCTTAAAGAAGTCGTTTAAAGTGAAGCAAATAGATATTGATGGATTTTAAACTGATACTGATATATTGATTGGTTCATAAAGCAACAGAGGTCCTTGACAATTTTCTGTAGGAACTTGGAATGATTATAGGTCACAATCTGTGCTATAATGATAAAGGTGTCCAGCCGGACCCTGGTGGCGCTTCAACCAACGCCAGACCCTCGTAGGTTTTTCAGACGCCTCTGTTGATTCATCTGATAACTCTGACTCAGGGGGCAACTCAGGAGCATCCAGCAGACATCCAGGCCCAAGTAGAAGTAATTTTTTAGACAGAGGCCAATCCAACATACCCTCACGAGGGAAAGCCAAACGAGCTCCACGATGGAACAACCCACCAGGAGAGCGGCAAACGCGGCACAAATTATATCAATGGTAGACACTAACTCAATGAATACACAGGTCATTCCTATTTTCAATCTTTCTGCGCATAATTTATCCAATGCAGAGTTTTCACTCCTAAGTAAAGGGCTCTCCTTCGTGCCTACCATCCCCACTGATTTCTTAGAATTACACTCGGAAATCCTTAGATTTTTTCGGAGGATTCGACTAGAGGCATTCTTCCAAATGAATCCATCAACCATGGCCTTTTCCAATACCCCTTTCAGACGCCCTTCTACCTTTTCTCCCACAGCTGGGATGATTCCTCCTGAGGTCGTAACATTTGAAAAAGTGGTGATCAAAGATCTCACAACCATTAAGGAGACAAAAAAGTTTATTCCTTATAATTTACCACTGGAAGAAAAGAAAGCTATTAAAACCCTGAAAAACATTGATACACTCATTATCAAGAGTGCTGATAAGGGGGGTGGCATTGTTTTAAAAAAGAGAGATGCTTACACCACATAAATACATAGACAACTAGCTAATACAGATCACTATATGAGACTTCCCACCAATCCAACCAAGGAATTACAGAAACTCATCTCTCAAATCACCACAGAAGCCCTAATACTGGGAATCATTAATCAGCAAGAATTCCTCTTCCTTAACATCAAATCCCCCAGAATGCCTGTAATTTACACCCTTCCAAAGGTCCACAAAAGTGTCCTTAATCCACCAGGCAGGCCCATAATGTTGGGATGTGGCTCCATTCTTGAGCCCCTTGGTCACTATGTCAACTTCTTTATCAAAGATTTTGTACCTGCAACCCAATGCTATGTCAGAGATAGCATGGCCATGGTGAACCTAATTGAAGAAGCTCCGTTCAATTTAGGTGACCAACGTTTGTGTACAATGGACGTTGAGTCCTTGTACACAAATATCCCCCAGACTGCAGCCCTAATGGTCATAAGGGATATACTTGAATCTAGGCCTAGATGACACCGTGTCCCATCCTTATTTATTCTCCAATTATTGGAAGTATGCTTGACCAAGAACTTCTTCACGTTCGAACAGCAATACTACCAGCAAGTTAAGGGTACATCGATGGGCGCAATTTTTGCCCCAAATCTAGCTATACTTTTTATGGACAACATCGAGACCAATACCATACTGGCCCCTTCTAACGCCTTTTCGTCAGCAATCTCCATCTGGAGACGCTACATCGACGACATTTTTCTAATATGGAGTGAAAACCTTGACAGCCTCAAACAGTTCATCCATTGGCTCAACAACAATTGCTCAGGCTTAACCTTTACCAGTACAGTTGACACCCAGTCCATTGCCTTTCTTGACCTAACCATTTACCATTCCGAAGGTTCTCTACACACTAGATTGTACCGTAAGCCAACTGAAAGAAACACGTTGTTAAGCTACAATAGTAATCACCCGAGAGCACTCAGGGACTCATTGCCCTACTCGCAATTCTTACGCATAAGAAGGAATTGTTATGCGAAAGAAGATTACTTCAAGGAGGCCACAGTCCTATCGAATAAACTAAAAGACAGAGGCTACCCCAAGAGATTGGTCCGCAGAGCAGTCAAAAGGGCTTGGTACTGTCCAAGGGAAGCTCTCCTATGCCCTAAACAAAAAGAAACAAGTAACAAAACCTTCTCGCCTGTCTCTAATGCCTTGAGAAAATGCATAATACGACATTGGCCCATATTGAATGCTGGGATACTCCAAATTGACCGTCCAGTTTTTGCCTTTAAGAAAAGCTCCAACTTGAAGGACCACCTTGTGAAGGCTGCACTCCCTAGCCCACCACCACATGCAACAATAGATTCTCTTTGGAATCAAGCACCTCTTGTAGGACATGCCAAATGTGGGTCATGTACTGTGTGGGACCTCACTATGGAAGGCAAATCCTTCACCTTTAACAGTGTTACTTTTCAAAGTAAAACCTTTACTAACTGCAATACCAGTGATGTAATTTACTTGATTGAATGTCCATGTCAATTGCTATATGTGGGCCAAACCGTGCAAAAGGTCAAGACAAGAATATTGAGTAGTCAATCTAATTCGACCAATGTGTTTGTTATGTGTGGGCAAAATAATTTTTAGATCGCAGGGCGGGACCTTAGGAAAGCTAGGGTTACTATACAGTATTTATAACATTCATGATAGTGGGTAACACAGGAAAAAACAGGTAGAACTAAAATATTTATGAAAATATATAGTGCAATTTATTTGGGTACCTCCCTTATCAGGGTTACATTCTAAATTAAAAACCTTAAAAACGATAAAAACAATGCATTTGTAAATTACAAGAAAACAATGTACACAATCATAAAAAGTCAAAAGACAAAAGTCGACCGGGTTTCCATCGATGGAAACCCGGTCACAGAGGAGCAGGGAGGCCGTATCAGCCAGATAAGATATGAGAAAGTGTATCTCCACACAAGTCACCCTGCGAGTACTCCACCGCAGAAGTGAACAGATTAGATGAATAAACCGCTTCCTTCCTGAGATTCCAATTGAAAAAAGGAGTCCTCAAAGCACTATCGGATAATAGCCATTATATCAAATACCGGTGGCTCCTCTGTGCCGATATAAGAAAAAAGGCAACCAAAATAAGGTTTTGCTTCATTTTAACGGATCTTTACCATAAGGAGACACTACTATAAAAGAGGGTCCCGCCCTACAATGAAGTCTTCAATGTGAAGATGTGATGTAACCCTAGTCAAAAACGTCCTGAAGAAGGTGAAACAATTGTAACAACCACCGAAACGCCGCGTCGACTTTTGTCTTTTGACTTTTTATGATTGTGTACATTGTTTTCTTGTAATTTACAAATTTATAAATACTGTATAGTAACCCTAGCTTTCCTAAGGTCCCGCCCTGCGATCTAAAAATTATTTTGCCCACACATAACAAACACATTGGTCGAATTAGATTGACTACTCAATACACAGGGTCCCTCAATATTTTGCTCTGTATTTGCTCCCCTCCCTGTGTATTTAACCAGGGGAACCTTCTAATCTACTTTTTTGGCAAGACAAGAATATGCCAGCACCGCAGCAGAATCCGTTGTAAGCATGCGAACGCTCCTTTGGTTGACCACTTTATGGAAAAAGGACATACCGAGGATGACTTGAAATGGACTGTCCTGAAATCATTGAAATTGCCACCTCGTGGAGGCGACATGGCACGCCTTGTCAACAGAGAGGAACTGAAAATGATTATACTTCCGGATAGCATAAGGAGTGGACTTAATCGTAATGAGGATTGAACCTCAATCTTGTAAACCAGTTGTTCACCCTTCGGTAAATCCATGTCTGCCTAGTATAAGATTGCATTATGCCATTACAGTTGCCAATTGTAAAAAGTCACCTGCATGATCACTGCACCGTTTGTCCTAATTCAATTGGTTTCTTGCCACGTTTAATAGCACTGAATCCGGATCAACCGATCGACGTTTCTTTTTTCTTTTTTGATTAAGTATTCTCACTGCGCCGACCTCTGTCCCCTATCCCTCCTCATACCTTATACCTGTTCAGTAACAAACACCATTCCAAGATGGCCGACACAATTCCGAGTCACTGCTTCCTCCCATCCTAAAATGGCCACCATAGCCATCACGCCGGCATTTCCGCCCCTTGCAGCGTGGATACCGACTCCTATAAACCGGCTCTCTACAGAGAGACTGTTCCCCTGATCCTGCCCCGCAGCAGACCTATGATTACTGAACTATTAAGTGAGTCACCACGCCATGCCTCGGCAACTTTCATTGTATTCCCCAGGCTAGTACTACAGCTTCTCTTCCCCCTGTCCCAACAGGTTCATACATTGCCTCTAACGAGCGGCTCCTGGTTGAATCGATTACAAGACTCCTCCGCCAGGTTTTGTAGGTATGCCCCTCACTTCGTCACGTCCCTCATGGTAACCGACAGCGGGGTTAAAGACCTAATTAACGCAGTACCCTTCCTCAACAGATACGACCACTGCGTCGGATCCTACCCTTGTTCCTTTCCCTGGGCTAATTCTCGACCACTGGTAGTAACGCAATCTGCGTAATCTACCGGACATCACGCTGTTCGGGGCATCTCCCGGATCTCTGTTTTGTGCCTTCACTCTAGGCATAGGTATGTACGCCGAGCCACTCGCCTGGGCTCTCAACTGACTATGGTTGTCGAGCTCTCACTCTGTACCTTCACCCCCACAGAACCACCACTTGGGAGAAACGCCTGGCACCAGACACCTTGGACCCAACTCATGCCACCTGTGCATATGTCCAGGTCCCCCACGATTCCTCCGACCTCCCCTCTTCCCGTGCACAGCCGCATGTTGCCAATGCCACCTTAACTATGAGTCACAACACCCTTCCACCATAATTAGCTTCATTAGTCTGACACTAGTGACCCTCACCTACAACCACAAATTTTTTATTCCTTGATTTTTTTAATTCCTTGATTGTCTGCAGAGTGCTTGTCACAACACATGTTCTGTACACTCACGTATGGCAGGTATTCACTATAAGCATGGTCTGAAAATCCTGTTAGAACTGAAGGTTGAGGATAGGTTCTAAACAAATGTCCTTTATGTTCTCTGTCTCCCTGTTCCCTTACAGGCTCACAATTCAGGCAATACATTGTCAGTCCTGATGATGATCCTTCATTTTTGATGGGATCGAAACGCCATCGACAGGTGATGTAGTTATACACTAGTTCTCCATTGTGTGACCCAATTGTGTTGTACTACATGAGCACAGCTAGATTGATTTTGCTACCTCATTAGCGTCTCACTAGTTTTCTAAATTTGCCTGAGAAATACCTTATCCCTGTATATATTGTTTTGTCATTTTTTTTGTTGTGTGCACTGGATGTAGGATTGCGTCCCACTGCAAATTTGTGTGCTATGAAATCCCTTTTTATATTGTATATTGATTAATAAACAGGGTCCGGCTGGACAACTTTATCATTATAGCGCAGGTTGTGGCCTATAATCATTCCAAGTTCCTACAGAAAATTGTCAAGGACCTCTGTTGCTTTATAAACTAATACCCCGGGTCCTTGCTTACCTAGTGGGTTCCCTTGTTCACTAAAAACAGATATTTTTATTGGGGCTGGGAGGAGAATTATAAATGAGTATATAGATCCTCACTCGAGTTCAGACCATTTGGGCTCTTGGTATCCAGCTCAAGGATATATCTTGTTTCCAGTTTCCTGAGTAAGGCCTCACGGTCCCCCCCCCCCATGGCAAAGTGGGGGCACCATGTCCACCACAAAGTAGCTGAGATGTTCCAAGCTACTTTTGTGGGTCTCCTTGAAGTGCCTGGCCACTGGATATGTGGCATTGTTGTTGCTGATAGCCCTCATGTGCTGGAGTACACGTTTTTGGACCTGAAATTTGGTACTATCAACATATTTCAGGCCACATGTGCACTCCAGCACATACACCGCAAAGTCAGATTTGCAGGTGAGCTTCTTGTTGATCACTCTGGGGACATCGCTGAAGGGACTCTTATATGTCATTTTGTTCCTTCACAGCTTACAAGCTTTGCAAGAAGCACATTTGATAAATCCTTTGGTTAGCTGTAACAAAGAACTGACAGGAGTTACGTCTGGGCTGCATTTAACTAACATGCCACTCATGGAGCGTGCCCTGCAAAAAGTTAACTCAGGGTTCCTAGGGAGAGTTTGACCAATAACTGAATCACTTTGCACAATAGACCAGTTGCTGTTAATGATCTTGCGTAATTTGTTGCGCTGGCGACTGAATTGCATGATTAATCTGGGGGTTCTAAAATATCACTTTGATTAGTAGGTATCCCCACCAGCTTCGGGTTGAGAGCTGTGGAGCGTGGGACAATGTTTGTTTTTCTGATTGCTATGTCCAATGTATTGGCAGAGTAGCCCCTGGCTAAGAACCTCAGTTTGCTCTCACCTTGTGCTTGCACACATTCAGAGTCAACACTGCAAATGCTTTTTTATGCGCAGTATCTCCCCATAGGGGATGCTGCGTATTAGGTGATCAGGGTGGTGGCTAGAGGCATGTAAAACCGTGTTGCCGGCGGTGTCTTTGCGGTGTAACCGGGTTGCCAGTACATTATTAGAAACATAGACCTAAACATCCAAAAAGTTAACAGACATCTTGCTAACATTGCCAGTGAATTCCAAATTGAGGTTGTTAACCTTGATCTCCTCAATGAACACTGATGCTGTGACTCTGACCCCTTCCAGACCAGGAAGAGATCATCAATGTACCGATACTATGCAACAATATGCTGTCTCAAAATATGGTCAAATCCTGTTTTGAGGACTTGTTCCTTCCACAGTCCCATGTCTAAACATGCGTTACTGGGGGAGAAGCAAGCCCCATTGCCACACCCCTTAGCTGCTGAAACACTTGATTCTGAAACAAAAAATAATTGTTATCCAAGCAGGTCTGGATCATGTCAGATAGCATTTTGTTATGTTTGGACATGTAGCAAGGTTTTTTCCTTAGGAAATGATCAACTGCCATCACACCGTCCCTGTGATGAATACTGGTGTATAAGGCTGTGACGTCCAGAGTTATCAGTAGGTAGTCATCCTGCCATTTGATGGTCTCAATTTTCCTCAAGAAATCTCCTGTGTCTTGCAGGTAAGAAGGAAGATTTTTGACATGTTCTTGAAGAAAAAAATCAATGTATCTGGAGGTGTTCTCCAGTAAGCTATTCCTCGGGGAGATGATGGGTCTCCCTGGAGGGCGTGTGGGATCTTTGTGAATTTTAGGAATCATATGAAACACTGGTATGGTGGGATGATTGACCTTAAGATATTTGAACTCATCATTGCTGAGCAGGCCAGCACTTTTCCAAGATAGCAGTTTCGCATTAAAGTTGCTCCAAGCATTTTTCACAGTTTGCCAATCACTGCGTTTGTAACAATTGCGGTCATTTAGATGAATAAGAGCTTCCTCTATATACAAGGACCTCGGCCACAAAACAATGTTGCCCCCTTTATTGGATTGGCGTACTATAATGTTGTTATTGTTTTGCAGCTTCTTCATCAGGCTACCATAGCTGTTGTTTTGCCTGCGACATTACTGTTGTGTGTACAGAGTAGACATATGGAGCTTTTTGAGTTTTGAAGTGACTGTTAGACCTGGCACCTTGGCGTGAGTTTCCCTTCCACTTTTTGCTGGTGTGCCTCCGATGTTTTGCTGGTTTTCCGATACTCAGGGCACTGCGCCACGGCCGACCCGTGCCGCAGTGCAAGTGCTCCCTACTGTAAATTGTACATGTGATTGATGTCCATGATTGGTTCATTGGATTTACTGTTAGTCCCTAGTAAAGTGCACTAGGAGTGCCAGGGCTTGTGAATGCCAATACTGCTAGTGGGCCTGCAGCGCTGGTTGCGCCACCCACAGAAGCAGCCGTAAGATGTGTCTGGGGACTGCCACCGCAGAACCCGCGTGCAGTCTCGTACTGTCATGCTGGCTGGGCAAGTGCACCCACTTGCCAGCCCCGAAACCTTCCCTTGACTTCATATTAGTCACCCCTATGGTAGGCCTGAGGGCAGGGTGCATTGTAAGTGTAAGGTAGGACAAGCCCTGATGCGTGTGGCCTGTCCTAGTAGTGAATTACAACTAAACTCGTATTTCACTATTGTAAGGCTACCTGCTTCCTTTAGGCCAGAACGGGCTGCTGGAATTATTACACACTATAATCCCAGCAGGCCCAGGGAGCATGGTAGAGAGTCATGTTTAGTATGCCTGAACTCAGGATGATGAAATATTTCTTTTAGTAAAGTTTATTTTAATATCCTGTGTTTGCAAATGCTACTTTTAGAAAGTTAGCATTTGCTTGCCTAACCATTTCAGCCCGCCTCTGCTGGTATGTGTATCTGACTGTCTGGGATGTGTGAGTGACAGGGCTGGGGGATGACAGGTGGTGAATGCTCAGATTACACCTTAGTGGGAGGTAGGAGTGGCTCTTGACTCTGAATCTTGCTGTGCTCTACCACCACAATGCTGGCTCCACCCTCCTGGGGAGCGACTGATGACTCAGCCAACACCTGGCCCAGGAAGGGCGAAGCCCCATCAACAAGGTACTTCTGGCTGCCCCTGTCCACACAATGCTGGCTCCACCTCCTGTGGGGCGTCTGATGCGCCTGCCCCTCACACTGAAAGAAGAAGCCGGATTACGCCCACCAGAGTACTCAAGGACTGAAAGTGGCTATGCAAAGGCCCCCCTGGCCTGCGAGAACAAAAGAAATGCAGTATAAAAGTAGGAGCCCTGCTCCTTGTAAATTAGATCCTGTTTGTGCTACAGAAGGAACTCTGCCCGACGAGAAGGACCTGGAAGGACAAGGAAGAGTGCTGTCTCTTGCCTGTGTCCGGTGCCTTGCTGCAGAAGGAGAGGAGAAGGAAAGACTACAAGAAGACTTTTGCTTTGTGAAACTTTGTGCCAAACTCTGCTGAGAGATCTCCAAGGGCTTGCTGTTGAACTTGCCCCCTGACCAGCGCCCCAGGACCAGTGGGCGCTACATCCTGAAGAAAGCGACTGTGTGTGCTGCTTATCGCTGCAGTACTGACAGAGGGGTCTGGGAGCGCTGGGCAATCCTGCCACGCTCCCCGTAATCCAAGGCATCGACATCCCCCCAAGCACCGTGACCGGGGCCCAAAGCAACAGCGAGAGCAACGTGAGGTCCAGCCGCCGCTGGCCCGAACACCGTGACCGCACCTGCACCGGGAGCCCGAGAGCAAAGTGAAGGAGGACCCGTCCGGTCCAAGCTCCCGAATTGACTGCGCTTCGAGCCGTCAATCCACCTGCGAAGACGGACAGCCGCCCTGTGATAACCCCCTCTCTGGTCGGTAGCCTGCCCGACAGCCCAGCTGTGAGCGCACAGCTGCAACCGGCCCTTGGCTGGGTACGTCCTGCACTTGGGGACCATACTGCCACTGGCCGCCACCACACAGCCGCCGCCTCCAGGGTCGGAGCGAACGATAAGGAAAGGACCCTGCCGCCACAGAGCACCGCCGCCCCGGATGACCCGTGACCTGCCCGGCTGAGAGCCGCAGCGAACAGCGACCCCGGAAGAGCAACGCGACGTGGGACAGCTCCCCTGGAAGCCGCCCGCTCCACAAGAATTCGAAAGGTACTGTGTTGTATCCTCACGGTGCGAGCGTCCTGCAACCCGAGCTCGCACCGCGCTATCTGCTCCCAACGCGAGCCGCCTCTGAAACCGAGGCTCGCACCGCTCCTGGTCCTCGAGGCCCGAGCTCCCCTCTGAAACGAGCAGAGACAGCGGAAAGCGCATTGAGGCGCTACAAGACACTGAACCTTGCTGAACCTGGGCAGAAGGCCCAAGAGATTGCTTATTGCTAAGAACGAACTGTGGCAACCTGAACTTAAGTAAACTGGAACCGCTATTGAAAGTTTGACAACTGTATTTACAAACCTGCTTGAAATCTATATAAAGATATATATTTTTACAAATACAGTTTGGTGTCATTGTGTGGTGGGTTGGTTGTGATGGTGTGATATTGCAAATGTTTAACCCTATGTGCCCCAAAGATTAGCCTAAGACTGCTTAAGCCACACTACCTAGAGGGTAAGCAGAGGTTGTCTGGAAGGTAACCCTCAGCCCTGACGAGGAAGAGAGAGTCCCTGCTTGTGGCTAGTGCTACACTGCTCCAACTAGAGCCTCCCCCTTCCTACATTGGACGCAGCGGTGAGGATTTTCGAATTTACATTTGCAGTGTCTATACCTTAACTTCTGACCATTGCACAGTGATTTCAGTCCAGTTACTTGGCCACAGGTTTTGTTGTAATTTTGCCGAGAGAAGATCCCTAGCGGAGAAACCATGCCGGGCACGAAGAGCCTGGATGGAGCGGAGTCCACGACCTCCGAGATGTTGGAGGTGGAATGGGACGCAGCAAAGCTGGATAAATACACCAGAACGGAACTGAAGTTTTTTTGCAAGAAACTCAAGGTTCCGCACGCCGGTTGCAAGAACAAGCCAGAGCTCTACAAGGCCCTGAAAGCCTGGATAGAGTCCAGAAAGTCCCCGGAGGATCAAGATGCCCTTGAGGATCAGGATGCCACTGAGGAGCAGAGGGCACCTGTGGATCTGGTGGATCTCGAAAGGCAAGACAGCGTGAACAGCTTTGGTAAAGGCCTGTCGCCGGAGGAGCTGGCGGACAGGAAGGAAACAAGGGATCATGAAAAGAAGCTGGCAGAATTAAAAATCCAACTGGAGCTTGAAACCAAAAGAATGGCGCTGGAAGAGCGAAAGCACCAAATGGATTACGAATTGAAAATGAGGGAGATGAGTCTAAAGGAGAGAAACTTGGATCATCCTCCCTCTGGTGGCAGCACAACGCCGGTGCAGGTAGAGTCAAGAGTGCACATCCCCAAAGATGTAGTTAAAGAGTTCTTCAGGGGGGATGACATAGGACAGTGGTTTAGGGCATACGAGGTAGCCATGTCCTCCCACCGGGTCCCTGACAAGGATTGGGGAGCGGGTTGTGGGGAAGGTTCCTTAGCGAAGGGCGAGATACCCTGCTAGATTTGCCCGTTGAAAACCAAAGATCCTATTCCCACATGAAAGAAGCTTTAATGAACAGGTATGGGCTTACCCCTGAAATGTATAGACAGAAGTTTAGGGGATGTACTAAGCGGCCTGGAAATACGTATGTGGAGTATGTGACTTATTTTTGCAGAGCACTGAATGGTTGGGTGAAGGGTAGCAAAGTGAATGATTTTCAAGGTCTCTTTGATTTAATTGCATGGGAGCACTTGTCTGATCACTGTTTTCCTGAGTTACGCCAACACCTGATCGATAGCAAGCTGTCCAACCCGAGGAAGCTTGCTGAGGAGGCGGACCGC
Source organism: Lissotriton vulgaris (assembly GCF_964263255.1). Taxonomy (NCBI): domain Eukaryota; kingdom Metazoa; phylum Chordata; class Amphibia; order Caudata; family Salamandridae; genus Lissotriton; species Lissotriton vulgaris. Next base: position 1,019,790,752 of record NC_141687.1, on the reverse strand, counting down.
TGGCTCAGCACCAGGGTCCACAAGGGTCCAGTGGGAGACTCCGCCAAGAGTGGGCAGGGTCCCCAGCAGAAGAGTGGGGGGAACAAGTGAAAACAGAAAGGGTTCCAAAAAGGCCCCCAAAGTAATCCCCAAGGGGACCAGCAGAAAGGTTCTCAGCCTCCCCCACCCCCAAAGCAGAATGGGGCCCCGACAGGTAGACCTGTTCCAAAGGGGCCCTTCAATTGTTTCAAATGCGGTGAGCCGGGGCACATATCCAGTGACCCCAATAGTCGCCTGTTTGGAAAACCCGCACCCAGTGGTGCTCCGCCCCGTCAAGTGACTAGTGTTCACTTAGGAGAAGAAGTGATGGTCCCGGGGGGTGGAGATCCTGTTCAGATGACCCTAGTCTCACTAGGAGACAGTGAGATGATCCCTACCAACTACCTGCCCTCTAACACTAAGAAATATGGGCAGGTGGTGATCATCAATGGTAAGGAAGCTGAGGCTCTTAGAGATACAGGAGCCAGTGTGACTGCAGTGAGGCAGCACCTGGTGTCTCAAGAGCAGGTTGTACCCCATGCCTACTGTAGGGTTATCAATGCTGATAATTCAGAGAGTCAGTGTCCGATGGCTCAAGTTCCCTTCGAGTGGGGGGGGTCTCTGGTACTCTGCAGGTCTGTGTGAGGAAAACCATGCCTGTTGACTGTTTGCTAGGGAATGACTTGGAGCACTCCCCTTGGGAAAAGGTGGAGAAGACGACTCACCTGCGGATGGTGGGTCTGCCTGACTGGGCGTGCGTGACCACCCGGTCAATGGCAGCCAGTAGGGGTGATCAAGAGGTCCTGGGGCCTGAAGGAGAGGCCCAGGAACCGGCCTTAGGGAGAAGGCGCAGGGGGCGCGGGAAACCGGCCCCTGAAGTTCCCACGGTCCAGGAGGAAGCAGACCCTGAGGGGGATGCCCTGGAGCCTACAGGGGAACAGATTGCTGAACTGGGGGACCTGCCTGAGCTGACCCACTGGCAGCAAGAAGGAGGACCCTCCAGGGAGGAATTCTGCAGGGAGCAGAAGGAATGCCCTTCTCTCGTGGGTATGCGGCAGCAGGCTGCAGACCAGGCCAATGGTCTTCAGGCCAAAACACATTATGTGTACTGGGAGAACGACCTCCTGTATTCAGAGCCTAAGGCTGCTGAACCTGGGTCAGCCCGTGTGCTGGTGGTACCCCAGAAGTTCAGAGCCTTCCTACTGGGTCTGGCTCAGGATGTGCCTTTAGCAGGACATTTGGGGATGGACAAGACCTATGACAGGCTTGTCACCCACTTTTACTGGCCCCAAATGCACAAGAGCTCAGACGCTCATTGTAGAACCTGTCCGACTTGCCAGGCAAGTGGTAAGAGCGGAGGAAGGAACAAGGCTCCCCTCCAACCCTTCCCTGTGGTCGGTACGCCATTCCAACGAGTGGGTATTGACATCGTTGGGCCTCTGGACCCCAAGACAGCCATGGGCAACAGCTTCATCCTGGTCTTGGTGGATCATGCCACCCGGTACCCTGAAGCCATCCCTCTGAGGACAGTGACGGCCCCCGTGGTGGGACGTGCACTGATGGGAATTTTCTCACGAGTAGGATTCCCTCTAGAGGTGGTGAGCGACAGGGGGACCAACTTCATATCCAAGTATATGAAATCCCTTTGGCAAGAGTGTGGTGTAACGTACAAGTTCACCACGCCTTACCATCCCCAAGGAAACGGGTTGGTTGAAAGGTTCAACAGAACCCTAAAAGGCATGATCATGGGCCTAGAAGGTCCGATGAGGCGTAAGTGGGACGTCCTCTTACCATGCCTGCTCTTTGCATATCGCGAGGTACCACAGAAGTCCCTAGGGTTCAGCCCCTTTGAACTGCTGTACGGTCACCCCGTGAGAGGACCACTGAGTTTGGGAAAGGAAGGCTGGGAGCAATCTCCCAGGAAACCTCCCCAGAATGTATATAGCTACATGCTGGCCTTCAGAAACCAAACCAGGCGCTTCAGACAACTTGCCGAGGCAAATCTGGAAGCAAGCCAGGAGGAGATGAAGCGGTGGTACGGCCAGAATGCCACTTTGGTCGAGCTTCAGCCTGGACAAGAGGTGTATGTCCTGGCCCCAGTGGAACCCTGTGCCCTTCAGGATAAGTGGACAGGTCCATTTGAGGTTGTGGAGCGCAAGAGCCCAGTGACATACTTGGTGGACATGAAGACGCCCAGGAACCCTTTGAGGGTCCTACATGTCAACCGCCTCAAGCCCCACTTAAGAAGGTCCGAAGTGGGCATGTTGTTGGCAACTGATGATGGAACGGAGGAGGAGTCGGAGCCTCTTCCTGACCTCTTAGTGGCCTGTGAGAAAGATGGGTCAGTGGATGGAGTTAACCTCTTACCCACCCTGACCCCCGAACAACAGGACGACTGCCGCCAGTTGCTGGGGCAGTTTCCAGATCTGTTATCCCTGATTCCGAGTGTCACAGATTGGTGCCTCCATGATGTGGACACTGGAGACAGCTTACCGGTGAAGCATAAGGCTTACAGGGTGACTGACAGGGTCCGGGCCTGCATCAAGGAGGAGGTCTCCAAGATGCTTGCCCTTGGGGTGGTTGAGTCTTCCAGCAGTCCTTGGTCCAGCCCCGTGGTCTTGGTCCCAAAGGCTGCTGCGCCGGGAGCCACACCCGAACTCCGGTTCTGTGTGGACTACAGAGGACTCAATTCAGTCACGAAGACTGACGCGCACCCCATCCCCAGAGCTGATGAGCTCATTGATCGGCTAGGGGCTGCCCGGTTCCTCAGCACGTTTGATCTAACGTCTGGGTACTGGCAGATCGCCTTGAGCGATGGGGCAAAGGAGAGGTCAGCATTCTCTACACCAGATGGGCATTTCCAGTTCCGGGTTATGCCATTTGGAATGAAGAATGCCCCTGCCACCTTTCAGAGATTGGTCAACCAGGTGTTGGCTGGGCTGGATGAGTTCAGTGCCGCCTACCTGGATGACATCGCGGTGTTCAGTGGCACCTGGCCAGAACACCTGCGACACCTCTGGGAAGTGTTGATGGCCCTGCGCAGAGCAGGCCTCACAATCAAGGCAAGCAAGTGCCAGATTGGGCAGGGTTCAGTGGTGTACTTGGGACACCAAGTGGGGAGTGGCAAGGTGGCACCCTTGCAACCCAAAATTGAGACCATCCTGGCTTGGGAACCCCCCAAGACCCAGACTGCAGTGAGAGCCTTCCTGGGGCTCACTGGGTATTACAGGAGGTTTGTCAAGGGCTATGGCACGATTGTGACCCCCTTGACAGAGCTGACTTCGAAGAAGCAGCCCAGGAATGTGATTTGGACTGACACCTGTCAGAAGGCTTTTGACACCCTGAAGACTGCCATGTGCACGGCGCCCGTGTTCCTGGCTCCTGATTTCTCCAAGGAATTCATAGTGCAAACAGACGCTTCAGAGCATGGTGTAGGGGCTGTTCTTTCACAGATGACTGAGGAGGGCTTTGACCAACCCGTAGCCTTCATCAGTAGGAGGTTACTTCCACGGGAAAGTAGGTGGAGTGCAATAGAGCGTGAAGCATTTGCTGTGGTCTGGGCGCTGAAGAAGCTAAGACCCTACTTGTTTGGGTCTCACTTCCGAGTTCAGACGGACCACAGGCCCCTCAGATGGTTGATGCAAATGAGGGGTGAGAACCCGAAACTGTTGAGGTGGTCCATTTCTCTACAGAGTATGGACTTTACGGTGGAACACCGCCCTGGCACAGATCACGCCAATGCTGACGGTCTGTCCAGATTTTTCCGCCTTAGTGATGTGGAACTCCCTGGGGAAGGGTAGTTCCCCCCACATTTCAGCTGGAGGGGACACGTGTTAGACCTGGCACCTTGGCGTGAGTTTCCCTTCCACTTTTTGCTGGTGTGCCTCCGATGTTTTGCTGGTTTTCCGATACTCAGGGCACTGCGCCACGGCCGACCCGTGCCGCAGTGCAAGTGCTCCCTACTGTAAATTGTACATGTGATTGATGTCCATGATTGGTTCATTGGATTTACTGTTAGTCCCTAGTAAAGTGCACTAGGAGTGCCAGGGCTTGTGAATGCCAATACTGCTAGTGGGCCTGCAGCGCTGGTTGCGCCACCCACAGAAGCAGCCGTAAGATGTGTCTGGGGACTGCCACCGCAGAACCCGCGTGCAGTCTCGTACTGTCATGCTGGCTGGGCAAGTGCAGCCACTTGCCAGCCCTGAAACCTTCCCTTGACTTCATATTAGTCACCCCTATGGTAGGCCTGAGGGCAGGGTGCATTGTAAGTGTAAGGTAGGACAAGCCCTGATGCGTGTGGCCTGTCCTAGTAGTGAATTACAACTAAACTCACTATTGTAAGGCTACCTGCTTCCTTTAGGCCAGAACGGGCTGCTGGAATTATTACACACTATAATCCCAGCAGGCCCAGGGAGCATGGTAGAGAGTCATGTTTAGTATGCCTGAACTCAGGATGATGAAATATTTCTTTTAGTAAAGTTTATTTTAATATCCTGTGTTTGCAAATGCTACTTTTAGAAAGTTAGCATTTGCTTGCCTAACCATTTCAGCCCGCCTCTGCTGGTATGTGTATCTGACTGTCTGGGATGTGTGAGTGACAGGGCTGGGGGATGACAGGTGGTGAATGCGCAGATTACACATTAGTGGGAGGTAGGAGTGGCTCTTGACTCTGAATCTTGCTGTGCTCTACCACCACAATGCTGGCTCCACCCTCCTGGGGAGCGACTGATGACTCAGCCAACACCTGGCCCAGGAAGGGCGAAGCCCCATCAACAAGGTACTTCTGGCTGCCCCTGTCCACACAATGCTGGCTCCACCTCCTGTGGGGCGTCTGATGCGCCTGCCCCTCACACTGAAAGAAGAAGCCGGATTACGCCCACCAGAGTACTCAAGGACTGAAAGTGGCTATGCAAAGGCCCCCCTGGCCTGCGAGAACAAAAGAAATGCAGTATAAAAGTAGGAGCCCTGCTCCTTGTAAATTAGATCCTGTTTGTGCTACAGAAGGAACTCTGCCCGACGAGAAGGACCTGGAAGGACAAGGAAGAGTGCTGTCTCTTGCCTGTGTCTGGTGCCTTGCTGCAGAAGGAGAGGAGAAGGAAAGACTACAAGAAGACTTTTGCTTTGTGAAACTTTGTGCCAAACTCTGCTGAGAGATCTCCAAGGGCTTGCTGTTGAACTTGCCCCCTGACCAGCGCCCCAGGACCAGTGGGCGCTACATCCTGAAGAAAGCGACTGTGTGTGCTGCTTATTGCTGCAGTACTGACAGAGGGGTCTGGGAGCGCTGGGCAAGCCTGCCACGCTCCCCGTAATCCAAGGCATCAACATCCCCCCAAGCACCGTGACCGGGGCCCAAAGCAACAGCGAGAGCAACGTGAGGTCCAGCCGCCGCTGGCCGGAACACCGTGACCGCACCTGCACCGGGAGCCCGAGAGCAAAGTGAAGGAGGACCCGTCCGGTCCAAGCTCCCGAATTGACTGCGCTTCGAGACGTCAATCCACCTGCGAAGACGGACAGCCGCCCTGTGATAACCCCCCTCTGGTCGGTAGCCTGCCCGACAGCCCAGCTGTGAGCGCACAGCTGCAACCGGCCCTTGGCTGGGTACGTCCTGCACTTGGGGACCGTACTGCCACTGGCCGCCACCACACAGCCGCCGCCTCCAGGGTCGGAGCGAACGACGAGGAAAGGACCCTGCCGCCACAGAGCACCGCCGCCCCGGATGACCCGTGACCTGCCCGGCTGAGAGCCGCAGCGAACAGCGACCCCGGAAGAGCAACGCAACGTGGGACAGCTCCCCTGGAAGCCGCCCGCTCCACAAGAATTCGAAAGATACTGTGTTGTATCCTCACGGTGCGAGCGTCCTGCAACCCGAGCTCGCACCGCGCTATCTGCTCCCAACGCGAGCCGCCTCTGAAACCGAGGCTCGCACCGCTCCTGGTCCTCGAGGCCCGAGCTCCCCTCTGAAACGAGCAGAGACAGCGGAAAGCGCATTGAGGCGCTACAAGACACTGAACCTTGCTGAACCTGGGCAGAAGGCCCAAGAGATTGCTTATTGCTAAGAACGAACTGTGGCAACCTGAACTTAAGTAAACTGGAACCGCTATTGAAAGTTTGACAACTGTATTTACAAACCTGCTTGAAATCTATATAAAGATATATATTTTTACAAATACAGTTTGGTGTCATTGTGTGGTGGGTTGGTTGTGATGGTGTGATATTGCAAATGTTTAACCCTATGTGCCCCAAAGATTAGCCTAAGACTGCTTAAGCCACACTACCTAGAGGGTAAGCAGAGGTTGTCTGGAAGGTAACCCTCAGCCCTGACGAGGAAGAGAGAGTCCCTGCTTGTCGCTAGTGCTACACTGCGCCAACTAGAGCCTCCCCCTTCCTACAGTGACCAAATCATTATAGATATCAATATTGTCATGGAGCATATGTATGTATATATATATTTATATGTGTACATTTGTGGGGTCTGTAATAAAGCACTTTTTGCAAGGATACCAGCGTGCTCTCTACTTTCACTGTCGACTGTGCTGATGGTGTTGGAATATATGTGTATATATATAGCTGGGGTAATGGTATTTCAAGGGTTTAGGTGAGGGTAAAGGTGTTGGGTAGTAAGGGTGATTTTAATGTTTAGGGGTGGGTAAGGGTATTGGGTGGTAAGGGTGTTTTTAGGGTTTTGGGCTGGGTAAGTATTGAGTGATAAGGGTGTTTTTAGGGTTTAGGTGTGAGTAAGTGTACTGGGTGGAAAGGGTACTTTTAGGGCTTAGGGTGGGTAAGGGTATTGGGTGGTAAGGATGTTTTTAGAGTTTAAGGGTGGGTAAGGGTACAGGGTGGTAAATGTATTTTTAGGGTTAAAGGTGGATATGGGTTTTGGGCGGTAAGAGTTTTTTTGGGTTTGCGGGTGGTTGAGCCCACCTCTCCTATTCTAAAAAAGGCCTGGCCCCAGGGGTAGAATCTCTGGTAAAGAAATCAGCCAGGGGAAGGAGTCCACAAGGCCCCCCTCCTGCAATAAGAGTAAAACTTTTTTTCAATGAACGGCCTAGGGGAAGTCGCCTGAGGCCCCACCCCCTTTCTCAGCCACTCTGCAAATGCACCTCCTGGCTACTTGGGGGATGAAGTCTCCTTGCCTCCTGAGGGTCCTTGGGGGCCAACTACCCCTTCTGTTAACTCTAGCAAGTCTCACACAGCGGATTACTAAGAGGTCATCAGAACCCCTTCCCCATATCTCCACCACTCTGAAAACGTGCCTCCAGATACATTACTGGTTGTTGGATGTAGCCTCCATGGATTCTGAGGGTCTTTGGGGGCCAGGAACCCCTCCAGTTACCTTCAATAAGTCCCACACAGAGGGATTACAGAGAGGTCTTCTGAGGCAATGCCCCCTTTCTCCATCACTCTGCAAACACGCAACTTCGCACATTACTGGTTGGGGGATGAAGTCCCCCTTAGATGCTGAGGGTCCTTGGGTTCCAGGAACCAATCATGTTATCTCCAGTAAGTTCCACACAGCAGCATTGCGGAGAGCTGGTCAGAGGCCCGTCCCCTTTCTCTGCCACTATGCCAGTACGCCTCCTGGGTGCGCTACTAATTGGGTGATGAAGTTCTCTTGGATGCTGAGGGTCCTTGGGGGACAAGAACACCTCCTGTTATCTCCAGTAAGGTCCACACAGGGGGATTGCTGTGATATGGTCAGAGGTCCGCCCCCTTTCTCAATTACTCTGCAAACACTAGTAGCAGTCAGAAAACCATAAAATTCACTGAAAAAAACAAAGGTTATAGGGACATTATAGTTAGGAAATAAACTTTAAAAAAAACCTTGGAAATTCACAGAAAAACACAAAGGTTACAAGAATATTATAGTAGGGTGATACTTCAGTAGTACAAAACCAGAGAAATTCAGCAGTTAGAATTAGCTGAATTAAGTATAACTCACGCCCCGCAATGTACTGCTTATGACCTCACATATTACATCACTCCTGACATGGTCAGTGACATCACTGATGACATCATATACAGAATCTCTGACACACCACTCAAACACCCATGTAACCTTTCATACAGCCACTCCAACTTTCACACTACCATTCTCAAAACCATTGACACACCCATACCAGTTCTTACATACCCACTCACTGATTCATTGGTTTACACACACATCCACTCACTCACCCATACAGCTACTTATACACCCACTCACTCACTAATACAGCCACTCACTCACTGTCAGACACTCATACAGCTACTCAATTACCTACTCACTCACCCATAGAGTCAATCACACAGTCACCTACTCACTTATACAGTTATACGCACATCAACTCACTTATTCATAGACATACTAACACATACTTACTCACCGATACAGTCACTGACACGAGTACACACTGACCCATTTAACCACTCTCACAATCACTCATTCACACATACAGTCACTTATATACTCCAACACTCACCTATACTGCCTTTCACATATGCAGTTACTCACCCATATACCAATGACACATCCATTCACTCACCAACACTGCCATATGACACTCACTCACCTGTGCAGCCCCTCTCAGATGCAGTCACAAACCCATACAACCAGTGATTCACACACTCACTCACCCATGCAGAGAGTCACAAATCCCCTCAACCACCCACACCGACACTCACACACCCATACAGGTACTCATAAAAACAATGAATAACCCATGCAGCCACTCATGTACTTACACACAAACTGACAGACTGATTCAGGCATTCGCACAAATTAGGCATTCACTGATTCATGTATAATTACTCACTTATACAGCCAGTCACATACCCACTAAATCATCCATATAGGCACTTAGATACCCACTGATTCATCAATATACCTTGGTGTATAACTATTTAACACTCATTAACTTTTAGAAACACTCACAATCACCGGATTATGTCATCAGTGATATAATTTGAGATGTCATCAGTGATGTCACTGACCATATCATGAATGATGTAATAAGTGAGTTCATAAGCAGTGCATTGTGGGGGTGCACGTTATTGTTAGCTCAGCTAACTATAACTGCTGAATTTCCCTGGTTTTGTACAAGTGAAATATCACCCTAACTATAACGTACCTGTAACTTTTGTTTTTTTCAGTGAAAGTCTAAGGTATTTTTATATTCTATTCCCTAACTATAATGTCCCTGTAACCTTTGTTTTTTTCAGTGAATTTCTAAGGTATTTTTATATTCTATTTCCTAACTATAATGTCGCTGTAACCTTTGTTTTTTTTCATCAAAAACAAAAGTTACAGCGACATTATAGTTAGGTTCACAATTTCCACACACAAAAACTACAGAAATTCAGCTGTTATGGTTAAAGGATATATAACTCATGCACTAAGGTAACTATAATGTGTGCCCTTGCCATGTGCTGCTAATTACCCCACATATCCCTTAACTATCTCAGGCGCAAATGGGCTAGGTTTTCCCTGCCCAAATTTAATGAGGCTCTTACAGCCTATGGCCCCCCTGTAGACGATGATGTGGATTCGGTAAATAAATTACTTAATGAACGAATCACGGCTGCGCTGGACCAAACGGCCCCTTTAAACCATCTTAAGAAGGGTGGTCGTAAACAGAGATCGGCACCATGGTTTAACGAAGAATTGCGTGGTGCCAAGAGGGAGTGTAAGCGAGCGGAGAGGCAGTGGAGGGTAGCCTATGACAGTCAGGCGAGAGAGAAATATCTCACTCACCGACGAGAATATCATAATCTTATCAGGATAACAAAAACTGCCCACTACGCAGAGAGAATTTTGGATGCAGAGAACTCAGCAAAAGAGCTGTTCTGTGTATACAAATCTCTTGCTGTCTCCGAATCCACAGCAGGACCAGAGGATTGCTCTCTGGCTGCTTGTAATCGTATTGCCGACTACTTCAGCGACAAAGTGTCCAAAATATACTCCGCCTTCCCTGCCCAACCAGCGATAGATGGAAAAGTTGAGGCATCAGTTAGAGAGGTAGATGGTCACAATCTGCTGCTTAATTTCTTCACCCCACCAGCTGAAGACCTGATCAACATATGTAGATCAGTGAAATCAGGTTCCCCACGGGACCCAGCATCTCCTAAACGGCTGGGGGACAGCCTGACAACATTAGAACCATATATCAGGCACATGCTGGACATTTCCTTCAGGTCCAGCACTGTGCCCTGGGAATGGAAACAAGCAGTTGTGCTCCCCCTTCGCAAGAAGCCTAATATTAGCTTCGAGAAGCTGGAGAACCTGCGCCCCATTTCCCTCCTTCCTTACTTCTCGAAAGTGGCTGAGAAGTTGGTGAATCGGCAGCTAATGCAGTTTGTGGAAGAGTCTAATCTCCTTCACCCCACCCAATTCGGATTCAGACCTCGACATTCGACGGAGTCGGCACTCCTCATGGCTTCCGAATCCATCAGGCAGGGGGTCGACGAGGGCCACACTATGGCCCTGATCCTGCTGGACCTCAGCGCCGCGTTCGACACTGTGGCACATTCCATCTTGCTACAGTGTCTGAACAAGGCAGGGCTGGGTGATGCAGCGCTAAAATGGATCCAGTCGTTCCTATCGGGCCGTGGCTTCCAAGTCAGGCAGGGCGACTGCTATTCCAGGCGAATGGCATTGGACCAAGGGGTACCACAGGGCTCGTCCCTAAGCCCAACGCTTTTTAATCTATATGTGGCCCCAGTCGCCTCCATAGTGGAGAGCTACGGTCTGCGCTTGGTGTCATACGCTGACGACACGCAGCTGGTCATCTCCCTATCGCGTGCACCCGGCCTTGCGGCAGACATCTTCAGAGCATGCATGCAAGATCTTGCTGCCTGGATGTCTGCCAACTGCCTTAAACTTAACGGCAACAAGACCGAGGTGCTGGTGGTAGGGGGAGACCGAGCGGCGTGGACGGCGGCGTGGTGGCCTCCTTGCTTGGGAATGGCACCCACCCCCTGCCTGGAGGCGAGGAATCTAGGGGTCTGGTTCGACTCCGATCTAACCTTTGGCACCCAGGTCAACCGGGTGGTTGGCACCTGTTTTGGGATCCTCAAGACCCTCAGGAAGGTTCTGGAGTTCCTTCCCACCAAAGCCCGCAGAACACTGGTGCATGCTCTAGTCACGTCCAGGTTGGACTATGGCAACCTTCTCTACCTGGGAATCCCTGAGAAGAACCTGAGCCGCCTTCAGGTCTTGCAAAACGCCGCTGCTCGGCTAGTCCTCAGACTACCGAGAAGATCAGCCTCTAAAGCCGCGCTCCAAGCCTTGCACTGGCTTCCTGTCAGGAGCAGGATAGAATTCAAGGCCCTCTGCACCTGCCATAGGATCATCAACGGCAGGGCACCCTCTCCACTTCAGGATCTCTTGACACAATACGAGCCATCCCGTACGCTAAGATCCTCTGGCTCAGGGCGCCTAACTATTCCAAAGGTGTCCAGAGCGAGGATGGGTGGCAGATCCTTTAGGTACCTTGCCGCATCCTGTTGGAATAAACTCCCGGTAACGCTGCGCCTGGAACCATCAGAGTCTATCTTCAGGGCTGAGCTGAAAACATTTCTCTTTGCCAGATAGCGGGCCTTCCCTCTGATCTTCCTCTGAACACGCTCGCATCTAAGCGCGGGGACACGCCGTTGTGCGTCACCATTGCGCTCTACAAGAATGCCTATTATTATTATTATTATTATATTACATCAGTCCTGACATCTTCTATTACATCATTGATAATATCAGTGCAAAATTTGCTGTAAATCTAATAATAAGTAAACTGTGCATGGTGAGGGCATGAGTTATAGTTACATTAGGACACCAGTTAAAGTTTCTTGAGATAATAACTGCTGAATTTCTATGGTTTTGTGTGTGTAAATTGTGAAGTTAACTATAACATCCCTGTAATCTTTGGGTTTTTTAAGTGAATTTGTAAGGTTTTTTTAAATATTATTTCCTAACTATAACCACTAGCCTTTGACACTATGGGGACGATTTCGATTCGGGTCGGAAGCCCTTCCGACCGAATCGGTACGTGACGGACGGATTCCTTTCCAACGAGCCATTCCGATGGGCTCTGTCGGAAAGGAATCCAACTCGGATTTCCGGATGGCCTACGACGGGCTCAGAGAGCCCGTCTGCCATCCGGAAATCCTCCAGTACTCGCCTGGTCGCCTCTTTACGACCGAGGGAGTACAATGGCAGTTTTTCACTGCCTTTTCGTGCCAGTCTGTTCGGCAACAAAAGGCAGTCGGAAACTGTCTTTGGGGGCCCCCAGCAGGGTCCCCATGGGTGCAAGGCTGACGAATGGTGCCCCTCTGTGGATCCCTGCACCCAGTGGCAGCACCATGGGGTGCCGGCCACAGGGTGCAGGGATGAACTGCACCCCTGCTTATTTCAATGAAGGCATGCATTCCGCTCGGAATGCATGCTTGCATTGTGAACAATACGAATGCGACTGAACAGGATTCGGTCACATCGTACTAGCAGGCCATAGCCGACCAAAGCAGGTCGGTCGGTTACAGCTCCTGACCGATGTCGGATGGACCTGTGTCCGTCCAACATCGGGATAGGCCCCTGAGTGTGTAAGTAAGTGCATTAGTGTCTCAGTGGGTGTATGAGTGTCTGAGTAGGTTTGTAAGTGGGTGTAAGAGAGTCTGAGGGGGCTGTAAGTGGGTACATGAGTGCCTGAGTGGGTCTGTGAGTGGCTGTGTGTGTTTCTGAGAGGGTCCGTGAGTCCATTTGGAAGTCTGAGTAGATCTGTGAGTGGGTATGAGTGATTCTGTAAGTATGTTCATGAGTGTCTGACTGTGTCTGTGAGCGAGCATATGAGTTCATCTGTGAGTTGGTGCATGAGTGAATGGGTCTGTGAGTGGCTTCGAGAGTGGCTGAGTTGTTCTGTGAGTGGGCACATGAGTGCCTGAGTGGGTTTTGCTCATTTTCTGTAGGCCTGAGTAGAGTTGTGCAGTTTCACTTCAGCTGAATCATTTACTGAGGTGTCATAGTATTGCTCACCCACCCCTAATGAAGCCCCCTTGGCTGCTGAGGGTCTTTGGGGACCAAGAGCACCTATTGGTGTCACTAGTAAGTTCCTCAGAGAGGGATTGCTGAGACCCCATCGGAGACAACCCCCCTTTCTCAACTACTCTGAAAAAGTGCATCCTGACACACTACTGATTAAGGATGAAGTCCTCTTGGCTGCTGAGGGTCGTTGGGGGCCAAGAATCCCTTCTGTTGCCACAAGTAAGTCCCCCACAGTGGGATTGCTGATACCTCATTGAAGGCCCAGCCCCTTCTCAACTACTCTGCAAAAGGGCCTCCTGCTGTACTAATGGTTTGGGGATGAAGTACTCTTGGCTGCTGAGGGTCATTGGGGACAAATAACAACTATTGTTGCCACAAGTACGTCCCCCACAGCAGGATGGCTGAGACCTTGTCAGAGGCCCTGCCCCCTTACTCAACCACTCTGAAAACACACTTCCTGGCACACTACTGCTTGGGGGATGAAGTCTAGTGGTAAACTCTACTCTGCTGGTGGTTGGAGGAGTTTTTGTCGAACTCTGCATTCCAAGCAGAACACAGATTGGCCAACAGAGCAGAGTTTACCACCTCCCCTATTTTTCTGCCTTTTTTCTGCTTACTTCTGACCTTTATTTTGCCTCTTTCTGCTCACTGCTGACCTGTATTTTGCCTCTTTCTGCTCATTTCTGACATTTATGTTGCCTCTTACTGATGACCGTTTTCGACATTTATCTTGCCTCTTTCTGCTAATTTCTGACATTTATTTTGCCTTTTTCTGCTCATTTCTGACCTTTATTCTGATATTTTATTCTCGTTTATGATCCTTATTTTGCCTCTTACTTGTTTTTTCCCCCCAGGACCGCGGGGGGAGCCTCAAGGCCCTGGTGGTCCCTGCCGGTTCCTCACCTCCTGCGGGAGCCATCATGGCTCTCACAGATAGGAAGCTGCTAAACATGCTGCTCCCTGTCTGTCAGAGAAATCATTTCAACTGTTTCCCTGTCGGCTTGACAGTAGGCAGGGAAACAGACAAAACCTATTCTTCCAGCAAATGAGAGTATTTATCAGCTCTCCTCTGCTGGAAGTGGGGTGTTTGCTCTGACTTAGCGGGAGCTGTCAAAACTTCTGCCAAAGCTTATGCCAAGTCAGAGCAAACATCTATGCCCCGGGGGTGGGCAAGCTGGGACATGGCACAAGCCGGCCCTGGGAGGTGGCGGTCCCCTGGAGCGTTACTGGTTACAGGAGGAAGACCTCGTTGCGCCCTTATTTGATCTGCACAGAACAGCGGTGAGGTGGTGAACCCCGGTGCTTGTAGAGCCCATGGTGGGAGGCCCTGTGTGCCCCCTTCTTTTTATCAATAAAGCTCTGGGGAGGAGTTGGTTCCCAGGGCTCAATAAGCCTCAATATTTTTACAAAATGTGATTTTTGGCCTTTTCAGGATCACAGGGTGACCCTACCACCACACCTAGGGGGTCAGGGTATTCCTACCATGCCCCTTTTCTTTTTTTAAAATGTTTTATGTAGGACATGGCTGAAGCCGAGTCCCAAGATGGCTGCCAACATTTCCTGGTTAAAGCGATGGCAGCCAATCAGATCTCGCCATGAAATCTGTGATTAGGCTCCGCCCATATATCTTTATTTGCTTTCCCTTAAATTTCTCAACAACTACTGAACAGATTTACACCAGATAACTGAAAGCATGATCTTTGAACCAAGCTCTACCTTCCTGCCACATTTGGTGTAATTCCATCCAGCAGTTTGGGTTGTAGTCATGTTCAGAGCTTCCATGGGAATTAACATGGGAAATCTTATATTTTTACCCCCTTTTTTCTCAGTCCCCACTTGACGGATGACCCTAAAACTTTCCTCGCATACCAAGACTCACTATGACACTTATTTTTTAATATTTCATGAACATTCATCAAATGGTGCCAAAGATAGAGGCAAATCAAAAAAAAGCTTTTTCTATAGAAACATGGTCCTGACTATAAATACCTACTGGCGACCGCCAGCAGGTAATATGTATATATAGGGCAGGGGAAAAGGTCAAGGATGAGGGAATGTAAAACAAGATGGGGTAAAAGGAACACACCAAAAAGACCAAGAAATAACACACTCTCACCAACCAGACAGCACATGTGTTATCAATATATCAGAGGTATCCTTGACTTTTGGACAAGAAAAGATGTTGAACTATGGCATGAGCTTCTACCCCTTGGTAGGACCAGACTTTGTGAAACTCAGGATTGAAACATACAAATTTGTAAGGAAACAAAATGGAAATACTATGCCATGCAACGTCCTAAAAGCAACACAAAGGATAGCAGGTCCGAAACTACCACCATGCAGTTCTCTATTGGTGATATCCCTGAACTATTGGCTATCCATAGTTTGGATGAAGTGCAATTAATTTATGGTCTCCAACAAATTAGAGAAGAGACTTCTCAACTTGAGCGAATTGGTTTTCCCACTGATTATACCATTGAGAGTGGTGTGAAAACAGGCCGCAAATTTACACCTCAATTGCCCAATTGAAACCTAATTGATGTGTTTCATTCGCTTATGGTTGATGATATAAATAACTCAGAAAAGCATCATGAAAAAAGAATCACAATAACTTTGCTGCCAATGTTTTAGTTGAATTAAATGCACTCAGAAACAACAATCATCGATCATTCTGAAGCTCTCAGATAAGGGTGGTAATGTTGTTATTATGAATAAAGGCCAATACGTAAGGGTGGTGAACAGCGAATTGAGAGTCAAAGATCACTACCAACAATTGAGAGTCATCCCCACCAATGAATATCAGAGTCAGTATCACATCATGCTAAAAGGATGGTTGGATCAGGAGCTGCTTTCAAGGGACTGATACACATACCTGAGAGTGGATCACACAAGGAGACTGGTTAGCTATAGTCTCCCTAAAATTCACAAGGATCTCTATAATTGCCTGGGAGACCTATTGTTAGCATCAAGAGCTCACTACTTGAGAACACCTCCAGATCTTTAGATCTCTTTCTGTGCCTCTATGCTAGAGGCCTTTCATCTTATATACAGGATAGCAATGATTTTTTGCACAAAATCAATAATTTACCATGGTGCAAGAGCTACATCCTGGTGATGATTGATGTTAGTTCACTATATATGTCCTTCATACATCAATTTGACAGTGAAGCATGCTGATACTTTACGAGATCAAGGCCACTTGCATATGCTCAACATACCACTATGTACTCACCATGTTATCTTTTTGCCATACCCACAGTATTTTTCTTTTTGATCATACGATCTACCTTCAGAAACAAGAAACAGCAATGGGGGAATCTTTTGCCCCCACCATACGCAAACATCTATATGGGCTGGTGGGAAAAAGAGGTGGCATGGGTTGATTGCAATATACAATATATGAATAGCACTGTGCTCTGGGTACGCTTCATCAATGATTTATTTATCTATGTGATGGAGATAAGGCGCTTCTGAGAGAACATACTAATGTGCTTACTAACAACCAATTCAATATACAATTAACAGCTGAAGTTACAGGTGTCTGAAGAATCTATCCAAGAAACCATCTTTCATAAAAAAACTCATGTAACTCCATCCTACATGGAAACATTGGCCATCCTCCATCATAAAAGTATAGCATACCGTATAGCCAGTTACTCAAAGCACACAAAATAGGTTCTACTGATGCTTTATTTGAAATCAAAGCTAGAGCCATAGTTCAAAGATTTTTAGAACGAGGATATCCTGAAAAAGTACTCACAGAAGATCAACAAAGGGTATTACCTCAAAGTTTAGATGAATTGCTCTTTAATGTTATGTTATGTTATGTTATGTTAATGACATTTATAAGAGTGTACGAATACCAAACGGTGTCTTGGCGCTAAGGACACAGGTAACCTGCTGTGCGCCTAGCCCTGGAACAGCCATGTTTTTAGGTTTCTCCTAAAACCAACAAGTAAATTGGCAATCCTGATCTCTAGTGGAAGAGAATTCCACAATCTTGATAATTCCACAATCTTGATGTGCCATAGTAAAAACCACAGCCACCCCAATGAGAGGTCCGAATTCTGGGTACCGACAAAAGTCTTGCCCCCATCAGAAATAGGAAAGCCAAAAGGCTCTAATACATGATTATACTAATGAGGAGAACACTACTAGATTTTTTATTGCATATAACACCAAACGTGGTTTAATTTGCTCCCTTTTAATGTGTAATTGGCATATATTACAGCATGACGATCGTCTTAAAGATATACTTGAACAGCATCCTAACATAACATATCGAAAGGCATTGTCGCTTGGAGAAATTTTAACAAAATCCATGTACTTACAGAATGATGAGACTGATTGGTTAAGCAATAGAAAAATTCGCTTTAATAAATGTGTTAACTCTAAATCCTGTACATGTGGAGCTAATCGCACCACTTATGACACCTTTGAAGGAAGAACATATATGATTAAGGAAAGAATTACACGTGAAACCAACGCTGCCATTTCTATCCTTGAATGTGGGTGTGAAATGCAGTATGTTGCGATTACAGTGAACAAGGTCAAGATTCGGATTCTCCAACACATGAGGACCATTAAACATCAAGATAGAACTATGCAATGGCCAAACACTTTTGGGAGGTTCACCAAGGAAATCTGAATAGCCTGTAATTCTATGGCATAAGAAATATTAAAGCACAGCCACAAAAAAGCAGCAGAGAACTGGAACTGAGGCATTGTGAATCCTAGATTATCATCTTACTCAAACTGAAGAACCATGGGGGCCCAATCTCAATGAGGAACTACATGTACATTAGCAGTGACTCCCTGAATTCCATGTACTGTGCCATATGAATTGGTGAATTGATGACTGAATAGAGATTGTGAAACAGTGAGCCCATGATGATGCATTGATATGATGTTGATGTCTTAGTAGATTACATTGGGGTTTTTGTGCCGCTACCCACCCAGTCATGTTTTAATTGGTTTCAGTCATTTTTTGAATTGTATAGTTTTTAACCTTTAAATGTTTTCTATGCGGACATGTGTGCTCTTTTACATATGTGTCAATACATATTTCACATTTATTGCACATGTTCACTTGCACTTTATTTGGGGATTTCTAGATCAGTCAGTATAGCTCTTTACAATTAGCAATGATATGATGAGCTAACGATGGTTGCCTTGATTGATTTTGGAATCCAGGTCACATATATTTGAATTGGCAGTGGTACATATTTTGTTAAAGACTTGGCAGGTCAACAATGGTTATGAATATGACTGATTTGGATAGTAATGCATTAATATATTAATATGCAATTGCACTTTATTGGGGTGGGCTGCATAGTATAGATTGGTACATTTAAGAGATGAATGCATTTGCACTTATTAGAGCAGCACTTTATATAATGATAAATTATGGATTGGCAATTGTATTGGGATAATTTGCAATGGCATTGTGCTGGCAGAATTAGATGCCAGCTTTTATGAGATGAATGTATTTCTACTTTAGTCTATGGCAACATTTTATATATTAAAGAATTATTGATAACATTGAAATTTGGTCAGTCTTGCATGCTCAATTGATACATTAGCAGTGTTGGACCTGTCAGCCTTAGGGTGGTCTTCCCCTACCCTTTTGCCTCCCATTTGTACCTTACGTTTTGTTGGACTTAGGACTCTGGGTGCCTCACCACTGCTAAACAGTGCTGAGGTGCAGGTGCTCTTCCCTAAAACCTTGTGAGGCTGACATATCTGCCACAAGCCCCTGCTACTGCAGTAAGGCTTCACTCTCCATAGGCTAGTATTGGGAACCCCCCTTATGGGATAATTTCTGACAGGGACCCTTTCCAATGATATATGGGGTTTGGGCACTACTATGCTAGGGATCCCACTTTTCGAAAGTGGACCCTTTCCTGCCTACACTTAGCCTGGGCACTGTAGACTTCCCACTCCCCTCTGCATACTGATAGCCTGTCTGGGTTGGGAGGTGGGAGTGGTGATTCACACCTTCTTCCCTGGGATGGGCTGCGAAGGGCTACCCACTGTAGCCTTAACGGCCTGTCTCTCGTCAATGTGACAGCTATGTCAGGGAAGACAGAGAACATCCCTGAACTCCCTGGACTCTTGTAGAAGCCTCTGCCCCCAGACCCTTCCAGAGACTTCTACCACTTTCTATCCCCTAGACTGAAAGATATATAAGGGAGGGTCCTGGCCTCACTTCTTTGTTACACTGCTGGATCAAGACGGAACTCTGCTGGAGTACAGACTGCTGCACTAGGAGTATTGCCCCCCTGCTGGAGCTGACTGTTCCTAGGAACTGCTTCCCTGTTGTGGATGAGCTGCCCTGCTGCCTGCTGATCTGGCCTTGCAAAGAGGAGACTGAAGCACCACCTCCAGAGTGTCTCCACAGCTCAGTGACTGCCCCCGGACTATTGGGGGAATACAAGGACACTAAGGCCTCTTCAAACTGCTGCTGTGCTTTTAAACTGTCTCTGCGCTTTTAAACTGTCTCTGCGCACTAGGCACATGTGACTGGGCACAGCTGACATCTGTTGCAAGGATCTCCAAAGCCACAAGGACTGCCATGTCTGTCATTACAACGCCGTGCGCAAGGGTTTCTGCACCTCATTGAGGGATCTGTAGGCAAACGTGCAACGTTGAAATGTGCACAAAGCCGCTTTCCCCGCCGCCGGCCAGGGGCCTTACAGCGCTGTGCAGTCTTGGGAAGTGCTGTGCAGAGAGGCGCTATTCTCCTTCCCCAGAATCACCGCTGCCGGCCTGGGCACTTAAGCTGCTGGAGTCTAATGCGCGCTGCCGAGGGACGCGCTGTGTGCCCCCCGTGAACACCGCTGCCGGCCGCGTGTTTGCAGCAGGACTGAGTGAGGAATCCCAGGGGCGTCATCAGGAGGGACGCGCTGGGATTGGTGCTAGCGTCCAGGGTCGCCCCGCAATCAGGGAGCCGCACCGGGATTGGTGCAACAAGGAGAGTCACCAAGGAAACCGCGCTAAGGCCCCAGGAGCACGAGGCTTCCCGCTCCGTCCCCGCAACCTGCTGATACCTCCAGAGGAAGAAGCGAGGGAGAAACTGCGCCCCCACCCCAGGTAACCGCTCCGGGAGTGGATGTCAATGCCTGCTGAGACAAGGGTGCGGGTCCGTGGGAGAGCGCTTGTGGCCCCCGCCTTTGAGAGACACAGACAGTAGAACCGGGGACCGGTCCTGCCAGGGAGTAGCCTCATTAAAATAGTAGGATTGTTGGTTGCACGGCTCGGCGGGCCGGATCTGCCAAAAGCACTGTTCCAACCTCTTGCAGAAGGGCCAATACTGCTCATAGCTACACAAAGGGGTGTGGCCCAGAGTTGAGGACCTCCCTGACTTCTCACCGCGCACTGGGACTGGCATTACCGAGATAGTCCCACGTATAGCTTTTACCCTACCAACTGCTCACAAAGCCCTAATTAGCCCCGAGTGATTCTTGTCTGGGAGCATAATGTGGCAACGCTGATTGAGAGGCACAGCAGTATTGCAACTAATAACAGCGCCCACATTGAGAGACCTCAGTACTCTAAGCTCACAATTCATTCTCCCACGGGACTCTCACCACCACCTTAGATTGAACTGGCAATTTCAGGACTGGCGTCCCCTTGAAAGACTACCGGAATTGATAACTGGTTTCCTTATAACGAACCTGACAATTAATAGCTCCTGATTCCTGTGGAATGTTTTTTTGTTGTTGACCTTACCTGAAACACAGATAAAGATGTTTTTATTTTTATAATTCATCAGTGGGATGTATTTTTGGTGCGTGTTTTACTGTGTACTGTTGGTGTGTGTTGCACAAATACTTTGCACATTGTCTCTGAAGTTAAGCCTTCCTGCTGTGCGCCAAGCTACCCTGTGGGAAGCGGTGGTCCGTACTTGGACTAGTGTACATACCCCAGCCAACTAGAGACCCTGGTTCTAACAAGCAGATATAACTATGATGATACATGATCATCTGACCATGCAACGATAGGTAGCTATATGATCTATTGCACCTTAATGTGGTATTATTACTCCACTTCTTTATATGTGGATCATAATATTGATACATGTTTACATTTATGCTGCTATAACAGATATTACACCGATTGTGGTACCACTCAAAACAAAGTCTTGGGAATGCTTTATTTCATTGCACTGAAGCACCTTAGCCTACATTGATGTCTATTGTTGATGTTTGGTATTTATTTTGCCTATTTATTAGGGGTAGGTGGAATTTGCGTAGTCGGGTTACGCAAATTTCTGCGAAACTGTAAAAAATCTCAGCAAGCACGGGGAAATTCAGAGAACTCACAGAAGTGCTTGTCCCGCCCGTTCGCGATGTGTTTTTGTGTGCTTGTGGGCAAATATATCACTAATTGCCCATGCGGTCGCTAATGGGCGTGGCCATCTTGTTTTTCACTTGTCCCGCCCGCTCGCGATGCTTATTTCCTGTTCTGGTAATCCAACAAAAAATCGAAAAATTAGGAAGTATTGGCATCCAAGTAGGACTTAAACCAAATGAAATGACATTGGGTGGATATTTGGAGAAATATGTTTTTTGTCGCTAATTTGAATATTCAATTATTTGTATATATTTGTATTCACGTTGCCAATTGTAAATACTAGATGGTGTATATATTCATGTGCAAAACAATAAGACACGGAATGTAAACATATTTATGTATATGGATTGTAAACATATCTAACCGAAATTGTATATAAACAAACACAAAAATAAGAGATAAGTAGAGTCAATAAATGGGACTTCTGCTATAAAAACATTAGTGCATAATTTATGGTGACAGGGGCATACTCTGTGTTAGATTATTTGAATATGATTCTGGTCCCTGTTTACCTAAACTGAATCACTCCCCTTAATTTGATATTTCCTGTTCTGGGTCACGTATTGGTGCTCCTGCCCATTCGCGATGAGTATTTCCTGTTCGGGAACGCATATTACGTGTTTGCAACGCTTTTTGCTTGCTCTGGAGGGAAATATCACACGAACTTGCCCATGCGGTCACAATGGGCACGGCCATCTTGTTTTTCATTCTATTGCTATGGTTCTGGGCCTACTTTCCTATCCTCCCTCTATTTTTGCAATCCTTTGTTTCTGTACACTTTTAAAAATCTTTTTATTTATTATCCATCTCTCTATTTTCCTGATTCAATATTTTGAGTTTTTTTTCTACTTTTTGTGTATTTTTCTAGTACTTTTTCACTCTTTTTCTATAACTCACTTTTTTCATTTCTTTTACTTACTTTTCTAATTCCTCCCTTTTCTTTTCCACCCCGCGAGTCCCAGAACCATGGCCAAGGGCAAAGCTGCTCGCAGCCGCGACCGCCATCCCTGCGGAAGGCGTTGCCCACATGGGGTACAGCCACAGGCCTTAATTAGTGAGGCGGAGGTGACCGCACTTGTTTTTTTGTCCAGCGCCACCTCCCCTTAACCCTGGCAGGAGGTGGCAGGCCTGGGTCTGAGTACGGGCTCCAGGAGCATAGGCAGCAGTGAGGAAAAGTGCTGCGGGCAGTGTTTCGCTGCCCTGGTGTCCGGCGCACCAATAACCACCGATATCCTGGACCATGAGCAGGACCTGCTGGACCTGCTAGGAGTGGAGGTCCTGGGGCTTGGTGAGCAGCTATTTAATAGTACTACTTTGTGTTCTTCTGCTCTGTGTTAGATCTTGTGAATATGTTTTTATTCCGAACAGGAAGAATGCTGCTGCTTAAAAATCTTCTGTGATTGTTATGACACAGGTGCTCGGCGATACTAATCTTGCTTGATTGCAACTTTGCGCTCACTTGGCCTGATTATGTAAGTTTACTTTAGAGAAATTAAGTTAGGTAACGCTAGAGAGACTCTAGTCCTTCCTTTGTCCACCTGCCACTAAGAAGAGATAGTGGTGGATTAATAGGTTTAGTTACTTATTAGTATTAGTTGGTAATTTTTAAGTGGTCTGCTTACCCCAGTCCTTAGTAGAACCTTTTGTAGTTTGTTTAGTGAGTGTTAATAAGCTTATCACTAGCAGAGCATCAGCAGCAACCAACCAACAATTTGGTGTATGCAAAAATGTATGCATGTGTCCTCCGTTTATGCACTTTTGAGGACTAAAATAAATGGAAATGCAGACTTAGTGAACAATTGGCCCGCCTGGAATAGGTGGGCTAGGTCAGGTGGACTTAGACTTAGTTAGTATTCTGGAATCATAATGGAACACTGGATTAGTGTTCATAAATAATAACGAGACAGTTCGTGAAACTCGCAATACTACTAGTCGATCAGATTAGATAGGTCAATTTTATTGCAATTGTTTCCAAAACATTTTTGTGAGCGTTTTTAAAAATATTTTATTTGTTTCACACCAATCATTAATGTTTGTCTCTTTCTTTATTAAATCTTACATGATCAGCACCCAGGGGAAAGAAGACAGGGTCAGAGTCGGCAGAACAAGGAGGACAAGAACAAGGGCCAGGACCGCTCCTCTGCCGAGGACTCTGCTGCTGGCCCCAGTAAGTCCTCCAGTGGTTAATATTAATAATTATATTTCCCTAACTTTTACTGCACCGTATTTATTATTTCGGTTCCTAATTTTATTTTTACAAAATCTTCTTCGATCTAGAATATCTGTTTCTAAATTCTTGTTATCCCTGCCTCTAACTGCCTCTGCTATGACTCTCCATACCACTGCTATTAGTCTGTCTGTAGCTAAGCTTGCTCAGTTCACCACTCATTATTTAAAAGGTTATAAATAAAGCTCAGATTCACCAATATCTCTAGCTACTGAGTCTAGTCCTTTGGGTTGTCCTTGTCAAGTCTTCTTTATCTTGAGGCTTTTTGTCAATTCTCATGAACAAAATGCCCAACCAGATTTTACTATTTTTGATAGGATAGGACATACTACTACTGTTGTAGGGATTCTGCACATACAGAACTTTGCACAAGAAAATAGGACGTTGGTGATGGGAGGTTGGACCTTCCTCACCCCTCAGAACCCACCACAATCCCTTGACCGACTAGCTATAGTGTCTCATTAGTTCCCCAAACCCCCCAAGATACCCAATGTTTAGACAACCCAGAACATAACACTCCGACCTCTCAGTCGTGGAAGCAATGCATACCCTTTCACTTTCTCACTCGTGTAAGTCCACACCAAATACCACAGAGTCTATGTAAGTTCAAAAGGTTTATTTTCAACTGACGAGCTCTGTACGTTGCTCTATAAAGCAGTATACGAGCCAGCACCAACAGCAAAATGCATAAGATTAAAACAATAAACATTGTTACAACTGCAAGTCCATAGAAGACAAAAGGCAAAATCATGATAACTGAACAATGGTGGAAGAACCACCCTGCCCTTGGTAGGAATATAGTTTATATAAAATTATAAATGGAGATCTCTGAACGAATTCTGGGGAACCCCTCACCTTAAAAGAACCTAATACTGGTTACATCATAAGCTCTGCAAAGTTCTGGTTCGTAGAAGAGAATCTTCCGTCTGTTTTTTTAAAACAGATTTTATTGCCTTCTACAAGTTACACAACAGGGCCGCTATCCGCGGCATCAACAGATAAGTAACATGATCAGTGTAGTGCATCACAGTGCAGTCTTTCCCTGGTCTGGTAGTCCCAAGTTCTGAGTTTATCAGTCACCTATTCAGTCGGTGAATGCTTCCACATGTAACCAGGCGGATTCCCCCCACCCCCTCCCCAACAAATAACTAAACTAAACCCCACCCTCCTCCCCCTCCCGCCCGCACTGCTGTCTCCATACTACTTCTATTGAGCTCAGACGTGAGCTGCCCCTGCGCTTGAGCTGTGGGTGATGGTGCTTCGCCGGGGATCCCTCTGTTACATCTCTGTCCTTTCCTGTGTTGTTCCATTGGATGTTACCCCCTCCCTGTATCCATAGTGGTATTCTGTCCTAACCTGGCCCCAGGGGGCTCTCTATTTGTAGGAGTCTCTCTGGTGTGGAAGCTTCAGATGGTCTGCCATCTCTCTGTAGGGCTGCCCGCAGCCCCTCCCATGCCTGAGCTCATTCCAGCTTTCCCACCCCCATCTTGCATTTCTAAGCAGTACCCTGCCCTCGTACCCAGTCCATTTTACGAGCTCTCGCTTCCTTCTGTGTACGTAGGGCCTTCCAGTTTCTTCCGACTGCTAGTAATTTCCCATTTTCCAAGGATAAATGCAAGGTCCTGTAATCTATCTGTGGTCTTGGTTTTGGCAGTGTGGGGGAACAGGTTGAGCAATACATGGGGTGGTGTGCAGGGAACCACTCTCTCCATTATTCTAGCCATCTCCTGTGTGATTTCCTGCCAATGCTGCGTTAAAGAGGTACAGCTCCACATCATATGGGTAAAAGTCTCCCCCTGCATGGCACATCTCGGGCATCTAGCGTCTGCACCATCAAAATAGAGGTTGATACGCTCTGGGGTTAGATATGCTTGGTGAAGTGTATAGAAACTTATTAGACTAAACCGGGCGTTTCGGGAAACTTTGGTGATCCGTTCTAGAATATTGTCCCAGTCCTCATCATCTAGCGGCCTGTCAATATCGTCTCCCCATTTGTGGCGCAGTCAGTCCAGTGGTTGTATGGAATCTCGCCCTATAGCTCTGTAGAGGCATGCAACAGCCTTGATAGTGCCCCCAGCTAGGCTTATGTATTTACAAGTGACGTGTCATGGTGGTTCTGTAGTGCCCGTTCACCAGTGGTGCTTCATAGCCCCTGTGACCACCCCATAGAGCAGAAAATGCCCCTGTGGTATTTCTCGGTCAGCGCTGAAGTCCTCCAAGGACAGAAGCTCCCCATCCCGGAAGAGATCCCCCACCTTTATTGCCCTTGCTTGAACCTAATAATCAATTCCCCGCCACTGTTCTCCATGGAGAAGGGCCTCTAACAGCTACATAGCCATTTCTGGCGAGTATGGGAGTTTTGTTCTGGTTTATAGTAGGCCTCCATATCAGGCATAGCCAAGCCACCACCCGACCTAGACCGTTTTAGTGTATTGAGGGCTACTTGTCTGCGCCCTGTTCCCCATATGAACGCTGATAGGCAAGAGTCCAGCTCCTGGAACCACGCCGATGATATCCACACAGGAAGCGTGACAAAGAAGTATAGCAGCCGGGAAACAGCCACCATTTTAAGAAGCAAGATGCGGCCCATTATTGAGAGGGGAAGCCTTCCTCAGAAGGCCATAGTGTCTCATAGTGTCTGTCCGAAGGTGCGCCAAAGGTAAGCCCGTCTGCACCCGTCCGTGCCTGGACCGCGCCCAGCGCCAGACCCCCTGGCCCCCGCAAACCCCTCTCCATCCGCATTACTTACAACTCCGCTACCCTCTCAGCTCTTAACCCTGGCCGACTCCCAAACTGCTACGCAGCCGCCCCAGGACACAGCCATGGACCCTTCACCTGCCTCTCCTGCAAGTTCGACTGCATCAGGACCCACACCAAATCCACTAACTCCAAACAAAGCTCCAACACTAACCACCTGAAATGCATCCTGCTCAACACCCGCTCGGTCCACAGACACGCCATTGAACTCTGGAACCTACTCGACATTACATCGCCGGGCGTCGCCTTCCTTACAGAAACCTCATCATGAATGCCTCATCAGCGCCCGACATCGCCATAGCCATCTCGGACGGCTACAAGATCATCCGAAAGGACCGCTCCAACCAAACAGGAGGAGGCATCGCCATCGTCCATAAGAACACCATCCGCATCACAACCACTTCAGACGATGACCTCACTACCGCCGAACACCTTCACTTCCATATCCACACCGACCCCAAGACCACACTCAGAGGCACCTTCATCTACAGGCCACCTGGACTCCGCACACAATTCAGCGAAGACATCACTGACTTCATCAGCCCACACGCCCTCCCCTCCGAGGACTACATTCTACTGGGAGACCTCAACTTCCACCTGGAAAAGAAAAACGACCGCAACACCACCACCCTTCTGGCCAACCTGGCCAACCTCGGACTCGAACAACTTGTTGATACCCCCACCCACTATGCCGGGCACACGCTCGAGCCAATCTTCACCTCCAGCAAGCACATCTCCTTCAACCACACCACAGCTCTCCATTGGACGGACCACAGCTGCGTTCACTTCAACTACAAAAAAACCTTGACCCACAACCTCCCACAACCAATTCCCCGAAGAAACTGGAACAAAATTACCACCGACCAGGTCTTCACATCGCTTCACCAAAACCCTACCGCCAAGTCATCGAACCCAAACCAAGCAGCCACCAACCTCACACATTGGATCACCCACAGCGCCAACGAACTAGCACCCCTGAAAAACCATCAAATCATGCAAGGTAGCAAAAAAGCCCCCTGGTTCAACGATGACTTTAAAAAATCCAAGAAGTTCTGTTGCACCCTCGAGAAAGCCTGGAGAAAAAACCCAACCACTGACAACCTGACCACCTTAAAGAACGCCACCCGCAAACACCACCAACTGATCCGATCCACCAAGAAAGCAGCATTCAAGGATCGACTTGACAACAACGTCCACAACAGCAAGGAACTATTCAACATCGTCAAAGAATTTACCAATCCCACCGCCTGTACCAACGATATCACTCCCTCCCAAGACCTATGCAACTCCCTAGCCTCATTCTTCCACAACAAAATCGCCGACATACATAACAGCTTTGAAAACCAGTCCGAAGACCAACCCACTCCACCCACCTGAAAACCAAAACCCCCCTCTAACAACCTTTGCGCCTGGAACCTAATCACCACTGAAGACACCATCCGCCTGATGAACTCCATCCACTCAGGATCGCCAACCGACCCATGCCCGCACCACATTTTCAACAAAGCAGACTCCATCATCGCTCCCCACCTCCGAGACGTCATCAACTGCTCCCTCAACTCCACCACCTTCCCGGAAAGCTGGAAACATGCCGAACTCAGCGCTCCCCTGAAGAAACCCACAGCAGACCCCACTGAACTTAAGAACTACCGCCCCATCTCGCTCCTCCCATTCCCTGCCAAACTCATTGAGAAAGCCGTCAACAGTCACCTCGCCGCCTTCCTCGAATCCAACTGCTCCCTCGACCCATCTCAGTCCGGCTTCCGAGCCAAAAACTGCACCGAGACCGCCCTCATCGCAGCAACAGACGACATTCGAACACTACTGGACAACGGAGAAACAGTTGCCCTCATCCTACTTGACCTCTCCGCAGCCTTCGACACAGTCCGCCATAACACCCTCATACAACGCCTCAGCAACGTTGGAATAGAAGGAAAAGCATTCAACTGGATCATCTCGTTCCTCGCCGGAAGAACCCAGAGAGTCCGCCTCCCACCTTTTAGATCAGAGGCTACCGAAGTCATCTGCGGCGTACCACAAGGATCAACTCTCAGTCCCACCCTCTTCAACGTATACATGAGTTTCCTCGGACCCATCGTACGCCAGCACAACCTCAACATCAGCTCCTACGCAGACGACACCCAGCTGATCCTCTCCCTCACCAAAGACCCAAACACCGCCAAAACCAACCTACATGAAGGAATGAAAGATGTATCCGAGTGGACAAAACTCGGACAAAACGGAAGTCCTCCTCTTAGGCTCATCCCCCTCTGCTTGGGACGACTCATGGTGGCCACCGGCCCTGGGAACCGCACCCATAAGTTAACGCCGTCTCTTCATCATGCTTCAACATCCTACGCATGCTCAAAAAAATCTTCAGTTGGATCCCCGCCGAAACAAGAAAAACGGTCACCCACGCACTGGTCACAAGCCAACTGGATTACGGAAACACCCTCTACGCCGGAACCACAGCCAAACTACAGAACAAACTCCAACGCATCCAAAACGCCTCAGCTAGACTCATACTAGACCTCCCCCGCCAAGCTCACATTTCCGATCACCTGAAAGACCTCCACTGGCTCCCTGTCAACAAGAGAATAAAGTTCCGTCTCTTCACCCACGCACACAAAGCCCTCTACGACCTAGGACCTGAATGCCTCAACACGCGCCTGTCCTTTTACACCCCCACCCGCCAACTACGATTGTCCAATCAAGCCCTCGCTGCAATTCCGCGCATCCATAGATCCACCATGGGGGGAAGATCCTTCTCCTACTTAGCGGCCAAAACCTGGAACTCTCTCCCCACCCACCTCCGCCTTACACAGAACCTCCTCTCCTTCAGAAAGCAACTAAAAACTTGGATATTCGATAAGTAAACTACCCCCCCTCAAGCGCCTTGAGACCCCAAGAGGTGAGTAGTGCGCTATACAAATGTTAAACTTGAACTTGAACTTTTGAGCGAACGCAGTGCTCTTCCTATGTTGCCTTCCTTCACATCCTCCATGGTGTGGAAGATGTGTACACCCAGATACCGGAAGCACCGGGGCTCCCACCACAGATCACCTAAGTTCCAAGGTGGTCTCACATCCCTCACCTGAGGGAATAGTCTGGACTTCAGCCAGTTGACTCGCAGACCTAACAATGACCCAAATCGTTCCATCATGGCCTTCGCTCCTCTTAGCTCCTCCCCGCGTCTTTCAGGAATAGGAGGAGGTCATCCGCATATAACGCTATTTGGTGCCTCTGCTCTCCTAGCTGGAGCCCTCTGTAGGCCTCTTCAGCTCCCACTACACAAGCTAATGGCTCCACAGCAAGGGAAAATAGCAGTGGGGAAAACCGCTCCACCCGGTACTGCTCTGATATCGTGCATCCCGTACGGACTCTCGCCACCGGGTCCATATATAGTAGCCTCACCCAGTGTATAAATCCCAGTCTGAGACCCATTTTGTGCAATACGGCATAAAGGAGCCCCCATTCAAGGTTGTTGAATGCCTTTTCCATGTCAATGGCGAACACTGCCCCTCCCTGGTCTGCAGTCACACCAAGCTCAATAATAGACAGCAGTCACCGGACATTTAAGGTTGTGTTCCGGCAAAGAAGGAAGCCTGCCTGGTCATGATGCACCAGAGGTGTCATGTAAGGGAGCAGTCACGCTGCTAGCACCTTGCTTAGAATTTTAAAGTCGAGATTTAACATTGACAATGGTCTGTAAGCTGCACACTCCAAAGGGGACTTGTCCGTCTTCAACAGTGGAATGACTACCTCCTACCTAGTGGTAACCCGGTAAGCGACCTTTCTTCCTCGCCTCCACGTACATCTCCACCAATTTGGGGGACAGTTCTCCCGCATATGCTGCATAAAATTCCTTGGGGAGCCCATCCGTGCCCAGTGTTTTCCCCCTCGCCAGTTCCTTAATAGCTACCCGGATTTTGCATTCTGAGATTTCAGCTCCTAGGAGCTCTACTCCCTCGTCTGTTAGTGTGCGTAAAGGAAGGTCTGCCAGGTAGTCCTCGACTTCCCCGCCCCTCAGGGCCCTGAACTCTTTTAAAGTCTCTTGTAGTAGCTGCGAAACCTATTGCTGATGTTGACCTGTCGGTATAGATAATGCCCCTCTGAATCTGGCAATTCTATAATTATATACTCCCTGCGGGTGGGGCTGGCGAGCCACGCCAGCAGTCTACCCGCCTTGTCTCTCTCAGCATGAGTCCTGTCCATGTACGCTCGATAGTCAAAGCACCTCAATCTCTCTTAATGCACCACCACCTCCTCCTTTGCCTCGGGTAACTCCTGGTGGAGTTCTGGATTGTTCGGGCGTCTGCGTTCTACCTTCCTCAGTGCCCGATCAGCCCGTTCCACGTCGTCCAGTAGCATGCGTCGTACCCCTATGGACAGCGCCATGCAACGGCCCCTTATCACTGCCTTAAAGGCCTCCCATTCTGTCACCCTGGAGTCTGTGGATTTTGCATTGTCTGCAAAGTATGTGGTGATTTGTTCCTTCCTTAATCTCGTGGTAAAAGACCTGGTCCTACAGAGCCTCAAGTAACCAATAGGGGGTTGTTGTCTGACACTGTGGGAGTGAGGTACTCTGCGCTGTGAAGTCATGTCTGCATGTCTGGGGAGCATAGAAAGGGGCCCAGGCGGATGGGTAAGTCATGTACATGGGAAAGGTGAAAGTACTCCCTATCCAGTGGGTGCGTATGTCACCACATGTCTACCAGCCCCCAATGGGATTGCCAGTCCCTGAACGTCCTGGCTATCCTATGTACTGGGGCATCGCGCAGGGGTGGGTAGGAATGGTCAATGGCTGGGTCCGCTATACAATTAAAATCTCGACCCATACTATTTGACCCCATCATGTATGGCGCCAGAGAGCCAGACAAACGCTCAAAGAATGTCCTTGGTCTGTATTCTGGCCGTAAATATTTAACAGTGTGAAGGCTTGCCTGTCTAGTCACCCTGTGACCACCACGTATCTACCCTCTGGATCTACTTTGTGTCTGGTGTGTTGGAAGGGGGCGCCCTAATCCAGATCAAGACCCTTCTGGAGAATGCAGAGAACATAGTGTAGTATGCCTGGCCTCTCCATCTGCGGTGTAGTGCCACCCCTTTGGAAGCCAATGTGTGCATTTCCTGCAGCATCGCTATGTGGACCCCTCACCTATTCAGATGGGAAAAGACTTTGTAGCGTTTGTGCATAGAATGTATCCCCCGTATATTCCAGGAAAGGAGATTATATCCCCCCTGATTGGGCATTATAGATCAGTCTTTCCACCTCTGTCAGGCCTCCCTGGCCCTGCCCAATTCTCAGCGCCCTGTATTGCATGGTGGGATTGTCCGCGCAGCAGCTCGTAACCCCACATAAGGATAGACATCAGTGCCCCCAATTTACAACAATAGAACTCCCCCGCCTCGGGACAAGTGAGCAACTCTCTCCCATACAAACTGCACTCAGGCATACAAACAGGCTTAAGCCCAACTGTCGGGTGGTGGCTAGGCTACAGCTCGCTGGGAGGAAAACCATCCCCTTCGCCCTACCGGGTCCTCCCTTTCTAATGGTTAGCTTACATGGTGTTCATCCTGAGCCTCTCTAGCTCTCGATCCAGTCTCTAGTCCTCGTGCCCTCCTTCCCCCAACCCCAATTTCCCGCAGGTACTTGCGTGTCAGGCTTATGTTAGACCAGGTCGTCCACCGATCTGGGAGTGACCTCCAGCATTATCTGGCTTGCCTCCTCCACCGTGCTTGAGCTGTCATCAGAGTCCGAGTCTCTCTGTTCCTCCCCCGATAAAGAGGAAGCTCCCTGTGGGGCTGTGCACTCAGGAATGCTCTCACCACCATTGTTCTCTCCCTGTCCCGGGGTGCTTCCTCCGGGTTTGGGTGGCCTTTGGGCTTCCCCCCTTCCAGGGGTTTGAGTATAAATCCCCTCTGACTGGTCTCCGCTGTCTTGCCTCCGGACTCGTGGCCCTAGCCCCTTGATCTAGTCCCAGGCGTCTTGAGGCGTGGCAAAAAATGTGGTCTTCTCTGCATGTACTACCCAGAGTTTAGCTGGGAACACCATTGAGTACGACACCCCCATTTGTCGCAGTTTCCGCTTGGCCACAGTGAAGGAGGCTCACTGTCGCTGTACCTCTCTGGAGAAATCTGGGAAAATCTGTACAATGCTATTTTCAATTTTTAATTGTCCTATGTGTCAGGCTTGACTCAGCACATGATTCCTGTCCTTGTAGAAGAGAAGGCGAGCTACCACAGGTCTTGGAGGCCTTCCAGGGGGAGTGCCGTGCCCTTACAGGAACTCTGTGTGCCTGCTCCAGGGCGAAGTATGGCGATAGACCCTCCTCAGCTACTTCTGTGTAGATCCAGTTCTCAAGGTAGGCCACCATATTGTTGCCTTCAATTTTTTCTGGCAGCCCAGTAACTTTAATGTTGTTCCGTCGTGCCCTATTTTCAGCATCTTCGGTGCGCAGTTCCAACACTTTACCTCGCTTTTCAATGTCTGTGAGTTTGCGGGTGGACTCAGATACCTGTGGTTTCAAGTCGCAGATGTCCCCTTCCAACGATGTAACGCGGTCCGCCAGCTTCCTGTGGTCTGCCCCAAGTAGCCCCAGATCCACTTGGAGCGTGTTGATTCTAGATTTCACTGCTGTCCTCGACGCTTCTATGGACTGCAGGATGTCATGTAGGGATGGTTCATCTTGGCTCGTCTTCTTTTCACCATGGGATCCCGTGAGTTGTCACACCCCTGTAGCGTCTTCTCCCGCAGGGTCCTGCTGCTCTGCCTCCTTGCCCCATGGTAGGTGTAGGCCTTCACTCTTCCTGTCCTTCGCGGTCTGTGCACGCTCTGGGGCAAAAGTTCTCTCTGCATCCACCAGTCTGTTCCAGCCTTTAACTGTGGTTTCTGCTAACGTTCCTCCTTTCGGCGGCAGTACTCTTGCGTCCGCCGTGCTCCTTCTGTGGCCCCTTAAGGAATGGCCAGTGGGGAATTCAGGTCACCAGGTGGGCCGCCCAGGTAGTAGTACTGGATGGGGTATTCCCCCTCCCCACCGGGGGTATCTTAGGCCTTCACTGTGGGCCTCAGTTGGGCACCGGTGCCAGCCGCATGGGTGTTAATGCTCCTAGGTACCCCTGGAGTTATCTGTGGCAGCCGGGCCGATCCTTCCAGGTGGGGCCGCCCGCTTGTCTTATTTAGTGAGTGCATCCCACTCCGTTATTGCCCTTAGGCAGCAGCAATCCCGCCAAGGTCGGTGCTGTGGCCGGCTGGGTCAGGCCCCAGGCAGGCCGCCACGACACCAGTGCTGGGGAACCAAAGTCTTGCAGCTCTCTTTCTTCAGACTGGGCCATGGGTTCTGCTGTAGTGGTGCGGGTCACTGGTGAGGTGCCCCCCCACTGCAGCCCCAAGAGAAAAGCAAATACAGATGCAGGCAGCAGCCCTCAGGTACCAGGGGGCACCTCACCCTATCCCAGGCAGTCCCTCTTACCGGAGTGAAACACCACTCCCGCAGAGACAGGTGCGCACCCTACAGAGTCAACACTCTCTGCAGTAGCAGGGGTCCACGGGTCGCTGTGTTCCCAGTGATCAGTTGTTCACTTTTCATTGGGGAGAATGGGTAGGTTTTCCCGCACTTCCACCGCTGGGTCTGGATGCGGCCGCCTATGATCTTCGCTAGTTGTGCTGGCCCCGGGCCGCAGGCGCCATCTTGCCTGGCCGCTCCACTCCCACCCTAACGCCGATCCGTAGCTCCAGGCTGGCCCTGTCACCCCTGAGCTCGCCAGTTCACACCACCTCAGGGCCACGCCAGCCACCACCTCCCAGGTCCGCTAGAGGCCAGTCCGGTCGCAGGAGGCCTCTTCTGGTTGTGGGTACCATCTTAGTGAGCTCTGCAGGTATCGAGTGTGGGGCGATTATTTGGTGAAGTTGCGCCTAATTTTGCCTTTTGCCCCAGTTCTGCCAGTTCTCTTGCCCTGCGGGGGTCTGGGGGTGGGCAATTGACTGATCACTCTCCCCAGTATCGGTCAGGATGGGCTGAATTGGGTGATCACCCGCGGGAGCTCCGGTTTAGGTGCCCTGCTCCATCGGCATCCGGCCACTCCCTCGGGAATCTTCCGTCTGTAATGAGAAAAATGGTGCTTGTTATTATATTGCAAGCATTTCTCATTTGTGCCAAAAAGTGTAGCCATTTTATTGCTAAGCAATATGGACTAACACCAAACCTCCGTAACAAAGTGGCTTGTTTTTCGACCTTGTACACAGCGCTCAGACAGTAGCAGTATGAGCTCATGCAGGCTCAAATACGTCATACACAACAAGCTGTGAGGTAACGTGCACAAAAATAAAAGACACAAAGCTAAAATGGTTGCATGGCTCAGGCTAAGTCTATAATGACCCTGAGGACCATATGACACTACTAGTGTCTACTCTACTACCCGATTTGTACTAGTGATGTATGTTGTATATGTATGTATTTACTTTTTTTTCAATCTTGCTAGTGAAAAAGAATAAATAGGGGGATGTGTATATGGCATCTAAAAAATGTGTAATGTTTTTTCTAGGCGTACTGCCGACCACCAGTGCCGGGGCCATCGGCGATGGCGATGCAGCCGCTGAGGGAGCAGGAGGAGATGCGGCAGTTGCAGGAGGAGCTGCAGGGGGTCAGCCAGCAGCAGTGGCGGGAGGTGGTAAGTTATATTCCTTACTTATTGACATTACACTCGCTGCAACTGTGTACACTGTACTGTTGAGACTCAGTAGGTAAGAAGATATTGTGAACGGTTGAAGAAGACACCCTTTACTTAGCATTAGCAATAGCATTAGCTGCGGGAGTGTTGAGTAACCAATGGCCTCTTCTATGTGACTTCAACTCAGCTGTGAAAGTTTTATGGAGAAGGCTAAAAGTCAGATCAGATGACCTTGATGGATGAGTTGAAAGCAAAGGGAAAGAAGGGTGGAAGGAGGAAGGACAGGCGAGATGTAATATTTATGACTGTCAGAGAAGGTTACGTGGGATGCATGCATAGGTGGCTGATAGGAATCAGATACATGGGTGGTTGAATGCCTGAAACTCTCACAAATGTTAGAGGCCAAGGAAGTGTGAGGATAGATACATACCACAAATGTTATGTACTGTGCATGCTACTGCTACTGTGCCACAATGTGTATAATTACTGTTTTGCTAAGAGTATATTGTTACAATAGTCTTGTTTTTTCTTCTTGATATAGCTACCCCTTCCAAAGGGAAACCAGACAGGAAGGAGTTGTCAGCTATGGCCCAGCGCCAGAAGCTGAAGGACACACAAACAGAATACCGGTGGCTGGGGGTTCTGGCGGAGCAGGAGGAGAAGGAGAAGGCGGCAGCTCCAATGCCCGGGGCCCCAGCCAGCCCCCTCCAGTGTTACAGCGCCACCATCTGGCAGCCGCCCACTGCTGCACTTCGTTATCTAGCACTGCTATCCCCCTCGTGGATGCAATTGTCGATCATTGAAGCGCCGCGTGGCACACCTAGAGGAGCAAATTAATAGCCTGGAGAGGCAAGCCTGCCGATGAGTTGAGACCCTGTTTGATTGCCCCTTTTTTATTGCTTCTTTTGGTGGGTGGGAATTGGGCATTTGGGTTTATTATGGACATTGGCAATTGGTTGGACTTTTTCGTTTCGGCATTGGTTGGGGTTAGGGAGAGGAGTGGGTCAGGTGTAGTTGTTGGATTTTTCACATTTTTTATTTTCTTAGGGGACTAAATTATATTTATACTTTATATATGATGTTGTTAATGTTTTGTGGGTGAGGTTACTGTTTTACATCACACTGTTTCCTGCTGCTGCAGGGCCACAGCCAGTGTTTGATTTAAATAATCGTCTGACTTTGTAAGACACAGATAGATGTGGTACCCCACACTGAGTGACTTCTCCTACTAGTACTGTCAGTCTCTCCTCCTGGTCTATGCATTCTGCAACTGGACCAAAGGG
Organism: Lissotriton vulgaris; assembly: GCF_964263255.1. Lineage (NCBI taxonomy): Eukaryota > Metazoa > Chordata > Amphibia > Caudata > Salamandridae > Lissotriton > Lissotriton vulgaris. The sequence goes on along the minus strand of NC_141687.1, from coordinate 1,019,754,436 downwards.
GTGTGTGAATTAAGGAAAAAATGTCCATTATTAATTATGCCTTCCCCAAACTTCTTCTCTTACCTGTGCTTGATGTTTAACTTAGACACAGCGATGGCTGCATGGTAGTGATGGTTTGGTTTGCCAACATGCCATTAGTTGAGGTGGTAGTAGTAGACACTGGCAGTAGCATTTGCAAAAAGAAAAAAGAAAATGAGACAGTCAGTCACCTGAGAGAGACTGTGGGAGGAGTAGTAGAACAAAGTACAGTACAGACCTTACTGCCAAAGAATAATATGCCAAAATAAAAAAAACATAATGGTGGCGGGGATAGCCTAGTACAACAAATTACAAACTGTAGTTGTGTTGAGTCACTCGACTAGGCCTACACTCGACACAAGCGTAACCTTTAGTGCTGTGTAGGAGGATGACAACAAATCCAATCGATGCCGGCAATTAATGATGATGGATTAGGTTCCTTTGGAGAAAAAAAATTACCTTGCAAATATACTGATCCTGGGTGGGCAAGCAGAAGAAGATCCTCGCCCTGCCTTGAAATTGAATTAGTGTTGCTTTTGCCACATCCGCCCCAGCAAGCATATGATCAATTATTGGTGTACCTTTAATTTAGTCACACCTCAATAAATCACTCAACCCGGGGAAAGAGGGCTAGGGTTTGATGAATAGTTGAGAAGGGAGGTTTGGTGAAAAGTTTGACAAAGAAAAACACTACGCATGGACAAACAACAAAACACAATCTTGGCAGAGGACCATATCCATAAATCTGTTAATGGTGAAAAAGGAAATGCATGCATGATGATGATATTGATAACTTGATGGTTAATGATAAGTAGTACTTACTAACTACTACTAGACAATTAGACAGTACAGGGCAGCAGTATAGTATGCAATTTGCCTTGTCTGTTTGCCCTCAGAAAACCCAAATTACATACAGTTTCTGTTCTGTTGTACCGAGCTTACTTTTAAAGATAGAAAAGAAAATTTAAAAAAAAACTGTAGGGATGAATTATAAGCAGAGAGCAAACATAATAAGAACAACACACAGTTGTAATGATTGAAGATAAAAAATGAATCACATTATTTAAAAGATGATGAATGTTGATACTGTTACTATATGTTGGGCAAATCCTTTAGAGTTTTAGCAGCTCAAAATTGGAACAAACTTCCGATTTGCCTCAGACTGGAAAAATCTGAAGTCAAGTTCAGAGGTCTTTTAAAAACTCACCTTTACAGCTCATAAAGCTCGGGGATTGATTGGTTGTCCTCATCCTATCTGTTGCCTGCTTTTCTTCTCTCCATAGTGCAGGGACACGCCGGGATGGCGTCACCATGCGCTTTATAAACTACTTTATTATTATTATTATTATTATTATTATTATCCTGGTCAAATTGGGGAGTTGCATCTCGGCGTTCCACTTGGTCCTCCCTTCCATGGATGCTCCGTCCATTCATCTTGGGTGACGCCACTGCCTGCCTGGGGGATGTGGATTGATAAGGTAAGTGTGAGTTGTTTTTCCCAGTATAGCACAGGGTAAGGGCCGGCCTGTAATTGTAGATGGAAAAACAAAAGGGATATAGAAAAATCAAGGTGAAAGAAAATGCATAAATTACGGTGGAGTGCATCAAGAACACTTTCAGTGGCGGCATGGATACATCATGTTTACTCTGTTTCCAGCATTAACCTACAACAACAGGACATAGCAGGCCCAGGGTTCCCGTAACCCATCCTCCATTTAGCGTACATTTTTTGACAAAGGCAGACAAAGCACATACACAGCAACATAGCATTTTTACAAATTAAGTGACTGTCAGTCATACCACTACACTCGACTCCACCACTTCACAGACATGTAGGTCTGCTGTGGTTGTTGTTGACTTGTTTACCATTTAAGCTATCCTGGCTGAAGACGGCTGATAGCCAGAAACCAGTCCTAGGATGCTTGATTCCGGTCCAGGAAAGACATGGCTTGGCAGTTCGGGCTGGACTGTTCCCATGAGGCACAGGATCAAGACGGATTTGCATATGGCCATGTCTGAACTGGGGTGGCTTGGTGAGCAAAATAACGATGGATTAAACCCAGATCTGTGACTGGGGGTGAATGTTTTGCCATTGTGCAACATGCCGTTCATCATCTTGTGTGTTTTACCTTTTATGCCACTCATGAAACACCCTGACTTATTCCATCAATCATTTCCGATCCTATTGAGTGACTGGGAAGATATTATGTCATTATGGTCATCATCATTGTGTCGTCCGACTCAGTGTGCAGTGTACAGAGTGAGTCCACATTCCATATTCAAAATGCAATGGATCGGCCTGCAATAGAAATACAATTTTGTTATTAAAAAACAAGAAGGGAAACATCGACTTGAGTTACTTTTAGTGTGTAGATTAAATAATAGTACACAATGAATTTGTTTCATGCACAACAAACAACAACACAAATCACTCAGTCAGCTTCCAATGCATGCCATCATTCATTACCTGTTCCTTCTCATCTTAAGTTAAGGGGCAGTCTCTCTCGGCTCAGAAAGGAGGATAGCTATAGTAGTCATGATGTTCCACTTATTTTGGAAGGACTCAATGAGGCATAATTTTCCTTTTTCTTCTATTCTACATCCAATCATTATCTGGCTTGAGGGAAATGGATTTAGGGCGAGTCAGGAGGATGGAGGAGCAGGACTCGGAGGAGTGGACTTCAGTGAACTGCAGACAGCTGCAACTGCAATATGGCAATAAAAAGACTAGAAGACGGTGGTGATGGATTTGTTGTGATTCGAAGTTTCGAACCAGAAAGACAGACACATACAAATAAAAGTAAATAAGGGAGTAAGAAGTTGAAGCCTAGTTGACAGGGAAGTATAGGTCGTCCTCAAACTCTGGGGATTCAACCAGAAGTAGGTAATCATCATCTAACACACTACTTCTGTCCCCTAAGTTGCTGTCCTCATCTTACTACATTGATTCATGTATTGTTTAATTCAGTAGTATAAAGTGCTGATTCATTTTGATCATGGATAACCCCCTTCACGTTTTTGGGCAAGAGACTGGTCCTTTTCACTGTTACAATGGCACCAGAAGCATTGACAACACGTTCAGAAGAGACACTTGTGACAGGGCAAGCCAGATAGTTTATCGCCAGCCTGCTGAACACTGAATATTTGTTCCTTTTCCCATACCAAGGCCTGGACCATCCGCTCAATGTTCAGGGGTGCTACACTTTGTTTGGCCTCTTTTGTCTTTGCATCAGCACTGGACCTAGCAAGCACTTGCTGTAAATACCAATCCTGTGCTGATTTTACTGGGCCTGATGATCCGGTTCTTGCTGTTGTTGTCGATAGGGTTGGTGACCGCTCTGAGCCAAACGCACTGCCCTCAGGCTCTGAAGTGGAACTTGATACCACATGCCCTGCTGCAGTACTTGTTGTGGGTTTTAGGAGCAGGCCTTTAATTGCCAGCCGTTAATTTTCAAAGTGAGTAGCTACCTCAGCTATTCAACTTTCGGTAGTTTCTTGTCAGGTCCGTGTCAGCAAGGGGTTAATGGTTCGCGCTGACTTTCAATTCGGAATCAATCCGGCGTTTTCGAGCAGCAACACAGACTCGAGTCTGTGTTGCTGCTCGAAAACACCGATACATTTTTCCTTTGGCTGGGATTTCAGTTCCCACCCTCAGACGTTGGAACATGTGAGCACCGTTTGTGCACCGCTTCGTGGGCACCCCAATTCCAGCCCAATAGCTGGTTGAAGCACAGAAACCCTGCCCGGTCGAGTGTAACCGGTACTACGGCCATTCTTACGCCATTGAGCAGAATCATTATCCCCAGTCCCTGTCCTGAAGAGAACCTGAAACAACCCCGGTTCGAAACGCGTCGACACCTCCACCCTGTGGTAAACCTCCAAGGGTGCCACTAGGACATAATTACACCGATTCCGTTGGACCCTAGTTGTGCAACCCGCTTCAAAAAAATTAACCACAGGCTTGGTTGACAGGCAGGCATTCCATTCCACCTCCCCGCCTGTCCCATGGTTTCACAGTCTGTAGGACTGGTCCACATTTGCTTTACACTTCAAAGTTTTGCACTGTATATAATTGCAATTAATATTGTTCACTGAATTTTGTATTGTTTTTGGTGTGTCTCGTTCACTAATGTGGCCTCATTCACTTTTGTATGTATTGTATATTTGTAAATTCTGTAAATTGTAGATATTGCCATCATTTATCCACTGTCATAACAGTTGTTTTGTTTGCGTTCATGTCTTAGATTCCTTAAAAATTTGAGTCTCAGTAGAAAATAAATTTGATTTGGGATTCTTTCCCAGAGGTCGCGTGGTATTTCTTTGACTACGTGGCTGAAAGGTGTTGTTGATAATTATCCTGTCCAGCCACCCTGTTCTGTTTTCCCGATATTTGTGCCCAGCACTGACCATCAAAGTAATTACAACTGTGATTTTCTGATAACCTGATTTTATTTTATTTACTTAAAACTTCACATTGAGCTCAATGTTATAATTGTGTTTAACCTGTGTTGCATATTGCAACAACTGTATCCATTGCATTTAAAAGTCAACTGCTATTTGAAAGTATTCAATTGCAACATTTAATTCTGAGAAAGTATTTGTATACCTACTTGTGGTTCTAAAATAAAACAACAATATATTTTTGTATACAAAACAATTGGCCTAGAGTTCAGTTCTTAAGTGTGTGAGACCATTTGCTGACTGAGTGTGCACAACAAATTCTTTACACTGTCCTCTGATACTGCCTTACTGCTTGACCAAGCTACCACTTTAGAGAGTAAGTTTATATCTAACTTTAGCCTCTGCCATACCTCTAGGGACTGTGGACTCTGTGCACACTGAACCTTACTTTGGTGCAGTATATACAGAGCCACTTTCTTACAATTGGCACTCAGCAGTAAGACATACATTCCTTTTTCAGAAGTGGACGTTGCCCGCAACAAAAGTTGAATAGCTTGTTCTGTTCTGTTTTCCCCATTGTTGAGATCCGGGCTGGGCAGACGTAGGATCCAAAACCTTCACTGTTCTACAGTCAGGGCACAAATATCGAGCACTGGGATCTTCCCTGGTAACAGGTGAGTAATTTCGTTTTTGTTAATCTGATGATTTTCAAGTAATATTTCAAAGTTGCAAAACTTCACACTTAGAAGAATTTCCAAGTGAAACCCAACCAATGTTACCCCATGGAGAAAATCAAGTTATTGGTCTTTGGGTAAGTACTTGGCTGGCATAGTTAAGGTTCTGGGGCAAGACTCAGGGGTCTCCCAGGGTCAGGTAGGTACAGTTGTTACACCCTCAGCGGCACAGGGGCAGCCGGGTGCAGAGTGAGTAGGCCTAATGTTATCCTACGGAGGATAGGGGGCCTTCGGTTGGTGGCTGCTAGCAGGCAGACCACGCGACTGTGGGAGCTGAGCTCCTGGTCACTTACACAAGGCAAGTGGGGAAGTAGGATAGGACAGATGCTGCACTTCCAGTGTGTAGGAACTGGGATCACCAGTTCCCCGGGGGTAGCTTGGCCCGAGCAGGTAGGCACCCGAAAGCTTGGGTGTTAAGTGACCACACAGCACACGCATCCACTGAGACAATAAAACGCAAGCAATGACTGACGCCACTCCAGTGAGTTTGAGTAAAAATCAAATAGCTTTTATCTAGAGCAGAGTCAGGGTAATCAAAAATCACAGTATCTCTATTTCATCAAAGCATTTCATCAGAGGGGAGCAAAGGGAGCAGTTTAATAATCAATGTAGCATATTGCAATACCAATTTCATTAAGGGATTAGCATTTCATTACTTAGCAATAAACATTTCATTGTGTTAGGAATCAGCATGTTATTAAACAGGAGCAAAACATTTCATGAGGCTGGGGTAAAAGAACTCCGTAATCTGAAGTAAACCCTTCAGTAAACACTCTGGGCAGAAATAAACACTTCCTCATGCCAGGGTAAACGTCTCCTTAATCAAGAAGGACATGTCATTGGGAAATAACCATTTTAGCAGGAAATCATAACCATTCCATTACTCAGCATTAAATATTTCATAAGGCACTAACAAGCAAGGCATCAAGCCTAGCTGGTGATTTCATTAGGCAAGAATAAACATTTCCTTTAACCAGAATGAGCAGGCATTACTCTCATGAAGAGGGATTCAACATTTCAGTAACCAGATTAAGCCTATATATAACCTTGTGCGTCAGGACCAGCAAAGCGATGGCACGTTTCAGCATTCCTTGGAGTCCTGCCTAAGGCAGATTGGAGCAATCGGTCCCCCAACGGGGGGTTAACTTGACTCAACTTGGGCCCCCAAATGTGTCTTCCGGGGCTCTGGCCCAGTCTCAGGGCAATGAATAATCAAGATAGCAATGTCTCAATAACACAGTTCATTAGGGCAGTAAGGTGAACATTTCATTAGGGTAAAATCAAACATTTCATTAGGCAAAACCACCCATTTCCTGATGCAGGACTGGACATTGCATTATCTCCGTCAAGCAAGCTTGAACATTTCATTGACCGAGAGTAAACATCTCATTAGGTAAGAGTAAACCTTTCCTTACTCAGGAATAAGCATTTCATAGATCAGGGCTAAACATTTCATTAAATGGGAACACCCAACTCATTGAGCAGGAATGAAAATCTTGTTTCAAACCCAGTGCAGGACCTGGCCTGAAAGCACAGGCTCCTATAATGGTACTGGCCCAGCTCGGGGCCTGGCAGGCTTGTCCTGGCACAGGTCAGAGGACCCTCTTGTGGCTAATTAGGGCCAACGGGGCCCAAAAACAGTCTGCCCTGGGAGAGGGGCAAACTCGGGCCTTCTCCGGCCTTCCGCCCTCCTCCCCGAGGGTTACCTTAGTCTTCTTCGGCCCCCTCGGGCTCTTGCGGATATCTCTGCAGGAAGGAAGGGCTCCCGCCCTCTGGTAGGCCTCACACGGCCTTTGAACCAATCCCGGGCCCTGCGCCGGCCGGGGGGGGGGGGGTTGGGGGGGGCTCTCGCACTCTCGCTAAGCCCGGGGACGACAGGCTGTTCCCGGGCCTTCTGTAGCGCCCAGGGCCCGGGAACCAATCAGGATGCGGCTTATGAGGGGCCCGGCCACAGCGGCCAATGGTGGTGCGACTCCTGGGGGGCGCAGCAGCCGTAGCCAATGGCTGCGTGGCGCCGGGCGGGGGCATGGCCGGTGACGCGGCCGACGCTCCCCAGTCACATGAGGGGCATAAAGGCTTCGGGACCTAGCACGGCCTACCCGGCGCAGCGGCGGCCCTCTCCTGGCACCGAGGGCCGCCGGGACGATTCCACCAGCAGTGGGGGGGCCTCAACAGCCCCGCGCCGGGCCACGGCGGTGAATCAGGGCCCTAGGCGCATCCGATGACAGCGCCTCTCATGAACATTCTCCCGGGCCGGGCGCGGCCCACAGAAACACGGAGGTGGCCCTCTCCTGGCACCAGGGGCCGCCGAGGGGGCAGATGACAGTGATGGCAGTCCGGAGGGCTCCCGCACTGTAGCGGTAGGTCAGGAGGTGCTTTACCTATGCAATAGCTGCTTCCAGGTCACACACAGCACTTGGTCTTCGTAGCGCCTCGTTGGGCAGAGGAGTGCTGGGCTGGATTAGCGTTCAGGGACACCTAGCGCTTAGAAGCACAACCAAGGGGCTCTGGAGTCGCAGCAGGTCTGCAAATTACAGCGCTATTCTTGGCAGTTTAGTTCAGTTCAGGCAGTTCTGGGGCTAGCGCTTCTCTGGTGCCACAACAAGAGAGCGCTTGAGGGGCAGTTAGGCAAGTCAGGCCACACGACAGTGGCAGGATAGCGCAGGGACCTAGGTCAAGACAAAGGGGGCAGAAGGAGCACAGCTCAATACCTGGTGGATCCCCAGTAGTCCTGTGGTAGTTAGGTTTCTTCTGGGCGCTAGATGGATCTTGCACCCTTAGTAGATAGTTGCTTGGTTTCTTGAAGGGGGGGCTGAGTTGAAGGCTGCTGACAGGATTCCTCAGCAGGTCACTGCAGGTGGTCCCTGGGTTCCCCTCCCTCCGGGCCAGATCAGTGGGCTAGTTCAGTGTTCCTCACACAGCTTGGTGGGCAGCGCCTAAACCCTGTCACCCCCATTGTTATAGGTTTCTGACTAGACCCTACCGCCTAAGTCCCTTGCATAGGGTACCCCAGGTCTGTGATGCCCCAACTGACTGAAAACTTTCCCTCCTTTTCTTAATATAGGCCCAGGTCAGGTGACCACCCTCTAAGGCGGCAAAAGCAGACTCCGCCCCTATTCTAGAAGGTTCCAGGAGCTTTCCTAGTCTAGCTATGGGCAGGCAAGGCAGGCTGGTATGGCAACAATGTTTAGGGGTTCTTGCCAGCTCCTGGCAACCAGAGTGCGCCTAAAAAGACCAGTAGCAGGGGCCAGTGGCAGCCATGTTGGGGGAAGAGAGCACTTGCACCTTAGCATTGATTTTAACATTACACCGAGCATCTCAACCTCACAGGGCCTACACAACTTCATTACGATGGGAGGACATCCTGAATTAAGGGAGCGAAAGCGAAAAATATCAGTGAAAAGGGCCAAGTTCAACACAGTGGCACTCGGGCGGCTAGGTGCAGGGAGCTTTTGGGCCTTCGGGCGCCCAATGTATTTCAATGGGAAAGCTTGAAACAAAGGCTGCAAGCTCAGGGATGGAGATTCTTCAGGTGCGACCACCACTTTGAGAGGTAAGTTGGGAGGCTGTAGGTTAGGTAGCGACCCAGGAGTTGGGCACAGGGGACCATGGGGCGCTGGGTGCATGGGGTGTTGTTTGGTGTTGGGAAATCTTACCCTCAGCTGGTCGCGGTTGGAGGGGTCCCTGGTTGTGAGGCTGCAGGCATCGTCAGGAGCGTCGAGGAGGGTCCTTGGGTGCTGGATTTGTGGTCACAGTCACCAGGGGGACGTCCTCATGGTCTTTGTTCACTCAGGCACAGTCCGAGCTTGGCAGGTGTAGAGTGTGCTGGGTTTGCGGTTCCTGGCTGGAACCCTGTGTTGTTGCTATTTGAGCAGAACCACTGCTCGTGGGAGTCCCAGTCTTTAGATGAGCAGGGCAGACAGGTCCTCCGGGGTTTTCGAGGTTGCTCCATTGAGGGGGCAGGAGCCTGTCTCTGATTGGGTAGGGCTCTCCATCCTCAAGATGGAGAGAGCCCGGAGTTGTGCTTCACCTCGCCTCCCCCACCTGAGGTGTGGGTTGGCAGAGGCTGGCACACCCCCTTTCCTCACTTAGGTTTTCCCACCTGTCTTCCCACCAGAGTGGGGTCAGAACCGGTGGGGGCCAGTTGCTGAGTTCAGCAAGTGGCCTGGAGAAGCTCACAAAGGCGGCATGCCTTTGAAGCCCATCCTGGGGGCGGAGGCCTAGCACCTTGCCCCAGGATGTGCATTGTTGAAGGCCCATGAGAGTGGATGGCTCTCTACCCAGGGGTCCAGCAACATGTCTGCTAGGTGGCAGCCTCTCAGTCAGGACACGGGTTGTGGGTTAGTTTCAGGGGGCAGCTCCAAGTTATCCTTTGTCGTGCATTGTACATTAAATCCCACACTGGCATCAGTGTGGATTTAATGTGCTGAGTCTTAAGTGCAGCCATCATGGTGCTGTGTAATTCGTGATGACGACCTCCCACCACCATATACTCTTAATGGCAGCACTGCACTTATAGTGCCCAGGAATGGACCTGGGTATTGTAGGGGTATAGGGCTTATTTCCTTGTACCCATACCACTGGCATAGGGCACCCAGCTACACGGGTGACTGAGTTATGCCAGGGCAGAGGTCTTTTAAAAACTCACCTTTACAGCTCATAAAGCTCGGGGATTGATTGGTTGTCCTCATCCTATCTGTTGCCTGCTTTTCTTCTCTCCATAGTGCAGGGACACGCCGGGATGGCGTCACCATGCGCTTTATAAACTACTTTATTATTATTATTATTATTATTATTATTATCCTGGTCAAATTGGGGAGTTGCATCTCGGCGTTCCACTTGGTCCTCCCTTCCATGGATGCTCCGTCCATTCATCTTGGGTGACGCCACTGCCTGCCTGGCGGATGTGGATTGATAAGGTAAGTGTGAGTTGTTTTTCCCAGTATAGCACAGGGTAAGGGCCGGCCTGTAATTGTAGATGGAAAAACAAAAGGGATATAGAAAAATCAAGGTGAAAGAAAATGCATAAATTACGGTGGAGTGCATCAAGAACACTTTCAGTGGCGGCATGGATACATCATGTTTACTCTGTTTCCAGCATTAACCTACAACAACAGGACATAGCAGGCCCAGGGTTCCCGTAACCCATCCTCCATTTAGCGTACATTTTTTGACAAAGGCAGACAAAGCACATACACAGCAACATAGCATTTTTACAAATTAAGTGACTGTCAGTCATACCACTACACTCGACTCCACCACTTCACAGACATGTAGGTCTGCTGTGGTTGTTGTTGACTTGTTTACCATTTAAGCTATCCTGGCTGAAGACGGCTGATAGCCAGAAACCAGTCCTAGGATGCTTGATTCCGGTCCAGGAAAGACATGGCTTGGCAGTTCGGGCTGGACTGTTCCCATGAGGCACAGGATCAAGACGGATTTGCATATGGCCATGTCTGAACTGGGGTGGCTTGGTGAGCAAAATAACGATGGATTAAACCCAGATCTGTGACTGGGGGTGAATGTTTTGCCATTGTGCAACATGCCGTTCATCATCTTGTGTGTTTTACCTTTTATGCCACTCATGAAACACCCTGACTTATTCCATCAATCATTTCCGATCCTATTGAGTGACTGGGAAGATATTATGTCATTATGGTCATCATCATTGTGTCGTCCGACTCAGTGTGCAGTGTACAGAGTGAGTCCACATTCCATATTCAAAATGCAATGGATCGGCCTGCAATAGAAATACAATTTTGTTATTAAAAAACAAGAAGGGAAACATCGACTTGAGTTACTTTTAGTGTGTAGATTAAATAATAGTACACAATGAATTTGTTTCATGCACAACAAACAACAACACAAATCACTCAGTCAGCTTCCAATGCATGCCATCATTCATTACCTGTTCCTTCTCATCTTAAGTTAAGGGGCAGTCTCTCTCGGCTCAGAAAGGAGGATAGCTATAGTAGTCATGATGTTCCACTTATTTTGGAAGGACTCAATGAGGCATAATTTTCCTTTTTCTTCTATTCTACATCCAATCATTATCTGGCTTGAGGGAAATGGATTTAGGGCGAGTCAGGAGGATGGAGGAGCAGGACTCGGAGGAGTGGACTTCAGTGAACTGCAGACAGCTGCAACTGCAATATGGCAATAAAAAGACTAGAAGACGGTGGTGATGGATTTGTTGTGATTCGAAGTTTCGAACCAGAAAGACAGACACATACAAATAAAAGTAAATAAGGGAGTAAGAAGTTGAAGCCTAGTTGACAGGGAAGTATAGGTCGTCCTCAAACTCTGGGGATTCAACCAGAAGTAGGTAATCATCATCTAACACACTACTTCTGTCCCCTAAGTTGCTGTCCTCATCTTACTACATTGATTCATGTATTGTTTAATTCAGTAGTATAAAGTGCTGATTCATTTTGATCATGGATAACCCCCTTCACGTTTTTGGGCAAGAGACTGGTCCTTTTCACTGTTACAATGGCACCAGAAGCATTGACAACACGTTCAGAAGAGACACTTGTGACAGGGCAAGCCAGATAGTTTATCGCCAGCCTGCTGAACACTGAATATTTGTTCCTTTTCCCATACCAAGGCCTGGACCATCCGCTCAATGTTCAGGGGTGCTACACTTTGTTTGGCCTCTTTTGTCTTTGCATCAGCACTGGACCTAGCAAGCACTTGCTGTAAATACCAATCCTGTGCTGATTTTACTGGGCCTGATGATCCGGTTCTTGCTGTTGTTGTCGATAGGGTTGGTGACCGCTCTGAGCCAAACGCACTGCCCTCAGGCTCTGAAGTGGAACTTGATACCACATGCCCTGCTGCAGTACTTGTTGTGGGTTTTAGGAGCAGGCCTTTAATTGCCAGCCGTTAATTTTCAAAGTGAGTAGCTACCTCAGCTATTCAACTTTCGGTAGTTTCTTGTCAGGTCCGTGTCAGCAAGGGGTTAATGGTTCGCGCTGACTTTCAATTCGGAATCAATCCGGCGTTTTCGAGCAGCAACACAGACTCGAGTCTGTGTTGCTGCTCGAAAACACCGATACATTTTTCCTTTGGCTGGGATTTCAGTTCCCACCCTCAGACGTTGGAACATGTGAGCACCGTTTGTGCACCGCTTCGTGGGCACCCCAATTCCAGCCCAATAGCTGGTTGAAGCACAGAAACCCTGCCCGGTCGAGTGTAACCGGTACTACGGCCATTCTTACGCCATTGAGCAGAATCATTATCCCCAGTCCCTGTCCTGAAGAGAACCTGAAACAACCCCGGTTCGAAACGCGTCGACACCTCCACCCTGTGGTAAACCTCCAAGGGTGCCACTAGGACATAATTACACCGATTCCGTTGGACCCTAGTTGTGCAACCCGCTTCAAAAAAATTAACCACAGGCTTGGTTGACAGGCAGGCATTCCATTCCACCTCCCCGCCTGTCCCATGGTTTCACAGTCTGTAGGACTGGTCCACATTTGCTTTACACTTCAAAGTTTTGCACTGTATATAATTGCAATTAATATTGTTCACTGAATTTTGTATTGTTTTTGGTGTGTCTCGTTCACTAATGTGGCCTCATTCACTTTTGTATGTATTGTATATTTGTAAATTCTGTAAATTGTAGATATTGCCATCATTTATCCACTGTCATAACAGTTGTTTTGTTTGCGTTCATGTCTTAGATTCCTTAAAAATTTGAGTCTCAGTAGAAAATAAATTTGATTTGGGATTCTTTCCCAGAGGTCGCGTGGTATTTCTTTGACTACGTGGCTGAAAGGTGTTGTTGATAATTATCCTGTCCAGCCACCCTGTTCTGTTTTCCCGATATTTGTGCCCAGCACTGACCATCAAAGTAATTACAACTGTGATTTTCTGATAACCTGATTTTATTTTATTTACTTAAAACTTCACATTGAGCTCAATGTTATAATTGTGTTTAACCTGTGTTGCATATTGCAACAACTGTATCCATTGCATTTAAAAGTCAACTGCTATTTGAAAGTATTCAATTGCAACATTTAATTCTGAGAAAGTATTTGTATACCTACTTGTGGTTCTAAAATAAAACAACAATATATTTTTGTATACAAAACAATTGGCCTAGAGTTCAGTTCTTAAGTGTGTGAGACCATTTGCTGACTGAGTGTGCACAACAAATTCTTTACACTGTCCTCTGATACTGCCTTACTGCTTGACCAAGCTACCACTTTAGAGAGTAAGTTTATATCTAACTTTAGCCTCTGCCATACCTCTAGGGACTGTGGACTCTGTGCACACTGAACCTTACTTTGGTGCAGTATATACAGAGCCACTTTCTTACAATTGGCACTCAGCAGTAAGACATACATTCCTTTTTCAGAAGTGGACGTTGCCCGCAACAAAAGTTGAATAGCTTGTTCTGTTCTGTTTTCCCCATTGTTGAGATCCGGGCTGGGCAGACGTAGGATCCAAAACCTTCACTGTTCTACAGTCAGGGCACAAATATCGAGCACTGGGATCTTCCCTGGTAACAGGTGAGTAATTTCGTTTTTGTTAATCTGATGATTTTCAAGTAATATTTCAAAGTTGCAAAACTTCACACTTAGAAGAATTTCCAAGTGAAACCCAACCAATGTTACCCCATGGAGAAAATCAAGTTATTGGTCTTTGGGTAAGTACTTGGCTGGCATAGTTAAGGTTCTGGGGCAAGACTCAGGGGTCTCCCAGGGTCAGGTAGGTACAGTTGTTACACCCTCAGCGGCACAGGGGCAGCCGGGTGCAGAGTGAGTAGGCCTAATGTTATCCTACGGAGGATAGGGGGCCTTCGGTTGGTGGCTGCTAGCAGGCAGACCACGCGACTGTGGGAGCTGAGCTCCTGGTCACTTACACAAGGCAAGTGGGGAAGTAGGATAGGACAGATGCTGCACTTCCAGTGTGTAGGAACTGGGATCACCAGTTCCCCGGGGGTAGCTTGGCCCGAGCAGGTAGGCACCCGAAAGCTTGGGTGTTAAGTGACCACACAGCACACGCATCCACTGAGACAATAAAACGCAAGCAATGACTGACGCCACTCCAGTGAGTTTGAGTAAAAATCAAATAGCTTTTATCTAGAGCAGAGTCAGGGTAATCAAAAATCACAGTATCTCTATTTCATCAAAGCATTTCATCAGAGGGGAGCAAAGGGAGCAGTTTAATAATCAATGTAGCATATTGCAATACCAATTTCATTAAGGGATTAGCATTTCATTACTTAGCAATAAACATTTCATTGTGTTAGGAATCAGCATGTTATTAAACAGGAGCAAAACATTTCATGAGGCTGGGGTAAAAGAACTCCGTAATCTGAAGTAAACCCTTCAGTAAACACTCTGGGCAGAAATAAACACTTCCTCATGCCAGGGTAAACGTCTCCTTAATCAAGAAGGACATGTCATTGGGAAATAACCATTTTAGCAGGAAATCATAACCATTCCATTACTCAGCATTAAATATTTCATAAGGCACTAACAAGCAAGGCATCAAGCCTAGCTGGTGATTTCATTAGGCAAGAATAAACATTTCCTTTAACCAGAATGAGCAGGCATTACTCTCATGAAGAGGGATTCAACATTTCAGTAACCAGATTAAGCCTATATATAACCTTGTGCGTCAGGACCAGCAAAGCGATGGCACGTTTCAGCATTCCTTGGAGTCCTGCCTAAGGCAGATTGGAGCAATCGGTCCCCCAACGGGGGGTTAACTTGACTCAACTTGGGCCCCCAAATGTGTCTTCCGGGGCTCTGGCCCAGTCTCAGGGCAATGAATAATCAAGATAGCAATGTCTCAATAACACAGTTCATTAGGGCAGTAAGGTGAACATTTCATTAGGGTAAAATCAAACATTTCATTAGGCAAAACCACCCATTTCCTGATGCAGGACTGGACATTGCATTATCTCCGTCAAGCAAGCTTGAACATTTCATTGACCGAGAGTAAACATCTCATTAGGTAAGAGTAAACCTTTCCTTACTCAGGAATAAGCATTTCATAGATCAGGGCTAAACATTTCATTAAATGGGAACACCCAACTCATTGAGCAGGAATGAAAATCTTGTTTCAAACCCAGTGCAGGACCTGGCCTGAAAGCACAGGCTCCTATAATGGTACTGGCCCAGCTCGGGGCCTGGCAGGCTTGTCCTGGCACAGGTCAGAGGACCCTCTTGTGGCTAATTAGGGCCAACGGGGCCCAAAAACAGTCTGCCCTGGGAGAGGGGCAAACTCGGGCCTTCTCCGGCCTTCCGCCCTCCTCCCCGAGGGTTACCTTAGTCTTCTTCGGCCCCCTCGGGCTCTTGCGGATATCTCTGCAGGAAGGAAGGGCTCCCGCCCTCTGGTAGGCCTCACACGGCCTTTGAACCAATCCCGGGCCCTGCGCCGGCCGGGGGGGGGGGGGTTGGGGGGGGCTCTCGCACTCTCGCTAAGCCCGGGGACGACAGGCTGTTCCCGGGCCTTCTGTAGCGCCCAGGGCCCGGGAACCAATCAGGATGCGGCTTATGAGGGGCCCGGCCACAGCGGCCAATGGTGGTGCGACTCCTGGGGGGCGCAGCAGCCGTAGCCAATGGCTGCGTGGCGCCGGGCGGGGGCATGGCCGGTGACGCGGCCGACGCTCCCCAGTCACATGAGGGGCATAAAGGCTTCGGGACCTAGCACGGCCTACCCGGCGCAGCGGCGGCCCTCTCCTGGCACCGAGGGCCGCCGGGACGATTCCACCAGCAGTGGGGGGGCCTCAACAGCCCCGCGCCGGGCCACGGCGGTGAATCAGGGCCCTAGGCGCATCCGATGACAGCGCCTCTCATGAACATTCTCCCGGGCCGGGCGCGGCCCACAGAAACACGGAGGTGGCCCTCTCCTGGCACCAGGGGCCGCCGAGGGGGCAGATGACAGTGATGGCAGTCCGGAGGGCTCCCGCACTGTAGCGGTAGGTCAGGAGGTGCTTTACCTATGCAATAGCTGCTTCCAGGTCACACACAGCACTTGGTCTTCGTAGCGCCTCGTTGGGCAGAGGAGTGCTGGGCTGGATTAGCGTTCAGGGACACCTAGCGCTTAGAAGCACAACCAAGGGGCTCTGGAGTCGCAGCAGGTCTGCAAATTACAGCGCTATTCTTGGCAGTTTAGTTCAGTTCAGGCAGTTCTGGGGCTAGCGCTTCTCTGGTGCCACAACAAGAGAGCGCTTGAGGGGCAGTTAGGCAAGTCAGGCCACACGACAGTGGCAGGATAGCGCAGGGACCTAGGTCAAGACAAAGGGGGCAGAAGGAGCACAGCTCAATACCTGGTGGATCCCCAGTAGTCCTGTGGTAGTTAGGTTTCTTCTGGGCGCTAGATGGATCTTGCACCCTTAGTAGATAGTTGCTTGGTTTCTTGAAGGGGGGGCTGAGTTGAAGGCTGCTGACAGGATTCCTCAGCAGGTCACTGCAGGTGGTCCCTGGGTTCCCCTCCCTCCGGGCCAGATCAGTGGGCTAGTTCAGTGTTCCTCACACAGCTTGGTGGGCAGCGCCTAAACCCTGTCACCCCCATTGTTATAGGTTTCTGACTAGACCCTACCGCCTAAGTCCCTTGCATAGGGTACCCCAGGTCTGTGATGCCCCAACTGACTGAAAACTTTCCCTCCTTTTCTTAATATAGGCCCAGGTCAGGTGACCACCCTCTAAGGCGGCAAAAGCAGACTCCGCCCCTATTCTAGAAGGTTCCAGGAGCTTTCCTAGTCTAGCTATGGGCAGGCAAGGCAGGCTGGTATGGCAACAATGTTTAGGGGTTCTTGCCAGCTCCTGGCAACCAGAGTGCGCCTAAAAAGACCAGTAGCAGGGGCCAGTGGCAGCCATGTTGGGGGAAGAGAGCACTTGCACCTTAGCATTGATTTTAACATTACACCGAGCATCTCAACCTCACAGGGCCTACACAACTTCATTACGATGGGAGGACATCCTGAATTAAGGGAGCGAAAGCGAAAAATATCAGTGAAAAGGGCCAAGTTCAACACAGTGGCACTCGGGCGGCTAGGTGCAGGGAGCTTTTGGGCCTTCGGGCGCCCAATGTATTTCAATGGGAAAGCTTGAAACAAAGGCTGCAAGCTCAGGGATGGAGATTCTTCAGGTGCGACCACCACTTTGAGAGGTAAGTTGGGAGGCTGTAGGTTAGGTAGCGACCCAGGAGTTGGGCACAGGGGACCATGGGGCGCTGGGTGCATGGGGTGTTGTTTGGTGTTGGGAAATCTTACCCTCAGCTGGTCGCGGTTGGAGGGGTCCCTGGTTGTGAGGCTGCAGGCATCGTCAGGAGCGTCGAGGAGGGTCCTTGGGTGCTGGATTTGTGGTCACAGTCACCAGGGGGACGTCCTCATGGTCTTTGTTCACTCAGGCACAGTCCGAGCTTGGCAGGTGTAGAGTGTGCTGGGTTTGCGGTTCCTGGCTGGAACCCTGTGTTGTTGCTATTTGAGCAGAACCACTGCTCGTGGGAGTCCCAGTCTTTAGATGAGCAGGGCAGACAGGTCCTCCGGGGTTTTCGAGGTTGCTCCATTGAGGGGGCAGGAGCCTGTCTCTGATTGGGTAGGGCTCTCCATCCTCAAGATGGAGAGAGCCCGGAGTTGTGCTTCACCTCGCCTCCCCCACCTGAGGTGTGGGTTGGCAGAGGCTGGCACACCCCCTTTCCTCACTTAGGTTTTCCCACCTGTCTTCCCACCAGAGTGGGGTCAGAACCGGTGGGGGCCAGTTGCTGAGTTCAGCAAGTGGCCTGGAGAAGCTCACAAAGGCGGCATGCCTTTGAAGCCCATCCTGGGGGCGGAGGCCTAGCACCTTGCCCCAGGATGTGCATTGTTGAAGGCCCATGAGAGTGGATGGCTCTCTACCCAGGGGTCCAGCAACATGTCTGCTAGGTGGCAGCCTCTCAGTCAGGACACGGGTTGTGGGTTAGTTTCAGGGGGCAGCTCCAAGTTATCCTTTGTCGTGCATTGTACATTAAATCCCACACTGGCATCAGTGTGGATTTAATGTGCTGAGTCTTAAGTGCAGCCATCATGGTGCTGTGTAATTCGTGATGACGACCTCCCACCACCATATACTCTTAATGGCAGCACTGCACTTATAGTGCCCAGGAATGGACCTGGGTATTGTAGGGGTATAGGGCTTATTTCCTTGTACCCATACCACTGGCATAGGGCACCCAGCTACACGGGTGACTGAGTTATGCCAGGGCAGTGTGTTGTGGGTATGGCACACAGGGATGTGTGCCATGTCGACTCTGTGGCTTGTTCTGCACTAAGACACTCAGCCTGCGGAGGCAGTGTGTGTGTGTCAGGTTACAGGGCCTCTAAGGGTGGCACAATAAGTGCTGAACCCCTTAGGGACCTTCTATGGTCGCAGTGCCCTGGGTACATAGGGTACCTTTTAACAGGGGCTGACATGTGGCCAGAGATGTCAATTGGGTTTAGATTTCGATACAGTTTTTAGGGAAGGAACACAGGCCCTAGGCACTTGATTGGCAGGAGCCCAGAGCATATTCAGTCACAGCACATCAGCAATTCAGCAAAAGGTGGGGGCATACCATGCAAGAAAGATGGCACTTTCTCACACCGATTTGTACTCTGGATCCAGAATTGTGGCACAAATGTAATGTTTTTCTGACACATTCTTAGTTTGCACCCTTGTATTTTCAGCTAAGTGACAGGATAACCTCTCCACCAACACATACGGTTCATTTTTTTCATCCACGCCTTTGTACGCTTCAGACACCTCCTTCAGCTTTTTCTGTTGCATGTGCAACAATGGGATAGCTTGGCCCATAGTACAGTCCTCCTTGCTGACTTCACATGTGAAGACCTAGAAAGGAAGAAGCATCTCTGTTGTTGGGTGGTTGTATTTGTACTGCCCCTCCGACCTAAGCATGCTGTCAATGGTAGGCTGGAATATTTTTCTTTGTGGTGCAGCTGTCTTCTTGAACCCAGTTAGACTCAACAACACACTTTTTTTCATTGCTGTACTCGGTTGCCTTGGTGTCTCAGTCTGACTCTGAGTGTGACTCTTCTTACTATGGACCCGGTGCCAATGAGATGTTACTGAGGATGTTGGCGGTACCAATACACTGCTGGGGACAGGGCTAGAAATGTCTCCCTCTTCTTCACCTTCCACCGCGATCATATCTTCTTCTACTTATTCATCCCCACCAACAGCAATGGGTGCAGTTTTACTTTTTTGTAAGCGAAGTAGGTGAGCCTCCCACTGGATCATGTGTTTTTTTTTTAAATGACTTGTTTGGCCTCCGGTACCATAGTTTGTACCAAGCTTACCCTGCCTAACAGCGTCTCGACAAATTGAGCATATAGCAATGTTCTCCATCGTACTGCTAACCGAAAAGAGGTCCCAAACTGAGGAGGTGTACTTTCTGGTGCTGCTGGAGTTGCCACTTTCAATGCCAGATTAACTGGAGGATGGGCGTGGAATTTGACTCTGCACTTACAATACCACTACCTACTGAGGTGGTGGTTGAGCTTGATGTAGGGCCCTGCCGGGCCTTAGCAAATGCAAATATGGAGCTGGAGGTGGTGTTACCTGTCTTGGTGGTATCAGTGCTACATCCCTCACAGCGATTTTGGATAGGGTAATAATGTTGGTTTCCATCTCCTCTGGGCCGGGAGTGATGTTCATGATAACTGGCTCGTCATCATCTTCATCCCCCTCTTCTACATCTACCTCCATAACTCTAAGGCTTTCTGGAACCTTCCTTTTCCCTAGGCTTGTCTTGTGGCGTTCATCACTCTCAGACTGAGCTGGTGGATTCCAAGTGGCATCTAAATCATCTGTAGCGGGGCTTGAAGAAGAAGTTGATGGACTAACCCCCCTTTTCCTTGCTGGGGATCTGGAAGACAATGGATCTTCTAAAAGAGTGGCTTGCTCCTCTTCATCTGCAAGAAGCTCTATTTCCTGAACTGACCCTACTTCAGGAAGAACAACTACTATTGTAGGCTGTTATTGCGGCTGTTGTTGCCCACTTATCTGCTGAGTTTCCGCCTACGTTGATTGGGTACTACTTTGTGATAATGACATTTCAACCTCACTTCTCGTTAGTAAACTGGCTACCTCTGCGACACTCATGGGCTTGGGCCTAGGTTGGTGGGGTGGGCCCGCTGATGCAGAGATTCTGCTCCCAGCTTGGTCCCTGGACACCGCAGCTGCAGCCGTAATTTTTTGTTTCCCAAAATCCATCGAGGGGGGCACACCAGTCTTGGCAAGTGCCACTTTCTTCTTCTGTTCCTTCTTCTCACTGGCAACTTTCTTGGTACTGGAGAACCTGGCAACTTTCTTTGGGGCAATCTTTTTCAGATGTCAGCAGGACGCTGTTGTACAAGTTGCAGAGATGTCATGTGACGTTGTACACTGCAAGACTTCTGTCTGGCAGTACAACGGGTGATGATGACACCTCCTCCGCTGTCCTTTTGCGCACCTAAAAGCAAAGAAGCCAGGAAAAGAACATCAGTGAAATGTTGCATTTATTGTTGTGGTTCCATTACTACTAGTACAAACAAACAAATGAAATATATATCTTAGTGTGTGGTGATCACACTTGTTAGTGTTATATTATTAAGTGTTCTTAACTCAGTTTAAGTTATAAAAAAAACATAGCAGTGTAGCCCTTTGTGAGACATTGACAACAAGGGCTCTCATGGTATACTAAGTACACTCAGGAAGGATAGGAAAGAAAAAGAACAAAAACAAAAATACAAATGTAATGGAAGTGGAACCTGTATGTTTGGCATTAAATTATTTGTTCATCACATCATTCAGGGAGCTGCAGCTGGCAAAGGGGATGGATGGAAGCAGTAAGACAAGAGGAACATAGGAAAGACATGCAGGCCTATGGCAAAAGCAAGCTGCCTGGCTTCAAAATGGCCACCAGCCACATGGACAGGCCGACAACAACAACGAGAAAGCGAAGACAGACAATGCTGGCCTATGGCAAAAGCACACTTCTTGTCTTTAAAAAGGCCGCCAGCCACATGGCCATGCCCACAACAAGAAGCCTAGGCCAAAAAGGAACAAAGGAAACACATGCAGGCCTATATGGCAAAAGCAGCACACTTATAACTACCATCACAAAATGTCCACCAGCCACATGGACACTCACAGTCACAACAACAAGCGGAAGGCTTGGAAAACAATGAACTGAAACAGGCCTATAATAGCCAGGCAAAGGAGGCATACTAAACAACACTACTTTGATGCAAAAAAATGCAAAAATGAAAATCCACAGGGCTAAACAAGGTGTGCAAGGAAGGTACACAACACACCACACACACACACCAACAAAGGCATTTATTTAACACACACCCACAAAACTGAAATATCTAAAAAAAATACACATTTTGCAATTCAATCTAATGACATCCTTGCCCTAAATGATGTTTAAAATAAATTCAACACACACCAAAGGAACAGTTGTTTCATCATGCCCCCATGACTAGCTCTGGGCCTACGGCCTACCCACAACAAATTTTATTTAAAAAATGATGAAAAATATTAAACTTGTATTTGCAGCAACTGCAATGCCCCAATCAAAAAAACAACAACACAAGCTTTCTTGTAAAATCTCAAATCCAATGATATCTGATGCAGCAGATATAAAAAGTGATCCATCCAGCTCAAAATCCAAATGAAAAATGAACAGGAGATGGACAAAGCACTAGGAGGAGCCTGCTGGACAGGAAGAGGAAGTTGGAGAATCTGTGGCACTTCCTTCCTCTCCAAAAAAAAGGACTCCTTGCACAAACAATTACAGCCAAATGTCAATCTGAGGAGTTTCTTTCATCCAAATCATCATTTTAGAGAAGGTTTTATGCTGCGCGAGATATTATTCTTCTCCAGACTGTAAATTTTGCTTGTTCGGCATTGCGAGCTTCACCAAACTTCCGCCGGATGTCCGATGGTGCGTCCGAATAGGATTGCGTGGCCGGCTACCAAAATCTTGTGGCGCACGCGAACGCATAGGAAAACTCGAAGGAGAATGCAGGGATCCTGGTCAGTCGATATTGCGTGCGCGAAAATGCATTTTTAAAGCCAAACAAGGAAGTAATTCCGCTATGCCACGGATTGCGGAATTTTCCGAAATTACGCATTCTCCGCGGAATTGCCAAAATTCCACGAGTGGAGCGGATTTTACCGCCCAGGGTTACTATTAATATTTATTTATCTCATTGCACTGAAGTGCCTTAGCTTATATGGATGTCCAATGTTCAATATCTATTTTGTATATTGAGGTTTCCAGAAAGTTACCTGCTTTCCACAATTATTTTCAACACCAGGAAGAGTATAATACATATGTATTGGATAAGAGATTGATACCAACTCAGTGTTTATGTCTGACCATGTGTACTTCAGAATTGAATTGTAATCAGCCCTGTGGCAGTACTGAACAAAATTGTAAAATTTTAACCTTATACTGTACCATCATGGCGGACACATTGAGCTCTAGGACTATGCTTATCACAGACTAATTGTTATTGTGACAGGAAGTGTAAAACAGGAAGGATAGCTTTATAATCACTTGGGTCGTGGGATACGGGGTTGCCTAGTTGATGGCATAAGCCAAAACATGTCAGCGTCCTATGTCGGATTTTTTTAATGAAACGAAAATAAAACATTATTGAGCAGCTTGACGGTGTCGTGCCAATCTCTGTGGGATGTGGCATTGAGTTGCCGCTGACGTTCGGAACAAGTAAAGTGTGGGTACTTACCTGATGTATATTTACATTTTCACTGTAAAGGTATGCATGGTGAACGCATATGTGTGGCAATGACTTGCATGATAAAGGCTCTGCATGGTAAAGAATGTGTGATGGCATACGTGGTTTCATCACATATCAGAATCTCACTGCTCCTTATGTGTCCCACTACATTGAAGAGAACCACTTGGAGACTGGCATGTTATTGAACAAGTGGCAAAACCATTAAGAGGCAATGATCTAAAAATACTGCTGAACAGAATGGAATGCAGATGGATATTAAGGTATAAGAGACTTTCTAAAGGATTGAACACAATTTAAGAATGTGATTCTATTATTTCAGGACAATAGTATCTCTATGCCTTGTCTCCCTTAAATCTGCACTATAAACTAAAATTGGAACAAGTCTCCTACCTATTTCCGTCTGTGTTCTAATGAACCACTACTTCAAACGCTTTTCATTGCCAGAGACTTGGAACCAACAGGATGATCTAAAAGAACCCTCACTCACCTACCTAATAGGTGACATACTTCATCATTAGAATCCCACCTTGGTTGCCGAGTGCTCCCGGGGTATGCTGAGATGCCTGGTTACAGCGGAGCGGTGTTGATTGGCTCGAGATTCCCCCTCTCTGGTAGTGGATTTATTCTTGGGATTCTCAGTCAATATTAAAAACAAGTGATGGATAAGGGTGGGATGATTATGTGGTCCCACTTATCCTTGGTGTGGTCTACATGTTTCAAGAAATCAAGACAGTCCCTTTTGCTGACTAGAGAAAAAGGATAGTGCTTACTCATATAGTGCCACCATAACTCAAGAGATCTTTGCAATTAGAGCCACTCTTAACAGTTGTCACAAAATATAGAGAAAACAATTCAGATAAAATTCTTCAATGATTTATTAAAAAATACACAATATAAAGCATCAATAACTGTGCCACAGTACGAAGTAAAAAAGAGTGTCAGCATCATACAGAAATGATGTACATCTCTACAATGTCCACAATACAAAATATTAAAAACAGCAAAAGATTTAAAAACAAGTTGTCGACGCAGCGTTTCGGTTTCTAAGTTGACACCTTCATCAGGACAGGGTTCTATGCAATAAAGAAACAGTGAATTAACACAACATATTCTCACAAACTAGATACATAAACAACCCATTACTCTTTTTTTACATCTTATCTGGTTTTTCACAGTCATCTTCTGTTAATGGAGCAAAAGGGCATATTTCTCACAAATCTATTTCATTCTAATGAGAGGAACTTATTTAAAACGCATTTACAACAGCAATCAATTACATTGTGGCACAACACACAGTGGCAACTAGATCCCCTGAGCTACGCGGAGAGTTCCCATGGAGGGTACTATATAGTACATTGCTTAAATCATAGCAGTTCAAGTGTGAGAGTAGTTTTGCTGTCATTATAAATGTGCAGCTTGGGATTTCTTTGGACTTACTTAAAAAAAACGGACTCTATTATCTTCGAGCCGTATCTTCCTCTGCTTCAATTTGAGGGAGACAATCCTTAGTTGATCACAGGTCATCAAATGAAATTCAAATAGATTATGGGATTTGGAAAGGAATCTCCTTATGTCTGGAATTACATGAGACCTTCCATTAGACAAACAATTGCACATTAACTTGGATGTCATTGTCTGTGCGCGTCACATAAAATTACCTTAATACTGTAATGGAGTTTTCTTTCTATGGAGGAAAAAGGAGCCACCGGTATATAGGACTGTTATTCAAGCTTCCTTTGGAAAATTAAGAAAAACAGGGTATTCAAATTAGGTCCCTGATGTGCAAATTGTGCAAAGGAGTGTCAATTCCCAACATTACTACTCCATAAATACGGAGGACTCACCCCTTTCGATAAGGGACCGGCGCAAAATGCAGCACGTGACTGGATGTCGTCAGGCTCTTTTCATTATAGAGGGATTCGGATGATTGTTCATTAACAATGTATGGTTTTTTTTTTCTGCATTCACCACCCTGAAAGAAACATATAATATTGACGGGTTTATCAATTCCCCACTAAGCTTATCAGTGTATTGCACTAATGGTCTCTATATTTAAGCAAAACTGTTTATGCGATTATCCGAAGTCTTTTGTAACAGTATTTACACATTTCGGCTATTATTTATGAAATTGGGGTTGTCTGAAATGGCCATTTACATGTGTCAATAGTCGCATGCATTAAAAATAAACTGCATTGCCTTTAAAATTTTGGGATTCATAGTGTTTAATTTACCAACTCTCTGACATTGCGAAATCCGAAGCTTGTTTTATTTAAATTATGCGAGATAGGTGCATTAAGTCCCTCTCTTTATACGAAAGCTAAACTATTAGCACTCCGTCGGGGCATCTATCATCTATACATTATAGCCACCGTCTGGCTGCACATTTGAATTTTTAATGCATGCGACTATTGACACATGTAAATGGCCATTTCAGACAACCCCAATTTCATAAACAAAAGCCGAAATGTGTAAATACTGTTACAAAAGACTTCGGATAATCGCATAAACAGTTTTGCTTAAATATAGAGACCATTAGTGCAATACACTGATAAGCTTAGTGGGGAATTGATAAACCCGTCAATATTATATGTTTCTTTCAGGGTGGTGAATGCAGAAAAAAAACCCATACATTGTTAATGAACAATCATCCGAATCCCTCTATAATGAAAAGAGCCTGACGACATCCAGTCACGTGCTGCATTTTGCGCCGGTCCCTTATCGAAAGGGGTGAGTCCTCCGTATTTATGGAGTAGTAATGTTGGTAATTGACACTCCTTTGCACAATTTGCGCATCAGGGACCTAATTTGAATACCCTGTTTTTCTTAATTTTCCATAGGAAGCTTGAATAACAGTCCTATATACCGGTGGCTCCTTTTTCCTCCATAGAAAGAAAACTCCATTACAGTATTAAGGTAATTTTATGTGACGCGCACAGACAATGACATCCAAGTTAATGTGCAATTGTTTTTCTAATGGAAGGTCTCATGTAATTCCAGACATAAGGAGATTCCTTTCCAAATCCCATAATCTATTTGAATTTCATTTGATGACCTGTGATCAACTAAGGATTGTCTCCCTCAAATTGAAGCAGAGGAAGATACGGCTCGAAGATAATAGAGTCCGTTTTTTTTTAAGTAAGTCCAAAGAAATCCCAAGCTGCACATTTATAATGACAGCAAAACTACTCTCACACTTGAACTGCTATGATTTAAGCAATGTACTATATAGTACCCTCCATGGGAACTCTCCGCGTAGCTCAGGGGATCTAGTTGCCACTGTGTGTTGTGCCACAATGTAATTGATTGCTGTTGTAAATGCGTTTTAAATAAGTTCATCTCATTAGAATGAAATAGATTTGTGAGAAATATGCCCTTTTGCTCCATTAACAGAAGATGACTGTGAAAAACCAGATAAGATGTAAAAAAAGAGTAATGGGTTGTTTATGTATCTAGTTTGTGAGAATATGTTGTGTTAATTCACTGTTTCTTTATTGCATAGAACCCTGTCCTGATGAAGGTGTCAACTTAGAAACCGAAACGCTGCGTCGACAACTTGTTTTTAAATCTTTTGCTGTTTTTAATATTTTGTATTGTGGACATTGTAGAGATGTACATCATTTCTGTATGATGCTGACACTCTTTTTTACTTCGTACTGTGGCACAGTTATTGATGCTTTATATTGAGTATTTTTTAATAAATCATTGAAAAATTTTATCTGAATTGTTTTCTCTATATTTTGTGACAACTGTTAAGAGTGGCTCTAATTGCAAAGATCTCTTGAGTTATGGCGGCACTATATGAGTAAGCACTATCCTTTTTCTCTAGTCAGCAAAAGGGACTGTCTTGATTTCTTGTTTTACCTTCACTCCTCGTCCCTGGAA
The DNA here is from genome assembly GCF_964263255.1 of Lissotriton vulgaris. Taxonomy (NCBI): domain Eukaryota; kingdom Metazoa; phylum Chordata; class Amphibia; order Caudata; family Salamandridae; genus Lissotriton; species Lissotriton vulgaris. The sequence goes on along the minus strand of NC_141687.1, from coordinate 1,019,727,655 downwards.
CGGATTTTGAGAGGAGACCTCCCTTTCTGTTTTTTTATTGTCTACATGTTTCAGCCACATTTATTTGCCCATCTAGGTCAAAGTGGCTTTCTTCAGGACAATTGTGACATGCTTGCACGTTTACTAAGACATGCAAGAGAGGGTAATCTGTCATAAATACTTACAAAGCCCCTGACAGTTTTGATACAGATTCCTCTTGTATGTACCCTGTAAAACAAAGTATTGGTACAAAGTGGAAAAATTAGAACGAGGAGGTAGTTACAATTAATGGAGCCTGATAAGTGTATTCACTCTCTGGAGCTCCTAATTCCTTTGTTATTCATTTTTATAACTGATAGCACATCAAACATTGTAATGAAACATATGTCGAGTCACAGGCTCACATTCCATTTAAACAAAACTCAGCTACAGGTTTGCAAAGTAAATCAAGAATCAGATTACAGATGTGTAGCTAATATTTACTAGCACCCGGGCACCTGGTTGTCTGATGTCAACCCATAGTGGTTGTTGTTAACATTTATAGCATGAAAATTGTGCATGTTTCCATGCACCTATTATGTTGTAATACTCGTGATCACTAGTTGGCAGTCACGCGGTGGGCTCACACGCTGAGCTGCCGGGCGGCAGACTCTGTCTGATTAAACGCTGCCTGTTTTTAAGGTCATTTGTTTTTACTTGCAGCATGTTTTAATCTCACACCTCGCAGCTGTTTTACTCTCTAAACAGTCCAATTTTAGATTTCACCATCACAGCTATGCGCACAATCTACTTTTAAACTGTGGTTTTCACTTACTGCTTTCATCTTCCACCCGCCATGTCAGTCCCTGCCCTGGTCCACCACGGCTGTGGTGCTGTTTGAGCGGAAGGCGGGACTTGAACTCAGCACCCACTTCCGCTCTCTAGAGCGCAATTGGCTCTATTTGAGCTGCATGCTGCAGCGGATGCACGTAGCGGGCTCACTGCCGGCGCGCCAAAGGCAAGTCTGTCCGCGCACAGTCCGTGCACAGCGGCAGCCACTATGCAGGTTTTCACTCAGACGACATGAGTTGCTCACCAACATAGTATTCCAGGGATACTCTACTGCACCTAAGACCTACAGATAAACCCTGCGTGAGCACTCCCTATAACCCACACTTGATTGTAGGAAAAAAGGCATGTCCCCTTTGCACAACTCTGGTTCACAGTCTCCCCCTACCTCAAGCAAGATGCTGGTGCACTAATCAAACAAACGCTGACATAAGTCACAATATAACTCGCTGTCTACTCCTCAACACTAGATCTCATATCAAAAATGCCTTAGCATTTCATGATCTCATGGAGGAGCACGCAATTGATATAGCCTTCATCACAGAAAACTGGAGTGACCCCTCCTCTGAACTAGATCTCCTGGGGGCCCTTCCCAAGGGCTTGAAAATCTGTAGGAAAGACAGAGTTGGGAAAAGATGCGGGGTATAGCGCTTATAGCTAGGAATGGTCTCAATATTCAGTTCAAATCAATGCCTGATTTCACAGAAGGCGAAGTAGCCACCTTTAAAATCAGGCTCGACAGCCAGAACACCTTTAATGACACTGTTATCTATCGCCCACCATTAGCAAAACCCACATTTTTAAACTCTATAGGCCTGCTCCTTGAGCCCAAAGCTAAATTATCTAACTTTACTATCCTAGGTGATTTTAATTTTCACATCAAAAACACTACAGACACAGATATCGAGGGCCTCTTAGATCATATGGCCAGTGCAGGACTCAATCGGCTGGTCAAAGAAGCAACTCACTCGGCGGGGCACTGCCTTGACGGAATCTTCTCTGACCATCCTAACCTATTGTGGAATAAAGCTCCACCACTCATCTGGTCGGACTATGGAGCAAAAATGTTTAAAATTTGCTTACCATCTAAAAGGCCCACCTACGTACCCAAGATAGCTCTTAGCTTTCCACCTTGGCATAAGATTGAGGGAGATTAGTTAAACAAGACACTCCTAGGCTCTCGCAAACCCACCTCTGTGAACCTGGATGAGGCAGTGAAGAGCTATCGCTCCTAGATTTATCTTGCGGGCAGCAGTTAGCCCCCCCAACTACACAGCGCCCCACCAGACGCTCTGAACCTTGGTTCAGTGAGTCGCTGAAAGCGCAAAAACAGTCCTGTAGAAAACTTGAAAGAAATTGGAGGTTAGCTAACAATGCTCAAACTAAATCAGAATACAGACTGGCCATGCAAACCTATAAGCAGCTCATTCTGAAAGCCAATCTGATTTCATGAAAGAAAAAATTGAAGCATCCAATGGCGGTGCTAAAGGATTGTTTGCCACAGTAAAAAAACTCTTCAAGCTTCCTGAAATTCAAAGTCAGGGCAATAGCCAGCAATTCTGCAATAAGCTAGCAAATGCCTTTCAACTGAAAGTCAATCAAGTTTTTGACACCTTCATTCACCAAGCCAATCTGTCTGAACCCACAGATAAAAACCCAAGTGCTAGTCCAGTCCCTCAAGCTAACACAGTTAGCCCTTCCACCACCATACTACCTATGTTTCTGCCAATCTCACTTGACCGTACTATCGAATTAATCTCCTTAGTTAAGTCGGGATCCCCCTCTAACCCCTGCCCTTCCAAAATTTTGCACCCGGTCCCTGAAATCGTAGTATCTGCTCTCTAGCCTATTTTTAACCTCATGCTTTCATCGGGGTCCTTTCCCACCGAGTGTTATGCGGCCACCTTTGATATGCTAGGGATGAGTACACCCATGTTCATTTTCAGTATCTCTGGGAGTTTCTCTCTTCTAATTCTGACTGTAGAGACTGATTCATTTAGTTTTGCCTCCCACTCACTTTATCGCCCGACTAGTTGCAGAAATCTTTTTCTGTCGCCTCCAGGGTGACGCTTGCAGTGATTATTTTATGGATTTAAAAAAATGTTTTGATTTTTCTTCACTCCTTACCTAATTTTGTAATCAAACTTGAGTCAAGCTCATCAGTGTTCACAGGACATGATCACTACAATACTTGTGCTCACTCCCAGAAAAGCATGGTTTGATTGGCTTACACCTGAAGGGCACATTTAATTTACCTATAAGCCCCTTGTAGAGTGGTGTACTGTAAACCCAGGGCCTGTAAATTAAATGCTACCAGTGGGCCTGCATCACTTATTGTGCCACCCACTTAAGTAGCACCTAAAAAAACATGTCTCAGGTCTGCCGCTGCTGCCTGAATGCAGTTTTAAACTGCCATGTAAACTTGTTATTAAAACCCCCTTGCTATACATTTTTACATATGACACTTCTAAGGTAGACCCGAGGTAGGCCATAGGGCAGGGTGCTGGACAAATATGTTTATGTTGTACAAGTACTGGCAGTGGAAAACTCCTAAATTCGTTTTTTACTACTGGGAGGCCTATCCCTCTGATACGATAACACGGGGGATTCCTTGTTACAGTTTTTAAGCTATAATTTCCAATTGGGAGCAGGTAGCTATATCATGTTTGGTATCTATGAAATTGTCATGATAAATACTCTTTAATGGCAAAGTCAGATTTTTCATTGCAATTTTGAAAATGCCACTTTTTAAGAGAATTGCAATTTTTCTGCCCTTAGCCCTTTTCTGCCTGCAGCTTGTCTTAGGTCTCATGAATAGCTGTAGCTGTCAGACTTTGTAAAATCCCCCCAGACAGTCACACAGTAGAGGGATCAGGTGTGCCTCAATTGCCCATCTGTTGACAGGATGGGAGGGTTGTGAAGTTGAAGACAGCCCTGCTTGCAACTGAATAGGATGTGCTCTGTCGTCACATAAATGACCTAACACCTCCTCATTGTTACTGCGGCCAACTTGGAACCAGGGCAGGGGAGCTGGTAATTCCAGGCACTTCAAAGAACTTTTCTAGAAGCTTCTCCCACCTTCCAGAAGAAGAGCACCAGGGTATAAAACTAGGATCTTCAGACCCACTATTCAGTTCACTCCTGGACCTGAGGCAGGACTCTCAGAGGACTGCCTGCTGCCCAAATGTCCTGGACCATTGACTGGCAACGGTTGAGTTCCTTCTGTGAAATCCTGAAGGACGGAACTCTGCACACTGGACTTTGAGGAGGAACATTTTCAGCAGGACTTTCTGCTTCTTGGCGCTACTTTTAATTAAACCTTTAAAACTGTATATCTCTGGTTTTGCTGATTCGATTTAATTGGTCTTGGTGCCATCTTATTTATTAAATGTTTCTATGTTTCTAAATTGGTGTGGGTTATCTTGTGTGTTGTGTTTTCACTTAATTACTGTTTATGTGCTGCATAAATACTTAACACAGTGCCTCTAAGTTAAGCCTGTGTTTTTTTTGCCAAGCTACCAGAGGGTTAAGCACAGGTTAATTTGGTGACTTTTGTGGTTCACCCTGACAGGGATTGTGATTGTTGCTTGAGAAGGGTTTTCACGACCCCCCCCCCCCCGCCCCCAATCAAAAAACTAATTTCTTACAGATACCCTCTGGCCATCACAGCATCTTTTTGGCTGCTGTGGGAGGCAAAGGACATGGTAATTTTCAATGCTGCGGTATACGAATACACACACACAACAATTCACACCCATCATAATGAGGACTAGCCATTGAACACTATGAAGTGTGTATGTACTATTCTAATTCCACACACGCTTTGATAGTGTGGTAGGTTATAAAGCGGACTGAGAAAAATATAAGTGCACTTTTAGTTTTTTGATACACCCGCTCGAAATTACCTAAACACACTACGGGGACCGGTTCTCCTAGCGCACATATGTGCACACACACGTTATATGTATTATGAGCTGTGGAAACAAATACAATACTTTTTAGACGTGAAGTGAAAAAAAAATTAAACCCATCACTGAAAGTACGTCGTGGCGGGCAATTCGAAAAACTGCCGTTCAATTCCCGCCGAATTGTTTCACATTGATAATTAAAAACAAGGGAACCCCACGAGTCTTCCCATGAAGACTAAAAATGCCCACATATTACTTCATAAATGAAGCGTCTAACATATTTAACGCTTCCAAGTCTCTTTGCTAATAAATGCAATTTGAGGTAGATTTAAAAAATGTTCAGCCTAAACAGCGAATTCATTACGTGGGACTCAGATCCCAGATGCCTATGGACTTCTTGGAATTAGGTGTTAAATAGACAAAAGTGAACCAACCCCGCCTTTAAAAGCACAGCATGACCATGTAATTCTCTCTCCAGTTTGTGGTAAGAAATGATGAAACTTCTTTCCAAGTAGCTATCACCCAGATTTAGTGTGAAAAGTAGTGTAATTGTAATTCACGCCATCAGGGTCTATCAGCTGTTCTGTAGTTAGGAAGGCTTTCTTTTCGAATAGGAAAGCTGCCAAGAGCCCCGTGATACCTCCAGCAAGCTTATCCGACTCAGATCCGAGCCAAAACAGCAGCTGCACACATATGCAAATTGGCAATTAATAGTATAGCGCGCTGCAAAAAAATGTTCCCGACTCAAAACGCATTGAAACTACCTGAGTGCTAACCTTAATAGAAAGCAGGAGGTTCTTGTCTGGATGGTCAAGGATTAATTATCCTCAGGGGATTTTACCCCACCCTCCCTCCTCCTCCTCAACTGCGGGGGAAGCAGGGGGGGGGCTTCTGTTAGCCGCCGCTCTGGGGCTGATGGCTGGAGGGCAACAACGCTGAGGATAACACGGAGCGCGCGCCAGGTCAGGCTCCGGGAGGCAGATGAAATAGGATTGAACAGCCCGCCCCAGGCGCCCCTCCACGTCCCCGGTTCCTTATTTTCACCCCGGGTCTCATTCCAAAATGACTGTCTTGAAATAGTGTGAGATTTCTAGCTCCAGACAGACGAATCTGCTGCATTTTACAATTGGCAGCTTGATTCCCCCCAAGTATGAAACAAAAAAAATGGTTCAGGTCCCTCATTCATTACAGGGTTTTTTTAAGCAGATGCAAAAAGGGCTTCACTTCCATGTGTTGTGGTTTTTAACAATGCTCGTTGAGTGCGGTTTAGTTTATGACTAAAATAGCACCAATGCTTTACCTGTGATAACAGTGCATACATTATCCACCCTTGGGAGGCTGCTTTAAAGGCTGTGCAGGAAGACGACGTACAGGAGGCATTTCAAATTAACAAGTTAGCTTATTGGGTATTAACTTCCTCATCAAACACAGTGGGTTGCGATTTTAGAAAAAAGGTACATATGCGTGTTGGTTAATTTGTGAATTATGAACACTAAAACTTCGCACATAAATTCTCAAATGCCAAATGTGCGCAAAAAAATGCGTTTGTGCATTTTGCAAGGACTTCTGATACTGATGAAGAAATTGATGTAATAAAATGTCTCCTTTGTGCCTGTTGAACGCAAAGTGAGTGACGGGTTCCTCCCTGATTCCTATGCGCTCTACCTTCAAAGGTGTTGTACATAGAATATTACAGGTGTCAATCCTAATAGGGCACACGCAACCTTTCATCTTTCTGAGATCATCTATGGGGCCCCCTGGGAAAGTAAACGTTATCTCTCTCTAGCTCACCTCTGTCTAATTCTGTATCTGAACCTCTCTTCTTGTCTCTGCCTAACTCTACCTCTACCTCTCTTTTGCCCAGTGTCACCTTAATAGATTTTGGGATCCTTGGAAATACATATGTCAACTTTTTTTGTGTGAACCCTGTTTCCAAAAGTTTGTTTATCATCATGTGGGCTACAATTAGCACAGACGTGGGCAATTAAATTCACAGTTACGAACACTGCGTCCCAAAATATGTCGTGCCCAGGTCCCCAAGATCCTCAATCCCACACTGACTTTCATGGCCGGACTGGGAACAGCAACCAGCCCTGGCAGATTGCTGCTCGACAGGCCCTGGGAGCAGGTGGGGGGAGGGGGGAGAGAGGGGAAGGTGCTAGTAAAAAGCACTGCTCCCGCTTTTGTTACAGGGGCCCATATCTGCTGCAAAACCGGCCCTCAGTGACAAACCCGCCCCCACCCCTCTGGGTCGCTGGGGAAACGCCAGGGGCCCGCTAAGGCCAGTCCAGCCCTGCTGGCTCTATCTACAACGATTCAGAAAAGGGGGTGGTGATGAACAGAGTGTCTGAATTAAGCAGACCACTCTTACCCAGTCCAAAGATCAGGGCTTGATCCATCACCGTTATTTAGCTCACTGCACCATCCCAGCTCAGAACCTGGCTATATGCAAATTAGTCTGTCCCTGGCCCAGTGCATCATGGGAACAGGGCAGACCAAACTACCAAGCCAATTCTTCACCAGAAAGGAGACAAGCTTCCGGGGACCGGTTTCTGGCATTTCAGCCGTCGTCGGCCCGGCTTGCTTGAATCCTGATGGTGCAGTGAGCAAGGGACTCATGTCTGAGTATACCCTGCCACACCTATAGTGGCCAAAAACGATTCAGAAAAGGGGGTGGTGATGAACAGAGTGTCTGAATTAAGCAGACCACTCTTACCCAGTCCAAAGATCAGGGCTTGATCCATCACCGTTATTTAGCTCACTGCACCATCCCAGCTCAGAACCTGGCTATATGCAAATTAGTCTGTCCCTGGCCCAGTGCATCATGGGAACACAGGTAGATCTAAAGTGATAGATATAAGATAGTAAAAACATACTACTTACCGCTAAAATGTCAGAAATGAAAAGGAGAGTAACCAGATAAACAGTTTAGGCAGGGGGGGGGGGGGCAACAAAATCGTTGGCGATTAATAATTGTTTAGAAAGTTTGAAAGTGGACTTACGTTTTATATTCAGAGACTATAACCAACAGACTGGCTGGGCTGTGCGTGCTCCTGGTGGCCAGCATGAAGAGTACGTTTGGAGCTTTTAGAAAATTCACATTAGTACAAAGATGAAATTCTGGGCCACAGCTACTTAAAGGTGTCAGAAACTGACCCAAGTCCAGTAAAAATGCGGTTCAACAGAAGCTCTTAGTGAACTAAACCCGAATGGATAAAAAAGGCAAAGCTATGACAGGTGCCCCTTGATGAAAGAGGGTGATTTTTCGTAGTCGGTTATCTTACAGAATGATTCCTGGGGCAAGTATTTGTCAAGCCAGAACTGACACCATGCAGTGTAATGTAATGTCATGTAAAATTGTATTTATATCGCGCAGCAATCGCTCCAATGGAGCATCTAGGCGCTACCTCAGGCAAATTACCAGATGACAAAGTGACTCAGAGTTGGACCAAAAACAGAGGCAAGCATCAAACTAGAGTTCTGGCCATGCTATCTTGCAGTTTAAATATCCAAGTTTTTAATTCTTTGCGGAACTCTGTTTCTTTATCCAGAGTTCTCAGGGCAAGAGGCAGAGTATTCCAAGCCTTTGCACCCAGTACTGCCAGGGACTTTCCTCCACGGGTTTTTAAACGAAACCTAGGAATCACCAGAATATTGGAATTTGATGATCGTAGGTTTCTGGTTGGGCAGTATCTCTTGAATTTTTTCTGTAGATATAATGGTCCTGTTTTGTGCATTGCTCGAAATGTTATAATCAAAACCTTGAACAGGATCCTTTTTACAATGGGAAGCCAATGAAGAGCTTTTAATGCCCCTGAGGCTGACGATCTTTTTGGCCATTTTAGCACCAATCTGGCAGCAGCGCTTTGCACTAGCTGAAGCCTGTAAGTTACTTCTTTATTTGTGCCAGCATACAAACTGTTGCAATAATCTAAGCGCGACGTCACAAATTTGTATCAGCGCTCTGGGCCCCTATAGTGAGCAGGGGGGGTGGGGGTTGGGGTGGGGTGCTAATACGGACTCGAAAAACAAAAACAGCAAAATCATTAACTATCTACCGTGCATGAATCTCTCCTAAGAAAATGTTGAGCTTGCACCTTAGAGCACCATCAAGCCTTTTCCCCCACATATGGTAGAACTTGATTTGGAATAGTAAATCAGTCAAATTTTGCTCGAGTTAAGAATTTGAAAGGAGTCTACATTTACTAGAAAGACATTTACCTATGGCCAGTGTTAGTTAGTCTATGTGTTTTTTCATTCCATTAGGGCCCTTTAGACTCCATCAGGTGCACTGCTAAGATCACTAGCCCCTCCTCCGCCTGCCTCATGGCAAATTGCCTGACCTTTTTAGTTCTGGTAAATGGGTTTATTTTTCAAGAAACTTCTCTGGCCTTTGCGGGATAACTTTTCCTGAGGTCATAAATGAATACCAGGAGGGCTTCCTTTTTATGGTGTCCTGTTTGCCATTCTTCTTTATTTTTCATAAAAAAACAAAACGAAATTGTGGATTACTTTCTGTAATCCACCCCCAAAAAGGTCAGACACACAGCAAGTTTGTATCGCACAGGGGGGCCATTGATGATTTTCTTAGATCAGGGCTATCAAATCTGCACCCGGAGGTCTTGCCCAATGAGGGCGAACCTCCTGCTGCCGAAGATAGTGGCCATGTGCTGCAGGAGCTGCCACCAGTGGCTGTATGCCGAGAACCAGCAGAGGCTCCTCAAGCACACAAACACTGCTCCCACCACCTCTAAATGGGGTGGGTGCACTACAGATTTGTAGTATCTCACAGTAAGGGTTCTAGAAGGAGTAATTGTTACCATCAACGATACCACTCCATATAATCTATCTCACAAAAAGGTAACCAGATGGTGTATTGTGAAGAATACAACCAAAAGGGATGGAAGGGAAGAAGCACTCATGTGTTAAGATGAGAACCCTCAATCACCCCAGGGTGACATGCTTCATCATTGGGTCCCCTCTTCACACTGGAACTGCAAGGTACCAGTGCGGGCTACAACTCCCCCGTAGGAGAGGAGCGCGAGGCGTTCTTGTGTCATCCAATCTAGGGTTAAGAGTGGGGGGCAGAGTGCAAAACAAAAAGTAAATAAATGTGAGCTAAAACTATCTCCTGGTGGATGAGAATAATACCCCCAGTCAATAGGTTAAAACAAGTGAAGTGAAAATAGGGTTATGTTTATTTCCCTTTTTTTTTTTTTTTGCAGTTACAAATAATCCTAACATCAGAAGACTTAGAATTAATTTTAATTTTCGCCCCCCCCCACCCACCCCTGGGAGCCCGGTATTCCTTCGGTGTTGATAGTTCCACGAATAATGGCAATCAGAAGTACAAAAAAAAAAAGAGAGAAAAAAAAATATCATGATATGCATGTACAAGATAATATGTGAAAATAGTTATTGGCAGAAGAGAAGAGGCAAAGGATTAAAGAATTGAGGAAAGGATAAGAGCAATGCGAGTTTCAAACATATTTTACATGTAACAATCTCCTAGAGATTCACTGAGCCCGATTGTCCCCGTTGCTTTGTCCAGGAGGAGAATCTCTCCCATACTTCCAACCCTATTTTCTTTTTCCTTCTTCCTTTCCTGGCATAGACTGCTTTTTCTAAATGGAAAGTGGCAGCCAGCCTAGCCAGCCATTGCGCGTAGGAAGGTGAGTCTGTGTCTAGCCAGCTTGAGGAGATACCTAGTCTCCAAATTGCCATAGCAATAAATACCAGCCCTTCTTTCTTTATTCTTGGTGAGTCAGATTGTGTGCCAAGGAGAATAATTGTGGGGTTTAAGGAGATTGGATGTTTCACTATTTCGCTAAGTGTATTCTGTATCTTAAGTAGTGTCGGAGCTATAGTTAAACATGTCGCAAAGATGTGTACAGAGTCAGCCCCAGCTTCAGAGCAGCGTGGGCATAGTGTTCCTTTACCAGTCCCCCATTTGATGATCCTGCTGGGTGTCATGTAGAGAAAGAAGATAGTTTTGAAATGTTGTGCTTGCAGCTTGGCAGATATTAAGATCTGTTGTGATAATGCGAGAGAGTTGTGAAAGGTACTGTCTGGTGAATTAAGTTTAAGGTGCCATTTTGCAGCAATGGCCTCTAGGTCATCGGGGGTTTGTCTATTGAGTATGTTATACAGAGAGCCGATGCAGGGGGTGATAGTGTTTCGAAGTGTGTTTAAAAATTCAACTTCTCAGAAGCCCGAGGCTCCTCCGACTTTATTGGAAAGAAAGGCGTGAATAGACAGATGTTTGAAGGAGTCTTGGCTTCTCAGATTAAATTTGGCTTGTAGGTTTGCAAAAGGTTTGATTCCCTCTGTGGTAATCAGGTCCCCAAGTTTAACTATTCCGGCCCGATACCACTCTGAAAAGTATGATGTGTCAAAGATAGCTGGTAAGTTATTATTGTTGAGTATGGGTGAGTAAAAATTAAATCTACCTATCCCATAGATTCTTCGGATGTTGCGGAATACTTTGAAGGAGTTCATTAAGGTCTTAAATTTGACCCAGTTGTAGTAGCCGTAAGTTGTTTCTCGAAGTAAGCATTCCCAGTATTGATCCCCCAGTAGGATCTGGAAGGGAGAGGGCAGCCTGGTTGTAGAGAGAGTAGATTCCATAACCAGCTCTGAGCTTAATTGCGCGACTGATGCCCAGTAATAGAGGATGATGTTGGGAAGGGCCCAGCCACCTCTTTCTTTCGACAGAGTAAGGTGTTTAAGGGCGCGTCTGGGTTGAGCATATGCCCAGATGAATGGAGTGAAAATTTGTTGGAATTTAAGCAGGTGATTTTTGGTGAATTCTAGGGGTATGCTGCGGAAGAAGTACAGTAGTTTAGAGAAATACGTCATTTTGACAACGTTGCATCTTCCCACTAGTGTTAAGTGCAAGTTGTCTATCTGTTGTAAAGCTTTCCTTATTTGGGCTGCCAGGGGTGTTAGATTCTCTGAAACAATGTTCTCCAGTTTGGGTGAGATATGGACCCCTAGGTATTTAGCATTGGGCACCACCCGTTCGTCAGTCCATGTGATTTTCGTGTTTACCAAAATCTGTGTTTTATTTTTGTTGAGGGCATATCCTGCCAGTTTGCCAAATTTCTGGGCCTCAAGTTCTAAAGCCTGAATAGAGCTGGCGGGATCTGTGGAGGTGATGGCAAGGTCGTCGGCATATGCCAGGATTTTTCAACAGTTTTGGTGATAGCATACCGGGGAGATGCTCTGTTGGACTTGGCCCTTATGGCAGGTTCACCCCTAATCTTTTTGCTTTTAGTCTGTGATATGCGTAGATGATTTTCTGGTCTGTGCGCACTTTTTCTCTGTGTCCCAGAGTAAAGTGCGTGCATGTAGTTAGGCTGGCCTGCTCTCCCATAGGGATGCATGGGGAATGTCTGTGTCCCTAGTAATTCCTGATGTGTGGGGAGTGCATGCTCGAATTTGGTATGTGCGTGTTCGTGGGAATGAATGCTTCGCAATGATGTATGTTGCGTGAATGTGGCATGTGTAGAAATGCCATTTCTGGGACTTGGCATATTAAGGGAAAATATGCCTGCAGTGTGATTGGCTGGAGCTGGCTGGTGAGCCTGGCTCCAGGAAGGCTGGATGGGTCTGCCCGGTGGTGAGTGTGAGATCAGCATGCTTGATGGCTTGGGAGGAGTGCACTTGTTCCCTGCTGGGCCTGGACTTTCCCCAGACAATGCTGGCTCCACCCCCTGTAGTGCGACTGATGGCCCTAGCCCTGCCAGTGAATAGAGAGGGTGGTTGGGGTAAACAGAGTACTTCAGAACCAGCTGCAACTGGTTTTTCCCCCACCCTGCACCCTTGAGACAAAGGGGTTTTGCTGTATAAGAAGGGGCTGTGTCCCCATACATTTTGTCCTGTTCTTGGTTCTGCCTAGGATCCTGCCAGAGGGGGCTCTGCTGCTGCTGGGGCCAAGAGGACCGCCACTTGGGCTGTCTCCCTGCCTGGAGACCCAGTGTGCTGGCTCTGGCCCTGCCTTGCCCCCCTGCCTGCCTCCAGACCCTGCTGGAGCTTTCCTGTGCCTGGAGGCACCCTGATTTGATTTATAGCGCTAGGAGCGCTTTCCTGGTGCCCCAGCGCTCAATAGCGCTTTGCTTGTATTTTTAGCGCTGAGCGCGCTTCTCCTGTGTCCCTGAGCGCTTGGGAGCGCTGTATTTTGCATGGCCGGTGCCCACCCGGCATTGGGACCCAGATTTGCCGATTTTCGGCATTAGCGAGTGCCACCTCGCTTTGCCTTTATTTTCGAGACCGGTGCCACCCGGCATTGCCCCGTGGTCTGTATTCAATTTTGAGCCGGTGCCCACCCGGCATTGCCCAGGAAATCACCGCCGCAGCCCGGGCGCACTGAACGCTGTTGCCGGGCCGCCGCTCTGCCTGCAGCGACCCGGAAGTCCCGCCTCCTGACCCCCAGGGCCGCGCTGCCATTGGCGGCCCCGGCGGAAGTCAGGCGGCGTGTGGAGGAGACGAGGCCAGGCGGAGCGAGAGAGGAACAGCCGGCTCCCGTGTCCTGAGTGGAGAGGAGAGCCTCGTGCCGGCCGCCGAGGAGACGCCTCCAGCCCCCGAGACCCGGTGAGTGCCTGAGGAGAGGGAGAGGGGCCGCGGGACACATTGTCGGTGTATCCGCCCCTCCCCCATAGCGCGACCTCGCGCTTGTAGCTGTGTGAAGCCCGAGGGCTTCAGGGGGCATTATTGGATTCTGAGTCCCCCGTGAGGGACTCCCACGTGGCCTGCATTGGGTGTTTAGAGCCCTGAGTGGCTCGGGGCATTTCCTTCTTTGAGCCTGCGAGAGGCTCCACAAGCCCACACAGTGATTGAGAGCCCTGAGAGAGGCTCTGGGGCAATTCCTTATATTTAGAGCGCGGAGCTCTAATTTGCACATTTTCTTCAGCGAGCCCTGAGAGGCTCTAGGGGGGGCACAGGCAGTCAGTTGGTTGTAGCCCTGAGGCTCCCACACTGTGTCTCCCCACCTTGTTCTTGAGCCCTCCTGGCTCCAACGTTGTGCATATTTACAACTGTCCAGCACTTAGTGGACAGTTGCCACGTTTAGGTTTGTGTGCTGTGCTGCCTGCGCAGCTTCCCTGACATTGAGACTCAGGGCATTCCGCCCCTTTCGAGGCCAGTTGGCCTGAGGGACATTTATGAGTGTTGTGCTTTGTGCACCCCGCGCATTGTAATTTCTTGTGATGTAATTCTTGCGCATATGTTCGAACCGCTTACCTTTTCTAAAAGTGACCTGATTAGGTATTTTTATGGTTATCCCCTTTTTGCTAAATGTGACCTGCAGAGAGGATTGTTTATGTTTATCCGTTATGCTAAAGGTGACCTGCATAGTAGAGTGTTGATGGTTCATTTCATGTTTAGGTTTCCTTCCCTTTGCTAAGAGTTAAACTGCTTAGGTGTTGGTATTCCTTCCTTAGGTCCTAGTTACCTGCGTGATTTACCTACAGTGTGTTAGGGTTGCGTAGGAGGTCCTTACTGTTCCAGTGATTACTGGATGGGTGTTGCTTTTATAATTTTGTTGCTACTCATTCGATGTTTACGACATAAGTGTATATCTACCAGTATTATTATCTAACAAGTGCCTACCCCTGACAGTGGTCCATGTGGCCCTGTCCTGTACATAATTCCCCTTGTAAATTCTGCCCGTGCCTCTGGCACATTGTACAGTTTGCGTGTGTTATCTAATGTGTTTTGTTTATTATAATACAAAGGCTATTTTTTATATAACCTTGTGTGGAGTCTTTTCTTTGTGGTGGGCCTTGGGTGTTGTTGCTGGGGTGCGTGCGCAAATACTTAACTCATACCGCCTCCAAGTTTAGCCTAGACTGCTCGCGCCACGCTACCTAGAGGGCGAGTGGGGGTTGCCTTGGTGTGTGACTCCCCTGCCCTGACTTTAGAAGTGGTGATCCCTGACTGACCTCGACGCGAGTCTTGGCCGGCCTGGGTCCCATTTCTAACATTGGTGGCAGCGGTGGGATAAGGATTTGTGTTTGCGCTGTACCACAGTGGCGACAGGCCACACTTCAAAGCTCTGCATTTTTTAGATAACCACATTTGGGGGATTATTGTTTTTTTAGGGAAGTTCAGTTTTGCTTCTCCTGAAAGGTGTCATTTGTATTTTGTCCAGTACCTTGTTCCCCACCCTGCTCCCAGAGTTTGGTACCTGTGTCGCTTGTGGTCAGGTTGAGAGAATCAGGGGTGGTAGAAACTGCCTTACCAGTCCGAGGGGAGGGTTGTGTGTGAATGAGGGTGTGTTACGCTGGACAGTGGAGTGCAAGTTCTGAGATAGGAATCTTGCTGAATTGTGATTGTAATCTCCTGTTTAGCTCAGACCCGCAGGTTCCCTGTGTCAAACTTTTCCCGAGAACGTCCGCAAAAATGGAGCCAGTTTTTGATCTCTGTAGTCTGTTTAGGTACAGTAGGTTAGAGCTGGTCAGATTCTGCGAGAAGGGAGGCATAGAGGTGAGTGAGTTGGTTACTCAGTCCCAGCTTAGGGACAGCCTGATCCTGTGGCAAAAGGATCAGTGGGATCTCGAGCACAGGGAGAGAGATAGGGCCCGGGCCGCACGCCATGAGGGTGGTGAGTCTGTGGGGAGCCCTGAAGATTCTGTTGATGAATGTGAGTTGGATGGTGATGACAGTGGATGGATGTCAGCAGATAGTGATGACCCCATAGATAGGGAGTCCCTTGCTGAGTCCAGTGTCAGTACCAGCGCCCCGTCCCTTTCCCTGTCCCCAGAGGAGTGGTTGGATAGGAAGGAAGAGAGGGAACATCAGCTAGCGATGGAACAGCTCAGGTTGGAGCTTGCCAAGCTAGAGGCTGAGAGGGCCTTGTTCAGGGAGAAGGTAGCCCAAGAGAGTAGGTTACCCCCTGAGTGCATGTGTAATTGTCTGGATTCCCCAGGGAGGGTGGAGTCCAGTGGTGGCAGCTTTTTAAATGTTGGTGTAGACAGTCCCACTCCCAGTTCCCCGAGTATGTTGCCTGTTTCCCCCGCAGAAGAGTTTGGGTTGAAGTTCAGGAGACTTAGGAAACTGCCTCATCAGTCTTGGGAAGACTTTGAGGATGAGTGTTGTGGAGCACTGTGTGATTGGGAAAAGGCTCACGTGAACGACAAGTCTGGCGGATTGTTTTGCATGGTTGTCACAGAGCACCTGCTCAGTTATTGTGTGCCAGAGTTGCGCCAGCACCTGTTGAAGTTTGGATCATTTAGTGCATGTGAGCTTGCAGCGGAAGCGGACCGATGGGAGAGTGCAAGAGGTTCCTTAGCGCCGCTAGTGAGTGGTTCCAATAATAGTGGGTCAGGTTTTCTCCAACCCAGAGTGGTGGAGGAGGGTGAGAGTAGCCCAGCTAGGTCTCAGTGTGGGGACCTATGCTTACCTGTTAGTCCACTTGAGGGAGATCTCCTAGTGTGTGGAGGACCTGGAGCATCTGTGAGCGAAGCTTCTGTAGTTGTGGAGTCTGGCAGTACTACTCCAGGAGGGAGAGTACAGAAGTCCAGTGAAAGGAGTGATTTGGGAGTGACCTGTGAGTCCTCAGAAGTCCTGGAGTGCCAGGCAGTGATTCCACCAAAGGTTCTAGACCGGAGGTTGGAGGTCCAGGTTCAGGGTTTGCCTGACCTGAAGGGTGGGAACACTGTAAGCAGTGTCCTAACCAGTTCTTTCTCCAGAGGTACCGCCCCGGTTGGGAGGGAGCAGGACTCTGGAAGGGGGTGCAGAGGGTGGGAAAGCCCACCTCTGACCCCCGTACCACCTGAGGGGTTAAACCCTAGGTTGGGAGAGTGGTGTTTAGAGGGTACCCCTCGCAGGAGGCGGAGGAACCCTAGGAGAAGAGGTAAGGGGAGGAGAGCCTTCCCTGAGACTCCTGGTCCACCTAAGGTTGTAGACCCTAGGCTGGAGAACCAGTGGCAGTCTAGCCCTGTCTTGCAGACAGGAAGAGTGGAGCATGGCTGTTATGTGCCAGGGGTTACTACCCCCCACTTGGTGAGTTGGCAGGAACCAGTGGCACCTGGGTGGCCTAGGGCCTGGTCCTCGCCGAGGGCAGCTGGAGAGTACCAGTGGAGTAATCCAGTGAGTCCCTACAGTAGCTTAGAAAGAACCCTAGGGGTTCACAGTGGCGTAAAACAGGAGGGTGTCCCTGCAGTTGCGGGCCCGCGTCCGTGTTTTATCGCCCCAAGCAGGTAAGTCCATCACGGTGGTGATTGGTCTGCCCTGCGTTTTGGCTGGTAGGGGGTTGTGTTGGACTTGGCCCTTAAGGCAGGTTCACCCCTAATCTTTTTGCTTTTAGTCTGTGATATGCGTAGATGATTTTCTGGTCTGTGCGCACTTTTTCTCTGTGTCCCAGAGTAAAGTGCGTGCATGTAGTTAGGCTGGCCTGCTCTCCCATAGGGATGCATGGGGAATGTCTGTGTCCCTAGTAATTCCTGATGTGTGGGGAGTGCATGCTCGAATTTGGTATGTGCGTGTTCGTGGGAATGAATGCTTCGCAATGATGTATGTTGCGTGAATGTGGCATGTGTAGAATAGCCATTTCTGGGACTTGGCATATTAAGGGAAAATATGCCTGCAGTGTGATTGGCTGGAGCTGGCTGGTGAGCCTGGCTCCAGGAAGGCTGGATGGGTCTGCCCGGTGGTGAGTGTGAGATCAGCATGCTTGATGGCTTGGGAGGAGTGCACTTGGTCCCTGCTAGGCCTGGACTTTCCCCAGACAATGCTGGCTCCACCCCCTGTAGTGCGACTGATGGCCCTAGCCCTGCCAGTGAATAGAGAGGGTGGTTGGGGTAAACAGAGTACTTCAGAACCAGCTGCAACTGGTTTTTCCCCCACCCTGCACCCTTGAGACAAAGGGGTTTTGCTGTATAAGAAGGGGCTGTGTCCCCATACATTTTGTCCTGTTCTTGGTTCTGCCTAGGATCCTGCCAGAGGGGGCTCTGCTGCTGCTGGGGCCAAGAGGACCGCCACTTGGGCTGTCTCCCTGCCTGGAGACCCAGTGTGCTGGCTCTGGCCCTGCCTTGCCCCCCTGCCTGCCTCCAGACCCTGCTGGAGCTTTCCTGTGCCTGGAGGCACCCTGATTTGATTTATAGCGCTAGGAGCGCTTTCCTGGTGCCCCAGCGCTCAATAGCGCTTTGCTTGTATTTTTAGCGCTGAGCGCGCTTCTCCTGTGTCCCTGAGCGCTTGGAAGCGCTGTATTTTGCATGGCCGGTGCCCACCCGGCATTGGGACCCAGATTTGCCGATTTTCGGCATTAGCGAGTGCCACCTCGCTTTGCCTTTATTTTCGAGACCGGTGCCACCCGGCATTGCCCCGTGGTCTGTATTCATTTTTGAGCCGGTGCCCACCCGGCATTGCCCAGGAAATCACCGCCGCAGCCCGGGCGCACTGAACGCTGTTGCCGGGCCGCCGCTCTGCCTGCAGCGACCCGGAAGTCCCGCCTCCTGACCCCCAGGGCCGCGCTGCCATTGGCGGCCCCGGCGGAAGTCAGGCGGCGTGTGGAGGAGACGAGGCCAGGCGGAGCGAGAGAGGAACAGCCGGCTCCCGTGTCCTGAGGCTCCCCGTGTGGAGAGGAGAGCCTCGCGCCGGCCGCCGAGGAGACGCCTCCAGCCCCCGAGACCCGGTGAGTGCCTGAGGAGAGGGAGAGGGGCCGCGGGACACATTGTCGTTGTCCGCCCCTCCCCCATAGCGCGACCTCGCGCTTGTAGCTGTGTGAAGCCCGAGGGCTTCAGGGGGCATTATTGGATTCTGAGTCCCCCGTGAGGGACTCCCACGTGGCCTGCATTGGGTGTTTAGAGCCCCGAGTGGCTCGGGGCATTTCCTTCTTTGAGCCTGCGAGAGGCTCCACAAGCCCACACAGTGATTGAGAGCCCTGAGAGAGGCTCTGGGGCAATTCCTTATATTTAGAGCGCGGAGCTCTAATTTGCACATTTTCTTCAGCGAGCCCTGAGAGGCTCTAGGGGGACACAGGCAGTCAGTTGGTTGTAGCCCTGAGGCTCCCACACTGTGTCTCCCCACCTTGTTCTTGAGCCCTCCTGGCTCCAACGTTGTGCATATTTACATCTGTCCAGCACTTAGTGGACAGTTGCCACGTTTAGGTTTGTGTGCTGTGCTGCCTGCGCAGCTTCCCTGACATTGAGACTCAGGGCATTCCGCCCCTTTCGAGGCCAGTTGGCCTGAGGGACATTTATGAGTGTTGTGCTTTGTGCACCCCGCGCATTGTAATTTCTTGTGATGTAATTCTTGCGCATATGTTCGAACCGCTTACCTTTTCTAAAAGTGACCTGATTAGGTATTTTTATGGTTATCCCCTTTTTGCTAAATGTGACCTGCAGAGAGGATTGTTTATGTTTATCCGTTATGCTAAAGGTGACCTGCATAGTAGAGTGTTGATGGTTCATTTCATGTTTAGGTTTCCTTCCCTTTGCTAAGAGTTAAACTGCTTAGGTGTTGGTATTCCTTCCTTAGGTCCTAGTTACCTGCGTGATTTACCTACAGTGTGTTAGGGTTGCGTAGGAGGTCCTTACTGTTCCAGTGATTACTGGATGGGTGTTGCTTTTATAATTTTGTTGCTACTCATTCGATGTTTACGACATAAGTGTATATCTACCAGTATTATTATCTAACAAGTGCCTACCCCTGACAGTGGTCCATGTGGCCCTGTCCTGTACATAATTCCCCTTGTAAATTCTGCCCGTGCCTCTGGCACATTGTACAGTTTGCGTGTGTTATCTAATGTGTTTTGTTTATTATAATACAAAGGCTATTTTTTATATAACCTTGTGTGGAGTCTTTTCTTTGTGGTGGGCCTTGGGTGTTGTTGCTGGGGTGCGTGCGCAAATACTTAACTCATACCGCCTCCAAGTTTAGCCTAGACTGCTCGCGCCACGCTACCTAGAGGGCGAGTGGGGGTTGCCTTGGTGTGTGACTCCCCTGCCCTGACTTTAGAAGTGGTGATCCCTGACTGACCTCGACGCGAGTCTTGGCCGGCCAGGGTCCCGTTTCTAACATGCTCTCATTCTTTTCTATCTGTTTGATAAAGGAGTCCAGGTATAGAGCAAACAGCAAGGGGTAGCAGGGGCAGCCCTGTCTCGTCCCCCGAGATATGGTAAAAGGGTCCGTAAGTAGTCTGTTTATAGTGACGCTAGCCCTTGGTTTGTTATAGAGTGCCTGTATTGCCCAAATGATTTTATTTCCGAACCCTATCTTGCTCATGACATTCCACAGATATCGCCAGGGCACTCGATCAAAAGCCTTTTCGGCGTCGAGTAAAATGAGTGACATTGGGTCTCCGTTGACCTGTGCTGTGTCAAATAGAGTGATCACTCTCCTAACGTGTTTGGTAGTTCCTTTCATGGGAATGAACCCGTGTTGCCATTCAGATACTAGAGATTCCACTATTTGAGAGATCCTAGAGGCTATCACTTTGGAAACATTTTTGGAGTCGCTATTGATGAGGGTAATGGGCCTGTAAGAACTCATGTCCAAAGGGGATTTATCTTTCTTTAAAAAGATAGAGATCCTGGCGTTTGCCCATGAATCCGGTGGCAGAGCCCCATTGAAGATAGATGATATTACATCTGTGAGAATAGTTTTAATTTGTGGAGTAAAGATTTAAAAAAATTCTGCGGGTATGCCGTCTGGACCATGGGCTTTCCCATCTGGTAGCCTTGTGAGAGCTTCCTGAATTTCCTCCCAGGTAGGAGTTCGTTCTAAGGACTCGCTATCCGTGGGGTTGAGTTGCCCCAATTCGCACTCACTAAGGTAGCTAGAGATTTCGCGGTCTAGGGTATCTCCCCCAGAGCAGATTTCCTCATTATACAGTTTAGAATAATATTCCTGAAATCCCTTCCGGATAAGAGAAGGGTCTGTGGTTTCCACGCCAGAGGGGAGTTTGATTGCATGTATTTCGCTGTTGGATACCTGCTGTCTTGTCCTAACAGCAAGGTGGTGCCCAATACTGTCACTACACTCGTAGCTTTTTACCCTAGTGGCAGCCCATTTGACTGCAATTTTTTCCATATAAACAGTGCCTATTTCTGCCTTGGCAAGTACTGCTTCCTCTTGAATAGATTGGCAGTCCAATCCTGCGTGTATTAATTGCGTTAATTTAATCTCAATTTTCCTTAGTTTGTTCTGTAGCTCGCTGATACGTTTTCTTTCCATTGAGTTCTTATGAAAAGAAAATCTCAGGGTCTCGCCTCTAATCCCCGCCTTTAGAGTGTTCCACACTGTCATTTGAGAAGCAGTGCCGTTGTTTATTTCCAGGAATTCCTGGATCCAGCCCTGCATATGAGCAACATAGTTATTGTCATGTAGTAGCGCTTTCTCAAAGCTCCACTTTGTGGGTTCCTTCTGTGGTAATACCCCTTTTAGAGTGACTATGAGTGGGTTGTGGTCGGATCAAAAGCGGGGTGCTATGTCGATTGTGAAGTTGTTCATTAGTGAAGCGGAGATAAGAAAGTAGTCTAGTCTGGCTAGGGTTTTGTGTGGGGCTGAAACAAACGTGTATCCGGGTTGGGTGGGATTTTTGTTAGCCCACCCATCAATTAGGCCGTGGGTCTGCATGAGGTTGTTCAGGGCTTGAAAGACTTTGGGTTTCCTGCCTTTATATTTTTGTGTTAAGTCTGGAGCCCAATTGCTGGGTAGGTGAACATTAAGATCCCCACAGAGAACTATCGGGGTGGGCCAGTGTGCTAACTCCCTGGATACTAGATTAATAACCCTGGGTTCATCGAGGTTACTTCCGTATACAGAGCAGAGAGTGATAGAAGAATTATTAGGAAATACAATCTCTGAGATAACCCACCTCCCTAGAGGGTCGGATTTGCTGCGGGGGCTATTAATGGCGAGTTTTCTATCTAGTAGGATTCCTACCCCCTTGGTTTTAGCCCCTTGTGAGGTTGCGCCCACCACTTTGAACCCTAGGGTGTCTAGCAAATGTTTTTGAGAGTGTTCTATATGTGTTTCTTGCATACATATGATGTTCCCACCCAGTGTCCTTAGACCTAGCGCCACTTTTTGTCTCTTAGTCGGATCATTTAGTCCACAGACATTGATAGATATTATTCGTAAAGAATCTACACTAGCCATCTTGCAGTATAAGGTTGAAGAGCTGCGGGGCATACCTTTTTCGCTTTAAAAGTTTTATAAGTTTTACTTTTCTTTTGGAAAGAGATATCTAAGTTCAGAGATATGGTTGTGAAGTTGTGAGCATGTTGCCTAAAAGAAAGTAATGGTTTTTGTTTTTTAGTATTTTTTTTTTTACACCTAAGTGTCCCTGCCGAGCCCCCTCCCACCCCCCCGACCGCCCTCCCCCCACCCTCCCTCTTGTGTGAGCAATCAGGCAAGGCCTGAGTGATGATGATCAGTCATGAACCTCGGCTGCTGGAGCCGCCAGTCAATCCTGTAAAAGAGGAAGTCTAGGTCCGTGACCGGCAAAGGTGCTGCTGCGTGTGGTTCCAATACAGTGAGTGGGTGCAGATGTGACTTGTAAACATATGTCAACCCATTTAATCAATATAAGTAACCAGGGTAGATAGAAGAGGAGACAGAGAGGAGTGAAGACATATCCAAATACGGGATAGATTTATAAGCTTGTGGGCGTTATCTATTCTTTGTGTCCCTTTTTGGCTTTAATTTCGTCAAGGTATTCTTTAGCCTTGATTTCTGATAGAAAGACTCTGGTAGACCCTTTATGAATAACTTTCAGTCTGGCTGGGTTCATAAGATATACTACCGCGCCCTGTTGCTGGAAAGGGGAAATAAGTTGCCTCAGGTGCCATCTCCGCTCCACAGTTTGATGACAAAAGTCTGGTTTAGCGAAGAACAAGATCCCGTTAGCCCCTTTTTTGCAGTTTGGTCGAGCTTGGTCATAAATCAATTGCCTTAAGAGAAAGTTACCAAAGTAAACCAGGAAAACTCTGGGTTGGCCACCAGTCGAGCTGCTGCCATTCTGTTGTCGCTTTTGAAAGAAGGGGAAGCGGTGTGCTCGCTGTACCTCTCGGTTCCAATCCCACCCAGGGTGGTCAGGGAAGGATGTGCATAGCAGGTTAACTATGAATTGCCGGGGGTCTTCCCCTACTTTCCCTTCTGGAATGCCTAGTAAGCGAAGGTTGTTTCTTCGTTGCCGATTTTCTTGTTCCTCCATCTTTACCATTATGTCTGTAAGGCAGGCGGAGTGGGATTCACTCAGTTGTTTGGTAGCCACCGCTTCGGTTTCTAAATGTTCTGTCCGTGCTTCCACCATGGTTACCCTATCACAGATGTCTATGCAGGTCTTGTTCAGCCTTCTTAGGCCTCCCTGGAGTTTTTTGGCTGCGCTCTTGGCGGACCGCCTATCAGCCCTCACCTCTTCTTGGAAGTCTTTGATGGAAGCTAGTATGGCTGCCAGTGATGGTTCCCCTGGCTCTATTGCCTTAGATTGCTGATTCCCCAGGCTGTTCCACTGCGGTTGGGTTGAGCTGTCCTCCTCCAAAGGGTACGACATCCTTGAAACGGAATAGTCCCATCTAAGTTGACTTCGTCGTTCGTTCTTATTCCTAGTTTTCTTGGGCTGCACGATTTTATCAGGATTAACGTGGGAGCCCTCGCTCTCCTCTTCGCTGAAGCTGGGGGTGCCTGCCTCTTCGTCATCATCATCCGTCTCCTCTTCTCCCTCACCGGATGTACTAGGAGTGCTATCAAATACAGTGTAAAAGTCTTCCTGCCCAACCTCTGGGGTCCAGGGGTTGTGTGCGCCAACTGGAGTCTCCAGGTTTTGAAAAGTAAACTCAGCCCCTGTAGGATTAAAGCCGGCGCCAAAGGTGACTAAAGGAGTGTCAGCACCTTGATGGTTGACTCCTTCACTTAATGGCAGCTGCCTTTGGGCGGAGGATGAAGCAGGCAGTGGGGTACCCGATGGAGCGTGAGGGTTAATGGAGCAGGGGGCCCCTGTGGGTTGAGACAGGCTGGGCTCTGAGCTTTCAATGGGCATATGGTCGCTGGCAAGAGATGCTGATGCAGGTACCGAAATGTTGCTTGAGAAGGTGGCCAGATTTTCTGTTATGCTTAAGTTATTAAGACTGGGTTTTTTGGAGCCCCCATTATCAGTAGTACCCTCTGGCTGTGGTAAGGTCTTAGGCGGTGAGGCGGGTTGTTTACTCTTTAAACCGGCCTGAGATTTGGCTACCGTAAATATTTTGGGGTGGGGGGAGGGTCAGAACGCTGGTTAGACATAGAATTTTTATAGTCTTTAGTGTCTTTGATAACCTTAGAGTCTTTGTTAGAAGCCCCCCCCCCCTGGTTTTAGCCGGAGCGTTTTTCTTTGCCCCACTGACCTCGTCTGTATTGGTCTCAACGGTAGCCTCTTCTGTGGTGGTGTCCTTCAGTGGAGCCAGAGTCTTTTGCTTGATCCCCCTCCTTGCTCCGCGAACACTCATGTCCAGGAAAAGGCAAAGCGTGGAGATCAAAAGTTCTCTTGTTTCCTGTCGCTGAGTCAGTTTGTCAAAGAACCTGCAAGTCAGGGTGATTGTCACTAGAACAATTAGGTTAAAGTCGAGTGCCTCTTTCCAGGTTAGGATCTGCGAGGAGACAAGAGCGCACCCGCCGGGGCTCACTCCCGCTGCTGCTCCGTCCCGATGTATGCAAACAGCGTAGGCAAGAGAGAGAAGACAAAGGAACTCCAAGCAGGCCTGAAGAGTGCTTGACCCCTCGCGCTCAGGTGTTGATCTGCCGATTAATCTGCTCCGTTTCACCGAACACCGCGAGTCAGGCCGTCGCTGTCTCCGCCTCGAGGGAAAGTGTTGCCGTGCACCATTACCGAGCATCTTTCACGCAGGACAGCTAGCCGATCAGCTCTCCATGCGTGACTGGCGTGCGCAGCTAAGCAGCGCGGCGCTCATGCTATCACCATATTGCTCTCATCACCCGGGCAAGTCTGGATATTTCCCTATTGAAATCCAGTCAATACATTTCTGCCACTATAGACCATTCTTCAGGACCATTCTCTATGTCACTCTGCTCAACTTGTGCGGAAAATAATAAATACCATACTTTTACTGGTATGGAGATTGTTATTTGTACCAGCTTCTAGTCAGGTCCACATGATGCTGCAAGGATATAGAAAACACTAGTCAAAACATAGTATGCATCATACTAATTCCCAGTGTTTTCAAACCAGCAGTGTCCCTCACCAACACTGTACAAACCGTGTAAATAAATAATATATTGTTGTGTATAGCCTCACCAATTCAAGACTATTAGTCACACTTCACCTTCATAAGTCCCTTCACAGCAGGTATCAGGACTCTAAAGGTGTATAAAATCACAAAAACAATTGTCAAATGTCACCACTCTTCTCTTGTCATCTCTACCTCTTAATTCATATTCATATGCTAAGTTCTTAAAGATGTGAGCAATTCAATAGGGTGTCTGGCGCCTATATCAGGGTGAATGAAATGTAGGGATGGTTTGCATTGATACTCTACCGTTGTGCCCATTATTAAGTTAACCGTATTTATATCAATCACCAGTGACATGCTGTCCAGACTCATGTTAGGCGTAAAATCAGGGCTTCCCTGTGATCTGTGAATTCCATATACCACAGCGTACACATGTATCTTATGCATATTATCCTATCAGGAAGGGAAGCATACATAATCTCAAAACACTTTAGTGGAGTGCCCGCTAGAAATATCAGAGGCGTGCCACCACAAATTACATGTACACTTAAACAGACAAGCAGCTACCATGTGGCAGATGCATCATAGTTATATCTGTGCTTGTCTAAAACGCAAATTTACATGGAGAGCACTTCAAAAAATGTCCCAGGATGTATTCCCGCATACAACCCAATTCGAGTGTTTCGTGCACCACAGATTTGTTACGGCCTGCACAATACATATTTGTGGCAGAACCTTTGCACCACCAATTCCTAATCAATACCTTATGTGTTTTTTAGTTTTTAATTCTACAAGGAACAATGAGAGTTTCTCAGTGCAGAGCAAAGGCAGTATTAAGTGCTGCTGAATTGTTCTTGGGTAGCACAGTCACACTCTGTTGTTTTGATGAATGTCTGTATTTTGTTTTTCTTAGTGCTATGCAGACAAATGGAAAGGTTCAGCTCTATTCTTGTACTACCGGCCTGGGGTCAGGTACAACATTTAGGGCCTGATTTAGAGTTTGGAGGACAGGGCACTCCATTACAAATGCAACAGAGTACTCTGTCCTCCAAACCCTTGTTGAACCCACCTGATGTAGAGACACAGAGACCAAAAATTCTTTTTCAACAGAGCCTCTGCTGGCTTCGTCAGGAAAAACTTCCTCAGGTAGCCAGATGAAGGACATTACACTGGTTGCCCTATTTAGGGTAAATCTTGTGTCTGCCACTGCTGGGTGTGAGGGACAGAAAAATGAATAATGACCGCTGACCATGGGAGAAAACTCCCATAGTTTAGGGGTCAATAGCTTTTTGTTTTCCAGAAACAAGCTCCTACTTTGGGATTATCAGACGTACACAAATAAAAAAAATTGAAATACCAGCATTTGTAAAGCCTACAGCTACCTCCGGAGAGGTGTCCTGGCACTGGGGGCCATCAGGAAGATTAAACGAGCTATTGCCAGGTGTCACATGGTGCTGGGCTAACCTGCCGCCGGCGATTGAACCGTTAACCCCGTGGTCCTGAGTCAGGCACCTTTGCTGCTGAGCCACACTTCTTCGACAAGCACTAACACTGGAGGAATTCAAGGAGGTAGAGGGGAAAAACAACAAAGGTGCACAGCAAAGAAAGACCTGGTGCGAACCTGAACGAGAGTGAGGTAAATCAGGTAACATGCAAAGTTGTCAGGCACAGACTAAATGGAGTTCCCGCCTCTAAGGCTGACACTACATCCCGTGGCCCAGAACAGGAGGTGAATACAAATGGCGTGCTAATGTCAGATAATTCAGATTTACCACAGTTTGGTGGGTAGACAATCTTGATTTTATTAAAGACACAAAGCCTGATTTTATGCATATCTCTTTAATTGCCAACTCACAGCAGCAACTACACAACAATGTACAGAACTTAGAATAGGAATCTTTAAGTGTTCCAATGGTTGCTTAGTTTTTGATGCAAACAACTTCAAAAATGTAAACGCTTAGAAAACCAATATCCAACATGCAACATGCAACCTGTAGAATGTCAGTTCCTCCAAAACATTCTTTTTTTTCTTCCTATTACTTCTTGTAGTCTCCTCCTTTAATGTCTCCATAAAGACATTAAAGGGTGGGAAGTCAAGGGGAGGAATAACATCAGTCTCCGTATCTTTAATAAAATCATGATTTTCCACCCACCAAACTGTGGAAAATCTGAATTTTATGGCAAGGCACGGAGGCCAATATTATGCATGTTAAAGCTCTTGCCATAATATTCCGAACCGAAGAATCCACAGGTTTAAAATAGTATTTCTTAAATACTGATGACCAATCGGCTGCAGCCAAATTCCCGGTTAGCCCCTCACCCCCAGCAAGAGTGCTTTTGAAGCCATTGCTCCTCTCGTAGAATGAGCCCCAAATTTTGTTAAATCTATTCCTGCTTTCCCCATAACTTCTTTGACCCAACGAGTTAGAGTAGGGGTGGAAACAACCTTCGAGGGCTCTTAAAAGAGATTATCAATCGAGCATTTGAACAGTCTCTGAGGTTCTCAGCCCTTTTTCATACTCACATGAGGATCTCACTACACACAACTTTCTACATTCATCTAGGTTTGGATAAAATATTATCCTCAACGTAGGGTTAGATCTCCTTGTGACATAAAAGCATACTCCTCCAGGCACCAACCTACGCCGAAATATTAAGAGCTCTGACATCTGATTCTCTTCTAAAGGATATCAGACAGAAGAGCATAACCAACTTAAACGAAAGTTTCTTAAGATTTAAGAATTCATTCTTCGTCCAACTTGCTAACTCTCTAAGAAAAAGATCTACATCCCACAAGGACAAATAACTAGGTCCCGGAGGTGCCTTAATCCTTATAAAAGTATTTTCACAACATCATGCTGGCCCACAGGTAAGCTATCTATCAACTCATGTCCTGCTGAAATTGTCGACTTACCAACATTTACTGTATTATATGACCTACCCTCGAGGAAGATCTCAGTCAAAAAACTCACCACTTCTAACAAAGGTCCTGATATGGGATCCAAACTCCTCGAAGTACACCAATGAAACCCTCTTCCCCAGGCTACCCTGTATGCCTTTGATGTTCCTGGAGCCCATGACTCCTGCAAGACTCTCTCGAAATCAACCACGCCATCAGCCTTAAATGACCCTGATGAACTAACTTGTGATTGTCCCCTGAACCCTCAGTTAACAAGCCCTTGGTATTTGGAAGAAGTAGAGGGTCTGTAATCAACATTTCCATCGCATCTGGATACCAAACCTGTGATATGCAAAAAGGGGTTATCAAAACAATCTCTGCCAATTCCCTTTTTACTTTCAATAAAACTCTCTGAATTAACGCAAATGGCGGGAAAGCATAACTCCTCAAATTCCCCCACTTCTGCAGAAAAGTGTCTCCTGCCTCTGCTTCTGCATCTGGTCTCCAACTGTAGAATCTGGGGAAATGAGCATTCATCCTGTTTACAAACAAGTCTATCCCCAGTGGACCCCCACAGGAGTTTATTTTCAAAAACACATTCTTGTTCAACCTCCAGTCGCTGAAATCTTTCAGTTGTCTGGAACTCCAATCAGCGACAGAGTTTGCTTGTCCCTGGCAAGTATTGAGCCTGAATCATAATGTTACTTTCCAGACAGAAGTGCCAAAACTCCTTTGCCAAATCTGCTAGGGCCTTCGAACGTGGACCAGCTAACGTGTTTACATATATTACAGCTGAAATGTTGTCCATTTTCAAAAGTACACAGCACCTCACCTGATCCCTCACAAAACTTGTCACTGCAAAGGAACCCGTCCAAAACTCCAGGCAGTTGATGTGCATCTTCCTTTCCTGTTTTGTCCATTTCCCCTGTTGTAAAGGAATCACATCTTGCTCCCCAACCCAGAAGGCTGCTGATTCTATGACTAAATCTGGGGCTGGACCAAAAATCGCCCTTCCATTCCATGCTTCTAGATTTTCTAGCCACCACCTTAATCCTTCCTTGGTTTCTGAGTCTGACTGAACTCTGTCTGAATATCTCACCCCTCTGTTTAAATAAATCGTCTTTAACCTCTGAAGTGTACGATAATGAAGGGGAGCTGGGAATACCGTTTGAATGGATGCAGAGAGGAGACCTAAGATCCTCTGTATTTGTCTCAGGGTTAGCCATTCACTTACTAACGCCCTCCGAACCTCTCTGAGGATCTTCTTCACCTTCTCCATTGGTAACCTCAATACACAATGCAAGGTTCAAATCTGAAAACCCAAATACACAATCTCCAGTTTTGTTTCTAAATTGACTTACTCCTGTTCACAACGAAGCCCAAATCTTCTATCACTCAAACCACCAGAGTTGTATGATAGAGATCTAGTTCCCTGCTTTTACACATAATTAGAATGCTGTCCAAGTAGATAATCAGCCTCACCCCTCTTGTACGCAACCACGCTACTATTGGCCTTATTACTTTGGTAAAGCACCAAGGAGCCAAAATTAGACTGAAGGGAAGACTTTTGAATCTCCACATGGTTTATTCCGTTGGAATTTCAAGAGGTCCCTCTGGCTTCAACAAACAGGTACAGTAAGGTACGCATCTTTTAGATCCAGACGGGTTAACCAATCTCCTTTTATTAGGAGGTCCCTCAGCATGTGTATTCCCTCCATTTTGAAATGGTTGTATTCTACCCATTCGTTTAGTTCTTTGAGATTTATCACAGGTCTCATGCCCTTGTCTTTCTTCTCGACAATAATCAGATTGCTTACAAGCCCTGCAGAGTAATAGTTTGACTTCTCTATTGCCCCCTTTTTTACTTTCTCTTGAAATTCTTTGTCTACCATATTCACCTGCTCTTTTGCAAATCTTAAAGGGGTCGTCGTTTTAATTGTACTGGCGTTTGCACAAATCTATCTGATAACCACTTACGGTCTGTAGCATCCAAGGGTCAGAGGTTATTTCCTTCCATCTGTTTAAAAATGTGCAAGTCTGCCACCAAGTTTTCCCTGAATAGACAAATGGTCATTTGCCAAACATACCTTGTCTTTGCCGTCTATCTCCTCTAAAATGTCCTCTTTGCCTCTGCAGGTAGAAGCCAAGTGAAAAGCTTCCTGAAGACTGGTAGCCTCCGGGTCTAAAACCACGCAAGATGGAACTCCACATAATCCCAAAACCTCGGTCGGGGAATCGACCCCACATTCTCCCGACCATTCCAAAAACCTTCTTGAGATCCTTCTGAATTGAGTTGAGTGCTCCTGCATATTGAGCCATTTCCTTCACAAATTCTACCCCAAAAAGGAGACCCTATGCCTCCATGCCTGTTTCCTTCCCTGCCAACTCTGCCAGTTTGGGGTCAATTTTCATAAGCAGGCTCTTCCTGCGTTCAGAGCATAGAGAAGCATTAGCATTTCCTAATAAACAAACCACTCTCTGTACCCATTGCCTTAGCTCTAATACATCAACCCTGCCTTCTTGAAGGTATGCCTCCTCACAAAGATCAAAAATCTTAGCCAGCGTATCAAATACATCAAGTAGGTGATCTTGGGAACCCTTTAGACCTCTGTCGAGCCCCCGCCTTGGGTCCCTTCCCAATTTATTAGGAAAAGTCAGCACCTTAGCATCCAACTCGGGTGTGTAAGCCACCTTATTTGCTAGGGAAGGCCTTGAGCATCTCCCTTCATATCCAGTACTCTACGTACTCAGCCACATGCTTAATAGGAACCCATTGAGGGGATAGTGGATGCTGAATCATATTAGGATCAAACATAAGGTCACCCAACAGATCTTTGACCTTGTCCAACACTTGATCCTCTGTTTTAACTCTCTTTTTTGTCACCCTCCTCATCCTCTGAGGAATCAAAATCCAAAAAGCAGGAGATTATAATATCCCCACTACTTGAGGATTCATCTCAGACAATAGCCCTGTGATCCCATTTTGTGGCCTTTATAGCCTTGCCATATTCCTCCTTAGAGGCTACTCAATGTTCTCCTTTCTGACTAAAGGCCCCTTTCTCCTTACAGAGTTTCTCTTTAGTGAGGTGCTTCCTCTTTTGGGTGACCTTCTTGCCATTATCACTTCCAGTGGCCACCTCTTCTACCAACCAAAATTGCTCCTCCTCTGCCTTACTGCCAAATCTACTCTCCAATTTATCTATGCAGTCGTCCATTTTTTCCCCTAGCTGTGTTGCCAACACAGCGACTGCCTGGTCAACACACTCCTGAATTCTTTCATCAATTCCTCCATTTATTTCTCTGTCTTTCTCCATATTCTCTATTTAATGGTATCAATTAATAGAATATCATTCCTTTACATTCTACATTATAAAACCCTTCTTTTTTCTGTCAAAACAACTCAACTGCCCCAAACATATGAGTCCCTAAACTTTTAACTTCCTACCCGTTACACTTCGTCATAAATTAAGCTGACACGAAAGATAAACTAGTCTACCGGTTCTTTTGACAGCCCACAAGATGGCTTACAGTGATCAGACCGTAACTACCCGAAAATGACCATTTTAAGATGGCTATTGCGTCATGTGATGCTAGTACGGTGGCCCCAAGCGGATTAACAATAACATGCCGAACTGCCAAGAGACCCGGATCAAGCACTGAAAGTGGTAAGTGCCCAATTTCGATTGAGTCTTGCTGCGTATCTGAAGAATAAACTTTTAAAAGTTGTGCACGAGGCTCGAATGTCGACAGCGGCATTGGCAGTCCTCACAAACATCATTACCATTAAAACAAATTCATGCGTGCATGCCCCAATGCTGAAAACGGTATAGATTAACGTTGCACGCCCTATCTGCAGCACCAAAACCCCTTCAGTTAGACGCCCGAGCGCATCGGGATTTGCAATCCGTGTGCCCGAGTCTCGAATTACCAATGAATAAAACCGGAGCCCCTCACACAATAAATGCGTGTTGCAGCTAGCACTGTCTGTCAATCCTCTCTTATAAATGCTGCATGTT
Source organism: Lissotriton vulgaris (assembly GCF_964263255.1). Lineage (NCBI taxonomy): Eukaryota > Metazoa > Chordata > Amphibia > Caudata > Salamandridae > Lissotriton > Lissotriton vulgaris. The sequence goes on along the minus strand of NC_141687.1, from coordinate 1,019,695,854 downwards.
TTAAACAGGTATTCTACTTACAACAAAATACTAAATAATATTCCTCACTTGAAAAACAAAATGTAAAGAGGGTAAAGAAAGAATTCTATGCAAGATAACCCCTAAAACCAAATCTCAAGCACACAGGCACAAACACATCATTAAATTTTGGACAAGAATAAAAAGTAGACATCTGTAGCTGTGAGCAGCAACAAAGAAGGAAGATGACTGCCACACAGCGAACTAAGTAACCATTGGAACGCTTAAAGATTCCTATTCTAAGTTGTTTACATTGTTGTGTAGTTGCTGCTGTGAATTGGGAATGAAAGAGATATGCATAATATCAGCCTCCGTGCCTTGCCATAAAATCCTGGATAGCAAACATATTCATAGAATATGATGGCCAATATGACCAACTCACATGGAGAAAAGCTCAATTATATGCTGATGCTTCCATGCCGAATTCTCCATGTTTTCCCTGGCTGTGGGAGTCTCCAACCCCTGAAAACCTCTGTCTCTCAGCTTGGGTGTTTCTCCACAGTCCTCCAGGTAAATGATTGTGTGTTTTTCCACAATATTTGCAGTGTTGTGCAAGGAACCAGCCATTGCCCTTCCTAACTTTCTTAGTCTGCATCCTGACGGCCCCCACTGGATCCCCCAGAAGCAGGCAGGACCTTGACTATCTTTTTTCTGTATTCTCAGGATAACAACAATTCACCCTCTTTTGACAAAATAGGCATCAAATATACAATTGGAGCTACTGCCAATAATTAGCTACAGAACCAGAGTCCTTGTATGCTGAGCCATCTCCTTTTGAAAAAAAGACTGGCCCTGAAAAGGAATTACAAACTGTCTTTAGCAACTTTGTAGACCATATTCTCTAGCTTTCGACCAAAAAACATAAGAAGGAACGAGCCTTTTCGACTTGAATCTGTGTACCTTTCTCCGTCCCAAATGTTTCATCTGACAACTGCAATGGAACAGCTGGTGAATGCTGTGACTCTAATATAATTAAAAGCCATGTCTGACAATAAGTCACCCTACTGCCTGCATTAAAATAATGATTTGCATTAATCATGTAACGTAAAACTCAGTCCTCACGTATATATCTGCAACTGCATATACACTTTTCAATGTTGAATCAAACCGAATCCTTCGGAGTAATGTTATCTGCAGCCTTAGATATGCTATTATCTAAGTCAGGCAACATAGAATCAACTGACACTGTATCATCCAAGTTGCATCTTAGCCATATATTTATACCTCATCAGTTTCCCGGGATCTCTCTATTTTTTAACACATCACATATAATATATTTGTTTAATGTCAAACCAGAGGTTGAGGATACTTCTTATTTGTCAAAAATGTCTCCAGCCCTCAAAGGTGATCCACCTGAGGTGCTAATCCAACAATCTCTCGGACATTGGACTAGATCTGTTCCACAATCTCCTTTCCCATAAAACGAGATTGAGGAGTAATCTCTCCCAATCCTGAGAGTCTGAAGAAAGAATGCTGCAACTTCTTCAGATTTTAAATTAATTACATTTACATTTCTTAAATGTATTTAATTCACAGCTGCATCCACAGTTTATTTAACCTCCTCCTGCAACTCAGCGTGTGACTGTGGTAAGTATTCCTTTTCCTTTAATGCCCTTGGAGTAAAGGACTTTAACAATAATATTTCAATTTGCAGATCAAGTTAGAATTGCACCTTAGTATGCGTTTAAACTGCTGCAGAAATATTTTCACATAGAAAATGACAGGTAGAAAAATGTGCCCATTTTATAACATGGAAGAATCCTTTTAGAATACATTAAAAAGGCTGCAAATAATAAATGAATTGTTTGTGAATAGGAGAAGAGAGCGCTTACTAAAATGTATACAAAATAAATGTAAAGAATGTTTTTGTACTAGGCTTTATTCTTAAACGTGCCCCTTTAGTTCGGCCTGAAGCCTAGTTCTCTCGACTCATGCTCAAAGCTTAATAGATATTTATGTAGAACATTTTGCCTATTATCAGAAACTTGCTTAACCCCTTCACTGCGGCGGCTATTCCGCCGCAGTGCTAAGGGGGCGTGGCGGCCGCGCGGCGGGGCCATGCTGGTGACGGAACCGCTCCGTCACCAGCGTCAGTTGCGCTGTGCTTATGACGGAGCGGTTCCGTCATGGCCCCGCCCGCTCAATAGAACGCTGACGGAATGACAGAACCGCACCGTCATCAGCACAGCGCCACCGCAGCTGATGACGGAGCGGTTCCGTCATCAGCAGGGAAGAGGTTAAGAATGTGCTAACTTTAAACTGATGTTTGCTTAGCTCACCTACCCTAATACAATGAGCTTTACTGTAACTGTTGAATTAATAGTGATTCAGATACATTTTATGAATGCTTTACAGAATATTATTGATAATTTTTCCTATCATATCCATCTTGCTTTTCTATTCACAATGAACATAGAGTGCACCTTTTAGCTTAGGTAACTACCGGCCACATGCATCATTGTTGCCGTTTGCGATTTCTTAATTGCGAAAATTAAGGAATCGCAATTAAGAAATCGTAAACGGCTATGCACCAAGAAATCGCAATTTATTTTGCGATTTCTTAAATTTCCTTAATTGCGATTCACAATTTGTGAATCGCAATTAAGGAATCCCTTCCAATTGATTCCTATGGGCCTAGAGGCCCATAGGAATGAATGGGAAGTCATTTTCAATTAGCGATTCGCAATTTGCGAATCACAAATTGAAAATGCAATTTCAAGGGTGCAGGGGGGTCCAAAGGACCCCCCTGCACCCCTGAAATATAACTTTAAGTGCATTTTTCACACACACATGCCCCAAGGGCATGTGTGTGTGTAAAATGAAACTTTCAAAAATGCACTTTTGTGCATTTTTGAAAGTTTTCACAAATTACCATGAAGGTCAACTTCATGGTAATTTACCTCTCCCTATTTGCGAATTCGCAAATTTAAAATGTTCATGCATTGCATTTAAGAAATCTCAAATTGTGATTTCTTAAATGCAATCGCAATTTTAGAAATCGCAACGTGATTGCGATTTCTAAAATTGCGAAAAACATGATGCATCCCAATTTTGTAAATTGCATTCGCAAACGGCCGAAAATTGCGATTCCACCGTTTGCGAATGCAATTTACTTTGAGGCATGTGGGCAAAGGTTCTCCTGAGAACTTTTCCCCATGTAACAAAGTCCTGAAACAATGTTTTGCACTGTAAAGCGGCATGAGTGTTTACTGTGGGAATTAGGAGAGGAAGCATCGGAAGTAGATAACACCATTGGCTGAGCGTTTTCCATTGATTGAGAGGAGCTAACATCTAAAACGTTTCAATACATTATTGTGTGATTTTATATTAATTAGTGTTCCTTGCTAGTTAGGAAAAGACTCTCTCAGAGTCTGATCAACATATCTTTCCCTGCTTTATGACTCAGTCAGAGTCCACTGAAGAGTTGTTCTCAATCTCAAGCTACTGCTAAAGGCAACTTTATTCTTCCTTATCCAAAGACCCTTTTCTGATCAATGCTATTATTGACTGTTGCTACAGCAGTTGCAAGAAACTCATCCGAGTTTCTAGAATGACTCTTTATGGGAAGTTCTTATATTTAGAATATTCCTCTTTTCTGAAAGTACTCTTCATGGGTGCTGTTAGACTAGGTTAGACTCTTTAGCTAGCTTAGTGACAATTTTTCCTTTAGCTAGCTTAGTGACAATATTTTCCTTTATGAACACTTTGTAATTCATTTATGCTGTCACTAATCAATTTTTTATTGATCTTTCTGTAAATCAACTAATGTGAATAAAGATGGCAAAAACAATATCAATCCTTTAAGTTAAATAAAGGTGTTGAAACTTCACCAACCTCTCATCATTGACTGAGCATTAATATTCTAAAGGTTGATTATATACACATAGTTGATGCTTTCATTTCAGCTCCTTTCTCACACAGTGGCAAAGGTCCATTGAGCTTGTTTAAGAGACATCAGGAATTTCCTGAGGACGAAATCTGTAAGTTGGGTGTTTAGACTGAAATACCATTCTTGGCTAATCCACAGGCTTCCATACCCTTTTGAGCTTTGGCACAATGGAAGAAGATACAGAGCAGAGGCAGAACCTGCTTCGCTGTCCCCTTCTGCCTTATCCGATTCTTAGGAGTTTCAACACCGTCAGCAAGCCAATATTGCCCGGCTATTAAAATAATAAACCAGCAATTTGCGTATAATACAACTACCTTCTCTTTGTAATGTTCCTGAACAAATAGTCTTGACCTTAATGCTGGATATTTTCTGTATACTAATCCATGCCCCCTTCCTGTTTCCTCATATGCGTGGGGTAGCACAGGACTGATAGTTTGAGAATGGCCTCTCATCTTCTCACTGACGTGGTCAATCAAACAACTACAATTCCTCCAGGGTGAATGGCAACAGCTGACAAGGCACCATGCCCCAGCAATCTGGCTTTCCTGTCTTCTAATAGACACTGCCCTAGGACAGTCAACAAAACAGGAAGTGTTGCTCCTAATATGAGAATATAGCAAAATAGAGGGTGGTGAACTGTTGCAGGGATTCTGTTTGTAAAAAGAACTATGCCTGGGATCAAAGAACGTCAATATGTAGGGGCTGAGTAACCATACCAAATCAGCATCTAGGAGCCCGAATCCTGACTAGCCAATAGTGCCTTACTTGACCTCCTAACCTTCCCAGACTGACAAGTAAGCTGGCACCCCAGAACACAACACTCTAGTTCCCTCTCACTCATACATGTCCATAACATTCAAGTGAAAGACACGGGGTAAGTTTACCATATTTATTGAAACTACCATGCTCTAATATGAAGGAATTGTTTTGCAAACAGGAAACGTATGCAACTTAGTAACGTGATTAGTATTATCAGAAGGCTGTACACAATGAAAAGACCTACCACGGTGAATGATATAATTGCCTATGTCTAACCTCACTAGGGGGCATATTATCAAGAAACGGCGTTAAAATTATCGCCCTTTCAGCGGCAGAAAACTGCCACTAAAGCGGCGATAATGGGCTTGATAATATGCCCTTGAAAATTCCCATAGAAGCCCATGTTCTGGTGTCAACATGGGCTTCTATTGGAATTCTTTTTTTTAATTTTTTTATTGAAAATACCTGAGTCAGCAGATTCAAATTAATACATATAATCATAATGCAATCATAATCATAGTGCCACATAACAACTTACAGAACAGAAGTTACACAACTGATAATTAATTAAGAAGAGCATATAGGATTACCAAAAACACAAAAAGAGGAAAACAGAGAACAAGAAAACAAAGAGTTAGAGGACAAGATAGTCAAAATTTAAGTTTTGAGATCCAAATAAATCGAGACTGCATTCCAGATTTGCCATCCCAGCTTCTTTTTTCTGTGGCCTTTGAGGGCATATAAACTATGCTCCATATTAAACATAGCAAAGAACCTAGCCCGCCAAGCCTCAAATTTGGGCGCATCTTTTTGCAGCCAATCAGAAGCTATACATAATCCTAATACGGCTGTAGCTAAGAAAATTAAATATACCCGTTTGTTTGAGATGCCTACAGCCGCAGGTCCCATCTCTACCCTCTATTTCTGTTAGAAACTTCTCCAACTGTTTCAATAATCTGGTTAAAGATGGACATGCATAAAAAATGTGCACATCATCTACCGCGGAGGATCCTTATCGAAAACAATTCCCTGTTTGATCCCCGCTCCACTTCAAAATCTTATCCGGAGTGTAGTAGAGATTAAAGATAGATTTAAAATGTTGTGCAGAAAGTTTAGCAGACAGAAATATTTGGGTGGCTAATCCAAGAGAAGTCTCCAGACATATGTCCTGTCGCCCCAATCTATGTCCCCATTTGCGATTTTGCTCCTCCAGATCATTAGGCTTGGTCCGGAGCATAAGCGCATATAATGTGCCAATTCTTGCAGCCTTACAATTTGCTTCTATCAAATGATTCGGTTGCATATTGCCATAAGTGTTCGATAGATAATGCCTGATTTGCAGATATTTATAAAAATCACCCCGGGGCAGATGATATTGCTCCCTAAGTTGGTCAAAGGATTTAAGGCCCTCTTCAGAAAAAGATCTCCGACCACCCTGATACCTTTAGATCGCCAATTATAAACCACCCGGTCCCAAAATACAGTTGGAAAAAAAGTTGTAGCCGCCAGTGGTGTATACCAGGATATCTTCCTAATTCTTTTCCAAACTTTATATGCGGCCCCAAGGACCTTAAATCTAGTACGCTTGTAGTAGCTCCAATCCAAATTTAAAAACAAACAGTTTTTGGCTTTCACTCCAAGTAACATTTGGTATATGGAGGAGCATTCCACTATATCTACAGGCCCCACCCCGGTAAGTAGCATATTCATATTTTGGATCATGCATGCAAAATAATACAAGGTAAAGTCAGATACCAACCAACCACCAGCAATTCTAGGTAGGACCATATAACGGATTGCCCGACGGGCCTTCCGACGAGACCACAGAAATCGCATACAAATAGATTGTAGTTGTACAAGACTGGTTTTTGGGACTTCTAAGGGCACGCACCTAAAGAAGTACAACATTTTTGGGAGTATCATAATGTTTAACAAATTACATCTACCTACTAGACAAAGATGTAAACATTCACTGCAGCCTAGCTGTCGCTGAACCCCCGCCAATAATGCTTCCCAATTCGCCTTTACAAGTGCAGTTGCGAAGGTCCGAATCCTTATGCCCAAATAAATGACCTCCTGTAAAATCCTTGGGTCCGAATAGGCCCTCAAATTCGCACATAATATCTGAGTTTTGGCAGTAGTGAGCATATAGCCGGACACAGCCCCAAATTCTGATGCCAGATGCTCAATCTCTTGCATCGCCACTGCTGGTTTAGACGATACAACGGCAACGTCGTCGGCGTAATCGAGAACCTTATATTGCTGGTCCTGTATAGTCATTGGTTGGATCTTGGTACTAGTCTCTATCATTTGTAAAAAAAGGGTCGATATATATTGAAGAAAGCAGTGGGGAGCATGGACATCCTTGTCTAGTGCCACGCCGGATGAGGACCGCCTCTGACTCGAGTCCCATGGTGCTTATCCTAGCTACAGGTTGACGATAAAGTGTCTGCACAGCGGTGATAAACTGTGGACCAAACCCGCGTCGCCTCATCACGTCCCATAGGAAGCACCATGAGACTCGGTCGAAAGCCTTCTCGGCATCCAGTAAAATTAAAGACATCGCCGTCCCCATTGCGTTGGCGTAATCTAATTATGTTATTACCCGGTTGACATGATTTGTCGTGCCCCGCTGCGGGATAAATCCATGCTGCCTAATTGACACCAGTGGGGTAATAACCGCGGCTAACCTGGTAGCTAGTATCTTTGAATAGATCTTCCCATCCGTATTCAATAGTGATATTGGCCGGTATGAGGCCGGGAGATTTATAGGCTTATCTTTCTTGTGGAACACTACAATACAAGCTTCGTCCCACGATTTGGGGGCGGCACCTTTTTGAGCCTCTCTAACTGTTGTTAACAGATCACCCTTTAATACGCCAAAAAAGCATTTATAAATTTCCAGAGGTAGTTTGTCTGGGCCAGCCGCCTTGCCCATTGCTAACCCATTTACTGCTACTTCCAATTCCTCCAGCGTAATTGGAGCCTCTAGCCTTTCTGCCTCATTGGCCATGAGATCTTGTTGACAGAATTGACGTATTAAGTTATCTGCCCGAGTAGCATCATAAGGGTCTCCCGCATATAGTATGTCATAGAAATGTTTAAACACCGCTAATATCCCACTTCCGCTCTGGATAAGACAACCATGAGAATCCATAATATTATCAATTCTCTGGGAGGCTTCTCTTACTCTGAGCTTTTGGGCTAGGCACCTGCCACTTGCCTCCCCATACTCGTAATGAAGTTGTCGCTTAATAAAGAATTTTGTGCGGTATCCTGAGTCCAGTACAGATTTATTCTAGCTTTGAGACGAGCTACCACAGTTGTAGACTCCGTGGCATCAGCCCCAGTATGTATAAACTGCATGAGCAACTCCTCTGCCTTAATGAGGTCCTGATATAGCTCCTGAAGTTCTGCCTCCAACTTTTTTTGACTGTATAGCCCAAAACTCAAAGCTTCCCCTCTAAAAGCAGCCTTAAAAGCCTCCCAAACACACCCAATGTGGGCACTCCCGCGATTTATACTAAAGAAAGTAGCAATCCATTCTTTCATATAGTCCACGAATTGCTGATCAAGTAAAAGTTTGCGATCAAAGGAAAACCCCCTAGGTTTAATGGCTATCCCAGTACCTGCTATAGAGAGAACCACCGGGCCACAATCCGACGTGACTCGTGGGTACACCTGAATAGCTGATTGATTCAACAATGACTGCGGGGCAAAAAAGTAATCTAATCTTACTAACTTTTGATGGGGGAAAGAAAAAAAAAATATCCTGCTTCAGTCCCCCTCAGGTAGGCCATACATCGACCAACCCATGTGCATGCAACAATGATTGCAGAGCTTTAAAAACCTGTGGTTTCCTACGAGCGTATCTCACATTCTTGTTACATAATATGTTTGGTGCCAAATTAATATTTAAGTCCCCACAAAGGATCACTGGTGCTGGCCAAGTTGCTAATTCTACGTTCAAAAAGTCTATAGTTGCAGCCTCATCAACATTAGAGCCATATATCGAACAAAGCGTGAATTTAGTTAACCCTGCAATGCATTCTACAATTGCCCACCTCCCCAGCCCATCAGTTAAGGTTCTACCTGTATAGCCAATATACTTTTTGACCAAGATTGCAACACCTCTAGATGTGCGGGCTTGTTTGGTACTTGCCAGTAGATTAAATCCCAGCTCAGCTAACACCTTCTTCTTGGCCCAGGCTATGTGTGTCTCTTGAAGGCATATTATGTCACATCAAAGCATCTGTAATTCCTGTGCTACCCGTTGTCTTTTATTTAAAGAATTCAAACACCTGACATTCAACGTATCAATCCTAATACCCCTAACCGCCATTGAATTCCTTATCGACGCCCCCCTCTAGCCACCAGCACTGAATACGACATAAGAAATAGACTAAGGAAAAACACTTTACCCTACTGGAGCCATGTATTATTTTCAATTTTTTCCCTTTGCATCCCACCCCCGCCCCGCCCAAGAACCCCCCTTCCACCCCAACCCTACTACAACCCACCACCACCAAAACCCGGGCTTAAGGAACATGTCCTCTGTGATGGGAAGTGGTTGTATGCTGCCCCCCCCGGTCCCCGACCTGGCAACACTATAAGATGGCATCCGCTGCCCTTTGCAATTATAGACACTATAAGATGGCGCTCTAGGATTCGCTGTTTTGAGTGATCATAAAATACGTCAAATCTTAGATGGTGAATTGGTGTTTTGATTATTATTATTATTGAGTCATACTTGAAGATATTTAAGACGCTATGATTTACCTTGACACATGTTTTTAATATTATTTGCACTTTGTAAGATGGCGCCCGCGGTTCCTTTGAAATATAAGTTACTCAAGATGGCGCCTGAGTAGAACGCCGGTTCGAGATAGCGTAGATACACGCTACCTGTCGGAAGGTGAGTTTAGGGATATGGTGACCCAACACGATGTACGCAATGTATTTACATAAGAAACTTGGTGAGAAAGCTGTATTTTGAATTCTTGCAGATCGAGAATATTTAGCAGAAGGAATGACACATTGAGATACTGCTGTACTGTAGAACCAGAATACTAAACTGAGATTGCAATATTGGGAGGAGTATAAATATGGTTTGAAGGGTGAGTAGTAGATAGTGACATGATGGGTATAGATATTGGGACTAGTTGGTGGTGTAATAATACAACAGTTTTTGTATTTTGACTTTTAGTGTTTCACCTTAACATTTGGAGATTAACTGAAGTTAACAAGTGAGCGCACTAGGGAATATACTGGAGTCTGATTACATGGACGCGATTAAACTGGTAATTTTGAATAATGTGTTGAATTAGAGTGAATATGTGTCTGACGCCTGCATATACAGGATACTGATTATATCGTTCTTTTAGTGTCATGCTGTACTATATTAGACACTGATTTGTAGTGTAGTGTATCACTGAATCATGGGGTTCTTTTTGATAACTTTAGTTAAATGAAGACTTGTAATAGGTTCTCAAAGTATGTTGTTGACGTAGGTTGTGGGTCCGAACAACCCAAGTTTGTATTATTATATTTTTCAGGTGAGCTGTTGGTGTGACTTATATATAAGATGATATTGGAAATGACAGGCACATTTATAAAAATCAGGTGACCTTCTTCCACCATTTGGATCTTTCTTTGCTTTGTACATTAAATCTATTAATTTCTTTTTTACTCTATAATGAGATAATAATGGGTATATTGGTACTATCCTTACACTTGGGAGGTGTTGCACGAGAATGGGCGTGTGTTCCATTTTTTTCTCTCTTTTCTTTTCTTTGACACTGGGACTCATATGATGTGTTGTACTACTTGGTGTTCATTTTATGTTATATAATAGAATGTTATATTAAGGGTCCAAATCCTTATACAGTTTTATTTTTAATCTTGGGTTGCAGCCCTGAGGAAGTCAATGTGTCTTTATAAGCCACGACGAAACACGTGTTGGCTGCTTCTTTTGGAGAAAACAATTGTACCTGTGATGAATAAGGATTAAAGAAAATAAATGCTGTTGGACATTTTCTTTTGAAAACATTGGAATCATACTTCGACTTTGCACTATGGTGACTGTGTCAATTCCGTTTGGACTTACTGATTGACTACATATATTTGAGAATTTTATTGTTTTGAGTGCTCGGGAGGAAATTTGTTCAAATTGGTTTATCCTGGTAAACCTTGGTGGGTGTTTGGTAACCGCACCTTCTTCCTTAGGAGCACCGTATTTACTGTGTTCTTGTTACTTTTTCCTTGATTTGCAGAGCGCCCTGTTGTCCGTGGGTTACCCATCCTTTTGTGTACTATCCATTTACCCCCTTATCCCTTTATCCACAAGAATAGAAGAGAAAGCAAAAAAATATATATATTCTCGTTCTGAGTATATTCATAAAGCGATAAACTATAAGTGAACTATAGACACATCATGTGCTGCTTACATTTTGCATAACTTTTCCTAAAACCGTATCGACTTCGAAACCTTCTGCTATGAGTAGCAGAACAAAGCATGTTTTCTGTGCATTCTTATACAATACCCAACCTCTTCTATATCACATTCTGCATGGTCATTACAAGATTGCAGAGTGCCTTACAATATACATTTCTAACCAAGGATTTTTACTATACATTGAAGCCCAAGCGCAACCTCATCTTAGACTTACTGGTATAGCTCACATTAAAGACCAACGGAGCCCAAACAAAAAGAAAAAAAAAAAAGAAGAGAGCACAAGGAAGAAAATAGAAGAGGAGAGTAATGCAAAACAAGCTTTCTATATAAAGATAAACCGTACATTAGGGAGGGGGGAAAAAAGAACAAAAACCTCAGATAGAAAGTCCAGTTCACTGGAAGAGAGTCTTATATATCTTAGTACATAATAAGTATGGCATGCAGAAAGAAAAAAACTAAAAGTCTGTGCAGTTACTCATTGCCCAAAGTCTTCAAAAATTCTTGTGCCATTATCTCAGACGTGAAGTAGCGTGTTTGTTTTAAATTACTTTAAATTTTGCAGGATTAAGGAGAAATACCATTGCGCCTTTAGCCTGAAACAATACAATCCTCTGCCTCAATTGCCACCTTTGATGAACAGTGGCGGGGCAAAAATCAGGTCGTACGAAGAACTAGCATCCCATACCGTGGCGCCGCTTATCTGGATGAGCAAGATCATAAACTGCTTTGCACAGCAAGTAATTATTGAGGCAGATAAGAATTGCCCTGGGATGTATATTAGTGTCATTTCTCACATCACCTTTTCGCTTACGTTGCACAAATGGGAACCTATGTGCCCTAATTATTTCAGTCTCCCAGTTCCAGTCTTTTAATTCTGGAAATGCCTCCTGGAACATGGCTACGATAAATTTCCATGGATCCTGGCCTTCATTGGACTCTGCTATACCAAGCACATGCAGTTTGTTTGGTCTAGAACGATTCTCTAAGTCTGTCAATTTCCAGTCCACATCCAACTTAGACTTTTGTAGCATATCAATGGCAGACTGTTGTTTGGCCAGAGAGTCCTCAGCTCCTGATATCCGTTCTTCTGCCTCCACAACTCGTGTGTTTATTTCTACACAGGATTTAACCACCCTTCGGACCGAGTTTTGCAATTTTCGAACTGCCCCCTGTGTTTGCAGGCTTTTGGCTTTTATCTCAGCGCGGTAGGCCATGATACTCTTATAAATTATTCTCAAGGTCACAGGGGTCCCATCCTCATCTTTCTCTTCATTTAGAGCACCTTCAGCCACTGAGCCCCCCCCCGGAATATCAGAATCCCACCTAGGTTGAGAAATTCCCCCCAATGATGCATGAGGGGGGCGGTCCATCAAGTCCATAGATGTTTTCACTGTTTTCTGGAATGATTGTTCTGATACAGCCTCTTATTCTTCTCCCCAGTCACCCATTGCACTAGACCCCTCTATCTCATCTTCATTATCGTTGTTCTCTGGCTCTGAAACTACTGAGAGGTCAGACATTGAGTAGAATTTGCCGTCTGAGCCTGCATATTCAACGTCAGCCCCCTTGTTTATTATGTTCTCCAGATTGAGCATTTCCGTAGTTTTTCCGTCGTTACAGCTAGCAGATGTAAGTATGTCTGCCCCCGAGGGCCCACTATGAAACTCAGCCAATTGAATAGAAGGAGGCAGATTAGGTGCATTTGATACTGTAACTACTGCTGATATTTCCTGCTCAGGACTTTGAGTGGCAGGCCCCAAGTCTACCCCCATGGCTGTCAATCCTTTAACGGTATTTGCTTTGGCCACCGCACGTTTGTTGAAAATTGCTGGAACTATGCAGGTTTTATCACCTATTTCTTGTTGAGTCACCAAGATATTCTCCCGCTCTGGCTGCCGTCTGGTACCCGGGGTCTGGGAGGGGGTTTCCAAGCCTGTCAAGCCCTCTTTGCGCTGCATGCCGTCCTCATCCCCCCGGATTGCCGCCCGCTATCAGTTGCAGTCATCAGACCCGACACATTACCAGACCCCGCAGAGTTCACCACAGTGGCCCCACGATTCTTGGCACCTCTGCCTCTTGCCATCCCTGCGAAAAGTTAACCACAGTGCAGAGAGCCCCTTACCCCACACTCTGCAAACGAGCTTTTCACCGCCTCCGAAATTCTCTCCACGCTGTTACAGGCACGACTAGCCGAGCCAAGTTGCTCCGCTCCGTCCACTCCACGTTCTACAACTGCCACAATAGTATCAGCAGTGTGCTCCGGTGTGCTCCGCCTTCAGCGTTCGGCGTTCAGCCCGCCTCAGCCTTCCCCGCCACTGCCGCCGCCTTAGGTGTTACAGGTCCCTGCAACACAGTTTTAAAGAGTTGCGACGGACCAGAGGCTTGTTCTTTCGGTCAGGGAGTAAAGGGGTGCCCTCAGAACTTTACCAGGAAGCCCAGAACCGCTTTGGAGAGCTAATCTACAAGCCGGATAAACGGTAGGTGCCGCCAGGTGAGGAGCCGTGGGGAGCAGTTTGCACACCACTCACACGGCCACGGCCGCCATCTTGCCCCACACACCACTCACACCGCCACGGACAAGGCCGCCATATTAATAGAAGCCCATGTTGACACCAGAACATGGGCTTCTATTGGAATTCTCCACGGCATATTATCAAGCCCATTATCGCCGATTTAGTGGCAGTTTTCTGCAGCTAAAACAGCAATAATTTTAACGCCATGCTTGATAATATGATAAATGAACAAATACCTTTTAAATAAATTAGTTATTCATGTACATGTCCTTTAAATATATGTCTCTAGCCACACATATGTAACAATCCATATTTCTGTTACAATTGAGTTTTGCCAATCTATTGGACGGTTCTGTGCATCTACCGCTTTGCCTGCATCATGTTTCTTCCTCTTCCTCTTCCCTTTTTATGTCAAGTTATATGTATGTCTTTGTACACTTGATGAAAAACTCCAATTGATTTTGAAATGCATCAAAAGGCTTACCTTAAGGTTGTAAAACATTTATGTTAAGCTGGAGAGAACACAGATTGCCCTCATGTGGAAATTAAAAGTGCAAAAGGGAGATATTCTCAAACAATATTTTCAGAAATTCTAGTACTGGCTATCTATTTGGTGTATAAGATGCAAAAGGTTACGAGTGTTCAAAAGCCCCCAATTGCTTTCAAAAGTACATTAATGGATTTATATATGGTATTATCAGGTCTAGCTTCTCACAAATCGGGAACGCACTGCCACCAGTTTTCATAAAAATATATGTTAATGCGCAATGCTAATTTGCCACAGAATGTACTGTGATAAGGCAGCACAGAAGCACATTTGTAGCATGCTATACAATGTGCCAGCAGAACTTACCCCTTAAGGGTAGGAAAGAAAGGCTATAAATGTATTAAGGGTTGTCATGAACACAAGGGCAGATGTTCCTTGAAAAAGTTCATAAGCACAAATACTTAGCTAAGGTCAGCAGAGGTAGAAGAAAGCAAAAACACATGGGTTGGTTTCATAAGTTGCCAGATGGACCTCCTACAATATACGACCACAAGATTGTGTTTGACACCAACTGTTGTTACGTGTGAAAGCCTCCGAGAAATGTACAAGAAAGCACTTGATGAGCAATTGAGGGGGAGGGTTTGCAAAGCACAAAATATTTAACTGAATCAAGTCAACGTCGCCCAAAGAACGTTGCGTTGTTTGCTGCCACGCTTTGCTATGAGTGGTTAGGACATTTCTAAACTGAATAATATGCAGTGGTAAGCTGAATATGATGTCAGTTACTCTTGCATTAAGAGTCACTACAGTTTGGAACTATATTTGCTTTTTCTATTAAGCAAATACATACTCAAAGGTTAGTTTAGGGCGTAAGGTATAGATCTTTAAAAACCTACAGCCAACAGTCATGGTAAAAGGTTTTACCATCACATTTGCTTACTTTCATTAAAATGAATTGCTTTTCAATTGTAGTATGGACTGTCTGGTGACAATAACAACACAATGATCTCTATGTTGCTCAGGAAAACCCAATACTGATAGCTCCAGGATGAATAAGTCAGCATGAAATGCAGCGTCTAAAACTGTTAACTTTAACATTTACAACCCTATAAACAATTTTAGTTTCATAAATTACATTTGCATTTCTCAAATGTATTTCATTCGCAGTTTCCAAAATGTCTAACAGACTTCCTGTGGTATCTTCCTGATGTTATTTCCTTCATGCAGAATGTAGAATGTAGGACATGTAACTGAGAATGCATGTGATGTAATGTACATGAGATTCCATGAGGCAGTTGGAGTCTCTGCCTACTGTGGATGGGATCTTTTATTACCTTGTTCTTGAATAAGGAAGATATGAAGATAACCTCAATCTGCATCAGCTTCTACTTATCCCAACACGACTTTGTGTCTCAAGATTCAAGGTATTTTGCGCTACATTTGACTGTGGATGGGATCTTTTATTACCTTGTTCTTGAATAAAGAAGATATGAAGATAACCTCAATCGGCATCAGCTTCTACTTCTTCACACTTCCCATACAACTTTACAGAAAGAGAAACCCAAGTAAACATATATGGGTTACATTTACACTAACATAAATGCAACCAATGTATTAATCCACTGTAGTGAAGTAATTATTATTCAAATAGCTATAATGGTCGTGCAACCACCAAAAATTATCTGCAGAGAATGTGAAAGCACACAGTCATCCACATGATAAAGTTGATAAGGCAACATTTGTAAAATAAGCCAAGGCTTAAAAGAAGCAATCACTAGCTCATTAACACCATAGGAACAATTCTAAAAGCCTATGGGCCTGATCTAGAGTTTGAAGGAAGTGAACCCTCTGTACGGATGGCTGTTAACTGGCTACCATGCTTAGAGTTTTAGCTTACTAACCGCCATCTACTATGGCGGAAGAAAAACCATTGGCTGTCCTTTTGTCCTCTATCATCGTTTCTTGATCGCCAGATAACCCTCCATCAACGCTGGAATGACAGACATTCGTCCACCATATTTAGAATTGTCCCCCATCACAGTGGATGCATGGGCCAGTAGCGGCCTGTCCCCAGCCAAAGTGTTGGGGCGGCCCGGAAGAGGGAGCTGTGGGGGGGGGGGGGTTCACTGTAGAAAATATTAGTAATGAAAAAAAATAACGTTACCTGTTCACCATCGCATCGCTCTCTTCTGGGCACATGCTCCAAGAATGCACTGCAGCCATTCGTGACGCTGCATGTAAGCAGTGTCAGAATTGACCTGAGCTCTGTGACTTTGAGCTCCCAGGTAGACTGGGAGCCTGTGCCTGCTTTCTCCAGCCCCAGCAACTGTGTATGAGGGTTTGGTTGGCTTGAAACGGCTGACCAAACCCAAGAAGAGGAGTTGGCCTAACGGCTAGGGCGGTCGACCAGGAATCTGGGGAACTGGGTTCGAGTCTCAGCAATGACAATGAACATCCTGTGATTCTGGGCAAATCATTTAATCTCCCTGTGCCTAACAAAAATGATGAATGTGTCCTCATGTAATGCAACTGGTGCTATGTAAAGCGCTCTGATACCCTGTTCGGGTCAAGTTCGCGCTATACTTCCCCACCACAGGGTCACTCCTCTGGACTCGGCTTATTGACATATTGCAACAGATACCGAAACGTTGATATTCATTTCTGGTTTTGGTTATCAATATTTGTGAGAATTGTTTGCTATTGACCCCTACTTTTTGCATTTTGAATATAAATGAAATATTTTTGATACGCCCGGTTACTGTAATTTATTTACTGAATTAATCATGTATGTTTCGATTTAATTATTTTGTGGTGTCATAGAAGATATAGTGAATTTAATTTAAGAAAAACATCTTTAAAAGAATCCCTTCTAGGCAGCTTAACCTGTGTATCTTTATCACTCATGCCCACAGGGTATATTGGTTTGCCCAAAGTCATTGATATAACATTCTAAAGTAGCATTTTCACTTAAAATCCAATTTTACTATTAAAGAGGGTCTTAGATTACAATTCTTTATACACCTAATTCAACATTCCCTCTTGCTCACATTGAAAGTTTTTACTTATTAAATAGAATAAGGAAACCCAATATTATCCTATTGGAAAGTTAGACCTTACAGTAGTGAAAAACGAATTTGAGATGTCCATCTGTTTCAATACACTGCACCCTGCCCTCTGGGCTGTTTAGAGCCTACGCTAGGGGTGACTTATATGTATTAAAAAAGAAGGTGAAGGCCTGGCAAAATGTTTATTTTGGCGAGTCGAAATGGCAGTTTAAAACTGCACCTTCAGACTGCAATGCAGGTCTGAGACATGTTTAAAAGCCTTCTTAAGTGGGTGCCACACTCACTGCTGTAGGCCAACCAGTAGCATTTATTTACAGGACCTGGGTAAATGTAGTACCACGTTGCTAGAGACTTACAAGTCATTTAAATGTTTCAGTTGGATGAAAGCCAATTTTACCATGTTTGACGGTGAGAGCACAAACATTTTAGCACTGGTTAGCAGTGCAGTGGAAAAGTTTGCAGACTCCTGAGGCCATCAAAAATGGAGATCAGCAAAAAATGGAGGAGAAAGGCAAAAGGTGTGGGGGAAGACCACCCTAAGGTTGACAGGTCTAACTTTTAACATATGACTACACACAACTACTGCACTATATTGGAAGTTAAGGAGTTCCTAATCCATGCTGTAAAGGTTTATGTGCAACAAAAACGGACCCAAAGCTGCTGTACACTGAAATTGCATTAGCAAGTCTAGTGGCCACAACATTAGAGATGGGATGATGCATCAGTATCTGATGTTGCCCGTAGAACATGACAATGGGTTGAAGCTTAACGTTTGCAGATATCTCATAGCCTGATTGAGATGTCTGATAAAATACAACAAGCTGAGAAATGTGTACGCTCTCACCTCTGTCAATATCCAATCCCAGGTAACAGAAACAAACCATATGCACTGCTTTCAACTTCTAAACAACAGAGAAAGCATGAAAAAAAAGAATTATGAAAACCTGAAGCAGAATCCATGCATTCGTATCCTTCTGCTTCCCGAATTGGTTGGCTCTTTAGCAACACAACTGGAATAAACTGCTATGAAAATGGACAATAAAGACACATTTTACCCTGGATGATGGAAAGGAACAAATACAAAGTCAGGAATACCACTATGTGATGTACCTTGACATCTTGAAGAACTCCAGTAGAGATCCAATGAAAGTGAATACACAATTCTAATCCAAGAATTAGAACACATTTGTGCAGGTAAAATGAAGTACACATTAGATGTAGATTAAGAATGTAGAGATGACTAATGTAGAATGTTAATGGTTGCCTAGCAGCTTAGAATGTTATCTCTTGAGAGATGAAACTGAGCTGTGAAGCAGGCTGTGGATGAGCTGGAGGTTCCTGTACTTACTCTTCAATAAAGACTACAATTATAATATTTCTTGGACTCATCTTTACATTGGCGACGAGGGAAACCTTTCTGCGCAAGGGGCAGATGCTGGGTACCTCCACCCTTGGATTTTGGAACAATTTAAATACATCATCCACCGATTTGTGAGTAATTGATTAAATTCTGCACTCAACTGATTGAATTCTGAACTCAACTTCAAACTAATTCAGCATTCAGATTGACTATTTTAATTTATTGGAGATTTTTAAAATAACATCTGGAAGTTCGTGTGAATTACTGCCTATATTTACAAGCCTTCTGCCATGAAAATGGTAATAATGCTTGTGAAACGCTACCTTATGGAAGTGACAGCGCTGAGAATGGTTCTTCGTGCACTTCTCTAATGCTTTATACCTTTGTGTGCTATAATCTCCGTTTTCTGATGTAAATGGCAATTCTGAAGGATTGATACGATATCTGACAAAGCGCGACGTCAAGTTCTTTGTGTTTGCAAGTTTATTTCCTGGATTCTGACCTGAGGGAGCTAACTGAGACATCGTCGTGATAAAAGGAAAACTTTCACTTACTGCTTTTAAAGAGGAAATCTGCAGAAAACGAAGAAATTGCTTTTGAAGAGGAAATCTGCAGAGAACGAAGAAAACAAAGAAAACGAAGATTTCGATCTTTATAATCTGGTGACTCTGGACTTAACTTTGTCAAGAATTGAAGGTTTTTATTTTAATTTGTTATGTTAGTTTCTTTATTTTAAACTAACTTTTCCTTCCTTTACAGGTGCAATTTGTTTAAAATGTCTGATCAAGCTTTGTCCACTCCACCTGCCTTTTTGCCAACTCCTGGAGAACCAATAATTCCTTGGAAGGAATGGAAAAAGTTGTTTTTACCTACATTCTTGCCACTGGTGCTGATAAATATGGTCCAGTGCGTAGGCAAGCTATTTTACTACACAATTTGGGGGTGGAAGGTCGTAGATTATATGAAAATCTTCCAGAAGTTTCCCTTGGTAGTGGAGATGGACAAGCTACAAATGTTTATGACATGAGTTTACAAATGCTTGAAATAAGGTTTACCACAAAAGTAAATTTAGTTATTGAAAGATACAAGTTTTTCTGTACGGTACAAAAAGTTGACGAAGATATAGCGTCATATGTTGGTGCACTGAGAGGGTTGTCACTGACTTGTCAATTTGGCACTTTAACAGACTCACTTATTCGTGATCAGATAGTTAGATGTACTAATAATAAGAGAGTACGTGAAAAGTTATTGATTAAAGATTCTGGACTAGAAGAAGCTATTCAAATAGCAAAGGGGTTGGAGCATAGTGACATTTGGATTAAAGAAATGGATAAATGTACAAATGCTATTGTAAATAAGGAGGGTGCATTGGAAGTTTCTAGTTCTAAAGATTCTGAAATTCATGCAAATATTGATGAAACCAAAATAACCAAACCTTTGGCTAAAATTCATGATAAACCCAGTACTAAAGTTTTTGATAAGAATAGGGAATTTCGCCAAAACAGTGGCTTTATTAATGTGTGACCTATCAAATGTTACCGTTGTGGTGCACCCGGTCATATTGCTTCCAGTGTGAAGTGTATGGCCAGGAACGCAATATGTAGGACATGTGGTATGAGAGGCCATCTTGCTAAGGTTTGTAGAACTAAAATTCCTTCTGTTCATCAAATTGATGATTCTTGTGAAGATGTTTGTGAATTTATCCCCTCTATTGATAATGTCAAGGGTTTTCAACTTAATGTTGGTGTTGAGGTTGAAATTAACAATATTGATTTGTCAGGTATTCCTAGGGAGAGCACTGACAAACTAGATAAACCTCATTATGCTATCAAGTTTGATACTGTGGGGGTAAACATGTTAATTGATTCTGGAAGTTTATATACCTTGATGTCAAAGGAAATATACATTAAGTCATGGGGAGTATCTGCTAATATAAATAACTGGGATCCATAAGATATCAGAGCTGTAGGCTATGGGGGAAAGAACATTGACATTTTGGGTTTAAAATGGATGGTAATTGAATTTGATAACAAGAAACTCTATGGTAGAGTGTACCTAACTGAACAAGGTTCAAATTTATTGGGATGGCGTCACCAGAGAGATTTAGGTATAGTTTTAAATCCTAATGCCACTGTTCCAGTTCAGTCTATATGCTTAGTAAATAGTGAGGGTTATGATTCCTTAATTATGGGAAAGTACTCTGATGTCTTTTGTGATGAATTGGGAAAGTTGAGAAATTTTTCTCATAAAATTATTCTCAAAAGTAATGCTACTCCCGTAGTTCACAAAGTTAGATCTGTTCACCATCTCATGAAAGGTCCTTTACAAGTTGAACTTGATAGGTTACTGAATTTGGGGATAATTGAGCCTATTGAGGCTTCTGAGTGGCTTGCGCCCATTGTCGTCGCGCCCAAGGATGGGGCAAAGAAGATTCGTTTATGTATTGATCTTCGCGATCTAAACAAAAACATTTGGGTTGATCGCCAACCTCTACCAAACATTTCAGAGATGTTGACGGCAATGGGCGGGGGGGGTGTGTTTTTAGCGTCATTGATATGTCGTCAGCATATCACCAGATTGATCTCAATGAAGAATCTAGACATTTGACATCATTTGTAACACCGCTGGGTGCTTTTCGTTACCGTAGGATGCCATTTGGACTAGCTTCGGCCTCAGCAGTGTTCCAAAGGGTCATGGGAAAAGTTCGCCATGGTATAAATGATGTACTTTGCTTCCAAGATGATGTGTTAATTGTCGGCAAAGATTTTGATCATCATGATCAAGTGATGGAAAGTGTCTTGTGTAGAATGAGAGAACATGGGTTGACTATTCAGAAGGAGAAATGTCAGTTAAGGAAGGATGTAGTTAATTACCTTGGCCACGAAATTTCCAAGGAAGGAATCAGACCAAAGAAAAGTATTGTCTCTGCCATTAGAGATGCTACTGTTCCTTCTACTAAAGATCAGTTGAGGAGTTTTCTCGGTTTAGCGGAGTATTGCTCCAAGTTTGTGAGAAATTTTACTAATATTGTGGAACCATTGCGGATATTAATGAAAAGTGGTGTTGAATTTGTATGGAGTGATGCTTGTGGAAAAGCATTTCAGGATGTTAAAGATGGAATATTGTCTGCACCCAGCCTTGGACACTTTGATGTTAGAGCAAAAACTTTTATCACCACTGATGCGAGCGCTATAGGTATTGGTGCAGTTTTAACGCAAGTATGTAATGGAGAGGAAAGAATTATTGGGTTTGCATCTAGAAGACTACAGGGTGCTGAGAGGTCATATTCAGTGATAGAAAAAGAGGCCTTGGGATGTTGTTGGGGGATTAAACATTTCAAATACTTTGTATGGGGTTTACCATTTAGACTTCGTACTGATCACAAACCTTTAGTTCATTTGTTTAAGGGGGGCAAAGGTTTAGAAGAGAGTGTTACTCCGAGGATATCAAGGTGGATTTTATTAGTTTTAGAGTACAATTTTGAAGTGGAATACATGAAGGGATTGAAGAATATAGTAGCGGATTGCTTGTCGAGAATACCTGTTGTTGTGAGCGATATTGAGTCTGAAGCTGATGTTGAGGAAGTGAGATATACTGAAGAACAAGCTTTTGGGTTGGAGCAATGGGATGCTGCAATGCTGGAAGATGAAGTATTGGAAAGAGTTATGTTTTCTATTTCTAATGGATGGGATGCGCAATTGTGCAATGATTTACGGTTTAAAGGTTACATTAATGTTGCAGAAGAGTTAAGTGTAAGAGAAGGGAAACTGTGGAGGAGAGACAAATTAGTACCACCGAAGAATCTTAGATCTAAAATTCTCATCATGGCACACAAAGGTCATTTGGGGAGAAATATGACTAAGCGACGTGTACGTCAGTCATTCTGGTGGCCTAGTTTAGATAATGAGGTTGAAGCAGTTGTCAAAGATTGTTATGCTTGTGCTGCTAGTGACAAGACCAAAGTTTTACGTCAACCTCCTATTTCTTCTGTGAAGTTTCCTGAGCGTCCTTTGGAAAGGATGGCTTTAGATTTCATTGGTCCTATTTCCAAGTTGGGAACAAATTGCAAATTCTTAATGGTTTTGGTGGATTATCACTCCAAGTGGTTTGTGGTTGAGACATCTGAGAGTATTACAACTGAAAAAGTAATTAAGTTTCTTGAGAAAGTCTTCTTGAATGAGGGGATTCCATAGGTCTTGGTGTCAGACAATGGTCCGCAATTAATTTCTAGGAAAATGGTGGAGTTCCTGTGTGGGAAAGGGATTAAACATGAGAGAGTTGCTTTATTTAGGCCACAAGCCAATGGCTTAGTTGAGAGGATTAATCGCCTGATCTTGGACAATATACAACTTTCTTTGTGCAATGGTTTGTCCTGGTCTGAAGAATTGAAGAAGCTGATGTGGTCTTATAGGGTAACACCACATTCCATGACTGGAGTGTCACCTTTCATTTCTCTTAAAGGAAGGGAACCAGGTTTGAAAGAAGTACCAGGCTGGTTGAAAGACAGGGAATGTGTATGGGTGAATCGTGATGAGGTTGGAGATCAAGTGCTTAACAAACAAATCATTGCTGCCAAACATTATGATCACTTAAAAGGTGTCAAATTTCCTAACATAAAATCTGGTGATTGGGTTGTAGTGAGACGTGGAGGTTTTATTGTCAAGGGTGATAGCAAGTTCTCTAAACCTGTTCAGGTGAAGGAAGTGAAGAAGAATGTGGTGATTCTGTGTGATGGGACTACTTGGAGTTTGGGAAATGTATCTAAGTGTTTTTCTCCTTGTAGTTAAATTGATTTTCACTCATTTTTCTGTTCTGTATAATAGTTTCCTTCAAGTTTTTGTTGTGGGATATATAAGGGGGAAGGTGTGTAGAGATGACTAATGTAGAATGTTAATGGTTGCCTAGCAGCTTAGAATGTTATCTCTTGAGAGATGAAACTGAGCTGTGAAGCAGGCTGTGGATGAGCTGGAGGTTCCTGTACTTACTCTTCAATAAAGACTACAATTATAATATTTCTTGGACTCATCTTTACAAAGAAGCCAAACGTTTTTATGGATATCTCATCTAAGCGCTTGAGGAAGAAGAATAACCAAATGCTGTCCTATTGGGTGTCAGATATGCATTAAGACATATGTACAAAGAATGTGGACACCATTCTCTAAGATATTGGCACTGAAAGATTTGTGTCTTTGAATGGCCCCAAAATGAAGTCAGACCAAACGTGCACTTTCAACACTCCACTTAGAGATGGAGGGCCTCTGCGTTAGCATCAGATCAGTAACGCCTGACCCAGCGGTCCATCACTCAAAATAAAAAATGTTTAAATGAAGTTCACTGAGAAAAATCATGATTAATATGATGGTGTGGTTCACCTACAACACTAGAACCCAATGAAACATTCCATTTCCAATACGATATAGGATTCATAACTTGCACCCGCTTCCATGCACGGCACAACTTCATACATGACTTCAAAAAGGACATAATGAATGAAATCTATAATGATGTTTCATTTTTTTTAAACCATTTCTTTATTATAATATTTTTTACAACATGTACCTCCCACCCATGAGCCCCCCCCCCCCCTCCGATCCGGTCATCTGCCTACTAGCTACTAGAAAGTAAGAACAGAAAAAAAGTGAAAGAAAATGAAGAAGGAGAAAAAAGAAAAGAATGATGATGAATAACAAATCAAGAGAACATAGAAACATCAAATTCAGACATATTCGCGAGTCATTGACATAAAAAAAAACATTAGATTATAATGGCATTAACTTTATATAATAAATATAATATTCTGTTTTATAGTTCTTGATGTCGTATCCACTGTGTTAGGTGATCCCATATTTCTAGACCCTTTTTTTTCTTTTAACTCCCTTCCTCCGATATATTGCGATCTCTAGAGTGTATGTGCTAAGAGTCTTGCCCGCCACTGTGAAAAAAGTTGGGGGATTTAGATGTAACCAACGGGATGCTAAGCATATTCTATAGACAGCCAGGGAGACATATATGAACCCCTGCATTTCTTTTGGCCTGATATCCTCGTCCCTTCCTAGCATAATTTCGGCTACTGTGATTTCTATGTTTGTGTTCAAGATTTCGGATAAGAATGCTGATATTTCGCATCCAAGGGGTCTGACTTTATCACATGTGGCAAATAAGTGGACTATATCGGCCGCTGGTGTCGAGCATCTAGGGCATTGGGTACCTTTAGCTTTTGCTCCATTTGGCTATCTTGTAGGGTGTGTGATATAATTGGAAGAAGGTTTTATAGTATTGGGCTTGTAGTTTGGGTGGCATTAAGAGTGATTGGTAGAGTTGGAATGCCTTCTGAACTGATTCCTCATTCATATCTAGCTTATTTTGCCATTTATTTATATATTTATCCATGTCATCTGGTAACAAGGAGACTAGGTTGAGATATATTTCTCCTATTTTTGCGGTGATGTTTCTATTGAGGATTTCTAATATTTGAATCCTGTGGAACTCCGCGCTTCCACCACCTTTCTTTATTAAGAAATCTCTTATTTGAAGAAATTTAAAGAAATCTCTATGTTCTAAGCTGAACTCATTCTTTAATTCTTCGAATGATTTGAAGCCTGTGATGTATAGAAACATTCACATCGTGTGATCCCCATATTTACCCATCTTTTCATATAGTTATCAAAGAAGATATCAGGTAGATTATAGTTCTGATGAAGGCTCGTATAATAAGAGTATCTACCGACCCCGAGAAGCTTGCGTATATCTCTCCATGCGTTATATATACTGGCTAATGTGTTGAAACGGACCTTTTTGTAGTGACAATCAAAGGTAAGTCGGCATAGATGTTCACCCGTTTCGATACCAAGGATGAGTTCTTGGGGGGTCGGAAATTCCCCTTCTTGTGTAGGATTCATATTTGGGGTCAATAAGATCTTCCTATATTTCAGGAGTGTGGCCCACCAGTAGACCTTGAGGTTAGGGACAGCGAGTCCACCTCTTTCTTGCGGGAGCGATATATATCGGTAAGCTCTGTGTGGTTTTGTATAGCCCCATATAAATCGAGAAAATGTGTTGTCTATTGCCTTGAATATGTGTTGATCAAAATTTAGGCAGATAGTGCGGAAAATATACAAACATTTCGGGAGATAAATAATTTTTATCACATTGCATCTGCCTATTAGGGTTAGATGGAGGTTGTCTAATTTGCTGAGATTCCGCGTTGTTTCTTTCAAGAGTGGTTCTATATTGATCTTGACTAATTCGTTTAGATTCGATGCGATTTGTACGCCTAGATATACAGCGTTCCCGACGATCCTTTTGTTTCTGTAATTAATTTTTTTATTGATAATTATCTGCGTTTTACCCTGATTTAGTTTATATCCTGAGATCTCCCCAAAGAGGGAAGCCTCTTTTTCCATCATTTTGATGGCCACATGAGGATCACTAGTAACAAACGCGATATCATCCGCGTATGCTAGAGTCTTTGTTAATCCATTTGATGCCTTAATAGGCAACATATCCTGATTAGTCTCCAGTTTGCGGATGAACGGATCGATAAATATCGCGAACAATAACGGGGAGCACGGGCACCCCTGACTTGTCCCTCTAGGCACATCTATCTTATTTGACAGTCCGCTGTTTATCATAATGACTGCTTCTGGTACAATCTACGTGCAGCGTTAATGAATCGATCTCTGATCCCACTCTTTGACAAGGCCATCCATAGATATTGCCAGGAGACCCTATCGAACGCCTTCTCTGCGTCCAAGAGTATAAGCGCCATAGGGACTCCTGCGACTTCCGCCATGTCAAAGAGTGTGATAACCCTTTGTACGTGATCCATCGTGGATCTGCCGGGGATGAATCCATGTTGTCGGGCCGAAATGATCTTGTGAATAATCGGAGCAAGTCGACTGGCTAACAATTTGGCAAAAAATTTTGAGTCGCAATTGATTAGGGTGATTGGGCGATAGGATCCCAGTTCAGTTGGATCTTTGTTTTTTTTTGGCAACACTACAATTTTAGCCCGTGCCCATGATTTTGGTCGTTCCCCCCCTTGGAATACTTGGGTCATTAAGTCAGTTAGCACATCCTTTAGCGGCTTTTAAAATCTGATATAGAATTCGGCAGGTATTCCATCCAGTCCAGCTGCCTTTCCTGGGGTTAAGCTGTTGATGGACAGCAGAATTTCCAACCACTGCGGTGTTGTCGCTAAATTAGCTTGGTCGATGTATGACAATTGAGGTGCCGTTACCTGCTCTAAATATGTGTCAATAAGTTCTTGGTCTTTATTGGTTTCTTTATATAGAGCTTGGTAATATTTTTGAAATTATGACCTGATCTCCTCTGGGTCTTGCTTGAGAACGTTGTTACAGTCTTTAATCTCTTTAATTATGTTAGCCGTGTTTTCTTGTCTCGTGCGGATGGCGAGGTGGTGCCCTATTTGCTCGCTTAGTTCGTATACTTTTTCTTTTTGGATCGTGGCTTTACAAATTGCTTTTTCTGCAAATATCTCCGTTAATCTATTTTTTGCGATGGCAATCTTTCGTGATGCCATTTCTATGTTTATACCCCCTTCAATAGCTCTTACAAGATCCTCCTTGGCCTCTGTCAGTTTCCCCTGTAATTTGTCTATCTTTTGTTTGGCAGCATTGTTATTCCTTATTGAGAAGCGCAATGTTTCACCCCTGATACCAGCTTTTAATGTGTCCCACACTACATCTAGGGGTGCACTCCACAGGTTATTTGCCAAAAATTAAGGTATCCATTTCTCAATAAGATGGCAATATTTCTTGTTTAACAGTAGAGCCCTTTCAAATGTCCAATTAGTTTGATCTGTTTGAATTTTGTCGGTGTCAATGCTTAAAATTAATGGGTTGTGGTCTGACAGGACCCTAGGTAGTTTATCGATATGGCATTTAGTAATGGGGGTGTGGGAGACAAGCATGTAATCAAGCCTGGCAAATTTAAGATTAGGATGGGAAAAGTACGTAAACCCTGGTTTATGGGGGTATTTAGATTGCCAACAATCGGAAAGCCCAAGTGTGTTGCATAGTGCTTGCAAGGCCTTAAAGACCTCGGGTTTCCTCCCCTGATATTTGAAATTTGGTTGAGAGGACCAGTCTGAGGGTAGATTAAGTTTAAAATCACCAAAGATTACGAGGGGGAGTGACCAGTGAGATAGTTCACTGGATACGGCTTCCAGTAAGTTGGGATCGTCCGTGATACAGCCGTAGATGGAACAGATGGTTAGCCTCTTGCCCGCACTATATTGGCATTCAGTAATTGCCCATCGCCCGTGTTTGTCTGCTCTGGAGCGAGTGAATTGGGGCCCCCCTCCTGTTGCCAATATTGCTACGCCACGTGTCTTTTTTGCCTGTGTTGTGGCTGTTATAAGTTTATATCCCAACATTTGTAAGAGAATGCATTGTGATTCCTCCACATGGGTCTCTTGGAGACACACGATGTTAGCCCCCATTGATCTCAAACCTATTGCAACATTCTGTCTTTTTCGTGAATCATTTAGTCCACAGATATTTATAGAGACTATTTTAAGTTTAGCCATATCAATTTTTTTTTCCTTCTCTAGTTGGGTGATGTGTCTGATGTGATGTGCCTATAGTTTGGCTTCTTCTTATGATTTGCTTTCTTAGGTTTCTTGTAGACCGGATTGCCCGCCCACTCAGCCCCCCGCCACCGTCCCTACCCTTGCCATCCCACACCAGCCCCCCCAAAACCCCCTCCCCCCCACCTGTTGAGACGTCCTGGGTCATAGTGCACCCAGGTGTGGGCGTCAGGTAAGACAATGCGTTTCAGCATGCCCCATGACCTGGTCTTGAGTAGGTAGATCTAGGGTAGATAGGATAAAGGTAGAGATAAACTATTTCTCTTTGCTTTCAAGCCTTCCCAGATGATAAGCTATACTTTCCCCTCTGTGGACCCCTACTCATTGTATACCCAAGGCCTAGTCCACTAGTGCGATTGCTCCTTTTTATATTTTTGTTCCTTCATCCCCTTTTTTTTTGTTTTTTTAATATTCATTTCAAGGTTTAGTCATTTTCCAGTATTTTGCTTGGCTGTCTCCGACATTTCTTTCAGGTAGGACTCGCCCTGGATTTCGCTTGTAAAAGTTTTAGTTGTTCCCTTGTAGGTTACTTTCAAGCGTGCTGGATTTTGTAGGAACACGGTTGGTCCGATTTGTTTAAATGGGGTGATCAATTGCCTCATTCTCCACCTCCGTTCAACTGTGGCATGAGCGAAGTCTGGGCGCGCGAAGAAGGAGAAGCCTTTGAATTCTCTTTGATTTGTGGGTCTGGCAATGTCGTAGATTGCCTCTCTTAACAAAAAATTCCCGAAGTTGACAAGCATGGCTCTTTGGTATTGGGTGTCTTATGAGCGCGTTTAGGGAGTGTCACAGGGAAGCGATGTGCGCGTTGAATTTCGCTGGTCATATCCCAGGTTTCGAGTTCGGGGAAAGCTGTTTTTAGTACAATGGCCATGACACCCCTTGGATCAGTTCCCTCCGCACCTTCGGGAATACCGAGGAACCAAAGGTTTTCAAGATCTTCGACTTTTTGCATCAGGTCTTTGATGATTCTTTTTCCTGCTTTTTGAGCTTAGTGACGTCAGACTCTAGATTTTCTGTTCGAGTTTCCATAGATGCCATTCGGTTAGAGATATCGGAGCAAGTTTGGCCTACTTTTTGGACAGCGCCTTGGAGTTTTTGTATAGCGGCATGATTCCTATTGCTGTCCATCTTGACATCTTTGTGAAAATGCCTGATAGAGTTTAATACCTCGTTCAGTGACGGCTCCATTGACTTTCCAGTTCCTGTTCCACCGCCATCTTCATTTAGCTGTATGGTATTTTTTTCAGGATCCCCCATACGGTGCCTGTATGATTCTGGTAGTCTCTTGTAGTTTTTGGGGTTGAGCCATTTCGTGCGTGATTAGATCTTTCTTTGGCTTGATCCGTATTGCTCCCGGGGTCTGTGGTTTCATCATAGGATGTTTTACAGTGCCTTCTGTGCTTTGTTCTTTTTTTCTCCTGCTTTTTCTTTGGAGTAATATTTTGAGAGGGAGCACCAGATTTCCCTAGAACTGTTATGTCAGATTTCCCCGGCGTTGTTACGGCTGGTTTTTGGCTTGTGCTTGATTCACTTGCCTCACCTGCCTCTTCCGCCTCATTCGACTCAGTTGTCACACTAGATTTGGAGACTCCTGTTTCGTAGATGTCTGAGTCAGATTCCCCGGTGGATATTTTGGACTCTGGTAGTAGTCTGAATCCCGGGGAGGATGTTTGTGCAAGGTTGAAGAGTGTTCAGGTCTTGGGAGTTCAGTTGGAAATGTAGGCAAGAGTTCGCTTTTAACAGGTGATTATGGTTGAGCTTCCGCTCTCTGTGTTTTTCTCTTTTCCCTCGATAATATCTATGCACAGAGACAGGGTTTCTAGAGCGGAGTCTGGAGCAGTTTTCGGACCCACAATGGGTCGCCTTGCTTCTTCGAGTTGATCATTATGTCCGTTTTTTGTCATCCAGTAAGGGCCATTGCAGTTTCTCTTTTTTTGAAGGTCTGCTCTGCCCTTCCTTGAGCATTGGGCTGAATATGTTCAATATCTGTGGCTGAGAGTCTGCCAGATGACCAGTAATTTTTGCAGCTGCTTTCAAATTTTTTATAGTCTGTAGTCTTTTTGCTTTTTTAGCAAATAGCTCGAGATTGTCGTTGTCCTTATTATATTCCTTCCTCGCCTTTTCCTTCTCATTTTCCTTCTCTTTGCCTTTTATTTTACCTTTATTTTTATCATTATCCTTGTCCTTGTCCGCCTCTTTTTCCGGCTTCTGATCTGAATTTTTGTCTGTGTTTTTATTCTTATTTTTATCCTTGCCTTTGGGTTTATCGTTGCTGCTACCGCTGTTTCTCTCCTCATTATTTTCTTTTGCCTTGGACCCTCTGGTCGTCGCTGTAGATCAACTTTCTGCAGTCTGCTCAGCTTTAGGTTTTCTGAGGCTTCCTCTGGAGATTCTTGGCGTCAGAGTGAGCGGACGAGTCAGTAATCGCTCCGTGCCCTGGTCAGAACTGAAACATCTCTTTTCGATTATGATGGAACTATTGGACCAAGACTGCCTGACATCGGTAACTAGGAAAAAACTGTTGCAGCAGCTGGCGGATTTCGGGCTGAGTCAGGATCGGTGCCAGTAGCAGGGGCGGATCAGCTAGGTCGATCTTGCCTCGCCTTGCCTAGTCACAGTGGTACCGTACCAGGAGTATGGAGGCTCATAGTGAGAGCTCCAGGGGCCTTGATCGTCTTGACCTAGGAATCCGGACCTGACCCTGACCCGGACCCGGAACCGAAACAAGCACCCGGGCTGGAGTCTGGAGTGGCTTGGAGTAGCTGGAGAGGCAGGGGGTGATTAAGAGCGGCAAGGAGTAACTGTGAGTACTGCTTCTTCGACCCTAATTCCAGCCCAAGTCTCTACTTTTCTTTGTCGGCCATATCCCGCTCTCACTCTCGCTTTACACTGCTTTGCTGCGGCACTCGCTACACTCCGGAAGCCAACAGAATCGATCGGCACCACTAACCTGTCAAACCTGTGATCGCTATCCGGCAGCCGCGGATAAGAAAAATAGTAACTGTGTAGTGCTGTCTGTCTGTACTGCTACTGTGCAACTGTGTCGCGCTCAACGGACCCACGGCTGATCTACAGCTCTTTCTCCTCCGCTTCAAACTGCCCTCTGCTGCTCGGTTCCTCAATCAAACACTCGGCCGGCCCCGCACCGGGCTTAACCTCGTTATCCCTCACGCCAGCACGCCATCTGCGAACTCAGAGCCTAGGGTTTAAAAGGGCCACCTGACGCCGGGTATCACAAAGGACATTGATAATATTGGCAAAACTTGCGTTACAGGCAATAACCCTCCAAGACAGCAGATCCAGGATACAGGATACAGGATAAAGAGCGTCTAGAGAATGTAAGTGTAAATGTGTTTGTATTTATATAGCGCCTTCTACCCAGAGGTCTTGTAGCGCTATATTCATACCGCTGTGGAACCCTTCCTGGCTTTCCTGTGAGATGTCCACTCCTGGGCACCCTCAAGGTGTAGGAAGCCAGGCATCCACCCGCTGCTGGGGCCGTTGTGGAGATTAAGCAAGCTATTGCCCAGAGTCACAGAGTGGGACCCGTGATTAGACTAGGCACTGAGGCGCAAATTATCAGGTCCGGGGAGATCGAGTCCAAGAGCCTCCGAGGGGGGAATTGAACCCTGGTCTCGGGCCAGACCTCTGCATCAGGGTTTGCCGCTCTAACCATTGAGCCACGCTTCTCCAGAAATATTCAGATAGCACGGGCCGATGCAAGTTCTGCCAGATTCTGCTGAGACAGCCTGAGCTACACAATACAGGGACATACGAGTTATACAGTTATACAGCGGCACATGATTGCAGGAAGCGCTGGGAACACAGGAGGCAAGCTAAGGGGCAAGAAGATCACAGTGAAACTGGGTAAGCCCCGTACAAACCGCACAACCCAGTCTAAAGCCTGTGACATATCAGCTAAGACACGGTCAATCTCTGGCTGCAGCTGCTGGAGAGATTTGAACAAAGGCATTGCTCTAAGAATAAAGGTGGTGAAACCTACACAAGCTAACACCAAAACTACTGGAACTACCGCAACAGCCACAGTGGTGTCTCGTGGCACGAGACTCTCTAAACTCCCTGTACTTCCCATCACAGCCACAGTTACAGCTCTAGTAACACCCTCAGTGGCTGCAACACAGATACAGATATAAGTCCAGGTGTTGGTTCAGGCTCAGCTACAAGTTCAGAAATACGATATGGCTGGTCTCAGCGGGGCAGTGGGGGAATCATCCGAGCAAATAAGCAGATAAATAAACGAGACAACCGTACATCTTACGGACCAGGAAGCACACCAAGCGCACCACACATACCAAGAATCTCCTGAGGAAGCCTCAGAAAACCTATAATGATGTTTCAAATGACAACAGTGGTTACATTTCAAAAGACAACACCACTTGTCACTGTATAATTAGAAAAACATAGCAGAAAAACAGAAAAGAAACTGTAAGAATCCAGGAAACAGGTAAAGTTGGAGAAGCTTTATTCAGCAGCACAGCATCATGTAAGCAGCTTCAAGGATCAGGTACAACTGACTCCAGGATGCAGAATGCATCACTAGGAAAGTTCTGAGAACCAGAACACAATGAACCAAGTCTCATGCCATTAAAGGGGAAGTAATAAAGGTAAGAAATGTAATGCAGGATGTAACAGAAACGTTTCATTTTTGTTCTTTAAACAGCTGCTTTAATTATGCTCCATGTTTACCTGCTTTTAACTTTAGCAGCAGGCATTGTGTTGTCAGAATTCAACTGTAATAAGTTATTGAGTTGTTTTCTGACTTCATTTCTTTGTAATCAGCAACTGAGTGTGTCACAAGTTGCCTATAATAAATAAATTAGGACAGGATTTTATACAGAGATTACAGAATCCATTATATTATATGTATCTATTGAAAGTAGCAACTGCTTGATGTTAACAGTTCCCTTTTTATATTCTGGTATTACCAGCTACTCTACAGAGAAAAATGTTAGTGAGAGTGAAAGGTTGTCTAATTAGTTATCTAGAATGCTAACATATGTTTGGTTGCATTCGGAGGTTAATGGTTTCTTCATATAATTTCAATCCAGGCATGCTCACATACAGCAAGTTCCTCTGGTACTGCAGTCTGAAGCCAAGAAAGCAATACCAAAGAAATCACATTTTGTTTGAAGTCCTTTTTGCTTTCACTTGCCCTTCCCTGAGTCCTAATTGGCTGCTGCAAAGTTTTTCTGCTTGTTGCGGGTGGAAATCACATTGCGCAGTCATGAGGGAGTCCCACGAGCCCTGCCAATGAACCCACCTAATTTGGCCACACCGTTCTTCTGGAGTCTGGCAGGAGAATAGCAACAAAAGATATCTATACATTTTGAACCTTAATTTCTGAATGGCTAAACAGAATTACACCATCTCACAAAAATTAACTTTTTGAGTAAAGATCTAGCTTTCTGCCAAATGTGCTGAAATTCCCTACAGCAGTTTTTCCTGTATCGTTGTTTAAGTTTTCCTATGGAAAATCCTAGTTTTTTCAGCCCCACTTGACCGATCACCCTGAAATTTTCCAGGAAGTAGATGAGGTGAATAACTTTTTTTAAAGTTTGCGAAGATTTGCTAAATGGCAGCAAAGTTATTAGCAAAATGCAAAACACTTTTACTATGGAATCTCTGAATCACATATAACTACAGAGTGGCAACCCCCACCATGTAAAACATCAATCAAACCAATCAATCAAACATCAACACTGTCACCCCTAGGGGTATCTGGGTGCTGAGTCGCCATCGAAGAGCCAGGTCTTGAGTCTCTGTCTGAAGTCTACCAGCAAGGGTGTTGTTCAGAGCTGGAGGAGAAGGTTGTTCCAGGTCTTGGCAGCGATGTAGGAGAAGGAGCCGCAACCGCAGCAGCTGCGAGGGATGCGGGGGGTGCGAGGGCGAGTGACAAGTAGCACAGTTGTCTAGAGGGTTTGTGGAAGTTCAGTCAATGGTTGATGAAGGTAGGTCCTAGGTCATGGACGGCTTTGAGGGAGTGCATGAGGATCTTGAACTGGCATCTCTCCTGGATGGACGGCCAGTGGGGGGTTCTGAGACGGGTGATATGGGTTCATTTGGGAAGGTCCAGGATGAGTCTCGCTGCAGCGTTCTGTATGGTCTGGAGTCTTCTGAGGATCTGGGAGGAGATGCCAGCATAGAGGGCGTTGTTGTAGTCAAGGCGGCTGATGATAACGGCCCGAGTGACTGTCTTTCCGCTGTTGGCTGGAATCCATCTGAAGATTCTGTTGAGCATGCAAGGAGTGTGGAAGCAGGAGGAGGCGACTGCATTGACTTTTCGTTTCATTGTCAGTTGTCTGTCAAGGATGATGCCAATCTTGAGTGCATAGTCGGTTGGTGTGGGTGCAGGTCTAAGTTCTGCAGTCCACCACCAGGCGTCCCATGCGGAAGTGTTCTGCCTAAATATCAGTACTACGGTTTTGTCGGGATTGAGTTGGAGGCATTTGTCTCTTATCCATTTGGCTACACTGATCATGGCATCACGGAAGTTGGATTTGGAGGGGTCCTTGGTGAGTGAGAGGATCAGTTAAGTGTCGTCTGTGTAGGAAAATATGTTGAGTATGTGGGATCTGACGATGTCTGCCGGGGGGGGTCATGAAGATGTTGAACAGAGTGGTGCTGAGGGATGATTCTTATGGTACGCCGCATATGATGTCTTTGGTTACGGAGGTGACGGGAGGCAGTCGTATGCTCTGTGTGCGTTCTGAAAGGAAGGAGGCGATCCACTTGAGGGCGTCTTGCTGTATGCTTATTTTGTAGAGTCAGTTGATGAAAGTGTTGTGGGAAACTATGTCAAACGCTGCGGAGAGGTCGAAGTGGATCAAGGCCACAGATTCTCCAATAGTTGAGGAGCGTTCTGATGTTGTATGTGACGGTGATCAGTGTGGTCTCAGTGCTGTGTGTGGCACAAAATCCTGATTGTGATGCCTCCAGTAGGTGGTTTTGTTTGAGGAATTCAGTGAGCTGCTGAAGGGTTCCTTTATGTGGTTGAACACAGAGTCGATGCCAGTGGAGATAGCGTTTTTTGTGGCTTCTTTGAAGTGCCCGTAATAGTTGCTGAGGGCTGCTTTGTATCGGTGGGGTTCTTGACCCGCCATCGTTTCTCCAGTTGGTGGCAGTTGAGCTTTGTGGTCCTGAGTTCTGGGTTGTACCAATTGGCATGTTTAGAGGTCTTGTTGTATTCTGTGGGTTTCATTGGGGAGACTCTGTTGGCGCTGTCGGTGATCCAGGCGCTGAAGTTCTGAACGGCCTGGTCAAGGACTGTTGAGGCCTCAGGTTTGGAGGTAGTGAGGGCCTGTGGCCACTGAGTTTCGGTGACCTTGCTCCAACTGCAGTGGGAGGAGATCTGGTGCCTGGTGCTTAGCTCCAGTGATGGTGAAGTGTGTAATGGTGTGATCAGTCCAGGTGAGTTATGTGGTGTGGCAGAATTTAATTCTGTCATTGGAGGTAAAAATGGGGTTGAGTGTGTGTCCGGCTTGGTGCGTGGGTTCAGTGCCCAGTTGGGTGAGGCTGATGTTGTCCAGGTTCTCTAGGACTGTGATGGAATTTTTCGTCGCCGAGTAGGAAATAGTAGTGGGAGTCAATTGCTAGGGGGGTGATGAGGTTGGCGATGGCGTCGCAAAAGTTTGCTCAGGGTCCCCGGATTCTGTTTACCAGGGTGCCTTTTATTGTGGTCTTCCCGTCAGTTTCTAGTAGCAAGTTGAGATGTTCCATGAAATGCGTGGGGTTGTCGTTGATGGTGCATCTGATAGTTTCCTTGAAGATGATGCTCATGTCTTCGGTTTGTTTGTTGGCGAGATCTTGGTGTATCATCTTGTAGCCTTTGGGAGTTGCGATGGTGATGTTGGGCGTTCAAGGAGGGGTTTAGCCACATTTCGGTGATGAAGGCAATATCCGTGGAGAGGGTGATGATGCTGTCCCAGATTTCTATGGCGTGTTTGCAGAGTGAGTAGGCATTGAGCAGGATACAGTGTAGTAGTTGCAGGGTGTTCTTGGTATTTTGCGCAGGAGTGGTGCTGGATAATTTGTAGGCTGTCGCAGAAGAAGTGGCAAAGTCAGCAGGTGAAGAGTCCTTTGGAGAATCGTGGGGAGGAGGAGACACAGCTGTTTCAGCATCTGGGGCTAGGTGCAGTATTTCCTTGGTGGTGTACCTTTTGGTGGCAGGAGGTCCAATGGTCCTGGCGCTAGGTGTTGTCCAACCAGCGGTGTGTTGGCTGCACGCCCGTTGCATGTGTCTGCTGCATGGCCATGCGGCGGCCTCGATTGGTGGTCCTGATAGGTGGCCCAGGTGGACCCGGGTGCCGGGAAGGGACCTAGAGCGGGAAGTGTATGGACAGGGACAGCAGGCGGAGCAGGGAAAAGGACAGCAGGCAGCGCAAGAGCAGGGACAGCAGGAAGTCTGGGGACATCTGGTGGCACAGGGCAGGGACAGCAGACAGCACAGGGCAAGGGCAGGAGGAAGTGCAGGCACTGCGGCAGCAGGCAGCACATGGGCAGCAGGCAGCACAGGGGCAGCAGGCAGCGCAGGGGCAGAAATCAGCGCTGGGGCAGGAGGCACGTTACCTTAACCTGTGGGTCAGGGGAAAGAGGGGTGGCCCAGCCTCCTCCGCGTTCGGATGGGTGCGGATGGGCCCGTACTTGGCCTGGGTGCCACCCGCATACATCCCGCGTGCCGGGAAGTGACCTGGGGTTTTAAGGTGCCTGGGTCAGAGAAGCAGGGAAAATAAGCTCCAAATTCGTCCGAGCAGAAGTGGCTGCTGGGAAGTGTAGGCAGGTGGGAGGGACCTGAGAAGTCCCCCAATGTAGGATACATAGGATTCAGTAATCCCTGAATAAATGGGCTTCTATAGT
The DNA here is from genome assembly GCF_964263255.1 of Lissotriton vulgaris. Classification (NCBI taxonomy): domain Eukaryota; kingdom Metazoa; phylum Chordata; class Amphibia; order Caudata; family Salamandridae; genus Lissotriton; species Lissotriton vulgaris. Next base: position 1,019,658,822 of record NC_141687.1, on the reverse strand, counting down.
TTCTTTATAATCAGTGACTTGTGATGCACCCAGTCACCGATTTTCTATTTTTTTTATAATAAACTTTATTAGCTGTATAAGACGTCAGAACTCAACTGTAATAAGTTAATAAAGTCGAGTTCAGACATTAGAATGCCTGCTGCCAGAGCCAGAAACTGAGGCAAAAGGCTGTTCAGGTCACAGAGTAGTTGTTTAAAGCAACAAAAATGAAATATTGCTTTTCTTTCTTCTGCTCTATGTTTCTAGCTTACAAGGATAAGCAGAAAGGACATGCATACTTTTTGCACTCCATAGATAAATATAGAAACTTTTAATCTTTCTGTATGGTTCTACACATTCAGAGCTACCGCAGCTTTTTTAAGGGAAAAAAACGGTCTTGTATTGTAGTGTTTGTAATTTGTTTTGCAACAAATATCTAACAGGCTTTTGATGTGGTTAATATGGCTCTAGAGGTTCTATTTTTATTATTCAAGTTTGCAAATACTCGCCATCTTTCATATGAAAGAACTAGGGACCAAGGGGCTTATTTACAAGCCACTTGCGCAACTTTTGCGTCATTTTTTACATGGGAAAAGTGACGCAAAAGTGGCGCAAGGGGCTTGTAAATCTGCCCCCAAGATTTTAAATGGTTTGTGATAAGGATATTGCAAGTCACCTCAGAGTGCCATAACTTTATAAAGTAACTCAGGTTATGGAATTCCTCGTGACTTGCAATACACTTATAATCTACAGCATAGGGTACTTTATCCCCGATGTATTTGGAACAAGAAGGAGATAATATAATTCATGTAATTCCCGCAAAACTGTAAGATCCTGTACTGGCAGGTAAAGAGAGCAAACTTATATCTCCCGAAGGCAGCCTGCAGGAGCCAAAGGAGAGGATGAGCAATCTAGAGAGGTGAACAAATAATGACTACTCTTCAGCATTACACTAAATGCAAGCCCAGACAATAATTCAGTGAAGCCTACCATACATCACAGTCTAATATTACAGATGCAGAGGTCACCATCAGTTCCTAGTCTACCACCTGCTGGATGAGCCTACAGCTCAAGAATTGGATATTTCTCAATGAGCATAGTTCTTAATGGGTTAATTCAAGGATATATAATTCAAGGATTTAATACATTCTGACCCACCTACAGCAACAAAATCACAACATAGATTTGAATATAGTGATAACTATTGGAGATATAGAACACCTTTTCTTACTCCACTGACTCATCTGTTCAAATATTTGATTAGTTAGAAAAAAGGACTGATTTGAACACTAAGCTTAAAAATACAAAACTGATAATTTTGCTGAAAGATTGAAAAAACATACAAAAGCATTAAGAATCAAATTAATTTATTAAAGAATTTGACCACAATATACAGTTTAACAAATGGCAAAAAATAGAAATGCAACAAATTTCTAACACTGAAATTCTTTTGAATAAAAAAGTATATCATGATGACATTGCGGGTGTCTTTTAAGATGTCAGTGATGTTATCAGTGTCATTTGAGATGTCATCATTGACGTCATTAATGAATGCATATATGACATCATCAGTGATGTCATGTGTGAGGTCGTACAGTGCAATGTGAGGGTGCGAGTTACAGTTTAGATTGCATACCATAAACAGTGGATCTGAGTGGTATTGTTATGTGTATTTGTATAGCGCACAACTGACCCGAGAGCGTATCCTGGCACTGGAGCTGTATGGGTTGATCCAGGACTGGGTGAAGAGCAAGGTCTTCAGTTTTTTGGGAATTCAAGAATTGAGGAGGTACCTCTGATGTGCAGGGGAATGGCATCCCAGCTTTAGAAGCATCCTGCTTTCCACCTCCAGAGAGCACCGGCGGCCGGCTGGGTGCTGATCGTCTCGGCGGGCTCTCAGCGGCTGGGGGCGCCATCCTGGGTTGGGTTGGTCAGGCGAGTGACATCATCGCCACACCCCCCGAGATCCGCCCCTACTTGAACGGGCCTCATGTGTCAGCGCAGCGGACGAGAGCAGCGGGTGCGACGAAGGCGCGCCGGAGTTGCGCCTGAGTTAAGCCCGTCTGCGCCCGTCCGCGGCCGACCGGGGCTCGGGGCGTGTCTCTCTGCCTGCCCTCTTGCATATACCCGCTCTTTCCTTATCCATCTCCATGATTTCACGCTCCCTCCCCCTGAGTCCTTCCCCAGGCTTGCTTCATTGGGTTTGCTTACGGCTAGAAAGGTCTTTCCCGAGATTACACCTCTCTCGGGCGCCTCCAGACCGGCTGGCCTGGTTTCCATGTCTAGTTCCCCACCATCTGTAAGGGCCCGCAAACCTAAATTATCAGTTATTTATCTCAACACTCGCTCCCTGGTTAGCCATCAGCTTGATGTTTTCCACCTTCTGGGGTCCGAGCAACCTGATATTTTATTTCTTACCGAGACCTGGCTCACTGAAGACTCTTCTCCCGACATTTTGGCTGCAATCCCGCCGGGCTATTACATACTTCAAGTAAACCGCCCTTCTGGCAAATCAGGCGGTGGTGTTGCAGCCATCATTAGGCACCCGATCCGTTTTTCCCCAGTGGTCACTACTAGTATTCCTATGACCGACTGCTTGGTGCTTAGGTTGGAGCAGCCAGGTTCCTCTCTTATATGCGTCCTGGTTTATCGTCCTCCCAGTCTATGCCCAGCTTCTCGGCCCAGTTTGGTGATCTTATCTCCCAACTTGCCATTAACAACACTAACTTCTTGGTCCTAGGTGACTTTAACTATTGGCCTTCCGATGCTCATGAATCCCCATGTTCTTTTTCTTTCTCTGACCTTATGTTGGGTTTGAACTGTACCTAGCACATACTTTCACCCACTCATACTAAGGGCCACATTTTGGACCAGGTCTGGACCTCCTGTCTGGACATTTCCACTCCCCTCATTCTCCCATGTCTCTGGTCAGACCACTCCATGATCACTTTCACTTTAGCCATGCCCTTGCCTGTTACCAATGTTTTAGAAACCAATTTTTCTGCCCGTAACTGGAACAGGGCTGACCTGAGCAAATTCACCTCTCTTCTTAGTACATCTGTTCCCCCTAGTACTGGATCTATTGACTCTCAAGCTCAGGGCCTGACCTGCTGGCTCACTTCTGCCTCCGACTCCGTGGCACCTTTAAAACTGGTCAAAGCCAGGCGCCGCCATGATGCCCAAAGGTGGTTTACTGAAGATCTTAAAGCCCTGAAACTCGGGCTTCGACAGGCCGAACGGCGTTGGCGCCGTGGCTACTCTCCTGAAACCAAACTGATATTCTCTTCTCTGCTTAAAAAGTATAAGCTAACCATATTCTCAGCCAAGTCTATTTGCTTCTCTAATACAATTTCGGATTCAGCCAACAAATCCAGGGACATCTTTTCAATAGTTGAGGAACTTTCCAACCCTGAAAGAGTAACTATTGCACCTCTCCCTTCCCAGTCACTTTGTGACTCTCTTAATCAATTCTTTGTTGATAAAATAGTTAAGATTAAAAACAGTATCCCCGCTCAAGCCTCGCTTGCCCTCCCTCATCCTGTTGTTCTTTGTCCCTCACCAGACTCCCACACTTTAACCCAGACCCCCCCCATCTTGAAGGAAGGCTTTCTTGCCCTCCTACACAAAGTCTCCTCTGGTTCTCCCAGCAATTGCTGCCCTCCCATAGTTCTCCGCGAAGCCTTCACTGTTTGCCCCAAACCCCCCCTGGCCCTTTTGAACAACTCTCTCGCCATGGGCGAGGTCCCTCGCTCTTTTAAGCAGGCAGAGGTGGTGGCCATTTTAAAGAAACCCTCGGCAGACCCTTCCATCATGAGCAACTTTCGGCCCATATCTCTCCTCCCTTTCCTCAGTAAGGTTCTGGAGTCACATGTTACCCAGACTCTCAGCTCTTTCATTGAGGAATCTTGCTTTTTGGACTCCCAGCAAGCTGGGTTCAGACCTGCGCACTCCACAGAGGCAGTCATACTCTCTGTTATGGAGGAATTGCGCAGAGGGGCCGACGCCCACATCTGTCAGGCCCTGGTGCTTCTGGATTTGTCGGCCGCCTTCGACACGGTCGGCCATGGTATCCTTGTCGACCGTGTCAGAGAGGTTGGCATCCAGGGCACCGCTCTTGACTGGATCCACTCTTTCCTGTCTGACCGCCAACAAGCAGTCAGACTGTCCCAATTTTCAGCAGACCAGGTCGGGTTGACCTGCGGTGTCCCTCAGGGTTCCTCCTTGTCCCCACTCCTTTTTAATTTGTACCTGGCTCCCTTGGTCCGCTCTCTCCTTAGGTTGAATGTCACTGCGTTCAACTACGCGGATGACATTCAACTGGTCTTTACCATCGACCCCTCGGATGAATCAATCTCCACTTTTCAAACCACCCTCTGTTTTATCAGTGACTGGATGAGCTCAAACCACCTTAAGCCCAACCCCGACAAGACCGAGCTGGTTCTTGTCGGGTGGCCCTCTAATCCCTGGCAACCCTCTTTCTGGCCGTCAAATCTAGGCAGCCCCCCTTGCCCAGAGAACTCAGCTAAAAGCTTGGGGGTTATCATAAGTAGCGATCTTTCTATGAAACCCCAGATTAGCGCGGTAGTGTCTTCCAGCCACTTTCAGCTAAGGAAGATTCGTAAAATCTCCCGCCTCCTCACCACCGAGGCCCTCACCCTGGCCCTGTTAGCGCTAGTCATTTCAAGACTTGACTACGCTAACGCGCTTTACGTAGGCCTCCCTGACTACCAAGCCAAGAGACTCCAGCTGATTCAAGTTTAAATTAGGCTGCATAATTTTCAAATCCCTTGCAGGCGGAGGCCCCTCTTTCATTTCTTCTCTCCTTCACCCATATGTCCCTTCACGCAACCTTCGCTCGTCTCAGTTGGCTTTGCTATCAGTCCCGAGATTCAAGAGGAAGAAACACGGTGGCCTTAGGTTTTCTTTTTTAGCTCCCTCTTTCTGGAACGCCCTCCCCCTCCCTCTAAGGCTGTCCTCCTCTTATACTAGGTTCAGATCCCTCCTCAAAACATTTTTGTTTACTGAGGCCTACAATTAGCTTTGTCCCTCACTTTTTCTCTGCTCCCTCAGCACAAGCGCCAAGAAACCTTCAGGTGTTAGTTGCGCTATATAATTTTTTTTAACATAACATAACATAACAGGCATGACTGCGGAATCTGGTTCTGCGGAATCGGGGATTGCGACAGTGGAAACGGGTCTTGCGTATGCAGGGGTAGGTGTGAGTAGGAGTCTGGTAGGTTTGTGGAAGATTATACAGTTGTTGAGATAAATGAGGTTAACGTTGTCCAAGGTTTTTCAAATGCACAGGAGGAGTTTGAAGAATGCTCAGTTTTTAATTGAGAGCCAGTGGAGTTCTCTGGTGTGTCTGGTATTATGAGTGTGATGTAGGAGGTTTAGGGTGAGGCTGGTTGCTGAGGTTCATATGCTCTGGATTCTTCTGGTCAGTTGAGCATTGATTCCGGTGTAGAGTGCATTGGCATAGTCCAGCTTGTTGGTGATGATTGTTAGGGGGACAGATCTACAAGGTTTGGGGGTCGCCATTTTAAGGTCTTCTTGAGCATCTGAATGTTGTTTCAGTGTTAGCAACAACCTCTTCTACTTATTTTGTATATTCCCACTTCTCTCTTTCAAAAAAGCAAAATGATCCAGTGTCTTAATTACCAGGGACCTGCAGAGGCTCGATATAGTGCCCCTGCCTAAGGGGCTTAGAGTAATTTTGGATTTCAATGGATTATATTACTATGAGTTAATGAGGCCCAACTGATAAACTATTATGGCAAGGGGCAATTGCAGATATTGATAGAATTGGCTTTTATAGAGTTCGAAATTATGTCAGGAGCTTGTGGAAGGATTTCCACTGTGAGCCACGCCACATGTCACCCAGCATGGATACCAGTAAGGTTACATTGGTCAAATCCCTTCATACGGGCACCATCGTCCCTGCCACAGGTTGGGATCCTGTATGGGTTTCCGGTCCCATTGAATTTATCAGAGGGCCGACCGCCAACATAAGAGAGGCACAATTGTGACCTCAGTGAACAAGTTTGGAGGGAGTCTCCATATAATAAGCCCACAATACGTTGCCATCCGGTCAGGGGCACCTCCAAGTGAAATGCTGGGTTTTCATGACCCTCAAACAGCCAATCATTTATCAGTTGAATTTGGGAGGCTCAGTAGTAAAGGTGTAGATTGTCTATGCCCATCTTCCTTCATAGGTGGATTGTATGTATTTTTCAGAAAGCTACCTTAGAAGGTTTTTTTCCCCCAAGAAAGGTTTTCACTCTCACCAATAAAAGCTTAAACCAAGTCTACAGGATAAGGAGAGGGACATTTTTCAGTACACAGAGAAGCCTGAGTTAAATCATCATTTGAAATGATGCCACCAAGCCCAGCTCATTGAGGGACAAACCAACCCATTTATTCATATTGTTTAGAATCTGGGTCAGTAAAGGGTGAGCTGATTCTTCCAGTCAGACCTGGCTCCAGGGCAATGTAGATCCCTAGTTATTGGGAACTGTGGCCTTGATTCACAAAGGAAAACTTACACATGTGTGCAAGTTTACTCTTTTTCAGTATTCACAAAATTGCATTTTAATAGTACCTTTACAAGTGTGGAAACTCTGTCGTTGGGGCAGAGAACTTAGCACATACAAAGATAGGCTAGTTTTGTGAATATTGTGAAAGCATAAACGTACACAATTGTGTAAGTTTACCTTTGTGAATCAGGCCCACAGTCTGCGTACTGGACTGCCAAAGAAATGATGAGGAGATGGTTCCATTCACTCTCACCTGCACTTGGGCCTTAGAGTAGAGTATTCTGATAAAAGAGAGGAACCAAGATCTGAACCCTTTCTGAGGGAAGACCTGGAATATAAGCGACCAGAAAAGGGAATCCAACACTTTTTCAAAATCTAAAAGCATAATCACTGAGGGGTCTTTGAGTTTGAGATGTGGTGCTAGGGGAATGTGTACCCTACGAATACAGTGAATGGTGCTATGGTGGTGCATGAACCTACATCAAGTACAAATGGAAAAGGAGGGCAGTAACCAGGCAGAGCCAATTAAATTTTAGTGTATATATTAGTCTCTACATTTGTGAGAGAGATAGGGTGATAAGATGAACAATCCTCTAGGGACCACCCCATTTTGTGAAGGACTACAATAGTGGCCAAGCACAGCAATACTGGGAAATGAATGGCATCTATGGCTTCTTGGTAAAGGTTTAGGAGGTGTGGGGAGATTGTGGATTTAAACTTGGACTAGTATTCAGCCAGGATGCTATCTGTGCCTTGCCCAGATGCGTAGGAAATTTCTATCTTTAGCACTGAAGACATCTAAGGGGAGTTCAGCGACAAGAGAGTGAAGTGTATTAAAGCTGGGGTCACTGGCGCCAACCATAAAGACCACTATATTAGGAAGAAAAGGCGGATGTGATCTCGGAAGTGGTACGGAGATTCTCTCCAATGGGCCTAGAATCTCAGGGATCAATCTAGGCATCATATTTCGAGTGACCAACTAGTAGAGCAGCTTCCTAGATTTGTCACCCCATTCATAGACATGTCACGTGGAGGCAACACAGCATTTTTTTAGGCTCCTCAAAACAAAGTTGGCGCAACAAGGCCCTATTTGCCTACAGCTTACCATGAGTGTACTCATCTCCTGCTCATCGATACTTGCGTTCAAGAAGCAACAGGTTTGATTCCAAGCTAGATATTTGCTGGAGTCTAGCTTTATTCTGACCACTAAGGAAGCCTCTGGCCTTCCCACATAAAATTGCCTTCCCAGCCCCCAACAAGGCTCCTGGGGAATGCACTGATATAAAATGAAGCTCAAGGTATGATGTCAGCTCCTAGAGCGAGTGTTGGGAGCACTGCGGGTCCATCAGGCACCAAGGCATCAGGCATTCAATCACCACATGGGCCTATTGTCCACCCGCCCCCAGAGGTCTCTGTATGTATTGCGACTGGGAAGTGACCTTGGAGGAGGAAAAATTCCACCACCGTGCCTAGTATGTCCATGGCCTGCAGAAGATGATCAAACCTAGACATGAAACCATGCCCTGAAGAGTTATGGGTATAGTCATTTTCCTGGGGATGTTATGTTCTCCAAATGTCATGGAGACCTAGGGAATTTGTCCAGTCCCCTCACTGGGAGGTTCCCAGATTTGTCACAGCTTGGACCTCAGTGAAGTCTATGCACTGATTAATCACTGCATTGAAGTCCCAGCCTATAATGGTTCAGCCAGGAGTAGGTTAAGGACGATGGCTTGCAGGTCTTTGAAGTAGGTTTTCCCAAGTGTGGAGGAATGTAGTTACTGAGGATGCTATACTGAATGCATTCTAGAAGGACCCCTTCCACTATCACATACCACCCAAGTCATCTGTGGTGGTTTGGGTAAAAGATAGCGGAAAGGTTTTCCAGAGAAGGTTGGCAGCAGTACCATGCAAGCCTTTAGTGTTTCCATCATCGAAAACTCTGTCATAACCAAACCTGGGCAAGACTGGGCATCTTGTGCCAAATAGATGCATCACCTTGAGGAGCAACATTACTGATGAGTGATGCTTATGAAATAAAAAAAACATACTCCTATTTGATACGGTCATTAAGGTCATTGACATTCCATTCAATCTCCATAAAGCCAGCCATTGGGAGTGTGATATGAGTACATTGCATACAATGCAGGGGATGCATTGCCCATCTCCAGGCCATGCCAGTGTCCTGGCAGTCCATGAGTGTGTAGAGTTTAAAGCATGTGTCCTGCCAAGAGAAGGTACTGTATGCTGCAAGTAAACAAAGTGGTTGAATAAAGTTATAACTGGCAAACCCCAAATCCCCCAACTGCCACCTCACACTTCCACCCCAGAAGCATCTGTCGCCTGAACCAACTCTATGAACAGAGATAAAACCAAATGGAGCAGGGTCTGCAAATGCCCAAAATCACTTATCACTGATGGATACTGAGCTGCTGTCTAAGAATGGTTAAGTCAACGAAACGTTTGTGTAGGGAACATAGATCAGTTTGAGCCTCGGTCAATGAATGTTTATCCTTTGTCCTGGCTAGAGAGCATGCATCTCCAAGTGAGTGTAACAGGAGGCAGCCAAGTCCCATGGGGAGTTCCACCTCTGAGGAGTCTGGAAAATCGAGGTGTGGGCCCGTCGACTCCTGGAGCATTGCTGTGTACGAATTTGCCTCCAGCTATATCCCCTTTTCTTCAAGGCAGATGAGAAGCGCTGACCACACAGGTAGCAATCAAGAAGGGGCAACAAAGTTCCCTTTCCTCCACCACCAACTCCCAGGCCCCCTCTGGTGTTTAGGTGTTGCGGAGGACCTTCAGCTTTACTGGGAACATACACATTTAGGTGAGGTTCATGGCTCTCAGGGTTTGCTTAATGGTGTCAAAGACCTTCTTCTGCTTCTGTCAGGCATAGTTCAGAAATATAAAGGCGCAGGAAAACTAGAAAGGAAGGGGCCCTCATTCCTAGGTCCCATAAGAATCACCTCTCTCAGTCCTTGTAGTCAAAAATCCTACCAATAAGGGCTCTACTCTAGGTGGGCCTCCAGGGGGGCTGTTGTGGTAGAGCCCTGTACGCCGTCTCCAAGAAAAAGCAGGAAAATAGTTGATCTGCAGGGGTCCAGAACATGATCTGTGATTTCAGTGCCCAAGTGTAGAGTAATAGTGGTGACTCTGACTACCAGAGGGAGCAACCAGATAGGACAAGGATCATAGCCTGGTTGATGCCGAAGTTCATAGGGGAGACCGCCGTGATGACCCGTGTGGCCTGAGCCCAAACTGAGATTCAGAACCAGAAGCCATTGAATCCTGACAGCTGTGGGAAAGAGCAAAGGGAACTGACAATTGCACCAGAGGAATGCAAAAGACACTTAGCTGTTGCCCCTGCCGAGCCGCAAGGGTTACTCACTGAAGGCAGCCACTGTGAGTGAGATGTGCCAGATTGTGGTTTGGCACTGGAACACTTTTGACTTTTCTAAAAGAGTCAGAGTAGGACTCCTGAACTCGGACTACTAGTGACACCTAACCTCAATGTCGCCTGTATTGAATGGGGAATAACCACTACTGCTAGTGAGAGGGAAGTGGGACTCAAGAGCCTGCCTACTCAACACTAGAGCCTTAACCTCAGTGGCAGTGTGTATTGCTTGTGTATGCCGAATTTCACTTTGTATTTATATATGAACACTACTTATGTCATAAAAGAAATTAATTGACTGGAAAACCATTTATTGCTACTATTGAACTTATTTAAGTTGTGAGACTGTGTTCACTCATCTATAACTACCTCTTGCCCTCAATAAACCTTCTACTACTTGACCCGCACTACTACTGAGATTCAATAGCTGATGGGGGACTTGACCCAGTGGCTCAAGATCCATTGTAAATAGGACGCTGGGGGGAGGACACCGCAAAGGCAAGATGGCGGATGCGCGCGCATCCGAGTGAGCAGCGGAACCGTGCTCGCTGTTAGGCACTCTCATCTGTAGCTGTTGTCGGGCGCTCACTCTCCTTTCTCGGGCACTGACAGAGGTGCTTGAAAGCTCCGGTTGTATCTCTCATCTCTAGTGTGTTGCACGAGCATGCGGCAGGATTTTCTTTACAAGTATCGCCGGTACTTGCAAATTGCTTGGCGTTCGGCGGCCGGTACCTCAGGGCAGTCTCCGAGGCGGAGTCAGCTGGGCACTGGACGACTGCTGTGCTGGACTTGGAACCCCTCGGCGAAACCAGGTGTTACTAGCGGACAGTCCAAGGGCGAAGGAGCGCTGGGGAGTCGGTCACAGATTCCCTCGGCGAAACCAGGTGTTACTGACGGGCAGCCCAAAGGTGAAGGAGCACTGGGGAGACGGTCACGAAGACGAGGACCAGTGATGGGTCCCAAAGCAAATACGTGGGCAGTGACTGCTGCAGCAACTATTACCGGTAAGCCGGGTAAGCCGGGTAATCCTGGAACTGCCTTAAAAGTTGCGAATATCGATTCAGAATCCGTGCAGGAGAACAGTACTTTGACTATTCTGGCTATCCCGGCTAATCCGGTTACTCCTCTCAAGCTGCCCGAAATCGATCTAATGCATGGTGGGGACTGAGGAGAATACGGTTCTTAGGGGGGCAGGTAGCGGGATTTCCCCCTCAGAACTTGAAGCTGACAAGAATTTGGGCTCTCCTGCTCTCATTACCTCTGCTGAGTACACTCCTCCAGACCTGGCTGATCCATCTCAGAGTTTTCAGACATCCGGGATTACTTTGGATATGCTGTATCAAGTGATGGTGCAACATCGGGAAGAAACCAAAGCTGAGAATTTGCGTACGCAAGCAGCAGTACGCAAACTTCAAAACATTCCAAGGCGAGTGGTAAAAACCTGCAATGAAATATCCGCTAGAGTGCAGGAGGCTGAGGGGAGGATCTCTGCTATTGAAGATGTCTTGAATCAGCAAGGCTCTCAGCTTTCCACTCTTGCTAATTTAAAGGAGGATCTAAATTGGAAGCTGGTGGACTTAGAGAACAGGTCCAGGTGCAATAATTAGCGTGTTTTGGGTATTTCGGAAGGAAGTGAGGGATCCAATGTCAGGCAGTTTATTATTGAGCTCTTTACAGAAGCTTTCCTGGAGTTAACCCAGTGGCAGTGGGACCGTGAGCTTCTGAGAGCTCACAGATTCCCTTTCCAACGCAATAAGAACTCTGGCGGCACCTCTAACAACCAACCAAGAGCCATTCTGATTTCTCTGAACAACTTTCTGGCACGTGAAGCATTGTACGATCTAGCTCGGCCAGATCGTAAACGAAGGGGAAAGGGTTTGGATTTCTTTGTCCGTCCTGACTATTGTCGTCATACTGTTCAACAACGTTGGCAGTTCCGCCAACTTATTCCTTCATTTCAGGCAAAGGAAGCCCAAGCCTTCCTTCTTAATCCCTCGAAACTTAAGGTTATATTTAAGGAAAGAACCCATTTTCTAACTTCGGAAAGCGCAGCAAAGGATCTATTATCCAAAATGTGATTGCAAGGCTGAACCATTGGGGGTTTATTGTGTTTACTGATCTTCTTGGACTTATAACCTTCGGTTATCCAGTGGCTAGGCCTTTCTTTCTTTAAATTATTTTTTTTCGGATGACTGTTTAGCAGATGGGAGTGCGCAGCGAGACGCATTATGCTTCTCAGACCATCTTTTTTAGGGACTGCTCAGTCCCTTTGCCTTCTTTGGGTGGGGTTGGTGTTGAGGGTGGGAGGGGGTCATGGGGAGGGGTGTGGTGGTAGGGCAAGCAAGTACAGGATTATTGCAAGTAATTGGCATTGTAATTTAGCTGGAGAAGACATGTTTGTTTTTTATTATCAGACAGGTTTAAGGCGGGGCTGCTAACTAAAAGTGATGCATATAAGAAGTGGGGACAACAAAAATGCAAAAAAAAAAAAATGTAAATGGCTAAATTAAGGATCTGTTCTTGGAACATCTGTGGCTTGAACAACAAACAAAAAGGGGGTATGTGTGCTCAAATCATCTATAGTATGAAGATAGATGTTTTGTGTTTGCAAGAAACACATCTGATCTGGAATAATAGAAAATGGTTTAATGATCTGGGTATGCATCTCCTGGGATGCAAGAGTCAAGGTACTACTACGAGGGGAGTGGCAGTGCTTATTAGGAAAGGGCTAGGGTCATGCAATCGTATTAAAACAGATCAGTATGGAAGAAGGGTTATAATAGAACTCTCTATAGATGGTAAACGGTTAACTATTTGTTCAATTTATAGCCCAATTTCTGATGATCCTGATCTTCTAAATTTTCTAAGTATAGAGTTAGCTGGATGGCCCACTCCATTAGTACTGTGTGGGGACTTCAATATTCATATTGATAGAGATTTCGATATAAGTTCAGAGACTCTCTATTCTGGGCTTAAGAACAAGATTTACAAGTCACTAAGAGGCTTAGCTATAGAGTTTGGCCTATCGGATGTGGGTTTTGCTAAAAGAGACATGTCACCTGGGTATATGTTCTATTCAGCCCCACATCAGAAAATGGTTCGTCTAGATTATTTTTTTATTTCTTCGACACTTTTAAACAAAATCACCTATGAGATATTCCCGAGAATAATCTCAGACCATAACCCTATATTAATAGAGATCAAGCAAGGATCTGGCCCTTCCCGATTATAACTTCCTGGACATTTGAACGCAAACTTTTGGCAGACTCATTGCATATTGAACACATGTCTAAATGAATTAAATAATTTTTTGATATTAATCGAGGTACAGCTACTACTCAAATGGTTTGGGATTCGTTTAAGGCCACGGTCCGGGGAGAGACTCTATCATACTCTATTAATAAACAAAGGTCTTCTCGGGTTAAACTCGTTACTTACTATAAGGCAGTACAAGAATGGGAGGCTAAATTAGTTTCAGCTATCACTGCAGCTCAAGACACTGAGCATATTAAATCAAGACTGGCTATACATAAGTCTAGGCTGTATGAGGTCTTTGCGAGGAAACTGAGTGAGCAGGCTACAGTGTTTCGCTCCCAAGTTTATGAAGTGGGGGAAATGACAGGGCGGATCTTGGCTAAGAGGCTCAGGCAGCAGGAAGTATTTAATACTGTGAATGAGATTCAGGATGACTCGGGAAAAATTTATAGTCAACCTGAAGAAATTCTGGAGGTCTTTCGCTCATTCTATAGTAAACTTTATACGGAGGAACATCTATTGTATTCATCGGAGCCCCTGCAAAATTTTCGTGGGACTGATAATATTTCTAATTTAACTGATGTTCAATCTGCAGCACTAGACGCAGACATTTCATGGGATGAAATAGAGGTGGCCATTCTTTCGCTGGCCACCGGGAAAGTTACAGGGCGGGACGGTATACCTTTAGATTTTTATAGGGTGTTTAGACATCTCTTGAAACAAGATTTCCTTCAGACCTGCGTAGAGGCTTAAAATGCGGTAGCACCTCCATCATGGAGTCAATCGACAATTATGGCCTTTCTTAAGAAAGGCAAACCCCCTCTTCTTCCCTCATCCTTTAGACCGAATTCGCTCATTAATGCGGATAGTAAGATCTTTTCGAATATCTTAGCATCCCGCATATCGGGGGTAATTTCTACAATAGTTTCGACTCTCCAGCATGGTTTCATCCCTTCCCGGGATACCTCGGACCATGTTAGGTGCGTAATCACCTTAATGGACCGGGCCGAAGTGATGAGATGCAATCTTGGCATTACCCTGTTGGATGCCGAGAAGGCATTCGACAGGGTAGCCTGGTCATATCTGTGGGAGATGCTAGCAATGAAAGGGTTTGGCCCACAGATTATCTTAGCTTTAAAGTCTCTTTATGTGTCAACCACATCTTGTATAAAAATCGGCTCCAAAAAATCTGGCCTTTTTTCCATCTCCAGAGGTACCCGTCAGGGTTGTCCTTCTTCCCCACTTTTATTTGCCCTTTATATAGATATATTTTTAAACAAACTGAACTCAGCATCTGAAATACCACCAGTTTCTGTTGCCAATACCAATTATAGAGCGCTCGCTTAGGCCGATTATATAATAGTGTTTACAACTAGTATCCAGAAAGCTCTCCCAGTGATAGAGGACTTGGCCACTCACTTCGGGGCTTTCTCCGGCTATAAGTTGAATATAGCGAAAACTCAAAATTTATTTGTAGGTCAGACTCCTCCCCCGTCGATTCTGCTAGTACCGGTAGCAACATATTTGGGTATCAAAATTACATGCCCTGTAACAGATATTCCAGCCATAAATTTTAACCCGGTCTTTCAAAAACCAATTACCACACTTTAACGGATTGATCATTTTCACTTATCCTTATTTGGCCGGAATAATGTATTAAAAATGATTATACTTCCCAAATTTCTTTATATGTTTCGATCTATCCCTCTTGAGTTTCCCTCGATCTTTTTTAAACAATTGGAAAGAATGACATCTAGGTTTATTTGGGGCTACAAAAAACATTGTAGATCATTTAAAAAGATGATTCTACCAAAATCCAGGGGGGGTGGGGAATTCCATATTTTTTGTACTACTATGTTGCGTCTGTTTTACAGTTTATCTCCCCTTTCATTATTGGGGAAAAAGCAAGGATTCTTCAGAGTCATTCACCTTCAATATACGAACTTATAATGGGAGAAGAGTGTCGCTGCTGCTTTCTCAAAAATACAGAACCAAGCTATTACAAAAAAACTAAATTTAAGACACTGAAAGCAGCCTTTGGAGTATGGAAGATAGTTAGGCATCAACTGGGAATTATGAAACTTTTGATCTATTCACCCCTTTCTGCCTCTAAAATATTTCCACCTGTGTTTCAGGATTCGTTTATGTCTCGATGGCGAAATAAAGGAATCTATTGTGTGAACGATCTATGGCAGGATAGTCGATTACTTACCTTCTCGGAATTAACAGATAGATATAATCTTTCGACTCAGGACTATTTTAAATATTTACAGATCCATAGCTTCTTTAATTCTTTGCCATCATTGGAAGTTTCTGGCATTGTCAGGATCCCACTTATTGACAATCTGTTTTTTTAAAAACGGATCAGTCATTATTATAGAGTTCTTTTGGCTACATGTCCAGATGATCTAGCTGCTTATGCAGCAAGATGGGCCGAGAGGCTAGGTACCGAAACTATCCGCCTGGAAGAATCAACTGCTTTGGCTAATACCGTCTTGATTACTGGCAGATCACGCACTCAGCACTACATGGCCCTATATGATTTATATTATACGCCCTTGAAAATTTAAAAATGGGGTGCGACGGTTGGCATAGCATGTAATAGGTGTGGCTGTCAGGCCGCAGACTCGATACATATGTTTTTTGCCTGTCCCCTGTTAGCTCCCTTTTTAGAGGCAATTCAGACATTCCTGACTACAGTGTTGGGGCTTTCACTTACTCTAACGGGAGAACATGTTTTATTTGGTATAAGTTCGGATACGTTACCAGAGGGAAAACAAGCTCTCTTATTTATATCTATGGCCATAACTAAGGCTTGTATTACGCAAGAGTGGATCAGCCCCTCTCCTCCCTCATTTGAAGCATGGAGAGCACGCCTTTTAGCCTCTTATAATATAGAGGAAGCTATATATAGAACAAAAGGTAGAAGGAAAAGATCCTTTGGAATGAAAATCTGGGACCCGGTTCGGCAATGGATTCAGGGGGAGTTGGCTTGATTATTTTAATTTGTCACAGAATATATTCTACAATGTTTTTTTTAGATGTGTCTTTTTATTCCCCTGCATTTGTTGTTTGGCTGCTAAATCTTATTTTCTTGTGTATTTGATGTACTAGTAATGTTGCAGTAATCTTGTACGGCTTGCAATAAAAGTGCAAAATGATAATAAAAACATATTTAAAAAAAATAGGACGCTGGGATATCAGGAGTAAAATGCCTCAACTCCCAGGGTTGGGCCCAGTAGCTCCTGCTTTCCTGTGGCCAATACAGTGCAGCCAATATCCTTTCTCAGTTTAAGATGTGAAATCAGGCAACTTGGCAGCTGCTGCACTAGGACCCATTGTGTCAAAATGGGGGAGTACTTGGATTCCCTCCTTCAGTCTGGGAGTACCAGGCGTAAGCCTTGTCAGGAAACGTTATGCAAAGGAAACAGGCAGCTTCTGGAAACCTTCAAGAATTTTCAAAATTAAAGGAAGGAAAATGGATACATGGATAGGTGGATTGATGGGAGTAGATGAAGGGCAAAAAATAACAAAGAGAAAGGAAGCCAAACAAGTAATGAACTAATGAGCTAGTCAAACCTACAACTGTCCAAAGTAGCAAAGAATTTCCCTAAATCTTGCTACCCCGTTGTTCGCCAAATACGCTCTGACCTGGAAACTCCACTGCCTACTGCTCTGCAACCTCCACTCCCGGGTTCATCTCATCTTGTTCACATAGGAACCCATCCATCTGTGCCTAGGTTTCGAACGATTCAGAAAAGGGGGTGGTGATGGACAAAGTATCTGAATTAAGCAGAACACTCGTACCCAGTCAACAGATCAGGGCTTGATCCATCACCGTTTTTTAGCTCACTGCACCATCCCAGCTCAGAACCTGGCTACATGCAAATCAGTCTGTCCCTGGCCCAGTGCATCATGGGAACAGGGCAGACCAAACTACCAAGCCAATTCTTTTACTGGAAAGGAAACAAGCTTCCGGGGACCGCTTTCTGGCATTACAGCCGTCTTCGGCCCGGCTTGCTTGAATCCTGATGGTGCAGTCTGCAAGGGACTCACATCTGAGTATACCCTTCCACGCTTGTGGTGGACAAAACGATTCAGAAAAGGGGGTGGTGATGGACAGAGTATCTGAATTAAGCAGAACACTCGTACCCAGTCAACAGATCAGGGCTTGATCCATCACCGTTTTTTAGCTCACTGCACCATCCCAGCTCAGAACCTGGCTACATGCAAATTAGTCTTTCACTGGCCCAGTGCATCATGGGAACAGGGCAGACCAAACTACCAAGCCAATTCTTTTACTGGAAAGGAAACAAGGTTTCGAAAGCATGCAAACAATTTGTGTCTTCACTGCCAGTGGTGTGTTCTTTAGTATGCTTCACCTTATCCCTAACGTGAGTGTTACAGCTGATCCTTTGAAGAGCGGCTCACATTTGGGACATCACAAGGTTTCCCAAAAAGGCCCAACTCAGAGACCAAATCAACTGTGTGCCTGGCACCTACAGATGAATAAAAGCCATATCACAATGTTTACCTAAGACTAAAAGAACCTGACTGCAGAGAGAAGGTGTTGTAACTTGGAACATGTTTCACCCTAACTCTACCCCTTCCCTTTCCCCCTCCCCTTTTGAGAATGTTGGTATCTTCCAAGTGTCAGCCGGGCGCTCGCTGTGGAATGTTGACACAGTGACCCAGGCTTTGAGTTTGACAAGCTGATGGCAGTCAGTTATGCTTTATGAGGCAATAAAGAATATCAGTTTGAACCCAACGTTGTCTCACATTACTACATTTTTCCTGGCGACGAGGTGGAGGAAACTGAGCCAGGGACAGTGACTGCCGTTTCCCTGGAATCGTGAGTGCTTGTCATCCAGAGGAAACTACTGGGCGCCTGTGACCAGTGCCCAGCGAGGAGGTTACCGCTTCACTGGAAGAAGTAAGGAAAAGCCACAGCAAGTAAGGCTATTCAGTTAAGCCACCCCAGCGTTGTGCTGCCCTTTGATTCATGCCGGCTCGGATCGGGTGTCATATCGGGCATCGTGTGGATTGTTGCGATTGTGCCACGAGTGTGAGGGCGATGTTAGCGGTTGGGGTAGAAGCTTGGCTGCTGTGTTCGGGTGTCTTATCGGGCATCGTGTGCAGCTGAGGGAAGGAGCGTTCGTCTTTGTGTTGCGCATGCAGTGTGAGGGCAGTGGAAGAAGATACTCCTAACGCACCTCTATATTGTGGACGTGAAGGAATGTATGCGCAAGCATCGACTCTGAGGGGAAGTGACTTTCGCCTCTTACAGTGTCGACTCTGAGGAGAATTGATCTTCGCCTCTCACTGTGTTGTTCCTCGGTGCACATGAAAACGTTCCAGCGTAAGGCACAAACAGAAACCGGGTGGGCGAGCTCTAACTGAACGCTCTCGCTCGCGCCAGCTGAATGAAACCAAGCGGCGCACTCACCATCGGTTCCCTCGAGCGCGGAGAGGCTCGCTTCAGTGTGAATGTTGTAGATCTCGGCGGGAGCGTCAAATAGACTGCGGGGCTCGTCGTTTCTCTGAGGAGCAGTTCTTTAGGGACATAGCCCAGCCGTCAGAGAAAATTTCCTCACACAGGAACTCGATGAGTGAAGTTCTCAGAACAGGAAGCTAACGCCAGCCAAGGGGAAGCAGCAACTCTATAGGAGAGTTACAGTACACCAGTAGAGGCAGAAAGGGGACTACACTTTCGAGTGTGCAATACAATAGACTATTTTGATCTTGAAATTGTGTTTAGTTAAAAGAAAAGGGAGAAGAGGTGAAGTTGTTAAAGCTTATGTATGTGCATTCATCCTGACAGGAAAAGTATAGAATTCTGCTGTTTTTTTTTTTATCACGTCTAGCGATAAGTGGTGAGTTATATGGCCATGGCAGGAGCAGGAATGAGCCAACCTCCTCCTTTCCTCAACGAGTTGGGTGAACCAGTTATTCCTTGGAGAAGGTGGGAAGGAATATTTAAATCATACCTGATAGCGATTGGAGGTAGTAACTACACTAATGTGCGCAAACAACATATACTGTTACACAACTCAGGTACACATGGTAGGAAAATATACGAGGACATTACAGGTAGATTGATTGAGGATGAGGAAGAAGTGGTAGAGGAAGGCGTTAATGTCTATGAAAGCACCCTGAGAGAACTAGCAGCTCATTTCAAGGAAAAAATAAATGTTGTGATGGAAAGGCATAAGTTCTTCAAGAGAGTGCAGAAGAGGGAGGAGAAAGTGAGCAATTATATAGCAGTGTTGAGAGGTTTGTCAGCCACATGCGAATTTGGGCAGCTCACAGACTCTTTAATAAGAGATCAACTCGTCAGGTACACTAATGACACTAAAATACAGGAGGAGTTACTGACTAAAAACCCCAATCTAGAGGAAGCAATTAACATAGCCAAGGGCCTAGAACACACGGCGCGCTGCATGAGAGAAATGAAGGTATCAGAGGGCTCTAACAGAGAAAGGGTTGATGGAAAATCTAGTACAGAGAGTGAAACAGTGTGTAAAATAGGTGAAAAGGCAAAAGAGATCACTCGCAGCAAGCCCACTGCTTCAGTGTGTTATAAATGTGGTAGTCCCAACCATATGGCCAATAATTGGAAATGTCCGGCAAGGAATGTACAGTGCAGAAAATGCAATCGGTGGGGTCATTTTTCCAAAGTGTGTAAGGCCTCTGGGAAAGCAGTACACGTCATTGAGGAGACACCACTGGATGAGGAAAGGGAAAAGTCGTATGTATTTCAAGTGGGGGATGAGGACAATAATGATGATGTGTATCCTAAATGTGATGTTTTACTTGATGGGGTCAACTTTTGTATGTATGCTGATTCATGCTCCCCATATACCCTAGTAGACAAGAAAGTGTTCGATGATAAATTTGCCAACCACCCCGTTAAATTGCTACCACCTGATATAAGTCCCAAGGGTTACAATGAGGGGAGGATTCCTCTTGAGGGAATGGCGATCATGAGAATATCCTTTAAGGATAGGCACACGGTTGGGAAGATTTATGTTTCCACTAGGGGTTCCACACTATTGAGCTGGAGGCATCAGAAGCAGTTGGGAATCACTCTTGACCCCAACAATAGTGAGCAGGTGTTGCTAATTGAACCAGAAGGAATATCTGAGGACCTTACTAAAGAATTTATGGAAGTGTTCAGCGATAGATTGGGGGTTTTCAAGAACTATATGCATAAAATAGTGTTAAAGGAGGGGGCGGTGCCTGTGGTGCACAAGACTAGGTCCATACCTTTACGCATGAGGGACCCCCTCCAGCAAGAACTCAAGAGATTAGTCAATGAAGGGGTCATCACAGAAATTGAGAGTTCTGAATGGCTAGCACCCATCGTCATCATGGCCAAGGATAAAGGAAACAGTATAAGACTCTGTGTAGACCTAAGAGACCTGAATGCAAACATCCTTGTCGACAGGTTTCCCCTTCCTAGGATAGGGGAGATGCTAAGCACCATAAAGGGGGCCAAGTATTTCAGTGTGCTGGATTTATCATCAGCCTATTATCAGATCAAACTACATCCAGACTCCCAAATCCTCACTGCATTTACCACCCCATTTGGAAACTTCAAGTTTCAGAGAATGCCATTCGGATTGGCATCAGCGGCGGCGGCCTTCCAAAGGGTTATGCAACATGCATTGAAGGACTGCAAGAACACCCTCTGCTTTCAAGACGACATACTTATCTATGGAAGTGGGGAAGAAGAACACAACAACATGGCCAGGAGAGTATTGGAAAAACTAAAAGAGGTGGGATTCACCACTAAACCTTCGAAATGCAGATTGGGAGTAAGTTCAGTAGACTACTTGGGACACACGTTATCTGAGGACGGAATGAAACCTAAACTGGACTTGGTGAGGGCAGTGGAGGATGCTCCGAATCCGAAGAGTAAAGAGGACATATTGTCTTTCCTGGGTCTGGCAGAATACATGGCCAAATTTATCAAGGACTTCGCCATAGTTTCGCAGCCCTTGAGGGACCTCATAAGGAAGGACAGTGTGTTCAAATGGGGCAAGGAACAAGAGCTGTCCATGAAGAGTATCAAGAAAGCCATCATCGAAGCTCCTTTTATAGGGAAGTTTGACCCCAATGGTGTAACCATCATATCCACAGATGCGAGCAACAGAGGCATTGGGGCGACCCTATCACAGGAAGAAGGAGGCAAGATAAATGTCATAGCTTTCGCATCCAGAACCCTCACCTTGGCAGAGAAGAACTACTCAACCATTGAGAAGGAGGCCCTAGCAGTGTATTGGGCCATACGCCACTACAAATTCTTCATTTGGGGTACCACGTTTGAAGTACGCACTGATCATAAACCATTGGTTGCCCTGTTCACAAAAAAAGACATGGAAAGCATGACACCCAGGATAGCCAAATGGGCAGTAGGCTTACAAGCCTATAACTTCGCTGTATCATACATTCCCGGGCAACAAAACAGAGTTGCAGACTTCTTGTCAAGAGCACCCACAGAGGGAGATGTAGAAGAAGAGGAGAAGGGTAACTCGATCTTGGAAGTGCGAATGGCAGCCGTAGAAAAAGAGTCATGGGAAACACAAATGGAACGAGACGAAGATTTGAAGAAGGTGAAGAGGTATATCCTGGCAGGATGGCCCAAGAAATGCAAAGACGTGGAGACAGAGATCCAACCCTTTTGGAATGTGAGGGAGGAGCTATCGGTGGAAGGGGATCTCATAATGAAATCAGGAAGATTGGTCCCTCCAGAAGCTCTGAGAAACCAAGTAGTGGAACTAGCTCACGAAGGACATCTGGGGAGAAGCTTGTGCAAGGCCAGACTTCGTGCAGACTACTGGTTTCCTACCATGGACAGAGAGATGGAAGACAAGGTGCGTGATTGTTACGCATGCGCTGTGAGCGATAAAAACAAAATCATAAGAAGGGCACCACTGGCACCAGTGGAAGTACCAGAAGTGCCGTGGAGCAAGTTGGGATTTGACATTGCAGGTCCTATCCATGGCAGAGGCCCGCAAGACAGTTATTTATTGGTCCTAGTAGACTATTTCTCAAGCTGGATAACCTGTAAGTCAGTACACAGTGTGAGCACAAAGGTTATCGTTGAGTTCCTCAAAGAGGTGTTCACACAGGAAGGCATCCCTTCAACATTGGTCACCGACAACGGGGTCCAACTGGTGTCAGAAGAGATGAAGGACTTCCTCAAAGACTGTTCGGTGAATCACATTCGTACCCCTCTTTACTGTCCCAAAGCCAACGGGAAAGTGGAAAGAGTAAACAGGATGTTAAAGGAATGTATTCAGTTGGCCAACCGTGCAGGAGAGAAAGTAGAAGATGCCATAAGGGACATGCTGTGGGCGTATCACACCACTCCCAAGTCCACTACTGGAAAAACGCCGTTTGAGCTACTGAGAGGAAGAAAAGCAGGCACCAAACTCACCCCAGGATGGATGGGGAGAAAACAGACAACGGAAGTTGAGCACAGTGAAATCAAGAGAAGGATAGAAGCCAGCCAACGCAAGTACAAGGAATGGTACGATAAGAAGTGGGGAGTGAAAGAAAGAAAACTTCAGGAAGGACAAGGAGTCTACGTCAAGAAACCTGAGAGAGAATGGAGAGGGGGCGACAAGTTCTATGCCTCAAAGACCATCCGCAGACCCAATAGAAATTCGGTTGTTCTGGAAGATGGGAGGTTGTGGAGCCATGATCGAGTGGTTCCGGCAGAAAGAAGAGAACAGGGGTCAGGAATGAGAAGGGTAGGAAGTAATGATGTAAGAGAAAACATAAGACAACACAGAACGAGCGATAGACTCAGGACATCTCCCCAATGGCACAAACAGTACATAATGAGGTAGACTCGCAGGCAGGCTTTAGCTCCCAGCCATCTCTATGCATGTCCTTATATTGTTTTTCAATTTCCCTTAAGGGGGATGATGTGTTGTAACTTGGAACATGTTTCACCCTAACTCTACCCCTTCCCTTTCCCCCTCCCCTTTTGAGAATGTTGGTATCTTCCAAGTGTCAGCCGGGCGCTCGCTGTGGAATGTTGACACAGTGACCCAGGCTTTGAGTTTGACAAGCTGATGGCAGTCAGTTATGCTTTATGAGGCAATAAAGAATATCAGTTTGAACCCAACGTTGTCTCACATTACTACAGAAGGGTAGCTGCTTGCCAGTGTACAGTGTCTTAGACAGCGAAGTGTCACAGGCGCAAGGGAAACCTGAGTGTTTAAGTGCCATGGTTACCCCTATGCAGGTCTAATGTTCAGAGTAATGACCCTGAGTTTGGGCTGCTAGGGCTCAGTGGAAAGCAGTCTGCAGGAGGTAAGACACAGTTATGAGACCAGCAGGCCAATTGTTACCTACTGATTAACAACAGAAGAGTGAAACAACAGAAGAGCAAGAAACCTCTCAAAAATCATGTGAGGGACAGACTGAAAAGGAGAGAGGATGGTGAAGCAAAACCACACAGAATGATAGTTAAAAAGAACCCTCACTCACCAACCTAGTGATGACATGCTTCATCATTGGGTTCCCACTGGAAGGACTTCATTCGGACCACAGTGGAGATAGGTTAGGTAACCTGCGGGGAGTCGCCTGCGTATTAAGAACGCGGCGTGAAGACAACCCCCTGCCGTGTCTGCCCATGCAGCGCGGTAACAAACGCCTCCTGTATCTGGCCCCAGCGAAAAGCTGAGTGTGCCTTAACGGCAATTGCCGTGAGTATACATAAGAATAGTAATAATTTTAACTTTTTTTCACACTAATATCCTCACGGTCGGATGCACCTTAGCGCGTGCAGACCGCCGGAGGATCACACTACTGGTCCTGAAGAATGCTGAGCGACTCGGGCTCTCTTAGCAGCAACATGTTGACCAAATTTGATTAAAATCTATTGAGGACTAGGGGTCTCCATTAAATGAGACTTAACCTATGAGTCCACTCATCACCTGTTTTTAACTAGTGCTGGTTGGACTATTAATAAAATAGTTGACAGTCACAACTTAGCATTTTTTATCTTCCCCATTTTTTGCACTCACTTAGCACAATTGGGTTATTTTCACCACTCAAACACACACAAGAACCAGCTCCGCTGTAATCAGGCATTGTAGCACACTGGGGGGACGCTAGGTACTTCCAGTGGGAACCCAATGATGAAGCATGTCACCACTAGGTTGGTGAGTGAGGGTTCTTTTTAACTATCATTCTGTGTGGTTTTGCTTCACCATCCTCTCTCCTTTTCAGTCTGTCCCTCACATGATTTTTGAGAGGTTTCTTGCTCTTCTGTTGTTTCACTCTTCTGTTGTTAATCAATATTAAGACCAGGGGTAAGAGAGTGAACACTTATACCCTTACTCTCCTGTTGTTTGATTGCAATTGTTACCTACTCCTACAGGAGAGGACCCTGAGGCAGACTCTAGAGCAGCAACTTCAGCCCTGGAGATGCTGACTGTACTATCAGAGAATTGGATGACAGGAGACCTGGAACAGGCAGACCCCTGCTTGGCAGGGATAGAATCTGACACCTTTAAGGGTTTGAACTGTGGGCCAAGTCTAGAAGTCCTGGACTACCAGGCAAGTGTGAATCCCTGGGTAAAAAACTTTGAGCTGAGCTTCCCCTCTTAGGTTGTGACCCCTGAAATGGCAGCAGTATGGGAGAAAGAAGGGTGCCTGCAAACTGAGGTAGTAGACCCCACTCTGTAGAAGTCTGAGTGACTTATGGACAGAAGAGCTTTCCCAAAGTGAGGGGTGTCAGGAGTTGCCGCCAAGATCCTCAGGGGGCCCACCGTTAGCTAGGTAACACTGTGGCATGGACACTAGATAATGAACCCTCAGAGGATAAGCACAAAAGTTTACCAGTGGTGATCACCTTAGGGGAGAATGCTCAGACAGACTGTCAGTTCTCCTGTCAATGGAGCTTAGTGTTGGAATCTATCCTGGGGTTGTGGTACATGGACTCAGTAACAGGCTGGAGTGTGGGCCCCTTCAGCACAGTGACCCAAGGTGAGCCAGAGAGTGGTGTTACCCTCTCACCAAGGGAGCAAGGGTTCGATGAGAGGCTCTTCCCTACAGGAACACTGAGTTTGCCCAGTAGTGAAAAGAGAGGAAGGAGCCTTAGGCCATGTACATAATGCTAGCCAGAAAGACTCCACTCTGGGTATCTTACAGATACTGGACTGTGTTCAGATATGCCCAAGGCACCAGTTTGCAAATGCTTGTCGTGCTACCAAGAGGGAGTGTGGCCTATCCCAGATACTGAATTTATACATTTGTGGTCAATAACATGGTTTATCCAACTGACAGCTTTTCAATGTTCGCTGTGCAGGTGCAAAGGCACTATGGGTTTTCTTCTTGTTGATCCTGCTTTCATGGTCATGCCTCGTTTGAGTGGGGAAAGCATTGGTCATAGTGGTACTTATATCTGTGTGAGAGGCACCTATGAGTAGGTGAGGTTTTATCTCCTCACAGGTGGATTCCGCTGGTATGGAATGGAGTTCACCAGGGACAGGGTAATGATGGAAGTAGAGCATAAGAGACGGTGCTGGTATATCCAGGAACGATCCAGAAAAGGGGGTGGTGATGAACAGAGTGTCTGAATTAAGCAGACCACTCTTACCCAGTCCAAAGATCAGGGCTTGATCCATCACTGTTTTTTCTGTTCTGAGCTGGGCTGGGATGGTGCAGTGAGATAAATAACGGTGAAGGATCAAGCCCTGATCTTTGGACTGGGCAAGAGTGGTCTGCTTAATTCAGACACTCTGTTCATCACCACCCCTTTTCTGAATCGTTTTTGGCCACTATAGGTGTGGCAGGGTATACTCAGACATGAGTCCCTTTCTCACTGCACCATCAGGATTCAAGCAAGCCGGGCCGAAGACGGCTGAAATGCCAGAAACCGGTCCCCGGTAGCTTGTCTCCTTTCTGGTGAAGAATTGGCTTGGTAGTTTAGTCTGCCCTGTTCCCATGATGCACTGGGCCAGGGACAGGCTGATTTGCATATAGCCAGGTTCTGAGCTGGGATGGTGCAGTGAGATAAATAACGGTGATGGATCAAGCCCTGATCTTTGGACTGGGTAAGAGTGGTCTGCTTAATTCAGACACTCTGTTCATCACCACCCCCTTTTCTGAATCATTTTTGGCCACTATAGGTGTGGCAGGGTATACTCAGACATGAGTCCCTTTCTCACTGCGCCATCAGGATTCAAGCAAGCCGGGCCGAAGACGGCTGAAATGCCAGAAACCGGTCCCCGGTAGCTTGTCTCCTTTCTGGGGAAGAATTGGCTTGGTAGTTTAGTCTGCCCTGTTCCCATGATGCACTGGGCCAGGGACAGACTGATTTGCATATAGCCAGGTTCTGAGCTGGGATGGTGCAGGGAGATAAATAACGGTGATGGATCAAGCCCTGATCTTTGGACTGGGTAAGAGTGGTCTGCTTAATTCAGACACTCTGTTCATCACCACCCCCTTTTCTGAATCGTTTTTGGCCACTATAGGTGTGGCAGGGTATACTCAGACATGAGTTCCTTTCTCACTGCACTATCAGGATTCAAGCAAGCCGGGCCGAAGACGGCTGAAATGCCAGAAACTGGTCCCCGGTAGCTTGTCTCCTTTCTGGTGAAGAATTGGCTTGGTAGTTTAGTCTGCCCTGTTCCCATGATGCACTGGGCCAGGGACAGACTGATTTGCATATAGCCAGGTTCTGAGCTGGGATGGTGCAGTGAGATAAATAACGGTGATTGATCAAGCCCTGATCTTTGGACTGGGTAAGAGTGGTCTGCTTAATTCAGACACTCTGTTCATCACCACCCCCTTTTCTGAATCGTTTTTGGCCACTATAGGTGTAGCAGGGTATACTCCGACATGAGTCCCTTTCTCACTGCACCATCAGGATTCAAGCAAGCCGGGCCGAAGACGGCTGAAATGCCAGAAACCGGTCCCCGGTAGCTTGTCTCCTTTCTGGTGAAGAATTGGCTTGGTAGTTTAGTCTGCCCTGTTCCCATGATGCACTGGGCCAGGGAGAGACTGATTTGCATATAGCCAGGTTCTGAGCTGGGATGGTGCAGTGAGATAAATAACGGTGTTGGATCAAGCCCTGATCTTTGGACTGGGTAAGAGTGGTCTGCCTAATTCAGACACTCTGTTCATCACCACCCCCTTTTCTGAATCGTTTTTGGCCACTATAGGTGTGGCAGGGTATACTCAGACATGAGTCCCTTTCTCACTGCACCATCAGGATTCAAGCAAGCCGGGCCGAAGACGGCTGAAATGCCAGAAACCGGTACCCGGTAGCTTGTCTCCTTTCTAATGAAGAATTGGCTTGGTAGTTTAGTCTGCCCTGTTCCCATGATGCACTGGGCCAGGGACAGACTGATTTGCATATAGCCAGGTTCTGAGCTGGCATGGTGCAGTGGGATAAATAACGGTGATGGATCAAGCCCTGATCTTTGGACTGGGTAAGAGTGGTCTGCTTAATTCAGACACTCTGTTCATCACCACCCCCTTTTCTGAATCGTTTTTGGCCTCTATAGGTGTGGCAGGGTATACTCAGACATGAGTCCCTTTCTCACTGCACCATCAGGATTCAAGCAAGCCGGGCCGAAGACGGCTGAAATGCCAGAAACCGGTCCCCGGTAGCTTGTCTCCTTTCTGGTGAAGAATTGGCTTGGTAGTTTAGTCTGCTCTGTTCCCATGATGCACTGGGCCAGGGACAGACTGATTTGCATATAGCCAGGTTCTGAGCTGGGATGGTGCAGTGAGATAAATAATGGTGATGGATCAAGCCCTGATCTTTGGACTGGGTAAGAGTGGTCTGCTTAATTCAGACATCTGTTCATCACCACCCCCTTTTCTGAATCGTGTTTGGCCACTATAGGTGTGGCAGGGTATACTCAGACATGAGTCCCTTTCTCACTGCACCATCAGGATTCAAGCAAGCCGGGCCGAAGACGGCTGAAATGCCAGAAACCGGTCCCCGGTAGCTTGTCTCCTTTCTGGTGAAGAATTGGCTTGGTAGTTTAGTCTGCCCTGTTCCCATGATGCACTGGGCCAGGGACAGACTGATTTGCATATAGCCAGGTTCTGAGCTGGGATGGTGCAGTGAGATAAATAACGGTGATGGATCAAGCCCTGATCTTTGGACTGGGTAAGAGTGGTCTGCTTAATTCAGACACTCTGTTCATCACCACCCCCTTTTCTGAATCATTTTTGGCCACTATAGGTGTGGCAGGGTATACTCAGACATGAGTCCCTTTCTCACTGTACCATCAGGATTCAAGCAAGCCGGGCCGAAGACGGCTGAAATGCCAGAAACCGATCCCCGGTAGCTTGTCTCCTTTCTGGTGAAGAATTGGCTTGGTAGTTTAGTCTGCCCTGTTCCCATGATGCACTGGGCCAGGGACAGACTGATTTGCATATAGCCAGGTTCTGAGCTGGGATGGTGCAGTGAGATAAATAACGGTGATGGATCAAGCCCTGATCTTTGGACTGGGTAAGAGTGGTCTGCTTAATTCAGACACTCTGTTCATCACCACCCCCTTTTCTGAATCGGTATATCCAGGAAGCCATAACACAGACATGGGTCACTGCTAATTCAGTGAATTGACCTTCCTCTATCTCCTGCATAGGGATGCCTATAAAGGGACTCACTAGTTATTGTCTATGTCAAATCTAGAAGTGAGTGTGTGCAAGGAATTCACACTTTCATCTTTGTAATTCTTTTTTATGGCACTTGAAAACTCGGCCAAAGTTGACATTGAACATAGCAAAACAGCTAAACAGTCCCCAGTGCATATGCTCTGACCCCCTAAACCTGGAAAAACATGGGCTAAACCCAATTGGTTTGTTTTACTTTTAGTTAAGGCTATAACACAGTGGTGCTTAGATAGTTCATTATTTAAAACAGACTGGCAAGTGAGCTGCAATGTAGTTTTACGCTAACAACTTGAGTCACTATGAAAGAATTACTTTATCAAAAGAAATTAGAGGGACTCCTTTGACCAACCAGGGGAATAGGGTACTACTAATAGGTAGAAAGAAGAAATCCCTTTGTGGAAAAGTGAGTTTAGGAAACGGGTTTTTGTTTCTATTCCCAACCAAAAATCGAGCCCATGCGTTTGAACATATACACAACTAAAATGAAACCATAACAAATGTTATATTTTGTATACAAAGATTGCTAGAATTTTATTAAAAACACAAGATGACACAATTAAAAATAGACATGAGCCTGTCTATACCATAAAACAAATTCATATAACATGTATTTCACATAGATTTGATAAAAAACTATTTCATTTGTGGACAACACTATTACAGGATAGTAATGCAGGGTTGTTTTTACTATAGAGAAAAACAATGTGACCTAGACTATATGGCCCAGATGTAGGTAAAATAGATTTACCGATTTTTAATTACCGAATTCTACCGATTCGGTAATTAAAAATCGGTAAATCTAAGGGGTGGATATGTAGGAACATCCAGATGTTCCTTTTACCGAATCGGTAAATCTCTGTATTTACCGATTCGGTAAATACCGACCGGAAATGCCCCTTTCATTCCTATGGGCTTTGAAGCCCATAGGAATGAATGGGGCATTACCGGTCGGTATTTACCGAATCGGTAAATACCGATTTTGACAAGGGTACAGGGGGTGTCACTTTGACACCCTCTAGCACCCTCAAAAAAGATTCGGGGCCATGTGGCAGGCATACCTGCCCTAAGGGCAGGTCTGCCTGTCATATGGCACAGGTGTGCATGCACACATGTGCATGCACACCGGAATCGGTATTTTACCATGAAGTTGGATTTCATGGTAAAATACCGATTCTGTAAGGCTTGTGGGACTCAGAAGAGTCCCACCTACATCTCATTGTTACCGAATCGGTAAAAATACCGATTCGGTATTTTACAGATTCGGTAAATTTACCGATCGGTAAATTTACCGAATCTGTAAAATATGTGGCCCTACATACCAATTTGTGAATCTCGGTCGGTAACGGCCGAAAATACCGATTTTCGGCCGTTACCGACCGACCTACATCCGGCCGAAAATTCCAACACACAATTTACACAGAGACAAAGACAGACAGTATATTTTGTCATTCAAAAACACATCGTTTTTCACAATTTTGTTCGGCTCATCCTAGACCCCTTTTAATCTTTTTTTCTCTGTAGGAGAACCTGTTCACACGGATTATGTTAAAAAGCAGCGTCGACGTGTTTTGATGGTTCTATTCAATATTCCATCTTTATCAAAATATGTCTCTCTGATTAATGGCACTGGTAGGTTGCCGTTAAATTTCACTCCTTATTTCATATCATTGGGTTCTCAGATTTTATTGGGTAGGTGAACATATCCTTATTGCGGAAGATCTGATCTATTCTCAAGATTATGCCCGCTTCTATTTGATTCAGCCGCAGTGGTAATTTGTTATTACCCAGAAAACATCCTCCACTTATTATTATGGTCCTTAACTCGAACCATATCAAAACACAGATCTTTTCCGTGTGTAATTCTCCTTCTTTATACTCTTGGTGAATAATCCCTCTTCCAGACCCAAACTGTTGCAATTATCCTCATGTAAGGCATCGTTTGTAACTCCAGCGTAGTGACGGGTGCTCCTCATGTTCACCAAGGACGTCCTTGGAGAACGTGAGGAGCAGGAAAGCATTCAGGTGACAATATTCCTGAATGAAAAGGGGGTGACATATTCATGGGGTCACCCCTTCCGCTTGATCTTCAAGTGGAATGGCAAACTGCTCCAACTTTGATCCCTCCAAGAAACATGTGCGCTCCTTGGCCTAGAGCAACAGAACCCGGACGAATCGCCCAATCATACACAATGTTCTACAAAATGTTCTTCAGGGGGAAAATGGCAGAGGGTGGGCTGCAGACGCTTGTCCAAGATGGATCTACGGCCGTATCCTACCACCATGATACAAGAAAGAACAGCAGCCCTGGAAGCGGTGTCAAGTGATACCACATCACCAGAAAGACTTTGACTTGCATGAGGGGACACAACAGCACATGCTGGGGGAGGGCCTGGGGGGTGGCCTGGGGTCACTTGGGCCACACGTTCACCCCGTTTTCTTCATACCCAAATGCCTGCATCCTTGGAAGATGGGCATGGCATGGGACTGTTCAGTTGGGGTTAGGGAGGGATCGGGGGAGACCTGTGAGGTTGTGACAGAGGGGGGACACAGGGGAGGGGGAAGAGAGATGGGAGAGTAAGAAACACACTTGGAACAGAACTCGAAAACAAAGTCAGCGTTGCCCTGGAAAGATTGAGGGGGCATTGTTGGAGTTAGGGAGTCGGGAGGAAAGGGGAACCGGTGGGCTTATGTTGAAAAGGCATAGATGTAGTATGTACTGTATTTATTAATACTTGGTTGCTTTAAGGAATGTATCTCTAATGTTCTATCTTATGTTCTTAGAATGGTGTGATGTGATGTTAGTGTCATTATGAGCCTGTACTCTCATGTTGCTGGTCGTGGGTTATTTACTCCATGATTAAAACTTCAAATTAATATATATACTTTTGTCCTCTTGGATTTATTCATCAGAAGAGCTTACTACATTTATTGGCGACGTTTTTCAAGAGTTCTTCATTTTCAAATGCTTCTGACCCACCGACAGTAATGATTTTATCGATATTCTCAAAGATTTTTAAGCTTAAGAAAACGGAGAAATCAAGAAATCGTTTTTCTACTATTTCTCAGCGCTTTTGGGATCCAGAACTGTGAGTTTCATTTCAATTTAATTTTCACCCTTCAAGATCGGTGTATCAACTGACGTTCACTTACTTGTCTTCATTTGAACACTGGCTGTGTTCTTGGCTCGCGACGAGATCCAGCTCGTGTTCTTCTTGTGAGGCACGCTGAAGATTAAGTACGTCATCTGTTTTGACGATAACACGCAGGAGCGTGTATTGTTATCGGACGTCTTAATTAATCGGATTACACCTGAACGTCATTGTGCCTGTAGCGTCATTACGCTAATCACGTCGGCGGCCATTTTGTACAACGAAGAAATCGCGCTTTGTTTTCTTTTCATTTCAGCAATAAGGAGATCTTTACAACGCGATAATATTTTTTTTTTTAAATGTATTAAACGGAAACGAAAACGATCGGTTGCAGTGGATTTGTATACCGATTCATATCTATACAAGTAAGATATTTTTGCTTCTTCTACATGGCTTCTTCTAATAACAATAACAGCGGAAGTGTTGCACCTCCATCATTTTTAGTTGCTCCTGGCAAGCCTCCTACACCTTGGCATAAATGGTTACGTGTTTTTACTAATTACTTGGAGGCAATAGATGCTTTGGATTATCCTCCTTCAAGGAAAAGGGCTATTCTTTTTAATCATTTGGGAGATGCAGGACAACAACTATTTGATAATTTAGCTGTTGTTCAGACTCCAGTTGATGATGACACTTGGAATGTATATACTGAAGCTTTAACTCGCCTTGGTAAACAATTTAAAGATGATCCATCTGTCATGGTTGAACGTCATGTTTTCTTTAAGAGGAAACAGTCACAAGAGGAGTCCATAGAAGATTATTTAGCAACTTTGCGTGTCCTTGCCTCAAAATGCGACTTTGGTACTTATCTTGAAACTGCTCTGCGTGAGCAATTGGTTTTCAATTGCTTCAACAAAAAGATTCAAGAGCGAATTTTAACTTGCAAAAATCTGACTTTGGATGAGGTTATAGTTATTGCAAAAAGCATCGAATGTTCAGTGGTTTCATCTAAAATTTTAGCTGAACAGAATGCCTCTTCCTCAGCTGTTTGTAATGTTTCGCAGGCAACAAATGATAATAGTAATGTTAATGTTGTTTCTAACCGTTCAAGTGGAAAAAAGTTTTTTGAACAGAAATCCAATGTATTTTGTTACAGGTGCGGTTCAAAATTTCATGTCGGAAACAACCCTAAGTGTCCAGCACAAGGTAAAAGGTGCTCAAATTGTAAACGCATTGGTCATTTCTTTGCATTATGCCGTTTACCCAAAGATAAAACAAAAGTTTTTTTGGTGTATTCTGAAGAAGAAATTTGTGATGCTTTGAATGTTTCTTCTTTATCTTATATTCAGATTAATGCTTTGTGTGATTTGAATGTCAAAGGTCCAATTTGTAAAATTTCAATTGGTGTGCAAAGTATACAAGTTATGGCAGATTCGGAATCACCGATTTGACTTTAAAGGAAGAATAATTTACACCAAGATCTATGTAGCACTTAATGGAAGAGATATTTTGGGTTGGCAGGATCAAGCTAGGCTTGGGATTATTTTAAAGCCAGGCCATCCTGAACCTGTTGCCTTAGGAGATCTACCTATTTTTGCTATTCTTGATAATTGCAATGATCCTATTTTGTGCAATGTTTTAGAAAAATACAAAGATGTTTTTGATGAGAGAATTGGTTCAGTAAAAAACTTTGAGCATACCATAAAATTGAAGGAAAAGGTTTGCCCTGTCATTCAAAAAGTGCGCCCTGTTCCTCTATCGGTTAAACAAGATTTGAGGAAACACATTGAATCTTTGATTGCTCAGGGCATTATTTGTCCTGTTGATTCATCAGAATGGGTTTCTGCTGCCGTCGTAGCACGAAAACCATCTGGTGAGATTCGTTTGTGTGCAGACCTTCGAGTTCTTAATCGTAACATTGTTGTTGACGTGCATCCTCTGCCAAAGATTCATGATATGCTAGCTAATATTGGTTGTAGCAAATATTTTTCAACTATTGATTTGCGTTCAGCATATCATCAGATTCCATTATCTAAAGTGTCCCAACCTTTGACAAACTTTGTAACACCTTTTGGTGTTTATATGTATAAAAGACTTCCGTTCGGCCTTGCTTCTGCAGCTAGTATTTTTCAAAGGTTGATGGATAGTATTTTCAATAATTGTCCTGGAATTCAAGCATTCCAAGACGATATTTTAGTACATTCTGAATCCTTAGATCAACACTATATTTTAATTGAGAATGTCTTGAAAACCTTACAAAATCATGGACTTACTGTCAACAAAAAGAAATGCAGATTTTTAGCTAATGAAGTTGATTATTTAGGCCACAATCTATCTAAAGAGGGAATTAAACCTAAGTCTTTACTTTTAGAGGCTATTAAGAATGCTCCTTGTCCATTAGACAAAGACTCATTGAGGGCGTTTCTAGGATTAAGTGAGTATTATGCTCGTTTCGTCAAGGGTTATGCCTTGGTTGTTCAACCTTTTAGAGACCTTTTGAAAAAGCATGCTAAATATATTTGGTCTACAGAATCTCAAGTTGCTTTTGATTCGATTAAAGACATGATTCCCTCTGCTCCTGCTATCAAACCATTTTCTCACGGTGTACAGAGTATCATTACAGTAGATGCTAGTTCCCGGGGATTGGGTGCCGTTCTCAGTCAAATGATTAAAGGCGAAGAATGCACTATTGCCTTTGCTTCACGTTCTTTAACATCCGCTGAAGTTAACTATAGTACGATCGAGCTAGAGGCATTGGCGTGTTCGTGGTCTGTAGAAAAGTTCTGAATGTATATTTGGGGGACAAGATTTCAATTGTACACAGACCATAAGCCTTTGATTTACATGCTTGGTGAAAGTTCTTCTAATAGAGCTTCCTCTCGTTTAGTTAGACTACTGGCACGTCTCCAAGAGTTCAATTTTGAAATTAAGTATCTGCCGGGAGGTAAAAACATCCGTGCAGATTGTTTATCACGCATTCCTTTACCAATGCATGAGTCAGTCAGTTCTGATCTTGAATGTGTTTTTTCCATTGATGATGCACTTCAAGATTTTAAAATCGCTAAACAAGATTGGTTGCAGGGCATGGAGAAAGATTCTTGCCTACAGAATGTTAAAAGATTTTTGATTAAAGGTTGGCCTATGGATAGGAGTATGTCCATGGAGGAAAAACATTATGCACAAGTTGCATCTGAGTTGTCTGTTTCTGGTGACATTTTATTCAGACAAGACAAATTTGTTTCACCTTGTGGAATTAGACAATCCATCATATCCTTAGCACATGAAGGACATCCAGGCATCACTGGCACTGCTAATAAAATTAAGTCAACTTATTGGTGGCCTGGTATTGACAATCAAGTTAAATTGTTTGTCAATCAATGTCCACAATGCTTATGCTCTGACAAGCATTGGAAGTTGTCCAATTCGCCACTAATACCTGTGGAGTGGCCTGAAGCTCCTTGGGAAAAGATTGCCCTAGATTTCTCCGGCCCGTTTGCTATTTTTAATTCTGAAAAAAAGTATTTGATTGTGGCAATTGATTATTTTTCTAAATGGATTTATTTTTCTTTTGTTAAGAATCCTGATTCCATTTCTGTGATTTTATTTTTGAAACGTTTATTTTTAATTGATGGTACACCTCATGAAATTGTAACCGACAACGGTTCACACTTTGTTTCAAAAGAATTGAATGTGTTTTTGAACAACTCAGATGTTAAGCATACTTTTGTTCCCCTCTATAGTCCTTCATCAAATGGTTTGGTTGAAAGAGCAAACCGTTTGTTGAAAGAGGCTGTTCAAACTGCCTGTGCTAAGAGATTGGATATTTCTGAATTTCTTTGTAAGAAAATCTGGAACTATAATTGTACTCCACACAGTACTACGGGGGTTTCTCCTTTTGTTTTACTTCGTGGTCGCATTCCGACTTCTAAGTTGAATCCTCCTTGGTTAATGAAAAATTCTCAGGTCAGTATTGATTTACCTAAAGTACATGACCGTGTTAAAATGAAACAAGAGTGTTACAAAAATAATTATGACAAACGTATGCATGTTGCAGAAAAATCTCTTGTTGCAGGAGATTGGGTTATTATCAAAAAACCTGTAAAAATTACTAAAGGTCAGTCCAGATTTTCTGCACCCGTGAAAGTGGTAAAAGTTTCTCGTGCAGCAGCCCTTTTACATGAAAGGGGTTGGTGGAACAAGAATGCCCTCATTAAGGTTTCTGACGAACAAGCCAAAATCATTTGTTCTAACAAACAGGATTCAAGTTTCTCTGATAATTTGGATTCTGATTGGTTTGGTGTTGGGGAAACTTCTATGCCTCCACCCATCAATATTCCTGTGAATATTTCTTCTGATTCTTCTTCTCTGTTGGCTCGTGGTAATTCCACAAGCGTTACGTCACTCCCCATGTTTCAACCTGTTTTAAATGCTGATGGTAAGGGGGATGGTATGGGTGTTGGTCGTAGAACTAGAACTGTTCCTGTTAGACTTCGTGACTATGTCTTGAATTAGTTTTCTTTTTTCTTTTTCTTTTATTAGGGGAAGGATGTGTAGTATGTACTGTATTTATTAATACTTGGTTGCTTTAAGGAATGTATCTCTAATGTTCTATCTTATGTTCTTAGAATGGTGTGATGTGATGTTAGTGTCATTATGAGCCTGTACTCTCATGTTGCTGGTCGTGGGTTATTTACTCCATGATTAAAACTTCAAATTAATATATATACTTTTGTCCTCTTGGATTTATTCATCAGAAGAGCTTACTACAATAGACGAGGGTCAGAATCAAAACGGAGCAGAGTCGAGGCTTAGGGGCACGGACAAGCAAACAGAGAGTGCAGACTCCCATTGACACAGCAGACATCACTCATGAACACATCATGTCATGACCTACACTTCAGGTGATCACCCTTAATGTGAAGGGACTAAATAATCCCATTAAAGGTGGGCCACATTGTCCTATTTAGAGAACTCAGGGGTATCAGTGTACCTTCTACAAGAAACGCACCTCCTTTCTAAAGACTGGCATAAAATGAGGTCCAGCGCCTTTCTCCAACAGTTTTATTCCTCTACAACAGACAAGAAGGCAGGTGTAGCTATACTGATAGCTAGACACTTCCAGGGCAAAGTGGGAGATAAAGTGGCAGAGATCGAGGGCCGGTTACTGGCATACAAGATATGGGTGGGTGGGACCTCCATGGTGGTGGGATCACTCTATGCCCCTAACTCAGGACAAGAGAACTTCCTTAAAGGAGCCATATCAGAGATCCTTAGTCCCCAAGATAGGAGGATATTAGTGGGAGGTGATTTCAATTTGGTCATGGATCCGGAGAAAGACAGATCCGGTCAACGCCACGGCAAATTTGTATTTGTATTTATACTTATAGAGCACCTATCACCCAAGGTCTCTAAGCGCTAAGATGTTAACATAGTTCAAAATACATATGCACTACAGTATCTAGCAGAGAAAAAGAAACTCAAGAACCGAGAGAGGCAAACGGAGACCACAGATGGAAACTAACCATAGGCTTCTCTGAATAGTACTGTTTTCAAGCACTTCCTAAAAGGTAAGAGCCTGGTTTCTTTGCGGAGAGTCTCTGGTAATGTATTCCAGAGTTTAGGAGCCACTACGGAAAAGGTTCCGCCACCCAGTCTAGCTCCATTAAACCATGGACAGACTAAGAGACTTGAGTCTGATGAGCAGAGCAGGCGGCTGGGTGCATAGCCTTCAAGCGGTCCCTGATATATTCTTGGACTATGCCATACTGTGATTTATGTTCAATACATAAAACCTTGAATTCAATACGTTGTTTCACTGGGAGCCAATGCAGCTGCTTCAATACTGGGGTTGCATGAGCGCTTCTAGGTAACATATAGATTAACCTTGCAGCATCATTCATAATAACCTGCAGTTTTTAAGGAGTGCTTCAGGTAGCCAAAAATAGACTGCATTCCCACAATCTAAACGGGAAAGAATGAGCGCAGTCACCACAATCTGTATAGTTGAAACCGACAGCAGATGTACCAACTTCCAGAGTTGCCGCATTAAACCAACACAGGTCCCAACTACTGCTGAAACTTGCTGCTTTAATGAGAGGTCGGTATCCAACATGATGCCCAATCTCTTAACTGCGGGTACAGGAGAGGGCACTGTGCCTAGCTCTAAAGGCCAGCAACAGCTAGACCAAGGTGAAGCCATTGTGGACAGAACCAGAACCTCCGTCTTATCTGGGTTTAGCTTCAGGGAATTAAAAGTCATCCAGTTAGTGATGAACCGGAGGATATTCTGGACATCAACCTGAGAGTAAGCAGTGTTATCAATACGGACGATCAGTTGCGTGTCGTCCACGTAGTTAAAAACTTGACAGTCAAGTTTGGATAATGCATAAATCAGTGGCTGTAGATAAATGTTAAATAGGTGGGGGGATAAAGCTGCGCCTTGAGGGACCCCACCCTAGCCGACCAGCTTTAGATTTATACTCTCCCATCTGAACTCTCTGAAAATGATCAGCCAAGAAAGAGGAGATCCAGCGGAGGGCATTCCCCGAAACTCCCAGCAGGCCGACACGGGACACCAATTTATCATGGTCCACCGTGTCGAACTCGGCTGAGAGATCTAAGAGGATAAGGGCAGATGGAACCTTCCTGTCTGCTGCACATCGCAGATTATCTAGCATAGAAAGCATCACCAATTCTGTGCTATTGTGTGCTTGGAAGCCAGCTTGTCTAGAATGGAGGAGATTGTTGTCTCCTATATAAGATGAAAGAGCAGAGAGCACATGTTGCTCCAAGATCTTAGCCATGAAGGGGAGCTGAGAAATCGGTCGATAATTTTTTGTATTTTTAGCATCTGCTCCCACCTTCTTAAGAAGGGGGATAACTAAAGCTTCCTTAAGTTTGAGTGGGACCCTCCCACTGGCTAATGATGTGTTCAGTATAGATAGTATATCCCCTTCAAGGGCAGGCATGATAGATTGAAACACTTTCGGGAGACAAGGGTCGTCGGGCGAACCAGATTTAATTTTCAGTGCAATACGAAATAGATCGTGGGACTTAAGAGGGGGAAGTCCAACAAAGAGCTGCTTTGTGGCATTAGCAGTTCCTCTTCTGATGGTGGGACAGAAGTGAGGCAGGAGCTGTTTATGTTGGAAATAATGTCTTTGACTTTAGTAAAAAAAAAACTCTTGCATCTTCTCACACTCAGCCTGTTCAAAGTCTGGACTGGGTACTTTAGGACAGCTTAACTCTCTGAGAACTTTAAAGGATTCCTTTTGGATGTCAGCTGCATCCTTTATTTTGGTTTCATAATAACTAGACTTAG
Source organism: Lissotriton vulgaris (assembly GCF_964263255.1). NCBI lineage: Eukaryota > Metazoa > Chordata > Amphibia > Caudata > Salamandridae > Lissotriton > Lissotriton vulgaris. The sequence goes on along the minus strand of NC_141687.1, from coordinate 1,019,619,597 downwards.
CTACAGCCACAGATGATTTATAGAGTACCAATTTAGCATTGTATACAGATTTGGAAGCAGAGTCCAAAAGATGCCTCCAAAGACATTCATATTTACGGAGAGCTTGTTTTTTTCATTCTCAAGGCAGGAGTATACCAAGGGGCTCCCTTACTATTTTCAGACAGCCTAATCCTTGCTAGCGGCACAGCATGGTCAATCACGGCCAGCACATCAGATGCCATTTCTTTATACATTAAATCCATGTTGGTAGGCTGGGCCGGTAAATGTGTAAAATCTACCAGGACTCTGTTAAGTTTGGCTTCAACAAAGGCTTCCTTAAATTTAGTTTCATCAAGTTTCAGCCATTTACGATTCATTTTCCATCGAGCCGATATGTGTTTCAGACGTTTGTCCAAAAGCAGTGTACCGCTAATTAAAAAATGATCAGACCAGCTACAAGGGCTGTTACCAAGATGGATGGAATTTAAAGAGTTTGAGGTCCAGATCAAATCCAAAATATGACCTTTAGCATGAGTAGGATGGTTTACCATCTGAGAAAGCCCAATCGTTGTCATAAGGTCATCAAAATTGCTGGCTGACAAATCTCTCGGGTTTTGGTCCCAGTGATATTTAAAATCACAGAGGACCAGGATTTGCTGATATTTAGAGCAAATAATAAACATAATTTCATAAAACTGATGGTTAAAGTGGGGAGTCGGCTGTGGAGGGTGACAGACAATAATCACAGCTAAACAGGCAGAAGCAAATCCTAATCTAATCCCCAAAACTTCTGCTCCATCGAGGCTTTTCTCAATGATTGTCTCTGTGCTGTGGATGTCACGGAGAAGGAGAGCTACCCCTCCCCCTCTTTTATTCTCCAGGCGATTGTATGTCAAAGCTCTAAATTGGGGGGGAAGGGAAGCTACAATGTCAGGTCCTGACCTCTTATTGATCCAGGTTTCTGTAAGTGCCAAGAAATCGAGTTTCTCATCCTGTAGGAGTGAGAACACCTTGAGAGAATGTTTCGGAAGTGATCGGGTGTTTAGTAGAGCGAAATGTAGGTTAGACCTGGTCTCTAAACAGGCCTTCCCGGCCTTGCTTTCAAGGCTTGACTTCGACACACAACTTAATGGGAGGCTAAGTCCATTCACTAACAAGTTCTCTCGGTGCAATAGGTCCATCGCCGAGTCCTTTAGTGAGAATGAGGATGATGTAGGAAGTAATCAGCCTAATTCCTCCTGATCATAAGTGATATTTTGGCCAGAGATTTTGGCCACTGGGTACGGAGGGGCGCGGACGGGCGCAGACGGGCTTGCCTTTGGCATGCCTTCGGCGCGCCGGCGGCGTGCCCGCTGCACGCGTCCGCTACGCGTCCGGGGAAGCATGAGAGTAGATAGTGGTAGAAAGTGGGAGGAGCCGCGTCCCTCCACACAATCAGCACGGCAGCCGTGGTGGACTAGGCAGCGGGGACAATGTGTGCAAATAAGCGGTAAGCGTTTATAAAACTAAATTTAAAAATCCCAGTAATATCCCCACAGCGTTCTATATCAGAAAGTGAACAGCAATGCTCTAAAATACCTAAAATCAAGTTGTAAGCTCTAACAATTCTTGAGCGAAAAATTATTGCCAGCACTCAGTGCACGATTAGGCTATGTCTGAGCCACTGGCTCATGGGTGCCAGCCCCTAAGTAGCAGAATTGGGAGGAGCCGCGTCTCTCCCACGTGGATGCCCTTTCGAAAGATGGGAGGGAATGGTTGAGACACAGGGGTTTGATAGACATGTGGTGGGAGGCGCACCCCCAGAGCACACAATTCCCCTTGTACTCCCACACGCATCAAACCATTTCATAGGGTCATCCGAGTTAAACGCCTTAGTAATCACAGTGGAAATTACCCCGGTTGCTCTCTCGGACCATGACTCAGTGACAGTGACACTCGACATACCCCTGACTCATAGACCAAAGGGGAGGTGGCGGTTACGGGAGAACTTTCTTCATCGCGAAGGGGAATCCCAACAGATACACAAATGCATCACTGACTATCTCGCGACCCACGACAGTCCGTACATACCCTTGGCGGTGATATGGGGGGCCCTCAAGGCGGTAGTGAGGGGTGAACTGATAGCTATATCCGCGGCGGAAGCTTGTGAACTGAAAGAAAAGAGAGAACTGCTCACGGCAAACCTGGCGTAACTAGAGAGGGTACACAGTTGGATGTGTGCCCCTAGAGTTTGGTGCCAATTGAAAGCAGCCAGAGTGCAACTCGCAAGCCTAGACCTTGACAGAGCTGAATATGCAGCCTTGAGGCTTAAACACTCATATTATATAGGGGATGATAAAACAGGATGTCTCCTAGCGAGTAAAGTAAACTTAGAGCCTGCACCCAACAGTCTAAAATTAGGGTCCTTCATAACACCAAGGGAGAGAAGGTGGAACAGGACTATCAGATAGCCAACGCCCTCCGGGATTTTTACGCCTCTTTATACAGTAAAGAATCACAAATAAGTGGGGATGGAGGGGCATACCTTCAACAGGCCGCGACAACAGCACTGAACGCAGCAGGGAGCAGAAGCACTAGATGTACCTATTAGGATTGAAGACGTGATAGGTGCAATCTCCCGTCTCAAGCCACTGAAGTCACCAGGGCCGGATGGCTTTTCAGCTGGATTTTATAAAACATTCTGCCCACTTCTAGCCCAGCTCTTGACTCGCCTTTTTAACTCCTTCTAGGGCCCTGGATCTATCCCCCCAGACATGCTCATGGCTGATATAATCATCCTTCCCAAACCTGGGAAAGACGTAAGCCAATGTGCCTCCTACCGACCGATTTCCCTACTCAATTTGGACTTTAAGTTATTCACAGGGGTTCTAGCGGCCAGACTCGGTCCACAAATGCCAGGTATCATCGAACCAGACCAATCTGGCTTCATACCCAATAGACAGAGCAGCGACAACACCAAGCGTATCATGCACCTAATAGACAAACCCTATCGTACCAGGATGGATGCCCTGCTGCTATCGATAGACGCCGAAAAGGCTTTTGACAGAGTAGATTAGGACTTCCTGGACAAAACAATGCACATTTTGGCATCGGTGACCGGTTCAGGGCCTGGGAAGTGAGTTGCTACAATAATCCTAAAGCTACGATACAGGTCAATGGGATGATCTCACAGCCCTTCGATATCCAACAGGGTACTGGGCAGAGATGCCCAATCTCGCCCCTCCTTTTTGCGCTGTATGTGGAGCCCCAGCACAAAGGATACCAGATTATCCCGATATCCTTGGTATTCCCTTCAGAGGAGAAGAGGACACAATCAGTCTATATGCGGACGACATTTTTGTGACCCTGGAGATGCCCAATCGGTCGGTGTCTGCTTTCCTCCGGGAACTGACTGCCTTTGGCAGCGTTTCCGGCTTTAAAATAAATAAGGGGAAATCAATGATCCTACCTCTAGGCCTCAATGAGAACTTACAAGGAAGTGCACACAAGGAGTTCGGAGAGTGCCAACCTCAAGCCATGATCCCATATCTGGGGATAGTCTTGGTCCCCTCTGTTGGGCAAATAGTTGCAAAAAACTATGCAAACCTCCTCTCACAAATACAGGGGGATCTTCGTTGGTGGTAGAAGCAGCCTATGTCACTCCTTGGCCGAATCACAGCCGCTAAAATGTCCATATTGCCAAAGTGCTATACTTCTTCCAGACCATCCCTACTTGGCCTCCCATGGGAACCATTCATAAGCTGCAAGGGGTGATACAACACTTCATCTGTGCGGGGAAGCGTCCTCAACTATGCAGAAATTTAGCCTACTGTCCCCCTGATGAAGGCGGATTAGGGGTTACAAACTTTTTGGAATACTTTCGAGCGAAATAACTCCAATATTTGGTAGAATGGAGCAGGCCTGAGTCTGAAAAGAGGTGGCTGTTTCAAGACAGGGCTTTGGAGCAGCTATCCTTATGAAAGTGCCCTATCTAAAGCGCTCTGAAAGACCTCAGAACGTCGAAGGCTCCCCAATTACATGCACAGTGCTGCGGGTGTGGGACACGGTAGCGATTAAATGTGGATTCACTTCCTTCCCCTCACCACTAGCGCCCTTATTTGGCAATCCGGACTTTCCACCAGGGCTAGAAGAGCGAGCGTTCCCGCAATGGCAGACTTCGGATTGCAAGTCCACAGGACATCTATTTGACTTAGAAGGCTTCCTCAAGTTCCCGGACTTGCCACAAGCATACGATATTAAAGAACCAAAACGATTCCAATACTTCCACATTCGTTATTGGCTCCTGCACCCAGATGTGCGCCCGATGGTCGGTAGAAAACTAACGACCTATGAGAAGTGGCTTTTAACCAAAAACTTGGACCAAAAGCTGATCTCTGAACTTTATAAGATGCTACGCCACCCAACCTCTTCAGAGCCTTCTGCCGGGCAGAGGCGATAGGCACGGGAACCTGGGAGAGATTTTTCGGAAAAGGAATGGCATGATATTTACTTCAGGGCGAACCATACGGCCACAAATACAGCAAGTAGAGAAGCAGCGGTCAAGGTGGCAACCTACTGGTACTTGACGCCTGCCGGACTTAATAGAGGAAACCCTGACCGCAGCCCAACATGCTGGAGGGGGTGTGACGAGGAAGGTACGCTGACTCACTTGCTATGGGACTGTAAGGAATTGACTGGATACTGGAATGCTGTCTTAGACGACATTGACAAACAATTTGGGACGGAAATACCTCGCTTACCTGCCTACACTTTGCTGGAACTTCCCAACTTGCTTACATACCCAATGAAGTCAGTTAGGGGAAAACAAATGTGCCTGGCAATGGGAGCAGCCGTCCAACACATTCTCTCATCATGGGGCACCAAACTCGACCAACAGACACATGGAATGGCTACATAAGTTATGGTACATCATCGGAATGGAGAGAATTCAAGCCAACCTCACGCACTCAACAGACTCATTCCACACTACATGGCATCCTCTACTATCCCTGCTAGCGTTGGAATTCAACAAAATAACATGCCCAAAATACCTTCACCTTCTACGACTCACTGACACTCAATAAGAGGTGGCGTTCTCCTGAGGTATGGCATGAATTAGACCCTCTACGCAACAACCTAAAATTTTTTAGACATGGCACACTGGTTCGGGGAGGGTGGAGTGTGGGTATAGGGAAGGGGTTGTTGGGAGTTTTTATTTTATTAGGCCTTTCAAGTTGCCGTACCTGACCCTCAGCTCAACGGTTATGTCGCCTTCGCTAATGCTTCAACCTTGATATCTAAAGGTCAGGAACTCCGATAGTCTCACTTGTTCAACTCCCTCCACAGGAGCCACTCTCCCTCACCTTGGAGCCCAAGGGCTCACACCGAGGCCCTCCTTTCTCCGCTCGCCTTCCCAACACAGCCTTTACTCCTTTCTTACTTGGTTAGACATGGCAAACTGGTTCGGGGAGGGTGGAGTGTGGGTATAGGGAAGGGGTTGTTGGGAGTTTTTTTTTTTTTTAGGCCTTTCAAGTTGCCGTACCTGACCCTCAGCTCAACGGTCATGTCGCCTTCGCTAATGCTCCAACCTTGAAATCTAAAGGTCAAGGAACTCCGATAGTCTTACTTGTTCAACTCTCTCCACAGGAGCCACTCTCCCTCACCTTGGAGCCCAAGGGCTCACACCAAGGCCCACTTTCCCCGCTTGCCTTCCCAACACAGCCTTTACTCCTTTCTTACTTGGTTATGCGTCTGGACGATATATCCCTTCAGCTGCACCTCCTCACTACTGAACTACATGACCTAAAAGCTCTCTCAAATGATCTTTTCCCTGTGATCAACTCCCTCCTCACCTCTGCAAACCTGCCCAGAGCCTCCTCCAGTGTGAGTGATAGCTTGGGCCAGTTTTTAGCCCCCGTCTCGCACACCATTCCCTCAGCTAACGCAGCCAATGATCTCAATGACCTGCACAACTCGTGCTCCACTAGGTCCAATTCCATCTTGATCCCACCTAGCAAAATACAAACCATCCATTCCAACCTGTACAGAGAACCTCCTCACAATCCTAGAGTCATCAATAAAGACAACCTCAAGAGAGTGAACGTCACGCAGTCTTCTTCCCAAACTAATCCACCACAACTTAAATGTGTACTCCTCAATTGCAGGTCAGCCAATAAACACGCCTCAGACATCTTCGACCTCATCCAACACAACAGTTTAGACATTATCATCCTAACTGAAACTTGGCTAAATCCCGCCTCCACCCCTTTCCTAGACCTACTAGTACCTCCCACTCACAACATAATTAGGCTAGACAGAGCCCTGAAGCTGGGGGGTGGCATAGCGTGTATTCATAGGAACACACTCCAGATTTCTCACGTAGAGTCCTCTTCGCCCTCCTCCTATAAATACCTTTGTCTTACCATCTCCAGTATTAACCTGCCGGTTTGCAAACTTCACACTTTTTACCACCCCCGGGAGACAATCTCCTGTTGATCGAGCAATTAATGGAAGTCATATCTGGCAATATCCACTCAGCTATGTCCCAAATCTTCCTTGGTGATTTCAACCTTCACTGGTCTAACCCTAATGACCAAGCAGTAACTTGCCTTGAAGCATTTTTGAATCATCAAGAACTGTGTCAGCACTGTGACCAACCAACTCACCATAAAGGAGAAATTCTAGACCTCATTATCTTGAAAGAACAGACCATCACATTAGATACCATTACCCCTTGTGACTGGTCCAATCACCACTGCATCCAGTTTTAAATAAACAGGGAGGTGTCGTTGAGGAAGGCTCAACCAACAAAATCAAAGGTCTGGAAAAGGGACCTCCGATAAATAAATTCAGTTGATCTGGCAGCCCAGTGTAAATCTGCCCTCTCCTCCAAAGCAGACATGTTCGATGTTCAAGCACTCACTGACTCCTACAACTCAACCATCTCCAGCATCTTGGGTGACATCGCACAGGTCCGACTAAAAAATGCCTCAACAAAAATATCCAAACCGTGGTACAATGACAAATTAAACATGGAACACCGCAACCTTAAGGCAGCGGAACATTCTTGGAGATCCAATCCCTCCATGGAACAACTAAAACTCCTCAGAGATGTTAGACGCTTTTACAGCAAACAAATCAAGAGCGCTAAGGCTGACTACTTCAGACACCAACTTGACCAAGCTACAAACCGGCCCAAGAAACTCTTCGAGTTGGTCAAACAGCAATCAACGGTAGGCCCAAACAACTCTGACTGTGGTGGCAGCCCACCTTCCTGTGATGATCTTGCTGCTTTCTTCATTGAGAAATCAAGGCTCATCACCATTGAACTCGCTAGTAAGAAGGCGCTCCTGCCATCCCCAGGGTCTGCACCACCCCGTGAGCTCTCTGAAAAGTACAAACCTATCAGCCTGAATGCCAAGTATAATGCGGCATGGGGCACCTTTACCCCATTCAGTAAAAAAGACATCCACAAGATTCTTCAGAACATCAATCCCTCTAACCACTTCAGTGACCCGCTGCCACGGCCATCTTCAAAGAACTCAACAATGTACTCATCCCCACCTGGACAAGGATAGTAAACGCTTCTCTAGCACAAGGCACAATCCCAGACTGCCTAAAAGCAGGTCAGGTGACATCTATACTAAATAAAATCTACTGCAGATAAATCTAACCTCAATATTTTCCGCCCAATCTCCAACATCCCCACATTAGCCAAATTACTCCAAAAATGTATACAATCCCAAATCTGTGCTCACATAGACAATTTCCAACTCCAAGACCAGTATCAATCCGGTATCCGGAAGGGGCACAGTACCGAATCGGCTCTCAAGCACGTGATGGATGACATCTTAAAAATGGTTGACAAAAATTACTCCTGCCTCCTTATCCTCCTTGACCTTTCTTCTGCTTTCAACACTGTTAATCATGACAACCTTCTATCCATTCTGAAGAACAGGATGGGTTTATCTGGTCTGGTGTTACAATGGTTCTCGTCCTTCCTTCACAACAGATCACAAAGAATCAAGGCAAACCACTCCCTCTCCCAGCCATCTCCTGTACTCATGGGTGTCCCCCAAGGGTCCGCCCTGTCTCCTATCCTCTTCAACCTTTTCTTGGAATCACTAGCTAATTCTCTAAATTCCACAAACATTCTCTTCCATATGTACGCGGACGACACAAACTTTATCTGAATATCTCATCCCTTCATTTCACTCAACGCTACCATAAATACTTCGCAAAATTGGTTAACGGAGAACCATCTACTGCTGAACACCTCCAAAACTGAATTCCTTTTCATCTCTCCTCCAAACCACATCCCCAAGCTAGACACTTGGTTGAATCACCTTACTGCCTTCAATTGCACCCCTCTCATCATTGATTCAGCCAAATCTCTCTGAATCACCCTGGACAACATCTGAACATGAAAAATCCTATTAGGGAGCTAAACTCTTGATGAGGACACTCAGAAACATCAAGCCATTCCTTCCACAAAAGGACTTCAAGCAGGTGGTACAAGCTCTGAACTTGCAGAGGCTGGACTATGGCAGTGTGACCCCCTGCCGCCTTCCCAAATACACCCTGACCCTCTTAAATGCCTCACTGAACACATCAGCCACACTGGTCACTGGCACCAAACGAAGTATCTATTCAACGACTGCTTTCAAACTGGAAGCCAAAAGAGTACTAATGAACACATTTTATCTTAGTTTGTGCTTGGATCACATGCTCGAAATCTCTGTTCCTACAACCATTGTAACCTCATGTGATGCTGCTCCTCTTTACCGCATTCTACGTCCCCCTTCGCAGCCCTTTATAGTCTTGATTTTCTTATTACTCTCTGTGAATCACTTGTTCTGGGAAACAGGCGAGTAATCCTGTTGTATATTCCTACTTGATTTTGATATCGGATCTATGCTCCTTTTCCTCCTTTCTTAGTACGCTACTTACTCGTTTATTGTACTATTCTCCTTATTTTTTCGTTCTGGGATTAAGGTGTTTATTTGTCTGGGATTTAGGCGAGAATTCCTGTTGTGTATTCTTACTGTTGTCAATATTGGATTTATGTCCTTCCTACCTTCCTTCCTGTGTAAAGCGCTCTGATATCCTTCTGGATTTTGTTCGTGATATATAAAACTTTACAAATAAAAAATAGAATAAATCCGAGTGAGAGGGCAGTGGTCACGCTCAAAAAAGGAGGGGTGCACTTTCGTTGTCCCTTCTGACCACAGAGTCATACTTTCATATCTTAAGCCATTACGATGAAGCCCTTCTGTGTGCTTATGCAATGGCCCTCTTTATTGACACCATAAATAAAAAAGCTACAAAGACATTCAAGGACTTGACACAATGGAACACAGGCCAGGGATGAACACTATCTAGAGCCATGCAGGTGACATACCTGTTCCAACATCACATAGCTGGCCTCCTGGAGACCTTGTTAGCAAGAGTTGTCCTAGTCCAAAGTTATAACTCAACAGCTGGAACAGGTGGCAAAATAACCCATGTGAAGCCTTTAGTGGCTACTTTTCGAAGTTTGTCCCTTGTGGTTCTTTTGGTACCAAAACTCGGGACTTCAGCTGGACCCTAAAAAACAGGTTTTCGACTTAGAGAGGACTTCATCGGCTACAGCGACCTGCCTTGCCCCACTGGAAGAGTTAGACTTCCATTAAAAAGACTAAGTCAGAAGGTAAAACATGTCAGTGGTGCAACTCACTCAACTGCTTTAGGCCTGAAAGCCTGCACAGGTCCTAGTCCACTGTAAACATAAATGCTTTGCAGGTTCTTGGTGTGAATCAACTTAACATTTTAAAATCTATTTCTCTCGCTCCTTTATTCTAACTATCTCCTTTACTCTAAAATGGTTTGGAAATTGTATTGGGTTGTTTCTGGACTTTAATTATGATTTGTTGCTGCTTACATACTTAACACATTCTCATGGGGCGAATGTTTAGTTACATTTCGACCTGTTTAGTGGGACCCTTCCCTCAAATAAATAATGCAGAATTTCACAGGTTCACAGGGAATACAATTGTGATCCACTGCTAAGAGTGGTGAGCAGTAGAGCAGTGCAGAGAAACTCATTTGCCATGCCCAATGAGTGACGGTAATGTCCCCCAAATCTCACGTGCACAGTGTTTTCCTGTGAAGCAGCAGTGAGGGCGGGTAGACACCGGCAAAAGCGGCAATAATGCCCTCGGTCAGCGTAAGTTATTGGCTAGTCTTGATCCATGATGTGTGCCAAGGCTCGCCATCTTCTAAAGAGTCTGCCAGATAGAGTATTGAGGTAGGCAGGGTGAAACATGGAACAAGGCAGCCATTGCTTCCTGCGCTCGCCTCTGCATTCATTGCTGTAATCCTTCTTTGGCCTCTCTCATCATGGCTTCCCGCCTCCGGCCTCTCCTGTGAGCCCATGGACTGCTCCGTGTTCATGCTCTGTCTCAGTAGGATTCTGGAGGTATGTGGCTGTAAGTACCACTTGGGCACTCTCACCGAGACCCCGGCTTCCTACTTATGCCACCTACTGCCACTGCCTGCATCACAGGATGATATGGACAAGGTAGGAAGACCAGGAGATCTGGAAAAACAGGGGCGTAAGTGAGGAGGGTCAGTGTGTGTGTGTGTGTGTGTGTGTGAACAAGCATCTTCGTTGTGTGTGCTTCTACCTGCCTATGTGTATGTGCTTGTATTGACAACAGTGTATGGTTGGGATGAGTGAGCTGGCAGGCTTGAAGTGCGCCTTAACCACTTTTACCATGCACCAGAAGCACAGTGTAAGTAATAAGGGTAAAAAGTCTCGCAGGGAGGGACGGGGCTTAATAGGTCCAGCATACAGGCCCAAAGGATATGCTAAAGACAAGGAGTATGCTGTTCCTAGGGAGGTAGTGGGAAGAAGGAGATGCCAGGCCATGTCAGTGATGGCGGTTACCAGAAGGTGCTAGACCGGACAAGCTAGTGAGAGTTTGTTCCGGGATAACTCCAATAAGGAGCAAGGGCCCTCACACACCCCGAGGGGTATCATGCTTCATCATAGGGCAGCTCCTCGTTGGGCTGGCACGGCAATGCCCATCGTGCTCAGCAGTGAGGCTCGTTGCCGGAGGTCTTCTCGGTTTTGCCGTTGTGAAGCTTGATGGTGTTATGTGAGGGTGCCTATGTGTAGTGCGTAGAGGTGGAATTGTGTGGGTATGATTTAAAAATGGCTCCTGGATTCTCCAAAAACAGTTTATTCGAAGAGTACCTGGGCCAAGAGTAAAAATAGACAACAAAGTTGTGAACTGAAAGGGGAGAATTAAACCTGTGTCATTTCTAGTGGTTGGTGCAGGGGGTCAAAATGATTCATGCCTATAATAAGTCCGTTAGGATCTTGGCAATAGTTCAGGACCTATAATCCTCATCTACTCAACGGGGGCGGCAAGTGATGTTTGGACAAAGGGATCTAGGAGTCACGTCCCCTCAAGTCAGGATTCCGTAGTTGTCTTAATGTGTGACAAACAGCTAATAAATGAGGTACAATTATACCTTCCCAAAAGCAGTGCACTGGAGAAATGGGATAGTGGTGCGCCAACAGAGACACGCCGGGATGCTGCCAAAGTGCGAGGAGGACCAATTTTTTTCCACGAGGTTTTTAGTATGGAACCTACCCATGGCCAGCTGTTCCTGGACTGAAATTGGTCCTCCTCGGGCTCGGAGAAGACAATAGATTTATTCTTGTGAATTTCCAACCACAAAAGGCTGTTGCACTTCCTTCTTTTGTCCTGAAGAAGACCCTACTTGATGTATCTACAAACACATATATTTACAAAACATCTACGTACAACCATCTCATGTCCTGGCTCACTATAGCAATTCATTTAAGAAATAGGACTTGCTAAAATGAAAGACCTGAAAAGGACGGAGAATGTATGTTATTGTCTTGTTTATTGTTTTGATTTAAAAGGTCACCCATTTGCACTATATATCACCACAGTCACCCATTAAATTGTCTGTGTTTTTGTGATTGTGTTTTCTTTGTCAGACAGCTCCCATTGGTATTATTTTTTTGTATAAAATTGTTTACACAATTGGTGAGAAAAATAGAAAAAAAGAACAAATAATTTAATAAATATATATTTTTGATAAAAACTTACTGAGGTGTGGTACATTTATAAGGCTAGTAAGTAAATCTTTATTCGCTTTCAATTTACATGAAAAACCATAAAAGAGTTTGCACAGTACATTTCATCATTTAAAATTCATTTTAGCAAAACTAGGACAAAATTAATATATTTACATTTAAAAGGGGTACCCTTATTCTTTGGCCCAAGTAGTCAAACATTACCATATCAAAGATTTACTCTATGTTTAAAAATGCATTTTCAAAAGGTGCTCACAGTTTTACAAGTCAATTCAGAGCTTAAAAATTGCAGCCACAACATAGCGGGGCGACATTTTCTAAGGCCTGAAGTTCTCAGAAGAGGAATTAGCCATAGCTTACGATGTGCAGAATAGTATTTACAAAACATTACAGTATGAATCGTTGACTGTTCAGACGTTTCGTCACACGGGCACACCGTTAAGCTTTCGTCCCAGCTATTTCTGTTAGGAAAGGCTACGACCCTGTGGAAAATATTCAGCCTAAATCTTGTCAGTAAAAACCGCTCGAAATGTGACTCAACATATGTTAAATAGGGTTCCATTTCTAAAGTAGTCATAACTGTCAAGGAATGTTGAACTGACGGTTTCTTAATCTCTAGGCTGGTGCGTAATTCTTCTATATGACTCAACGCCCTTCTTTTTAGCTCTTTCTTCGGGATTTCAACAATTGTTTCAGGGTTGGAATAATACTCAGCCATCCCCAAATCAGTAAGAAGATTTTTTACGTATCTCAGCTATTCTATTTTTTCCACATGGTCCAATGACATACAGTCTGCCACAATCTCTTTTGTAAAAGTATTTTTTGTTGATGTCCAAATACGGCGCCAGAGGAGTATGGGTTCGATCTTTGCCAAATCCTCAATGTGGGGCATTCCTAGCTCTGCGTGACAGGCAAAGGTAGATACTCGTTTAGGGACCTCCAAAAGAAATCTCATAAAAGTATTCTCTGCTACCTGTGGGGCTTTTGTGTTTTTATGTCCCCACAGACCCGCCCCATAGAGTGCGATGGAATGGCACTTTGCTTTGTAAATGCGGAGTAGCTCTACTGGTGGCCTTTTTCCTAATTTCTGTGCAAATTTTATAAGTGCAGCAATTGCTCGCAGAAGTTGGTGTTTGCGGGCTTCTATAGCCGCTTTCCAGTTAAGCTTTTCATCCATCATAATCCCCAGGTAAGGGTATTGAGTGGTTGGTTCTATTTTTTCATTGTCGAGAAAAATACTCTTCCCATGTTTCTTTACTTGGCCTGCCACCATAACATATGTCTTTTTTATATTTATGTGGAGATCCAAGTTGCCCATGAATTTTGCGTACCTGTTCAGTGCTTTCTGTAGCTCCCGTGGGGTGCGTGCTAGTATCACCGCATCGTCTGCGTATAGGAGCGCAGGCACCAGGGGATCTTTCACTCGGGGCAGATCCAGGCCCCCCTTCAACATCTCTACCTCAAGACCATTAGTATAAAGGGAGAAGAGAAAGGGGGCCAGCACACATCCCTGCCTGACGCCGCGCTCCACTATGAATGGCTCTGATAATTCACCCCGCACACCAAAACGTACCCTGGAGGAAGCATTAGAATACAGTTCTCTAAGGAAGGTTACCAGGACTGGATCTATTCCCATATCGGTAAGAACGGACCACAATTTTGCATGAGAAACGCAGTCGAAAGCTGCGGAAAGGTCGACATAAACCATGTACAGCTTTTCCCGCTTAACCGACACGTACTTTCCCATCATCAGGGCCAAGTTCAGGGCTTGTTCTGTTGTCCCGAAGCCCTCTCGGAAACCAAACTGGATGTCTGAAAGGGTCCCGGTATCGTCCGCCCACTCCTGTAAACGCTGGAGAACCACTCTGCCCAGTACTTTCCCCAGCGAGTCCAGGAGCGAGATCGGGCGGTAACAGGACACCTCCTCTCTGTTTCCCTTCTTAAATATGGGTACCAAAATTGATTGGGTCCAAGATGTAATTAGCCCACATTTCATTGTAGCGTCAAACACCCTCTTTATAATTGGGGCTCACAGATCTAATTTGAATTTAAAAAAATCATCCGGTACCCCGTCTGGGCCAGGGGCTTTTTCGCTTTTGCTCGCTTTAACTGCATTTATTACTTCATAGAGTTCTACCTCTAGTGCAATTGGAAATGGGTTATCCTGATTTTCCCCGTTATTTCCCTCAGTTAAAACTACTTTTGAAGGTTTACCGAAAACTTTTGAAAAATGTTTTACCCAGGTTGGTCCCTCAATAGCAACTTCTACTTTTGGGTGGTCATTTGTGTCTGTCAGAAAAGGTGCTTTCACCACCTTCCAGAATAGTTCGCTGTTTCTACTTAGTGAGCTCTCATGAAGTTGGTTCCATAAGGCTTTCTTTAAGTCCTCTTTTCTAACTTTACACACCAACCTGTATGCCTTTCTCAGGGTCCTAACCTCATCTTGGTCTCTGATAGTTTTTGTTAGTGCTCTTTTTAAAGTTTTATGGGCCACTGAGCAGTTGTGGCTGAACCATCCTTTTTTTTCTTCCATATTCCCTTTTTGCTTCCTTGTCAGGCATTCGTTTACCTTTTCCAGAATCACCATAAAATTATCTAGAACTCCCTCTTCTTTTATGTCAATGTCTAGACACTTCAGTATTGCCGGGTATGCCGAAGTTACTACCTTATTTGTTAATTCTACAGGATCTATTTTCCCCCATCCTAGGGTATAACCATTTGTTTTCTTAAGTATATGTTGTTCTGGGCGAGGGTGGTCATTAAAGTCTGTGCTGATAGGTGCCCCTGATCTATAAATAAGTCAAAGGCTAGAGCGGCATGATCACTCAGGGTATTTATTATCACTTAAAATCTCTGGGCCTTGTTTCAGAGAGTCGCTGAGGTCAATATATAATCAATTGTTGATTCACTACCCCTTCCGAGATAGGTTGGGTCCAATTTCCCACAGTGAGTTTTTATTTCATTTAGTATCACCAGGTCCAGATTAGATAGAGTTTCATTTAAGAAATCTCCCACCACTGAGTGGCTGAAGTGGGTTATTTGCTCATCTATTTCGTGCCCCATACCGCAAATGTTACTGTTATTCCTTTCACAGGGGTGGTGATTAAAATCACCACCCCACACAATGCTTGGGGGTTCTAGGCCTTTTGTTTGTTTTGTCCAGGTAAGGAGTTTCTTACTGAGAGCCCCAAGTGTTTTTACTCTCTCGCTTTCTACTAGTTTGTCATACATGTATACAAGAAGAAAAACCCGCTTTATCTGGAAGGACAATCTCAGTATCTGGTAATTGGGTTCTAAACTGAGCGCAGTAATTTCTAGCCCTGGTATAGGGTTCGCTATGTAAGTTATCAGCCCACCCTTTGCCCTACTATAGGTACCTGCGATAGCTGGGGAAAAGTACGTTTTATACCCGGTCAGGTGCATTTCTGTAGTAAGCCAGGTCTCCTGGAGGGCTAATACTTGATAGTCTTTAACAAATTCTAAGGCACTTCCATCCATAATTTTTGTACGGAGACCCGCAATATTCCAGAACATAATTTGTATTTTTATTCCTTTCATAACAGGGTCTGGTCTTTCGATCGTGCTACTGTCCTTATTTAAAACAGATGTCCCCAAAACCAACTGCCGTTCCTCACTTATTAGATCTGGTATACTACTAGGTGTGTTCCCCAGGATAAGATTTTCTCCCCCCCTTGCGGGTACCACATTCAGTAGGGCCAACTGGTTTTCACCTTCTGATTTGTATCTTTCTACAGAACCTTTCAAAATGGTATCACCCTGCAAGTTGGTGAATTCTGCCAAAGTATGTTTTTCTAGAGAGGGTTGTCCCTGTCAAGTCAATCTACTTCGTCCAGCCCAAACAACATTGAAAAGGGTTAAAAGTAGGTATGTTAAATTCTGGGAATGATTGATAGTTGTTATTCTGATTCCCCCACTGTGACTGTGGATATACTGATTGAAAAGGTTGATTAAAAATTTTTTTCTGAGAAGGTTGATAGCCTCCTTCTCTCCAATCTGGGTAAAACCTTTTTGTTGGGTTCTGTTTTGGGTGTGTTATCAATTCTTGTGGGTAAAAATAACTAACATAGTGTGTGGAAATGTTATCTCCCCCCATGGCCTCATACCAGTCGCCAATGCACCTCACCGCTCTATGGTCCTTAAAATGTATAATTATTACGTCCCCCCTCTTATCTTTTGGTCTTGATCCCACCCAGACTGCACGCCTTACTGTTAGAATTTCCCCATTTACATGTGCGGGGAGGGGTCTGTTTTGCTTCAGCCAATAGATAGTTTTATTTTTTAGGGCATGGTAGTTCTCTCTAACCCCCTCTGCTAATTCCGGCACCCAGGTCATAATGATTGTATATGGGGCCGATTCCGGGGGTAGATCCACTGTCCTAGATGTTGGTCTTTTTGGACGCTGAGATAACTGTTCCCCCTTCTCCCTATCTGATCTATTTTTCATGGGTGGGTTATTCTTTGCGGGAGGGAGGTTCGTTTCTACTTCTCTCTTCTCTCCTTCCTTTTTTCCACTGTCAGATTGAATCGTTCCATTTTTTACTTGGTTATTTACAGGGGGCTTGGGTTTTTCTTTATTTGTTATTTCTTTTGATGATTTTGCTAGTGCTTTTTTCCCCTGCATAGTACCAGGTTTCGGAGGTACACCACTAGTAGATGGTTGTTCTGGTAGTGGGATAGTGGGGGCAACAGAGTTTGTGGTAGAATTTTTAGGCTGTGACGTTGACAATTTCGTTAGGGCCAAGGTGTTCCCTTCTATTTGCTTACCCAGCTTATCTAAATGTGTACTTATTAGTCTGGTTCTCTCCAAAAGAGGGAGTAGAAGTGACTTCACAATGACCTCTATTTTAGAGAGAAGTTCACTCTCCGGATTTTGGTCAGGAAGTGACCCTAATGTGTTAGTCATTATAGATGGGTTATTTAACTTAGGAGACCGTGTAAGTGGGGGCGTTGGAACCAAAATGATATCCGGGCTTGAAGTAGAGAGAGAGGCTTGTCTCTTTCTTTTTTTTGATTGATTCTCTACTTGTTCTAGAATTACTGGAGAGGATACAGGTAATTTGGGTGAACTGGATAATCTTGATGTGTTGGGGCTGACTAAGGGATCAGAGGGGGACGTCAAACCATGATTATTAATCCTATTGTTTCCCTCATCCCTGCAGCCCCTGGAAGAGTGAGAGAAGTAATATCAATGGGGGGGGGGCGGTAACACTCAGAGGATCTGAAGCTATCACCTCAGGTGAACATACTTTCCCAATTAGTCCTAGAGAGGAGCGCTTGCCGGTTAATAGGTCCAGGGATAGGCGTTTTTCAGTATCAGCAATTTCCTTCTCTAGGAGAATCGTCACCCGTTTAAAAAATTGGTCTATTGTACCTGTTACTGCCCCCTTTGATGTATTGACAGTTATATTGCGTGGTTTCCCTGTGTCTGAGGGCATGATAGTACAAGGGTGAGATCTTCAATATGTAAACACAATTAGCGGTGAACAGAATCCAATGTCTTATAGATTGTTAAACTGTAACTGATGTCCAACGGATACTAGTAGGGAGATAGATCTCTTACCGGGAAGCAAATGTTAGAGGACTGGCCCGTCCCGTCCTTTATCGACCTTTGACGGTCTTAGACGGCCCGCCCTTTGCCCGGGCTTAGCCCCGTGCTTTGTCCCGCATGCGTCCCGCTTCGCGGAAAGCCCAGACTGCTCTTGTAACCCTCTGCAGTCAATGGGGCGTGGCCACTGCGGGAAGAGGCTACAGCTGGTTCAATGGCCTCGCAGTCTCGCAGCGGTAGGGAGGCGGTCAGCGGCACACCGGTAGAGCCGGCACGGCGCTTGTGGCGTCCGCACAGCCCCAGCAGCAACACAAGCAGGGCTCCAATTTCCACGAAGGTCCAACCAGCAGGGCAGCAAACGAGTGAGTAGCACCCGCGCAGCGGGTGCTTCGAAAGGTTATACTTTTGGCTTTCAAGGGGCCGTGGCCGCTGCGGGAAGAGGCTACAGCTGGTTCAATCGCCTCGCAGTCCCGCAGCGGTAGGGAGGCGGTCAGCGGCACACCGGTAGAGCCGGCACGGCGCTTGTGGCGTCCACACAGCCCCAGCAGCAACACAAGCAGGGCTCCAATTCCCACGAAGGTCCAACCAGCAAGGCAGCAAACGAGTGAGTAGCACCCGCGCAGCGGGTGCTGCGAAAGGTTATACTTTTGGCAGTCAAGGGGCCGTGGCCTCTGCGGGAAGAGGCTACAGCTGGTTCAATCGCCTCGTAGTCCCGCAGCGGTAGGGAGGCGGTCAGCGGCACACCGGTAGAGCCGGCACGGCGCTTGTGGCGTCCACACAGCCCCAGCAGCAACACAAGCAGGGCTCCAATTCCCACGAAGGTCCAACCAGCAGGGCAGCAAACGAGTGAGTAGCACCCGCACAGCGGGTGCTGCGAAAGGTTATACTTTTGGCAGTCAAGGGGCCGTGGCCTCTGTGGGAAGAGGCTACAGCTGGTTCAATCGCCTCGCAGTCCCGCAGTGGTAGGGAGGCGGTCAGCGGCACACCGGTAGAGCCGGCACAGCGCTTGTGGCGTCCACACAGCCCCAGCAGCAACACAAGCAGGGCTCCAATTCCCACGAAGGTCCCTCCAGCAGGGCAGCAAACGAGTAAGGCTAGTACAAAATCACTTTTGATTGTGAAAGAAATAATCAAGTTCTGAACCAGTACCCCGTGGTACTTACCCAATGGAACCACTTGTAGCTTTATAACTATTAACCCAGGGTTGGAGGGATACAGGGTGAACCCATTGATCTTAATGGTAGAGGATATGTCCAAGCATTTCTCAAAAGCCTCCCTATTAGTAATAGCCAGTTTGTTGAGGAAGTTACCCAAGTTTACCAAGGCCCAATGAAGAGAGGTGTTGTTTCAGGTAATAAGATCTGAGTTATCAATGATGTGTTCAACAATGGTATTTCCATGTCTGTGCTCTAGTCTAACTTCAATACTCTGGGGGAAATTATCACTAATGCAAATAGAATAAGTCGTAAAATCATCTAGGACATGGTCGCAAATGACTGAACATTAAATGTAATTGATAAGAGAACTGTGTCCTCCTCCAAAGAAGGGAAGAGGAGGGGGACACATTTTGTTAGAAAAGCCCAAATTAAAATTTGACATTAAATCATTCAATGTCAATCCATAATCACTATGTAAAACATTAGACTGATCATTATTATTCAAGTTTGCCATTCCACAGACCGTTTTAGCTGGAAAACACCATGAATATATATTAATTACACAGCCCTACAAAAAATTGATTTTCTTCCCTTCACAGGGACAAATATTAACCAGTTCCTGCTCCATCTGAGAAAATACCCTAATGATTTCCGTATGGGGAGCATTGGTATAGTCGTTCACAATAATAAGATTTAAATTAGACGACGGAACACAGACAATAATCAGATAATAAGGTGAAGATGATTTGGATCTGCGCAGTGAACAAGGCAGCAAATTTGAGACAGGAATAGACAATCACCGCTTGGGTCTGCCGGCGTGGAATGGCATTGCAGGCTGAAGGAAGGTCTTGTAACCATCAATATGTATGGGTTCCAATGCCCAAGTCTCCTGAAAACAGAGAAACCAGAACTTTGTGACAAAGTTCGTCAAGGGAGAGAGAGAAATCTTGGAACTGATGGAGCGTAAGTGTTTAATAACGGTTGCCTCTTTCAATTCTCACCATTTAAGATATTTACAACACTTATTTTTGATGAAAACATGTTAACTGGCTAAGTCGAAAAGTGTGAGATGTCATACTGCATCGTGAAAGCATGCAGTGTTTGAAATTGTAAATATGAAAACATAAACAAAGAGAGAAACAATGAGAAGTACACATCTATGTATTTACATGACATGAAAATAAACAAAATATAGCTTACTTAGTGAGTGATATGACGATAATATTCCACTATGCATCAAAAGGTGAAATAAATGTCTGCATAATGAAGCATCTGAAATGGTAAAATGCATATTTAGTAATAATCAAGATTATGCACATTTGCAGCTTTCTGTAACATGTATGTGGTAAACGTGTATTTCAGAGTGACAAGCCAAAATTATGTTTTGAAAATGATAACATGCGAAACATGTTATCAAAGATTTTTAGTAGAACCTAATATTAACGTGTGGCATCTAAAGAAAAATAATAATTGAATTAATCAAGAGATGTCGAAATGCATTAAATAATGTGTGCCCTATATACTAATAATAACATAACAGTGATTCAGCTAGAATTTCATATAGGCCTCAAATGCGTTTCTTTCTTGCCTAAGTGTAAAATCATACGAAGTAGTCACTTTAGCCACTGTGAGAACTTTTCATGAAGTTTCCTTTTTGTTTTGGTTAACAATGGATTTGCTTCTAGTTAGGCAACACTGGTGACAGAAATGTAGCAATACTATTGCAAACCCAGGAAAAGCGCTTGGGAACGGACAGAGTGTGAGCAAAGAGAAGTATCACATACAGAGAGAAATGTAATACAAATTGAACTTAATAAAACTAATGGATTTGCAAAAGGATTACTTAATTTTCCAGATTTCTTGGTGATGTATTGATCAGCCCATGAGCAGCCCACAGAGAGTGAAACATGAAGACCCTTTGGACTGATGAAAAGGATACTTTGTGGGTGTAAACTGTGAACTTTTGGAAGTATAATTGCCCCATTGGAGGAGGAGTGGGGGCTGCTGCAATTTTCATTTTCCCTGCTTGGCATGCTGTCAGACTGGCTATTGCTTTCCCTTAATGCCAAACCTTGAACTAAACTTTCTTGAATTGGGATTCTGATACCTGCACTTTGCCGGCTGGTAGTTGAGCAGGAACTAAACTTTCAGTTGAAGGGTTAACTGGATCCTTCTGTGGCCTGCAGTGCTACTGTTTTGACTTAGCCAGATCTATTAAGAAGATGGACTAAATCTCTCAGCCTTGCTTTGGTTTGTATGAATCGATAATCTGAATCACAAATTGTCTATTGTTTCTCTCTCACGCTCTTCTCATTTTCTGTAATGTATTGTGAGGCTACTCGTAATAATGGCTTATTCTTAAATCTAATTCTAAATGTAATTTCTCTATCTGTCCATTCAAAAGAGGCTTTAGATAAATGCTTTACATGAGTTATCTTTATCATTTGTGTCTCAAGTTTCATGTTTCAGTGCCTAAGAAAGGTAATGAAATAGGCATGTGTTTGGCAGTTCTTTATTCCTAGGTCCTCATAAGGAATTGCTTCATGTTCTCCAAGTATTCTAGTCCCTTTTTGCTCACCAAAAAGATGAATTGGAGAAGCATAATCTATGGTAATGAGTGTATCGATCGATGTTTATTTATATGGGTCCAGTGTTTGAAATTGTGTGGTTGTGATAAAAGAAAATCATATGAGTTTTTGGCTGCAACAGTTTTCTGGTAGCCTGTCGGATGGTTAGTTTTGACTAATTAAACTAGGATACGAGGAGGCGTGGTTATAAAGGGGTTTCCAGTAGCTTAGAGGAGTAGTAAAGGTTCTGACTGATGATGACATTTTTGACTTGACAAAGACTAAAGTGGATTGTGATCACAGAAGTACTATGTCATATTGTGAAAATTGTATGTCTATTTTGTATTGAAATTGAGCACTGGTCCATCGAGACCTAAGATCCTGGGTTATGAACCTACAGCTGGTTCTTAGTGTGGCATACATTAAGTGTGTTTGTCTGTTGTTATGTGAGTAATGTGCAAAAGATGTAGTTGCCAGTACTGAGGAAGAAAACATTTGAAAGTGTAACCAGTTGAAGTTGTTGAGGTTTCTTCGTGAAGCGCACCACAAGAGATCTTAAAGATTTTTACTTAAAGGGATTGAGATTGCGCTGGTCGAGATTTCACTAGAAACAAATGAAATATTTTTCTGAATGAGCGAGTATCTACAATTCTTTTAGTGGAGCAGACAAAGTTGTTTTATGTTTGTATTGTTTTGCATGAAATCAAATTAAAATACGGAAGAAAAGACGATGAAACAGTTTGTGAATGGAGGGTCAGTTGCCGTGAGGAGTTAGACGTCATGTTAGTGCCCCACTGGTATAGTGGTTGGTATAGAGCCGCGCTCGGATTGGTAGTTGAAAATGATCAGGAAGAAATCATGAAATTCTTTAAGCAGTTACAAGCTTTAATATGCAAGGATGAACCTATTCCTACTAGGGAAGAAGCTCCTGTAGCTCCGGAGGGTACACCTGATTTGCAGATGTCTCTCGAAAGGGGATATCACACTTGTACCTGGTTGGAGAATTGGGTAAAGTATACTGAAAAAGATGTTCTCTTAGCCTTTCCACAATATGGTACATTTTTTGTGCAGATTTGAGAAAGTTTGAGGAGACAGATTAATGATATGTAACCTGGTCCTATACCATTGCAATTTGAAGCTCTTGAAGAGTGGGAGCATGAAGCCTATCGAAGTGAGAAAGAGAAATATGAGGGGAGATATAAGAATACGCTAAATCGATATACAGAGGTAAAATGGGATTCACAGAAAAAGGTATGGAGAGAAGATGGTGCTTTGGGTGCACAAATGTATCCTGTAATGGTAGGTGAGAGTAAGGAAGGAGAGAAGTGTAAGGAGAAAAAGAAACATACTGAAGAGCCAAATCTCAAGTTCTCAACTTAACAGAAGAGAATTTGGATGAAATAGATGACGAATTACTGAATGAGTTATTCCTCAATAGATCTCCACCCTATCATTAAGAACAGAATAGTTCAGGGACAAATATATTTGTGGCTATAACACCAGAAGCCTCACCTGCAAATTTAGATCTAGCCTATAAACATATTTTCTTGTCTGTAGACCAGACTCCAAAGAAAGCAGGATTTTGACATGTGGTCATGACAAGTGGTCCTGATGGATTATCTGTTCCCGTAACTATAGGTCCATTTGTTCTCCTATATCAGACAGGATGAGGAGTCTCACAAGTCCTTGCAATAACGGTTCCAACTGGAACAATGGGAGAAACCCATTCCTCCCAGGAGATGAGCAAGAAGGTGAGAAATCAGAAAGCATCCTCCTCACGTGAAAGAATTGTAACATGTGAGAGTGATGTGGGCATGAGTGATAGAATGAATTCCACTATAGAAGGGGGAAAGGAGCCATTAATATGCATTGCAGGGACGAGTCTTGAAACACCAAGTAGAGGTCAGCAAGTAATTACTGCAAAAGTTTTGCAAATGGAAAATCAGAAAACAAATCCTCATGTGTGCAAAGAACAGGAGAATTTAGTGGAGAGTTTCAGAGATCAGAGATAAGTACATCGATAGGGACATCACCAGAAGAACTTAATGATTGGATTAGGGATATAGCTTATACTGACAGTGCACAGGGAAATATGGTTTGAGACATGAGTATAGATTTAGGCAAACTAAAGATGGAACTGAAATTGGGAACGATTAGTCCAGAGAGACTAGCGAAATATCGTGATGAGGAATTCCTATTCATGTGCAAAGACATAACACGAAAGGCAACAAATACTCATGAGAAATTTGCTGAGGTAGCACAGATATATGGAGTGGACATAGAGAAGTCCAAAGCATTGCAGAAAACATATCAATTTGATTTTAGTGATAAAGATTTGGAGAGTTTGTACCTTTCTGGAAAAAGACTACAAATTAAAGAGTTATTAACCAGATTGAACCAATGGGGCGAAGTAGAAAGATGGGAAGGCAATGGGCTAAAAAGAAAAAAAAGATGTGATGACGGTTCTGCTCTTATATCTGATAATGGAGAAAGAGAAGGGTGAGGCAGATGCAACAGCATATCCCATGAGAGAGGTACCAGGAGCAGGTTATGTTAATGTCTCCTGGAATTGACAGGATATTTTGTCTTTTACAAATGATTTTTCAAAATTGAAAAAGAAGCCTGTTGAGGGGTAAAAACAAGTGGAAAGAGTTGTGAAGGTTTCAAAGGGTTTGTTAAAAGATTTGGATACCTTGTTTGACATTGTGGCTCCAACAGATTTATGGATGGAATATAAAAAATTGCTGCCGATTGGCCAGAGGCAGAGCCTGCTAGAGATTCGAAAGCGGGTCCACCGTCAGTGGAAGTGATGAGGAAGTATAATTAGGTTATTACTTATCTGAAAGAAAAGATTTTGCCGAAAGAGACAAACACTGTAAAAATAGACAGGACTACTCAGGAGTTATAGGAGACAGTGCATGCATATTACGAGAGATTTTTGCAAGCATTTAAGCAATACAGTGGTATTGAGAATGTGTCAGAAAATGACATGGTGCATTTTATATATCGGTTTGTGTACGGTTTGAGGCCTGAAATAAGTGCTTTGATACAACAAAATAAATTTTTTTGGCAGAGTAAGCCCGTAGATGAAATACTTTGTTATGCCAAATATTGCAGAGACGACATTGATTCGCGTCACAATAAATTAAAGGAGAAACTGATGTTGGCACAGATGAAAGCATGAGGGATTTGATTCTGATTTTTCAGGCATGATACAGGGAAATGGTCAGACTAATACTGGAATGAGAAGTGTGATGGTAAACCCTATGCAGAATGTGATGCCTCTAGGAAGAGGGTAAAATATAAAGATGCTGAAAAAGGCATAACCGTGTTACAGTTGCGGCAAGTACAGGCATTGTAAGAGCCAGTGTAAGTCTAATTTGGCTTATGAGATGAGTGGACAGACACTTGAGAGGGTTGCAAATAGAACAGTATCTCCACCGGTGACTAAGGATACATTGGATCAGCCACTACTGAGATTGAGGAGTCAGAATCAAAATATGACAACAACAAAAAATCTGCGGGTCTAACAAGGAAAAAATGTTTAGACCAACATTCCAGAGTGCGTGGAACAGGAGGTAGTAAAAAAATTGAAAAAATCTCATTTAAGAGGACAGATTCCCATCACCCACCGAAGTTGCATGCTTCATCAATTGGGGATCTCCTCTCGGCTGCACACTAGTGCAACCAAGGAGCTACAACTCCTTGCTAGTGTAAAGGAGGAGCTTGCGGATGTTTTTATATGAAATCCAAAAACTAGATCATCTAAGATCAGTGAAGCATGGTGCAGTGTAGTGACTGTGTAGTGAAGTGTAGCGATGTGTGAATTAAAATTGACTACCAGGGGAAAATTATGTTTAATCAGTATCCTATGGTGTCAAAGGTTAAAAGGTGCATGGGCACTTTATTACCCATATTTATAGAAGCCTCTACCCTATTTAATCATAATAGGGACCTTATGGATAATGAGGCGATTGGGTCAGATTTTGACAAATTAAAAGAAATCTTTTTACATTTCTTTTTTCCCAATAAACCTAAAAGACCTGGTAGACCAGTGCCCCACCCGTGGTATAACGCATCCGGCTGCAATGCTAAAAGTGCATTAGTGGCTTCTATTAAAGCAAAGGATCGCCCTCAAATTAAACTTTTGAGAAGGGCCTATAAAGCAATTGTCCATGAAGCGAAACATAGGTGGGAAATGGAAAATTGGGACTTACTAAAAACAGCACTAGGGGATTGAGATATGAGAACATTCTGGGGAGTTGAAAATTCTGTTTCGACCATACCCAAAGAGCGCTAGCACCAAACCTGGATGAAGAGGTCTGGAGGGACTACTTTGAATCTCTTTACAAGAAGGAAGGGAGGCCTGAGGTGCTTGCAATAGTTGGATGGCTTCCACTAGTGGTCCATCTCCTAGTTACAAGAGATATAGAATATTATCCTGATGGCAGCTCGGGACCGAGTATTAGCCTACAGGAAATAAAGGGAGCAGTCGCAAAAATAGCCCCAGGCAAAGCCCCAGGCTTGGACAAGATTCCTGGGGACCTCTTCAGGAGTGAGCCATCCATCTGGGCTCCGTACCTCTGGGTCCTCTTTAACACAATAATGAGGGGTATGAAGATCACCACTAGTTGGGTCGGTGCGGAGATAATCCCGATTTTCAAAAAGGGCTCCCCTCTATTACAGAGTAATTATAGACCAATTAGTTTAATTCAGAAAAGGGGGTGGAGATGAACAGAGTGTCTGAATTAAGCAGACCACTCTTACCCAGTCCAAAGATCAGGGCTTGATCCATCACCGTTATTTATCTCACTGCACCATCCCAGTTCAGAACCTGGCTATATGCAAATCAGTCTGTCCCTGGCCCAGTGCATCATGGGAACAGGGCAGACTAAACTACCAAGCCAATTCTTCACCAGAAAGGAGACAAGCTACCGGGGACCGGTTTCTCGCATTTCAGCCGCCGTCGGCCCGGCTTGCTTGAATCCTGATGGTGCAGTGAGAAAGGGACTCATGTCTGAGTATACCCTGCCACACCTATAGTGGCCAAAAACGATTCAGAAAAGGGGGTGGTGATGAACAGAGTGTCTGAATTAAGCAGACCACTCTTACCCAGTCCAAAGATCAGGGCTTGATCCATCACCGTTATTTATCTCACTGCACCATCCCAGTTCAGAACCTGGCTATATGCAAATCAGTCTGTCCCTGGCCCAGTGCATCATGGGAACAGGGCAGACTAAACTACCAAGCCAATTCTTCACCAGAAAGGAGACAAGCTACCGGGGACCGGTTTCTGGCATTTCAGCCGTCCTCGGCCCGGCTTGCTTGAATCCTGATGGTGCAGTGAGAAAGGGACTCATGTCTGAGTATACCCTGCCACACCTTTAGTGGCCAAAAACGATTCAGAAAAGGGGGTGGTGATGAACAGAGTGTCTGAATTAAGCAGACCACTCTTACCCAGTCCAAAGATCAGGGCTTGATCCATCACCGTTATTTATCTCACTGCACCATCCCAGTTCAGAACCTGGCTATATGCAAATCAGTCTGTCCCTGGCCCAGTGCATCATGGGAACAGGGCAGACTAAACTACCAAGCCAATTCTTCACCAGAAAGGAGACAAGCTACCGGGGACCGGTTTCTGGCATTTCAGACGTCGTCGGCCCGGCTTGCTTGAATCCTGATGGAGCAGTGAGAAAGGGACTCATGTCTGAGTATACCCTGCCACACCTATAGTGGTCAAAAACGATTCAGAAAAGGGGGTGGTGATGAACAGAGTGTCTGAATTAAGCAGACCACTCTTACCCAGTCCAAAGATCAGGGCTTGATCCATCACCGTTATTTATCTCACTGCACCATCCCAAATCAGAACCTGGCTATATGCCAATCAGTCTGTCCCTGGCCCAGTGCATCATGGGAACAGGGCAGACTAAACTACCAAGCCAATTCTTCACCAGAAAGGAGACAAGCTACCGGGGACCGGTTTCTGGCATTTCAGCCGTCGTCGTCCCGGCTTGCTTGAATCCTGATGGTGCAGTGAGAAAGGGACTCATGTGGAAGGGTATACTCAGATGTGAGTCCCTAGCTCATTGCACCATCAGGATTCAAGCAAGCCGGGCCGAAGACGGCTGATATGCCAGAAACCGGTCCCCGGTAGCTTGTTTCCTTCCCAGTATAAGAATTGGCTTGGTAGTTTGGTCTGCCCTGTTCCCATGATGCACTGGGCCAGGGTCAGACTAATTTGCATATAGCCAAGTTCTGAGCTGGGATGGTGCAGTGAGCTAAAAAACGGTGATGGATCAAGCCCTGATCCTTGGACTGGGTAAGAGTGGTCTGCTTAATTCAGACACTCTGTTCATCACCACCCCCTTTTCTGAATCAATTAGTTTAATTGACATCCCTCAAAAAATCTTTGCACGAGTCTTGCTCCTCAGGCTTCAATCCTGGATGGATGATAAGAGTGTACTTTCCCCCCTCCAGGCAGGGTTCAGGGAAAAATTGTCGACCCTGGACCAAGTACTAAGATTACAACTGCTGTACTGGAAGACGGTCTGCCTGGAGGGGGGTAGCCTCTATTTAATATTCGTAGACCTGAGGTCTGCCTTTGACTTGGTGCCAAGGGAAAAATTGTGGTCAGTTTTACTTGAGTTGGGGGCCCCTGTGTATTTAATTCAACTTATTAGGCGCTTACATGAAAATAACTATGCGCAAATAAGATATGGAAGGGATGGAAAACTGACAGCACCCATACCTATTAAACGTGGCGTACGCCAGGGCTGTGTTCTGCCGCCAACTTTGTTCAGCCTCTATATTATCAGTCTGATAGACGCTCTGTCACTAGAAAGAGATTTAGATGCCCCAAAATTAGCTTTACAAAGAATCTCAGCAATGATGTTTGCCGATGACACCCTTTTGGTATCTAAATCGCCTATGGGGATTCAAAGGGTTTTGGATAGATTTCAGTTATTCTGTGAGGAAAGAGGTCTTGAGATATATTTACAGAAAACAAAATTTATGGTGTTTAACAAATCAAAGAGCACCCGTCCAAAACCTTCACTTAACGGTAAACCCCTTGAAAGAGTATCATCTTTTATATACTTAGGCATCACCATTACTGATACCATCGACTGGGGGGCTCACATTGTGAAGTCAACACTAAATTTGGCCCAGTCGACAGGGGGCATCATGAAGGTTTTTAACAAGTCAGAAAATAGCGCTGTCAGCCCGGCGTTAGAAATCTACAGGGCTCAGGCACGAGGGGACACAATATATGGCGCAGAGCTCTGTGGTCATTGCAACTCCGAGCCATTATCACAGGTTGAAAAGCACTATATTAAGAACTTATTTAGGCTGCAGCGCAGCACTCCTTTAGCCCCACTTCGATTAGATGTAGGACTAATAGCATTAGTAGAAGTGTTGAGTATTAGACCACTACTGTACTGGCATCGTCTGTGGTCGACTCGTGAACTTCTCCCATACAAAGAAGAATTGTCTGAAGTTCTGAAGATGAGGGGTGCTGTTAGATTGCCCTGGTTTGCCACATTAAGCATTTGTTGATAGATATGGGCCTGGGGGAGTGTTGGGCTGAACCAGAGCTAGCTTGTACACTATTCTCCAGGAAACAAATGAAGGCTCATTATGAAAGCACAGAATGGCTTTATTGCACTCCAGTTCTAAAACAGGCAAACTAACTAAAGCCTTTCTGGAAATAAAGGAGAGTGCTACCTTTGAGAAGGTCTTAGATCACAATTCAGATTTGGGGTCCTGCCTCTCTGCAGTTTTGCATTGAAGTGGAGAGCTCAAAATGCGGCCCTGTGCCCAGCCTGTGATTATCCAGAGGAATCAGAGTTGCATGTTTTTTTAGTTGCCCAGACTATAATAAAGTGAGGAAAAGATGGCTGGTGCAGACTTGGAGGAACCTGGCCAGTAGGCGCTGTATTGAAGTATATAGGATACTGAAGTACGATCTTAACATCCCAGTTGTCTACTCAGTCGCAGGATTCCTGTTTTCTATGTGGTCCACCAGAAGGGTATTTTTAAAAGCGGTTTCGGTTTCGGTTTCAAAGCTTTATTCGAGCAATATACTCATAAAAGCACAACATACATTTAAAAAATACATTAAAAAAAATACAAGACAGAAAATTAACCATCTTGTACATTCAGTGGTAAAAACCGTTGTGCAAGCTTTGACAAGAAGGAAATAAAAACAGTTAAAAACACATTTACTCAAAAATCAATGTACATTAGAGGAGATAGACCTCCGTCTGATGGAGCATGCCCGCCCCAGGTATTTTGCAGTTCCCAAAACAATTTGCAAATCAGTGGAAGTACAAATAATTCTTAGCGCCTCAACACCACTTGAGTTCCTACAAACGGGAACTAGCCATACTCTTCGAGGGGTTGCGTATGCCTCACAAAGGAATAAGAAGTGGCCTATGCTTTCCTTGGCTGCACCACACACTGAGCAGCACGAGTTGGTCGTACTCCTCCACCTGCCCGTCAAAGATCTCAGGGGGAGGGAACCAGCTCTTAGCTGAAACATTAGCTTCCTGTCTCCTGGGACGGTGATACTGTCCCAGTAAAGTTCTAATAATGGACACTGTTTAATTTCCAAGAAGCGCCCCCCCATCGTGTCAGATCTCATTCTGCTCCAGAGTCTGCCATCTACTCTATCCCAATATAAACTTTTGATCGTATTTTTACTAGGAAAAACTTCCCCAGAGGGATTATCCCAAAGTTTGGAGAGGCCGAGTTCTCCTAAAGCAGCCCTGAGGTGTTTGAGTCATGTTATTTTATGGAAAACATCTGCTTTAATTATTACAAGGAATCCATCGGCATAGTGCCGTATCTCTGGGGTGGTCCAGAGGCGTCGCCAATAGAGGATTGGATGCAATCTTACTCGGTTCTCTGACTGATCTTCTCCCCAGATCAAGACCAAGCGGGATTAGTGGGGTACTCTGGGGAAGTCCCGTTATACCCCTAATAAACCTATTCTCTGATGTCTGCAAGGGAAGAACCTTGTCAAAGCCCCATAGTTCCGCCCTGTACAGGGCAGACCCAATGACCTTGGCGTCATAAACTGCCAGGACTGCTTTGATAGGTTTAGATTTAGATTTTTTGTGTTCAACCCTTAATGCTCCCGCGACCTGCTGGTGTTTCAGGACTGCCTTTTCTATATGATAGGACCACTTTAAATTGTTAGTGATCTGGACCCCAAGGTAAGTAAATACATTAACCACCTCTAACTCTCAGTTATTCAAAAGTATTTTTGGGCGAGCTCTACGCCTAGGCGAGAAAGTCATCAGCTTGGTCTTGCCCACATTCACTTCCAAGCCGTGTTGCCCGCAAAAGTGGTCAAAGATATGTAAGGCACGCTGCAGGCCACCCGGTGTTTTGGACAAGATCAATGTGTCGTCGGCGAACATCAGGATCGGGACCCTGATGCCCGCCAACGAAGGTGCATCAACACAAGCATCCAACATCCGAGCCACAATTCCGTTAATAAATAACGAAAAGAGCAAGGGTGCCATTGCACATCCCTGGCGAACACCACGCTCGACGGGAAAGTCGGCGGTAGATTCACCGTTCGTGCCACACTGAACCCTGGCAAAATTAGCCTCGTGCAGCCTCATAATTAGGGTAAGTAACTCGGCTGGGAGACCAATTTCACTCAGGACTGCCCAAAGCTTTCCCCTTGGGACCAGGTCGAAGGCAGCCCGCAAGTCGACAAAGGCGACATACAGACTGCCTTCGCCAAGCACCACCGTCCCCCATTGAAGTAAGGTAAACCGAAACACCTGGTCAACCGTACTTGTGGCCCGCCTAAAACCGGCCTGGTAAGGAGACAATGCACTATTCTCTTCAACCCAATCCATTAGCCTATTTACCACCATTCTCCCTACCACTTTCTGAATGGTGGCAATCAAGCTTATTGGTCTATAGTTAGCCGGGAGGGACCTATCCCCCTTTTTGTAAATGGGTATAATAATTGCCCTTTCCATACTTCTGGGACTTCAGCTCCTTTTGCAATAGAATTTCCCAGGAGGGAAACATACTTGGCCCATCGGCCCATATCATTTTTAAAGACATCAGAGGGTATTCCGTCAAGACCCGGGGCCCTTCCCCCTTGGGCAGCACATATTGCAGTCTCAGTTTCTTTAAAAGAAAACAGATTTCCAGTTGCAAAAACCACTGGAATCGTTTTCACAAACCCAACCTCCTTGGACTCTGCATATTGGGGTTTAAAGTATTCCACCCAGGCACCCTCAGCGACGTTGTTATCGGGCCTGTTCGGAGTGCCACCTCTACCCCACTTTAATAATCTCCAAAACAACCTGGAGTCCTTGACCCCTGACGCTTCCTTTAACTCTGCCCAATACTCTTCATCCCATGTTTTTTTCGCTAGTAATATACTAGCCTTGTAGTGCTTCCTAGCCTTGCCAATAACTTCCCTATCCCTATTCCTAATAGCGCTACCTAAGGCTAACCTGGCTTCCCTGCACTGGTGGTTAAACCACCTAGCTGGTTTAGGTGATTGTTTCATGTTTTTCTTACGTGCCCTCATGAAATGTGGTCTTATGTGGGAGAAGAGCTTATTGTGTATATCCAATATTTCCCTAGACCGTGGGTTGACGGAATTTTCAGACTCCATTGCAGCGATTGCAGCATCCAACTCAGAACTTATAAAGTCCATTGAATCCGCATTCGCCAAGACACTTAGCCAATTAAGTCTACGCATATCGTTTGTCATTATGGGCATTTGATCTTCATTCAGTTGCTGACTATCTGGCATGAACCAGTTGTGGTCCACACAGAGGGGATTGTGGTCACTTTCCAATCTACCCTCTACTTTCATGTCCCATACCCACTGCCATAGACTAAGGCTGCAAATGACATAATCTATCCTACTACGGCTAAGACAATTGTCAAAAGTACAAGCCCCTTCACTGTCACCTTTCGTTCTCCCATTGAGATCTCTTAACCCATATTCCAGGCAGATGGCATTCATTAACAAAATATCTTTAGTCCATCGTTTGACAGGAGCCAGGTTTAGGATCGGGACACCCCATTGTGTGTCCTCGTCCTGCCCCAGAGGATCATCTATACTATCTAGTGGCTCAAAGGTCCTGTTCAGGTCGCCCGCTACTATGATTTTATTCCCCAATGACTGTGATTCTAATGAGGTTAACAGGGCCTCTAGAGTGGGGGAGCTTCCTGAGTTGGTACCCCTAGCATAAATATTATAAATATCTGTCATTCCTCCCTTTTCCGAAGCCAATCTTAGCATTTGGATGTCCCTACAGCCCAGATCAACCACTTTTACTTCTATTTGTAGGTTTTGTTTCACCCAAGCTGTGAGGCCACCCATTGGTCGACCCCTAGGACCTTTACTTGCCGGGATTGAGAAGTTTAGATATCCAGGGAAAAAAATAGGGTCACATGCCCATGTCTCCTGGAATAGACAGACTTCAAAACCATTAACAAAGTCTATCCAATCCTGGGACATCAGTTTGCCGGCCAGCCCGGCGATGTTCCATGAGAAAAACTTCCCTATACTTGGGCCGTCCCTGGGCACTGGTCCTACAGGAGACCTCATTGGCAGATTTATCGGGGTTACATCAGCTCCCGCCCTATGCCTTATTACGTCTGTATTATTATGCTCAACCCCTGGTTGCTTAGGATACCTGAAATAATTGGATCCTCACCCCCAGATATTTGGTTACATTCATCCCATGATTTCTCCAAAGTCACAAACCCCAAGCCAGTATATATTCCATTAGGTTCCACATTTTGGTTCTTGAGAAGTTTAACAGAATTCCCACATGGGTTCCGGCTAGTCATAACCTTTACGTTATTCATACAGTTGTCAAGCATCTGTCAATACCCCCACCCCGGCTCCCTCAGTGGTCCAAAACAATTAGTATTTATGCCACCATAATAATTATTCCGTTGAAATGGTACAGTAAAGGGGTCAGACCCTAGAAACGGGACATTGGTTAAGGATCTTGGGTAAGTTGTCATGACAGATTCCACACCCGCTGGTCTTGGGTAAAAGAAAGTAAGATCCACAACACCAATTCCCCCACAAGTTGTACCCCCTTCATGCTTTGTTATCAAACTTGCCACCCTAGGATCTTGAAAATTGACAACTATACAATCACCCCCCACTTTCTTAGAGGTACAACCCATCCACTCCGTCCTTCTTACTCCAACAATCAAACCATCTACTTCCCCGGGGAGTGGTCTATTTACCCTTAACCAATGCATTACCTTATTTTTTAGCATTTGGAAGGATTCCCTTTGCCCAACCAATAGTGGTGGTACATTTATAAGGACAGCCACGTAGGGAAAAGAATCTGGGGTAAGATTCATGTAAGGTATCCTGCGCGGTGCCTTCGATGGGGGTGGTTTAGGTAGACGTTTGGCAGGAACCACGGATCCAGAAGAAGAGGTGTGTGTGGTTGTTGAGAACTGCTTGATAGTATTTTTTTGTTCCCAGCGATGTTTCTGCTACTGCTGACTGCAGTATCATTACAGGACGTTGGATTGTTCAATGGGACTTGAGGGGCGTTGGATGGGGGGGCAACAGTCCTAGTACAATCTTTTGTACCCGTAACAACTGTGACAGGAGGCTTAGCTACTTTGTTGGTCTTACTACTTGGGTTGTTTTTTGGCTCCAAATTCGTCTTTTTATTTTTCCCTTTACCCTGGAGCCCACTTGGGGTGCCATCCACAGGTGGGGGGGGGGTACAACAGCCGACACACCTTTCTCCTGCCCACTAAGTTGGTGAGGATTACTACACTCCCCTATCCTTATGTGGGACTTTATTAGTGATTTAGTAGTGAAAAAATTGTCCAAGGTTGCCTGCTTGAAGTGGTCTAACCTATCGGCTAGTTTTTTGACTCGTTCCTCGAGCGGAGTCAAAAGAGACCTCATTAGCTTCTCCATCTCGAGTAGCAGGGTAGGGGTGACGTGTAAAGACTCAACCACTCCCATTTCTGGGAGATCATTGGTCTTGGAGCTGGGACTAACTGGCACTTTTCCCCCCTCGAGAGACAGGGGGAGAGCTACAGGAGGAAACTCTGGCAACCCCATAGATAGTACATCAGTGCTATTCACGCCAGAACTAACCACCTCAGGAGCTGCCCCCACCTCATATGTTTTTTCCCCGTTGGAACCAACCTCAATGGGTTCCTGGGAAGAGCGAGAACATGCTACAACTTTCCTTATTTTTTTGGGGGGTTTAGACAAGTAGCACTTCTTTGAGGCGGGACATCTCTTCCTTTTGGAACATGACTTTGCTCTAACCACTTGGTTTAACACACTCTGTTGGGCCGAATTCGGCTGCCCTATTGATGGATCAGTGGGTAAGGGCGGTGTACTTCCAAGGGGAGAGCGAATGTCAGAGTCCACTTGCGAGTCGGTCAACAAATCAATCGTAGGGGGGAAGGCATAAGAAGTTTCAACTACCGCTGGCAGAGTTAAGGAAGACCGAGGGGAAATCAATGCCGGGAAAACTTGCGGTTGTCTTTTTTCCAAGGGTATTTTAAGAAGTTCAATTGACTGCCTACGCTCAGCGCGTCTCTCCGCCAGTGCAATCTCTTTGTCAATATCGGTGGCTACCCGAGAAAAATATTTATCCAAAGGGCCCGAGATTGCTGACCCCACCTCGACCGGAGATAGGATGCCGATGGTGGAGGTTGTAGGTGATGTCATTTTGGTAACCTAAGTGTTTAAAGAAAGTACTAAGTTCTACAGATGACAATACCTACAATTGTTTTGAACACCAGCTCACAAAGGATATAACTGAATGTCACAAATACAAGATGACAGAGGGGGGCCCAGCCCGGCCTCCCTCGGCCCCTGACGGTCACAGACGGTCCCGCCCTTGTCCCGGTCTTCTCCCGGGACGCTCCCGCGCAGCGGGGGTAACAACTCCTGTTATAGGAGAGAGGTGTTCGGGGGCGGGTCAGACAGGGAGAGCGTCCAGGTGCAGGTGATAACAACGCAGGGACTCCTGGGAAATGGAGTCCCTGTCTCTCACCTGGCGCTCGCAGCCCTGCTAATCCCCCACAGTCTCTGGTCCAAAGTCACAAGCCAAATGAAGCGCCCAGGCAGACGGGCGATGCAGGACCCGCGAAGCGGGTACCGCGAGGTTCCAATAAATTAGGAAGCAAAGCAGCAAACAGAAAGCTCTCCCTCTCTCCACGGCAGCATGGCGTAGGTGTCTCCCAATGCAGCAAAGACAAGCAGGCACCTTTCACTCGGTGCTCGGGGGGCGGGTCAGACAGGGAGAGCGTCCAGGTGCAGGTGATAACAACGCAGGGACTCCTGGGAAATGGAGTCCCTGTCTCTCACCTGGCGCTCGCAGCTCTGCTAATCCCCCACAGTCTCTGGTCCAAAGTCACAAGCCAAATGAAGCGCTCAGGCAGACGGGCGATGCGGGACCCGCGAAGCGGGTACCGCGAGGTTCCAATGAATTAGGAAGCAAAGCAGCAAACAGAAAGCTCTCCCTCTCTCCACGGCAGCAGGGCGTAGGCGTCTCCCAATGCAGCAAAGACAAGCAGGCACCTTTCACTCGG
This sequence comes from Lissotriton vulgaris, assembly GCF_964263255.1. Lineage (NCBI taxonomy): Eukaryota > Metazoa > Chordata > Amphibia > Caudata > Salamandridae > Lissotriton > Lissotriton vulgaris. The sequence continues at coordinate 1,019,583,657 of NC_141687.1, read as the reverse complement.
TGCTCGGGGGCGGGTCAGACAGGGAGAGCGTCCAGGTGCAGGTGATAACAACGCAGGGACTCCTGGGAAATGGAGTCCCTGTCTCTCACCTGGCGCTCGCAGCCCTGCTAATCCCCCACAGTCTCTGGTCCAAAGTCACAAGCCAAATGAAGCGCCCAGGCAGACGGGCGATGCGGGACCCGCGAAGCGGGTACCGCGAGGTTCCAATGAATTAGGAAGCAAAGCAGCAAACAGAAAGCTCTCCCTCTCTCCACGGCAGCAGGGCGTAGGCATCTAACGAACCATTGGATAAGTTACAGTAAATGATAAGATTATTACTGTTATCTGGTATAACCTCCCTCTGTATTATAGTACACAATTCTCTACTGAAGGGTTTTTTCCTGTTGTTTTTTATCAAAGTTTTTTACTTAAGCTATTTATTTATTTAAAGAACTATGCACTTTCAACAAACTTGTATGTATATATGTCATGATCACATCGTTCGCCTCCCACCCTCCTTTTTTAAAAATCGAATTAATGTATCTACTAAATGACGTCTCTAGTGTTTTCAACCTTCTTGAAATGCCAAGTTTTACATTTTTTTATGTATATGTAAAAATGAATGTTTTTATATGCTGCACTTTTAAGGTCACAATGACCGAAATAAAGTTTCTTCGAATGAATGATTTACATAAGTAAAATCATAAAAGCGAGAAAACAAGATAAAATAAATTACGCAAACTTGAACATCCACAATTAAAATTTTAAAGGTAAAAAGATTCAAATCTAAAAACAGCTGGAGACCAAAATCATAATTACATAGACACATTCTTCCTGTAGCGAATCACTTGCAATCAAGGTATTTGTAAATTACTTGGTGAACTGGACATAAGGTATACATGCGCCGAAACTGACTTAGGATATAGTTTTCAGTCTACAAGTGTTGAGGAACTCGAGTAGCCTGTGAAGATCTGAAGCCAGGACGCAGTTCCAAGGAACATGCACTGTGCCCATGGATACAGAGGCTAGTCAAACAGTCCTGACTTTTTTTTTTGCTGTCTAGTATCCTGAACAACAAACCAATCAAAAATGACCTGCTGGCAGGGCCAGGCTTCATACCCCATGGTAGAATCCATAAGAGGTAAGACTATTGCTGCGGAGACGGGGGCAGATGGTCCAGAAGCCAAAAGGAAGACTGGGAGTCAAGGATAGGACTAGGGCAAGCCATGGGGCACAACTGTGAGTCAAGGACAGCAGAAAATATATTGTTCTTGCTCCTCAGAGATGAGAGTAATATTCTGCAGGACAAAGCCAGACAATGCCAGAATATGGGCAGGGCACTGGGTACCTTCTTGCTGCCTGGGAACACTTGGCTCATTGTAAATGGTCCCTCGGTGTCTTTGATTCCACCTCAAGCCCTCTGTTTGCCAACAGCACCTCTATAGATCACCACTGCTTTTCCCTCATTGCACCAGCAGTTCACGGTCCTACTGCACCCTGGATTTCTTTAGTTACATCTCTGCTGTCATTATTGATGTTGGAGCAGCGCAATGCAAAACTCCATCTTCTATACAGCATTTATATGCATTTATGTGCATTCATTTGTGATCCATTTATTCAATGTGTGCCAATAATGTGCATTCTATTCTAACAAGAATTATATTAGGTCACGGCTCATTAACCTATTGAGAAGTTATACTAAGGCCAATGATAGTCAAAATAATCATGTTTACTAAATGTGCTCACTTAATGATAACAATTGCTTGATTGTTAAGAATTAACAATACTGTAATGTGCTTCCATCTTTAATTTTCAAGTTCACTTAACTTGGCTTTGGGCTCTAATTGATTATTCTCATATATTAAAGTTGCCAGTGTGCTGTTTTACTTCTCTTTGCAGGTGCGTTATCAGGTTCTTCGCTAGCTAAAGAAAGGTTTATTTGTATGTATTAGACTGCTGGTGAGGGCTGCTGGGAGACAGTTGGCAGCTGGCATGAAGAGATGATGGTAAAAGGAGACTCCTGTTCCCACTGTACAAGGAAGATGAAACTCTCAAGGACTATCAGATCCCTTGCTCATTGCACCATCAGGATTCAAGCAAGCCGGGCCGAAGACGGCTGAAATGCCAGAAACCGGTCCCCGGAAGCTTGTTTCCTTCCCAGTGAAAGAATTGGCTTGGTAGTTTGGTTTGCCCTGTTCTCATGATGCACTGGGCCAGAAACAGACTAATTTGCATATAGCCAGGTTCTGAGCTGGGATGGTGCAGTGAGCTAAAAAACGGTGTTGGATTAAGCCCTGATCTCTTGACTGGGTGAGAGTATTCTGCTTAATTCAGAAACTCTGTCCATCACCACCCCCTGTTGTTTAATTATTTTGTCCACCATAACCGTGGAAGGGTATACTCAGACGTGAGTCCCTTGCTCATTGCACCATCAGGATTCAAGCAAGCCGGGCCGAAGACGGCTGAAATGCCAGAAACCGGTCCCCGGAAGCTTGTTTCCTTCCCAGTGAAAGAATTGGCTTGGTAGTTTGGTTTGCCCTGTTCCCATGATGCACTGGGCCAGGGACAGATTAATTTGCATTTAGCCAGGTTCTGAGCTGGGATGGTGCAGTGAGCTAAAAAACGGTGTTGGATTAAGCCCTGATCTCTTGACTGGGTGAGAGTATTCTGCTTAATTCAGAAACTCTGTCCATCACCACCCCCTGTTGTTTAATTATTTTGTCCACCATAAGCGTGGAAGGGTATACTCAGACGTGAGTCCCTTGCTCATTGCACCATCAGGATTCAAGCAAGCTGGGCCGAAGACGGCTGAAATGCCAGAAACCGGTCCCCGGAAGCTTGTTTCCTTCCCAGTGAAAGAATTGGCTTGGTAGTTTGGTTTGCCCTGTTCCCATGATGCACTGGGCCAGGGACAGACTAATTTGCATATAGCCAGGTTCTGAGGTGGGATGGTGCAGTGAGCTGAAAAACGGTGTTGGATTAAGCCTTGATCTCTTGACTGGGTGAGAGTATTCTGCTTAATTCAGAAACTCTGTCCATCACCACCCCCTGTTGTTTAATTATTTTGTCATTATTGATGTTGGAGCAGCGCAATGCAAAACTCCATCTTCTATACAGCATTTATATGCATTTATTTGCATTCATTTGTGATCCATTTATTCAATGTGTGCCAATAATGTGCGTTCTATTCTAACAAGAATTATATTAGCTCACGGCTCATTAACCTATTGAGAAGTTATACTAAGGCCAATGATAGTCAAAATAATCATGTTTACTAAATGTGCTCACTTAATGATAACAATTGCTTGATTGTTAAGAATTAACAATATTGTAATGTGCTTCCATCTTTAATTTTCAAGTTCACTTAACTTGGCTTTGGGCTCTAATTGATTATTCTCATATATTAAAGTTGCCAGTGTGCTGTTTTACTTCTCTTTGCAGGTGCGTTATCAGGTTCCTCGCTAGCTAAAGAAAGGTGTATTTGTATGTATTAGACTGCTGGTGAGGGCTGCTGGGAGACAGTTGGCAGCTGGCATGAAGAGATGATGGTAAAAGGAGACTCCTGTTCCCACTGTACAAGGAAGATGAAACTCTCAAGGGCTATCAGATGTCTTCCTAATTGTTTGAGAGTGGGAATTTGGTGAGTATACAGCGTCCTGCCAAATGTTGCCACAGGATTGGTCTTGGACAGTGGGAGAGAGGTATGTATGTTCTGGAACCATCGATTGTGCTTTTAATCAGTGTTCCATAGTTAGTTTTATTGAGACTTTTCCCTGCCTTAGAAGAGAGCAGAGCTCTCTGTTGAGCTTTCCACTGAGTAGAAAGCGTTACGCTATATGCTCTTTCGTTTCCAACTGAACCTCTACTGAGGTTCACATGATGCTGACACCTTATTCCCTTCCTCTTTAGAAATCCCCAGCTTTCTTTTTCTATACTTATAGTGAGTGGGTTTCTTTATGGAACATATTATTTGGAGATTTTGAATTTTTTACATATTGCTTGTTGCTATTCTGCACTTAAAAATACTTGAATTTAGAGTACTTGAGCACCTGAATATCATGGCTGCATTGATATACTTTCTTGATCATTTTCAAATTGTTGGCCGTTGATTGATCATTAATCAGATTAATAAACCTTTTTACTTGAAATACCATCTTCTCTGTCATCATTGTGAAGCTCTTTGGTTTCAAGGTATTTGAAATGTATTTCTGATGTACGCTCCCTCTCGACACTTCAAAACGACAACCAAAGGTCCGTACAACCAGAGGGGGATACTGTTTGATGATTTTACCAATAAATTGAGGTTCAAAGATCCCCACCTCTATCAATGTCCTGTCTGGAATCGTCTCTATAACATCCCACATCGGTAGACTAAAAACAATGTTATGTGTTAGTCCTGTGTGAAGACCACTTACCCATTAAAAGTCGATTGACTATATTGAATCGGGTTCCAAGTGCTGAGCGTCAATTATGACAGAATAGAGAGTGCGTTGGAAGCCTACAAAACGGGTGTTAGCAGGAGGTCAGCCACTATACTGGAGTGGTGGAAGTCCTTCTTCCATGTTTGAATATTTATGACATAAGTTCTTATGCAGGCATTATAAGAGCACTTGGGTCACAAACATAGTGCTGGACTGGCCACACCATCATTACAGACTTCTCACAATTTCTTTTTGTTTCTCCGACCAAAACACCAGAGCAGACGGTCCTTGATGTCTCAAGAGTTTTCTTATCTGCCGGGGTGCACAAGCCATGAACGAAAGAAAACAATAACTTTGGAATTCTCATCATAAAAAGGGGCGGCATTACAACATTCATTAGTCAACTGGGCTGTGGCAAATAGGACACCAGACAAATCTTTCCATGGGTGGTACCAGCAGAGGCTTCTCCAGAAGAAACGTGGCAGCTCCACAACCAGGAAATAAGGTGAAGATCTTGGAGTCTTGGGGGTTGGTTAGTGCATAAGCTCCAGCCATTTATGGCAGAAATCCAATTCTGACAAACCCCAAATTAGGCCATGGGTAGATGTGGAGATGAAGATCTAAGAGATTGTGAAGGATAGTACAAATGAAACTTGCGGTGCAAGTAGTTACTTCCTTACTACTTGTCAGTTGTTGACACAGGCAGAGGCCCTTGAAGGTACCTTCTACTAATAGGCAGACACTGCAAGTCATTAAAATGTGAGAGTTGTGCTGAAGATCAAGGATGAGCCAAGTGGACAAATGTTTCATCATTTATAGGATAAGAATGAGCTGGAGTGAAAGACCAAGACAGAGTGAGTTGTAATAATCCAAACCGGAGAGTATAACAGCTTGGTCTGCATTCTATTGTAATAAAAACAGATAGTAATGACTTTATGTACTTTGGTGGGAAGTAAAAATTATTGATCGAAAATAAACTAGATTAGTTACTGAGGGTACGGGAAATGAAGGTGAGTCTAAAACCCCAACCCACCGGTTGGATGAGAAGTTGCAATGTCAGTCTCCCACTACAAATATCTTCTTGTCTTTGTTACAATTTAAATAAATTATGTTACACTTTTCCAATTCCTTGCCACATGCATGAGTTAGTAACTGCATAGTGAAGTAGTGTGGCTCACTGGTTAGAGGCGGCAGACCCGAGAGCAGAGGACGGCCCGGGACCAGGGTTCGATTCCCGGCGCGGCAGGTTTCTGGACCAGGGTCAGCGGACTCGATAATTCTCTCGCCTCGGTGCCCACTCTGATCAGCGTTCACACTCGGCAACTCTGGGCATTAGCTTGCCTCATCTTCACTAACGGCCCCACCAGACCGCCGGGGATGCCTGGTCTCACCCTGGAGATACCCATTAAGGGACCATCTCTCAGGGAAGCCAGGAAGGGTTTCGCAGCGGTCGAAGCGCCTTGGGACCCTACGGGTAAGTAGTGCGCTATATAAATGCCTATACATACATACATACATACATCAGTAAAGGAAATGGTTGGAGACCAATGTGGTAGTCTGGACTATATGACATCTGGTTTTGTCATGTGGTGATAACACTTTTCTTATTGTTTCATGCCCTAATTCAGGTAGTTGTGGTTTTCACTGAACACCCTAGGTGGCTGCTTCTTTCACAGGACTTGATACCTACATTTGTGTACACAAATAATCTCCTTAAATTCTTAAACCACCATCCTAATAAATGTACTTCCAGATGCCATGTGTACATTTTGTGTGCTTTATCTGTCTAGAGGCAATGGCCATGTCTGTGCTTCCTTGACTAAACACATAGATGTGTGTCAGACCACACCACATAGATGCATAGCTGCAGCACTTCACAATGCCACTGCATGGTGGGGTTGCGGAGATCGGTGTGTCTATCCACTTGTTCACCCTTTAAGTATGTTTTAACCTGAATAAACGTACTTAAGCTAAGCACACTGACTAGCAATATGAAGGCACGTCTGAATATAACACCAAAAAATTAAATTCTACTAAAAAGGTTCCACACCATGCGCCCCTATTATGCTAAGAAAATATTCTTCTTTACAGTCCGACTGATGATTACGGTATTTTTCCATACTGACAAACAATAAAAAAAAAACCTGCAGAATATCTTATCACCGGGAATTAAAAAAGGAATTGGCAACCAAGGAGAAAATTGTTAATAACATGTTTACTCTTTGCTGCGATCAAGTAAAACACTACTGCTAAACATTAACATATTGCTCACCAGTTGGATTCTATATTATTGATACAAATATTATTATACAACAATCTAAAAAGAGATGTGGAAAATGTTCACTTAATGAAACTTTGGATCGTAAAAAACACGTTCTATTTTAAAGGGCAGTTTATAGGGCGTGTCATTTCATGATTTTGATTTGATCATCAATCATCATCAATTATGTCATAACTCGCAACATTCTTCCCCTTGTGAATTTTTTTTTAGACCTACTGAACATAATACACTTAACTGAGACTAATAGTCGTGGTTTGGTTGTAGAAAGCCCAGTGAACAAGAGCGTAACCCTTCAGATGGCTCACTGCAAGCAGTAATATGCTTTATAAAGATATAACTTCTTTGATTAAAAAAATCTTCACCACTTATGAGTACTAAAGTGTAAAGAGTATATTTACCAAAAAAATAGGGTTAATTGAAATAAGAATGCATTCGATGTACACTTACATTAGAGATTTCCTTATGCTGCTCTCCTAATTGAAGACACGTTCCTAGAGAGTGAGCTATTCCGTGCCCCATGTTACAGGAGGGGCAAATCCAGTGTGCTGAATTACCACACCTGGCAATACTGCCACCACAGAGTGATTTTGCACCGGTCAAAGAGGACTAGATTCATACAAAGCGGCCGGGTGTCAGTATTCTACACAAAGTAATTTTGCAAGTAAAGTTAGTGGGTGTGAAATTACCAAACCTGGAACTACCGCATGTGAAAGGAAAAACAGGAAGTTGCTTGTTTTCCAGGAAATGCATCATCATAGAGTAATCCAGGTCGCTGTACACACAATTCTGACCCAGAAAGACTACCCCTGAACTCCCAAGCAAGCCCTACAAGCCCAGCCACTGTTCCTGGGAGCATCTGAGCTTATCCACATGGGGGAGCCATTTTGTCCTGCAGATACAATCAGCTTCTACCCTCCCACTTGAGTATCATATCAATATCCTGGCCATATAGACCTGAATATCTTGTGGGAAATATCGGTGTGCCAAAATAGCATAGGCTATGTAGGTAGGACACAAACAAATATATCTACAAATCAAATATATATAGGCAAGTATACGTTTCCTATAATTGACTCCACGTATGTATCTTTACAACATATATATCTTCAACGTAGATGTGGAGTTAGGAATAGTAAATCTGTGCTTGTGTATAACAGTTACTTTCTCAATGTTTTTGTCCTCGATATTTAGGCTGCAAAAAATTTGGGAGGCTGTCATTACCACCTGATATGCTGACATACAATCCTCCTCCTCATCTGGCAGATAGCACATGACAGCCTCCGTCAGGCTGAGAAATTTCAACATTTTAAAGAGGGTGGTGCTAGAAGGTTTGGCAGAAAAGGTTGTGAAAAATATGCCCATACTCATGGGCTACTTCATGACCAACACCAACACCTGGGTGCATGCCAGGGTATTGGAAGCCATCTCTGATAATGTCAATGCAGTGTCCTCCCACCCCTGCGATGTGAGGAGGCAAAAAAAGGTTTAAGGACTTAAAAGTATTTGAGGATCCTGTTTTCAACAACAACTTTGTGAGAACCCGGTAACTGTGGTTGATCACCCAACAATATTAATGTAGCCCTCTATTCTGTATAGGGATTATGTGATTTAATAATCTGCACCTAGTATAATGATGAAACATAGTTCCAAAAGAGGCCCCAATAATTGCAAAATCGATTCAGAACATTTAGGATTTACCTATGAATAGCAGCCCGTCCCGACGTTGTCCGGGTATGAATAGCTGCCGGCCAGTAGTATATTGTTTTGTAGAATTTAGTTTTGATAGCATTTCTTATCTGTGACAGGCCTGTGAAACGCTCTGATTCACAGTGCACTGCTGATGCACTTAAGAGTGCGCGTTCAGTAGTGTGTGAACTCGACTTTCCCTACTTTATTTTTCCTTGCAATATTATATAGCGCGAACTCGACAACATGGCATGAGCACAATTTACATTACAGAAGAACACATTCATTTGTGGTAGGCACGGGGAGACAAAGAGATTTGCCTGGACTCACAGGATGTTGAGCTGATGCCGAGATTCAAACGTAGCTCCCCAGCTCTAAAGTTTGCAATTCTAGAACTTGTGGCGGGAGGTGTGTCTAAAAGTGTATGCCAGTGCTGGCCATCAATGAGGGAGACCTGTGCATTTTTCAAATGGGTGGTGAAAAAATATAAGTATGTTGCTGGAGATGTGGGTCGCCGTGCCACCGGTGGAGGGTACACAAAAATTATTACGCAACTTTCTTTCCGCATACCATCACTCCGCATACTTTCATTACGAAAGTACCATGACTCCGCAGTGCCATTATAACGCATGGCATTACATTTTATATGCTTTTACCACGCATACATTTACAACGAAATTCGTTGTAACTGCATGAATGGTAAAAGCATGTTTTTTTAAATGTTTTGATAAGGTAAGTATGGGTATAGGGGTATATGTTTTGGGGTACTGAGATATATGTTTTGGGGTGTTTGGGTATTTTAAGGGTTCAGATATAGTTTTGGATTATGGGGTACAGGGGTAGTTTTAAGGTTTAGGGATAGGTATGGGTTTTGGGGTACAGGGGTATTTTTAGGGTATAGGGGTATTTTTAGGGTTTAGGGGTAGGTTTGGGTTTTGGGGTACAGGGTTATTTTTAGGGTTCAGGGCTAGGTTTGGGTTCTGTGGTACAGGGGAATTTTAGGGTTCAGGGGTAGGTTTGGGTTTTGGGGTACAGGGTTATTTTTAGGGTTCAGGGCTAGGTTTGGCTTTTGGGGTACATGGGTATTTTTAGGGTTATGGGGTAGGTTTGGGTTTTGGGGTACAGGCGTATTTTAGGGGCTCAGGGCTAGGTTTGGGTTTTGGGGTACAGGGGTATTTTAGGGTTCAGGGGTAGGTTTGGGTTTTGGGGTACAGTGGTATTTTTAGGGTTCAGGGCTAGGTTTGGGTTTGGGGTACAGGGGTATTTTTAGGGTTCAGGGGTAGGTTTGGGTTTTGAGGTACAGGGGTATTTATAGGGTTCAGGACTAGGTTTGGGTTTTCGGGTATAGGGGTATTTTTAGGGTTTAGGGATAGGTTTGGGTTTTGGGGTACAGGGTATATTTATAGGGTTAAGATGGGTTAGTGTTTAAGGGTGTTGGGGTATTTTAAGGAGTAAGGGTGGGTTATGATTATGGGGTGCAGGGGTATTTAAAGGGAGCAGGGTGGGATTAGCACATGATATGAGACATGGCATGAAGGGGGGAACGTACCACACGCCCCTAGCGTTTGTCACACTACTTTTATGGCATGGTTCTTTTACCTTTTAAATGTATATGGTGGGCGTCTGCATAGCCTATGTCCTTCTGCTGCAACTGCCCTTTCCAACGCTGTTTTGGGTGTTGTGATTGGTGCTGTGGTTGCTGAGATTACCCGCCTCAAAGGTTTGGGCTCTCTCTTTATTATATCAGTATGGATTCTGCATCGGTGGCATTCATCTTGCTCGGGTGAGAACGACCATGCCAATATCTTCCTACTCCTCACTTCCAGGAAGGTAGTAATGGCAGTACTTCCTTTGGTGAAGGACACCATGTGGGAATTGGTGTGCATGCAGCGGCAGGAGTCAAGGTTCGCACTGCTCCACTCAAATCCAACAGAGGGACTTATCCCTGAGAGGCAGGTTGTGTTCCCTAACCCACTACAACCCCCTAACTCCCTGCTGAGCACAGCCTTTGACCATGTGAAGCGATGGAGGGTTCTTCTGGGAAGGCCCTCGCTCAGCCCCCTTTGGGGTGGCCAACCCCCCCAACAACGGCTAACCCACCTTTTGTTTTACAAAGTGTTCAGATTCAGTGGCATTCTCACTGTACCCACCACACAAGCCTCTTGGCACACACATTTGCTCATTCACCGCAGGTGGAGCCACAGAGGGTTTCGCCACTCGATATATACATTTGTTTTTCTTTTAATAGCTCGAAAACTACTAAAATCAAAAGCTACCTTTCTGCCAAATCTGGTGTGGTTCCATTCAGCAGTTCGTGCTGTACTCGAGTTCAAAATCCCTATTGGAAATTGCATAGAGAAAATAGGTTTTGGGACCCCTCTTTTTCTCGGCTCCCGCTTGACGAATTACCCCGAAAGTTTAGACACAGCAGCTGAAGTAAGTGGTGTACTAATTTTGAAATTTTATTAAGGATTAATTAAAGTTATTAGCTAAACAAAAAATGCTTTTCCTAAGGAAACTAGGGGGGTCATTAGGATGGCGGACGGACCTGTGTCCGTCCGCCACCCCCGAGGTAGAGGGACCGTCCGCAGGGGCAGCGGCGGTCCCTCCATACCAATTAGGATGTGACCGCCACCCTGGCGGTCACATCCCGTATCTTTAACCTTGCGGCGGGTGCTGCTTGAAGCAGCACCCGCCGCAAGGTTAAAAATGCATGCTTTTCATTTACATGCACAAAGAGGCAGGCTCTGAGCGGTGCCTACTGCTTTGTGCATGCAAATGCAGGGGGGTACCATAGGTACCCCCCTTGTGCACCCCCACCCCCTCGGGCCCCCAAAGAAAAGACTGTATGCCTTTCTGTGGCGGCAATGCCGCCATGGAAAGGCATGTCCTGCAGCTTATCCTAATATGGCTGGCGGTGTTTGATAGACACCGCCACCATATTAGAGCTTTTCCGCCACGGTCGGAAGACGACCGCGGCGGAAAAGTGGCGGACGGTCTTCCCGTCCGCCGATGACCCCCCAGCCATCCTAATGCGGCGGGGGTCTTTTCATTCGCCGCAGTGGTGATTCCGCATCCTCCGGGCCGGCGGTGGCTTCCACCGGCCCGGAGGATGCGGAATCACCGCAATCCTAATCGAGCCCTAGGTCTTAATTATAACTGCCTACTGGTGGTTGCTGCAAATCCACAAATTCATGTGCCAAAGCAAGGTCCTGATAGGCTGGCCACAACTTGACAAAAAAGTTTCATTCGCCACTTTTTTTATCGGGAAATGGTCCCTGGGCTAAAGAGCAGCATCTCTAATAAATGAAGGGTTAAGGTTAGAGCTTTTCTGACCCCATTTTGCGTGCTATAGATGTGAGAAAAGCATGTACAATGGGCAGCAAAAAAAACAGAAAATGTTCTTTTTTGCCACATGGGACATCTGCGGATCCAGATTGCACCCCGTGTAAATCCACGATGGATCAGTAAATTTTGCCAACAAATCAAAAAATATATATATATCTAGAAACTCTCACACCGAGTCACACACACCCAGACAGATGCTCTTACACTCTCTGTGACACCCAGACAGACACTCCTACATCCACTCTGACACCCATACTGACACTCTCACATCCACTCACACACCCAGAGAAACACTCTCACGCCCACTCTGACAGCCAGAGAAACACTCTCACACCCACTTTGAGACCCATATAGACACGCTCACACCCACTCACACACCCAGACACTCTCACACCCAGTCTGATGCCCATACAAACATTTTCACACCGAGTGACACACACACACACACAGACACTCTCACACCCACTCTGATGCCCATAAACACACACTCACACTCACTCACATAGACAGATACTCTCACATCCAAAGTAACATCCAAACAGACATTCTCATACCCACTCACACATACAGACACTCTCATACCTCCTCACACACCCAGATGCTCTCACTCCCTCTCTGACACCCATCCAAACTCTCTCACACCCACTGACACAAACAGAAACTCCCACACCCACGGTGACACCCACAGTTGCTACAGAAATTGAGCTAAAGCAATGTCTGGAAGGGTTCTGAGGAGAATGTACCATCAAATGTAAAAGTAAAGTTATTTAGACACATTTCTTATTATGGAGGAGTAATTTTCCAAATCAGTACTATCTTATAAAGTTAAATGTAGATGCAAACTTATATTGGTATAGTAGTAAAAAGTTAAACTTATTAATGGGCTACCGCATAGATTTGCGAAGCCACTGCAAAGTTACACGGGGGTGTGTTGAGTATTGCAGTGGATTTCTGGATATATGGAAAAAAAGAATTGGGCTTCTTCGCAGTAAACATGGAAAGGGTTAAAAGAATACTGGCCATTTAAAAGACGTAGAACAAAACAAAAAGATGAAAGAAACCCTCTGATTTGTCAATTAGTGCAAATGCTTAGGTGTAGCCATTTTACCAGCTTTTCTGCTGAGAGAGGAGGAGGTTTGCAGGATTTGTGCCAGGAGATTTCATTTGAAAACAGATGTTACCAGATGTAGAAATAAAACTGAGAGCAAAGAGCTATTACAGGTATGTTAATTAGGTTGTAGTATATAAAAATATATTTTAAAAAATTTTGATTATGTAAGTTGAAAGAAAATGTGTAGCTTCTAGACAGTATACTAGAAGGGGAAATAGAAGGATGCTTTGATGAGAACATTAACTAAAGTACATTGAGCAGTTAAGGAGAAAGATGAATTTGTATACTGAATGAATTGTTCTTTCATTATGGCAATATATATTAATGTTGTGGGTGCTTGCTTATAGTATGTAATTTAATAGTACGTAATTTGCATATGCTCATACAGGCCCAGTTACACAACCACAAAAGCACTTATGTACCCATTACTGATATAGACAGACTGCCACACTCACTCACACACCCATAAAACCATATACACACCCATTTACTCACCTTTATTTTGACATTTGAGCACTAGTTTGCCATTGTAATCTGACAGGACGTCCGTAGAATGCAATCTGCACCACAGGAAGAGTTTTAAGAGGATTACTTTAGCACTCTTGAGAAGGAAGCACCCTGATTGTAGTTGACCTCAGAATCAGGGCCACTAAGGGTACTGGCTCTGGGAAGGAGGAAAATGAGTAGAGAAATGACTGAGCAAAGGTTCCAGGGGAGAGAGGGGATCCACCACAGAGAGAGAGTTCCATACTGGATTTGATGCACTGAGTAGTGTCTCCTCCCAAACCCAATGCCCTGAGGAGCTCAAGGACCGACAGGCTGAGAGGAATCTGGAGCTGGAGCTGGCCCAGGTGGCTTCAAAGGAGAGCGAATCTGAGGCTGAGAGAGCCTTGGAAGAGAAAAGGGTCTTGTTGGATCATAAAGTGACTGTCAAGGAGATGGACTTGAGGGGGCGTGGCTTGGGCGCCGATGGCGATGGTCGCCTGAGAGCTCGGCTCCGGGACTGAGCCCGTGATTATCCTGTAAATCGGAGGCTGCGGGGCACCCCAGACCCCGCATCCTGCTGAACGGACCGACGGAACCCTGCCAGGGCCCTTGGCGCGGTCTGAACGAGGGATGATCCGGCGTAAAACCGAAGTTTGCGGAGTTGCGGAGTGCGACCCAACATGGCGCCCGGACTTCATTGTCCCCCTGGCCGGATCCATTGACTTGGAGGAGAGTCGCCGGTGGCGTCTCAACCCCGGCTTCGCCGTTCCCCGGTGATCTGTGTGCTGGATATCGGTCAGATTGAACTTTCTACAACGGGAATGCACTCGGTTGGGTGACTGGGCGGATGCCCACGCTATAGTGGATCCCGCGAGCGGACATCTGGTGGTTCAGGCGGTGGCCCCACTCACGACATCGCACCTAGCTAACTTTTCCTGGCCAGTCCACCTCCATGGGAGGCGCGACACTCTGGCGCCACAAATCGTCCGGTGGGGTTGGTGACCCTCGCCCCGGGACTTTAACGGCTGAACGGGCCTGCCCGACCTGGCGGCGGTTGTCTCCGCCCCCTCATCGGTGCCCTCGGACGCCGAGGTGGTGGCGCGAGCCGAAGCGGGGAAGTTCCCACAGGCCCTGGAAAAGGAGATCTCCAGTACTCGAGTTGAGGTCCAGTAACCGGGAGAGTCGCAGCCGGAGCCAGGAGTCGCCTGCTCCTGGACCAGCACGAAGTGCCCCCGGCGCCATGGGGAAGCCTAGAGGAGCCAAGGGGGCTACCCCAGCCGCCTCAGACTCGGAGACCCAGGATAAAGAGGAACGTGGGGACCCAGAGAGTTCTAGTGGGGCATCGATGCAACAGCAATTCGACCGCGTCCTAGAGGCGATAGCAACCACGCGATCGGCCCTCCAGCAGGACATTGCCCAGGTAGCGACGAGCCTAGGTCTCCTTAGAGCGGACCACGGCAAACTTTCAGACCGGGTCAAGGAAGTGGAGAGCTCGGTAAAGACCTTGGAGCCGGCGCAGCGAACCTTGGCTGCGACTATGAAAGATGCCCTATCCCGGATTGCGACCCTGGAGCAGAGAGCGGAGGACGCGGAAGGCCGCAACAGGAGGAACAACATCCGTGTGGTGGGCCTTCCGGAAAAGATCGAGGATGGCGACATGGTGGCATACTTGGAGGCCTGGCTCCGTGACACGGTGGCCCCGGAGGGGCTATCCTCCTTCTACACCTTGGAGCGTGCCCATAGAGTCCCGGCGCGGCCACCACAGCAGGGACGTGCCCCGAGACCTGTGGTGGCGCGGTTATTGCACTTTCGGGACAGAGACTTCATCCTAAATGCCGCCAGGCATAATGGTCCATTCAAAGTGGCGAACAGTCAGGTGAACATCTTCCCGGACTACACCTACGAAACTCAACGCAGGCGGTTCTCCTTCCTGGCGGTCAAGCGCGAGCTCCGGAGCGAGGGCATCTAGTACTCGCTCCTTTATCCTGCAAGGCTCCGCATCATTGTCGATGACAAGACTCAATTCTTCGACACCCCGGAGGATGTCTGTGCCTGGCTCGAGCTTTATAGAGCGGGGAAAGATGGCTTCGGCTCCTCATCCCAACAGGCGGAGGAGCCGGAACAGAGACGGCGATCCAGGAGGATTAGGAGTCGCCGCGGCCGCTCGGGGGGGCCCTCAACTGCAGAGACGTCGACGGAGCGGAAGGGAGTGCTGGAGATGTTATCTGCGTTGTCTGGCTCACGGGACGATGCCATTGAAGAGGAAGCAGACCCGGGTGACGAGGGGGCACCATCGGATTCCGAGGACTCAGTGACTGATAGCGCCCATACACCGGTGATCACACCGAAATCGGTGGAAGACCTTCTGGATGGACAGGGGTAACGGGGTGAGCTACCTCATTTTGGGAGGGGGCCCGGCAGGGGGGTGGCGGATGCCGTCAATTGATGCTGACAACGAGGATGGGAAGGGTGGGGTGCCCTGGTTCTGCCCCGAGGGTCATCGGCACTGTTTTGGGCTTGTATTAGCCCCGGTAGTCTGAGCGTCGAGGGCCCACTGCCTCCGCCCGGCCCGCACCTGGCCCTTAAGGCCTTCCTACGGTGGCGACCGCAGGATTAGTAGGGGTTATTGGGTTGTTGGAGGGTATGGTTTGGATGGGATCTGGATGGTGCTGTTTGGGTCCTGTTCTGGGGAGGGTGGGTGGGGGTCTGGTTCGTTCTTGGGTTGTCCGGTTTTGGTTGGGGAAAATGGCCGCCATCAGTGCTGGGATGAACGATGTCCTTTCTTTGTTGGGACCCAGAAGGGGAGACTTTGCGAGAACAGTATGGGACAATGGCTGATGTTGCTAACTTGAAATGTGTTACTTGGAACGTGCGGGGGCTTCATACTATGTCCAGGCGCCACAAAGTCCACGCTTATTTAGTGCGTAGGGGAGTGCAAATGGCGCTGCTGCAGGAAACTCATCTGAACAGGGCGGAAGGGGCGGCGCTACAGCGTAGATGGAGGGGGCAGGTCTTTTGCACTTCGTACTCCGCGTATGCCAGAGGGGCGCTGATATGGGTTAGAGCTGGGGTCCCCTTCCAGGTCACGAAAACAGCGATAGATCCAGAGGGGCGTTACGTGGCTATCTCGGGCACCTTGGGAGGGAGGGACTTGAACGTTTGCTGTGTGTACGCTCCTAATATAGACCAGACTGCCTTCCTTTCCAGGTTATCGGGCTTGTTGGCCCACTTCTTCTCTGGGCCCCTTCTGCTCGGGGGAGATTTCAACTCAGTAGTAGACGTAGACACTGACCGCTCGCATCCACCCCTTCCCGATTCTCCGGTTCGTCGCATGGCTAAGGGTCGTAAAGACTGGCAGACCCACTGGGGTCTGACGGATATCTGGAGGGCGCACCACCCCACATCTAGGGACTATTCATACTTCTCGAGCCTCCATGAGTTGCATGTTCGACTGGACGGATTTCTGGGCTCGCCCGAACTGGTTTCGGCAGCGGTCCGATCTGAATACTTGTCCAGAACCATTTCAGACCATAACCCCCTCCTACTGGCCCTTCGCTGGTTCCCCGGGGCGCCGGCGGTGCCCACCTGGAAGCTACGGCCCGAGATTCTTGAGGACAGTGTTTTCAGGGCGGACCTAGGTGATAAGATATCGGAGTACTTTGCGTCCAACGGCGGTACCGCGAGTACCAGAGCGTTAGAGTGGGATGCTTTTAAGGTAGTGGTGAGGGGTTATTGTATTTCCAAAAAGGTAGGTATGAGGCGAGTTATCCTAGCTGACCTAGATGCAGCGGACCGGGAACTCCGCGAGTTGGAAATTCGCCGCCCCGGGCGCCCTGAATTACAGGTACGTACGGTGGAGGCGAGAGAGAAGGTGGCGGCGGAGGTCGAACGGCTTCGCTGTTTTGACTACAAGGCCTATACGGTCCGGTCCATCGCGGAAGGGGATAGGTCGAGTGCGTTACTGGCATGGTTGGCCAACCCTACGCGTCAGTCCTCAATGACGACAAGTATCCATAAGGCAGACGGAACCGAGGTGTACACTCAGCCGGAGATTCTCAGCTGCTACCGGCATTATTACGAACGTTTGTACCGCAGTCGCTCAGCCCAGGACCCTGACCGGCTCGATAATTATTTACGCCCACTGGAACTCCGAACAGTGGAGCAGGAAGTGGCGAAAGCCCTGGGGTCCGACATAGAATTGGGAGAGATCCATAGTGCCATTAAACGGATGGCGAGGAATAAGACCCCGGGCCTAGACGGCCTGCCCGTGGAGTTTTATGCAGCTTATGCTGACCTCCTAGCCCCTAGGTTATTGGTAGTCTACAGAGAGGCGAAGAGGCTGGGGCGGCTCCCGAGCTCGATGTGTGAGGCGTTGGTGGTTCCTCTCCTCAAGCCAGGAAGGGACTCGTCCGACCCGGGGTCTTACCGTCCTTTATCGATGCTGACGGTTGACTATAAAATACTGAGCAGTATCTTGGCCTCGAGGCTGCTGGGACACATGAGCTCCCTGGTGCATGAGGATCAAGCAGGTTTTATCCCTAGGCGTAACACGACTATGAACATTCGCAGGTTGTTCCGCTTGCTAGGGGAACCGTTTGTGGATGCCCCGTCCCCGGTTGTCTTATCGGTGGACCTAGAGAAGGCTTTTGATAGCCTGGAGTGGGACTACCTTTGCACTGTGTTACGGAAGTTCGGCCTCGGTGAGGGCTTCGTCAGATGGACCACAGTTCTCTATGCCTCTGCATCGGCCAGGGTCCGAGCGGGACCACTGATTTCCTCACAATATCCGGTGGAACGAGGCACGATGCAGGGATGTTCGTTGTCCCCACTTCTTTTTGCGCTGGCGGTGGAGCCACTCGCGCTGCATCTTCGATCGGGAGCCCACTATACGGGCCTGTGGACGCCTTCGGGCCCGCACTATGTTTCGCTGTATGCAGACGACCTGCTGCTCTTCCTAGAGGACCCGCTCGACGCTTTACATGGAGCGGCGACGGCGCTCACGGAGTTTGGGGAGGTCTCGGGCCTCCGGGTGAATTGGTCCAAGACATGTCTTTTCCCGGTTCGCAAGGGCGCCCCCGCCCCTACTCTATGTAGGGAGATCAGGTGGGAACCCGACTGCTTTAAATACCTGGGGGTGTACGTCTATCATGACCCACCCGACCTCCTGGACGGTAACGTTGCCCGCAGCACTCGAGCACTTCGAGGTTGTATGGACTTCTGGGCCACGCTGCCGCTATCGGTGGCGGGGCGGATTGCTCTGCTTAAAATGGTGGCGCTTCCCCGGCTGTTATATTATTTCCGGACACTACCGATCTGGATCCCACCGGCCACGTTTCGACTACTAAGAACTATGATAGTCGGATTCCTCTGGGGCTCGGGCCGCCGTCGGGTGGCCCTCAAGACCCTGATGAGGCCGAAGGATGAAGGTGGGCTTGCGGTGCCGGACTTTGAAAAGTATTATCTGGCGGCGCAGCTCCAGACCTTCACCGAGGAGATCGCCCGGGAATTCCGGGGCCCGGAAGACAGAAGGGGGACAGGCATGGCCAGGCATGTTCTCTCCTTCATAGCGCTGCGACAACGTTTGGCCCTACGGGACTTGTCGCTGGAGGAGCGGACCGTTCGCCTGTGTTGGAACCGAGCTCACGCCCGAGGCCAACTGAGAAAACCGTATGCGCCCGAAATACCTTTGGGGATGCTGACGGCCCTCCCCCATGGAGGCGATTGGTCACGATTGGCGGCCTGGGAGGACGCCGGCTTACAGCTGGTAGGGGATCTATATGAGGACGGAGCGCTCTTGCCCTTTCAGGAGCTTATTGATCGCTTCGAGATCCCACGTGGCGACTTTCTGCTGCACTCGGCCATTGTCCGAGCGATCCAGGCGCACTGGAAGAGCGGGCAGGAGGAACCCACTTTATCTCCGGTGTGCCAATACGTGATGATGTCTGCGGGCACGGTGAAGGCGGTCACTTGCCTTTACGGTAGACTGATCAACGAAGGATTGGCTCCTCTCACTACTTTGAGAAACCGCTGGGAGGAGGACATTGGCAAGGAGATCCCGGAGACGACCTGGTGCCAGTTGGTACGGCGAGCCTGGAAGGGCACGCGCCACGCCCGTTTTCAGCTGGTCCACTATTACGTGCTCCATAGAGCGTATCTGACCCCGGTGAAAATTAGGCGATATTTTGCCACGAATTCGGCGGATTGCCCTAGGTGCCCAGCTCAGGAGGCGGACCTCCTCCACATGCTATGGGCCTGCCCGGGATTGTCATCCTACTGGGTGGAAGTGGGGAAGACTCTGGAGGAGGTGACGGGGAGGTCCTTATCATTTGATGCGGCGGTGGGACTCCTGCACTGGTTCCCTCATACCCCCAAGAATAAAATTTCTAGCAAATTTATCGACCTTGGGCTCCTCCTCGCTAAACAAGAGGTGACCAGGAACTGGAAGGCAAGAGTTGGTCCGACAGGAAGCCGATGGCACAGTGAGCTCTTGAAGTGGGCGGCGGGGGAGAGCACGCTGAGATACCAACTGGCTTGGAGGCAGCGTAATGAGAAGGCGCAGGAGGCAGCGTTGGAGTGGGAAACGTTAGTGCAGGCCCTCAGGGATTATTGCGCCCCCAGCGACTCTGAAGATGAAGAAGCGACTCGCCCCATGTCCCGATAAACAATTGCACTGTTAGTCCTGTTGCTTTCCCCGTGGGTCCCATAGCAGATCCTGTTGAGGTTGTTACCGGGCGCTGATGGCGGGGTTGGGTGGGGTTTGCTTTGGTTAGTAGTGTTTTGAGGGTGGGGGTTTTCCTTTTGGGTTTATAGGCTTGTTTAGAAAAGCAGATGACGGACAGCGGATCATCCGGACCAGCTCTGACATCCTTCTAAGCCCCCATTGAATTTCGCCGCCCGACCCCAGGGTTGTGGGCCGGATGGCTGTGTAAGAAACTTACGGGGCGGGGACAGAGGGTTGTATTTCGCTAATATTGCTTGTGGTATAATGCTGGTCGATATTGTAACGATTTACGGATTCCTGCAATAAAAATATATTTAAAAAAAAAAAAAAAAAAAAAGGAGATGGACTTGAAGGCCAAATAGCTGTTAGAGTCTAGCAAAAATGCTGGGAGCAAACGTACTGTGTCCAGTGCAGAAGAAAGAATCCATATACCCAGGGACTTGGTGCCTGACTGTAAGGAGGAGGGTGCTATAGACAGGTTATTTATGGCCTATGAAGTATCTCTAGAGGCACAGAGGATCTATGAGGAGGATAGGAGCTGGCCTTTGGAGTCACATTCCTGGTGATGTAAGTGATGCCCTACTGGCCCTAGAGAAGGGGAAGAGGTTGACATATCCCATCATGTAGGAGGCTCTTGTCAGTAAGTATGAATTCAACCAAGAGGAGTGCAGGTTGAAATACAGCGGGCAGTCATGAAATGTGACACAAGTCCTGGTAGGATTTTGGGGGGTACATTTGAAATGTTTGTAAAAAGTACTGTTTCTTTTTAAGAAGCTTTTTCTAACAGCGTGATACTTTTTATTTTTTTTAAGGAGAACTGGGAAGAAGGAACTGGCTTCAGGCTGTGAAAAACTTGAAGGTTCAATTGGAAGCTAAGAAAATTATTAAATATTTCTGCTGACAGTACTTTGCACATCTATGTTAATGGAAAATAAGTATTTACTGCTTTATGCTTTTTCCCTCACTATCTTTTGGAATGCTACACATAATATACTGTTCTATGAAAGGAAGTACAGACTCATCTGTGTCTGTTTCAAATGTTTGTGCATCTTTTACTCACAATAGCATAAGAATATGAGGAGCACCTCTTGCTTGGTACTCTTCAAATCAGTAATTTCTCAGAGAAGTGGATTTTGTTTGTAGCAGATGAAGGACAGAATGGTTTCAAATCTGTGCTTAAAGTATATGCAAACATTTGACGTACGCAAACAGCAAGGTTCTCCAGCTTTCATGAATTTGATGTTGTTAATGTTACAGTTTGTTTGTGTGAAAAAATCATGTACGTCATACCATTGATGTTCTACACAGCTCAGAGATAGAATCCAAGTTTTTTTTGTACAATCGTTATGATTGTTTTTCCCCATTGTCAAATGATGATTCTTTTAACAGTACATCAACTTTGGTGTATCAGTATAGCACCCGAGAACAGTAAAAAAAGGAAAATGCACCCACAGAGGATAATTGTACAGTGACCAACATGTGGCATTTTGCACAGTGAGTGAGTATCTCACTTACATGTTTTCAGGCAGGTCCTATTATAATTTGTACGAAAAAGCAGCAGCGGACCTTAAAATGCCGCACCTAAACTCCAGTGCCAATAGGTTTATGTTCAAGTCAGTTTGATATTGTGCTGCCAACCCCGACACCAGCTGCTGTTTGGCGTCGCTGTGCTCTCCAGATCAGTTAAACAGTTTAGATACTCAAGGGGGCGCACCAAAATGAGAGTCCAAATAAAATAAGTAGAGAAATGTTCTTTATTTATCTTTGTTCGGCAACAAAAGGCATATCAATAAAATAAGTAGTGAGATCAGCCAACGCGTTTCACTCCCTACCAAGGAGTTTCTTCAGGGCGCTGCGAGTATATCCGGTAAGTTGTCTTTTGTAAGATCCCTCTGTAGTCACCCTGGGAATTTTCTGGTCATTTCTTTATTCCAGCTTATTTCTTTAAAAGCCTTTGGAGTATCTCTCTTCCCTTATCTTTTCGTCTCAGCCTGGAACCAGCCATGCCGAGACGCCGAAACTGACAACGGTAACCACAGCACTGTACCCACCTGTAACAAATACAACCAGGGACGGGTAGCTCTTTGAAATACAAGAACGTTTTCGGACAAAACCTACAAAGTCCACGATACAAAGAAAAGATAAGGGAAGAGAGATACTCCAAAGGCTTTTAAAGAAATAAGCTGGAATAAAGAAATGACCAGAAAATTCCCAGGGTGACTACAGAGGGATCTTACAAAAGACAACTTACCGGATATACTCGCAGCGCCCTGAAGAAACTCCTTGGTAGGGAGTGAAACGCGTTGGCTGATCTCACTACTTATTTTATTGATATGCCTTTTGTTGCCGAACAAAGATAAATAAAGAACATTTCTCTACTTATTTTATTTGGACTCTCATTTTGGTGCGCCCCCTTGAGTATCTAAACAGGTCCTATTATAATGACTGCAGCTGATGGTACTTCTCTCAAGGGGGCTGTACAGGTGGACTGCCTTACTGCACCTACTTTGTCCTGCATGATTTCGTTGTGGTACTTTTCTGGAATTGTTTTTAAGTGCTTCCACATGGAAGCTGTCCCATGTAAATAATCCTTTGTAGTGCCCCGGGATAACTGCTTGCTGCAAATTTTGCAGTAGGGATATTTATTTGTAACCTTTTTTTCCCTTGATGGTATTGTAAGATGCTTTCTGTTAGAACCGGCTGTCTCTAGTTGGCAGAGGTATACACTTCTGACAAATAGGGACACTCCTTTTCTAGTCAGGGCAAGGGGATCACACCCTTTGATAACCCCTGCTCACCCCCTTGGTAGCTTGGCAGAGCAGACAGGCTTATCTCAGAGGCTGTGTGTTAAGCATTTATGACCACATACAGTAGTAAAGTGAATACACTACAAATGGACATGACACAGTAGTATTATAAAAATAAGGATTTTTATATAAGGCTTAGCACAAGACCAAATAACGACAAAAATATACCACAGTCTTAATAAATACTCTAGGAAGGAAAAATAATAATTCAAGTATAGTTTCTTCGTAGCACAAAGTCTTTAGTATCAAAGCAACTCTTCTTCTTGGAAACACGGTTCTTAGCAACAATGTAACCCACACTGGAGTTACACGACGTCGAGGCAAAGTTAATCCAAAGGTTCGGCGTCGACCGCGAGGAGCGCTACGTCGAGCCCGGAGTCACACGGACCCCCAACAACACAGTACCTTAGGAAAATGAAGCACACGATGATCAGCGGCGTGGAGCAATCCGGCGTCGCATCGTCGGTGTCGATCAGGCCTCAGTAGTCGTCGATGTTGATGATGCTGTTGCAAGAGTGAGCAGCGCTCACGGCGTCGAGAGGGCACGAAGTCGATGCGATCAGCAGCGGTGCAGACACGAGGTCCCTTGGAGCTGGAGCCGAACTCACTGGCGTTGCTGCTGGCGTCGATCAGGCCCGGCGGCCGGCGTCGAGGAAGCGGGACACTTGAGCCGTTACTCACGGTGTCAAGCTGGATTCGGCGACGTCCGTCGGCGTCGAGGTTGCTGGTGTCTTTCAGAGGCGCTGGATTCACAGGTTCCAGCAAATAGCACTTGTAGCAGATGAAGTCATTTAGCCCTGTGACTTCAACAGGAGACTGGCACTCTTCCAGTCCTTGGAGATTTTCTTAGCAAGCGTGAGAGTACACACACAGTTCCTCTCTCCTGGTTCCTTGGCAAAAATAAAGAAGCACTGCAGGTTTCCCCCCAGCAAACAGCACACTGGCAGAAGGGGTAGGCAAGTCCTTGGATCAGCAGGCTTCTTGTCCTTGGTTTCAGGGTTCCTTGTCAGAAGTGATCTAAAGTCTTGGTTCAGGGGTCCTTCTCTTATACCCCTTTTTGGCTTTGATCCCTTTGTCCATGCAGGGGAACTTCCCAACATCCTGGGTCTGTTGTGGGTGGAGCCGGGCAGAGGCACCTGGCCTATTCACTGAGCAGGGCTGGGTCCTCAGACGCCCAGCAGGAGGTGGAGCCAGCATTGTCACCGGCAGGAGCAGAGCTATCGGCCTCCTGGTAGGAGGTGGGGCTAGGATCGTCCATGGCAGGCACGGAGCCATCAGCCGCTTGGCAGGAGGTGGAGCCAGCATTGTATCAGGCAGGGCAGGCTATCAGCAACTACTCTCCCCCTACTCTCAGCGCAAATGTCCCACTCATCCCACACTGACTCATTCAGACCTCTGGCGCCACCCAGCTCCTGTCACGCACACACAAGACCAGCAGAAACCAGAAATGGTTAGACAAGAAAATAGACACTTTCTAAAAGTGCTATTTTCAAACCCAGAGTCCAAAAGCCATCCACACAAACGGATGCGTAATTAAACCCCGAGTTCAGGGATACCAAAGTCGACATTGCACCATGCTCCCCGAGCCAGCTAGGATCATAGCATTAATAATCCCGGCGGCCCATTCTAACTAACGGAGAGCAGGTTACCTCGCAATAGTGAAGAACGAAGATGGCTGTCATTCACTTTTTAGGACATGCCAACTTGGTCAGGCTTGTCCTACCTTATACTTACAATGCACCCTGCCCGCGGGCCTACCATAGGGGTGACTAACATGAAGTTAAGGGAAGGTTTAAGGGATTGGCAAGTAGGTATACTTGCGCAGCCCGTGTGACAGTACCACACTGCACGTAGGTCTCGCAATGACTGACCCGTAGACATTCTTTTACGAGGCCGCTCTTGTGGGTGGCACAACACGTGCTGCAAGCCTACGAGCGGCATTTGGATCTATAAGCCCCGGCACTCCTGGTGCACTAGACTAGGGACTGACAGTAAACCAAATAAGCCAAACATGGAATACAATCGATACATCAATTTAACATAGGGAGCACTTGCGCTGTGGCACTGATCAGCAGTGGCACAGCGCCCAAAGCATTATCCAGCAAAACATCATAAAACAGTGGAGGCAAACAGAAAAAATGGAGGAGAGACTCAAGCCAATGATGTCAGGTCTAACACTTTCAAACATCACTTTGTTTTGTGCTTTCTGAAGTGCTTGTGCAAACAAGTGTATTTTTAAACAGTTAAATAAGTTATGTTTATTTGTTAATTGTTTGGTTTAAAGTGTTTGTAAAGTGTTGATAAATTGTATTGGTAAAGTTACAAAAATGTAAATTAGTTAATGGTCACAACACACCCATACAGGTACTCTCACATGAACTCGCACACCTATAGAATAATTTACACAGGTACTGACACATCCATACATACAGCCACTCAAAGTCCCATACAGTCAGTCACACACCCATTCACACATGCAAACTGCTACTTAGATAGACTCATAAAGCCATATAATCATTTACACACCCTCTCACACACCCAAACACATACAACAATACAGCTACTCATACACTCAGTCATACACTAAAAAAAGCACACACATTGACACATCGGTGCACAGACCCATGCAGCCAGAGACACCCAGGCACTCACTGATACACCTATTGACATACCCAGACACACACTGATACAATTACTGATACACCCAGCGACACTCCAATACAGAAACAGACACACCCAGGTACATATAAAACTCACAATTTAGGTAACCTGATGGTGTGTCTACATGAATCACTAAATGTAAGTTGTGAGGGCTGAGGGACAGACACACATGTGTTAAGATGAGACGAGCCCTTTCCACACCATGCTGTTCATATCCCTTGTAGGGAGCGCACTACCTACAGTCCGCCAAGGTCAGTAAACACTCCTGTTACTTCGCCCGTCGTTTTTCAAGGAGCTTAATTTGCGGGTATTTACTTTCATTTCAGCACTGATGACCACTCTACACCCGCATCTTTTGCAGAGCGCATTCATGTAGAAAATCTTCGATGATAACCTTCTTGTAGTGCTGTGTCCTACACAATTTTGAATGCATGACAGTGACCAAGAATTAGCGCACCTTGCACTTTGTCATTGATGGGCATTAGAGAAATTAGAATTACCTTGAGCAGGACTAAATAGAATGTGGCGAGAAACAATCAAGACCTAAATGACAAATTCATAAACAAATCAACAACAGTTTTTTTTTAAAAAGGGAAAATTACAATTTATTATGTATACATACATGAATAAAATACACACTAAGGTATTACATTGAACACCAAAAAGACATGCAATTAAAAAACCAATGACACAAATAAAACACTAATATCATTCAATTATGACCCGCATAATTGGCACTAGAAAAGTCAGAAACAGTAAGACATGAGAAATTGTGCAATACTACAAGTACATTCAGACTCCTGGTTGATTACATCGATGTCATGTATATGAAGATCTATATATCTACAGCGATGAGGAAGTCATGAATTATACAAATTTGGAAAGCGTTGACGCGTTTCGGTGGGATTTCTTGATTCTTGCCACCTTTTTCAAGACTATATGTAATGTCTGTCAAAACCAGGGGGTCATACAATTTCCCTGAAATGGATATACAACATATTAGCAAAAGATAATATGGAAATGGAAACTTATTGACATTTTACATTTCATCAATATGAGGCCACATGGATGTAGAACAGCATTTCATATCTGGTCTATTCAATATCCTACCCTATTAGCATCCCAAAGGTTGAACCTACCCTAATTATCTAGGTTAAACAACTCATAAACGGCTTGTAAAATGATCAAACCCAATTAAAAGTCGTACGAGCATATCTACATCTCTACATCTCTATATTATAGACAGAAAGCAAGACTAGTGCCCTACGTGCCTGCTCTAGTTATGTGCAAGTTGTAAGCAGTCATAGATAGATAGATACCATCTGAAAGCAGCAAGAGTCGCTCCTCCGATACACCTGGACAACTCCGAGATTACTTTCTTTCCCGACTTCACCCGGGCGGTTCAAATGCGTAAACGCTCATTCCTGGAGGTCAAGCACAGGTTGCGTGAAAAAGGACTGAAATATGCCATGCTTTTTCCTGCGCTTCTTCGACCCCTCTAGGGGTGGCCTTGGACTGGTTGGACAGCCTGAAATTTTCACCGGACAGGACCACCGATGACCAGAGAGACGAACAATGTATTCTTAACGAAAGGCGTCCGGATGGTTCTGTGCCTGCCTGTTTTCTCCACCAGATGGACTACGGCTGCGCTCATTTGACACATGCAGATACTGGCTTATCCACCGAAGTGGCGAACCCCTCGAGATTTGCGGACTGAGTAATCATCATGTACTGCATCTGAAATCTGTAACGGTAGGAGGGGGATTAACGGGGCGCTAGAGCCTCCCCCGTGTTCTTCTATTAGTAGTATCGTTGGCGACTCAGCATTTAAAGGACCATGGGCAGTTCTAGGCCCGGAGTGCAGGGGAGCAGGGTGGGGGGCAGTTGGGAGGGATTATCTTTCTTGGTTTGCTGTTTTTGGAGTTATCTCGAAGGTGCCATGCACAAATGTGATGATAAGAACAGTGACCAACCTACTTGTCAATGGGAGTAGAGTGTAACAAAGAAATATAACTCTTAAGTTGGAATGTTAATGGACTGGGAGATAGAATTAAGAGAACGGGGCAGATATACCGGGGTCACGGGAACTTGGGAGGGTCGCTCTATCACTTTTATGTCAATATACACACCTCCAGGGATGCAAACTGTGACATTCACTGACCTCAGCGCTGCACTGCTCGCTTTGCATGAAGGTACCTAGTACTGGGCGGCGATTTCAATTCCATACTATCGGGTTTATTGGACAGACACCCTCCTCGCGAAACCCCTCAACCCCCACGCACCTTCTCCAGCTTTTTGGATGCTATGGGGCTAGTTGACGAGTGGAGGGCGCACAATCTGGACAAAATTCAACATACTTTCCACTCCGGGGGGCACAACAGTCTCTCACGCCTTGACTACATAGTCGTTCCAGCTTCACAAATAGCAGATATACATGAGATCCGACACTTGGCCAGAGGTAATTCTGATCGCTCCCCCCTATGGGTCCACATAGTTTTAGATTGCATACAAGTTGGACGTGCTGCCCCTATTAATCCCTGGTACCTAAAGAACCCAAAAATTCAGAAAGACCTTAGTAAATCTATCGACGACTACTTCTTAGGGAATGAACACACAGTTGAATCCCCACAAACTCTTTGGGAAGCCTTCAAAACAGTGGTCCGGGGTCAGGCCCTTTCCCTAATTGCGGGAGCCAAAAAAGACAGGGTAAACAACATATCTGACATAGAACAAGAGCTTTACCGTCTTGAACAAGACGTCAACACAAATGCTACACCTGAGGCCCTACACACACTCCATCTGCGTCAGGACCGAATATTGGGCACTAGTAACTGAGCGTGCCAAATTAATGGGACAAGAAAGATTGGGCCGTATATATGACTGGGGTGACAAAGCTGGAAAATTAATCGCCTTGTTAAATAAAAAGGAGCAAGCGAGTAGGATTGTGCCAGAACTTATAGACGCCGACGGGTCCCACGTTACAGAACCCCAAGATATTGCCAATCACTTTGCAGCACACTTTCACACAGTATAAGGCTCGGTTGCCCCATACCCAGAGACAGAATTCTCCGACCTTATCAAAGACATTTCCCTTCCTACACTCCCAGACGCCGACTGAACGGTTATAGATAGAGCCCTAACCACCAACGAAATTGCAACTGTATTAAGAGCATTGCACTCAGGAAAAGCTCTAGGCCCCAACTGTATCCCAATCGAACTTTACAAGCTTCATCCAGATAAACTGGCTCCTCACCTAAAGTCCATGTTCGAAGATAGCCTTAAACAGGGATCACTGCCGTACGATCAGAGAATAGCTAACATTGTTACTATCCACAAACAAGGGAAACCCAAAACTGACTGCGCCTCCTATCAGCCCATATCCTTATTAAACTCAGAACCTAAAATTTTAGCCAAAGTACTTACCACCAGACTGATCAAAGTTAGAGGAGACCTAGTGCACCCTGATCAAGCCGGGTTTATGCCTAAAAGCAACATTGCTTTAAACGTACGTAGATTACATGGGGTCCTGGGCAGGGTGCAGACAATACATGAGGATCCAATCATAGTCTCCCTGATGCCACTATGGCATTCGACACACTGAAACAGCCTTATCTATTCGCCATACTCGCTAAATTGGGGTTTGGACCCACTTTCTGCAGCTGGGTGCGCCTATTATAGAGTGCGCCACTGGCCCAAATAGTGGTGAACAATAAGAAATCAGAGCCCTTCTCTCTCATCCGGGGGACCCACCAGGGATGCCCCTTTCTCCTTTAGTATTCGCTCTGGTCCTTGAACCTCTTGCGGCGTGGATTCATGGGGATGTAATGATACGTGGCATGCGTTGGTTGGCTGACTGGGAGAATCGAATTTCCTTATACGCAGACAATATTCTTCTGTATCTTACGTCCCCAAAGAGATCCCTGATTACAGTGTTCGATATCCTGGATGTCTTTGGCGGATATTCGGGGTTTCATTTCCCTTGACTCCTCCATGAGATATGCTCGCAACCTGTCCCCAACCCCTGCAGAGGCTCAGAAGCAATATAACACACTGGAAGTCACTCCCACTCTCGCTATTGGGCAAAGTTGCCTTATTTAAAATGATGTCCTTACCCCGTTTCCTGTATGCCCTGCAGAACTCGGCTGATCCTGTCCCAAACTTGTATTTTAAAGAGGTTGAAGGGCTCCAGCGAGAACTTCTTTGGGGAGGGAGGCCGTGTATTGCGTCGAAGAAGCTCACACTCAGCTGGTATGACGGTGGGATAGGTTTACCCGACAACAAAAAGTACTACTAGGCGACACACCTTATGGCAATAAATCATGGTATGCACGGCCGCCCTGACAACCCGGGGTTCCTTATGGATCACTGGCTTCTTCCGAATGGGAACTATTCACGGGCACTATACTCAAAGCCAGGCAGATACCCGCTTACTGGCCCAACCAGCCACACAGTCAAAGTATGTCACTCCGCAGCTAAATCGCTCGGTTGGCATAACCTATTGACTCTTGCCACACCTCTGTGGGAATCGCAGGAACTTGGACACTTGGGAAACACCAGGGCTTTGATAAATGGGACCTAATCGGCATATCCCAAATTAGAGACATTTGGTGCACAGAGGGAGTGAAGCCCTTTACAACCCTCCAAACACAATACGCACTGACGGACTCTGAGATTTTTCGATACTCACAAATCCAACACTCACTGCAAACAGCATTGCCTAGCGAATCGACTCCGCCAGATGCCTCCCACTGAAGGATAGGCTGCTAGACGGCCACCTGCCAGAAAAAGCCATTTTCCTGACCTATCGAAAGCTCATCAATAATATGGAGGACCCCCTACTGGCGATGCGAGACAAATGGACTGAGGACGGACTCAAACTAGACAATGAAAGTTGGCAGGCATCGGTCTCCTCCCCAAAACAGTTGCGATCCCAGCACGACTCAGACTGATACAACTAAAAATCCTACATAGAATTTACATAACCATCCCCACTTGATACACATGGGAGGGCAGACAGATGGATCTTGGAGGTGGGGATGCACAGAGTTGAGCACGTTCATGCACACACTATGGCACTGTGAGACGATCCAGGAATATTGGCGCAATATACATAAAGTTATGAGTGAAACCCTGGAGGTAGAGGTCAAACCTGAAGTGCCCAGATGTCTTCTTAACATCTGGGAGCCCACTGTCCTCAATAATTACAGCATGCAATGGGTGACACTGGGCTGCATGAAAGCCAAGAGAAATATTGCACAACTCTGGGGAGTCCCACCCGCACCCACTGTGGCAGACTGGGAGAGAGACCTGGACTGGTGTATGCTGAGGGAAAAGACAGTCTATATGTACAGGGGCTGCCCCAGAAAATGGTCCAAGATTTGGGCCTCCTGGAATGCATATTGTGGCGATATTTGTACCCCGCCCCGTGATGCTGATAGTGAAGTCTCCCCCCTCCGTGAATTTCGCCGAGTTGAATTACTGTATTTGTATGCATATCTGCCTGGACTGTACATCCTTTATTGATCATGGTGTAATTGTACCTTTTATGTCGAAACTGTTTAATAAAAAGATTTATAAAAAAAAAAAAGAATGCAACCACAGAAGACATTTTTACAGTGACAAGCATGTGGCATTTCGTTCAGCAAATAACCATGTCACTCAATTCTTCGCAGGCAGCTGGTATAAATTTTGTGGGGAGGGATTAGAGGGCCTTGGCACAGAGGTAAAATCATGGTGAGGTGTTTTCGGTGGAAGACTGCTTTTCGCCGGAGGCTCAGGTCGATGAAAACTACTTCACTCTCTGTAAAAATATCACTCTGACCCTGGACTCACTGGTACCTCGAAAATCCTTTCAGAGTAAAGGGAGGCCAACTGCCCCCTGGTTCGGGGAGGAATTGAAAAAACTGAAGCTTGATTGTAATCGGGCTGAGAGAACGTGGAGGCAGAAATATTTAATTGGGGACAAAAAGGCCTAGAGAGCAAAAATATTGGACTACAGGAAGGTCATACAAAGAACGAAGGCTGATTTCTTCACCTCAGCGATTCCTAGGGCCCCAAATAGCTCCCGCTGTATTTTTAAAATTCTTAATACTCCGATAAACCCTGAGTGTTGTAAAAATGACATTCTGCCATCTCAGAGGCTCTGTGATAACCTTGCCAACTTTTTTCATGATAAAGTCGCCTCTATCATTGAGGAGCTGGGGAAGGCATCAGAGCCATCAATAGTAAGAACTGAACAACTGGCCCTCATTAAGGACAGGGGTGAATTGACAGGGAATGATAACACGAAGGAGGCTGCTTTGGGGGCTCTCTCTGAGTTTCCCCCTCTCCAGACTGAGAAGTTCTGCAGGTTAATGGACAGTATTGTGTCAGGCTCCTCTCTGGATCCATTGCCTTGTAAAATCTAGAAGGAATTTGGGGTAGAACTTTTCCCACTGCTGTGTAAGATCTGTAATCAGTCTCTTGTAGAAGGGGTGGTTCCTAGTCAGTGGAAGCAGGCGCTTGTAACGCCATTGCTTAAAAAAGCCTCCCTTGATACAGAATGTCTGAAGAATTTTAGACCAATATCTCTTCTTCCTTTCCCAGCCAAGGTAGTGGAACGGGTAGGGAGTGGCACACTGTCCGCGCACCTGGAACAGGCTAAACATCTGGAGGAGGAGCAGCTCGGTTTTAGACCGGCTCATGGTACGGAGACGGCACTGGTGAACGTAATGGATGAGCTTCGGAGGCGGGCAGACAGGGGCCAGGCAGCGGTGTTGATTCTGCTGGACCTGTCTGCCGCTTTTGATACGGTCAACCATAACATCTTGTTGAGACGGTTGAGTGAG
This sequence comes from Lissotriton vulgaris, assembly GCF_964263255.1. Lineage (NCBI taxonomy): Eukaryota > Metazoa > Chordata > Amphibia > Caudata > Salamandridae > Lissotriton > Lissotriton vulgaris. The sequence continues at coordinate 1,019,551,329 of NC_141687.1, read as the reverse complement.
GTGGGAGTCACGGGGGTGGCCCTTAGATGGTTTCACTCCTTTCTCTCAGGGAGACAGCAAGCGGTATCCCTTCCTCCTTACCAATCTGCCTTTACTCCTGTCTCACATGGGGTACCTCAGGGCTCGGCCATCAGCCCAATTCTTTTTAATGTCTATCTTAGACCTCTGTTGACGATCATCAAGCGCCATAACATCAAAGTCATCAATTGCGCTGATGATACGCAACTCATTCTCTCCCTGGAGGGAGAGCAGTCCATCTCAGTAGAGGGGTTTCATAGATGTTTAGGAGATATGTCACAGTGGCTGAAGGAGAATTCCCTACAGCTTAACATTGCTAAAACTGAACTGATGCATTTCAAGACGCCTAGGAACACGGGAGGGCCGCCCATGAATCTGTGGCCCCAGAGTTTCCCAACCCCGGCCAACGGGTTAAAACAGTAACCTGGGGGTAGCATTTGATTGTAACCTCTCCTTGGAGGCGCATGTGGGGAAGGTGGTGAACTGCTGCCTGGCGATTATTCGCTCTCTGAGGAAGGTTTTTCCTCTCTTACCCCATCAAGCCCGCGCCCTGATAGCACGAAGCACGATCCTTAGTCGGGTGGACTATTGTAATGCTCTGCTCCTTGAGTCCCCTAAATTCCTGCTAGACAGGTTACAGCGGGTACAATCTGCCGCTGCTAAATTGGTACTAGGCTGGTCAAGGAGGTCCTCTGCCTCTGGAGCACTGACGGGGCTGCACTGGCTCCCCGTGACACAGAGAATTAAATTTAAATCTCTGTGTCTAGTATTTAAAGCCCTGCATCTAAGAGGACCTGTCTCTTTCCAGCAAAAGTTTGAGTGGTACATCCCGGGCAGATTGCTCCGCTCCTCGAGAGGAATGTTAATAAAAGTACCACGCTTCAATAAAGTGAGAGCAGGGGGCAGATCATTTGGGGTGGCTGCGGCCAGGCTGTGGAACGCTTTACCTCTTGAACTGCGGCAACACAAGGATCTCCTCACGTTCAGAAAGAACCTTAAAACTTTTCCCTAAGAACTAGGCCTGTGCATTACCCCCCTTCCTGTGTTGATATGGTCTCTGAGTTACTTGCGCCAAGATGCCTGTCAGGTGGTAGCGCGCTTTAGAAATTGTGTAAATAAATAAGTATTGTAATGACTGCAGCTGATGATGCTTCTCCCAAGACTGCTGTAAAGGTTGATTGTCCTTCTGCACCAGCTCTATTCTACATCATCAAGTTGTAGACCCTTTCATGAATTGCCTTATTGGTGCCTCCACATGGAATTTATCCCATGTGAAACCTTCTTTGCAGGGCCACTGGATAAAAGCTTGCTGCAAATATTGCACTGCACATATTTTGCAGCTACCTTCTTTTCCCCAGAAGGCAGGGGCGGCTGGTATTAAGGGGTGTTGGGGGCGTTGCCCTACCAACCACCATCGAAACTAAAGGGAGAGAATGACCACCATGGAGCAGTTTTAAAGTGCTCACTGCTTGGTGTTCCCCGTGAAAGTTAACTATGTAAAATCAAATCTTTTTTTTACTTGCCTCGAAGAGTCTTTATCTGCAATGTACGCATGTGCAAAGCTGGGCACTGGGCGAGGACTATTCCTCGCCCTCGAGGCACAAGCGAGGAGGGGGTGACATCTGCCTTGTGTGAGTGGCTGGCAAAGCGTCAGTGCAGGGATTTCAAATGGGGCGCTAATGAATTGGCCCAGGGTGCGGTCAGTGGAACGGTATTCAATATAATGGGAAGGGGCAGGGTTGGCGCACAGTGCACTGAGTGCAGGGAGTGGTAACAATTACAGCACTCCCTTTCGCCTCCGTGAATTAGGCTTTCTAATTGGGTAAGGCCAAGGCGACCTTAGGGGAGTGGCTATGCATTAGTTTTAGTATGCTTGCACCTGCTATTTCCGGGACACAATTTATGGACAAAGAAAGGCGCCTGCAGCCGTTATTTCAAACGACACACGTGCAGGTAAGCCTTTTCCCTTTTTTTAAAAAACCATGGCATGACTTGTCAAGCAGAGATTTCGGCCTAGAGATAATGCCTTAGAGCTTTGAGAATCAATCAGAAAAACCCGTATTTTACTTTTTTATCCATATTTAAAAACAGATTTAGTGCAGGAGTGGGACATCGTTTTCTGTTTGAATCTACCAGGAAGATCTGTAAAATCAGAAAACTGGGAGACTTAATAACATTGTTCGACATTTTGCTAATTACTCTCATTATTGAACATAGTGATGGGTTGCCTAAGTTCAGAGCGTTCTTAAATCTCGCTGCGTGACCGTGTGCTCATTAAACTCCATTCCCGTTACTGTACATTTAATCCAGATGTTAAGTGGAATTAATTTCTCAACTATAGAATGAGTGCAAGAGAAAGTAAATCAATGGAGAAACTTACCAAAAATGCAAGTTACTGTGATCGTGTGAATCACCTCCATTGGCGTTAGTCAAACAAGCGAGGCAATCAATCAATCAAAGACATTTATATAGCGCACTACTTACCCGTAGGGTCTCAAGGCGCTTGGGGGGGGGGGGGCCGTTACTGCTCGAACAGCCAGGTCTTGAGCTTCTTCCTGAAGGAGAGGTGGTCTTGGGTCAGGCGCAGGTCGGTCGGGAGGGAGTTCCAGGTCTTGGCGGCCAGGTAGGAGAAGGACCTTCCTCCTGTTGTCGCTCTTCGGATGCGGGGGACGGTGGCGAGGGCGTGGCTGGCTGATCGGAGGTGGCGTTTGGGAGCGTAGAAGTTGATTCGGCTGTTGAGGTAGCTCGGGCCTTGATCGTGAAGGGCAGTGTGTGCGTGGGTGAGGAGACGGAAGGTGAACATTTTGTTGACGGGGAGCCAATGCAGGTCTCTCAGATGTCCGGAGATGTGGCTGTTTCGTGGGATGTCGAGGATGAGTCTGGCTGAGGCGTTCTGGATCCGCTGGAGTCTCTTCTGGAGCTTGGCGGTGGTACCGGCGTAGAGGGCGTTGCCATAGTCCAGTCGGCTGGTGACGAGGGCCTGGGTGACGGTTTTCCTGGTCTCGGTGGGGATCCACCAGAAGATCTTCCGTAGCATGCGAAGGATGTTGAAGCACGACGAGGAGACGGCGTTGACTTGCCTGGTCATGAAGAGGGAGGAGTCCAGGATGAAGCCCAGGTTGCGTGCGTGGTCCGTCGGTTTGGGTGCGGTGCCTAGGGCGGGGGGCCACCAGGAGTCGTCCCAGGCGGAGGGCGAGGAGCCCAGGATGAGGACCTCCGTCTTGTCTGAGTTCAGTTTCAGGCGGCTGGTCGTCATCCACTTGGCTACATCTTTCATCCCTTCGTGTAGATTGGCTCTGGCGGCGGCGGGGAGGTTGGTCAGGGAGAGGATCAGCTGGGGGTCGTCGGCGTAGGAGATTATGTTGAGGTTGTGTTGGCGTGCGATGGCCGCGAGGGGGCTCATGTAGACGTTGAAGAGGGTGGGGCTCAGCGAGGATCCTTGAGGGACGCCGCAGATGACTTCGGTGGCCTCTGACTTGTACGGTGGTAGGCGGACTCTCTGTGTTCTTCCGTCGAGGAAGGAGATGATCCACTCCAGTGCTTTCTCCTGGATTCCGACGTTGCTGAGGCGCTGCACTAGGGTGCGGTGGCAGACAGTGTCGAAAGCCGCGGAGAGGTCTAGGAGGATGAGGGCCGCTGTATGTCCGTTGTCCATCAGGGCTCGGATGTCGTCGGTAGCAGCGATGAGGGCAGTCTCGGTGCTGTGGTTGGCTCGGAAGCCAGACTGTGAAGGGTCGAGGGATCCATTCGTCTCGAGGAAGGCGGCCAGCTGTTTGTTGACGGTCTTCTCGATGACTTTGGCTGGAAACGGGAGGAGCGAGATGGGGCGGTAATTCTTGAGTTCGGTGGGGTCCGCTGTGGGTTTCTTGAGAAGAGCGCTGAGTTCTGAGTGCTTCCAGCTCTCGGGGAAGGTGGCGGTGTCGAAGGAGGTGTTGATAATGTCCCGCAGGTGGGGTGCGATGACAGCGTCGGCCATGTTGAAGACGTGGTGAGGGCAGGGGTCGGTCGGAGATCCGGAGTGGACGGAGTTCATCATGCGGACGGTGTCTTCGGTGCTGATCGGAGTCCAAGCGCGGAGGGTGGTGGTGGGCGGCGTTGCTGCGGTCGTGGCGTGCGTCGGTTGAATGCTGAAGCTGTTGTGTATGTCCGCGATCTTGTTGTGGAAGTAGGAGGCGAGGGAGTTGCAGAGGTCTTGCGATGGGGTGATGTCGTTGTTTCCGGCGTTGGGGTTGGAGAGCTCTTTCACGATGTTGAAGAGTTCCTTGCAGTTGTGTGCGTTGTTGTCCAGCCGGTCCTTGAATGCAGTTTTCTTGGCGGCGCGGATCAGTTGGTGATGCTTCCGGGAGGCGAGCTTGAGGGTGGTCATGTTGTCTGGTGTTGGTTCCCTTCTCCAGACTTTCTCGAGGGCTCGGCAGTTCTTCTTGGAGCTCTTGAGTTCGTCGGTGAACCATGGGGCTTTCTTGCTGCCGGGTCTGCTGGGCGGGGTCCTCAGAGGGGCGAGTTCGTCCGCGCAGTTGTTGATCCACTTCGAGAGGTTGTCGGCGGCCTGGCTAGGGTTCGCTGATCTGGCAGGAGGGTGCTGGCTCAGGGAAGCGGCGAGCTGGTCGGCTGTGATCTTGTTCCAGCTTCTTCGGGCAACCTGTTGCTGGTGGTGGTGGATCGTCGTTCTTTTGAAGGTGAAGTGGACGCAGCTGTGGTCCGTCCAGTGGAGTCCAGTGGCGTGGCTGAAGGCGATGTCTTTGCTGGATGAGAAGACGGCGTCGAGTGTGTGTCCGGCGAGGTGGGTGGGGGTGGACACCAGCTGCTTGAGTCCAAGGTTGGCGAGGATGTCTAGCAGGGTGCTGGTGTTGCTGTCGTTGTTGTTCTCCAGGTGGAAGTTGAGGTCCCCCAGGAGGATGTAGTCAGCGGAGGGGAGGGCATGCGGGCTGACGAAGTCGGCGATGTCCTCGCTGAATTGTGTGCGTGGTCCCGGGGGTCGGTAGATCAGGGTGCCTCTGAGGGTGGTCTTCGGGTCGGTGTGGATCTGGAAGTGCAGGTGTTCGGCGGTCGTAAGGGTGTCGTCGGTGCTGGTCGTGATGCGGATGGTGTTCCTGTGGATGATGGCGATGCCTCCTCCCATCTGGTTGGCGGTGCGGTCCCTCCGGGTGATGTTGTAGCCCTCTGGGATGGCGATGGCGATGTCGGGCGCTGAAGAGGCGTTCATCCAGGTCTCCGTGAGGAAGGCAACGTCAGGGGCTGTGGTGTCGAGGAGGTTCCAGAGTTCGATGGCGTGTCTGTGGACGGAGCGGGTGTTCAGCAGGATGCACTTGAGGTGGTTACTGCTGGTGTTCGGCTTGGCAGGTGCTGGTGCAGGGCAGGTCCGGATGCAGGTGAACTTGCAGGCGTGGCAGCTGAAGGGTCCGTGGGTGCGTCGTGGGGTGGCTCGGTAGCATCTTGGGATTCGGCCGGTGTTGAATGCGTTGAGGGTGGCGGCGGTGTACGTCAGGCGGGTGGGCCGGGGTCCTCGAGGGCCAGGGGTCCTGGCACTGGGCGTGGTCCAGGCACACACAATCAATGCTTCTACATGTGCTTGAAAACACCACCCAGCCTAATTCTGACAGTCCGTGAGAGTCAAATTAGAACACTGGGTAATTTCAATACCATCAGGATGGGTCAGACAGCTTTTCAGTGTGCTATGAACGATACCTTTCTTATGTATTAAATCTTTTATTGAGCACAGGCAAACAATATGCACCTCCAAGATATTATGTGGGCCGGCACCACTCTGGGGAAGCCAAAGTCTAAGACCCCACTGATACCCATGACATGGCCAGCGGGGCACACTGTTCGTTAACACAGCAAGCCGCCTACAACCCAACTGGGCCGGCCGCGTCATAAGAGGTGCTACAGCGGTGCAGGCTATGTAGTACTAGTGCAACCTGAAAGAAAGCATAGAACTGTAAACAACCACCCTACCCTTCCCACCCTTACCCTCCCCTCTCCTTGTCCATTTCCGGGAATAATCAGTTGGCTACTGTCTTCCATTAATGGTCAGGTGGTGCTGCGCTCATCGGGCCTGTACGCTTGTGGGAGCGTGTCCTGGGTTCTGGGAGAGGTGTTTCCGCAAGGCGCAGCAGACGCAGGTAGCGTGGGCAGCTCACCTCACGAAATTCCCCCATAAGTAGGGCGAGGAATGGTCGCCAGAGCTCCGCAAATTCCGCTCCCCTCCCTGCCGCTGCCAGTGACAGTTTCTCCATTCCCAGGATCGCCCAGAGCCGGTGGAGCCACCCCAGTTGTTGCGGAGCCTGGATTGCTCTCCAATGGGCCACAATGTTCTGGACCGCTGCCCCCAGAGCAAGTGCGATTAGCCGCCCCCTCCAGGACTTCAGAGGATACATGAGGGCGTTCGGGAGGCCAAGTATAATGTATGCTGGGAAGCGCGGCAGCTGTGTATCTAGATGTGCGTCTATGAGGTCCAGGATAGGGTTCCAATAGGGGCGAAGCGCCTCGCAGCTCCATAGCAAGTGTTCCAGTGTTCCTAGTTCCCCGCACCCCCTCCAGCATCTATCGCTAACTCGGGCATCCCATTGGTGTAATCTCTCAGGGGTGTGGTACCAGTATGTGGCTACTTTAGTTAGTGTCTCGGTGAGCCCGGTGTGGTGTGCTGAATGTCTGGCCCTGTGGTACACCCCCTCCCATTCTTTCCTTGTAAGCTGCCGCCCCAGATCCCTCTCCCACCTGGCCTGTCCCGCGTTGTATGTGTGTGCCTGAGTGAGGAGCAGCTGTTGATAGAGGTCCGAAATCAATTTTTTATCCGAAGTGCGTGTCAGCAACCACCTTTCATAAGGCGTGAGGTGTCGTTGGGCACCAGGCTGGATCGAGGGGTGGAGCACCCAATGCCGCACCTGTAGGTACTGTAGGCGTTCCGATTCGGCCACACCGTAGTCCGCCTTGACCTGCTGGAACGGGAGGATCCCCTTGAGGTCGAACATGTGGCCCGCCGCCCTACAGGGCGTCGTCCGCCAGGTCGTAAACGCTCCGACGTCCAAGCCTGGCGTGAAGTCAGGATTTTCGAAAATGGGGGTCATAGGCGAGGGAAAGGTGGTCAGTCCCCTGGCCACGGCCACTCTATCCCACACTCTCAGGGCGGTGCTTGTGATTTCAGAGGCGTACAGGTTAGGGGGCTGGTGCCGGCGTGGCAGGAAAGGCACGCCTTGAAGGGTACGACCTGCCACCGCCTGGTCCTGGAAGAGCCAGTGCTTGCCGGACTCCAGTTGAAACCACTCCACGAAGGTGCGCAATTGCGCCGCCTGGAAGTACAGGGTGAGGTCTGTGGTAAATATTTGATTTACCGTCCTAATTTCTATGCAGGTAAGTATTTAAACAAAAATAACTCAATCGGAAAGAAAGACGCAGAGTCCGTGGTGTTAGAGTTCTTAGGGGTTTTATTCCTTAAAAAGGAATGGTTCTGGTACCGGATATCGGGTTCCTGACACCACTGGGGTGCAGGAAGGGATAGAGCATACTTTATTGACAAGACATAACTTTTATACTTAAACCATATAATGAATACCAATACAGTAGGCGTAACAGCTGAGAGAAACAAGATAAGAGCATACACGTTTTAGCAATACGTAATCAGAAGGCGTGAACTGGGCGTGTGTGCTAGAAACGTCACATGTAAGTGTCACAAGTAGGTTGGTACATAGCAGAATCTTGCAGTGTCAGTAGAAATCTGAGGTCTGGATGCGCGCGCAGCTGCATGACGTGTGATTGACGTGTAATTGACGTGAAGCTGGAGGGTGCAGGGGACTTGACATTTACACTAGCGGAAAGAGACAGAAATCTGGCATGTCAGATCAACTCGTACCTATATCATATCTGATATCTGATGTTTGGGAACCATATTATCTAGAGGGAAAGGTCTCTTGGGCAGAGGCTATTCTATACTGACTGTGAGTGCGTGTATAAGCGTTTATGTGTCTGCATGAGATGCGAGGGGGCATGGGCCTACCATGGTAACAGAAGCTATGAATTACTTGCACGGAGACAGTGAGGCCGGGCCCTTTGCTCTGCAGCTGGAAGGATGTTTACTTGAACTAGTAGGCAGGAATGTATGTTTGAGGAGCGGAGCAGATAATTCGAAGGTTGAATACAGTCTTGGCAGGCAGCAGGCTGAACTAAGCGCCGTTAGCCGCGCAGGGAGTAAGGCAGAGGTCACGGGTACAGAGGCAGCCCAGGCTGAGGCGTTCAGAGTCAGAAGGCAGGAAAAGGCTCGATGGCAGAATTCAGGGGCCTACTTCGCCAGAGCTGAAAAACGTGTAAAGTACACCACAAAAAGACGTTGGCATGGCATACTTAGAAACGGAGTATTCAACCCATTCAGGGTGGGTCTGAAAGAGGACATGTTAACGTTGGACGCAAATGTATTTGCGTCTTCATAGCTGGCACAGGAGGGAAGTTACATGCACTTTAAGCTTGTACATGGAGACGGTGGGGTACACGTTAGGGAACATTTCTTGACCATAAAATTTATATTTCCTCATTCCCTCCTTGTTCCCTACGGACCCTTCATGATATATCGATCCTCATAAATCGATCAGTCTGTTCTTGTAACATCATTTGCTCTTCTTTCTTCTTTTCGCGTTTTGAGTGAAAACTGGAATGTGGAATACATGATGTGGCGCACAGACCACAAATCGCTGGCCCACACTGTAGGCACAGGCAGCAACTGAATACTATGACAAGGGCAATGCCTAGGAAGGATAGGATCTTCCATCCCCAAGCAGTCAACGTTGTCCAGAACCAACCGGACCAAGTCCAGGTGCCTGGTTTCTGATGTATCAAACTTGCAATTTTATGAAGACGTGTGATAGCTTTATATACTGTTGGCGCGTTTTCTGGAATGAAAACACAGCAACTTGACCCGATGACCTTACAAGCTCCGCCCCTATCTGCTAGGATGACGTCAATAACAAGACGATTTTGGAGAACAACAACCCGCATGGCAGATTGCTCCTCTGTTAAGTTGCCTAGAGCGGAGGTAGTTTCATTCACTACTGCTTCGAGTGTTCTAGTTAATCTTCGTATTAGTTTACTATTAAAGACGGTACCTAAGTAGGGGAAGAAACCTTTATTGAAGTCTGTGTATTGCTCCCATGCCGTTTCAGTATAGTCGACAATCGGGAGATCTCTTCGGAGTCTATCCTTTACTAGATTTGTATTTCTGTGATAATCAGGAGGGGCTAGGAAAACAGGTGGCAGAAGGAATGCAATGTAACAGGTACCATCCCAATCTGGAGGTAAGCGTATGTATGCGGTATGGCCACAAACAAAGTAGGAATGACGAGTAGCTCTAAAGGAAGACTTGCCTTGATCACTGAATTCGACCACAGTAGTACATTTACTATGACCTAAGTGTACTGAACCCTTCTTTCTGACACATAAGTCACCTGTGACTGGTAATACTGACATAGCAGGGAGAACTGGTGCAGCTTCGGATTCAACAGTAAGAATCATAAGGTTAATTGTATAATTACCTAATCCATATACTTCATTTTCTAGATCAGTTCCTATTCTAGTGGGATGTCCCTTCTTGTCAGGATAACAGGCGTTAAGCAGAACTAAGTTCAGGTTTCCCCAAACCCAATTTCCTTCGAAAACAGCAATATCAGGATCTAAGGAATTAATTATTCTAAACCATGCTCCACATGAGCCATTGTGTGTGAACGGGTACGGAAAGAGGGGCAGAACTCCCTTGTATTTCTGATAGGGAGGGAGTCGGCCACATATCCAACAGTTTGTAGCATTATTAGTCTGATGGGAGTGATGTAACATACTAATGAATGTGTTGGTAATTCGCTAAAAGAATGCTCGGCAGTGACATTGTAAGCAGATTGTTCACGCTTGAAGATAGGGTAGTATATAGGCAGCAATATACTGGCAACAATAATCAAAAGACTTAGAAAAAACATAACCAATAATGTCACTATACAGTGACTACGGAGTGATTTACAATATGCACGTTTCTTGAATTTTCTCTCTCTCTCTCTATCTCGGTCTAGGGGATACATGTCAGAAACTAATTTAACCGATTCACATAGGGGAGGACTTAAACAATTAAACTGTCTGACTTGCAAGACCGTAGTTTCTTTTTATACTCCTCTTGGGGAGTTTTCTCTCTCTTGGGAACTTTAAAGTCACTAGTATCGAGGCAGTCCTTTGAGGGGGTGGAAGAGTCAATCTCTGGCAACAGTTCATTACATTTTTTAATATGACTCGTATGGATCCACCCTTTCCGGCCCTCCACTTTAATTGCCATCCTCGTGGTCAGAAGGACGATCTTCGGCTCCTTCCAGCGGGGCTCCAGCGGGCTTTTTCTGTCGAAGTTGCGAATCAACACAGTGTCACCGGGACGGACGTCGTGTGGCTTTACATCAGTGTTGTCGGGAAAAGCTGCGGCAACCTGTGAACGACATGATTGGAGTGCAGACATCAAGGAGGCAAGGTAATCTGTCAGCATATTACAATCAACATCGGTAATTTTCTTAGGCATGGGCGTCCCCCACATATTTGGTGGTCTGCCAAAGACCACCTCATACGGGGATAGTCCTGATCTCGAATGGGGAACCATTCTCATATAGAACAGTGCAACTGGCAGGGCGACTATCCAGTCGACCCCTTTCTCTTTACATATTTTAGCAAGGCGTGTTTTCAGTGTCTGGTTATGCCTTTCTACAAGGCCAGCTGCCTCTGGATGTCGGACACAATGGAATTTCCACTGATATCCTAGCAGAAGTGAAACCTGCTTCATAAGCTCGGACGAGAATGGCTGTGCGTTATCTGAGTACACGATACGAGGCAAGCCGTACCGTGGGAAGAATTCTCGAACCAGCTGCCTGGCAGTGGTCGGGGCAGTGTAATCTGGGACTGGATATGCTTCGGTCCAACGGGAAAGTGCACAAACAACTACGAGGACATACTTGAATCCTCGACAACGGTCCATCTGGATATAATCCATCTGGAGGACTTCAAAAGGGTGATCAGGAGGATGAAATCCACCTTGCTCTACAGGGACGCTTTTACCTGGATTGAACTGACAACAGATCATGCAAGTACGCACTTTCTGTTTTGCTGCTGCTCGTAAATGTTTGTTGTACCAGAGATTCTGTAAACTGTCTAACATAGCTTTTTCTCCTAGGTGTGCTGGACTATGTGCTGTATTTATTATGACTTGAACCATAGAGTCGGGGAGAAACCATGTAGATTTTCCCTTCGTCATCCATCCTTGATCTGTCTGGATCCCTCCTAGTTCAGTCCATTTCTTGATTTCATCTGGAGTAGCATGTGTCTGAATATCGATTACATCTAGTGTGGGATCCCTAACTGTCATACAATGTGTCAGCACTCTTGTCTTTGTCACATCAGTTGTCTGGGTGTGAGTCAATGCTGTATGTTTTGCTGTTTGGTCTGCCAGGTCGTTACCCTGGGAAATGGAATCTGTAACTTTAGTATGTGCTTTACACTTCATGATGGATATGCCTGAAGGCAGATGTATTGCTTCTAATAGTGCTTGAATGAGGGGACCGTGTTGGATCTTGGCACCGTGAGAGGTCAAGAAACCTCGTTCTTGCCATAACACTCCGAAGTCGTGTACGACTCCGAAAGCATAACGTGAATCTGTGTATATGTTAACATTTCTGTTCTTGGCTAGTATACAGGCTCGGGTCAGAGCGATGAGCTCTGCTGCTTGAGCAGACAGTGTATCAATACGATATGTTTCTTTGACTTCAGTTTCAGTGGTCACTGCATACGCGGCCACTAATTCTCCTGTGTTTGTTCTCATACATGAACCATCCACGTAAAGTGTCAGGTCTGGATTTATCAGTGGAACATCTGTTAAGTCTCGTCGGGGCTTTGTTACTGCATTAATGATCTCTATACAATCATGCGGGGCTGAATTTGTCATAATCGAAGGTAACAATGTTGCAGGGTTCAGAATGTTACAGCGTCTGATTTCTATGTGTGGCTGGAATAGCGTCAATTCATAACCTGTCAGTCGTGCTATAGTCAAGTGTTGAGTCTGGGTTCGGTTTAAACGAACCTCTACAGAATGTGGAACTTGTACTGTTAATGGATGTCCTAATACAATTGAATCGCTCTGTCTGATTGCTAAGGCTGTCGCTGCAACTGACTTTAAGCACGCAGGGAGCGCCTGGGCTACTGAATCCAATGTACTTGAAAAATAAGCACAAGGCTTATGTGATCCTGCTTGATCTTGAGTGAGGACAGACAACGCTGTACCATCACGTTCTGTAACAAAAAGTGTAAAAGGTTTGCTGTAACATGGTGTCGCTAAAACTGGTGCTTGACATAAAGCTTTCTTTAATTCCTCAAAGGCCTGTGTATGTTCCTGAGTCCAAGGGAGGACAGTCGAAGTTGCTGCCTCCTGTGTCGTCAACTGAATGAGTGGTTTAGCTAGAAATGCATATTGAGGAATCCATTGTCTGCAGTACGAGGTGAGGCCTATAAAGGCCTGCACTTCCTTTTGTGTCTGGGGTTGTGGCATATTTATAATTAACTGGATGCGGTCAGGTGTGAGCTGTCTCCCCACTTTGGACAGCAAGTGACCCAAGTACACAACTTGCTGAACACAGAATTGTAGCTTCGAAGGAGACACCTTGTGTCCCTTGTCGGCCAGAAAATGTAAAACTGTCAGTGATGCTTGTTCACATTCGGGTTCACTTCGTGCGGTGATCAGCAGATCATCGGCGTACTGTAGCAAGGCGGTATTAACTGGCATTTGGATACAATCAAGTTGTCTTTTCAGTGCTTGGCTATAGATGCTGGGGCTTTCTGTGAATCCTTGAGGTGCGCGTGAAAATTTGAAACTTCGTCCATTTAAACTGAATCCGAAGAGGTATTGGCTCTCTGGATCAATGGGGACACTGAAGAAGGCGTTCTTGAGATCAATTACAGTAAAGAACGTTGCTTCTGAATCAATAGCAGTCAATAAGGATGAGATGTCGGGAACCACAGGATACTGTGGAACAATGCATTTATTCAGTTCTCGTAAATCAATCACCAGCCGATATACTGGTGGTGCATTGGGATCAGTACGTTTAAGAATCGGAATGATAGGGGAATTACAGATATTGGAGTCGGTTTCTACGACCACTCCTTGGGCAATGAGCTCTTCAATAATTTCCAGTAAAGCCACTACAGCATCGGGTGGTAACTTGTATTGTCTGATTCGCGGCAAAACAAATCCTGGTTTGAGTGTAACACGGTATGGTGTGATGTGCATGCAGCCTACATCGGTTGGGCCTTGTGCCCACAGGTGTTTCGGTACATTTTTCAATCTGACATCGAACTCTCGTAATACATAGTGACCCTTAAAGTCACGCAGGAAAAGTCTAACTCCTTCCGGAGAACAACATATCACAGCTCCTAGAGCCTTCAATGTTTTGATACCTAACAAGTTTTCTGGACATGACTTCGTGAGTAACAAGTCTGTAACGCGTGATAATGGACCCACAGCTAGGGGGACTGGTTTCGATACCTCATTTACAATAGGCTGTCCTGAAAAACCAAGGGAAACATTCTGTGAGCCTGAGAGGGGTGCCCCTGGGACTTCATTATGGCTGATTGTTGTGCGGCTTGCCCCTGTGTCAATTAAAAACTTTCTGTCTTTTCCCAATACTTGACTGTGTACATAAGGACCCTCTTGATCTACAGGAATCTCAATAAGGGGCAAGCCAACCTCCCTCTCTAGGCTGTTTCATGTGTATCGCTGATAATCGGGATAATCAGATTGGGCATACTGGTTCATCTGTCGTGAAACTTGCTGTGTCGCGGCAATGGGCTGGATATGGTCTTGAGGCGGGTTGCCACCTCCGTCCCCGTCACCGTCAGTAGGCGGGACGCGGGCACATGGATTGGTGTAAGCGGGTGCTACATCGTCTAGATAGGAAGCAAGGAATATGTCTTTGGTGGTCCTGTGATTTACTTTAGTCGGAACCAATGGTGGCGGCAGATTTTTCGGTATTTCTGAAGTGGCTTCAGGCGAACCCTCGGCCACTAAGTACATGCCATTTACAAGATTATTTCGCATACGGTCTACTTGTTCTGCTTTTACTCGGATCCCTTCATTAACTAATTCGTTTTCTCGGACTCTATCTGACTCTTCTCTATGTCTGTCTTCTTTACGGAGTGCTCTTTCAGCACGTTTATGTGATTCTCTACGCCAAAATTCTATGGCGTCTTTCTGAGATTGTCTGGCTTTCTTTTTCCATAGCTCTTCTTCTACCTTCACGATGCACTCGGCATCCCATGTTCCTGTAACGGGCCATCTGTGTCTCTCGTCTAGGTGCTTGGTATAATCGGCCCATGAATCTAGATACAGTATGGCATCTAAGCCATGCTTATGGTACATAAAATTTCCAGGAGTGTCCCTAGGGGGGATAGGAATTTCTTCCTCTAGCATCCCTTTCCTAGTTCCTATCTGTCTTAGTTTATTGAAAAACGGCATCTTGTTACTTAGTACTGGATACTCGATATTTGTTACTTACTCTGCACACAGCTAGTTACACAAAAACACAATAATGTACATCAAACAGTCACTCATACCACGACATTAATCACATGAAAAACATTTTGAACATATATGACTACCTTGATACTAGATGTGCCGCTAAACAGCACAGATACACTGTCGAGAACAGTGCAAGAACTTGAATGCTCGATATACTGCTAAACAGTACAGATACACTGTCTAAAACAGTGCAGACCGCGTTTGTGTACCCAAACACGTCTTTACCGGATACATAATAATGCACCCGTCTAGATACGTCCCAGCAATGGTACTCACCGGGAAGCACGGAACAGAAGGCCTCGGAAAACTCGACTGGACTGGACCGGACTGGACTGGACTGGACTCGACTCGACACGTGGATACTTCGGAAACTGGTGGGCCTCTTGACACCTCGGACCTTGCTTCTTTCGGCTAGGCTCTGGTCGGGATCCTCCGCACTCCTCACCGCCTCGTCTGGGTGCTGATCGCAGTCTCCGTCACCTCCGTGGGCCAGAGGGAGATACAGGAAATCCTGCGGGTACGCGTAATTGTCCGTCTTGACTTATGGCAGGGGGCAAAGGTTGCAACGCACCAACCGGCGCGTAAGGTGGGGGAGGGGTCCCTGTTCGGGCGCCAAAATAATGTGGTAAATATTTGATTTACCGTCCTAATTTCTATGCAGGTAAGTATTTAAACAAAAATAACTCAATCGGAAAGAAAGACGCAGAGTCTGTGGTGTTAGAGTTCTTAGGGGTTTTATTCCTTAAAAAGGAATGGTTCTGGTACCGGATATCGGGTTCCTGACACCACTGGGGTGCAGGAAGGGATAGAGCATACTTTATTGACAAGACATAACTTTTATACTTAAACCATATAATGAATACCAATACAGTAGGCGTAACAGCTGAGAGAAACAAGATAAGAGCATACACATGTTAGCAATACGTAATCAGAAGGTGTGAACTGGGCGTGTGTGCTAGAAACGTCACATGTAAGTGTCACAAGTAGGTGGGTACATAGCAGAATCTTGCAGTGTCAGCAGAAATCTGAGGTCTGGATGCGCGCGCAGCTGCATGACGTGTGATTGACGTGTAATTGACGTGAAGCTGGAGGGTGCAGGGGACTTGACATTTACACTAGCGGAAAGAGACAGAAGTCTGGCATGTCAGATCAACTCGTACCTATATCATATCTGATATCTGATGTTTGGGAACCATATTATCTAGAGGGAAAGGTCTCTTGGGCAGAGGCTATTCTATACTGACTGTGAGTGCGTGTATAAGCGTTTATGTGTCTGCATGAGATGCGAGGGGGCATGGGCCTACCATGGTAACAGAAGCTATGAATTACTTGCACGGAGACAGTGAGGCCGGGCCCTTTGCTCTGCAGCTGGAAGGATGTTTACTTGAACTAGTAGGCAGGAATGTATGTTTGAGGAGCGGAGCAGATAATTCGAAGGTTGAATACAGTCTTGGCAGGCAGCAGGCTGAATTAAGCGCCGTTAGCCGCGCAGGGAGTAAGGCAGAGGTCACGGGTACAGAGGCAGCCCAGGCTGAGGAGTTCAGAGTCAGAAGGCAGGAAAAGGCTCGATGGCAGAATTCAGGGGCCTACTTCGCCAGAGCTGAAAAACGTGTAAAGTACACCACAAAAAGACGTTGGCATGGCATACTTAGAAACGGAGTATTCAACCCATTCAGGGTGGGTCTGAAAGAGGACATGTTAACGTTGGACGCAAATGTATTTGCGTCTTCATAGCTGGCACAGGAGGGAAGTTACATGCACTTTAAGCTTGTACATGGAGACGGTGGGGTACACGTTAGGGAACATTTCTTGACCATAAAATTTATATTTCCTCAGGTCGGGCACACCGACCCACCCGTTCGCTGGGGGCAAAGTGGCGAGGGTATGCTTAAACCTCGGTCGACGGCCGTTCCAAATGAATCGCGACAGCTCCAATTGGGTCTGCTGAAGCCAGCCAGCTGGGGGATTCAAGGGGAGCGTCTGGAACAGATATAAGATCTGCGGTAGCAGTGTCATTTTGACTGCGGCAATTCTGCCTAGCCACGACAACGTAAGCGGCTTCCATCGCCGGAGCTGCTCCCGGAGTTTGATTGTGAGCGCCTCATAGTTGACTCGCGTAGTGCCCCGCACAGTAGGGGCCAGGCGGACGCCCAGGTAAGGGACGGCTGCGTCCGACCACTGTATTTTGAATTCGGACTTAATCTCGGGCACCACGTCCGGGCGCAGGGAGATGTTCAGGGCTTCGGATTTCGCTTCATTGATTTTAAAACCCGAGGCCAGGGCAAAGGTATGAAGCTCCACAAAGAGAGCACGTAGGGATTGTATCGGATCGGTGAGGGACAGCAAAATGTCGTCAGCGTATAGGCTGATTTTGTGCGTGTCGGCACCAAATTTAATGCTGGAGATGAGCGCATGTTGTCGCACCCTCTGAGCCATCGGTTCCATGTACAGTGCGAATAGGAGCGGCGATAGTGGGCAGCCCTGGCGCGTGCCTCTGCCAATATCGAATCTCGGGGAGGTATGGCCGTTCACCCTCACAGTGGCGTTGGGCCGGCGGTAGCAATTGAAGATGCGATGGTGGAGTTTCTCCCCAAACCCGAAGTGGCGAAGAACCTGGTCGAGGTAGGGCCAATGCACTCTATCGAATGCTTTCTCCGCATCGATGGTGAGGAGCATGCAGCCCGGTTTAGTGCGCGACCCGGCTTCAATGAGGTGCAACACTCGCCTGGTGTTGTCGCTGGTCTGCCGTTGGGGGATAAAACCCGCCTGGTCAGGGTCTATCAGCTGCTGCATGTATGGTGCAATGCGGCCTGCTAGTATGCCGGTGTAGAGTTTCAAGTCTACATTCAGCAGCGAGATGGGCCTGTACGAGCCGCACGCCGCCGGGTCACGGCCCGGTTTGGGAATTACAGAGATAGACGCCTCCAGCAGGTCCGGGTGTGTGGCACCAGGCGTGTCGAAGGTGTTAAACAGGTCGCGCAAGAGGGGGGCAAGCTGCTGACAAAAGGTCTTGTAGAAGGCCGCAGTATAGCCGTCGGGTCCCGGGGATTTCCCCACTTTGAGGCGGGCAATTGCAGAGATGACTTCCTCCAGGCCTATGGGCCGCTCCAGAAAGTCTGCTTGGGCTTGGGTGAGGGCGGGGAGCTCCGCGCCCTGCAAATAGGCCGGTCCGGCAGCAGGGTCCAAGTGGTCCGCGTCGTATAGCGCCGCATAAAAGTTGCCGAAGGCCGCTGCTATCGCCGCGTCCTCCGTGATCTGGCCGCCACTAGCAGATAGGAGAGAGCGCACCTGCTGTCGTTGGGTTTGCGCCCGCAGTCTGCTCGCCAGAAGTTTCCCGCAGCGGTCGCCTCCGGTGTAATAGATGTGCTTTAGGCGCATAGCGGCGTATTCCGCCACGTCCTGGTCCAAAGCTGCCAACATTTTCCGCTCGGCGCATAATTGGCGCCATGCCCGTGCCGCCCGTGTGCGTTGGTGCATTTGTTCCAGTTCCGCCACCCGTTGGGTAAGCTCGGCACGCTTTAGAGCCCTTTCTCTGTTGTTGGCGGCGGCTATGGAGATAAGTTCACCGCGTAGGACCGCTTTGAGGGCTGCCCATTGAGTGGCCTTCGTGGTGTCGTCGTTGGCGTTGTGTTCCAAAAAGTGGTCAATCGCAGTCTTGAGCCGCGTTTGGGTGTCGGGCAGCTGCAAGAGGCCATCACGCAGCCTCCAGTGTCGTTGTGGAGCTGGCATGGCCCCTACTCGAAATGTCGCTACCACTGGGGAGTGATCCGATAGCGCGGCTGGCATTATCTCCACCTCCTTGACCTGCAGCGCCAGTTGAGAGGAGCACAAAAAATAGTCTAGCCTCGCATACGTCTTGTGCGCCGCCGAGTAATATGTATAGGCCGTCGTCTGGGGGTGGGTGTGTCGCCATAAATCTATGAGGCCCAAGTCTGCTATGTGTGCATGTCCTGCAGCCGTGAGTGCCCCTACTTGCCCGGATCTCTGGCCTGAGCGGTCTGCTGTGTTATGAAATACAATGTTGAGGTCTCCACCTAGTAATAAGTGTGTGTGTGTGGTGGACGTTGAGGCCTCTAGCGCCGTGTGTAAGAACCTTTCCTGCCCCTCATTCGGGCCATAGACCGAACCCACAAGCAAAGTATGGCCTGCAATCTGGAAGCTATAAAGTAGAAGCCGCCCTTTAATTTCGGCTTCTTTCTGGAGGACCCTCCCCTCGAATGATTTAGCTACTAGAATTGCTACCCCGGCTGCTTTCTTCAGGGATGAGGAGAAGAACTGCCAGGGAAAGGCGCGCGATTTGAGTCTGTGCTGGTCGCTGCGGACAAGGTGTGTTTCTTGGAGGAGGCAGATGTCCGCCTTGGAACGCTCGAGGAAGGACAGTATTGCTTTGCGCTTGTTCGGACTGTTGAGACCCCGCACATTAAGCGAGAGCACTGTTAGGTGTCGTGTCATGTCTGAGGTAATAGGGGAGGTGCCAATTCCCACCCGGAGGCGGTGGTCGCGGGCTGATGGACCATGGAAGACACTGCGCTGGAAGTCCTACCGACTCCGGCAGTGGTGGTAGAATCCCCTGGACAAGGAGAGCCCCCCCAACCCTCTTCTCTTCCCCCAACTCCCCCCCAATCCCAACCCCAACTGCCCCCCCGTCCCAACCCCAACTGGTGCAACTCCCCCCTCCCGGATCCCCCTCTGCCCTGTTGCAACCCCCTCCTGCCCAACACCCCCTTCCTGCCTCACCCCCCCACCCTCCTCCCCAACTGTGAAAGAAACTTGGTCCAACATAGTCCCAGGTCCAGTCAAGAGGCCACTGGACCCGTGGTAAAGTAAGTCCGTAGAATGGGAGCAGTGGAGACAGTGCGAGCGGGTCGGCCCACCCCTAGTCCTCCACTGTAGGCGACGAGTCAGTGTCTCCATCGGGGAAGGCCGGAAAGCACTCTGTTCTCGCCCCCGCCGCCGGTCTAGACTAGCCCGGCCCAACCATGTTCTGCAAAACTAGTGTGTCGTTCCTCCAGCGGTCAGCCATTGTTCGCTTGCACCAGGCCCTGTGCCACGGTATCCACCGCAGCCCGCTGTCCCTCCTCTATCTCAGTAGCTGCGGGGCGTCTCGGCCTGCGTCGACGCCGTTGTTGTTGCCAGCGTCCCGGGGTTGCCTCGTTGGAGGCCCCCTCTCCCGGTGATCCGTCGTCGACCACCGGCTCGTCCAGGCCCAGTAAGCGGCAGGCGTCCCTGAGGGAACGCGGCTGATGAAGTACATTGCCAAGCCGAAACACCAGACGGAAGGGGTGACCCCAGCTGTAGGAGATGTTGCGTTTTCTCAGTTCCGCCGTCACTGGTCGAAAGATGCGCCGCTTCTCCAGGGTAATCGCGGCTAGGTCCTGGTACAAAGTCGGGGAGTGGTCACCATAG
The DNA here is from genome assembly GCF_964263255.1 of Lissotriton vulgaris. NCBI lineage: Eukaryota > Metazoa > Chordata > Amphibia > Caudata > Salamandridae > Lissotriton > Lissotriton vulgaris. The sequence goes on along the minus strand of NC_141687.1, from coordinate 1,019,531,333 downwards.
GTGATCTGCGCCAACTGGCGCGCCTTGCTCAGGATCTCCTCCTTTGTCCTGAAGTCCTGCACACAAACCAGGATGTCTGCCGGGTGGGCTGCGTCGGCTCTAGGCGGACCCGTCCGGTGGGCTCTGTCCAGTCGCAAGGGGGTGTCCGCCGGCCGGCCCAGAACGTGGTTGAAGAGACCCCGCGTGAACTGAAAAAGGTCCTCCGTGTCTGGTGACAGTTTCACACCCCTGATCCTGATGTTATGCCGCCGGGAGCGGTTCTCCAGGTCCTCGGCATGTGTCTGGAGATCCACCTGCTGGTCATGTATGCGGGCTAGTTCCTGCCGTAGGGCCTCTATTTCGGTGTCTCGTGCATCGCTTTTTGTCTCCAGGTCTGCTACCCTCTCCCCTATGGCGTCGGTGTCGCGGCGGACCTCTTTGATCTCGTCCTGGAGCTCCTTCTTTAAGGCGTGGATGTCCTCCCTTAGACCGGTGAACAGGGACTCCAGGAAAGACCGTGTGACTGGGCCCTCGGGGTCCGGCCCTCCGGAGGGCGATGTGGCCACCGTTTTCTTCTCTGTGTCTCCCCGGGGGCTGGACGCCGCGGGGCCACTCCGCTTCCCCATGACAGTGGGGGTGAAAAGATCCTTTATGGTGCGGTCCTTCCTGGGCCTCCCGCCGGACATGCCCCCCCCAGGGCCCCCAGCCGCGCCGGTCGATCGCCTCCTCTGCTAGCTGCGGACAGGCCTCTAGGTCTCGCGGGTGTGCCGTCCCACCCGGCTCGGGCCGACCAGTGCTTCCTGTGCGGCGCGTGGGTGCCGCGCTCGGGCGGGTTCCAGGCCCAATGCGGTAAGTCGCCCCTAGGGGACCCAGGCGACTACCAGCGAAGCTGTCGGAGCAGGAGGTCCCACAGGGCCGGGACCACGGGGCTGCGTCTCTCTATGTCTCCAAGCTGGCCGCCTCCACGTAGACCGTTGCGTCGTCGCTGCTCCCCGTCGGGCCCTCTACCCTGAAGCCGCGGCAGCGCTCGGCGGGGGCCGTGTGATGGGGGCAGGGTCGCCGGAGCCAGCGGCGAGGGAGGAGGCGCAAGGCTAGGCCCAGGCAGGGTGGGCTACTGTCCAAGAGGGCGCCCGTGGCTCTCAGGGCTGCGCTGCCCAGGGGGTGAGGGAGTGCGGCAGGCCTGCAGAAGCCCCGTCCAAACGTCTCAAGGGGCCTCGCTCACCCCCGTGCGGGCCGAGTTTGCTAGGGCCGTAGCCGTCGGCGCTGGTTACACCGGAGGCAGCGCCGCTGATGTGGACAGATCAGAAGGCCTCACTAGGCCCACACCATGTGCGAGGGCCCCCGCAGATCACCCAGCCGTCACTCAGGCCGATAGGCCGCCACTGCCCCCACAGGGCCCACCGTCTTGATGTCCTGGCAGCTGATGGAGCGTTATGTCGCAGGGGCAGTGCTGCCAGCGGGGGCCGGTGGCAAAGGAAGGCCACGAGGCCAGGCCCAATCCAGGCGTGTTGCGACCCCCAGCCGCTCCCGTCGACAGCCTCACCACGCCACCGGTGTTCCTGCTCGTGAGGGGGTCCGTTCGGATTCTTCCGCCCCCTGATGCTCCCCACGCTTGGAGGTAGGTCTGCTGGGCCCGGGGGGGGGGCGCCCGTCCACACCCGCTCCTCACCTCCGCTCTCAGGGCTCCTCCGCATGCCCCTCTAGTTGGCACCGCTACTGTCCGCAGCCGTTAGGGGCGATCCGTTGGGTGGCAAGGTGGTGCAGCAAGCCCGCAGAAGCCCCCGTCCAGGGACCACGGGGGCCTCGCGCTCAGCAGCGCGGGCCGGGCTTGCTGTCGCTGCAACCGCCGGGTTCAGGAGCACTCGAGTCGGCGTTCGGGCTCCGCCCACTACGGCCTCGATTCCCTGCACCGCTCTCCTCAGGCCGCCGGAGCCGCCAAAACTCCGGGCAGGGTCAGCCGGGGCCCCACGCCGGGAACCGGCAGCGCTACTGTCCTGCACACCCCCGCAGCAACGCTGACCTCGGGCCCGCCAGGGAGGTGCTCGGGCCGGGACAATTGCTGTGATAATGCTGAAAAATAGCGGCCGGCGGCGGGAGCTCGACAAAGCACGTCCGCTCACTCCGCCATCTTGGCCACGCCCCCCACGATACCTTTCTTAAAGGAAAATCTTAATTGTTGTTAATGTGTGACCTGGAGCTCTGACACAGTATTTTTCAAAGTCAGGCCGGGAGAAGGGGGTACCCGTTTATTAATGTTCGTGCACTATTCACCTATGCAGCAGCGCTTGTGAAGGTCTGTTTTTATCAAATTCTCGAGATTTTGTTGAAAAGCTGTCTCATAAATTAAGGAAGTGCTCGGTTACAAGGCTGACAGATTGATTTTGCTCCCGGTGGCTGGTCACTACTGGCAAGTGAGGGCTAACCAACAGAAGGCTCAGCAAACACCGGGCTGAAGACGGCTGGAATGCCAGAAACCGGTCCTCGGAAGCTTGTTTCCGGTCCAGGGAAGACATGGCTTGGCAGTTCGGTCTGGACTGTTCCCATGAGGCACAGGGTCAGACTGATTTGCATATAGCCATGTCTGAACTGGGGTGGCAGAGTGGGCTAAAAAACGGTGATGGATTAAACCCAGATCTTTTGACTGGGTGTGAGTGTTTGATTGATTCAGATGCTCCGTCCATGTCCATCACCACCCCCATGTCCATCACCACCCCCATTTGTACCGCTGGTTGAAGACGGCTGGAATGCCAGAAACCAGAAACCAGTCCTGGCTGGAATGCCAGAAACCAGTCCTCGGAAGCGTAAATCCCAGATCTTTTGACTAGGTGTGAGTGTTTGATTGATTCAGATGCTCCGTCCATCACCACCAGAAACCGGTCCTCGGAAGCGTAAATCCCAGATCTTTTGACTGGGTGTGAGTGTTTGATTGATTCAGATGCTCCGTTCCTCACCACCCCCTTTTGTACCGCGGGTCTGAAGACGGCTGGAATGCCAGATACCGGTCCTCGGAAGCTTGTTTCCGGTCCAGGGAAGGCATGGCTTTGCAGTTCGGGCTGGACTGTTCCCATGAGGCACAGGGTCAGACTGATTTGCATATAGCCATGTCTGAACTGGGGTGGCAGAGTGGGCTAAAGAACGGTGATGGATTAAACCCAGATCATTTGACTGGGTGTGAGTGTTTGATTGATTCAGATGCTCCGTCCATCACCACCCCCTTTTATACAGCAAACACTAATGGCACACTTTCTTAAAGGTGAGCACAGAGCTCGAGCTGCTGCTGCTTCTACCACGGCAACATTGAACACTGCGCTGCTCAGCACTGTATCATTTTGATTTCCGGTCGTCCCCGGCAATGGCTTGGTGTGTGTGACCCCAGCTAAGGGTCTCTTCATTGAGCAGGCATCACTACTACAGCAGTACAATTATGCTAAACACAAATGTGTTTACACGGGGTGCGGTGTGTGGAGGGGCCGGGGACTAGACCGGGTCATCAAACCTCACAAATTTGAGCAAGCAGGAAGGTGTTAACCACTCTGACCCTCAGAGTGGTTGACACCTTCCTGCTTTCTTAAATTTGCTTGAAAATGAACCATTTGGCCACTCTTTTTTCAACATTTTCTGGGGGTGAGACCCCCCCTGTCCCCTGTTGATGGTTCGGGCATGCTCGCTACACTCGCTCGCTAGCCACTGTGAAGTACACAGTTGTTTTACGCCCCACCACTTTCAAATGTCACCATTCACCACTGCCAGAAGGTATAGTAAAGGGCTTCTAAACAAAACATCATGTTCTTTTCTGTGAAGTGGTGTATCTTCGTCCTCATCCTCAACAGGTTGTTGTTGCTCATCCTGGATGGAAGATGTAGCTTCAGCCGTTGTGCAAATCAAGATCACTAATTGTTCTCAATCCTCCTTCTAGAGACTTCATTTGAGAAGCAATTGGTTTTGTTGGTGGTGTTCCAGGTGTTTGGGTGGGGTCCTCATACATACAATCAGAACACAAGGACTGGGTGTGGTTTTGTGTGAATTCGAAAATCCAGCGTATAGAATCTTGGATTCGCAAAAAGTTATATAATGGTTAACTTTGTTGAAAAACTGATTGACAATGGTCTATATATACCTTTAAATATGTTCACACTGATCTCATTATTGAAAATGGAGGGGTGTACATATTTGGAATAGTTTTTCAAATTTTGGGTGAATCTGAGACTTTGGACTCATGGATTCGTTCTGATCACATGATCGGGATTAAAAACCACCATAGAGTTTTAGTCCATCTATATTTATGGACCCTTGAAGATACCACAGTACCCAAAAATAATTCAAAAAAATAAAATGTGTTTAATTGCGTTAAGAAAACGTTCTAAAATTTACAATAAGACCATTTATGTTGTTGATGTTTTCAAATTTATATGAAGTATATTTATAAAAAAAGAATGTCTACAGTAAAAAAACATTTTTTTATATATTACTGATGACATCACTGATGTCATCTCAAATGACACAATTGATGACATCACTGATGATATCAGTCACAGAAACACTCACACACCCACTCACACAACCACTCGTACATCCACTCATACACCCATCCAAGGAGTTACTCACACACCCCCACACTCACCCATACAGCCACTCACCCATACACCTGCTAACACAGCCACTCAATCACCCATGCAGTCTTTCACACAGCCACTCTTCATACATACAGCTACTCAAACACCCACATATTCACCCATACAGCTACTCACACACCCACACACTCACCAATGCAGCCTCTCAACAGTCACTCACTCACCCATACCACCACTCACACACCCACACAACCAGTTACATGCACATTCACACATCCATACAGGCACTCACGTTCACTCACTCACCCATACAGCCACTCGCACAGACACTCACTCTCTAATACAGCCACTTACATACCCAGTCATTCACCCATAGAGCCACTCACACAGCCACTCAGTCACCCATACAGCCACTCACACTGTCCTTGGCAGCAGAGACAACAGACTCTAAGACCTGGAGACCAATTCAACATGATACAGCTACTCACAACCCCCACCTGCATGTTTAACACTCATAAACTATTAGAACACACTCATAATCACTGGATGATGTCATCAGTGATGTCATTTGAGATGTTATCAGTGATGTCATCAGTGATGTCACTGACCATGGCATGAGTGATGTAATATGTGAGGTCATAAGTAGTACATTGTGCAGCAGTCTGGAGATCTGGGACACCATGTGACTGGTTAGGGATAACACCAGCACCCTATTTGGTGAACGGTATTGTCTTGCCATCTAGCCATACACCCTCAAGCTTGTAAATGCCTATCAGACCCCATTTAATATGGCCTTCGATGGCTTGCATGTCCTTCAATGTGCTGATATCCCATAGTGGGGTTTCCAATGGCACTTTACCACTCCATCCCAGGGAGTCCATCACTCTCTTCTAAATTCTTATGACAATATCTGTTGGAAGGAGAAGTGGTGGCAGCCCCTTCCCCCATAAAGGTGTAGAATGTAGTCCATTCCTCTCAGATCTGCCATCAGTGAAGGTTCCAGCTGAGTAAAAAAAGCCCATTCATCAATCAACTACAACTGGGTCAGTCTGAACTCTGTGGACAATGCCCGTTGACTTCGACTCTTGCTTAGTGTATAGAAGTCTCACCCAGGCCAGTCTGGTTGCTGCATTCTGAGTCCGAAACACATATTTTCCAGGACTGCCCACATGTAGGGCCACTCTATGGAATCAAAAGCCTTTTCAGCGTGGAGGGTGAGTTAAAAGTGCCTGCTCCACTATATGGCTGGATCCTGTCTTCACCTCCTTTAGTGACATCACGAAAAAGTAATCACCTACTACTCGGTCAGACCTCACTAATGTCAACTTCAACATCAACATACTGCACCACAGCAGACTAGCTACTGCAGGTACGGCCTGCTGATGGAAGAACATACCAGAGAAAGCCTGGGCTTTTACACTGTCTGGGAACCTCCCAGAACAAACCAGCCACTTTGCTGAAGATATCAAGCACTTCAATGGTTGGTTCACCACATATGCCTGCACACTTGCCCCCTGCAAACAGGACCACATAGCAAGAACATGAACTCAGGCCAGTTGGTACATGGAAGAACTAAGGATGTCTAAAGGTGCTGCAAGCAACTGGAACGATTATGGAGAGTGAGCCAGTAAACCATTTACAAGGATGCCCTGAGGCACCAAACCAGCAACTCCCTAAACACCAAACAGAAAGCCTAGGTGGTCCACATTGACTCCAGTACCAACACTAGCCAAGAAATCTTCACCATCATCAGAGATTTAACTGTGCATACAGCCACCGCAAGCAACATCACGCAACCCAAGACCTATGCAGCGATCTCCCAGACTTAGGGCCTGATTTAGATTTTGGCAGCTGGGTTACTCCTTCAGAACAATGAGGGATATCCTGTCTGTCAAAATATAAATCTCATAATATCCAAATGGATTTATATTTCGGCAAACAGGATATCTGTCACCGTTGTGATGGAGTAACCCAGCCACCGATATCGAAATCAGGCCCTTACTTCTCAGCAGCAAATTCCCAGCATTATACACAGTGGCAGCTCCTCCGCTATAGTTTAGGAGTGTCGCCCCACTGCTTTTAAGCAGTGCCAAGTACAAACATTAAAAACTTAGAGTTATTATCATTTTATTCTTCATGTCCTGCTGCTTTGCGGGCAGGCGAGTGGGTAGGGCTGTGCTGCTCTTGGAGCAGGGGAGGAGTGGTTTGCCCACTCCTAAGCGCGTAATGACTGTTCGGTAAGTCCCTCTCGGGCTGCCCAAACCAGTGAAGCACACTTTCCCTGTTCTCCATGCAAGCTGCATTACTGCCGGCATGGAGAACAAGACCACCCCTCCAGCCCCTTGCTGAGAGCTGTGCCACGGCACTCAGACCAATCACAACACTGCACTGCAGCATTGTGATTGGCTTATGTGAGGGACCCTGGCTGCCTGCTTCCTGTTCCTGGAGTCGGAGGCAGGAGAGCAGGAGCAGAGACGCTGGACCTGGCTTGAAGGTACGTTTATTTATTTATTTTTATTCCGCGCGATGCACCCCCTTTTGACAAAAACAACAAACGCCTCTTTGACCACTTCGTCAACTATCTCCTCCTTGATGCCATGAATTCCAGATTAAGATTCAATCACAGCATGGAAACAGCCTTCATCTCAGTGACAGACTACATCTGTATGATCTTGGACAAAGGGAAATTGCAGCACTCATCCAACTGGACCTCTCATCAGCATCTGACATGGTCTCCCACATCATCGTTATCAAATTACTACATAAGACTTGTTCTCCATTTGCTCTGCTACATTCTGGCCAGAAGAACACAAAGTCAACCTGGCACCAAACTGGTCAGAGGCCTGAGAACTCATCTGCAGAGTACCTCAAGACTCTTCAGTCAGCCCTACCCTCTGCAATGTCTAAATGACCCCACTGGTCAACTGTCTCCATGCCAACAGCATCAACATCCTCGCCTATGCTGGCGACACGCAAATCACACTGTCGCTGGACATGGCCTAGCACGATGAACAATTTCACCACCTGCATGTCTGAAGTGGACACCTGGATAAAGCCAAATGGACTCAAGCAGAACACCGCCAACACAGAAGTGGTACTCTTCGGAAAGGATACACCACAATGGGACTCCACCTGGTTTACAACAGTCCTCTGACCTACCACAGCTCACACACCACAAACCTCTGGATTATCACTGATGACAAGCTGAGTGTGTCTGCTCAGGTCAATCTGATCACAGTATCCTGCATTTACACACTGAAGATACTAAGTAAGATTTACAAATGGCTACCGAAAAACTCTAGAGATACCGTCTCACAAGCACTCACCACCAACAGGCTGAATTATCGCACAAGAAGACTGCAAACCATCCAGAATGCAGCAATCAGACTCGTCCTCACCATTTAAAGCATGACACACACTACATCACATCTGAAGTAGCTCTACTGGCTCGTGAAGCACAAGTGTGCTCAGTTCAAGCGCCTCATCAACACATTCAAAGCACTACACAGTACAAGCCCAGCCTACCTGAATAGCCGCACACACTTCCACCAACCATCCAGGCACCTCTGTTCAGCTGTACTCCTAGTTGCACATGCTCCACACATACAAAAAAGCAGAACTAGAGGTTGATCTTTCTCATAGATAGATTCTAAGGCATGGAGCAACCCCACCACTGCACCTCATAGCCTCCTCCTCTCTTCTTGAATTCCGAAAGAAGCTGAAGACCTATCTCTTCGGGGTTCTTCTCTCCACTCCTGCAGGGGCTAGAATAGTCCACCAGCACCATGCCAGGAAACACTCACGGGTGATAGTGTGCTTTACAAATACACATAACAATGGTAAATTATGGGAACTCGTTGTTCTGACATACAACCGAACAGGGAAACATCTGAAACAACAAGACCCGAGCCACGAGTTCCGGAAGCCTGCAAGCCGAACATCGACTTGCCTGAACAACGACAATGTCCTAACTACTCATGTGCGTGGTTAAGGTAACGTCGGTCTAGTGTTTGGAATGGGCGGGGAGAGAGGAGCGTTGGAAAGCGAACAGGACAGTTAAGAGGAATTTGGTGTAGATTTTAGGGGTTGGGGTCGTTTTTAGGGGTGGGGGTTTGGGGTCGTTTTTAGATGGGTGGAGTTCGGGATAGTTTTTAGGGAGTGGGGCTTTGGGGTAGCTTTTAGGGGGTGGGAGGGGTTCAGAGTAATTTTCTGGGAATAGGGGAGTTTGGGTAGGTTTTAGGGGGTGGGGGTTCGGGGTAGGTTTTAGGGGGTGGAGGTTTCAGGGTAGTTTTGAGGGGTGGGAGTGGTTCAGAGTAGTTTTTAGGGAGTGGGGTAGTTTGGGGTCATTTTTGGGGGGTGGGGACGGTTCAGGGTCGTTTTTAGTGGGTGGGAGTTTTGGGGTCGTTTTAGGGGGTGGGAGTGGTTCAGAGTAGTTTTTAGGGGGTGGGGTGGGTCAGGGTAGTTTTTAGGGGGTGTGGATGGCTCAGGGTAGTTTTTAAGGGGTGGGGGTTCGAGGTAGTTTTTGGGAGATGGGAGGGGATCGGGGTAGTTTTAAGATGGTGGGGGTTTATGGGTAGTTTTTAGGAGGTTGGGGGTGTATTTAAGGCTCAGGGGGAGAGGGAAGGGTGGTAACATTAGCCACGGTTAGCCGTTTACCATGCATGCCTTTACCACAAAAATTCATGATAAACGAATGCGTGGTAAAGCAATTTGTGGTTAAGACGCAGTCATTTTAGAGACCTCATTTTAAAGGTAGGCGTTGTTGTGGAACTCCTTGTTCGAACATACAGCCATTTTAACAGTAAGTCTGACAGGCTCAGTCACTGAAGGCTGAATGTTTCCCACTAGCCTTCAGAAGCAGTACATGATAATATTCAACAGGGCCTGTCTCATCTGTGTTGCTTGGTATTTAGTCCCTTCTCAAGCCTTTTTCACTCTGTGCTGAGCTTACATAACAATCTGGCTGCCTGTACTGGCGCTAGGCAGCTTTATCAGCGCCAGCGCTAGGGGAAACACAGGGGTGCGTCATATCTTCGTAAATACGGTGTATCCCTGCGTTTTAAAAATGTCAGAGCGTGGTGTTACCAATTTTGCCGTAACACAGCACTCCAACATTTTATTGTAAATATCCCCCTATCCGTGACATACAGAGTTTAAGACTGCTAACTCTGAACGCGCAATCTTATTACATAAAGTTGACCAATTACAGGGAAGGTTAACCCCTAGTATTGCCTGCTCCAGGACTCCTCTGTTTGATATACTCGACCTCATGTCCCATTACAATTCAAGCAGCACCCTTCACTAATCCAGGACTGGTGTAGGCCCTGAGTCTTTCTGTTGTTTCAGCCATTACATGTACTCTGGATCCCAAGCATTTTTTATCCTTTATGCCTTAGGGTTAGTTTCATTATTTTTATAGGCCACTTCATGTGCATCCAACAGTCAGATAACCTTTGTCTTGTAAGGATGAAAATCTGCACTGTTTTATCCAGCTGTCCATGCTACCACTACTTATTTGAACTCGAAACAACCGCTGCATTTTAATATTGTTGGCTTTTTCTGAGTAGCCCCTAGTCCAAGAAGTCCCCGAACATCACTTCTATTGCTCCCCAGGGACATACATGGTATCCCCTGGCATGTTGGTGATGTCTAGTACTCTCCCAATCTTTTTCTCTCGAGGGGTTAACTCCTTTGACACTAATACTGCTGGCCAGGCGCGCAACACCCATTGGGCTCACCGGGCTTCAGCCCCCCCCCATCGCCTCCTCTGCCCGGGCTAAGATGACACGCACTGAAATGGTGCAGGCATCCGATCCGAGAATGTGATTGTTTTCATGATTTCTGAGAGGCCCAGCAGCCCGAGCCAGACAGCCAGCCTCTGAATAGTTTCAGCGAGTGAACCCCCTGCCCTGACCTCTTGTGTTTCCTTTAGAGAGGCGCAGAGGTGAAATCCTTGCCTGAAGGCAGGGATTTCACCTAAGCACTTGATGGGTTGTCAGCATGGGGTGTGAAGATGTGCACAGCAGGGGGAAGGCATGGCCAGTTAAGGTGATGCTTTTCCTTTGTAAAGGAATTTCTGCTGGCGTCATAACCCATGGTGTGCTGTCTGTGCACTTGTATAGATGTGTATTCCATACAAGTGCACAGACAGCAAACCCCGGGCTATGAAGCCAGCAGGAATTAATTTACAAAGGAAAAGCTTCACCTGCACTGGCCATCCCTTTCCCCTTGCTGTCTGTGCATTTGACCCACATTGATCTTCACAGTGAGACCTTCGGGAGGGGCTGGGTGCCAGGTCACAGTGCTGCTGATCTGCCAGACTCCACAGTATAGTATCAGAAGAGCAGGCAGCAGTTTTTTGTGTAAGTTCCAGTAACTTTAATGCATTTCTCAGCACAGCATTACCTACTGCCTGCATATCTAGGTTACTGTGAATGTTGTTCTTGACTTACATACATAGAAACGTCAAAGAGGACAGTCCCCTCCAAATATGCAAATGTAGTGTAAGTTTGTAGTGTTCATTTTTTTTAGGGTGCTAGTGGGTAATATTAGAGTTCAGGGTGGGTGTGGGTTTTAGGGTGCCAGTGAGTAATTTTATGGTTCAGGGTGGGTTACGGATTGGGGTGCCAGGGGGTAATTTTAGGGTTCTGAGCGGGTATGGGTTTTGAAGTTCCAGGGGGCAATTTTAGGGTTCAGGGTAGGTATGGGTTTTGGGGTGCCAGGGGACATTTTAGGGTTCAGCGTGAGAATGTGTTTTGGTGTGCCAGGGGTAATTTTAGGGTTCAAAGCAGGTGTGGGTTTTGGGGTGTCAGGGGGGCACATTTAGGGTTCAGGGTGGGTATGGGTTATGGGGTGCCAGGGGGGAATTTATGGTTCAGGGTGGGTATGGGTTATGGGGTGCCGGGGGAATTTATGGTTCAGCATGGGTATGGGTTTTGGGGTGCCAGGGGTAATTTTAGGGTTTAGGGCAGGTGTGGGTTTTTGGATGTCAGGGGGCTATTTTAGGGTTCAGGGTGGGTATGGGGTGCCAGGGGACATTTTAGGGTTCAGCGTGGGTATGTGTTTTATAGTGCCAGGGGTAATTTTAGGGTTTAGGGCAGGTGTGGGTTTGGGATGTCAGGGGGCTATTTTAGGGTTCATGGTGGGTATGGGTTATGGGGTGCCAGATGGGAATTTATGGTTCAGCATGGGTATGGGTTTTGGGGTGCCTGGGGTAATTTAAGGGTTCAGGGTGGGTTTGGGTTTTAGGGGGCAAGGGGGAATTTATGGTTCAGCATGGGTATGGTTTCTGGGGTGCCAGGGGTAATTTAAGGTTCAGGGCGGGTATGGGTTTTGGGGCTCCAGGGGGGTGATTTTAGGGTTCAGGGTGGGTGTTGGGTTTTGGGGTGCCAGGGGGTAATTTTAGGGTGTGGGGTGGGTATGGGTTTTGGGGTGCCGGGGAGGGATAATTTTAGGGATAGGATGGGTATGGGTTTTGGGGTGCCAGGGGTAATTATAGATTTCAGGGCGGGTGTGAGTTTTAGGGTGTGAGGGGGTTAATTTTAGGGTTCAGCGTGGGTATGTGTTTTGGTGTGCCAGGGGTAATTTTAAGATTCAGGGTGAGTATGGGTTTTGGGGGGCAATGCATCAAACTAACAAAAATGTGTGCTTTAATTGTTGTCCAGTTTCAAATGCAGAATTCACCACATTTTTTTCTCAGCTTGACCTGAGCATTAACCGATCCTGATTATCTGCCATTTTAGCTCCGCCCCATTGATTTACATTAGCCACGCCCCTTCATCTGCCATGTTAGCCCCCCCCCGAAATTAAGACCTAGTTGCGCCCCTGCTGCTGGCACATACATTTAACATGTATAAATCTCTAAAGGGGCACCTTCTCCAGGCAGGGGTGAGATCTAAACAGGAAAAGAGACAGACTACAGCTAATCCTCCTAGTGCCTCTTGGCTTAGTACGCATTCTTTCAGAACAATCTTTCATCTCAAAGGTGTAAATGTACTCAAAAGTGGAAGTTACCTTTGTAAACCAGGCCCAGGGTGTGGAGTTAATGCTGTTAGTTGGGTTAGATTTAAAAGGCTACTTTCAATAAAATATTATAATACTGATGTAGGTGATCTTGGAATAGTAAAAGCGGAACTAGCTATATCTTAATTTTGAGGAGGATAACGGGGTGTTGGAAAAGCAGGTGAAAAGATTATGGATGATGGATAAAAAGTTTCAGGAGTCGAGGGCACGGTTGTGCGAGATAGCCTTGAGAAGACATTCAGCTGATTGTATACTTGCATGCTTTGAAATATGTCTCTATCGGGCTGCATGGAGGTTCTGTACAGTTCAGGCAGGATAGTGTTGTGGGTACCACATGGGACATTCGTAGGGTTGCAGTCTTGTTTTAATCCTGGTTTCCGGTGCAGGATGGTTGCGGTTGTAGACGTCTTCCTGTTCCTTGGAGTTGCCAAGAATCAGAGGAGGAGGTTTTCATTGTGACCGCTTATGTGGCAGGGTGAAGGCTTCTGATCTGCGGCTGGTATGTTTTTGTGGAGCAGCAGCAGAGCTAGAAAGCTGAACCGCCATACAAAATAAAACAAAATATGGGCTAAGCCGAGGGTTGTGAGTCTGAAATGATTTCTTAACATCCATTACCTCAGACCTTCACGTTTCTTTACTACCAGTTATCACCACATATTTGCATTCTTTGTCTATGAGCTGTTACCGCCTGGATTGGAAACCCATCTGCTTTTGTTTGCTTTCGTTAGCATAACTGTTTCTGACGGTATGCGCCCATGCCGTTTGTGTCTGCAGCTGTCTGTCTCACTGCCATTTCGCTTTTCATCACAACGATTCTGTGTTAGCGAGGAGCATGGTGTTTGTTGTCTCCTATGTTGGATCTAGAACTATGTGGGGATGAACTATATTTTTCACGTTTGAAGTGGTCCAGGTATCATAACCAAGGCATTTATGTAAATAAGCAAGTTGATTCTGTGAATTAGATGTATGCTGGTAACGAGCCTGTGTGAGCTGCTTGTCATCAGCTCATATCGCGATAGGAACCTCTCTTCTATTGGTTCTTCTAAACTCGATCATGTTTGTACCAAAAGTGCCTTAATATTAATAAAAAACACCGTTAACGGCGCTGTGAAACAGATTACCCGCAGAAGCAAATGCTATACAAGAACCGAATAATTTTACTATTTAAACTATTCTTCTTCTTATTTAAACATGAACAAAATATAATTCTCTATAATACACTTATCAAACTACTTTCCTTAAATTTGAAGCAGAAAAAAATATAAATCAGAATCATTTCCTTCAGGAACTGTGTGGTTTTGTTTTGTTTTTTGTTTTAAATATATTTTTATTATTTTTCTCAAACCAAACAAATGCATTTGATATCGAATAACAGTTGTACACTCGACAGCAAGGTATGAAAATAAGTTATTCTCTGGGAAATATCTCCTACATCCAGTTATGCATTAGAAGGACTGAAAAATACGTTCCATAATATTGGTAGATCTTATAACATCATTATAACAATCAAATTCTCTGGAGATAAGCATCCCGCCATTGTCGTACATCTGCCACTACCCACTCATCGTTAAATCAAATATCACGAAATGCAATCCCTGTCCCTCCCGCTTCTCCCTTTCCCTCCCTGATGGCGTAACAAATATTTGTAAGCAATGGTAATGACAAATCATAGCTGTGTCAACAGTAAAAGTGCATAATACAGTAAACCAGAAGGCCACATTGCGGTGTCAGAGGCAGTTGCATGTGTGAGAGCATTGCAGCCGACCTCTTAAGGAGGGGTAATCCCTCGAGGCTGAGTCTCCAACCCTGATGTGATTGAGTCCTCGTCAGAGTCAGTACGTGGCATTTCGAATAATTGTACTAGTGCTTCCCAGGCCCTTGCCAGCTCCAACGCCTTATCACTTTTAGCGCGGGCTGCCAACTATAGCCTCATGATTCCCTCGCATTACGCCCATTTAATAAATTCAGTACACCATCTCTAAAAACTAGGACCCTTCTTGGCCTTCCAGTGGGCTGTTATTTCCCTCTTCGCTAGCAGTAGTCCCAAGTCTATAAAGGTACTTGTTATCTTATTCCGAGAGGTATGGGGGAACCAGTGCAGCAACCAGAGACCTATTGTGGGTTCTTTGTCCCTGTCCGTAACAGTATGTAAAAGAGCGACCAACTCTTCCCAAAATGTATCAAGTTGAGGACAATGCCCCAGCATGCGACAAAAATCTGCTCCTACTAAGACGCAGCATGAGCACATTGTGGAAGCCACATTAAAATATTTATTAATTTTTTCAGGCGTAAGGTATGCTCGATGAAGAATAAAGAAATGTACTAGCTGAAAACGTGCGTTCCTAGTGCTTTTCCATGCACGTTCGACCAGTCTCGCCTATGTCCTCTCCGGAATTTCGTCACCTAAATCTACTTCCCATCGCTGCCAGTACGTCACTAGTGGGGTCAATCGCTCATTTGTCATTCTACTATATAAGCAGGTAACTGCCTTATGGTGCCAGCAGCTAGGACTACATACTGACAAGCCATGGAGATGGGCAGCTCCCTGATTTCTAGTTTCCAGTGCGCCTGGATGGCCGTTACAAGCGCTAAGTGTAACAAGTAGTCACCTCAAGCCAGTTCATATCTGTCCTGTAATACCTGATATGGAATCACGGAGCCATCTTCATACAGATCCCCTATGGTGGTCAGCTCCCTCTCCGCCCAGTCCATCAGCGCCGCCCATTTACCGTCATGCCGTAGAGCACTACATTTCGCCAACGGGCTCTCAAGGGCATATGGACGCACTTTTTGTGCACGTCTTTAACTTCGGTTCCAGCAGAAATTAAACGTCCCTATCTCTCGAGTTAGAGAGGAGGCTGGGAGTGGCAATTGCAATAGCAGTCTGGAAAGCGCTTGCTTATGTAGGTGATTCCTCTCCCCGTCATCAGTGATGCGGAACATCCGTGCCACCGCCTGAGTAAGCCACTGTAGTTGGGCCGCTAAATAATACGATTCAAAATCAGGAACCTCTAGTCCACCCTGCAAAAGCGGTCTCATGAGTGTATTAAGAGTCACTCTCCACCGTCCCCCAGCCCAGAGGAACCCAACCACCATTGACTGGAGTTGCTTAAAAACAGATGCATAATACAGCAGTCTGGGGAGTGCTACCATCTTGAGAATGGCCACTCGCCCAGCTACCAAAAGTGGGAGCATACTCCAGAATTCAATACAACCCTTAAGTGCTCTGATGGCCCTGCCCAGTGTTACCCACCAATAGATCAGTTTGGGTGTGATAAATGCGAGTGCCGAGACATGTCAGACGTTGTCGCTCCCATTGTACCCCTGTGTATATACTGGACCCTCAGCCTGTGGCACCGCGAGGAACATGCAAGTCTTTGTCCAATTTACCTTTAGTCTGGCAACTTTGCCAAGGTCCTCCAATAAAACCTTCACGCCATGAAGGGCACCTTCCGCATCAGCTAAAAACAGAAGGAGATCATCGGCATATAATGCTATATGATGGATTTGCTCTTGCACTCTCAATTCTGCATAATGCGAGCCCGTCCTAGTATGCGCCGCTAGCGGCTCCATGGCCAGGGCGAACAATAGAGGAGAGAGGGGACAACCCTTCCTCATCCCTCGACCCACAGAGCAAGTGTCTGATATCATCACTCCTGTCTTCCCCTGTGGTGCATATATTCTGCCCAGCACTACATCCCTACCATTTAACCGACCTGCAACCAATATATACTGACCCTCAGGATCCTTCAGTTGTCGAGTGGGTTGAAAAGGGACACCCGCCCTAACCCATATCAGGACCCCTCGTACAAAAGCGGAGTACGTTGTGCAAAACAATCTGCCCTCTCCACCTACACTGCAATGTCACATCTTCTGTTGGTGCTATCTGTGTTTCCTGAAGAAAAGCCAATTGGACTCCCCTACAGACGAAGTATGCATGTATTTTGTGCCTCCGTAACATGGTGTGCATACCCCAGACATTCCAAGATAAACATTTCAAATCAGATTTCGAACCCATGGTATTGATCCGCACTGATTCCATACAGCTCGTTTTAAAAGGTTACACCATTCTCCCTGTAACATTCCCTTACAGCAAAAGAAACAACCTCAACAACCCCAGGAAAAGTACTAAATAACTAGTCTCCATCCAAACTACTATAAACTGACTTCCCTCTAGTAACTACAGAGAAACAGTGGGGGAAAGTGGTTGCAGTCAAGGACTAGCAATACAATTATGAAGAAAAGACCACGCCTAAGCCCCACTTAGTCCATTCCGCACCCATCCCCAGAAGGTGCTGCATCAGCAGAAATACACATCTCCCGCCCAGCCCCAGCCCTCAATCAATATCCCAATAAAAACTAAATACGGATAATACCAATATCAAGAAGGCTCTCAACTCGTCCAGCAGGCCTGCAAGGTAAAACAAATCAACAAGACATGATTAACAGTTTCAAACAATATCATCAGCAGTGCCTGGTGTGACATGGGGCATCTGCAGGCCACTAGCATGGGAATTGTCCATGCCTGTAGTAGATTTATCCCTCTCTGTACCAGTCTCCGAACCCTTTTCAGGGTCCTGGAGCAGTTCCGAAAGTGCGTGCAGCGCTTCATTTCTCTCCTTTTCTGTCTGGGAAGAGATGGGTGTCTTCAGGGTGACAGGGCACCGCCACGGACTTCGCCGGCGCTGTGGCAGTTGTCCCGGGGCCATGCGAGCCCCAGTTTCCCCAGCCGGCCTCTTGCCTGTCTTATAGGTTTCCAGCCAGTCCCATGCCTCCAATGGATCCTCACAAAAGTGCGTTTTACCATCTAGGATAATCCGCAGTCGGGCCGGAAACATCAGCTAATATTGAAGTCCCTCGTCACATAGAGCACGTTTAACAACTAGGAAAGATGAATGACGGCGCTGGACCTCCAGAGTATAATCCGGAAAAATGGAGACCTTGCTGTTATCCACTATATATGGCCCAGCTGTGCATGCCGTCTGCTGAAGGTGGTCCCCATCCTTCTAGTGGAGGAGCTTGGCCACCACTGGGCGCGGAGGCCACCCAGCACCAGCGGGCGTGTCAGTACTCAATGGGCCCTTTCCAGCGTGTAGAACAGCGCCAGCCCCTCCGGTAGTACCTTGTCGCGGAGCCAGTCCTCCAGATACTGGATCATGTTGGATCCCTCGATTCCCTCCGGAAGGCCCAAAACTCGGATGTTGTTCCTCCGATTTCTCCCCTCGGCGTCTTCAGCTCTCTTCTCCAGCAACGAAAGTCTATGAGTGACGTCTCCCATCTGGTCAGGGATGGCCTTCTGCCCCGGCTCCAAGGTCGGCAGAGAGGTTCCGGCCTGCTCCACTCTATCTGCCAGCTTGGTGTGCTCGGCAATATCCTGATGCAGGGCCTCTCTTGTATCAGTGATTGCCTGGAGTATACAGGACAATTGCTGCTGCACCCCTGCATCACCAGGCACATCAGGAGAAGCCGGACGCTTCTCCTCTTGCGCCGCGTCTTCCTGATCAGGTGGGGCCGCCAGTTGCTTCCCTCTAGGCTTCCCCATAGCGCAGTCATGAGGCAGATACCTCTTCAGGCCAGGGCACACCCCAATTGCAGCGTTAATATCTTCACAGTAAGCTCTCACCAACGTCCAACCAGTGTCTAATAAGGTGCTATGAGGCCCTCAGCAACTGATCTGTAGGGGTCCCCAGGTCATCCACTCCACCAAAAAGTCAGTGGCAACCTCAGCTCAGGCAAACAACAGACAGTGGCCCAGATCTAAATTCTAATGTCCCGGGGGCCGCCGGTCCCCCCGAAAGTACTCTTAGGCAGTCCGGAGCTGGCGCGCAATAATCCAGCGCTGGGTTGTGCAGTCTATAAACAGTTAATTACAGCCATTAGCCCCCAAGGCCCCCAGAACGGCCCAAGCCGGGCCCGCGACCAGTGGGACAGCTCAAGCGTGTTCCCCCTCTAGGCTGGTGTCAGCTCGCAGGACACGGCCAACAGTGATTCAAGGCCTCTTCTGCACCTCAATTCAGTCAAGCAGGGGCCACAATGACTTCTTCAAGGCACCGCACTACGGCAGTAGCAGTCCACGACACACAGTTCTACCGAGTCTTAAACGGGGGGCCCCCGTGTATGAAGCTGGCCAGGCCGGACAGATCCAGAAAGCACTGCCGCCCGGCGGCAACGACCGGCATCTCTCCGTTGATCTCGCTAGGGTTTCTCCATGGAGGACTGCGATCCCGGGTCACAGGTCGCCCCAATCCATGACGCTGCCACCAAAGGGGTAGCCTCAGTCGCTCACTTCTCAGCCGTCGGTCACCAGTGCCCTTCGTGCACCCCAAGTCGGGCTAGCGGGCGAGGCTACGCTCGCTCTCCGCTCAGGCCGGTGCCATCTTGCCTTCTTCGGTCTTTATTACCTTGAGGCCTTCTTCGGCGTCACACACCCCAATTCAGCCAGGAAAGGTCCGCTATCAACTCCTCAGGGCCACACGCTATTGTGGAAGCTCTCAGCAACGACCTCCCGGGGACAGGGCGGTTGTTAATTCGGATAGTTTACTGGGCCGGCGCGGAGCTCGGAGCTCACGTGTCTGCTTCCATCAGCCTGCAAGCCACGCATCCCTTCAGAAACTGTGTGTTCTTTCAGAAAAGTGTCTTTTATTGATGTCCCACCATGCCCAGGTAACACACTCTAATCTGTGGCAATTTGTCCTTTCTGCACATTAGATTGAGATTTAACACAACTTTTTGCACCTCAGCTCTTAAACTCTCTCCCATGTTATTGTTTAACGTATTTAAATTCTATATAACAACAAAATTAGTTTTTACATAGAATGAAATTACAGTTTTGCCATTTTCAAGCCCTGTTAATAACAGATGCTACTCTCACCAAGTGTAAATAAACTCAAGTTATAAACCGCCTAAAATGAGCAGCCAAATTAACTTTGCTAGGATCAGAGCTCTACCTGCAGTTCCCATCAGATGTGACCTGTGCTACACTGAATGTCCTACAACAGAACAGAGCACCATGTCTTCAGCCTTCCTAAACAACTCACGAGTGCCACTTGGTATACTAAAATGTATTCTTACCTGAAGGTTCACTATGAAAGGGATGAGTAGAGCCTGCATCTTGTTGTCTTGTTGTTCATGCCCCTCCAACTCTGTGATTTGCTACAAACTCCTCCAGTCTCACTCCTATGTAATGATGTGTTAAGGTCAAGCTTAGACACTATGGAACTTATTTATGAAAGAAGCTCACAATTTATATGAATTGTGCTACACTGTGCTTCCATGCTTGTAGAAGCAAATTATGTTTCTATGTCCTGAAGAATATGAATATGTATCTAAACTAATGGCCTCATCTAGAGTTACAATGACACATATGTCCTCTCACCCTCGATCCAGCAGGACGCCAACCTGCGGACAAGTATCATTAAAATGCACACATTCAGGTCCATAAACCACACTCACTTACAATATCTAGTCGATGAAACCTCGCTGGAGATTAATTTCAGGGCTATTCTATATGTCCAATCTGCCTAACGAATTGAGCCTATTTAATTACTAAGCCCTTTCTTACACATGGATCTATTTTAGTTAATTATATTTGGTAATTTATGACCATAATACATTTACCTGCTTATTTCATTTAAATAACCACAGACTCAGTTTAGATTTAAAGTTTTATCTGAAATATTTTACTGAATCATATACAAATTACAGTGTTAACTTCATCATTCTGAAGAGGTAAGATTCAGATATCTAGTTAGACTATAAATTCATTGACGAGTACCTCAGGAAAAAGCGGACAGAGAGAATAGGCACATTGACAAGATATACAGATTATATTTACCTAGGATGTGCAAGATCAGACCCCTCTGGCAAAAGAGTTTGGACTCCTCGGAAAATGACAGGTAACAGGTTCAGAACAGGATTAGGACAGGACAGATTACCTCTTCTGGATTTAACGCCAGCGTCAAACCCCTCTCTGATGCTAGTTTGACGCTAGTTTCCCTCCTCGATTCTTGCGCAAAACTTCTTCCAAGGTCCCTCGCCTCCTCAATTCTTCCGCATAACTCCTTCCTAATTTTATTTATGAAAAATTCTAAGTCTTCTTCAGGTATTTTGATCAGCATTCGGGCAGCATCTATATCTGTCAGAATTCTGGCAGCGATCAGGCTACTTCATCTAGCTAACTACCCCATTTATATCTTTTGATGGCATGTTCTACCCCCAATCAAACTTGTGTAAATTGTGAATTCTGATTGGACAAGCCAAGGGAACGATCGTCACACCACACTAGTTTATTACTTTTTTCTTAAGAGCATGTTCCCGCCCATTAATTTGTTTCTCCCAACCCTTATTTCCCAGCCGTTTTCACATTAACATTATAACACTGGATAACATTTATACATTTGTTCATTGAGTCTTCAGGGTGTTCCGTCATCTCTCAGAACATGAGAAAAGGTCGTCCTTGATCAAATCCAAGACTTGGGATCATGACTCTGGGGTTTGTTTCTAATGCGCCTGTGCGCACCTACCACGTGGTTATTAGCTGCGTCTCTCAATTTAGGCCTAATTACGAACTAACAGAGAAGTCAAAAAGACAAGATGTTAGATTCAAATAAAATGGTTTCACTGTATTCCACTTATCTCTACTCTAATCCAATTTAATAAAAATAATTCTTTATGCATTAGCACTTAGTATAAAATCCAATTTAGTATCAAGCAGAGCAGATGCTTAGCATTTCGGTGTTAGTGCGCAGAAGCAAAACTTTCCCTCCAAGCGTTATGACATCATGCAGTTGGCGCATGCGCAATTTATTACCCGCGTTTTAGCGGCCATTTTAGTTTCATTCAGGTTACTTATTAGTAGACACATAGGCAAGCTTCCCCTTCTTCTATATTGTGTACGAATTCTGTGTAATTTAGTATTACAAACCATTATTAGTTCTTTATTATGATTTTATGAGAGGATTCATTCAGCAAGTTGATTACATGCAAATCCTTGCTCCATCAATGTCCTCTCTGATGGCATTTATGCCATCAACAACTACCCATACCCAAATCAAATGCCAACTTTAGCATATTTCCATTCCCTTTTCTAATTTGTCCATTTGTATCTCTTCGTTTCCTTCCAAGTTCTTCATTTTCTTATACAATTCACCTTTTCATTCTTCAAGCCTAATTTCTTCATATTTTCTTTTCTTTCCCTGTTTATTTATCTCATATTTTCTTCTCCTTTTAATGCATTTGCACCAAATCATTAATATAAGACATATACATGTTATTCCAAGTGTAAGTAGTATTACTTGAGCTACAACTCTTTACCAAAACTTGCAAATCAAGACCCTATTGAAATGAAACTATTTGTTATTCTTTTCCATACACCGTCAACCTCCAGTGGTTTTAATTCCTCTTCCAAATTAGTAATATTCTTAAGGTATTTCCCAATTTCAAGACTTTTATCAGGTATGTAAGTGAAACAATGTTGCGTTTTCAACAGTTTACAGACTCCACCGTCTTTTGCTAATAAAATATCAAGGGCAAGTCGATTCTGCAAAACCATAGATCTGATCGCAACCATTTCGGTATTGATCATCAAGAAGCCTCCAGCAGTATCAGTTGATAAACGATCAACTACTGTGGACAATTGGCAAATTCTTCGTGAATTCAGAATTACTCCCACTGAAGGTATCAATGCACTGCATATATCGCCTACTATTTCTGCAAAACTAGCTCTTTTACTACGTATTAGTTTTTTAATGCTTTCATTTATTTTTTTTGACTTTCTAAAAATCTTTATTATATTTTGAAAGCACGGTACATCAAAGCAATAAAGTCAGGTAGTTACATATAGCATGTATAAGCAGAAGAATGTCATCTTCCCGTGCAGAGCAGTTACCAGCAATAGTTATCAACCATTTGAAAGGCCTCACCATAATTGTCCCCAACTTCCACCCCCCTAGAACATCCCACAATAAAACAAAGAGAAAAGAACGTCTGAAGTAAGTAGTATAGACTAGTTCTGAAACCTCAACCTGAAGGGGAAGATCTTCACGACGCATATAAATCTATTCAGCAAGACAGTCAAGTGGGCATAGCAGTCCAGCAGTAACTGAAGGAGGAGTTCGCCAGATGTACATGTCTGTTCAGGCAGGTGCATTCCAGGGCTATTGACGGCTTCGATGGTTAAACAATAAGCAAATGACAAATACATATAAGGTCAAGCATTACATATCAGGTGATTACGATACACATTCATTAGCCACATTCGCCCCTTCTTGTTCCTCTTCCTCCTCTGCCCGCTGCCTAAGGAGGTACGCCATAAATGGTGCCCACACATCTTTGGGACGTGACCTCGGGGGTAGGAGTTTCGCGTAATCGTGTAACCTCTCCTGCCATGCAGTCATGCATCGGATCCAACATTTACACTTAGGGGCTCGTCCCCTCCCCCATCGACAAGCAACTAAGCGTTTGGCCAGTAGGAGACTGAGGGCTAGGAATTTTCTATGAATAGTGATAACAGACTGTGTCAGGCCCAATAATGCCTGAAGTGGGCACGGAGTCATAACCACACCAAGCATGTCAGCAAGACCAATGAAAACTTGTTCCCAATAATTGGCGACTTGGGGGCAGGACCAGGCAAGGTGAATAAAGTCAGCACCAGCAGCGCCGCAGCGGAGGCAGCAATCTGATTCGGGCAAATGAATTTTATGAAGCCTGGCGGGGTGTGATACAGCCGATGTAGCAATTCATAATGTAACAGCCTCAGCCTATTATTGCCAGTAATCGCGTGTGTTTGAGTGCAGCTAATTTCCCATTGCTCATCCGTCAACCGCTCGGCCAAATCCCCATCCCATTCCGCTCTGGCCCGCAAGGAAGTGGGGCAAGGAGCAGTTTGCACATGTTTGTAGAGCATAGACACAACATGTCGTGGGGTGTAGGGTTGCACTATGGCGTGAAGTGGCATAAATGTGTCAGGCTCAGTGGGGAACGACGGGGTGAGGGCTCGGACACTTTGCTGCAGTCTATTAAAAAAAAGGTATCCATAACAGAGGGGACTGCTCCCCAAAAAAATGTTCTGATGACCGGAAAGTATTCTGCACATATAAATCTCTCCATCTGCAAATACCCATTTTCCTAAGCAGTTTTTGACCAATTACTTCACAAGTGACCTGTAGTCTCAGATCATTTATCAGGGGCAGATTGGGCGAGTAAACGAATGAGCAATCCAGTCTCCGTACCAACCGATTCCAGGCCTGAACCGTACAATCCACTGTGGAGAGATCGCAGCTTCTTTGACCCACTGGGGAGTAAATGTATCCAGTTGGGACCGTAGGAGCCATATAGCCATCTTCCACGGCCAAATGCGCCATATATCGTGGCGGGTGGAACCAGTACATGGCGAAATGCGCCTTAGCACAATCATAATACTTTTCAAAATTGGGTACTTCAAACCCCCCCCTGGTGAAAAGGAAGCATAAAGGTATCAAGGCTGAGACGTGCTTGTCCCCCCCCCCCCAAATTAATCTTGTGATCTGCGATCTGAGGGAGTGAAAAAAAAAAACTACCGAGATTGAACAGAATGTTCACAAAGAGGTATAACAATTTCGGCAGTAGGATCATCTTTATGAGGGCAATGCGGCCAGCCATGGAAAGGGGGAGGTGCAACCACTTAGTCATATTGTCAGTGATTTTATCAATTACAGTGCCATAGTTGGCTCTCATCAGTGCCTCCTTGTCCCTGGTGATACGGATGCCCAAGTATGTTAAGTCGTCTTGTTCCCACACAAGTGGGTAGTCGAGTTGGAATGGATGTGTATTGTTGGTTAATGGGAAATTGCGGATTTGGCCCAATTAAGTTGTACCCCTGCAATACCACCAGATTTTGTAATTTTGCGCAGCACAGGATTTAGGTTATCACAGGGCTTTTCTATATTGAGCGTCATATCATCCGCATAAAGCGAGATGAGGGGTGGCCGGGTACGGTAGACTAGGGAACAATGGTTATGCTTTTGACGGAGGGTTGCAGCCAGGGGCTCAATCGCAATTGCAAAGAGGATGGGGGATAAAGGGCAACCTTGGCGGGTGCCCCTCTGAACAGTAAACGGGGTGGACCTGGAACCAATTAATAACACAGTAGCTGTGGGCTGGTTATATAGCAGTTTCACCCAGTCCAGGAAGGTAAAAGGCATCCATGTGCTGCAGTGTACCAAGCAGGTAATCCCATTCCAGAGTGTCAAAGGCTTTAGTGGCATCTAAAAAGACCGCCTCAGCATCACATTTAGGGTCTATGTCCTGGAGCTCTGCATGGAAGGTGCGAAGGTTATGTGATGTGGCTCGGTTGGAGACCAAACCGGCCTGGTCTTGAAGTCAGGCGCTCGTTGAGGAGGTTAAGACGCGTGGCCAACACCTTGGCAAGAATTTTGGTATCGCAGTTTAAGAGGGATAGCGGGTGGTAAGAGTCGCAATGGGTAGGGGGCTTACCAGGTTTGAGCAGGGAGGTGATGAGGGCTTCACGCATAGTATGGGGTAAATTACCCTTCTCAAGTGCGGTATAATATACCTGTTTCAAAATAGGGGCAAAGATGGGGGCAAAAAGTTTGTAAAAATCAATAGGGAGGCTGTCTGACCCCGGGGTCTTGCCCGAGCGCATGCCCATTATAGCTTTGTTTATTTCATCCAACTCTAATTCTGCATGGAGGAACTTCTGTTGAGCATCCCCCAACCACGCCAGTGCTACATCCTCAAAGTAAGTAGGGAGATCAAGAGGGTCCATTCGGTTTGAGGAGTATAGTGTCTGGTAGTGATCCCGAAATATGCAAATCTGGTCAGGGAGGTTTCTATGTAGATTGCCATCAACATCTTGTATTTCAATGACAGAATTAGCAAATCTAGGGGGCTTAACCGAGTTCACCAACGCCCTCCCAGGTCTGTCCCCCTCTCCGTAGATTCGTGCCATGTTCGTCCCA
This sequence comes from Lissotriton vulgaris, assembly GCF_964263255.1. Lineage (NCBI taxonomy): Eukaryota > Metazoa > Chordata > Amphibia > Caudata > Salamandridae > Lissotriton > Lissotriton vulgaris. Next base: position 1,019,505,805 of record NC_141687.1, on the reverse strand, counting down.
GGAAGTTACTCTTCCTGTCTGCTACTTGTGTGTATTCAGAGAGTTTGTCACGCATGTACCGTGAGGTCCCCGGGGTTACGATCAATAGTGCGCTCTAAATCACGCAACTCCGTCTCCAATTTGTGAAAATCTGTGCATAAAGATTTCAGTGCGCCTCCCCCTTTGGCAACGCACCACCCTCTAACGGTCACCTTAAAGGCTTCCCAGACTGTGGTAATGCTATCCACAGAAGAGGTGTTGCGTTTGAAAAAATCCTGTATGTCTTGTTCCAATTCCGTCTTAAAGGTCGCATCCCGGAGATGGGCCGGGTTGAGTCGCCAAGACAGGTATGGGGAGCATTCAAGGGGAATCTGTAATTCCAGGAGGACCGGGGAGTGATCGGAGAACGTGCGGGCTAAGTGGGATGCGTGCAGTAGCCAAGGGGTAACTCCCGCAGATATGAAAACATAATCCAGGCGTGCCCAGGTAGAGTGCAAAGTAGAATAGTGCGGGATGTACGTATCTCCAAGCATCAATCAAGTTATTACTAACCAATTATGTCACAAAGCGTGCGTTGCGTATTAGTTTAGTGTGAAGGGAGTGGTCGTGATCTGTCCAAATTAGGCCTCAGCGCAGTGTTAAAGTCCCCCCCCCATATTACGTGTGTGATGTCCAACGTTTGGATCTTACCCCAAAGCATAAGCAGGGCAGTAGGATTGTCCAAATTTGGACCATAAAAATTATCAAATAGTACGTCATGCACATATAAGCGTCCCCAGACCAGACAAAATCTGCCTTCTCTATCATTTTCCATCCCTTTGGGCGTAAAGGCCACCCCCGCTTTACCAGAATCGTAACCCCCCTAGAGTAATTAGAATAGGACGAAAAGGTGCGGCTTGTGGCCCATCTGGCATCGAATTGCGTGGCATTTCCAGGAGCGAGGTGAGTCTCCTGGAGGAGAGCAACATTTATACCATGTTTGTCTAGATACCCCAACACCTGTCTATGCTTTCTGGGATCGTTGAGGCCTCGAACATTCCAGGAGGTGAGTTTGACAATCCTACGCGCCTTAGTGTCTCCCATGGAGCCCATCAATGTAAATGGCATGAATAGATGAGCAAACAAGTGTCAGAGACTCAACCAAGGAAAACACCAGGAAATCAGCTGCAGCCTTAGAGTACAATGCAGATATCAACAATACTTAGGCACAATACGAACCAGCACCACAAATCCCCCCTCTCCACCCACTATGGCATCCCCAACTTGCCATATATGACAGTTCCTCCCAAGAACAGAACTACCCCCCCTAATAAACTACTGAATCGTACTGTCCATGTGAGTAAATCCCAATCCTTAAGGCACATGAGATAAACAGGGGAAATGCCCGCAATGGGGGCCACCAGGGGCTCTCGCTTATTCACTTCACCTCCCTATTTCACCCGTCTACAACCATCTGGAACTCAGAGGCTGAGCCGACGGGGGGCAGAGGTGAGCGGCTAGGAGCCACTATGCGTCTACATGTCAATATCAAAGTCATACGTCACCAATCCGTTGATCATTCTCACGGCATTATGAGGTGCTCCGACCCATGTCCAAGGCAGTGTAAGTGCTGCACCTCAAGACGGCTCAGACAAAGGAGAGTGAGAGCGTGAGCGGCGTCGTGCAGCTGCTTCTCTGGATGCCGATCGTCTGTCCTGTTTAAGATAGTCCTCAGCCTGCTGGGGTGTCATGAAGATATGTTGGCGGCCTCGATGATGGATCCGCAGCCGCGCCGGATACAGCATCACATACTGGATACTCCGGGATTGCAGTTGTTTTTTCACCGACTGGAATTTTCGCCGGGCCTCCTGCACCGCCTGGGTGAAATCAGGGTAGAAGGACAAGGTGTTATTTTCGTATTTTACATCGTCTTTCTCCCTTGCGAACTCTTCAAATATGGTATCACTATTGTTAATCCTAACCATACTAGAATCACTAATAGAATACTACATATACATAGGGGGTCCCCAAACTGGTCCTGGAGGGCCGGATCCATGCCAAATTTTTTAATTACTACATGTATATCAATGGGAATATCCAAAAAATCTGGCATGGATCCGGCCCTCCAGGACCGGTTTGGAGACCCCTGATATACATATTCTACAACACTTCTGTAAACAATTTCGTTTTGGTCTTTCAGCAACTCTATTTTTATCTATATTTAAGAAGATCTCTCTTCTTACTTTCCAGAAAATTCAAATATTATTAATTTGTTTTCAAGGAGATCTCACCTCTCCTTCGTTTATTTGATCTGCAAATATTTCTTCATCACTTTCTTCATTCAAAACAAAATTTTTAAGCTCTTCAAGAATAATGTAAATCCATTCAGGTCCTTTGAATTTATTATTCAATATTCTTAATCTTTGACTCCTTCACTTTAGTTTCTCATTATTCTGTCCCGATTGACTAGTGACTTCATTCACTTGATCAGGTTCTTCATCAATGGTCTTTAAGTGATACCTCAATCTTTTGACATATCTGGGCCAATTATCACCTTTTCTAACTCTTTTGGATTGCACTGTATTTTCATTTTCTTCGTTCGTCACTTTCAAGTATTCTTTTATTTGTATTTTGTTGTGGCACAACTTGATTTTCTTCGTCTTCTGAATCCCTCTTTAGTTGACCGAATTCAGGACTTTTGGAAGTACTACTCTTCACCTGAACAAGTTCTGAATTATCTATCTGACCCTGTGCTGATTCCCTACTACCCTGTTCTTCTCCCTGTTGTTTCCCTATTCTTATTTGATTTGGTTTGCGTTTTTCTTCTTCAGATTTGTGTCTTGAACTAGTCTGCTTGTATTTTTCTGTTCTTATCTGTTCTTGCTCAGAATCTTCAACAATCTCATGTTCTGTTCCCTAAACTTGATCTTCTACACCTGTCTGATCCTCAATAATTTCTAGCTTCTCTGCTTTTGTTCTGCTCCTTGTTCTCATTTCTGCAACATGTGAGTCAACTGCTGGTACCCAATCCTCCTGACTAGTGTTTGGTTGTTCTTGATCAGCTACTTCAGAGTTTGTTATTCTAGACACTTCAGCTGCACACCCTTCTTCACCTTCAACTTTACTTTCTTGTTGTTGATTTCCTTCATCAGGAGATGGTACTTTCTTTGTATGGCTGGCATGTATCCAGTTAGGCAATCCTGCACATTTCACTGCTGTCGTTGTTACCAGTATGACCAGTTTTGGGGTGCTCCACCTGGGTGCGAGACATGTTTCTCGAGTGTGATTCTTCACTACCACCCAGTCCCCTGGATTTAGATCACGTGCTTGATGCGGCTGCCTGGCTTCTGCGCCTTCTCCAACCTGGCGAGAGACAGAACACACTAGGTCAGCCAATCTTTTACAAAACTCCAATACTAGATCATTAGCTATGCTTAACAATCTGTGTCCAGGTATGAAAGCTAATCTCATTGTTCTTCCCATGAGTACTTCATGGGGACTCAACCTGGTATTTCTGTCAGGATTGTTTCTGAGTCCCATCAGGACAGGAGGCCATGCATCTGGCCATGTGGATGTGCATGCCTTTGCCAACCTGGATTTTATTGTGCCATTCAATTGTTCAACTATCCCAGAAGCCTCTGAGCGGTAGGCACAGTTCAACTTTTGTTCAATCTTGAATGCTTCACAGATCAATCGAACAATTTCATTAGTAAAGTGAGATCATCTATCTGATTCCACCGTTACTAGAAAACAAAAATGCGGAATAATTTCCCTCAACAATAATTTGGCAACTGGTATGCTGTCATTTCTCCTGGTTGACTATTCTTCCACCCATCTTGAGAACAGACACAGTATGTCTAATATGTATTTTAGTGCCCTACATGATGGTAACTGAATGAATTCAACTTGCAACCTCACAAATGGTCCAGCTGCTTTTCCAATTCTTCCTCAACTAACCACTGTTTTCCTACCTGGGTTATTTTGTTGACAAATTAAGCATCTCTTGCAAAGGGTCTCTGCAACAGTCCTAAACTTCGAATTGTACCAATCCTCTCGAAAAACTCTGATCATAGCATCCCTACCTGTATGTCTGTCTCCATGATATATTCTTGCCAACTGTGAAAGTAAACAATCTGGCATGACTGGTCTGCCATCTAGATAAATCCAGGCACCATCTTCTTCTCTTCTTTGGCATCCTATTTTGTTCGACCCTTCCTTTTCACTTACTTCTACCTCATCTTGTACATTTCTCACTTCATCCCATGTTTCTAACGCTGAAATAAGCATAAGTTGGCATCTTATTCCTGTAGTTTCAATTGTCTTGTTCACTGCCATTTTTGTTTTAGCACAGTATTGAGCAACTTGGTCAGCATAACGATTACCAGCAGTCACATAGTCATTTCATGACTGATGCGCAGCACATTTGACCACAGCTACTTCTTTAGGCAACTGTATAGCTTCTAAAAGCTCTTTCACGTATTGTCCATTTTTGATAGGGGTTCCTGAAATACTCATGAAATCCCTTTGCATCCAAAGTTGGCCAAAGTTATGCACAACACCGTAACCATACTGATTATCAGTATAAATGGTTACTCTCCAATGTTTCCCAATTTTGCAGGCTTTAATTAAAGCAATCAATTCGGCTACTTGTGCAGATCTGACTCCAGGTAAATAGGATGCTTCGACTATTCCAGCCAATGTACAAATAGCAAAAGCAGCACTCAATTCTCCTTCCTCATGCCTCAGGCACAAGCCATCTACAAATAATTCATTTTCACAATTGTTATGGGGTTCTTCTTGAATGTCTGGGCGAGATTTTGTACAGTATTCTGTTACATCAAGGCAATCATGATCAACTTCTTCCCTCACTTCTTCTCCGTACACTTCAGGTAATAGAGTAGCTGGATTTAAAACTGTGCACCTGATTACTGTCCCATTTTCTGCTCCCAAAATAATTCTCTCATATTTTGTCATTCGACTTGGGGTGAGATACTGGGTTCGAGTTCTAGTCAAAAGAATTTTAACTGAGTGAGGGACATATTCCTTGACAGGATGTCCCATCACAATCGGTTCACTCTGTTTGAGACTTGTGCAAGCAGCAGCTACTGCTTTCAAACAACCAGGTAATGCAGCGGCTACTGGGTCCAAAGTAGCAGAAAAATATGCCACTGGACGTCCCTTCAACCCATGTCTTTGGATCAATACTGACAAGGCACAATTATCTTGTTCACAACAAAATAATGCCAATTCTTTTGTGTAATCTGGCATTCACAAAGCAGGAACTTCACATAGATAGTGTCTTAATTTTACAAAAGCTACCATGCTTTCATCATCCCATTCTACAGGATCTTTTGCTCGTTTTCTTGTCATTTGTATAAGGGGTTTAGCCAGTACGGAAAACCCTGCAATCCACTGCCTACAATATCTTACAACACCAAGAAACATACTCATTTCCTTTTGAGTCTGGGGTAGCGACATCTGTTTTATTATTTTGATTCTTTCAGGTGTCACCCTCCTTGCTCCTCTTTCTAATTGATGTCCCAAATATTTTACCTTATTTTGGCAAAACTGTAGTTTTTCTGGTGACAACTTGTGCCCTCCATCTGCCAGATGGTTTAACAATGCAATAGAATCTAAGACACAATCTTCTCGTGTTTTTGAGGATACTAACAAATCATCTATATACTGGACCAAAACTGAATTTGTGGGCATTACCAATGTTTCAAGGCACTTTTTCAAAATCTAATTAAAAATTGAAGGACTTTCAGTGTACCCTTGAGGAACACGATTCCACACATAAATATGATTTTCAAATTTAAATGAAAAGAGGTATTGACTATCTGGATGTAATGGAATTAGAGAAAATGCATGACACAAATCGATTACTGTGAACCATCCTGCATTCCATGGTATCTGGTACAAAATCACTGCTGGATTTGACACTACAGGACAACACGGTACCACTATTTTATTTATTTTTTGAAGGTCCTGTACTATCCTATATTTCCCGTTAGGTTTCTTAATGCCAATTATGGGTGAATTACAAGGGCTGCTCATTATTTCTTTTAAAATGCCTTGTTGAATCATTCGTTCTATTTCTGCTATGAGACCTGATTTTATTTCTGGACTCATTCTATTTTGTCTTGTATTCGGGTAAGTGGCACCTTTCTTTACAGTCACTTTCACTAGGTCCACATCTGCTATCAATCCTACCTCTTTTTCATTGAAATTCCACACTTTTGGATTCACTGTTAATTTCAACTCAGCTGGTAGGTCATCTTTTAACATCATGGAATGCATCTCATCTACCTCTGTTCCCTGTTTTGCTAACATTCATTTATACATGCTATCTTCATCAGGGGTTTGGATTATCACACTATCCGGTGTACAATATATGGTACAGTTCATCTTGCACAGTAAATCCCTTCCTAACAAATTTACAGGACTGGAATCACAAACTACAAACTCATGTAGTTCCCTATGCACACTTCCATTGGTTCTGTAACTGGGGGTGTGATCTGTCTGTTGGAAACTCCAACTACTTGGATGGCTTCACCTGAGAGGATGTCTGCTGTTCTCACAGTAGACCAGGTAGCACTAGTGTTCAATAGAAAGGTAATATCCTTTCCTTCTACTTTTCTGTCAATATATGGACCTGACTGATCTACCGGTAAGGATGCGCCAAGTACGCATTCCTCTTCCCCCCTTCTCAGGCACCGTCATAATTCACACTCCAATGAACTACTATTATGCAAAAGAAATTGTGAAGTTACAGAATTTGGCTTACCACTTCCGCCTGGAAATCCAGCGCCCACACTGTACTTTGCTCTGTTCACAAAATTCGGCATAGGGGCAGGTGGTAACTGATTCTGTGGATTTACAACCAGTTGCAGTTTACTCAACATCACCTCATTCTGCGTCTGTGGATTTAAATTTCGATTTGGGCCATTTTTAGTTTTAATACTTTTACACTTTTTCCAATGCCCCAATTTTCATCACCCATGACAAGGAAACTTTTTCTTTGCTTCTTCTCAACTCAATTTCCCTCTCGGTTTTCCTCCATTAATTTCATTCTGTTCTGATCCTCTATTTTGTTTATTATTTATTTTGAGTTCTCGTTATTCTGCCAATTTTACCTGTGCCCACATTAATTTTTCCTCTAACTTTTTCTGTCTATTGTCTATTTCGTCTCCACAGTATTTGCATATTTCAAGACTTCATCTATAGGCTTCATTTGCCAGCACAGCATGTGCGTTTGAATCATCTGACAAATCTCTGGTCTTAGTCCAGATACAAATCGATATACAAAATGTCCCATACTTTTATCAACAATATTCTCAAATCCACTGTACTGTTTAAATACTTGAAACAGACGCTCGTAGTATGCATAGACAGTCTCATTTATTTCTTGTGTTGTTCTATCTATTTTTATCCAATTAGTTTCTTTTGGAGGAATTTTCCCTTTCAATAAAGTAATCACTTGATTGTATTTCTTCATCACCTCTTCTGAATGTGCACCTGTTTTGTCATCTCTTGAATATTCATCACTAGGCCAATCTACCATAGTTTTACACAAAATTTCAACAGCGAACTCTTCATTATCAATCACTCTCACTGTTTCACAACTAAAATTCCAAAACCGACGAGTAACCTCACTGCAGTATGATTTCCATTCATCACCCACTATACATTTCCCGGGAATTTCCAGACAACATTAAACATATACAAATTTGTTAATACCTAAATCTATAACCAATAATCACCAAACTAATCAATAAAAACCATATCTTTGCCACCAGCAAACTGATCCAGTGAGACACCAACCTGCGGACAAGTCTCACTAAAATACGCACATTCGGGCCCATAAACCACACTCAATTACAATATCTGGTCGATGAAACCTCGCTGGAGATCAATTTTAGGACTTTTCTATATGTCCAATCTGCCTAACGAATTGAGCCTATTCAATTACTAAGCCCTTTCTTACACATGGATCTATTTTAGTTGATTATATTTGGTCATTTATGACCATAATACATTTACCTGCTTATTTCATTTAAATAACCACAGACTCAGTTTAGATTTAAAGTTTTATATGAAATATCTTAGTGAATCATATACACACAGAGAGTGGCTTTCAAGGCACTATGCATTGCGCACCGAGCCTACTGGAAGTCAGGCCCAGCGCTCACTAACAATCTGATCACTCAATACCACCCCAACAGAACCCTCCGGTCCTCGGAGGCCTTTCTGGCCGTAGTCCCAAGAGTAAGGAGAAGGTCATTCTCCGTAAATGCCGCAAAGATGTGGAACACACTCCCGCTGCAAATCAGGTCCAATTCCAACCTACTGTCATTTCGAAAACAATTGAAGACTTATCTATTTGCTAGGCCCATCTAATCCCATTCTCCGCTGCCCCCCCTAGCTCTGCTCTCTGCATTCTAGCGCTTGGACGCCCGTCGGGCAGCAACCGCGCTTTATAAATTACAATACAATACAATACAATACAATACAATACATTACAGTGTTAACTCCATCATTCTGAAGAGGTAAGATTTCGATATCAAATTAGACTATAAATGTAATGACGAGTACCTCAGGAAAAAGAGGACAGAGAGAATATGCACATTGACAAAATACACAGATTATATTTACCTGGGATGGTGCAAGATCAGACCCCCCTGGCCAAGAGTTTGGGCCCCTCAGAAAATGACAGGTAACAGGTTCAGGACAGGATTAGGACAGGACAGATGACCTCTTCTGGATTTAAAGCCAGCGTCAAACCCCTCTCTGATGCTAGTTTCCCTCCTCGATTCTTCCGCAAAACTCCTTCCCAGGTCCCTCTCCTCCTCAATTCTTCCGCAAAACTCCTTCCTAATTTTAATTATAAAAAATTCTAAGTCTGCTTCAGGTATTTTGATCAGCATTCGGATAGCATCTCTATCTCTCAGCGTTCTGGCAGTGATCAGGCTACTTCATCTAGCTAACTACCCCAATTATACCTTTTGATGGCATGTTCCACCCCCAAATGTTTCAAACTTGTGTAAATTGTGAATTCTGATTGGACAAACCAAGGGATTGATCATCACACCATACTAGTTTATTACGTTTTTCTTTAGAGAATTGTCTTATGTTCCCGCCCATTAAATTGTTTCTCCCAAGCTTTATTTCCCACCCGTTTTCACATTAACATTATAACATTGTATATACATCTGTTCATTGAGTCTTCAGGATGTTCCGTCATTTCTCAGAACATGAGGAAAGGTCGTCCTTGATCGAGTTCCAAGACTTGGGATCATGACCCCGGGGTTTGTTTCTAATGCGCCTGTGCGCACGGACCAAGTGGTTATTAGACGCTTCTCTCAATTTAGGCCCAATTACGAACTAACAGAGAAGTAAAAAAAACAAGATGTCAGATTCAAATAAAATGGTTTCACTGTGTACCACTTATCTCTACTCTAATCCAATTTAATAAAAATAATTCTTCATGCATTAGCACTTAATATAAAATACATTTTAGTTTCAAGCAGAGCAGATGCTTAGCATGTGAGTTCTGAAGCGGCCATTTCGGTGTTAGTGCGCAGAACTCCAAGCGTTATGACATCATGCAGTTGGCGCATGCACAATTTATTTCCCGTGTTTTAGCGCCCATTTTAGTTTCATTCAGGTTACTTGTTAGTAGACACATAGGCAAGCTTCCCCTTCTTCTATATTGTGTACCAATTCTGTGTAAATTAGTATTATAAACAATTATTAGTACTTTATTATGATTGTATGAGATGATTCATCCAGTAAGTTGCTTACATGCAAATCTTTGCTCCATCACCCTCGTCCCTCCTACCATCCGCTCATTGAAATCCAAAATGTGAACACTTCTTCCTGAAAGGCATAACATACAGACTACTGAACATCATGACTCTTAGCAACTTGTCCTCTGAGCCCTCTCATCAGCCCTAGAATCTAACTACTCTTTAGACCTAAACTCCTCTTCACATATTCAGCCATTAGTACTGTGTTTGTCTCTCCCCACTCATACATCCCCCATCCCTTTAAGTCAGCTGCAGTCTCTGCCGCCAACTTTTCTTTAAATATCTCTTCTATTATATCTATCCCCACTACACACCTCATTGCTTCACCTCACCCCTCCTTAACTCCCATTCAGGTACTACAAGATGAGTAGAACAAACGGGAGGAACAAGGCCTTCTTTTAAAAACCTTCTTGGTGCATGTTGAAGCCAGGTGCAGGTCTGCCTAAGGTCTCCTTTTACAGTTAAGAACTGAGGAACAGAGACTAAACTGATGAAATATGTAGACAGCAGGTACATGCTCCACAGAACCCTCATTGCCAAATAGTGAAAAAAGAGTTTCAACCTCTTCTTTTAGAGCTGTATTCCCATACGCCTTTCCCCTAAATTACCTCAGACTTTTGTCCTCTTATCTGCAATTGCTATTCTGCAATAAATCTATCGATTGAAGCCTGCATTACTATTTCCTAGGCACTACTTTAATGTTCCAATTAGACTCATTCCAACAAAATGCATGTACTGTTGTGTAATGTGGATAAGTGGATTATGAGTTGGGGTGGGAAGTAGTCCACCACAAGTAATAATGTCAGGTTAGGTCCAGTGAAGGCTTCAGTAATTTAAACCTGAGTTGACCCCCTGTAAACTATTGCAGAGAGGCTTAAATGAAAACAATGGAGCAAACAAACAACACAATAAAATTCACATTCCAATTTATAAAAATAGAGAATAAGTCTAAGGAGTAAAATGACTTGATAACATCAAAAATATAATATGGGGAACCAGATATATGAATTTGAAAAGCTTTAAATAAAAATAGTGTCAAAAAGCGCAAAGCACCAACTATGGGCAACTAGGCATTCTAGACCAGGTCAAGGGTAACTTTTCAGGCCAACTGCGGTAGAGCACAGGTCAATAAAAAGACCAGATGGATTTCAGTGGTAAAGTCACCTTCTGACATCATCAGCCTTCAGGGAGAGCAGGCAGCGGGCTGGAACCAAGGAAAGGGAACTTGACATCAATAGTTTCTGTTGTCAAGATGTTGGCTAAGTGAAACCTTTGGTTTAGGCGGGAAATGCTCCGGTGGGAAAAGTTCAAATTGTCAGGCCCGAGAGGTCTCTGGCATCGATTGGGTCTCATTTTACAGCAGCACCAATAAAACTGTGGCTGGGAACTGAGGAGGGCTTTGTTGTTAATGAACAATGGCGCTGAAAGAAGAATATACCAGGAGCTACAGCGAAGTCAGGCCCACCGGAGATGCACCCTCAGCTGCTTGGCTGGCAGGTTGGTCCCAGTCGCTCAAAGGTTCTCTAGGCAAAAAGTTAGCAAAAAAGTTGTACGTTTTTAGTGTTAGGGAGAAGGAATACGCTCTGACGCCAGCCATAGGACCTCAGAAACAGTTAGTGGAGGCCATGACTCCTCAGAATCCACCAGTGGGGTCCACGGAAGGGCCAGTGGAAACTTACTAGCTGTGCTCTATCAAGAAGTAGGTCTTCTCGCAGATTTTGTGTCCTTGTAGCTTAACAGGAGGTCAGTCAACTGACCATTGGAGGTCACTTCTTAACCCTAGGTATAGGTTGGAGCAGGTTCAGCCTTTCGAGTTCTCCTCACAGGTCTCAGCAGCACCTGTAGCCTTCTTCTGGCTTTCACAGGTCCACTAATGTACTAAAGAAGGTGCTCAGGGATGTCACATTTAAGCCTTACACTAGCTTCTGGGGGGAGGGGGTTACTCCTTACCACTCCCTAACAAAAAGGGTAAAAGTTTCCAGGGGTGATTGTTAGACTTGACATCTTTTGGCGTGTTTCCCCTTATATATTGCTTTCTGATCTCCTTTTTTTTATCTGTTTTTGCTGGCTTATGTCTCTGCGCACTTTCTCACTGCTGATCAGTGTTAAAGTGCAAGTGCTCCTGTTGTAAGCTGCGTTATGGATTGGTGTTTCCATGATTGGCATATTTGATTTACTTGTCATTCCTTAGTAAAGTGCACTGGGTGTACCGGGGCCTGCAATAAAATGCTGCTAGTGGGCTGCAGCACTGGATTGTGCCACCCACACAAACAGCCTGTAAGCATAACTCTGGCCTGCCACTGCAGAGCCTGCAAGAAGTCTGGGACTGCCATGTCGACTTGGCAAGTGTACCCACTTGCCAGGCCCTAACCTTCCCTTTTCTTACATGTCAGTCACCCCTAAGGGAGGCCCAAGGTACCCTTGTGGACAGGGTACAGTGTATGTGAAAGGTAGGACATGCCCTGGTGTGTGTGGCATGTCCTGATAGCGAATTACTGGCAATTTCGTTTTTCACTATTGCAAGGCGACCTGTTCCCATAGGACAGAATGGGGAGTTTGTTTATAACATCTTATAAAAATAACTGGTCCTGGGAACAAGGCAGTTTCTCACCGGGCGAGGACACTTTGGGAAACCTTTTTGCCGGGAGGCTGAGCTTGCCGCACCTGGGGGTCCAACGCTGTTTGTCTCCCCTGCCGCCAAATCAAGATCATCGGCCGCAGGTGGGGGAGACTACAGCTCCCAGGCTGCCTAGCGGCACCACGTCACTTCCGGACACCATCGCGCCAGGAGGCGCAGAAAAAGTGCAGGCTCCCTCGGTGGAGCGGGAGCAGTTTCTCACCGGGCGAGGACACTTTGGGAAACCTTTTTGCCGGGAGGCTGAGCTTGCCGCACCTGGGGGTCCAACGCTGTTTGTCTCCCCTGCCGCCAAATCAAGATCATCGGCCGCAGGTGGGGGAGACTACAGCTCCCAGGCTGCCTAGCGGCACCACGTCACTTCCGGACACCATCGCGCCAGGAGGCGCAGAAAAAGGGCAGGCTCCCTCGGTGGAGCGGGGTGGTCAGTTTCTCACCGGGCGAGGACACTTTGGGAAACCTTTTTGCCGAGGGGCTGAGCTTGCCGCACCTGGGGGTTCAACGCTGTTTGTCTCCCCTGCCGCCAAATCAAGATCATCAGCCGCAGGTGGGGGAGACTACAGCCCCCAGGCTGCCTAGCGGCACCACGTCCCTTCCGGACACCATCGCGCCAGGAGGCGCAGAAAAAGGGCAGGCTCCCTGGGTGGAGCGGGGGTAGTTTCTCAGCGGGCGAGGACACTTTGGGAAACCTTTTTGCCGGGAGGCTGAGCTTGCCGCACCTGGGGGTCCATCGCTGTTTGTCTCCCCTGCCGCCAAATCAAGATCATCGGCCGCAGGTGGGGGAGACTACAGCTCCCAGGCTGCCTAGCGGCACCACGTCACTTCCGGACACCATCGCGCCAGGAGGCGCAGAAAAAGGGCAGGCTCCCTCCACGTCGTGGGACACGCGCGGGCGCTGCCGGGAGAAGCCCGGGACAAGGGCGGGCCATCTGCGGCCATCAAAGGCCAGAGGAGGCCGGGTCGGGGCACCCCCCCTTGCTTTTGAGCCAAGAATCGAGGGACATTGACTAAAGGTATCGTTACCCACAGAACATTTCCGGTTCATGTAATAGGTCCTTTCTAAAGTACATCATAGTTCGGGGGTCGTTCAATTTCTTACTGGTAAAAGCTGTTACGCTATGTCTTGCAAAGGGGGCACTAGAAAACATTCCACCCAGGGTGACCTGCTTAGGGGAACAATGGATTTTTATATTAAGAGTGCAATATTGCTCATTGCTACCGAATTAGACAGAATAGAACGATCCCCAGCCTTGGACAGTTCTCTCAGCTTGGGTTCCCCTCTACAGACTGTTGATATAGCCCCAGCTATATCATTACTTGATGAACTAAATCAAATGTGTAAATCCTAGTACGCCCCTCTGGACTCAGAAAAAGTGCAAACTATTGCTCCTATCTCCCCTATAGTTACGACTAATCTTGGGTCTAGCTGTTCTTCCCAACTAACTCAAATTCTACAGGTAACGCCTCTCATAACACGACCAATAGTAAACTCTCTACCCGCAGCCTCCACCCAGGCACTCTCTGCCAAAAGGAAGAGAAATGAGGTTAAACGAAAGGGCAGCCAGGCCAAGCTACAAAAGTTAAGACACCGAAAGCATCTACACAGACTTCTCTACTGTCCGCGCTAGAAACTATGATGAAGTCAATTATATCCCCGTTGATCGATAAAATGACTAGCTTAGGGGACAGGCTCACAGGTGTTGAGGAAGCAATAAAAGCTAAATCGATAGTTACAAAAACCATGGGAGGATCCGTACAATTACAGCATTCAGCCCCCATAGAAACGTCTAATTCCACTATACAAAGCAAGATCACCCGTAACCAACTAGCTGCTCCACACATGAAAATCTCAAATGTCTTGAAAGCCGCCACAACATCACAGAGTTCTTACCCTAGAGCTGGGCAGAATAAAGAGATGTCATCTCAAAAAAGAATAGCGGCTAGCCAAGATACTATACCACACAAAACTAACCACCTACATTTGCCACCAGAGGCAGCCCCTATCGTGTGTGTCCTCTCAGGAATACCTGAACTCCCCAAGGGGAAACATGAGAGACAGCAGGACCTAAGGAACAAGGTAGTGTTCTGGCTCTCTAAAAATAGACCCTTGCCCCCCAATATAGATGGGACTATATTAAGCGTTAGAAGGGTGGGCTGGTTAGGACCTCTCACAAAAAACACCTGTTTTGTTATTATTTAATCATAGCATATTTACTTATGCTAACATCACATGTGCTACGAATATATATGTCATCTACCTCACTGCGATTGCTTGCTAACTGCTTATACATATGTTAACCTTGTTTCCTTTTCTTATTTCATGTTAAGCGCTCTGATACCCACGGGTCTTGTTCGCGCTATACAAAACTTTATAATAAAATAAAATAAATAAAATAGTAATAAATATGTTGTCCCATACCTCCAATCTTGGCAGCCACAATTAGGTGATGGACCTATATCTGTTTGGAGTCTAAGTGAATTCTACCCCAGAACATTATATGCCCCGTCGCAATGCCAAGCAATATGGCAGCGTTAAACAAACAGAACCTTTGAAAACTCCTGAGGCGGAAGCCAGGAGACCGCCGAATATTTTAAAAATTGTCACTGTTGTTTATTTCTGTGTCACCACGCTAAAATTGAATTTTTAAAAAGCGCACTCACCCGGCAAGCAGTCAGAGCGGGCTAGAGTCACGCTTAAACAGCGACCCCTTCGCTGCAACGATCAAACCCAGGAAAACACTTTCCCGCCGCCATTTACGGCGAGGAAGCAAGGCCACGCCTACCTGAGGCCACGCCCACCCCCCTCAGTATAAATACGCGACTGGCAGCGTTAAACAAACAGAACCTTTGAAAACTCCTGAGGCGGAAGCCGGGAGACCGCCGAATATTTTAAAAATTGTCACTGTTGTTTATTTCTGTGTCACCACGCTAAAAATGTAATTTTTAAAAAGCGCACTCACCCGGCAAGCAGTCAGAGCGGGCTAGAGTCACGCTTAAACAGCGACCCCTTCGCTGCAACGATCAAACCCAGGAAAACACTTTCCCGCCGCCATTTACGGCGAGGAAGCAAGGCCACGCCTACCTGAGGCCACGCCCACCCCCCTCAGTATAAATACGCGACTGGCAGCGTTAAACAAACAGAACCTTTGAAAACTCCTGAGGCGGAAGCCGGGAGACCGCCGAATATTTTAAAAATTGTCACTGTTGTTTATTTCTGTGTCACCACGCTAAAAATTGAATTTTTAAAAAGCGCACTCACCCGGCAAGCAGTCAGAGCGGGCTAGAGTCACGCTTAAACAGCGACCCCTTCGCTGCAACGATCAAACCCAGGAAAACACTTTCCCGCTGCCATTTACGGCGAGGAAGCAAGGCCACGCCTACCTGAGGCCACGCCCACCCGCCCCTCCTCAGCCCCATAAAAATGTGTAATCACCGGACGCGCAGCGGACGGGCGCAGCGGGCGCGCCGTCAGCGCGCCGTCAGCGCGCCGAAGGCGCGCCAAAGGCAAGCCCGTCTGGGCCCGTCCGGACCCGGACGGCCCTTGGCCCCGTTACTCTGCCAGGTGACCCTCAGGATCGAGTGATGTATACAGCTGATACATTATGCGCCCTACGTCCTAAAACCATCCTGGCCTGCTACCACACGGTCACTGCAGGTAAGGCCTTCTCGACTTGCCCACACTGCAATCCGACTCCCCCCCTAAATCTACCATACCTGCTTTGAAATCAGGACTCCTCAACTGCCGCTCCCTCCCTAAACACGCCACCGAAGTAAATCTCTTAATTCAGAATCAGGATCTTGACCTGTTGTTCTTAACGGAGACATGGCTATCTGACTACACCGACCCGGACGTCGTCACAGCCCTCCCCACAGGTTATCTCTGTCAAGCTTTAAATAGACCTAAAGGGAGAGGAGGCGGGGTAGCCATAATTCACAGGGAACAATTCATCTGTAGGATGACTAACGCTGATATCGAGGACTGTGAGTGCGGCCAGTTCTCCATCCAAATCTCTCCAGCCCTCACCCTGGCAGGGCTTCTGACCTATCGTCCCCCTGGGGCTCCATATTCGAATCTATTTCCCAACTAGCCTCTTCCACCTCCAACTTCCTTATATTAGGTGATCTGAATCTCCACTTCCTAGACCCGATGGATCGAGTAGCCTCGGACATCAGACACGACCTTACATCTCTAAAGGTACGTCTAGTGAACAACGAGCCCACCCATGAGAAGGGCCACCTATTGGATCCTATCTTCACCAATATAGTAACGATGACCACCAATCCACCTGTGACCCTTCCATGGACAGACCATTTCCTGGTCCCTTTTTCCTGGGAAACTCCCATACCTATTCACCTAACCCCTAAAACCCAGGTTACCGACCGCCAATGGCACAAACTGTCATCTGAGAAATGGGCCCTTTCTCTTGCAGATTCCACTCCCGAGCTCTCCTCTGACTCTAATACGGCCGACAAACAATTCAGTGATTGGATCACGTCGTCTCTCGACACTATACTTCCAAAAATCACTACCTCTAAACAGCCTAAAAGGATATCCCCCGCTTCATGGTACACTCCAGAGCTTAAAGCCCTACGGCAAGAGTGTAAAAAAACCGAACGCTCATGGAGACGCGATAAATCAGGAACCAATAAAAACATCTACTCTATTTCTCTTCTAACTTATAAAACCGCGATTCGCAAAACCAAAAGCGTGTTTTTTCAGGAGAGAATAGAGAAAGCGGGATGCTCCGGGAAGGAAGCATACGCTATCCTTAAAGAGCTCTCAAAACCTCCAGAACAAGGACGGGGACCTCCTTCCGACCCCAAAGCCAACCAGGAGAAATGCCAACAATTGGCTAACTTCTTCCAGGACAAAATCCGACTAATCCTGGATTCAATTCCTCCCTCGAGCCCGAGGGGAGAAATTGCTCTCCCATGTTCGACATCTTCTACTGGTCTGTCCACGTGGGGCCAGGTCACGATAGACGAAGTACGGACGACGCTCAACTCCATGAAGAGCGGTTCCCCCAGAGATCCTGCTCCTCTTCGGATCCTTAAAGAGGTAGCCCCTTCTATCATCCCCTCCCTCACTCATCTGATTAATACTTCACTCCAACAGGGAGTTGTGCCCCCGAGCTGGAAGAAGGCTGTGGTAAAAGCCTTACTGAAGAAACCCACTCTTGACCCTGAGAACCTGGCGAACTACAGGCCCATTTCCTTACTCCCAGGAGTTAGTAAGATCGCGGAAAAACTTGTCAACAGGAAACTCTCGCAGTTCCTAGAGGCCAATAACAAACTGAAAAATTCCCAGACGGGCTTCCGACCAGGACAGGGCACGGACATCGCCCTCCTGGCGGCGGTAGAGGAAGCCAGAACGCTATTGGACGGGGGAGGATCAGTGGCAGTGATCCTCCTCGACCTTAGCGCAGCGTTCGATACCGTTGACCACCAACTCCTCATCGAAAGACTGGCAAGAGTTGGACTGGAAGGTACAGCCTTATCCTGGCTTTCATCCTTCTTGGCACAACGATCTTATCAGATCTGGGAGAAGAACGCCCGCTCCTCCGAAATGCCCCTCCAATGTGGTGTGCCTCAGGGCTCCTCCCTGAGCCCCACATTATTTAATATCTATATGTCCACATTGGAGGAGGTTATCATCCCTTTCGGAGTGAGTGTCATCAGCTATGCTGACGACACACAATTAGTGGTGTCTCTGTCCCATCCCAAACAACAGAAAGCTGATCTCTTCAACTGCCTTACGCAGGTCCATCACTGGATGAATAGATCAGCCCTAAAACTAAACGGGACAAAAACTGAGGTCCTTTTACTCGGCCCAAAAGGAACCTCACTTCCCCTGGACATGTGGCCAACCTGTCTAGGTCCTCCCCCAGACCCAAAGACAGAGGTGAAAAGTCTGGGTGTATGGATAGATTCTGAACTCTCATTCGCCCCGCAAGCAAAGAAGGTCGTAGGGACTTGCTTTGGTCTTCTAAAGTCCTTGAGGAAGGTCCTGCCCCTTCTTCCTCCTAAATCGCAAAAATTACTAGTCCAAGGTCTCATTATATCAAGACTAGACTATAGTAACGCGATTTATTTGGGCGCACCGGAAGCGACTCTGAATAAACTGCAGAGAATTCAGAACACTGCTGCCCGGATTATTACCAACACCCCGGCCAGATCATCGGCCAAACCCGCTCTCAAACTCCTTCACTGGCTCCCCATAAGGGAGAGAATCAAATTTAAAGCCTTGTGTCTTGTGCACAAAACTTTGAACAACCAAGGCCCCCCAGTCCTTCGCAATTTTATCACCCCTTACATAGCCACTAGATCCCTCCGTTCCAACGCAGAAAATCTCATCAACACCCCAAGATTTAGGAAAGTCCGTTCAGGAGGAAGACGTTTCTCGGTACAAGCGGCCCGTCTTTGGAACTCTCTTCCTCGTGACCTACATCTTGAACCTCAATATCTGCGTTTTAGGAAGTTGTTAAAGACACATCTTTTTCCCTAGTTCCTATGCCCTCCCCGTGAACTCAGCCTCGTTCCTCAGTTTTACTGTTCTAGGGTTCTCTAGCGCTGGGATACCTCCGGGTGACTATGCGCTTTATAAAAATAAATAATAATAATAATAATAATAATAGAGTAATTTCCGGACGACGAGAAGCGGACTTGCACTGAGTGGCTACCTCTCCCCTGTTTTTAAATAATCTGTTCACTTTTCCTGTTGCTTAGCTGATTTATCCTATTGATTTAATCTATTCTTAATAGACGCTATTTTTTTTAATGAAACGAAATGTATTAATGTATTAATAATTGGTGTATATTTATGTACTGCTGTTGCTTTTATGATTTTTTAAACTGAAATCGAATAAAGCTAATCAATCAATCAATCAATCAACAAGGTAGGTAAATAAAGCTTAGTATGCCTGAACTCAGAATCTAAAGATGCATCTTTTAGTGAAGGTAATTTTTACATTCTGTGTTTGAAAACACCACTGTTAGAAAGTAGGTATTTTCTTGCTCAGTCATCCAGTAGACCTCTGCTAGGTTTGTGGATTGACTGTCTGGGTTTTGGATGACAGGGGCTGGGGAAGAACCGTGGCTCCAGATAGTCTAGGTGGGTCAGGAAAGGGCTGAATAGACCTGGGCTGCATTTAGAGTAGGGGGAGGAGATTTCCTTTCACCTGAATGGGCCTGGTCTGCCTCTGACAATGCTGTCTCCACCTCATGCCGCGAAGCCACACCAAAGAAGGCAGAACTGGTTCTGGCTGGGCACAGACACTCTCTGCCTGAGAGGACAAATACATTTGGGGCAAGAAGACTGCCAAGAAGAAGAGCTGGAGAAACTGTGATCAGGAACTACCACTTTGCTGAGTGTTTGACTGTGTTGACCTGCAGTGGTTGCTTCTGTCTTGGGCAGTGAAAGGACTGGACTGAACTTTCTTCAATCTACTTTTTTGAGTTTCTCCAAGGGCTTGAGGTAGCTGATGCCTGCCAAGGCCAGCGCTCCTGACTTCAACCTCGAAGAGTTCAATCTGAAACGGGTGTGACTTCGAGGCCCGACGGCTCCTACCCCGACCTCCAGAACCCATGCCTGCTGACTCCATGCTTTTGGAAGCTCAACAAGAGGTCGCCGACGCCCTGCATTTCTAAAAGATACTGTTTTGAGGGTCTTCCCGACACCGTAGCTGATCTGCGATACCGCGGTCAGCCAGAACTGTTTGGGTTTGTTTGTTCACGATGCCCTGATAGCCCCAGAGGGAGCTATCGACTTCAAGGAACTGTTTTTCAGGTTTATTTTGATAACTGAAGATTTCTAATTACTGTATGGTGGATTTTTTACCGTTTTTGGTCTTGTCTTGAGGATATCAAAATATTTCTAAACTGGTGTGGTGTCCTTTTGTAGTGCTTACACCGTATTACTGTTGATTATGTGCAAATGCTTTACAAACTGCCTCTAGAATAAGTGTGACTGCTCGTGCCAAGCTACCAAGGGGGTGAGCAGGGTTTATGTTAGGAGTGTAACTCGCTTATCCTGACTAGGAAGAAGAGTCCAGATTTGAACAAAGTTACCTACCTCTGCTAACTAGAGACCCCCATTTCTAAGAGTAATCCTACCCACATTTGCAATAGTTCCTATGTGCCCTACTGCAAATAATGTCACAGTATTCCTCTTTACCTAATTCCAACATACCAGAACCTTTCCTTTCTTGTGCAGAGTGCCTTCCTCTGTGATCACACAAAACCTGTTCTTGGCTCAGATCCTCTCTCACTGGGATAGGTGCCTGACTGAATAGGTGGACAAAAGAGGGCCTTGCCCAGGTGTCAGCTAACATTTGCATGTGAAAAATGTTAGCTGAAGTTAATTAAGTTCCCGGGCCCTGCCCAGATGGTCATCCTGGCACAGGAACAGAGCACTTGCCCACTCCCAAGGCCTTGGCCTCAGCTCTGGGAGTAAGTTCATACCACATCAAGGAGATATTTAGCTGCTGGAAGACAGTTGCAAGATCATGCAAATGAGATTCCACAGGTTTTAGGCAGGTACAAGGTGACTTTTTAAAAGTACCTTTTGTAATTTACTTAGTACAAGTCTGACTACCAATGAATTGAGCTTGCACAAAATATTTTTTAAAGTCTAAGAATTAACGTTGTGGCTAGTTCCTAGGAGGAGGTGACCATATATAAATGAAATATTATTTCCCACTGCTTTCCTATGGAACAGCTAACCATGCTGCAGTGAAAATTGCTTTTGAGCCCTTGTAACTGTAAGGACATGTCTTACATTACACATTTACATGTCCTTCTTTTATATACCATAAACCTTGTCTTATTGCACATTAGGGAGTATTAGGGGTGGCATTAATATTTGAAAAGAGGTCTAGGCCTGTCAAAAGGGGTTATTTGATGGGTCATAGTAGTACAGTAGTAGGCCTGCAGTTATGCTTGGTGTTCCAGGCTGTTAAACACCTTCATGCAGGACTGTGCTGCTTCAACTACAATGCATGTGTAGATATGCTCATACACTGTAGACAGGTGTGGCCAGGCACTGTTAGGCAGATTAAATTCAAGATGCTCAGGGCAGGATGCGGATTTGCTTTGTGAGAGGTAGTTCATTGCAGTGTGTCACTTAGAATAGGGCAGATGACCTCACTGAGCCCAAATCCCTCTCCCACCCTATGTTCTTGGTGCATAAGCAGGTTTAGTTTACACACTGCTTGACCAGCGTGGATCCAGGAACTGTTGTGGAGGAAAATGTGACAAGCAATTCAAGGAAAAAGCATTGTCAAAGCCAACAGGTCTTGCCTTTTTGATCTATTAGCTTTGCTAATGCTGTTTACCAATGCTGCGCAGCATCAATGTAAGAAAATGGGAGTATTAGTTGAGAGGGGAGCCTACCCACCTCTAGTAATATTCACAATCTTTGTTAGGGTGAATTACTCCAGCTCAGCCCCTAGTGGCAACTGCAAAAAATAAATAAAAACAGGGGAGGTACCCTTATATTCAGATCAGTGACAGGGTGAGTACATACAAGAAACACAAAGGGTCCCTACTCAAAAAACGAATTTAATTCTAAGGGTTAACACAGTGCTGGTGCTTTGCTTAAAGTGAAGTCACAAATCCATACAATCATATAATATTCAATAATATTAAGTCAGTGAAACACAGAAAACTAATAGCAAACTAAATGAAATGTATAAAATGTATTCTATGGGGGCGTGGCCAAGATGGCAGCGAGAGCAGACGTGTAACTACACTGCTCCCGGTGACAGCCGTTTTTCAGCACCGGTTCTGGTGCTCTGGAGTCCTCACTGTTGGACCCGTGAGCTACCGGGACTGTAGAAGGAGAGGAGCGGGCCCGAGAACGCGCCGAGAGTAGGGGAATCGCACCCACCCAACGGCCTGGCGCTCGAGAGCTGCGGAACGCCCATCCCCCACCGAGCCAGAAGCGAGGCCTGACCCCGAGCCCGTAAGAGGAGCCGCGCGGCGGATCCTGGAGCCTGGGCGCCGTAAGCGCAGGGCTGCGGCTGGTGCTCCCTGGGTGAGTCCAGCCATGTGAAGCACCGGCACTGTGAGCGCCGCAAGTGGAGAGCGCGGCGATGTCCCGGGGCACTTGAGGCCCGGAGGAGCGGCGGAGCTACGGAGCCACGAGGGAAACCCAGGGAGCCGGGATATCGGCCCGAGGTGAGGCGGAGGCGGCCTGTGACACGGCCAGTGTGTGGCGGCCGGCGCTTGGGGCAGAAGAGTGATTCAGCGGTGGAGGGGGTGCCCTTAACAGCCAGAACTGCGCAGGACAGCTGAGGCGGACCGTGGGTGCAGAGTGGGCCTTGGCTGCATCGTCCAGGCGAAGGTAGTGAGGCCTAGAGGTGTGTCCTGGCGCGGTGGGCGCCATTGGGTGGCTTTGGCCGGCATCTAGGGCCACAGCTGAGGTGTGGACAGTGTCGGACGTCAATTGGACCGAGAGCCAGGGCGAGAGGGGAGGCCCACTGACCCGGGAGCTGAGACACGGTGAGGAAGACGCCGCAGGGACCGTGGGTGGCAGTGGTGAGAGTGCCCAGAGGAGTGGGCGGCCATCTTGGAGGGGTGAGGAGTTACCCGGTTGCCCCAGAACTTGTGAGGCCGGAGGCGGAGGGACGACGAGAGGATGCCAGCAGTGTGCAGGGGAGACGACTGCGCCGACCGCGCCAGACGTGGCTGGGTGGCGGTACGGACACCGCGACGGACCAGAATCGCCCTGCAAGTGCGGCAGGAAAGGGGCCTAGGCTTACTGTCCGAGGGGCCATAAGATGTCGGCTAGCAGAGGCAACCGCGGCAAGACGGTGAAAGACCTTTTTGCGAAAACACAGACCCCACCACAAAAGGACACCGCGGTCCCAGGTCCGAGGAAAATGGAGCAGAGCACAGACAACGGGTCAGAACCCATCACAAAGGCGTTTTTGGAATCCCTCTTTACTTCCCTGCGGGATGACATCCAAACCTTCAAAACAGAATTTACCAGCAAAATTAAAGAAGTCCGGCGGGAGTTGGATGGTCTAGGTGAAAGGGTGGCGGACCTTGAAACCAAAAGCCACAACAAGGACACGGAACTGGTGGCTCTACAGCAAGAAATCATCCGCCTGCACGACCAGCAGGTGGATCTTCAGCTCCACATGGAAGATTTGGAGAATCGCTCGAGACGACACAACGTCCGTATTCGCAATGTTGCCATGTCCGAGGCTACCCAGGACACGTTCCGCTATGCCAGGGAACTCTTCAATCATGTGCTGGGGCGCCCGTTGGACTCGGCCCTCCTGCTCGATAGGGCACACAGAACGGGACCTCCCAGAGCATCGACGGCGCCCCCCCCAGATATACTGGTGTGCGTCCAGGATTTTCGTACCAAGGAGGAGATACTGCAGAAGGCACAACAGAAGAACCCGCTCTCGTTCCAGGGCACATCACCTGTGCTCTTCCGGGACTTGGCGGCCCTCACGCTACACAAGCGTCGTCTTTTCAGGCCGGTCACTTCCCATTTGCAGCAAAAGAACATTCCATACAGCTGGGGACACCCCTTCCGTCTAGTATTTAGGCTGGAGAACAAGCAATACCAACTCCGATCGGTTTCGAAAGCCTGCCGTCTGTTGGGAATTGAGCAGCCGGAGGACGATGATGAGACCCAGAGAGCCACCTCAGAAACAGAGAAACGCAGGCCCCAATGGCGCCAACAACGGCGGCGGAAAAGAGTGATGAAACCTCCAGCGACGGAAATTGCAGCGGGCCAGCATGCAGCATTGGAGGCAGTAGCCATAGATGGGGGTACTGACCCCACAGGGTGAACGACCTAAGATGATCTGGTGGCATTGTTACCCGTTCAATCCACGTGGCCTTTGGCGGGAGAGTGATCCCGAACGCCCTAGTAAGACTACCCCGTGTTGAGAGACTTTTCCTATTCATCTCTGGATGAAGGACTACCAAAGTTTGTATCTTGGTTTCATGGGGGGGATGGGGGTTGTATTTGGTTTTTTTCATGGTGGGGAGGGGGGGGGGGTTTGTTGGTACGGGGGAAAACTCCGGATCCGAGAGAGTGTTAGAATGCAAGCGGGCTGTGAGATACGAAGACTAGAAGGTCCCGGGTGGTCAGGGCAACTGCGATACAGGCCAAGGCTGACTTTTCGGCCAATGGATGGTGTCTCGGAGCGTGTGTGGGGGGTGATTCCTTATGCCTGTGACTGAGTTGTGTGTCCTCACGCTGAATGTGCGTGGGCTTAATAATCCTGTTAAAAGGCGGGCAGTGCTGTCCCTGCCAGAGAATTCTAAAGCAGATATCTGTCTCCTCCAGTAGACGCATTTGCTAGCTAAAGATTGTCACAGGTTTAAGTCCTGTCACTTTCCAACGCAAGTTTTCTCCTCCGCAACCACAAAGATTGCAGGAGTGGCAATCCTGGTTTCAAGGCGATTTAAGGGGAAGATACTACACCGGGGGACCGAGCTTAAGGGGCAACTCCTGTCCTGCAGGTTCTCACTGGGAACTAACACCTTTACGGTAATTGCGGTTTACGCACCAAATGAAGGACAAGAGAGGTTTTTCCACCAAGTGATCAATGAAGCGGCGGCAGCACCTGATAGACACGTTCTGGTGGGAGGAGACCTCAATTTAGTCTTTGACAACCTCCTTGACAGATCGGCGCAGCGTTCCATGCAGGCAGGCACACTATCTGAAGGGGGACGGAACAGACTGACAGAGCTGGGTATGATGGACTTGTGGCGCTCCTTCCACCCGGGTGACCAGGACTACACGTACTACTCCAGCGCACACAAAACCTATGCGCGCCTAGATTACTTTCTAACATATACTTCGTTTAGAGCGCTAGCGTCTAGTGTGAAGATAGGAGCAGCAGCGCTTTCTGATCATGCACCTCTCACTGCAGTGTTCGCCTTTCCGCCGGCTGGGCGCGCTTTGCTGGAGATTGCGGGACACGTTATTGCGCAGACAGGAGGCAGTGGCCAAAATCAAGGGAGCTATAGCTGAGTACCTGGTGCACAACCAGCCAACAGACACTTCACATGCGACTCATTGGGCGGCGCTCAAGTCAGTCGTACGGGGCAAATTCATTGCAATTGCGGCGGCAGAAAATGCGGAGAGGGCCCGTAAGAGGGAAGAGCTCTCTTCCCGTACAATAGAATTGGAACATGTACACCAAAGGACGGGGGCGCCGCGGGTGTGGAAACAGCTGCGCGTAGCGCGTCAACAGTTGGTAGCACTAGACCAAGATAGGGCAGAATATGCGGCACTACGGGTGCGACATGCGTACTACACGGGGGGCGACAGGTAAGGGAGGTTGCTGGGCCGTGCTCTCCGCGAGCAGCAAGAGCGACACAAGGTGCAGGAGATCCGCACGCAGAGAGGGGAAATGGTAACCGAGGACGGAGCCATAGCGCAAGCCTTCAGTGTCTTTTATACTGCACTATACGAGGGGGCTCAACTAGATCCGGCGGACGGTGCGGCCTTCCTGGACTCAGTGTCCCTACCGACCTTATCGATAGAAAAGTCGGAACTCCTTGACAGGGAGATCCGTCCTGAGGAGGTTATTGCGGCGATTGCGCGCCTCAAGCTAGCCAAGGCGCCGGGACCGGATGGCTTCACCGCCGCCTTTTACAAAACTTTCTGCCCCCAGGTTGCACCGTTATTGACTGCTCTCTTTAATTCCTTCTCAGACCCCCGGCGCCATCCCGAGAGACCTGATGGGTGCCATGATATCAGTCATTCCTAAACCGGGGAAGGACCGAGCACAATGTGGGGCCTACCGCCCTATATCATTGCTTAATGTGGATCTAAAGCTCTACACCAGTATACTGTCGAAACGGTTAGGCCCACTTATGCAGGGTCTGATTGATCCAGACCAAGCCGGCTTTATCCCAGAACGACAAACGGTCGATAATACCAAAAGGGCGCTCCACTTGGTGGAACGGGCCTCTAGGTTACCGGGAGAGTTCATGATGTTGGCGATCGATGCGGATAAGGCCTTCAATCGGGTCCATTGGCCGTACTTGGAGCAAGTGCTCATCAAGGCAGGGTTAGGAACAAAATTCTGCATGTGGATTCTAAATTGCTATACCTTCCCCACAGTGTCGGTACGGGTAAATGGCTGCTCATCACCCACATTCCTCATCGAACGCGGAACTCGGCAGGGGTGCCCGCTCTCACCCCTGCTCTTTGTGCTGTAAATGGAACCCCTGGCGCAGGCCATGCGTACGAATCCGACCGTTAGAGGAATTAAATTCAGGGCATATATCCACACGATCAGTTTATATGCCGATGATGTCCTGCTCTCCTTTGCCTCCCCTGCGACATCCTTACCGGCTGGTGTGGCCATCTTGGATGCGTTTGCAAAGGCTTCTGGCTTTAAAGTTAACATGGCAAAGTCAGTAGCCCTTGATCTCTCCCGGAGGCGCAGATGCGGGCCTCGCTGGAAGCGCAATTTCCCTTCCGTTGGGCGGACGGTGCAGTCCCCTACCTGGGCATACAACTGGCGGCCACACTGCCGGACACGGTGCGTATCAATTACGCTAACCTTAGTCGCACTAGTCGTACGGAGGTCGGGCGGTGGCGGCATCTCCCGCTCTCCTGGCTGGGCCGAGTGGCAGCGGTAAAGATGACGATTCTCCCGCAAATTCTGTACGTTTTTCGGGCTATCCCGCTTCGCCCTCCGGAGGGATGGATCTGCCGCACACAATCGAGTTGGCTCAGTTCTTTTGGAACGGGAAACGGCCCAGGCTCAAGCTGAAGTATGGCGATGCTTCCTCCGGAGGGCGGTGGTTTGGGCCTGCCGGATTTACAACTCTATTACCAGGTGACCCTTGTGAAATGGAGCAAATGGGAATCGGAACGACATTGGTTGTTCCAGGATCAGGCGGTGGCGGGCGTCTGTTACAAGAGGTGCCTTTCTTGCGTTGTCAGCACCGGCCCCCAAATCTATATGCCTCATTTATTACGAGGGTCCCGCTTGAAGTCTGGGATCGAACCTGCATCCTGCACGGCTTGACGACCTTCCCGTCCCCCCTCACGCCCCTGTTGGAGAATCCCGACTTTGGCCCGGGCAGGAATATCCATGCTTTTGCACGATGGTGCCCAGCGGGATGCTGGTGCCTCTTTCATGTGTACTCAGGTGAAGGAGTGATGCCTTTTGAGGAATTCCGGACGGCCTATGACCTTCCAGAGGCCGAACGTCTTAGGTATATGCAGGTCCGACACTGGGCGCTTCACCCCCTGACCCGTGAGGACGCAACGCGTAAGCTTAGCAAATACGAATACTGGCTTCTTTCGCGCACCACAGATAAGCTGCTCATATCAGACATATACCAACTCCTCCTGGACAGATACTCGCGTGTTTATAATGCGGGACGGGCAAGATGGGAAAGGGAACTAGGGTGGACCCTGCGCAACAAGGAATGGGAAGACATTTACTACCGCCCCGACACTCGGCCTACCATATGGGGCTGACAGACACATTCACCAAACTAGTAACCTACTGGTATTATACACCAGCGCGCTTGCATGAGATGGGCCAAATGGCGGATGCGTCCTGCTGGAGAGGTTGCGGGGAGAGAGGCACCTTGTCACACCTTTTGTGGGACTGTAGTCACATTCAGGGCTATTGGAAATTGATTCTGGATGAGGTAGATGCCCACTTTGAGACGGAGATCCCACGATTTCCGGCCTATGTCCTGTTGGGGCTTCCTAATGCTCTAACATACCCATTGAGAGCTCGCAGGGGTCGATTGATAGCGATAGCGCTGGGCTCCGCTGTTCAGGCCCTGTTAGCCTTGTGGCTAACCACGCAGGTCCCCACCCTTCAGAATTTGCTGTGGCGACTCTGGTCTGTCCTTGGTATGGAGAAACTCTCCTCGGTGAAAGCAGGGGAGGGGGCGAGATATGCGTAGCTGTGGCAGCCTTTTCTATCCCTGCTAGCCACAGAATTTCGAGAAGTGACCTGTCCAGGTATTTAAGGTTGCTCCGCTTGCCACATGTGACTGACGGAACTGTATGAATGTATGGGGTGGTATGTATGGTGTGGAGGTTGGATCCGGAGGGTGGGAGAGGGGTGGAGGATTGGGGAATAGTTCAGGAGGGGTGGGTTGAAGTTACGTGTTTTTCCTTTTGTGGCTCTAAGAGCACTGGACAAACTCTGCTGGCTGGGCTCGCAGCTCCCAATGCTTATTGGACAATGTGACTTTTTCGTAAGATGGAGCTCTGCAGATATTGCTATAACATTGGGTGCATTGTCATCTGTACGGTACCTTGATATTTCTCAGCTGTGTGTAAGAGCCTTTCCTTTGTTTGCAATAAAAAGATTTAATACTAAAATGTATTCTATAAAAATACACAATCAAGGTTAAATTACAATATCACAAGAAAACATAAAAAGTCGACGCTGCGTTTCGGTGAGTTGTTAATTGTTCACCTTCTTCAGGACAGTTTTCTAGAAATTAGGGCGTTGCTAGTATTCAGTTTCAGTAGGCTTTTTGAAGAAGCAATATGCTTAAGAATGAGGGATTGAGGATGTCCCACTCATTGAAAACCTTCAAATAAAAAACCAAATGATATTGGTTATGTTTGTTGGTTCCACCGTTCTATTATTTTTCACTAGTTGTGCAAAAAGTCAGAAATAATAACATATACTGGTGCATCAGTACCACCAGCTGAGGAGCCGTGATTGGAAACACAGATTCTAAAATCAGAGTCTTCGCCGTTATTTAGAAAATGTAGGGAGAATGGGCTGATATAGTTGTTGTGATGGTCATGCAACCGATAGTTTAAAACCTGTTGGAAACGATACGGCCTCCTTGCAGCCAACGAACAGCTTCAGGGTCCTCCTGACAGCCCTACATTTTCTAAATAACGGCGAAGAATCTGATTTGTAACTTCACTTTAAGCACCAGTACTTTGTTAACCCTTAGAATTAAATTCGTTTTTTGAGTCGGATCTGCAAAATATAGACAGTCTTAACTTACAGGCAAGGCATAAAGTATTTATGCAGTATCAAAACAGCAATAACGACAGAGCATAACACAAGAAAAATCTTATACAAATTTAGAGAAATAGAGTACATTGTAATAAATACATTGACACCAAAATGACAAAAATCCAATAAGGGGAACCAGAGATATGATATGGATTTCTAAAGTTTAATGTTCAAAATAGTGCCAAAAGTGTTAAGCGCCAACTACTGTCATCTCATTGTGCTTAAATGGTGCCTAGGCACAGCTTAAGACCAAAGCGAATTGGAGTGTGGTGGGATATAGAAACAAGGTTTGGCCTGGTTGAAAGCTTTGCCTTCTGACTTATTCCTTGAAATCAAAGTCAAAGCTTGTACTGGGAGCAGTTTTCACAACTCATTGAGGGGGCTATTCAACTGCCAGGTAACAGCTGAACCTCATGCAAATGGGCCTTTAGATGCTCTAGGTAGGGAAAGATAACTTTCTAAAAGTAAAGTTTCCTTAATAGTTATTAAAAATGTGATTTGATCATTAAATTGGATTTTGAATAACTATTAAAGAGTCTTTGAATTATATTTCTAGCTGTTTCTTAAACAGAATTTGCATTATTAAATGTAATAAGGTAACACAGTGTTATCCTATAGAAAAGCAAGCCTTGCTACAGTACAGATTGCTTTTGGTTCTTTTTCACTGCAAGGATGTGTTTAACATTAAACCTTTACATGTCCTACTTTTAAAAACCATGCACCCTGCCTTATGGGCAGCAAGGTCAACTCAAGGGTGGCTTAGTAATACTGAAAAGGAAACTGGCTTGCAGTTATGTTTGCTCTGTCACTGCAGTTGGATGCAGTGTGGGTGCTGCAGCTCACCAGTGACATTTACCTTACAGGCCCTAGGTACACTTTGTACCAGATACTAGAGACTTATATGCAAGTTAAATAATCAATTTAGGGATATACTAATGTCATCAAGTTGAAAGGAGGACACAGGCACTTTACCTATATTTAGAAGGAGTAAAGTGCACAGATTTCTATAGCCATGAAAACATCCAAGGCAAATATCTAGGGGTAAATCACATAAAAGATGGTCACTTCCTACAATCGGGACCACTGCCTGCCCTTAAAAAATTAAACGAAAACGTTTAATTTTTTTTTAAAAATGCATCCCGTTTTCCTTTAAGGAAAACTGGCTACATTAAAAAAATAAAACCCGCTTTATTAAAAAGCAGTCCCAGACATGGTGGTCTGCTGAGCCCAGCAAGCCACCATTCCTGGAAGGGCTCCCATTCACAATGGGCTTGCAAATTGAGAGAGGCTTATTAATATTAATAAGCCTCACAATTTGCGACCCCATTGGGAATCGCAAATCAGTGTAACCACAATGTTGTACATTTCATTTAGCACCTCGCAATTTGCGACTCGCAATGTGTTGCCAATTGTGAGCCGCTATATGAAAGGGTTGTACATATGGCCCTAAATTCTTTTTACTGAAGCTGTGCAGCATGGTGAAAAGGCGAAATGGAAAGTGTCAGCTATCATTCAACTGGTGCGTACATGCGTAATGATGTATGTCTCGGCATGCGTCATGACTCAGGCACCATTTTCTTTGCTTTTTTTATTTACTAATCCAAGATTGTGAATGTATTAAAGAATGGTAGGCCTGCAAGGGGTGGTGGAGCAACAGACGAGCAGGTGATTATGAGCAAAGGGTGGGGGGTAAAATAAAATTAAAGCCAGGTTGGAGGGAGTGCCAAAGCTGCACATGAGGGACAGCAAAATGGGGAGAAAAGGAACAATTGATAAAGCATCACAGAGTGCAGGGGAGGCGGAAAGAAGCATATGAAAATGCACAGCAAAACAGAGTGTGGGGAGGCATCGAGAAGCATAGGAAAGAGAGCCGCACAGGAAGGGGAGAGTATCACAGAGCTGGCAAGTGGGTGTGCTAGGCATTTGGGAGAGGGAAGCAGTGCATAAGGGAGAGAGCTAAGAAACACATGCATGTTCATGACCTGATGAAAGTAAAAGAAAGAAGTAGTTCCCTAAACGTGAACAGTGGAAGGATAGAAGCTACCAATCAAAAGGATAGTAAAGAGGATATGCTGCAGGGAAAGGACAAACATGAGATGGACAAGCTGGTACAACAAAAAACATTGAATAAGAAGCAAGCAAATGAGAGTGACAATAAAGTATTGGAAAGTCAGTTAATTTGTTTTTTGAGCGAGGGGACATTTGCTGTAATATCAGCTAATAATGGTTATCTTAATATTTTCAAATCGGTGTGAATGCTTCAGTACTCTAGTTCCGGACAAATGTATTTGATTTAGTTTTAGGAGGCAATGATAGACCACAAAAGTGTAGACATCCATAACCCTGTATCCTGTTACTTTTTTACTCTATCCAGTGGTACGTTAGAATTAAGTTTATTAGTACCTACTGAGATAGTTTTAAACTCACACATTACATCTTTTTTTGCACTCTTTTCCTCATTTACACCATAGAGGTGTAAACACACTCACGTGCTTGGTAAGACTCCCGCTCCTTCCCTAAGGGTACGTTGAAGCCCACACTGGGTACCTTGCGGTCCCAGTGTGTTGGAGGAACCCAATGATGAAGCATGTCACCCTAGGGTGAGTAGGGGTTTACGTCCATTAAATGGTCATGCCCACCTACAAACACACACTGTTTTCTCCCTTCTCTCCATTTATTTGTAGTTAGATCACTACCCTGTATTTAGTGTGAGTTACATTGATAGTGGTCCCAAACGCTCTTGATGAAAGACTTTATGATAGTCTGTGCACTGTGGATGTTTATTGTTGCATGCATTTCCTTTCCTGAAGCTACTTGAAGGATGGAGGGAGCTGCCTGTGTCCCTAACACAATTTGCTATATATTTGCACCCCGAAAAAAGCAACCTAAGAAAATAAATCACTATTGTTGACGCATGCTGCAGGAAGTGTGGCACGCTGAGGCTAATGGGTGGTGCAACAAGGTTCATTGTAGCAGCCATCCAACTTATTTTGTAAGCTGTTGAGAGATGAAAGACCAGAACGGCAATTCTGAGGAGTCCCGTTCAGCAGTGCACCACCCAGCACAGGAGTTAAATATGTATAGAGTGGATATGTAAGATTGCTATCCAAAGTGTTAATGACACATACAATAAAGAGGTGAACAATGGCACAAATAGATGAAAGGAGGGATGGAAGGGATATATGAAATTGCGGCGGTGTTGGAATAATAGAATAGCTGGGGAAGAGGGAGCAATGGAGGGGCAGGGTGGAGGAAAAGCAATAGGAAGTGAAAGCGAGAGAGACAGAGAGACTGTAATTGAGTGTGAACTTGTAGTGTAGCCACGGAGTACTATATCGACATAATTAAGACTTGAATTCTATTTCAAGATAAAAACATAATACGTGAATGGGATAGCTTTGCTGTTCATAAGAGTAGATCAATTTACCCACATATTTTTTTAGTAAAAGCATGAGTGATCAGGAGCTCTGTCAGTGACCATTATGGGGTGGCCTGTTATGGGTGGTATTCTTGTAGTACAAAAGGTAATGGTAAAGGGAGTAAGGGTAATGTTAGCGGTTGAGGGTGGATAGAGGGAAAGTGTGGTAAGAGTAATTTCAGGGTTTCGGGCAGTGGTAAAGACTGGTAAGGGTAATTTTAGAGTTTGGATTGGTAAGGGTAATTTGAGGGTTTAGAGGTGGGTAGTGGTAAAAGGTGCTATGGGTAATTTTAGGGTTGGGTAGTGGTAAAGGGTGTTAAGGGTAAATCCAGGGTTTGAGGCGGATAGAGGTAAAGGGTGGTAAGGACATTTTTAGGGTTTGGGGGTAAAGGTACAGGAAAGTTAGGAGTAAATGTGAAATAGAGGTGTGTCTCCCTAAAAAAAGAAATGTAATATGCAATATATGCATCAGTTCTGTCAGCCGCACAGCAGGGCCTCCATCAGAGTCAGTGCGGGGATCTCAGAATTTGAGGGTCAGTACACTGGACTCGGTGGGCAGCTGATTTTTCAGCTGCTGACAGGCGCTAGGTCGATTCTTTGACCGCACGGTGGTAGTGCGGGGAAATTATTCCCAACTGTAGTGAGGCATCAGAAAAACAGGCACTCGAAGGGCGATGTGTGGCTTTTCTTGGTTTCTTCAAGCATTTTCAGCTCCCAGCAGCAGGGACAACCTACAGAGGCTCAGAACTGGAACAGGCACCAGCTGGCAGGTCAGAACTCCCAGGAGTGGAGGTCAAGGAAACTGGTGGTGAAGTCTTTGTGTCCCTGAGACTTCAGAACAGGAGGCAAGCACACACACAAGCCCTTGAAGATGCTTCACAAGCAGGTTCACAGAAAAGTTCCAGTGTTTGTCCTCTCCTTGGCAGAAGCAGCAACTGAAGGCCACCCCAGCAAAGCAACACACAGCAAAGATACAGTCTCCTCCTCATAGCTCTTCAGCTCTTCTTCCCTAGCAGAGGTCCCTCTTGATTGCAGAAGTAATCTAAGTCTCCATTTTCTCTTTGTAGCGTTTGTTACAAGAGTCTCTGAGCCCAGTATAAACCAGTTCTGTCCTCCCTGGTCCACACAGTCCTCCCCATCAGTTTCCGCCACATAAAACACATAAATATATATATATGTGAAACACACTTGTGCCTCTCACCAAGGAGATAAACGCCGCAAACCGGAATTGGTGGTTTTAAGGTGTTTTTATTGTTCACAGATGGGCATGACAGCACACACATCATTTTTTAAAGAACGTAAAAGTGCATACATGCATCATAAAAATTGAGCAATACTATATCATTCTCCTTTACAGACCATCAGTGATGTCATCAGTGATGTCACTGACCATGTCATGAATGATGTAATATGTGACATCATCAGCAGTGGATTGCGGGTGCGCGAGTTATAGTTAGTACAACTAAATATATCGGAGGAATTTCAATGGTTTTGCACAAGTGAAATGTCCAGCTACCTATGACACCCCTACAACCTATGGTTTTTTCAGTGAATTTCAAAGGTTTTTTAAATGCTAATTCCTAACTATAACACCCCTAAAACCTATGGTTTTTTCAGTGAATTTCAAAGGTTTTTTAAATGCTAATTCCTAACTATATCAGGCCTCAAACCTATGGATTTTTCAGTGAATTTCGAAGGTTTTTTAAATGCTAACTCCTAACTATAACATGACTGAAACCTATGGTTGTTTTAGTGAATTTCAAAGATTTTGTAAATGACTAATTTTGAATGTATTAATTGTTATATTTATTTTTTTGATACTGATTTACTGAATTTTTTACACTATTCATTTTTAGATATTTTATTTTTTAAATGACATTATATTTACATTACAAAATATACCTTCTCAGAATGAATTACTTTAGTTTAAATACTTTGGAAAGAGGCAATAGACGTTTAACTACAGTACTGACAGTTGTTGCAATGGGCAACACAATTTCAAATGCAAAGCATTATTGAGCTCAATGTGAATTTCTAGTTAAACGCGATTGGTTACTTTATGGATTACTTTTCTAACCACAGGACTGGATCCTAGATTCAGTCCTTGGATATCTCCTGAAAACAGTTGAATAAAAGCGTTTTGGTTACAGTAGTGATTTTTAAGGACTAATATTGTATTTTAAAAGTTAACACTTGGAAAACGTTTTCACATAGAATTACCAATGTTATCCTATGGGAGGAAATTCACTTAGCAGGTAAGTAGTGTTATCGTTACTTTTTCTTACTCAGTAGTGGATCCTGGATCCAGCACTGATGCATCTCCTGTAAACAGTTGAAAGAATGTGTTTAAGTCATACAGGCGATTTTTAAGGAAAATTTGTTGTTTGTGAAAATCAATACTTGGAAACTTTTCTGGTGAAAACCAGACAATGGATTCCTATGGAAGGAAATACAAGTTACAGGTAAGTACGGTTAGAATTACTTTTCAGGTTTAGTGCTGGGCTAAAAGATGCAGCACTGGGTTCTCTCCTGATAACAGGTGAGTGAATTGGAATTCGTTGTTCTGATGATTTTAGGTGAATATTTTAAAGTTGGAAAACTCCACACTTAGAAGAATTTCCAAGTGAAACCAGTCAATATTAGCCTATGGAAGGAAATTCAAGTTACTGGTAAGTATGGTTAGAATTAATTTTCAGGATCAGTACTGGGCTCAAAGATGCAGCACTGAGGTTTCTCCTGACAACAGGTAAGTAAATCAGAATTCGTAGTACATCTAGTAAGCGCCATAGAGCTGTGTAGCAAAGAGATGTAAAAAGGGGCACTGCCTGCTCCACCTCTCTGCAACGCAGTGAAGTGGCGCTTCCTGGAAGCACCTGGGGGGCTACTTGGCTCCCACGGTCCCTCAGGTTTGAAGTAGAATTTTTTCCCCAACTTAAAACACGCCACAGGGCGTGTTTGCACACATCACGTCAGGCCCCGTCCCCTCCCTTCACCATTGTGTAAACACACTCTGTCACTGTTCTAAGTTGAGAGATTAAGTCCCCTTCAATCCTAAGGGTCCCTAGGGTCATACTAGCCCACTAGGTACCTCCCGTAAGAGCCACAGAGCTGCATTGCAGAGAGGTGTAAAAAGGGGCATGGCCTCAGAACACCTGGCGTGTTTTAGGTTGGAGAATTCATTCCCACCAGGTACCTCCAGTATGCGCCAGGAGGCTGCGATGCAGAGAGGTGTTCAGAGGCCATGCCCCATTTTTACAAAACTCTGGAACGCAGCTCAGTGGCGCTTACCGGAGGTACCTAGTGGGCTAGTTGGCCCCCAGGGACCCTCAGGATTGACAAGGACTTTATTCCCCAACTTAAACTGCGCCACAGGGTGTGTTTACACACATGTGAACTCAGGCCCGGCCCCCTCCCTTCACTACTGTGCAAACACGCCCCGTGGCGCGTTTTAAGTTGGGGGATTAACTCCCCTTGAATACTGAGGGTCCCTGGGGTACAACTAGCCCACCAGCTACCTCCAGTAAGCGCCACAGACCTGCGTTGCAGAGAGGTGTAAAAAGGGGCATGGCCTCAGAACACCTCTCTGCAACGCTGCTCCCTGGCACATACTGGAGGTACTTGGTGGGCTAGTTGGCCCCCAGGGACCCTCAAGATTGAAGAGGAATTAATTCCTCAACTTAAAACGCACCACAGGGCAGTGGTGTTTGGGTACTGTAGGGGGTCGTGCCGGGGGTAGCGTTTTAAGGTTTAGGTTAGCGCAGTGGTGTTTGGGTAGTGTAGGGGGTCGTGCCGGGGGTAGTTTTTTAGGGTTTAGGGTAGCACAGTAGTGTTTGGGTAGTGTAGGTGGTCGTGCCAGGGGTAGTGTTTTAGGGTTTAGGGTAGCGCAATGGTGTTTGGGTAGTGTAGGAGGTCGTGCCAGGGGTAGTGTTTTAGGGTTTAGGGTAGCGCAGTGGTGTTTGGGTAGTGTGAAGGGTCGTGCCGGGGGTAGTGTTTTAGGGTTTAGGGTAGTGCAGTGGTGAATGGGTAGTGTAGGTGGTCGTGCTGGGGTAGATTTAGGATTTAGGGTAGTGCAGTGGTGTTTGTGAAGTGTATGAGGTCTTGCTGGGGGTAGTGTTTTAGGGTTTAGGGTAGTGCAGTGGTCTTTAGGTAGTGTAGGCAGTCATGCTGGGGGTAGTGTTTTAAGGTTTTGGAAAGTGCAGTGGTGTTTGTGTAATGTAAGGGTCGTGCTGAGGGTTGTGTTTTAGGGTTTAGGGGAGTGCATTGGTGATTGTGTAGTGTAGGGGATCGTACTGGGGTAGATTTAGTGTTTAGTGTAGTGCAGTGATTTTTATGTAGTGTAGGGGGTCGTGCTAGGGGTAGACTTAGAGTTTAGGGTAGTGCAGTGGTGTTTGTGTAGTGTAGGGGGTCGAACTGATGTAGTCTTTTAGGGTAGTACAGTGGTGTTTGGGTACTGTAAGGGGTCATGCTAGGGTAGATTTAAGGTTTAGGGTAGTGCAATGGTGTTTGGGTAGAGTAGGGGGTCATGCTGGTGTAGTGTTTTCGGGTTTAGGGTACTGCAGTGGTGAATGGGTAGTGTAGGGGGTCGTGCTGGGGGTAGATTTAGGATTTATGGTAGTGCAGTGGTGTTTGGGTAGTGTAGGGGTTCCTGCTGGGGGTTGATTTAGGGTTTAGGGTAGTGCAGTGGTGTTTGGGTAAGGTAGGGGGTCATGCTGGGGGTAGATTTAGGGTTTAGGGTAGTGCGGTGGTGTTTGCGTAGTGTTTGTGGGTTCATGCTGGGGTAGTGTTTTAGGGTTTAGGGTAGTACAGTGTTGTTTGTGTAGTGTAGGGGATCATGCTGGGGTAGTGTTTTAGGGTTTATGGTAGTGCAGTGGTGTTTTGGTAGTGTAGGGGGTCATGCAGGGGGTAGTGTTTTAGGGTTTAGGGAAGTGCAGTGGTGTTTGTGTAATGTAGGGGTCGTGCTGGGGGTTGTGTTTTAGGGTTTAGGGTAGTGCAATGGTGTTTGTGTAGTGTAGGGGGTCGTGCTGGGGGTATATTTTGGGTTTAGGGTAGTGCAGTGGTGTTTATGTAGTGTAGGTGGTCGTGCTGGGTATAGATTTTGAGTTTAGGGTAGTGCAGTGGTGTTTGTGTAGTGTAGGGGGTCGTGCTGGGGTAGTGTTTTAGGGTAGTGCGGTGGTGTTTGGGTAGTATGGGGGGTTGTGCTGGGGTAGATTTAGGTTTAGGGTAGTGCAATGGTGTTTGGGTACTGTAGGGGTCATGCTGGAGTAGTGTTTTAGGGTTTAAGGTAGTGATGCTGTGAATGGGTAGTGTAGAAGTCATGCTGGGGATAGATTTAGGGGTTAGGGTAGTGCAATGGTGTTTGTGTGGTGTAGGGGGTTGTGCTGGGGGTAGAGTTAGGGTTTAGGGTAGTGCAGTGGTGTTTGTGTAATGTAGGGGGTCGTGCTGGGGGTAGTGTTTTAGGGTTTATGGTAGTGCAGTGGTGTTTGTGTAGTGTATGGGGTAGTGTTTTAGGGTTTATGGTAGTGCAGTGGGTTTTGGGTAGTGTAGGGGTTTGTGCTGGGGGTTGGTTTAGGGTTTAGGGTAGTGCAATAGTGTTTGGGTAGGGTAGGGGTTGTGCTGGGGTAGTGATTTAGGGTTTAGGGTAGTGATGTTGTGAATGGGTAGTATAGGGGGTCATGCTGGGGGGTAAATTTAGGGTTTAGGGTAGTGCAGTGGTGTTTGGGTAAGGTAGGGAGTCATGCTAAGGGTAGATTCAGGGTTTATGGTAGTGCAGTGGTCTTTGTGCCGTGTTTGAGGGTTCATGCTGGGGGTAGTGTTTTAGGGTTTAGGGTAGTACAGTGCTTTTTGCGTAGTGTAGGGGATCGTGCTGGGTAGCGTTTTAGGGTTTAGGGTAGTGCAGTGGTGTTTTGGTAGTGTAGGGGGTTGTGCAGGGGGAAGTGTTTTAGGGTTTGGGGAAGTGCAGTGGTGTTTGGGTAGTGTAGGGGGTCGTGCCAGAGGTAGTGTTTTAGGGTTTAGGGTAGCGCAGTGGTGTTTGGGTAGTGTGAAGGGTCGTGCGGGGGGTAGTGTTTTAGGGTTTAGGGTAGTGCAGTGGTGAATGGGTAGTGTAGGTGGTCATGCTGGGGTAGATTTAGGATTTAGGGTAGTGCAGTGGTGTTTGTGAAGTGTATGGGGTCTTGCTGGGGGTAGTGTTTTAGGGTTTAGGGTAGTGCAGTGGTGTTTAGGTAGTGTATGCGGTCATGCTGGGGGTAGTGTTTTAGGGTTATGGAAAGTGCAGTGGTGTTTGTGTAATGTAAGGGTCGTGCTGAGGGTTGTGTTTTAGGGTTTTGGGGAGTGCATTGGTGTTTGTGTAGTGTAGGGGATCGTGCTGGGGTAGATTTAGTGTTTAGGGTAGTGCAGTGATTTTTATGTAGTGTAGGGGGTCGTGCTAGGGGTAGACTTAGAGTTTAGGGTAGTGCAGTGGTGTTTGTGTAGTGTAGGGGGTCGTGCTGATGTAGTCTTTTAGGGTAGTACAGTGGTGTTTGGGTACTGTAAGGGGTCATGCTAGGGTAGATTTAAGGTTTAGGGTAGTGCAATGGTGTTTGGGTAGTGTAGGGGGTCATGCTGGGGTAGTGTTTTCGGGTTTAGGGTACTGCAGTGGTGAATGGGTAGTGTAGGGGGTCGTGCTGCGGGTAGATTTAGGATTTATGGTAGTGCAGTGGTGTTTGGGTAGTGTAGGGGTTCCTGCTGGGGGTTGATTTAGGGTTTAGGGTAGTGCAGTGGTGTTTGGGTAAGGTAGGGGGTCATGCTGGGGGTAGATTTAGGGTTTAGGGTAGTGCGTTGGTGTATGCGTAGTGTTTGTGGGTTCATGCTGGGGTAGTGTTTTAGGGTTTAGGGTAGTACAGTGTTGTTTGTGTAGTGTAGGGGATCATGCTGGGGGTAGTGTTTTAGGGTTTAGGGTAGTGCAGTGGTGTTTTGGTAGCGTAGGGGGTCATGCATGGGGTAGTGTTTTAGGGTTTAGGGAAGTGCAGTGGTGTTTGTATAATGTAGGGGTCGTGCTGGGGGTTGTGTTTTAGGGTTTAGGGTAGTGCAATGGTGTTTGTGTAGCGTAGGGGGTCGTGCTGGGGGTATATTTTGGGTTTAGGGTAGTGCAGTGGTGTTTATGTAGTGTAGGTGGTCGTGCTGGGTATAGATTTTGAGTTTAGGGTAGTGCAGTGGTGTTTGTGTAGTGTAGGGGGTCGTGCTGGGGTAGTGTTTTAGGGTAGTGCGGTGGTGTTTGGGTAGTATGGGGGGTTGTGCTGGGGTAGATTTAAGGTTTAGGGTAGTGCAATGGTGTTTGGGTACTGTAGGGGTCATGCTGGAGTAGTGTTTTAGGGTTTAAGGTAGTGATGCTGTGAATGGGTAGTGTAGGGGTCATGCTGGGGGTAGATGTAGGGGTTAGGGTAGTGCAATGGTGTTTGTGTGGTGTAGGGGGTTGTGCTGGGGGTAGAGTTAGGGTTTAGGGTAGTGCAGTGGTGTTTGTGTAATGTAGGGGGTCGTGCTGGGGGTAGTGTTTTAGGGTTTATGGTAGTGCAGTGGTGTTTGTGTAGTGTATGGGGTAGTGTTTTAGGGTTTATGGTAGTGCAGTGGGTTTTGGGTAGTGTAGGGGTTTGTGCTGGGGGTTGGTTTAGGGTTTAGGGTAGTGCAATGGTGTTTGAGTAGGGTAGGGGTTGTGCTGGGGAAGTGATTTAGGGTTTAGGGTAGTGATGTTGTGAATGGGTAAGGTAGGGAGTCATGCTAAGGGTAGATTCAGGGTTTAGGGTAGTGCAGTGGTGTTTGTGTAGTGTTTGAGGGTTCATGCTGGGGGTAGTGTTTTAGGGTTTAGGGTAGTACAGTGCTTTTTGCGTAGTGTAGGGGATCGTGCTGGGGTAGTGTTTTAGGGTTTAGGGTAGTGCAGTGGTGTTTTGGTAGTGTAGGGGGTTGTGCAGGGGGAAGTGTTTTAGGGTTTAGGGAAGTGCAGTGGTGTTTGTGTAATGTAGGGGTCGGGCTGGGGGTTGTGTTGTAGGGTTTAGGGTAGTGCAATTGTGTTTTAGTAGTGTAGGGGGTCCTGCTGGGGTATATTCTAGGTTTAGAATAGTGCAGTGGTGTTTATGTAGTGTAGGGGGTCGTGCTGGGGGTAGATTTAGAGTTTAGGGTAGTGCAGTGGTGTTTGTGTAGGGTAGGGGGTTATGCTGGGGTAGTGTTTTAGGGTTTAAGGTAGTGCAGTGGTGTTTGTGTAGTGTATGGGGTAGTGTTTTAGGGTTTATGGTAGTGCAGTGGTGTTTGGGTGGTGTAGGGGTTCGCCTGGGGTAGATTTAGGGTTTAGGGTAACGCAGTGGTGTTTGGGTAGTATAGGGGGTTGCGCTAGGGGTAGTGTTTTAGGGTCATGCAGTGGTGTTAGTGTAATGTAGGGGTCGTGCTGGGGTAGTGTTTTAGGGTTTAGGGTAGTGCAGCAGTGTTTGTGTAGTGTAGGTGGTTGTGCTGGGGTAGATTTAGGGTTTAGGGTAGTGCGGTGGTGTTTATGTAGTGTAGGGTGTCATGGTGGGGGTAGATTTAGAGTTTAGGGTGGTGCAGTGGTGTTTGTGTAGTGTAGGGGGTCGTGCTGGGGTAGTGTTTTAGGGTTTAGGGTAGTGCAGTGGTGTTTGGGTAGTGTAGAGGTCATGCTGGGGGTAGATTTCGTTTTTAGTGTAGTGCAGTGGTGTTTGAGTAGTGTAGAAGGTCATGCTGGGGGTAGTGTTTTAGGGCAGTGCAGTGGTAATTGTTTAGTGTAGGGTAGTGTTTTAGTGTTTAGGGTAGTGCAGTGGTGTTTGTGTAATGTAGGGGTAGTGTTTTGGGGTTCAGGGTAGCGCAGTGGTGTTTGGGTAGTGTAGGGGGTCGTGCTGGGGGTAGATTTTGAGTTTAGGGTAGAGCAGTGGTGTTTGTGTAGTGTAGGGGGTCGTGCTGGGGTAGTGTTTTAGGGTAGTTCAGTGGTGTTTGGGTAGTATGGGGGGTCGTGCTGGGATATATTTAAGGTTTAGGGTAGTGCAATGGTGTTTGGGTATTGTAGGGGTCATGCTGGAATAGTGTTTTAGGGTTTAGGGTAGTGATGTTGTGAATGGGTAGTGTAGGGGTCATGCTGGGGGTAGATTTAGGGGTTAGGGTAGTGCAATGGTGTTTGTGTGGTGTAGGGGGTCGTGCTGGGGGTAGAGATAGGGTTTAGGGTAGTGCACTGGTGTTTGTGTAATGTAGGGGGTCGTGCTGGGGGTAGTGCTTTAGGGTTTATGGTAGTGCAGTGGTGTTTGTGTAGTGTATGGGGTAGTGTTTTAGGGTTTATGGTAGTGCAGTGGTGTTTGGGTAGTGTAGGGGGTTGTGCTGGGGGTTGATTTAGGGTTTAGGGTAGTGCAATGGTGTTTGGGTAGTGTAGGGGTTGTGCTGGGGTAGTGTTTTAGGGTTTAGGGTAGTGATGTTGTGAATGGGTAGTATAGGGGGTCATGCTGGGGGTAAATGTAGGGTTTAGGGTAGTGCAGTGGTGTTTGGGTATGGCAGGGGGTTATGCTGGGGTAGATTCAGGGTTTAGGGTAGTGCAGTGGTGTTTGTGTAGTGTTTGAGGGTTCATGCTGGGGGTAGTGTTTTAGGGTTTAGGGTAGTACAGTGTTGTTTGTGTAATGTAGGGGATCGTGCTGGGGTAGTGTTTTAGGGTTTAGCGTAGTGCAGTGGTGTTTTGGTAGTGTAGGGGGTCGTGCAGGTGGAAGTGTTATAGGGTTTAGGGTAGTGCAGTGGTGTTTGTGTAATGTAGGGGTTGGGCTCGGGTTGTGTTTTAGGGTTTAGGGTAGTGCAATGGTGTTTTTGTAGTGTAGGGGGTCATGCTGGGGTATATTCTGGGTTTAGGATAGTGCAGTGGTGTTTATGTGTTGTAGGGGGTCGTGCTGGGGGTAGATTTAGAGTTTAGGGTAGTGCAGTGGTGTTTGTGTAGTGTAGATGGGCGTGCTGGGGTAGTGTTTTAGGGTAGTGCAGTGGTGTTTGGGTAGTATAGGGGGTTGTGCTGGGGTAGATTTAAGGTTTAGGGTAGTGCAATGGTGTTTGGGTAGTGTAGGGGTCGTGCTGGGGTAGTGTTTTAGGGTATAGGGTAGTGATGTCGTGAATGGGTAGTGTAGGGGGTTTTGCTGGGGGTAGATTTAGAGTTTACGGTAGTGCTATGGTGTATGTGTAGGGGGTCGTGCTGGGGATAAATTTAGGGTTTAGGGTAGTGCAGTGGTGTTTGTGTAGTGTAAGGGGTCGTGCTGGGGGTAGTGCTTTAGGGTTTAGGATAGTGCAGTGGTGTTTGTGTAGTGTATGGGGTAGTGCTTTAGGGTTTATGGTAGTGCATTGGTGTTTGGGTGGTGTAGGGGTTCGCTTGGGGTAGATTTAGGGTTTAGGGTAGCACAGTGGTGTTTGGGTAGTATAGGGGGTCGTGCTAGGGGTAGTGTTTTAGGGTCATGCAGCGGTGTTTGTGTAGTGTAGGGGGTCCTGGTGGGGGTAGATTTAGAGTTTAGGGTGGTGCAGTGGTGTTTGTGTAGTGTAGGGGGTCGTGCTGGGGTAGTGTTTTAGGGTTTAGGGTAGTGCAGTGGTGTTTGGGTAGTGTAGGGGTCATGCTGGGGGTAGATTTAGTTTTTAGGGTAGTGCAGTGGTGTTTGTGTGGTGTAGGGGGTCATGGTGGGGGTAGATTTAGAGTTTAGGGTGGTGCAGTGGTGTTTGTGTGGTGTAGGGGCCATGCTGGGGGTAGTGTTTTAGGGCAGTGCAGTGGTAATTGTGTAGTGTAGGGGTAGTGTTTTAGGGTTTAGGGTAGTGCAGTGGTGTTTGTGTAATGTAGGGGGTAGTGTTATGGGGTTCAGGGTAGCACAGTGGTGTTTGGGTGGTGTAGGGGGTCGTCCTGGGGGTAGATTTAGGGTTTAGGGTAGTGCAGTGGTGTTTGGGTAGTATAGGGGGTCATGCTGGGGGTAGTGTTTTAGGGTTCAGGGAAGCGCATTGGTGTTACTGTAGGGGTAGTGTTTTAGGGTTTAGGGTAGTGCAGTGATGTTTATGTAGTGTAGGGGCTCGTGCTGGGGGTAGTGTTTTAGGGTTTAAGGTAGTGAAGTCTGCATGTCAAAATATTCAAATTAAATAGAAGAGGATTTGAGATCTCTCTTAAAACATGCCCTCATTTTTATTTCTACAACACTAACCATAATTTTATTTATATTTTTTTATTTTATAACACTTGTTAATGTTAATGTTAATGTTAACTGTCATTTATTGAGCGCTCGTACGCCCGGAGGCTTCATGGCGCTGTAGGAAGGAACAGGGCACATCAGTCGATTAGTAGAAGGAAGCAGCTCAGTGATGTGCCTGAGAAAAAAGCCAGGTCTTCAGAAGATGTCTGAAACTAAGATTATCACTTAGTTTTAGATGAGGAGGGAAGAGAGTTCCAGAAGGCAGCTGCAAGATGGTCAAAGCAGCTGCCTCCGAGACGTTTCCTTTTGTACGGAGGAACAATCAAGAGGGATTTATGGGTGGACCGGAGGTTGCGGGAAGGGCTGTATCTTTGAAAGAGAT